>NW_025814829.1:12075000-14475000 GCF_022079265.1 Lynx rufus | reverse complement strand
TTATCTGTAGGAAGCCCTATCTAAATTACTACATGACTTGTAAGTGTTAATTCTGTTTCTTGTAAATAAAGATATTAAAAAGTGAAATGTTTGGTTATTTACCACTGGGGTAGGAACCTTAGACTGAAAGCCCTTAGACCAGTGTTTCTCTATGAATGCTCAGCTGATGGCAAATGGCAGAATTATGTGAGGTTCTCTCTCTCTTTTTTTTTAGGATCTTTTTTCTATTAAAGAATATATATCAACATAAACATTAAAATATTGTGGAAAGTTAAGCTCTCCCTTAATCTACCTTCCAGAGATTTTATTTTTCTCTGAGAGATGTTGTGTAGTAAATAATTTAACCTTGATAAAAGAGAGGTCAAGTCTGCCCTGTAATTCTGGGAGGTAATCTCTAAATCCTTGAAATGTCATGTTTGATGGGAGTATTTTTATTTGCGTGAGGCCCTTGGGCGATCCAGATAGTAACAATGTAATTTGGGGCAGTGATTTGGATATGTAGGTATCAGATCCCCTGAGGAGCTGGAAACAGACATCTACCAGTTGGACAGTCAGTCAGTTATGCTTATGTGGTGCAGCTTTAGTAGGGATTTTGGATACTAAGGCTCAGAGAACTTCCCTAGTTGGCAAGACTCCAGCATGTCGTTCCACACTGATATTCTGGAAGTAACACTGTCCATTACTTTATGGGAGAGGACAACAGAGCTTTAAATTTAGTGCTTTTTGTAGACTCTGCCATAGGCACTCCTTCCCTTGGCCAGTTTTAATACAATAGCTCTCAATGAGTTCTGTGAGTCCTGCTGGTGAAATATTGAAACCAAGGGTAGTTTTAGGAACCCTTGAACTTGAACTTAATATCATCAGTGAATTGGTATTACGCATTCCTAACTGTATAGTTGGCAAATTCTTCGATGGCTATAAATAAAAAAGGAAATAATAAAAATTTATTATGAAAATTTTCTAAATCTGATATATTCTATAGATTGTAAAAAAAAAAACCCTGATATGCCATCAAAGAATGTTGAAACCTCTAATTTTCTCCACCTCATTTCATTTCTTCTGTCTTGTTTTTTGTGTTTATAATTTCAGTTCAGTGTAATTATTTGCATAAATAGCAATATATGGTCTCTTTCATGAGTTTAAGCTTTATATAAAACATATCATCTCATATTATTTTGAAATCTGGTTTTTTTTGTCCTCAGAATTCTACTTCTGAGAATTCTATAATTTATTGTAAGCAGTCTCTTTATTTCCCCAAAACCAAGTTGGCATTTCCCTCTTCCTTTTTTCTTTACCAGGTCATAGACAAGAAATAAATACCAAATGTTTTATATTAATTATTTGAATTTAATGATACAAGACCATTCTGAATTCAACAAAAATTGTTGCTTTTTTTTGTAAGTACAGTCCTAATAAACTCAGGTATTAAAAGAGATATTAGAAATACAAAAAGCATCTTAATGGTAAAATCATAAAAATCACCCTTACTCCTCATAAAGAAAATTATGCAAATCCTTATTGTTACAAAGTAAGTGTTTGCACCAGTTGTTATGAAATTCAGTAGATTTGGTTTCCATTATTAAAGAAACTGATTTTATTGTAAAATATTGGTTTGCACTGGACTAAATCCTATATTTAAGGCAATATCCTCATCTTCTAAAAGTATGCAATAAAGGGAACCTCTTGGTTTCAAACTTATACCAAGAAATTCCGTTAAGTAACAGAAGTAAAATCCAATGGTACTAAGAAACTCTACCATATTTTATAAAATGCGAGGACATTGACTTCTATGATTGTTTATTTTGTTCTAGTTAGCTTGAATTGAATTGAATTGAATTGAATTGAATTGAATTGAATTTTATGTTTTTTAGAATTTGAGAGAGAGGGCAAGTTGGGGAGGGTGGCAGAGGGAGAGGGAAGGAGAATCTTAAGCAGTTGGGTGCTCAACTGACTGAGCCATCCAGGTGCCCATAGTTAGCTTTAATTATGATGGAAGCTTGAAGTCAAGAAAAAAAAATAATAAAATTTTACTATTCTGTCAGTTTATAAAGGAATTCATTCTAATGTTTAAGATTTTCTTTTTTGGGGCACCTGGGTAGCTCGGTAAATTAAGCATCTGACTTCGGCTCAGGTCATGATCTTGTGGTTTGTGAGTTCGAGCCCCGTGTTGGGATCTGTGGTGACAGCTCAAAGCCTGGAGCCTGCTTCAGATTTTGTGTCTCCTGCTCTCTCTGCCTGTCCCTTGCTCACACTCTGTCTCTCTTTCTCTCAAAACTAAATAAACATTAATTTTTTTTTTCCTTTTCTGACATCTAACCATTGAGTCACAGATCGTCCTGAAGCAACTAATGCTCACTTTTTTGAACAGCAAGTCAATGATTTAATCTCAATTTTAAGACTATTGCTTCATCATTTTTCTCTGTCTCATCCCCTATATTAAATCACTAGGGAGGTGAATCCAAAGCTTCCATTTACTCTACCAGTGGCCAATTTTGGCATGGTTTTTAAATGCAGGGTAGGGGCGCCTGGGTGGCGCAGTCGGTTAAGCGTCCGACTTCAGCCAGGTCACGATCTCTCGGTCTGTGAGTTCGAGCCCCGCGTCGGGCTCTGGGCTGATGGCTCGGAGCCTGGAGCCTGTTTCCGATTCTGTGTCTCCCTCTCTCTCTGCCCCTCCCCCGTTCATGCTCTGTCTCTCTCTGTCCCAAAAATAAATAAAAAACGTTGAAAAAAAATTAAAAAAAAATAAATGCAGGGTGATTTCATATTGAATATAAGTAGGTTTCAATCCATTTGAGGAAAAATGGACAGAAACTCTGCTTGTCCCTTTTACTTTAAGTTTTGACTATTTCCTGCATCATTTTTTTTTAAATTAGGATGTTTTCTAATATCAGGTTTAGTCTTAAAGATGAAACACATTGGGGCGCCTGGGTGGCGCAGTCGGTTGAGCATCCGACTTCAGCCAGGTCACGATCTCGCCGTCCGTGAGTTCGAGCCCCGCGACGGGCTCTGGGCTGATGGCTCAGAGCTTGGAGCCTGTTTCCGATTCTGTGTCTCCCTCTCTCTCTGCCCCTCCCCCGTTCATGCTCTGTCTCTCTCTGTCCCAAAAATAAATAAACGTTGAAAAAAAAAAAGATGAAACACATTAAGAGATAAATAATACTATTCATTATTAGTGAAGCTACTGCAAGAACAGATATCAAGTAACAATGCTATTTCCTAAGAGTGCAGAATATGAGTTGGTTTATTTGCTCAAGCCTCAAGCTAACCATTCTACTGATACACTCAGTTGTAATTATTGCAGTAAAGAAAACATGATTTGGGCAGAGTATTCTTCACAATGTTTCTGCTTAATGCTTTCTGCCAATCTGTTGAATTAGATTAAATTGGATTCTATTAGAAATTAGAAGGAAAGGGAGAAAAGATTTTTTTCTAGTTGCATAGTCTCAAGAATAGTTTATTTCCAATATAAAATACTAATAGCATTCCATATGTGATATATATTTTAGATTTCCTGATAATAAAAGAATAATTGGGAATAAAAAAACAAAATCTGAACTGAAAAATAAAGCATAATGGTTGGCTGGATTTATCTGATTTAAATTAAATTTTAATATACCCATATTACAATTTTATACATCTAATAAAATGTTTAGTTGTTATTCTTAAAGGATTTTTTCAACTGCTGCCTAGGCATGAATTTGATAGTTGTAGAATCATTTTAATAACTTAAAACTGAAATATAAAGTATTCAAAATTATACTCTGAAATATTATATGTTCGTGTGTTTCATCTTGTTTCTGGGGGAAGAAACAGGCAAACATGAGTTAATATTGGTGACACATAGAATTAATTGATTACTCATTATATGTTTCAACTGCCACTTTCAACTTTGGGAGGAAATTTATTTTTTTCTAAGATTCTCAGGAGTATCTTACCACTACTTTTTGGTTTGTTTGTTTTAAGACCTTATTATTTAGAGCAGTTTTAGATTTACAATAAAACTGAGAGTAAGGCACAGAGATTATTTCAGTAGTAAATATTATATGTAAAAGTGATTTGCTGAATTAATTATATTCCTTCTAATTTTAAAATGGATTTGGGATGAAGTTCTTTAGAATCTGTAAGAAGGAATACAAATATAAGTAAGTATTCCTGTTTTGTTTTGCTTTTTTAGAGTGCTGGTTTTCCGACATTATTTACCATTTGATTAAAAATAGAGATCAGTCAAGTGTCAGACTAATAGGAATAAAATAAGAAGTTATTCTGTGATGATACTTACAGGATTCAGTTAATAAAGGGCATATGTTATACTTATATTGATTATGGCCTGAAAAGAAATAACCTTTCAAAAGCAGGGAAGATTAGATTTAGTAAATAATGCCTAGGTCTAGATTTTTTTCTAGATACAATAGTTATTTATAATCATAGCATATTTATATTTAATATATTTCTGGATATTATAATATAGCATATTCACTTAATATCAAATGAGATTCTTTAGATCTCTGGAGAACCCTCCTACTTATGTGATTCAAATTTGTTGCTGAATCATTTTGGAAAATTTCATGTTTGCTCATGCATGTGTGTAAGTGTATGTGTGCATACACACTGTTTTTTTTTTTTTTTTTTTTTTTTTTTTTTTTTTTAGTGGTTATCAAATTGGGATTCAGCTACTAGTGTCTTATCCTTACATGTGGTCCTCTCCAAATTCAGGCCATAAAGGTCCTGCCAAATTTTTCCAATGCTTCAGATCTCTAACTTCTTCTGCTACCAGCCAGAGAAAATTTCTATTTATTGTTCTATTATTACTATTTTTAGTTTATTTATTTATTTTGAGAAAGAGAAGGCATGAGCAGGGGAGCAGCAGAGGGAGAGGGAGAGAGAGAATATCAAGCAGGCTTCATGACCACAAGATCATCATGTGAGTCACTATCATGAGTAGGACACTCAGCCAACCGAGCCTTCCAGGTCCCCTGAAAATTTCTTTTTTATGTATTCATATGATTACATTGAACATACTCAAATTATTTCCCTTTTGCTTTATAATATAACATCTTGGATAATATTTCAACATTCAAAGATCCCACCAACACTCAAGGGGAGAGAGCAAGAGTCATTGGCAGCCATTCTTAGAATTCTGTCTACCACAGAAATAATTTTAGTATTCCCAGATATTCCCATGAAAAGAAGTCTATGAGAACTTTAAGTTCTACCTTCAAGAAAAGTGAATAGCTTACTAGCCTTAAGATTTATTCTCAGGTTCATCAATTTACCTTTATTTTTTTTTTTTAATTTTTTTTTTCAATGTTTATTTATTTTTGGGACAGAGAGAGACAGAGCATGAATGGGGGAGGGGCAGAGAGAGAGGGAGACACAGAATCGGAAACAGGCTCCAGGTTCTGAGCCATCAGCCCAGAGCCTGACGCGGGGCTCGAACTCACGGACCGCGAGATCGTGACCTGGCTGAAGTCGGACGCTTAACCGACTGCGCCACCCAGGCGCCCCATCATCAATTTACCTTTAATTTGAAACAGACTTTTTATTTTTCTTCAAACAAGATATGCACCTATTTCCAGAAATTTCTATGGTATTTCATTTCTGTAAATCTTATACTCTACTTTTGGAAAAATATGACCTGAAACTCTCATAAGTTTTCAGTATAAGATTCTCTTTGAGCTCTTGAAAATGCTTTATAGAAGGCTTGTAATAAATGTTGGGACTTCATGGGTTTTAAGCATAAATCATCATCATCATCACCACCACCACCACCATCATCATCATCATCCTAGCAAAACATAATTTGAAAGACTCTTCTCCATCATTTAAACATATCAGGTTCTGTGCTTTGTCCCTTCATCTAATCCCTCTTATCCTTTCTTCTTTGACCTAACATGGAGTAAAAAACTTGCTGCTTATCACAAAACACTGCTCCTCAAGGCCTGTTTAAACGTACTGTTGGACCTTGCTGTTTAGCTGGAACATCCTACTGCTGATAGATAAAACACACAGTAATTGTTAGAATATATTAATGATAACAGGTTATTCTGACATGGAGTGAAGAAAACACCAAAATCCTTCTCATTAGCAACCTCAACATACATCGGCATTATATTAATGGGTTACCAGAATCTTGTATAACCATTTTGCTCAAATATTTTTTCTACTTTTCCTCCAATTGGGATATAATCCTTCATCTTATGTTTTTCCTTTTCTTATACTCTATTTTTTCACTCATTTGTAGGAATCGAAATGCCTGCAATTAACCAAGCAGTCTTTGAAGCCCTGAAAGTAACTAGAGGGGTCAGGAAATGCATAGCTCCTGTTTTCATGAAATTTAAGTGTCTATGGCCCAGGAGAGTTTTCTTTCTTTTACATGAATTCCTAAATATATGAAAATATGTTCAGAAACTAGCACTGGTATTATTTTCCAAGTAGAACCATAATATATTAGTAGTATATAGTTGTTTTAAAAATAGGCATTATAATTTTGGTGGCAGTATTAAGGGGAGACTGATATAAGTGCCTGATTTTCCCTTGATCCCTTCACCAGCACACCGCACGGGATGGTGTGAGATTCTAGGTATAATGTAGTATAAGGAGATAAAATTGTACACTTAAGTTTGAGCTCTGAACCAATACTTTCTTGGATATATTTCCTTGAGGAAGTAAGAAAATAAGGTTGAACTATGTCGTTTTTTTACAGCATTTTGCAAACTTGAAATTATGTAATTACCCATAACTATTTTTTTATTGCACATCTTTTCAGCTAGATCCAATGAGATCACTAAACTCCGTGATGTCAGAGATAGTTTATCAATGAATGTCCCAGACCCAGCATGTTATCAGGTGAAGAAAACTGTTCAATAAATACATGTTTGCTGGCAAACTGATGAAATAGTGAAAATACTTTCACAGTTGTGAAATTGTGAAAGTGTGAAATATGGTGTATCAAACAATATAATGCCTGTGAAAGCAGTTGACAAAACATACATGATTTAATTTTGTGTCTCATGATAAAATGTTGTTAAGTAATAAGTTTATGGTAACATTCAATGCCATCAGCAGTAGAATGTGTGAAGATAGGGACTCAACAAATTTTTTTTTCTTTTTAGTGACTTTTCAGATCATATTTTTGATATCTAAAAACATGTAAAATTTAGATGATAATGTGTCCATTCTATGAGTAAAGAAACTGGAGAGGCTTATACTTGAAGAAGGCCTCTCTTGTTTTATTTTTCTGTACATTCCCTACTGAGTTCCCAAATGGAAGAGTTTGTCATGCTGGTATTTACTGTGGAATGATAATTTCCCGAGGACTTTGGTAAAATATATTTAGAAGGCTGACATTAGCTCAAGTTTTAGCATCTTGACAATTTTACCTCATATTATTTTGAAAATTTTCAGCAAATTTTGATGAGAGTTCAAAGTTGTTAACCTCAACTACCTACTTCAAACAAGGACATCTTATCCTTTTATTTGCTTTTAATAGACTTTTCTACAAACTTAAAATCAAATTTCTATTGTACCATGTGTAGTACCTCCTGATGATGATTACTATTCAGCTACAAATTAAAGGACAGTTTTGATCAATGTGATTATAATTTGGAGCACAGAGCCATGATAGAACAGTTCAAAGGGTAATTTCTTACTAAGTATGTGGCTCAGGCTTACAAAGTTGATTAAGAAATTGTCAGAACCTGTTTTCCAACCATGAATAAATGATCGCAATTATAATTATTGATATTACATACCTTAATAAAAGTAACTGATATATTTTATAAATTGTATATTGAAACACTTAAATATAAGGTAAATGAAATGAAATTTTTTATGTTAAGAAAATCAAACAATTTTGAAAATCTAAATATTTATAAAATGCAGTTACATAATATGTACCATAATACTGTTTTTTTCCCCCACACTTTAAATGGTTTAATGTTATGGTATGTGAATCTTATCTTAAAGCTGTTAAAAAAAGAGTCCAGAGAGTTCCAATATATGCTTCATTCACCTTCATTTTGTGTCAATAATAACAATAAGAAATGTCTTGCACAAGAAGGGAATATAAATTAAAGCTAAGAAATTAATCTTAGTACAATATTATCAATTGAAGTATAGCACTAAGATATTTTTGCATTTTCCCACTAATTTCTTTTTTTATTCAAGTTTTTATTTAAATTCTAGGTAGTTAACATATAGTGTAGTATTGGTTTCAGGAGTAGAATTTAGTGATTCATCACATACATATAATACACAGTGCTCATCACAAGTGCTTTCCTTATATCCATCACCCATTTAACACATCCTCCTGCTCACCTCCCCTCCATCAACTGTTTGTTCTCTATAGTTAAGAGTCTTTTATGGTTTGCCTCTCTATTTCTCTTTTTCTTTTCCCTTCCCATATGTTCATTTGTTTTGTTTCTTAAATTACACATAGGTGAAATCACATGGTGTTTGTCTTTCTCTGACTGACTTGTTTCACTTATATATACTCTAGCTTTGTTGCAAATGGCAAGATTTCATTCTTTTTGATGGCTGATTAATATTCCATCACATATATGTACTACTTCTTTATCCATTAGTCAGTGGACATTGGGCTTTTTCCATAATTTGGCTATTGTTGATAATGCTGCTATAAACACCAGTGCATGTGCCCCTCCAAATCAGTATTTTTGTATCCTTTGGGTTAATACCTGGTAGTACAATTGCTGGGTTGTAGGCTATTTCTATTTTTAACTTTTTGAGGAACTTCCATACTGTTTTCCAGAATGGCTGCACCAGTTTGCATTCCTATCAACAGTGTAACAGGGTTCCCCTTTCTCCACATCCTCACCAATATCTGTTGTTTCATGTGTTGTTAATTTTAGCCATTCTGGCAGGTGTAAGGTGATATCTCATCATGGTTTTGATTTGCATTTCCCTGACGATGAGTGATGTCGAGCGTCTTTTCACGTGTCTGTTAGCCATCTATATATCTTCTTTGAAAAAGGTCTATACATGTCTTCTGTCCATTTCTTAAATGGATTATTTTTTTTTTTTTGGTGTTGAGCTTGATTAGTTCTTTTATATATATATATATATATATATATATATATATATATATATATATACACACACACACACACACACATATATATACAATATATATATACTTATATACAAAATGTGTATATATATACACACACATATATATACACACATATATATAATACACATATATATATATACATTTTGTATATATGTATATATATTGTATATATATGTGTGTGTGTGTGTGTGTATATATATATATATATATATATATATATATATATATTTAATGTTTATTTATTTTTGAGAGACAGAGACAAAGCGTGAGCTGGGGAGGAGCAAAGAGAGAGGAAGACAGAATCTGAAGCTGACTCCAGGCTCTGAGCTTTCAGTATAGAGCTCAATGTGGGGCTCGAACCCAAGAACCATAAGAGTGAGATAATGACCTGAGACAAAGTCAGATGCTTAAACGACTGAGCCACCCAGGCACTCCATTAAGTTCTTTATATTTTGGATACTAACCCTTTATCACATATGTCCTTTGCAAATATCTTCTCCCATTTATTATTTTTTTTTTAATTTTTTTAACGTTTATTTCTTTTTGAGACAGAGAGAGACAGAGCATGAATGGGGGAGGATCAGAGAGAGAGGGAGACACAGAATCCGAAACAGGCTCCAGGCTCTGAGCTGTCAGCACAGAGCCTGACGCGGGGCTCGAACTCACAGACCGCAAGATCATGACCTGAGCCGAAGTCGGACGCTTAACCGACTGAGCCACCCAGGCGCCCCTATCTTCTCCCATTTCATAGGTTGCCTTTCAGTTTTGTTGACAGTTTCCTTCACTTTTAAGGTTTTTATTTCAATGAAGTCCCTATAGTTCATTTTTGCTTTTGTTTCCTTTGCTCTGGTGACATGTCTAGTAAGGAGTTGCTATGGCCCATGTCAAAGAATTTGCTGTATCTGTTCTCTTCTATGATATTGATAGTTTTCCATCTCACATTTAGGTCTTTCATCCACTTTGAATTTATTTTTGTGTGTGGTGTGAGAAAGCAGTCCTGTTTCATTCTTCTGCATGTTGCTGTCTAGTTTTCCCAGCACCATTTGTTGAAGAGACTGTCTTTTTTCCATTGGATATTCTTTTCTGCTTTGTCAAATATTAGTTGACCATACTGTAGTAGGTCCATTTCTGGGTTTTCTATTCTGTTCCACTGATCTATGTGTCTGTTTTTATAATAGGACCATACTGGCTTGATCAAGACAGCTTTGTAATATAACTTGGAGCCTGGAATCGTGATGCCTCCAGCTTCGCTTTGCTTCTTCAAGATTGCTTTGGCTATTCAGGCTTTTTTTGTGGTTCCATACAGATTTTAGGCTTGTTTGCTGTAGCTTTGCAAAAAATGCTGGTGGTATTTGGATAGGGATTGCATTAAAAGTGTAGATTGCTTTGGGCAGTACAGACATTTTAGCAATATTTCTTCTTCTAATCCATGAGCAGGGAATGTTTTCCATTTCTTTGCATTCTCTACAATTTCTTTTATCAGTGTTCTGTAGTTTTCAGAGTACATATCTTGTACCTCTTTGGTTAGGTTTATTCTTAGGTATCTTATGTTTTTTAGTGCATTTGTAAATGGGATCAATTCCTTGATTTATCTTTCTGTTCCTTCATTATCAATGTATAGAAATACAACAGGTCTCTATTAATTTTATATCCTGCAACTTTGCTGAATTTATGTATCACTTCTAGCAATTTTTTGATGGAATCTTCAGGGTTTTCTACATATAGTATCATGTCCTTTACAAATAGTTAAAGTTTGACCTCTTCCTTGCTGATTTGGATGCTCTTTCTTTCTTTCTTTCTTTCTTTCTCTCTTTCTTTCTGTTGGAGTCATCTGATTTTGAAATTCGGACTTCCAATATTATGTTAAATAACAATGGTGGGAGTGGATCATCTCTGTCTTATTCTTGACCTTAGTGGAAAGGCTCCCAGTTCTTCCCCATTGAGGATGATATTAGCCTTTATGGCCTTTATGTTGAGGTATGTTCCTTTATGGCCTTTATGTTGAGGTATGTTCCTTTTATCCCTATTTTGTTGAGTTTTATTACAAATGGATGCTATACTTTGTCAAATGCTTTTTTCTGCATTTATTGAGAGGATCATATGATTCCTATCCTTTCTTTTATTAATGTGGTATATCATGTTGATTGATTTATGAATGTTAAAGCAGCCCTGAAGCCCAGGAATAAAACCCACTTGATTGTGGTGACTGATTCTTTTTTTTTTTTTTTTTTTTTTTTTTTGGTGACTGATTCTTTTAATGTACTGTTGGATTCGATTTGCTAGTATCTTATTGAGAATTTTTGCATCCATCATTTTTGCAATCCAATCAAGGATTGGCCTGTAATTCTCCTTTTTAGTGGGGTCTTTGTCTGGTTTTGGAATTTAGGTAATGCTGCGCTTGTAGAAGGAGTTTGGAAACTTTCTTTCCATTTCTATTTTTGCAAGAGTTTGAGAAGAATTGATATTAATTTTTCTTTAAATGTTTGGTAGAATTCCCCTGGGAAGCCATCTGGCCCTGGACTTCTGTTTGTTGGGAGATTTTTGATAACTGATTCAATTTCTTTGCTGGTTATGAGTCTGTTCAAATTTTTTTCTTCGTATTTGAGTGTTGGTATTGTATATGTTTCTAGGAATTTATCCATTTCATTCAGATTCCCCAATTTGTTGACATATAATTTTTTTTAATATTCCCTTATAATTGTTTGCATTTCTGTGGTATCAGTTGTGATCTCTTCTCTTTCATTCACAATTTTATTAGGTCCTTTTTGTTTCTTTTCCATTTTAGAGTGAGAGAGAGAATCCTGAGTGGGGTCCAATGCAGGGATTGATCCCACAACTCAGAGAACATGACCTTAGCCAAAATCGAGAGTCAGACACTCAATGGACTGAGCCTCCCAGGTGCCCCTCTTTTCTTTTTGATAAGCCTAGCTAGGGGTTGATCAATTTTATTAGTTCTTTCAAAAATACCAGCTCCTAGTTTCATTGATCTATTTTTTTCTTTCTGTATATTTATTTCTGCTTTAATCTTTATTATTTCCCTTTTTGTGCTGACTTTAGGCTTTATTTGCTGTTACTTTTCTTGATCCTTTCAGTATAAGGTTAGGTTGTGTGTTTGAGATTTTTCTGGCTTCTTGTATTAGATCTGTGTTGCTATATACTTCCCTCTTATAACCACTTTTTCTGCATCCCAGAGGTTTTGGACTGTCGTGTTTTTATTTTCATTTGTTTCTATGTATTTTTTAAAAATTTTTTTCTTTATTATCCTAGTTAACCTATTCATTCTTAGTAGGATATTATTTAACCTCCATGTATTTGTGGTTTTTCTAAATTTTTTTCTTGTGGTTGACTTTAAGTTTCCTAGCATTGTGGTCGAAAAATATGCATGGTATCATCTCGATCTTTTTGTACTTGTTGAGGGCTAATTTGTGACCCAGTGTGTGATCTATTCTGGAGAATGTGCACTTGTAAAGACTGTGTATTCTGCTGCTTTAGCATAAATTGTTCTGAATATATTTGTTAAGTCAGTCTGGTCCATTGTGTCATTTAAAGCCATTGTTTCCTTACTGATTTTCTGCATAGATGGTCTGCCCATTGCTGTCAGTGTGGTGTCAAAATCCCCTACTATTATTGTAGCGTTATCAATGAGTTACTTTATGTTTGTTATTAATTGTTTTATATATTTGGGTGCTATCATGTTGGGGTATAAATACTTACAATTGTTTGATCTTTTTGTTGGATATTTCCCTTTATTATGATACAGTACCCTTCTTCATCTCTTGTTACAGTCTTTGGTTTGAAATCTAGTTTCTCTGTTATAAGGATGGCTACTCAGGCTTTCTCTTGACATTCATCTCTATGATAAATATTTCTCCATCCTCTCACTTTCAATGTGAAGGTGTCTTTACGTCTAAAATGAGTCTCTTACAGGCAGCATATAGAAAGGCCCTTTTTTAAATTAATTAATTAATTAATTAATTAATTAAAATCCATTTTGACACAGTATGTCTTTTGCTTGGAACATCTAGTCCATTTACATTCAGAGTGATTATTGATAGAAATGAATTTAGTGCCATTTTATAACTTGTTGTTTCTGGAGTTTTTCTGTTTCTTTGTCAGTTTTGGTGATTCCTTTCCTCTAGAGTCCCCTTTAATATTTCTTGCAGGGCTGGTTTAGTAGTCACAAACTCCCTTAGTTTTTGTTTGTCTGGGAAACTCTTTATCTCTCCTTCTATTCTGAATGACAGCCTTGCTATTCTTGGCTGCGTATTTTTCCCTTTCAGCATGCTAAGCATGCTGGCCTGCCATGTTTCTGTGGAGAAATCTTCTGCTAGCCTGATTTGTGGTGTTTGTTTGTTTTTTAGGTTAGGGATTTGTTTTCCCTTGCTGCTTTGGGATTATTTCCTTATCTCTGTATTTTGCAAATTTTACTACAGTATGTCTGGCTATTGGCCTGCTTTTGTTCATTTTGATGGGAGGTTTCTGTGCCTCCTGGATTTGGATGTCTGTTTCCTTCTCCAGATTAGGGAAGTTTTTAGTTACAATTTGCTCAAATAAACTTTCTTCCTCTTTTTCACTCTGTTCTTCTGAGACTCCGATGATATGTATGTTATTACACTTTATGGAGTCGCTGAGTCATTTCAGGTCTACATTTATGATCCAGTATTTTTCTTTCCCTTTTCTTTTCAACTTCATTATTTTTCATAAGTTTTTCTTCCATATCACTTATTCATTCATATTTTTTTCCATCCTTGTGGTCATTACATCTAATCAGTTTTTCATCTTGGTTATTGCATTTTTTATTTCTGCCTCACTAGTTTTTAGATCTCTTATCTCTGTTGTAAGAGACTCTCTGGTGTCTTCTATGGTTTTCTCAAGCCTAGCTCGTATCCTTATAATTATTGTTTTAAATTCTTGTTCAGGCATATTACTTTTATCTGTTTTGATTAGATCCCTGGCCATGACCTCTTCTTGTTCTTTCTTTTGGATTGAAATCCTCTGTCTTGGCATTGTGTCTAAGTCTCTCTCTTCTGTGTGTCAAGAAGGCCTTTTATTTTTCCTGCTCCTGAGAGTAATGGCTATATTAAGAAGAGGTCCTAAATTGTCCAGGGCCTGGCACTTCAGGAAGTGTTTCTGGTGTATGCTGTGTATGCTTTGCTGTTTTGTTTTGGCTGCTCTTTCCCTCAGGTAAATCCTCTGCACAGTTTCTCCTTGCCTCTAATGGGGAATGTTTGGACCTTAGCCACAGTGTGGCAAGTTTTAGCTAGGTGTGTTTTGGTCTCCTTATTAAAAGAGGTAGATCCGATTTCCCCTAGAGCTGAAGCTTTGCAGAATTCTGTGGTAGACTTTGCGCATGAAGGGGGTTTGTGCTGGTCTTCTTGGCAAGAGGCCCGCTGTTGCTCTCACTCTCAGGCACACTTGCCCTGTTTCAGAAGCACCTGCAGACCACAGGGTAGGCAGGGCTTGGTGAAAGTGGCTCGCACCTCCACTTTGTGCGCTTTGTTGCTCACTGAAGTCCATCTGTGCTGATGAGTGTGTGTAAAAGTGGTGTCAGCTGGCTCTCTAGTCCACGGAGTGGGGAGTTTGTGCCTGCTGCTATTCAGGAAGCCCTCAGAGAGGAGCGAACAGTCTCCCCTCATTTGTCTCAGGCGTCCCTCAGATCCTTGCATTCACCCTCTCTGGGTCCCAGCTGTCCGGCCACCCAATGGTACAGTGCTCCTGTTTTATCTCTGGCACCCTGGCTGCATTTCAAAACTCCAAATTTTAAGGACCTCACGAGGCATACATTTGCACTGATCCTCTGGGTGTGGGTCTGGCCACACTGTGGCTGGTGCTGCTTTGTCCCAGAGGAGTTGTTGCAGGAATGTGCAGGGGCTTAAATTTATGATAAAGTGTAGTCAAAGGCCAGCGTCCAGGATAGCTGCCCTCAGCAGGTGTCTCTGTTCATATGCTAATGAACGGGGCAGGTCTGTGGTGCTGGCCTGCTCTTTTATCCCTGGTGAGACAGTGCCACTTCCCCAATGCACTCCAAAGAGGGAAACTGTCTCTCTGGGTGTGACCCGGGGGATCCTTAGACCACACTGTCTGTGTGCTGCAGGGCTTCTGCCCGTTTCCCATAGAAGGAGCACTTCTATGCCCGCAGGCTCCACACCGGGGATGGCATGGACTTCTCACTTCAGACTTTGAGCTCTGCTGTTTGTAAAAACTTGCAAACATCAGCTCCCCCTCTAGTTTTCCCCGTCAGTAGTTTTGGGGAAGTGTTTTTTCTTGTGCAACGCCCTGTACTCTGTTCTCTCTGTTCTCTCTCTCCTCTCTCCATGATCAGGGCTCCCTGTCCTGTAATTCTTTTGTCCTCCAAATCACATGTCCACACCTCCTGACTTCCACAGTGTGGCCTCTTTTCTCCCTCTGGTTGTGCAGTTTGTTCTCTCAGTCCTCAGATCGATTTCTGGGTGTTGAGAATGATTTCATATTTATCTAGCTGTGTTTGGGGGATGAGGTAAGCATAGAGTCCTCCTACTACACTGTCATCTTCAATAAGAATGCTTATATTAAAAGTTATGCAACTATAAAAATCCTGTGTTTTGAGATTCTATATCATCTTGGTTTTGTGTTCTTAATATAATTTTAATCACATTTTGGTGCCTCTGAATTATTTGTAAAGTTGAACTATTATTAAAAGTACTTATAGTGATCATAAATCAATTGTATTCCTGCTGTCTAACATCTTTGTTTCTTAATACAGCGTTCTACTCTTTCACTGACCAAAATCATTTCTATAATCAGCTTTATGTTCTGCTGAACAGGGAGACGCATATTTGTGTTCCAGGCAACATTCTATTGGATTGATATTTAAATCTAGTGCAATGAATGGAAAATTTGTTCTTTTGCTGTCATGCCTTTGATTGTGGTTCACCATTGTGTCATAAATCCATAATTCTAATTCTGTTGTGTTCTGAATTACCAGTTCTCCCTCTCTAATTTAAGTTGATAATTCCTTACCATGTGTTACTTATACATTTGTATTTGGTAAAATTTTATTTCTTTTTGAAGACATTCAGCTTCATTCTCATAACCCTAATTAATAATAAAATTCAATTATATTTTGAGTCAGAATCTTTTTTTTTAAATTTTTTAATGTTTATTTATTTTTGAGAGAGAGAGAGAGAGAGAGAGCGAGCATGAGCGGGGGAGCAGCAGAGAGGGAGAGGGAGACATAGAGTTTGAAGCAGGCTCCAGGCTCTGAGCTGTCAGCACAGAGCCTGATGCAGGGCTCAAACCCATGAACTGTAAGATCATGGCCTGAGCCAAAGTCAGACGCTCAACTGACTGAGCCACCCAGGCGCCCCTTGAGTCAGAATCTTTAATGCTTTCTTACCATTGTAGATTTAAGAAAAAAAAAACAGTATCAACATCGTATATTAATGTCAAGTCAAGCCCATAGCATTCAGAGCATTTCCTAATTATCCTATTACTACTAGTAATAAATTATTACTTTTATTAACAAATACTAATAAATTATAACTTTATTATAAATGTTATGAGTTAGAACTTTGAGCATTTTGCTCCTAGATAATGACCAGATGTAAGGAAATTATATAATGAATATATACAATGGCTGATCAACAGGGAAAAGGATCCTAATAAAGAAACCTATTAAACTGCAGGAAGTTATCTCTCTAGGGGAGTTGCACGAACCTCACTGTTTAAGTCATATAAAACTGGACCAGAAACAAAGAACACTAGAAATTACACCAGGGGGAACAATTGCTTTAGCAAAAAAAGAAAGTAGGTGATATAATGATTGCCCTTCTACCTTTCTGCTATAAATATTTTTAGCTTGCATCTCAGAGAGATCCCTTTCTATATATTGTTGGGTTCAGTATAACAGACACATGGACCTTTTGTCTCTCCTTTGGAAACCTTGACAGTTTAGACTAATGAACATTTATGTTGCAATGGTAATTATAAAATATATTAATACACAATTTATTTTCAATTTAATAGAGAAGAATTTAAATTTATCATTAAAGATACCACATACAGGACTATAGATGGCATACATTATTTAACTTAATATGTCAGTGATAAAAAAGGAAAGTAATTTAATATTTTCATTTACTATGAAAAGAAGACTGATATCCTAATAGGGGAGACATATTTGGATCTTTGAAGCTACAGGTCAGAGAGAGAATTATTAGGGAAAACAAAAACAAAACCAAAACTCTGTACATTTTTGAGTGTGTGAAAATTAAGGCATAGCTAATAGCGATTAAACACTCATGTCCTTCAAATCTTAATATATTGAGAATTTTGGAAATTAGTCATCTGTTTGTTGAATTGGTGCATTGGTGAATATAGAGTTAAGTCAAAAACCCAGCAATGAGTTGTGGACAGAAGTTTAGAATATAGAAAGAGCACCAAGTCTTGTTCTTATTTTGGGTACATGGATTATTTCCTCCTAGGATAAAAATTTTGATCATTCACACTGTACTGAGCATAAACCTTGCCCTTAAGGACATGGGACACTATGGAAATCCTAATATTAACATAGTTCTTTTTTTCATGACACTGGTACTCTAGTGAGAAAGAACTCTATCAGTATAGCCTCATATACTTGCTTTGAGGCAGAGTTACATAATCACATAATAGCACTAAGCAAAGCTGCCTGAGGTGAACTAGGAGAAAGAAAGTTGCCAGGTCAAGATTGCAGAAGAACATGTGTTAACTAAGTGAAAAGCACAGAGGAGACTAGGAGAAGATCATATTCTAAACAGAGGTGGTAGCATTTTCAAAAATCCTGTGGAAGGCAAGAGTGAGTAGTATAAATTGAAAGAAGGCTTAGTGGCACAAGTATAGAAACTAAGGATAAGAGACTGCCAAGTGGGCAAAGTGATGAGGGTGCCTGGCTATTGGGATATATACCTTTAAGTAGCAACTTTATATATAGTGGAATTACTTGAACTTGAATATATTTTTCTGTTAGGGTCAAAAAATTTTAATATACTTAATTTATTATGTAGTTTAATGTACTCTTATTTTGATTAAAAATTCCAATCTAGGAAGATGTCTGTCTATGGGTGTTTTATGGATTAAAGTAGCATGTTGGTATCAGTGGGAAGGATTTAAAATTGTCTTAAGTGGGGTTTTAATTTGTAAGGTCAGGAGTGTGAGTATTTTAGCTGTAATTAAAATACATATGAGATGAAAGATAAGCTTTATATGTTGCACATTTAATCTTGTTTTTGTGATTTGGGAAAACAGCTAATAAATATATACAGCATAAGGTTTATGCATGGTAAAGGGTTTGCTAAGCTAATCATTTATTTGATAAGTGTGCATGTTGTGTATACACAGATTCTTCTATGTCCAGTAACCATTGGTTGAATTATACCTTATGGTTTATAATATTGGTAAGTAGTACTCAGTTTAAGCTCAGTTAAAGTTTGCTTAACTGTGCTAAGGCCTTTGACAGCTATAGCTGAGACACAGCATTCCTAAATTAAAAAAACAAACAAACAAACAACTTACCACATGCAAATGCCTGGCATAGTTACCTGTGAGCATGGGGCAATTAGTCGTTAGTGCATTGAGAAGTCTTATTTAAAAGGAAAGAGGCAATTTTAGGTGAGGTGGTCCTGAAGTAAGAACAAGATTCCAGATATAATTAATTTCTGCATACCCTCCAAAGTTATGGGCCCAGAGTAAGAAGAGGGACACGTTTGTGGAAAGGTTGCTAGTTTCTTGAAGTTTTGTGATTAAGCATGGTTATCAGTTATGATAGGCATGTTGTCTAGAAATGACTTGACTTAATGGGGTATGTACAACCAATATTATGTGCTATGTAATATTAATCATGTTATTGTGCTGCTACTTCATGGGGTTTAGAATGTATGAACAATATACCATTGTATGTATTATGAAATATCAGTAGTTTAATGCACCCACTTATATGCATGGGATAAATTGTTAATGTGTGATTATACATAGTGTGTATTATGTACATGTACTAATACATGAGATCCCTGAATGCACAAATTACATAGTTATTGGGTGATTTATGATTTGTTTTTTGATACTGATATAGAACATGATAATAATCCTTCTCTTTTCATGCACAAGTTTCTAGGCAGTACTTTAAGTGGAATTTTAGTTTTGGGTGTGATGATGGAATTGGAGCTCCTTTCCTGAGTGTTAGGAAGAAATATTACTCCTCTTTTCTGCTTTATAAAACCAAAGTAATAAATATACTACAAAGACTATTTATTTTAGAAAGTTGTTTTCAATAATGCTTGTGATTGATATAACTATGAGCATAAAGAGAAAATACAGGACTGATGCTTGTTGGCTAATAATTATGAATGGATGTTCAACTGGTTGTCCTTCAATTCATTTAGTGTTAGTAGATATGCTACAAGTAATCAGGATAGGACAATGACAGAGGTGCTGAAATATTATTTTTTATTTTGATTTGATCTGCTATTTGACAATATTATGTTTATTTTTCATGTCACTGGTCATAGTTAAATTTCACGTGAGAAGCACTAGTTTTGTGCTTCCTTTCCTAGGGTTTTTGAAATTTTCACCTGTTTGTGGTGGACTCAGGTTGATTGTGAGTGGAGGAATTGTCTGTGGAATTGTGATAAATTTGGTGGATTTTTTTATGTTTAATGTCTTTAAAGATTTTTTTTGGGGGGGGGGGAGGGAATATTGGCCATTTTTGTTTATATAAGGGTTATGACTTAGTAAGCATTATCCTGAGACTTGGCCCACTAATATGACTATCTTGGGGATTTTTTTAAAGAATTGTTGATAGAGGGCATAGTGGTTTTATATATTTTGAAGAATGGTGAAGTGAAAATAATGTTTGAATTTAAAAGATTGGGGGATTAAGTAATGTCTGATCCTGGAGGTACTGGATTTTTTAGTGGGGAGCCTGTGGGGATTACTGTGTTATACAGACGTGGGACTTGACTGGGAGTTGTGATTGGCTGATCTTTATTCATCAGTGTTCTGGTTATTATGGAGGTTACTTGTGTAAATTAAATATGGACAAGTTTAAGATTAATGTGATGAAGAAATGTAACTAGGTCTTTTTGATCAGAAATTAGCGTGGAAGTTTTTATCTGGAAGTAGGTGAATTTGGTTCTAATAGGATTAAGTCTAGTAATAGTGATTTTTAACTTGCTGATAAATTCATGAATAGTCGAAGGTGATACATGATGGTTGAAAAATACCATGTGAGAGTTTGAATTGGTTTGAAGGGTGATCAAATTTTAGATTTTGTGATATGAGGTTGAGTTCAATTGCTGGAATAAAACCTAGAATAGTCACTGCATGGACTGTTAATTTCAGATAATAAAGCATGGTTATCTGTGGAATAGTCATTGGAGTAATATTGTTGGAAATTAAGAATCCAGTGAAGATACTTCTGATCAAAAGCCATTTAGTAGAGTTGATTAGGAGAGGGTTATTTTCACAGGCAGTAGGATAATTAACATAGGAGAAACATTAAACAGTGAATAGTATGTAGAATTATTAAGTGCTAGTTATTACTGTCATGTCACCTTTCTATGTAGGCAGGCAGAGAAGATAAGCATGTCAGGTAATAGTACTGCAGGGATTAAATTCTTGTATTCTTACAGAATAGTGGTTTCTTTAGTGGCTGGAGGTTATACACTAGTGTTGGCATTATGTCTGATTTTTGATAAAATTATTACTTGGTCACTGTAACACCTTTCTCTAGTTACAGAACCTAAGATGAGAAAAAAATATATTCTTATTCTTGAAAGTTGTAAATACTTAATATTTATTTCAATTTAAAATTGTCAAACAGTAGATCAAATCTTAATGTAAAAATAACATTTAACAGTATAAATGTGTCATTTCATATTTTGTTTAAGGATTAGCTATGGTTCTATCTTATATAATACAAAAGGACATTTGGGATTGATAATATGCAAAATGTGATTCTATTTTTTTTTTTTTATTTTTTTTTAAATTTTTTTTTTTCAACGTTTATTTATTTTTGGGACAGAGAGAGACAGAGCATGAACGGGGGAGGGGCAGAGAGAGAGGGAGACACAGCATCGGAAACAGGCTCCAGGCTCTGAGCCATCAGCCCAGAGCCCGACGCGGGGCTCGAACTCACGGACCGCGAGATCGTGACCTGGCTGAAGTCGGACGCTTAACCGACTGCGCCACCCAGGCGCCCCGTGATTCTATTTTTATAATCAAATACTGAAATCATTAATATTAACCATTTTCTATTCTATTTGTTGCCATAACATCTATCATTTTAAGAATATTTAAGACTGCATATGGCATGTAATATTGCTTTGTGACTAACCATAATTTTGAAAAATACATTACAAATGATAATACTCATATGATAATATACAAATGATAAACAGAAGAATATTCCATTTCCATAGAAGAATTCAGAGTGTAGATTGGTTTTGAATCACAATTAGAATCTCAAATGGAGCTCGCTGTTTGGGTTGACTCAAAGACCTGGCTAGAATTTTGTTTTAAAAGAGACAATTAATTTGTTCTGTGTTTTGGGAGCACTTTTCAGAGGTTGCAATTATTTTCAAAATCTAAACATACCCAAAACTTTTCAAATGTCCTCCTAAAGTTTTGGTTTAAGTATAGCAAACTCCTAAATCCACTCTGAGGTTAAGAAATTAAGGATAAGTAATAGAAATCTTGGAAAGCACACAGATCCAGAACCACAAAACATGTTGTTTAACTTTCAGAACGTCTAGATGATTTAGAACCCACCAGAGGCTGAGCGATACTATATTAGAAGAGGATTATTACTTCCCACTTCCCATTATATACATAAGTTGAACGTCATGATTTTAGGCTCAAATGTCAGAAGTCAAGAGAAAAGCCAGACCGCAATACACCTCTTGTTATTCCATGTTAGACAAAAAAATAAAGGGAGTCACTTCTATCATCACTAGTCTTTGCCATTATCATTTTATTTTATTTTTATTGTATTGATTTCTTCTAGCCCAATTAGAACCTAAGTTCAGTTCTTGAATTTTTCAAGGTCCCTCTAATGCTGGATTATAACCTCAAGGCAATCTCTAAACTGCAGTAGTATTATATGTATTGCATAGGGGTTCTGGTATTGTCCTTCAATTAGTGTTAAGTGAGTGATAATGATAGTAGGAAATCAAATAAACCCTGAAATACTTGTAGAAGTCAGGAAATAATGGCTATTGTTCAATGGAACTATGAATAATGAATGATCTCTTCTACAGTTAAATGATTATAGCACTTGGATATAAGAGCCCATGGAAGATATTGAACGCATCTTGGATCTATAGGCCAGTAGAAGTTAATACAGTGAGATTTACGGAGTGAAAGAAACATTTGTCTATGCTGCATCCATTCTTTCAACAGTATTTATTAAACGTCTGCTAGGGAGAAGATACTATGTGCTTTGAGGCACACAGAGATAAATCAGATGAACAATCTGCCCTCTAGGAGCTCACATAGGATATAGACAAGTAAAGTGAACATACTATCAAAGACAGAAATAAAGTGTAAGGTAAAATACTGATGTAGTTTGTGTATACAGAATAGAAAAAAGGACATGGCAGTTCAGTGGAAGGAGGTTATTTCAGAAGTGAAACAGGAAATGGCTTCTAGACCACTTGGAATTTGTGGTGGGTTCTTAAGAATATGTAGGGTTTTAATATGAGGAGAAGGACTAATAGGAAGTCCAGGACAAAGATAGATAAAGTCCTAAAGATGGAAAGGGTAAGATAAGGATAGTAAAATTGAAGTAGTTCAATCTGGCATCTCTGGAAGTGCTGTGATGTTGTACTGTGGGAAATAAGTTGGGAAAGCAAAATGAAGTCAAATATTCAATATTTAATTTTTTAACATATAACAGTTAAGCTCAGGGTTTTGAAAGTAAGACAGACCTTGTTTAACTCCTGACTCTTGCACTTTGTGCTGCCACACAGTTTGTATGAAGTCAGGCTCTTCTAGGACTCAGTTTTCTCATCTGTAAAATAAGGGTAATAAAAATATCTACTTAATGATTTTGACATTATGAATAAGTGAATAGAATGCATGACAAGTGCCACGCATATGGTAAACATTTAATAGATATTACAGTTAAGTATTTTAATAATACCGTAAAGATTTGTTAGGTAATGGTAAGATCAAAGCTGTGCCCCTGAATGAATTGAGCAGCTCTTGAATAAATAGTTTAGATGATGGAAAATGGAATACTGGGAGAAGATACTGGAGAGATCAGCAATAAGGTTATTGTTTCCAGGCAAGCACCTGAGCTAGGACAGTAGTATGAAAAATAAATTGTAAGAGGTGGGTACAAAATATTTAACTACATTATAAGCTACATCAAGGATAGGATTTAGCAAATGATGTTAAACTCCTGATCACTGGGACCAGGGATGGCAGCATTTTATGTACAATAATTTCTAAATCATGAAAGAAAAACACTAAAAAAGTATATTTTCTATTTAGGAATATACTTAGTCATGTTACTTTCAATACTGTTTAAATTTATCAATTAAATACCTTTCCCTGGAACTACTTAAAAGGCAAATTAAAAAAAAATCATTAATACGTAAACAAATATGATATTGAGTCACCAAAGTATAGTGGGAATAGGTACTGTTTTAGGTACATATTCCCTACATTTAGCCTGCAGGAAACTCTCGAGTGGTTCCCTATGATTAAATGACTCATATTCATTAATTCACCCAGATCATTGAGTGGTTTCTTTTTTGCAGGGTGCGGGGAAGACAGATTACAAAGTAGTTGCTTTGGAAGGCAACATGGTATAGTGAGAAATGGAATAACCATGAAGCCAGTGAAGCTTATGCTTAAAGACCTCTCATAATGACCTTTATAAAGGTCTTGTTACTAATTGTATTTATAATTTTGAATTATTTTTCTTAAGATTAGCTCCTAATGTTGTGTAATATTCAGAAATCCACAAGACCTGATTCATCCCTGGGAAATAATTCATAAGTTCTTAACTTTTCACTCATTGTATGTGTTTCAGTTGGCTCAAAAGTCCTCTGAAGTTGCAGGCGTGAGTATTTGTCTGTTGAGGAGGTTTATAGATTTTATCAGATTTTGCAAGAAGGAGGTCTGAAACAACAAAATTAAGAACTTCAAGAGAAAATTGTGAATGGGCATCAGGATGGAGGTGAGCATGAGGAGGAGGACAAGGGCACTAGATCAAGGCATATTTAAAGGTACCCAGGTAATTCTTACATGCATCCAGGTTTGAAAACCACTGATGGAGCCACTATTTATCATCCTTGAACTGTGTTAAAATAGTTAAGAGGAACGAGTCAAGATTTTGCAGTTGGAAATCTAATTTGAATCCTATGACTGCTTGGGCAAGATGTTTAACCCCTCAGAGCTGCAATTTCTACATTAGGAAAATCAATATACTAATAAATATAAGCCATGTTATCTAGGGTAGATAAACATGATAAGTGAGGAGAGATCGTTGAGCGTGAAAATGGTAGAGTCAATAGGTAGGAGATCATCGTGGCATGAATTACTCTTGGAGTCGGGGGATTAGATGGTGTGGACAAGGAAGTGAATTTGATGAAGAGGAATAAATGATCATTGATGGTAAAATTAGAGAGAGGGATGTCTGAAGCAGAGATTATTGAGTGGGTGCAGCCATTGGTTCCATGACAAGATCTAAGATATGATCGTGTAAGTGGATGACTGAGTTTAGACGAGGGATTTTTGGAGATGAGGATAAGTGGAATTAATTGGTCAAGGAATTGGAAAGATTTCTGAAGTGCTTATTGAAATTGCCAAGAACTTGTCAAAGAATGAAGACGGATGGTCCCAGATTCTGTACAGAGAGAGGTAGTTACACTTATTATTTCCATGCCAAGAATATTCTTTAGCATTCTCATTTTTAGAAGTGTAATCATAACCCATAAAGTGTTACCTTAAAGTATTATGGTAAGAAACATAAAATTTTACCCTGTGTCATGCAAAGAAAAATCAAGGACCTGGATTTGTTCATTATTTTACTTTATCCTTCTCCCCAAACATGAGGTAAATAATTAAGGTGTCACCTTAATCTTATTAATCAGGCTAATTAGTAATATTATTGACTAAAAAGGAACCGAATTTGGGAATTTCCTGTCAGTTGGTACAAATGTCAGATTCTGTGTAACACTTTCTCAAACACTGTTGAGACTAAAATTCAACATAATACTGGAACTGCCTCTAACAGCTGGCTGACCAAAAAAAAGGTCTTGTTCAGTCAGGATTTTGCAGACTATTGCAAGAAGATCTTTATTTATCTTTCCATATGTCTCTTAATGTTTTGCTGCTTGGAATTTTGTTAAAAAAATAAGGCTGAAAAAATTAAAGTAGAATTCTCCTAGGTTTCCAAAGCTCGTGGCTGACACAGCTGGTCCTTGAGATAGCCTGTTGCAGAAATGTTGGTGCATCTACTCACTGCTACCACTCTGTCCCTCCTCCAACCAACTTAGCACTTAAGCACTTAACGCACACCGCTCCTGAGATTTCCATTTCTTAAGTGATCTTTAACTTCAAGAATTTGCCAATTTTTTCCCTCCACCACCAGTACCCTTCATACTACCACTACCACTCCCATTTTGAGACAAGTAAATATTTTTAAAAATACCCATTGGTTTTATACTGTTTAAATTCTCTAGGAGCCACATATCACATTTCTTCTGTTGTGCTATTTAGGACATTTTAATTCTTTAACTGTCCAGCTCTGCCTGACATACTCACCTCAGCCGAGAAACTGGCCCAGTGGAAAAACAGTTGTGTATTGCATTCTGTCCCATTTGACAAGTAATAAATGAGATCTTTAAAGGGGAATGACCAATGTTTTCTTGCTGAATGGTGTGCAAACAAATAAAACTTTAAATGCTCTAAGTCAAGTTTCCAATTTTTTAGGTGACTGAAAGCATGGAATTTTTCTAATAAAAATTGAATGTTCTGAAAACAGTTAATTAGATTGTTTTTATCAACCACTGATTCCCAATTATGTATTTGCTTACACATTTTGGTAAGTATAACAGAATCTCATTTTCACAAAGGTATTTACTGCATTTTATATAAAATATTTTCATTTACACATAGTACTTCAGTACTTTTCAAACGCACCACACCCATTGCCTTATTTGATCTCCAAAATATTGCATACACCAAGTATTATTATTTCCATTTTGTATAGATATGGAAATCTAGACCCAAGGATTCAATTACTAGTTCACACAGTACCTCTAGGGTTGAAATCATTCTTGACATTTAGTGGTTTGCTCTTTGCACTTCATATTATATCATGCTGAAAACTCTATAAGTATCCTAATAGAGATTCATATATATATGAATTTATTTATATGTTCCTGAAATTTGTACATACTAATTGGTTAAGGATCTCACACTTTAAATGCGCAGACATTGTTCTTTACATAAATTCTAACATGAAGTTTGGTACACTTAACCTTCCTTAAGTGTGACTCACTTATTCTGAATAATGAATACAAATTAGAAAGAGCATCATACATACATGGCTTATGAAAGTAACTATATCCCGTATGGTGAATATGTTTTTCTTTCTACTTCTCTGTTTTGTAAACAAAGCTGACATCGTGTGTGTGTGTGTGTGTGTGTGTGTGTGTGTGTGTGTGTAACACTACCAGTTGCATTTTACCCCTTGTTTCTAAGAGAAGAAATTATTTCCAAACTACTCTTTTAATATTTCTCCATTCCTTTATTCACTCTGCCTCTATATATTTAAATAACTTCCCAAATAGTCCTTTGTATATTCTGCCTTGTTCCAAACAATTATTTTTGAAGCCATTATTTTTTAAATATCAGATACTATTATAGGAATTGAGAATGGAGAAGTAAAAAAAATTAGTGAAGAGTGACTTTGTATAGTGTCAGGAAAGGTCTCTCTGTAGCTATTTAATAAAATAAATGAGGGAGGAGAGTATTATGCAACATTTTGCAGAAGCATATTACATGCAGAAGGAAGAATAAGGAGGAAAGCCCTGTGGTGAGAGAATGTGTATTTAAGGCCTATCTAGGAGGTCATTATGGCTTTAGCAGTTTGACCAAGAGTGAATACAAGGTTAGAAAAGGAGAGTTTTAAAGGGTATTCAGGAATCAGAATTTAATGTGTGTTCAAGTTTGACAAAGACTTTTATTTTAACTGTGATTAAAAGCCATTGGGAGGAACAGGGGAGTAAAATAAACTAATAAACAGTTTAAAATATGTGAGTGCTATGTGGGCAGCAACCTGTATAAGTAGGGATCAAGAGGAAAACCTATTGGGGCACCTGGGTGGCTCAGTCAATTAAGTGTCTGACTTTGGCTCAGGTCATGATCTCATAGTTCGTGGGTTCGAGCCCCGCGTCAGGCTCTGTGCTGACAACCCAGAGCCTGGAGCCTGCTTTGGATTCTGTGTCTTCTCTCTCTGTTTCACTGCTGCTCATGCTGTCTATGTCTCTATCAAAAATAAATAAACATTAAAATTTTTTTTAAAAAAAGAGTAAGGGGCGCCTGGGTGGCGCAGTCGGTTGAGCGTCCGACTTCAGCCAGGTCACGATCTCGCGGTCCGTGAGTTCGAGCCCCGCGTCGGGCTCTGGGCTGATGGCTCAGAGCCTGGAGCCTGTTTCCGATTCTGTGTCTCCCTCTCTCTCTGCTCCTCCCCCGTTCATGCTCTGTCTCTCTCTGTCCCAAAAATAAAATAAAAAACGTTGAAAAAAAATTTTTTTAAAAAAAGAGTAAAACCTATATTGTGCACCTGAAACTAATGTAACATGTGTCAACTATACTCAAATAAAAATAAATAAACAAAAACAAGGGGTGTACTTCAGAGGCTGTGGCAGTGTAGAGAGAAGAGGTGGCTGTGACTCAGAAGGTAGCATTGGGAGTAGTGGGAAGTGATCCGTTCTAGTATATTTTAAGTATAAATGGTAACAGCAGAACTGGCTAAGGAATGTGAAAAATGAGAGAAAATTTAAAAATGGGCTTTAGGTTTGAGACCTGAGCAATTAAATGAATGGTGTTGTCTTCCCATGAAATGGACAGACTAAGGAACTTGTTTGCTTGGGGGCGTGGCAGTGGACATCAAGAGTTTGACTTTGGGCGTATTGTGTTTCTAATACATACTAGAGGTCCAAGTGGACATGCCAAAGTGGCATTCGGGCTCATACATATGAAACATCAGTGGCAGAGCTTGAGCCTTGGCTAATGGGTGGTGTTGAAAGTCTTTAGAAAAGAGAGTGAGTGTAGTTTAGAAAAGACACCCGAGGACTGAGTTCTGGAGCCCTACGATATTTAGAGGTCAACAGAGGCTAAACAGACAAAAGGAGCAAACAGTGAGGCCAGCAGAAATACATGTGGTTTCTTGGAAATCAAGCGACGAAAATTGCTCAAGAAATAAACAGGCACAAGTTGATTTGAATGCTGCTGAAATTTCAGGAAATGATAATTGAAAATTAACCTTCACATCTAGCAGTATCAGGGGAATGATGACTTAAAAAGTGGTTTGTTTTTGAGTAATGTAAAAATGTAAAAAAAAAAAAAAGTTGGATGGGTTTAGGAGACCCTGGGCCATCATCAGGAATTTCAGACAGTAAAATAAGCAACTTTTAGAGGAGTTTTGCTATAAACGGAAAAAGAGAAAGATAGCATTGGAGGGAAACGTAGTTTCACAACTCTGCTCTGTTTTTGTTGTTATTGCTGTTGCTCTTATAGTTTCAGATGAGAGAAATGTCAGTATGTTTGTGGCCTGATGGTAATTTTTAACTAGAAAGTAAAAAAGAGAGGTTAATTGTAATAGCAAAATTCCTTGAAGAAATAGGTAGAAACATAAAAAAGTATCTCTTGAGTGCCTTCGTTGCCTTAGACAGTAGCAGAGACATCTCATTAATTTTTACATGAGGGAAGGCAGAGTACAGATGTAGAGAGGTTTTAGATTTCGAAGAGGATCATTAGGAAATTCTCTTCTGATTGCTTATTTCTCAGTCAAGTAAGCAAGTTCATCAGCCGAGAAAAAGAGAGAAGATAACGTATCAGAGAAGAGAAGGTGTAAAATGGTATGCACTTTAAAATAGAATATAAATTCCTTGTGAATTGATTTTTAACTTCCTAAAATCAAGTTACTGTTTGATCTAGTCTTATCCTATCTCTCTAACTTAATCTGTAACCACTCTCCATTCCCCTTTCCCATTTTCGTTACCAACTCAAATCTATTAGCCCTTAAGAGAAGGGCACAGCACACACATTCCATCCATGAAGAGTTGTTTCCAACTTCAGAAGTGTGTTGATGCACTTCACCCATGTGAATAAGTCAAACATTAAAAACATGATACTGTCTTTAGATATAGTCTTTGACCAACTGTTAACTTTTATTTCAAAGTAAAACCTTATTAAATATAAATTGTGAATAACCTATATTAACTAAAATTACAAATATAGAAATAGAATATATAATTCATATGTATATTATTAATACATAATACAATAATATGAATATAATATAAATATAGTACACTTAATATAAATATATTAAACTGAAATAGTTCTGTAACATTTTGTAATATAGCATAGCATAACATAATTAACATAATTAACATAGTATAATTAAAATAAGTATACCATGACAAAACGATAAAAAATTATCATTAAAGTTAAGAACAATACAGGGATACACTGCCATTACTATTATTGTTCATTATCATGGTTTGAAAGTAATAGCTTATGTAATTAGATTACACTAACAGCAACAAACAAGCAGCGATATTAAGAGATAGTAAAAGAATCAACACAATCATTATAGTGTGAATGAATAAAATTGTAGAATAATTGGTATCTCACTTAAACCTAATAACCGTATGAGGAAGGTACTATCTTTCTCTGCATCTAATAGATGAGAAAGCTGAAACTTAGGACAATGAACTTGGTAAACACAACACAGATATTCATTAGCCAAGTGTGATTTGATTTGAAAGTAGTTTGAATCCAGTTTGGGTACTCAAGATGTGAACATGTGAGGGAGACGAAACAGTAACACTAAAATCGAGAGTCTCTTACCTTGTTTAGAAGTATATGTGAGCGTAAATCAAGCTTTTCGAAGCCAAACCAGCTTATGGGCACAACTCAAATAATACTTGAAATAATAATGCAAATTTTCTAGCCATTTGCCCCACTATATTAGGCAGCAGCCGTCCCAGAAAGAAGGACCCTATTCCAAGTACTTTTTGGAGTCATCTTGGTATCCCCTGTATATTCTCCCTCACACACTTCGTTTTAATTATAGATGCAACTTTCGTTCTGCATAGAAAACAAGGGAAAAAAGCGGAGTAAGTTTTCAAGGAAAATGAAAATAGATTATTACATTGAAATACAGGGGTGTTTTTTTTAATGAATGTAAAAGAAGATTAAGAGGTATATAAAAGTTGTGATGCATAGGGGGAAGAAAACACAGCCTACTCAAACAGTAATGCATTTTACCAAAGCTAAATAAAAGCTAGAAGTAAAAATTAAGAAACAGATGTCAAACTTTTATAGTTTTATTTCTGAAATAGTCTATGAATAACAGACATCATTGCATTTCAAACAAATCATAAAATATCCCTTACCTTTAATTCTGTACTTGTGTAATTCAATTTGTTTAATTTATACTTTTTTTAATGTTTATATATTTTTGAGAGAGAGACAGAATGTGAGCAGGGGAGGGGCAGAGAGAGAGGGAGACACAGAATCTGAAGCAGGATCCAGGATCTGAGCTGTCAGCACAGAGCCCAACTTGGGGCTTGAATCCATGGACTGGAGATCATGACCTGAGCTGAGTCAGATGCTTAACCGACTGAGCCACCCAGGTGCCCCAAAATTTATACTTTTTTAAAAAAGTTTATTTATTTATTTTTGAGAGAAAGAGAGAGCAAGCAGGGAAGAGGCAGAGAGAAAGAGAGAGAGAGAGAGAGAGAGAGAGAGAGAGAGAATCTCAATCAGGCTCCACAGTGTCAGCACAGAGCCTGAGGCAGGGCTCAAACTCACGAACCGTGAGATCATGACCTGAGCCAAAATCAAGAGTCAGATGCTTAACTGACTCAGCCAACCAGACACCCCTAAGTTATACTTTTGACCTGGCTTTAGAAATGATATTTTTAGGATCAAATTTATAATGAACCCCCTTCTCCCTGATAAATACATAAATAAAACATGCTTGGGAAGCATTATGGAATAGTAGTTAAAAGCCTTGATTTGCAGACAGAGTGTTGTGGTTTATTTTCTGGCTCTGCTATTTAATATATATATGAGCAGCCTTGTGAAACCTTGCTTGACTGACATGTGCCTCATTTTCTTCATCTTACTTGGAGATAATACAATTTTCTATGCTACAGGATGATCTGAAGGTCAAACATGATAATCACATATAAAACAATTAAATGAATCCTTATCTGTAGTAAGGTAAAGATACAATAATTTGTGTGTGTGTATGTGTATGTGGGTGTTTAATGCCATCCCACATGACACGAATATATCAATATTCTTGGAAAAGAAGATTTGTCAGTTTTTATTATTATGACAGAAACAGTACATATTGAAGCAATGCATTCTTGATTCTTATTTTCTCACATCCTCTGTCTAGTCCATTAGCCAGTCCTGTTGGTATCTCTCCTATTTAAAATAACCCCCAAACTAACCTTTTCTCATTACTCTTGCTCCCTCCACATACAAGATGGTCTCCACATGGTACTCATATAAAATTGTAGAGAACACCTTATGTACCTCTGTTCTTGTTGTTTTTTAAATTGTTGTCTAAGAAACAATTATTCTTTAAGAAGAAAAGAACATCACCTGCAGTATCACTACTCTATTAAACTGATAAATTCTAAATTTACTTTCTAGAGATTCAAAAATGAAGACTAAGAGTCACATACAAAAAAACCCCCAAAAACCAAAAAACAAAACACACACACACATTAAATGCATTAGAAATATGACAGTCTCCCATGACATCACCTTAGCATTACGCTGTGTGGTTGCATAATTGGTGAAGCTGACCAGGATACATGTGATTGATTCAAGGATATCTTGCCTGATTGAAAGTTCAAGCTTTTTCTTCAGCATGTTTTTCTATTAGAGGCTCACAAATTTATGGAGAGGAATTGGCTTATGTTGATTCCTGGGTGAAAAAAAAATATATATATATATATATAATTTCTGGATCTTGAAAGAAGATTCAGCTATGGTTTGCTGTGTAAAGAGATATTTAAATTAACAATTCTAATTGATACAAATGAAAATTTATTGCAAAACGAATTTAGACCCTTATAGAAAAAGTGATTTCTGTGTTCTAAAATGAAAATATTTGTTTTATTTTTTTTAGTTGCCATATTAAATATGAACTGTGGCATTATTTTGATTCATTTATTTTATTTTTTTTTTATTTTTTTTTTTTATTTTTTTTTCAACGTTTATTTATTTTGGGGACAGAGAGAGACAGAGCATGAACGGGGGAGGGGCAGAGAGAGAGGGAGACACAGAATCGGAAACAGGCTCCAGGCTCTGAGCCATCAGCCCAGAGCCTGACGCGGGGCTCGAACTCACAGACCGCGAGATCGTGACCTGGCTGAAGTCGGACGCTTAACCGACTGCGCCACCCAGGCGCCCCTGATTCATTTATTTTAAATCAGAACAATAGTGTTTGTGAGACTGCCCTGATAGGAATATTATATGTGTGGAAAAACCCAGTGTCTCTACAGTTCTGCAGACATGGAGTCCAGACAAAACTTTCTGCTTTGAGATTCTGTAGCAGTGACTACAGATATAGCTAAACAGCCAATGCTGTGTGGCATTTAAAAAGTTATCCAGTCATTTTAAAGGCTTTGGGTCATAATATCTTTAAATAGCAAAGCCACTTTGCAATTTCTACTGATGTAGTCCTATGGATTGCACTAACCTTAAGACCTCAATTATTTTGGCCGGAAATCAACTCTTTGAGTCCTCTAGGTACCTCTTATCATGTGTAATATAGTGGAGACAAATGCACGCATATTAAATCCATGTAGTTGTAATCTCAGCTGTGTGACTGTGTGTCTTAGGGCAAGTTAACATCCCTTATTTGCACTTCCCTTTTTTACAATATTGGGGGTTTTCAGATTTGACAGAAATATTATTTGTGGAGTAAAGATAATATCATCAAAACTTTACATCTTTCCTGAAAGTAGTGAATTCTCAAAAAGAAGAAAAAATGTTTTATTATTACAGAGCTTCTAATACGGCACAGTAGGTTTTGCCATTTGTACCTCCCTTAAAAAAATTAGACACAAAAATGTCTCATTTTGTTTCTTAAGCAAAATATAATTTTAGTTTCCAATTATATGGATGTAATGTCTAAAGTACCAGATCCTTAGGGCAAAGATCCATATTTTATTACCTTTTTATTGCTATCATCGATTACTGTTGAAATAAAACTAAATGAAGTGGGGTCACACGGGGTAGCAATTGATCACCATCATATGAGACCACTGCCACAAAGAATGCCTTGAGCGATTAGTTGATGGATTTCTTCAATGACACCGCAGAATTAGTGGAAAATCTTGGCTTTTGAGAACAAGCAATAATTCCTAATAAGTTAGGTATGCTTGATTTAAATTCTCATTTCTTAATATATCTGTCTTAGAAAACTTATTTATCTTGAATATGTATTTTATTAAAAAAGATGCTAGTAATATTTATCTCATAAAGTGATTGTTGAAACCCAGCTAAAATAGTATGTGGAAAGTTGCACAGAATAAAATCCTGACACCTTGTAAACAGTGTATATGTGCTTGTTAAATTAATTGCTTTGCCAAAAAAGAGTAGCCAATAATTAGGAAGCATGCAGTTGGTGCTAGTTTTCTCCATTCTTTCCCTGTGGTTGACATGTTCTGAGAATAAGACTGCTTGTGGTAGTAATTCATATTGCTTCAAACGTGTTCTTTACCAGTTTTTTAAAATAGTGTTACCCGGTGATGATGAAAGACACATTTTCAGTCAGTGTCACACTGCACACTCACATCAGAGTTTTTAGAAATAAACCTGTTTTTTAATTGAAATCTTGAAAACCGAATCTTGGCCTCAACAGACATGGTAAAGTTAATTGTGAGAAAATACTGAGATTATTGATCTTCCAGGAAAAAAAAAAAAGTCTACTTCTTTCTTTTACCCATGACCAGAATGAAGATTAGAGGAATCTTCACCATCCTAAGCAGATATTTATTAGCATTTACTATGTTACAAGCACTGTGCAAGGCTCAGTAAATATGTGTCTTTATGCTTTTAATTTTCAAATTTCTGGACTTATGATCAAGGGGTTGGAACATGATGAACCATGTTGGGTTTTGCTATAGCCCTGCCTGTATGTCACATTAGAAAGACTTAACTACAAAGCCAATTGGTAATTTATTTCAACCATAGAACCTTAACCTACTTATTAAATGATAATGTCTGCTTACTTTTTTGATGAATTGTTTTCTGGGTGAATTCTTTCTATTTAGTTGGCCTGGGCTATAAATCCAAATACATCTGCTAATTAAAAAAATGTGTTTCTTACCATCTATAAGTGCTTGGAAAATATAATTGCTTTAAAAATAACTCCTATTAGAAATTCTTATATAGTATTTGCTTTTAAAGCACCTCAACCTTGTTGTATGGTCAGCATAGTTCAAATAATATAAGGTGAAAGTGTTAGCTTTTGTTAGATATCAAACAGCATTCATTCCTTCATCAAACACTGTTAGAAACATTTATGAAACACAAGACTTTGACTTAAACGCAAGTTATGTGAAACTACAAAAGGATATTCTTCACTGCAAAATGTTTCATGTTTTGTAAACTTGACCCTGCCTCTAGACGTGTCTATTCTCCTCCTCAAATTTGGAAGTCTGCTGTGATCTGACAAAGCTGTAAAGAAACTGATTTGTTGATTAGATGAAGCAATTCTTTTATTCTGAAATGCAAGCATTCTTACTGAATATTATGGACAGTATTCTATTTGAGGCCACTTTTTCATTTTGGGATGTTTTGATTCAGTCTTTCATGCTAGGTTCTTCATTCTTTTCTAATAATTGTCAAAGAGTGCCATCAAGACTTAGGATCTATTCTACATATAAAGAAAATCATTAGAGTAATACATGATTAACTTCCAGATTTAAGTTAGATTGAAAATACAAGTTTTCTTAATGTGATGTTGGCTTCCTTTGTGCAATTCTGGCATTGAAGTTGTGATATGTTCTCTCAGTCATTCATAGTGTTCACATGGCATAATGTAGAGTAGAGCAGTACTGCTGATGTTATAATGTAAGTGTTTGGTTACTATATACTATCAGAAGACTGTCTCTTGACATATCAAACTTCCATGGCATTAAACTATTTAATAATGCACTATAAGGGCCTCATGTTAAATACGAAGTTGATTCAGATATAGAGTGTAGGTTACATTCTTTGGTATTCTGTAGTATGTGAAAAATGTAGCATGTAACTATAGTATGTAACTGTAGTAGGTGAAAAATGGATCTGTACCATTTTATGTTTCTTCTCTCTCAAAAATTATCAGTGTTTTAATAAAATGTTATTGTAGAAAAATATTTTATGGTAAATCATGGTAATACATAAATACAGGAAGATAAAATTTTCAGGGCACCAACAATAAACCACAATGGTCAGTAGAATCCATATTAAAGGGAAAGAAAACATCTTGGGAAAAGAGAATTATGAACTTTCATAAACTACAAAGAAAATTCTTCTTGTGTCTTTTTTTCCCTTATTTTTTGAGATTTAACATGTAAGTTCAAGAGTGTTTGAGAATAAAAGGAAAGGTACGGGGTGCCTGGGTGGCTCAGTCGGTTGAGTGTCCGGCTTCGGCTCTGGTCGTGATCTCACAGTTTGTGAGTCCGAGCCCCGCATCAGGCTCTGTGCTGACAGCTCAGAGCCTGGAGCCTGTTTCGGATTCTGTGTCTCCCTCTGTCTGTGCTCCTCCCCTGCTCATGCTCTGTCTCTCTCTCTCAAAAATAAATAAACATTAAAAAATTTTTAAAAAGGAAAGGTAATGAAAAGAAACTTAATTGAACATTTATAGACTTCAGTAAAGGATTTATTTTAGGAAGGGTCAGTTGGCTGAGTTAATTTGCTCAGCCCTAGTAATAACGGGTTAAGATCCAGTGTCTTTTACTTACTGGAAATATATGTTAACCCTAAATAAAAACATTCCATTCAAATATTCTGCTTTCATTCCTACCAAATAACACTTCTTATAATCCATGAAGAGACTGTTTGGAAGTTTAAAAAAGCAGTGTACAAAGTATAATTCTTGGTATATACCTTAAAATTTTATAAAATAGAAAATTAATAGAAATCATATTAGGATTTTAAGCAAGTGAAAATGGTTCTCTGTAGTGTTTAAATATTCCGTTGGCACCTCATGAGAGGTAAAAAGTGAAATTTTGTATGAGAAACTAAGAAGTGAAATTAACTAGAAGAAATCAAAGTGAGAGTACCTACTCTGTATTCATTGTTTAAACTCTACTGTGCATATTCTGTAACTTTCTAATCAGTTCTCTTCTAAAGGCAAAATAGTTTTGGTTTCAGAACAATTGAGAGTTCTTTCTAGAAAGCTGAATTCTTATAGCTGATTAAATTAGTATATCGTTAAGAATCACTGTGATAGAATTTCTTGTAGGTTTCTTAGGCTTCAGGTACATATTTTACAATATGAAAATTATTCTATAAAGTCAAGCTAAAGGCAGTGTCAAGTAATAACATTCACTTGTTAATCATTAATGTTGGAAATAAAATTTGAAAATAAATTTAGCTTTAGTAAATAATACATTACTTGGAATACATATTTGCTTACTCAGAGTAAATGTACTAAGTTAATATTGCATGGAGATTAATAGAGATGTTGTACTGTGTATCTTCAAGAGCAGTATGGTACTTGGAGAGGTTTTCTTTTTTCTTTTTAAATCACTGATGACTATACTGCAACATATTATCATTTTTTATCATCCTGGAGCATATAGGAACAGAAAAATTGTTTTATCTGAGGCTATTAGGTAAGGTTTTGATGGTCAAGTCAATTGAGTCATAACATTGACTCTGTGATTAGCCTATATATTTATTATATGATGGATTTCTGCTGATGTAATTTTGTTTATCTTTTGTTATAAACCATTTACCATTTGAGGATTGGGAAAAAATCTGGTTCCATTAAGTTTTTTTTTTTTAGTTAAGTTTTATATTGATAAGGAACTTTTATAATGTTATAATATTTATTCCATAATATGGAACTTTTATACACACCCGAAAAGTCATCCACAGAGTGGCTCCATAGTAGGTTTATCCACTGAACCAATAGCATCAAAGAGATCAAGTTTTTCCACCTTTGTCTTTATTGATGTTAGAGTGTCATTAGGCTTGCATTAGCAATGGTCGCAAAACACGTACCACTTCAAACAAACATGACAGTTGAAACAAGAAGATGAAACCGTGTGTCCATTAAGAACAAGAGAACTTTTCTTCAGGAAACCATCAAATAATTTAGCATCTTATTTTCTGGAATTACATAACCCATCCATGATAAAACAAAATGCATAGAAAGGAAAAAAGAACATTTTGTTTGACTTAAAACAATGTCTCTATTTATTCAGATGGCACTGCAGTGAGCCTCCTAAAAAAAGAGGGCTGCAAAGAAAACAAGATCAAGCTTCTTTTAGAAGGGAAGAAAAATTTTTGGAGTAGGAACTGAAAGGGTACCCTAGTTCTAATGCAAATAAAACTCAGAAAATACCTATTGTTTAAATGTTATAATGAAAGTTATGAATCAAAATTGTACAAATTGGGACAGAATTTCTTTCATGTAACAGAAATCTTTATCAAGGCATGGAACATTTCCATATTCTAGAAAGCTCCTTGCATCTTTTTTCCAGTTCATTTCCATACCACATAAAATGGCTATTTAGATTTCTGTCATCACAGATTATTCTGCATGTTCTTGAACTTCTTAGACCATATATTTTGTGTTCTTTTGTGCCTGGCCTCCTTTTCTCCACATCATATTGACCATATATATTTTTTCACTTATTTCCATTTTTATGAGTATATCATACTTTGTTTATACATTGTTTTATTGATGAAATTTTGTGTTCTTTGAGTTTTAAGTATTATGACTAGAACTTCTAGAAACATATTTGTACAAGTATTGATGTGGACATATGTTACTGCTTTTAGGTGAATACCCAAGCGTGGAATTGTTAGTTCAAAGGGTAGATCTATGTCTACCTTTACAAGAAGCTTTTAGTAGTTTTCTAAATAGGTTTTATCACTTTACATACTCACAAGCAGTAGGTGAGAGTGTCAGTTGCTATACATCTTCTTCACTATTTGTTGTGGTCAGTCTTTAAGTTTTTTTTAACAGAGTTGTATTTTGATTTTTAGAGGATTTTTATTTGAGGTAAGATTGCCGTTAACGTATTAATTTCAGATGCACAACATAATGATTCAATATTCATATATATTGCAAAATGATCACCACAATCAGTCTAGTTAACATTGTCACTATACCTAACTATAACTTTGTTGTGTGTGTGATGAGAACTTCTAAGACCTACTCTGTTGGCAACTTTGAAATCTAAAACATTTGGTATGCACGTTGCATCCCAGGACTTATTTATTTTATAACTTGTAAGTGTATACCTTTTGACCACTCTCACCTATTTTGCCTACCCCCTACTCCCTGCATCTGGCAATCATCAATTTGCTCTTTATCTCTTTTGTTTTGTTTTGTTTAGATTCAACTTAAGTGAGATCCTATGCTGTTTTCTCTGCTTGATTTATTTCACTTTGCACAATGCCCCCAAAGTCCATCCATATTATCACAAATGGCAGAATTTCTTTTTTATAGCCTTTATATCATATTCCATCATATATATAAATTCTCTCTATAAATACACGGAATATATATAAAATTATAGATACATATTAATAAAATTCATATACAAACACACACAAACACACACGTACCACATTTTCTTTATTCACTCTTCCACGAATGGACACTTAGGTTGTTTCCATGTTTTGGCTATTTGTAAATAATGCTTCAACGAACATGGAGGTACAGATAATCTTTTCAGATTAATGTTTTTGTTTCCTTTTGATAACTACAAGTGCAATTGCTGGATCATATGGTAGTTGCAATTATAATGTTTTGAGCAAACTACATACTGTTTTCCATAGTGGCTGTACCAGTTTACATTCCTACCAACCATGTACAATTGTTTGCTATTCTCCATATCTTCACCACAACTTATCTCTTTTTGTTAATAACCATTCTAAAGTTGTGAGGTGATACTTCACTGTAGTTTTGATTTACATTTCCCTGGTGATCGGTGATGTTGAGCACCTTGTCATGTAACTGTTGGCCATCTGTATAGCTTGTTTGGAAATGTCTACTCAGATATTCTCATTTTTTAATTTTTTTTTGGCTAATGGGTTATATAAGTTGTTTTTATATATTAGATATTCTTCAACAGATCCATGATTTACAAATATTTTCCCATTTTGTAGGTTGCCATTTCATTCTGTTGATGGTTTTCTTTGCTGTGCAGAACTTTTAAGTTTGATATGTGTCATTTGTTTATTTTTGCCTTTGCTTTTAGCATCATGGTTTTTAGTTTTTATAAACACTTAGTGATTAAAATAATCTTGTAAGGTATTTTAACTTGTGTTTCTGTGTCATGTGGTCCCTAAGACTAGCCTCAGAGTATGCTATCTGCTTGAAGGAATCACAGAACTCAGAAAAGCTGTTAGATTTATGATTACAGTTTATTGTAGTGAAACAATACAGATTAAAATCAGCAAAGGGGAAAGATGCATAAAGTGAAGTCCTGGAGAAACCATGTATGAATTTCAAGACATCCCTTCCTAGTGGAATCACTTAGAAGTGATCTTAATTCTTCCAGCAATGATAAGTGTCAACAAGTTCCAAAGCCTGGCAGCCAGGGAAGGGCACCCAAGCCTTGGTCAAGAATATTTTGGGGGTAGTTTATTTTGTTGGCATGTAGTGCATGACTGTGATAACTACTTAATCTCTAGTCCCCCAGAAGTCAAACTAGTACAGAATGTCTCAGGACCTCAGGCATACAAAATTGGTTGTTTATCACAGATCACACTGCTACCATAATCTGGTCACACTGATATAATGTGGCCAGGGTCTCACACAGATAAAAGCACTTATCAGGTATTATATTCCAATGTCTCAGAGGTTTTCTTTGAAAAGATAGTCAAGAGCCAGTCCTTTTTTTTTTTTTGGAGTACACAGAATTGGAGCAACCCAGACCTGCTGAGTTAACCCTTATTGCATAGTCAAAGTATCTACATGAAAATTTTAATAATTATCGATAATACTTTACAATTAACTGCTATTATGAATTGTTAAGTTTTAGGTTCGCTAATGTTGACCAATTCTTTGATCTAATTTAAATGGCAGTAATGAAAACAAATAAACAAACAACAACAAACCCCCCAAAAAACCATGACCTGACAATAAACATAGGCAAAGAATACTAATTAGGTTAAGGACCAAATAGTATGGAGTGTAACCGAACTTTGACAATGTGATTCCAAGGCAAACTTGAAACCATACTAGCATGAAATACAAATGTTTAATTTTTTGCTTATGCTACATGAACATTGTAGATTATCAAGGGCTATGTGCTCTCATGATTCACTGTAGTATCCTGGCTAATGGAGTCTCTACTTTGAAATAAACTGTCATGATAGAAGAATCAAATAAGAATATATAGTAAATCATTTGCTGTCTCTTGAAGCTTCTACCTGGGATCAACCATAACATCCTTCACATTTCCTTGCCTAAACCATATCCTATAACTCTACCCATGAGAATGTAACATCCTTCCACATTCATAAATGTTTTTTCCAGCCTCATTGAGCTACAGTTGGCACATAATATTGTGTAAATCTAATGTGTACAATGTGATGATTTGTATGTATATTGAAAAATATTACCATGGTATGGTTAGTTAACACCTTTAGTATATCATCTCACATAATTATCATTTTTTTTTGTGGTGAGAACATTTAAGATCTACTCTTTTAGAAACATTCAAGTATATAATACAGTATTGTTAACTGTAGTCACCATGTTGTATATTAGAACACTAGAAGTATTCATTTTTGACTGGAAATTTGTACCCTTTGACCAATATCTCTCATTTTCCTCACTCCCTAGACACCAGGGCACCATTCTGCCCTTTGTTTCTATAATTTCAGTGTTTTTAGATTCCACATGGAAGTGATACCATTTGTTTTGTTATTATTTTTTTATATTTGTTTTTCTCTGACTTATTCAGCATAATGCCCTCAAGTTTCATCCATTGTTGTAAAGATACTTAGGTTGTTTCAATGTCTCTGTTGTTGTAAATAATGCTGAAATGAACATGGAAGTACAGATATCTCATTGAGATCCTGATTTGATTTCCTTTGGATATATAGAAGTATAATTATTGATCATTTGGTAATGTTATATTTAATTTTTTGAGGAGGCTCCATGTTGTTTTCCTTGGTGGTTGTACCATGTATATCCCCACCAGCAGTCTACAAGCATTCCCTTTTCTTCGCATCCTCATCGATACTTGTAATTACATGTCTTTTCAATAATAGACATTCCAACAGGTGTGAGGTGACATTTTTGGGAGATTTTGATTTGCATTTCTCTGATGATTAGTAATGTTGATAATTTTTTAATGTTTATTTTATTTTTGAGAGTGAGCAGGGGAGAGGCAGAGAGAGAGAGAGAGAGAGAGAGAGAGAGAGAGAGAGAAAATCCCAAGCAGGCTTCATGCTGTCAGTGCAGAGCCCCACACAAGGCTTGAACACATGAACCATGAGATCATGACCTGAGCTGAAATCAAGAGTTGGAGTCTTAACCACCTGAGTCACTCAGGCACCCCAATGTTGAGAACTTTGCATGTGACAGTTGGGCATTTGTAAACCTCCTTTGGAAAAATACGTATTCAGATGCTTTGTTCATTTTTTAATCAGATTGTGCTTTGTTTTCCTATTGAGTTGTATGAATTTTTTATATATTTTGAATATTATTTCCCTATCAGATGGATAGCTTGCAAATAATTTATTCCATAGGTTGCCTTTTTATTTTGTTAATCATTTACTTTTCTGTGCAGAGGTTTTAGTTTCATGTACTGCTATTTACTCAATTTTGTTGCTTGGGCTTTTAGTGTCATACCTTCCAAAAAACCATTGCCAAGACCAATGTCAAGGAGTTTTGACCTATGCTTTTTTTCTAGGAGTATTGCAGTTTTAAGTCATATGCTTAAATTTTTAATCCATTTTAAGTTAATTTTGTGAGTTGCATAAGATAGGGGTACAAATTCATTCTTTGACATGAGATCACTTTCCCCACAGCCATTTAATGAAGGACTGTGCTTTCTACTTATTCTTAGATCCTTTCTTAATGTGAGTTCACTGCAAATGTGAAAGCCTATTTCTAGGTTCTTGATTTTATATTATTGGTCTGTGTGTCAGTTTTTAAGCCAGTACCATATTGTTTTGATGACTTGAGCTTTGTAATATAATTTGAAATAAGAAAATGTAATGTCTTCAGCTTTTTTTTTTTCCTAGACATTGCTTTGGCTACTCAGATTTTTTTGTTTTGTATGAATTTTAGGATTATTTTTTCTTCTGTGAAAGTGCTACTGGAATTTTGATAGAAATAACATTGAATCTTATATGGCTTTGGGTAGTATGAGCATTTTAAAAATATCAATTCCTCTCATCCATGTATATGGAATATCTTTCTACTTGTGTTTTGTTTTTAATTTATCCATGTCATAATTTTCAATGTACAAATTTTTCACCTTCATAGTAAAATTTATTCCTAAGAATTTTATCATTTTTGTTATTATTGTGAATAGTATTATTTTCTTTATTTCTTTTTTAGATATTTCATTGTTATTGTGTAGAAACATAACTGATTTCTAGATGTTGATTTTGTATCTGCAACATTACTCTATTGATTAGTTCTAATAGTTTTCTGCTGGACACTAGAATTTTCTGTATATAAGATCCTATCATCTGCAATTTTTCTTCTTCCACTCCACTATGGATGCTTTTTATTCATTTTTCTTGCTTGATGCTCTACTTAGAATTTCCAAGTTAAATAGAAATGGTGAGAGCAGACATCCTTGTCTTATCCTTATATCCCAGAGATAAATTCCATTTAGTGATGGTGTATAACTCTTTAAAAATTTTTTTTTATGTTTATTTAGCTTTTGAGAGAGAGAGAAAGAGACCGAGTGTGAGTGGGGGTGGGGCAAACAAAGAAGGAGACAGAATCTGTGCTTAGCAGTCAGCACAGAGCCAGATGTGGGGCTCGAACTCACAAACTATGAGATCATGACCTGAGCCGAAGTCAGATGCTTAACCGACTGAGCCACCCAGGTGCCCTGGTATATAATTCTTTTAATGTAGTGTTGAATTCAGTTCACTAATATTGTGCTGAGAATTTTTGCATCTGTTGTCATTGGGTATATTGGCCTGTAGTTTTCCCATACTGTTCTTATGCGATTTTGGTATCAAGCTAATTAATTCTGGCCTCATAAAATTAGTTGAAGAGTTTTTCCTTCTCTTCAGTGTTTTGGAAGAGTTTGAGTGAATAAAAGATGGATGCTATGGTATATATCATGTTCCAGAAATAGTACTTAAGTAGTAGAATTTAAGGAAGTACTAGATTTTAGTTTGCTTATCTGAAGTTTTGCAAATAATGCATAGAATAAGAAGCTCCAAAAATCAGTTTAAGAATCTGATTTTTAATAATCATGTTAAATGCTAAAACAAAACAAAAAACAACCTCCCCCAGGGCCCCGCCCTCCAAGATGCTAAAAACATTGTGCTCTTTATCCTTGTCATTTGTCATGCTATATAAGGGAGAATAGTTCTGCTTTGTTAAACATTAATTAAAATCACAAATTTAGTTCTTGCTAGTATTGGTGATAGTTTAGTTGGTGAATTATTCATGGTAACTAATAATAGTTTAGTTGCTTAGCTTCTATTTATAATGCATATAGTACATCATTTTGAATATGATCTTTCCTACATTAAAATCCACATTTACCTTCAACCTTTTATGATACTGTATAATTCTTCTTGTTTGAGAGACCTCCTGGATGACTTTATATATAATTACAGAATTTGGTTCAGCACTTAGTGTCATATATTTCTGAGTTTAAGGTAATTTATAGTAACACCGGTATGTCCCCTCTTCTTATGAATGCCATGACAAACCTGACTGCAAGGAACCAGAACCAGCAGTGTAGCTAAAAATAAAGAGGTGAAAGGCATTGAGTTTAAGAAAGGTGTTGAATTTGCCAAACCAGCATTAGACAATTTATTTTATTTTTTCAAAGCTTTTATTTAAATTCCAATTAGTTAACGTACAGTGTAATATTAGGTGTACAATAATTAGACAACTTATTTTAAAATGCAAAGATAAAACTAGCTCAAACACTGCAAAATGGGTGAGTTTTAGGAATAACTTGAAAGGCAGTAGGGTTCAGAAAAGGCTGTAAGTGTTTGAACTCAAGGTAGATCCTTTTAAGTTGGATTTTCCAAGGTGCACACATAATTAGGATGGAGCAGAATTCATGATCTTGCAGTTTGGGATTGGTGGGCAAGTGAGGAAATGGTGTGGAAGCAAATAAACTGTTATTTGAGAAGGGACGGTGGCTTATGTGAGAAGTTTCTTGTCTTCAATAAATTACTTTTTAGGCATTTCCCAAAGTAAACAGTGAAGTAATTTGTTGTTTTACAGTCTTATCTTTCCCAGGCAAACTTTAAGTCACATTGACACAGATGGTCTCAGTTACCACAGCCAGCTAAAGCAAGAAATAACAAGTGTTTACTATCTGTTTGGGCCTTATGTTTTACTGAGTCTATGAAAAATTTACTGCCATCTTCATTGCTTGGCTTAAGAACTAAAGTAGGATTAGCCCCATCATCTGGTGGAATTTGGAGTAATGTCAACTATCCTAGTCTGAAAGATCAGGACCATTTAATTTATTCATTGTTTTATTTCTTCCTTTAGGCACTCAAAAATTATCAATGGTTTTGTTGTAGGCATTCAACTTATTTCTGAAAACACAAATTATACTAATATAGATATGGTTCTCCTGTTTTGGAGAATATAGCCTTAAATGCTATTCCTATGCTTTCAGATTGCAGAGGAGCTACAGCCTAAATACTGTTTCTGTGATTCTGCATTGCAGAGGTCACCCCTCGCCACAAAACTGTTGAGATTCTTTAATTTCAAACAAGTCTCATATATGTGCATCAAAGGTAAATGTAGCAAATCTTTAAGGTGTTTAATTTGCAAGCCTCCCTAATCTCATTTTGTATTTCTCTTCTCTTGTTTTTTTTTTTATCTCAGACACTTCAAGCTTAGCTTTTTAGACTCGAATTCTGATGCCTTGATCTGCTCTCGCTAGTCCCTTTCTCAATTCTACTCATCAGGCATCCAGTCACTGGCATGAGTTCAACCACAAATCAGAGGTCTGCCAGAACCACAACATAAATTCACCTGTTGCCCGGATTCTTATTTTTGGTACCAATTCTAAGTTGTCCATTTTCTGTGCATTTTGAGCCACTTTAACAAAGTCAGCCTCTGCAGCTGAATGCATGACCCCCAGTCCATACTCTTGATTCGGTGACAAGCCCATACCCTTGACTTAGATGACCTTTCTCAGTTCCTAATGTTTTTCTCCCATAGGCTTTGTGACAGGTAGCCCAGTTCCATCATATCTTCTACCAAGAGTACTCTTACTATGGCTGATGGATGATATTCAGGAAAAAAACAAAACAAAACAGGGATGAAAACCAGCCAAAAAAGTGGCCATCTGGCTTAGGAAGTTAGAGAGAGAGAGATTAAGTAATAGGAACAATGCATTTCTTTTTCCTAATCAGACTAGCTGAAACAATTTGTCTAGCAAAGTATTAATTAGCTAATGCCTATGTCTTGATTAGCACAGTACTTTTAACAATTCTGTCATATCCTTTCTCACATTATTTATCTCTGGATATCCATAGCTTTTTGTTGGCCTGGCAATTAAGGAAAACTAAATAGACAGTTGAGGAGAATAATGTAGTAAAAATCGTCAATGTAAAAATCTTCATCTCCTGAAAGTAATTCTGGTTTAATATGCTATCAAATGACATCTGCATGTGAGACCTTATTCTTTTTTGAATTATATTACTTTGGAAACTTCATTCAGTTCTAAGCAAGATTATTATCATATTTGCTCTGAATAGGCTGTGCACATTTACACTTTTGTCCCTTTGCTAACTCTTCTGTCTGCTTCGATCACTAGGTCATTTTGCTTCTCTCTTGTTAGCCACATCCCTCAAAGTCATACAGTTATTTTCTAGCAAATACCTACTGAGGGTTAGAACTTAAACACTGTTACATGAAATACTCATTATCCCTCTTCTAAAAATGGTATCTTTAGTATCTTCCTTAAATATCCCAAATCACACAGATCTTTCTCTTTGCTGGAGTCCTATAGCCTGTAAGCATATATGACAGATAATTTAGAACTTAAGGTATATTGCTTTGTTTTCTTTTTCTTTTTGCATGCCTTACCCATGTTTCTGCAATGAGTGGTCTTGAGAGCAAAGAATAAAAGGAAATTTTCTTTCAGATCCAGCACATATCTCAGTGTAAACAGCACATACTTTATAAAAAGTTCTTCATTGAATCACTGGATTGATCAAGGGGTTATTGATTAGGGTAACAGTTTAAGCTGCTTACTGTAATATACAAGAGTACCAGGCATGGTGATGAGTGTGTATTGAAAACAAAGAGTTCAGGTCACTCTTGTGATTGCCTCTTGGTGAATAAAGCAGTTAGCTGTAATTCAGAATTTCACAGATGTACTTGGATATCTGTTTTATATATTGTATCCACAGGGCATTCAATATTATTTCCTGAGTAGAAAAGTCAGTATTTCAGGAGTAAAAATTCAGCATGTAATTCGAAAATGTGTTCTCACAATCTTCAGGGACATGTCCTGCATTTTTTACATGCATAAAACACATTGAAATCATTTGGACCTTACACATAAAAGTGACAAATTGCATCATTGGGCTGAGTAAGTTTAGGCTTAAAGCCAAATATAATTATAAAGCACTGGAAACATTGGGGTATCATAAAGGGAACTGAAGAATGTGACACATTTATCTTTTAACAAGGAATACTGGTATGCAATTAATAAAATAAAATAAATATTAATTTATTTCATTAAAAATAATGCATTCTTATGGAATTAAAGTCCCATTTACACGTACTTCGTCTGAAATGTAAACTGCAGCTTTGAATCTTAATGAATTACTGATGCAAAGTCAGAAAAAATGATTATTGTTTTTTCTTTCTTTAATGGGAACTTGAAAAAGAGAAAACTGAAGTACGAAAAATCAAACACTTCTGAATTGCTAAAACTGGTCATATTTTGCTATTTGGACACAAAAGCACTGGTACTAAGTAGGCATATAAGCAAAGGGTCAATGCTGAGTCCTCTTCCTCCTTGCAAAATTTGATTCTACTCTATTCCTTGAAACATTTTCTTTACGTGGCTTATAAGACACACACTCTGGATTTCCTTCTATATCACTGGCTGTTTCATCTTATTTTCTCTATGTTGTGTCTCTTTCTGTACTAATATTTTAATGTTGGAATACTAAAACTCAGTCTTTGAATGTATTCAGTAATCTTTTTTTTTGTGATCTTATCCAGTTTCATGGCTTTGTTTATTTTTTTTTAATTTATTTTAATGTTTATTTATTTTTGATACAGAGAGAGACAGAGCATGAACAGGGGATGGGCAGAGAGAGAGGGAGACACAGAATCTGAAATGGGCTCCAGGCTCTGAGCTGTCAGCACAGAGCCCGACGCGGGGCTCGAACTCACAGACCGTGAGATCATGACCTGAGCCGAAGTCGGACACTTAACCGACTGAGCCACCCAGGCGCCCCCAGTTTCATGGCTTTAAATAACATTTAGTATATTGATGATCCCAAATATTTATAGCTCAGCTGTCCCCCTTGTACTCCACTTAGATATTTTAATTAGCATTTTAAAATTAATATGTTCCAAATTTAACTCCAAAACCACTTCTCATCTCATTTAATGGCAAATATAGTCTTTTAGTTGGTCAGGTCAAAAGTTCAACATCATCTTTGAGTCTTCCATTTTCACACTTCTCATCCCTTTGATGGAATGTGTGTTATAATGCATCTAAACATATCATAATACCTCCTAAATCTGCATATTTATCAACAATACCACTGCACCTCCTTATCCAAGCCATGATTTTTTTTTTTTCTGGATATGTTATCAGAATATTCTTTTTTCCTAACCCAGTCTTCCTTTTTCTACAATTGCATTCTGTGTGTCAGGCACTCTTATAAGAACTTTGTATTTTTACCCTTTTTTTATTCATACAACTTCCTTAAGTTAATACCATGATTGTCTCCATTTTAAAGAAGTGAAAATTAAGGAAGGCTAAGTTACTTGTCAGTACCTCAGTTACTAGTAAGTGGAAGAGCTGAGATCTGAGATTTGGCTGGGCACTGTAAGAAAAAAATTTAATTTTGTGTTAAAGATCAGTCGTTGAGTGGATAAAACACACACCGTATTTGTAATATAATCTTTATATAGAGATTTCTACAAAAATGGGCTAACGTAACAGCAGAGTTCAATATAAATTTTACAAAATCTGGTGTTTAATATGGGCACATTTTATTTCTTAAGTTTTAAAAATAATTAAATTACATTTTATGTTTGTAATTTGATATTGAATTTTAAAATGAAATCAGAATAAAATATTTGTGAAATACCAGAAACTCTTAGACTTTAATTATTGTGCTCAAAATTATTTTTATAATTCCTAATCTGTGGAAAATATGTCAGAAAGATTAAGCACTTTATTCCAGTTGATATATTTTGGTGTGTTTTCAGAGAAATACAAACTCCAGTCTAGCCTATATAAACCTTGGATTTGGTTCTAGATAGAGCATGATTCCTTTTACTATTTCAACTTGTACTTAATATTAATTGAAACAAATCTGTGTGATTATATGTGAAAAAACTTAATTGGATAAAAAAGTGAGGCTATAAAATGCTTGAATGAATATTATAGAAATAAGGAGTTCTATTTTTTTTTCTCAGTCTCTAAGTTTTAGTTGGAATCCCTATTGGATATCTCATAAAAGGTATTAAGTAAACGATTGGCTTCATAAGATTGACTAAAGAGGTCAGAGCTGGCATTGGAACTTACTTGAATATAGATGTTATTTAAAGCCAATAGCCTGTGGGACAGTGATATACAGGATAACAGAGACCCTTGAACTATGCCTTGAAACTCCTGGCATTTAGCAATAAAAAAGAGGAAAGGTGTGGAGGAGGATGTGTGTTCATGGCAGAGACCATAGTAAAATTATTTCAGCACCAAATGCATTAAATCATTTTAAGAATGGCAATTTTTTAGCTGATAATATGCATCAACTGGCAGACTTGAAGTTAGGAAGACAAGACTGTAGCCTTTTTTTTTTATTATTAAATAAGCTTAAGTTGCTCACAGGATTGTAGGGTTTTGCAGTATGTATCTCTTTTCACTAGAATTGTGTGTAAACTGATCCAATTGATAATGACTTGAATGTTTTCTTCATTTGCTTATAGTGTAATTGTTCTCCAACAAAATGGCTTATGGGATACATACTTGACTCATTCTTTTACAAATTATATGTCCAGAGAATGTTTTGTTCTCACTTTTTCCTCAGATGTCATTGTGTGTGATGTCAAGGATGAGAGAGAAGTGATAGTAATTGTGATTTGCATTCCTTTTGTATTCTGTTTCCTGTCTAATCCTAGATTAGGTGATAATACCATTTTTGCTTCTCATAAAATCAAATTATTTTTCTCTGCAAGTTTCAAACTGGCTCTGATTCTCATGTTTGAATTTTAGACTCTGTACCGTCTTCTCTGCAAGTAAGCATTGGCGGGCATCTGTATCTGTGTAGAGCTAGAAGAGATACCTGGGAACTAATGGTATGTCTGCCTATGATGATTTTGTATTTCTTTTAAGAGATGGAGCACTATTTAAGAGAAACACACTATTTTGACACTAAGTAGTGCATTGTAACACAATTCTAACACTATCCACTAGGAATTAATGCAGACCTTGTAAATTAAAAGACATAGTCTCCAATGAGTCTGACGTCACTGCAGATGCCAAAGCTGTACTTGGGTGTCTCTAAGCAACCTGCACTTTTGACCAAGTGGTTATAAATACTAGCATTTCCATAGCTTCCTCTGGTTTGATAGTTAACTAGAAAGACAGAACTCAGTTATGGTTACAGTTTTATGATAAAGGATACAAACCAGGACCAGCCAATGAAAAGATATATAAGGTGATATCTGAGGGGGTTTCAAGTACAGAGCTTCCATACCTCTCTGTGGAATCCGGGCACATCACTCTCATGGTTCATTCATGTGTTTACCAACCAGGAGGCTCCAGTGAGCTTCAGTGTCCAGAGTTTTTAATGGAGTTTACTTATGTTGGCATGCATAATTGAATCACATACCGCATGATTAAACTCCAGCCCACCTCCTCTCCATGGAAGCTGAGCTGGTAAAGACCCAACCTTTTATTCACATGCTTAGTCTTTTGGGAGGCCAGCCCTCATCCTGGGACATCCGATTAGCATAAACTCATTGTGATTCAAGGAGCTACTGAATAACAAAAACATTCATATTGGCATATTCCAAGAATTTAGTTTCCTTCCCAAGAACCTGGGACAAAGGCCAGTCAAATTCTGTATTATACAACATAAATTAAAACAAAATGAATAGCATAATAAAGATTAGAAGAGAGGCATGAGGTAACATGGAGCTAAATAGGATAGGATATACAAATTGTTTCTATATACTCTAGGAGGGCTTCAAATGAAAGGCCAATATGTTTTCTATAATTTTTGTGTACACATTTTATACTTCACTCTATCTAATCAAGATCTATCATTTTCTTTTTTTTTTTAATGTTTATTTATTTTGGGAGAAAGAGAGACAGGGAAAAGAGAGGGACAGAGAGAGATGGGGAGAAAGAGAATCCCAAGCCGACTTCATGTTGTCAGTGGGCAGCTTAACATGGGGCTCAAACTCACGAACCCTAAGATCCTGACATGAGCCAAAATCAAGAGTCAGATGCTTAACTCACTGAGTCACCAGGCACCCTAAGATCTATCATTTTCAATTGAAATAAAATTTGGTCAGGGCATCTGGGTGGTTCATTCAGTTGAGCATCTGACTTCGGATTAGGTCATGATCTTATGGTTTGTGAGTTCAAGCCCCACATCAGACTCGCTGCTATCAGTGCAGATCCTGCTTCAGATCCTCTGAACTCTCTCTCTCCTCCTTCTCTCTCTCAAAAATAAAAATAAAACATCAAAAAAAGGAAATACAGTTTGGACATTTCTTTTGATGAATGGGGATAAGAAAGTTTGCAAATAACTGAGGTGAAAATGCTTTACTCAGAAATGTAATAAGAATTGACCAAAAAATTTAATCATAAAAAATTTGACTCATGTTTTAAGTTATGAAATAGATTTTATGTTTCATTTATGTAGTGATACTTTGAATTTTTTTTCTACTGCTAAAATTACTTTCAGGTGGTGTTATCCACATTAACTAATTGTAACTAAAATGACTGCATCTTTCTTTTTATGTGTGTGTATGTATATGTATGTGTGTGTGTTTATACATGTATGTTTATATACACATGTATGTAAATAATGTGTTAATATCTATATCTATGTATATTATCACCCAGGAAAATGAAACATTCATTAATTATAGGAAAATGACACAATTAGTACTTTGCACCTGGCTTGTGTTGTACAGCATGCAATTTTAAATTATTGCCAATTATTGAACTAAACAATCTTTAGTATGCATTTTTAATGCTGGGTGAAAAGAGAAGGGAAGGTTTCAGATACATTACTGAGAAATCAAACAAAATAACACTACTGTTTGTTATATTTGTTTTGGGATATTTTTTGCATTAAAACAAAGTTTTACTCAGTTTTTATAACAAATGATAGGTATTGATAAAGATTAATAAACAAGAAATGTTTTCCTATTTTCTTTATTTAAAAAATGCCAACCCTCTTAAGGAGATTTTATAAGCTCTTCCACAGAAAGAGGTATTTTAGAAATTATTATTATTATTATTTTGGAAAATAGCATTTATTAAATCTTGGTAGCTGGTAACTGGTATATTGCTGTCTGCACATTTTGGTGTGTTGGAAACATTTTCTTTTTTTCTTTCTTCTTCTTTCTTTCTTTGTTTTTTTTTAATTTAATGTTTTTAAAATTTACATCCAAATTAGTTTGCATTTAGTGTGACGATTTCAGGAGTAGATTCCTTAGTGCCCCTTACTCATTTAGCCCATTCCCCCTCCCACAACCCCTCCAGTAACCCTCAGTTTGTTCTCCATATTTATGAGTCTCTTCTGTTTTCTCCCCCTCCCTGTTTTTATATTATTTTTGTTTCCCTTCCCTTATGTTCATCTGTTTTGTCTCTTAAAGTCCTCATGTGAGTCAAGTCACATGACTTTTGTCTTTCTCTGACTGACTAATTTCACTGAGCACAATACCCTCCAGTTCCATCCACGTAATTGCAATCGGCAAGATTTCATTCTTTTTGATTGCCGAATATGTGCATATATACCACATCTTCTTTATCCATTCATCCATGGATAGACATTTGGGGTCTTTCCATACTTTGGCTATTTTTAATAGTTCTGCTATAAACATTGGATGCACGTGTCCCTTCGAAACAGCACACCTGTATCCCTTGGATAAATGCCTAGTAGTGCATTGCTGGGTCATAGGGTAATTCTATTTTTAGGTTTTTGAGGAACCTCCATACTGTTTTATAGAATTGCTGCACCAGCTTTCATTCCCACCAACAGTGCAAAAGAGATCCTCTTTCTTCACATCCTCGCCAACATCTGTTTTTGCCCAAGTTGTTAATGTTAGCCATTCTGACAGGTATGAGGTGGTATCTCATTGTGGTTTTGATTTGTATTTCCCTGATGATGAGTGACATTGAGCATTTTTCATGTGTTGGTTGGCCACCTAGATGTCTTCTTTGGAGAAGTGTCTATTCATGTCTTTTGCCCATTTCTTCACTGGATTATTTTTTTGGGGTGTTGATTTTGACAAGTTCTTCATAGATTTTGGATACTAACCCTTTATCTGATATGTCATTTGCAAATGTCTTCTGCCATTCTTTCAGTTGCCTTTTAGTTTTGCTGATTGTTTCCTTCACTGTGCAGAAGCTTTTTATTTTGATGAGGTCCCAGTAGTTCATTTTTGCTTTTGTTTCTCTTGCCTCCAGAGACGTGCTGAGTAAGAAGTTGCTGCAGCCAAGATCAAGAGGTTTTTGCCTGCTTTCTCCTCAAGGATTTTGATGGCTTCCTGTCTTACATTGAGGTCTTTCATCATTTTGAGTTTTTTTTGTGTATGGCCTAAGAAAGTGGTCCAGGCTCATTCTCCTGCATGTCACTGTCCAGTTTTCCCAGCACCACTTGCTGAAGAGACTGTCTTTATTCCATTGGATATTCTTTCCTTCTTTGTCAACGATTAGTTGGCCATACGTTTGTGGGTCCATTTCTGGGTTCTCTATTCTGTTCCATTGATCTGAGTGTCTGTTCTTGTGCCAGTACCATACTGTCTTATGATTACAGCTTTGTAGTACAGCTTGAAGTCCGGGATTGTGATGCCTCCTGCTTTGGTTTTCTTTTTCAAGATTGCTTTGGCTATTCGGGGTCTTTTCCGATTCCATACAAATTTTAGGATTATTTTTTCTAGCTCTGTGAAGAATGCTGGTGTTATTTTGATAGGGATTGCATTGAATATGTAGATTGTTTTGGGTAGTATTGACATTTTAACAATATTTGTTCATCCTATGCAGTAGCATGGAATCTTTTTCCATTTTTTGGTGTCTTCAATTTCTTTTATAAGCTTTCTATAGTTTTCGTTGTATAGATTTTCACCTCTTTGGTTAGATTTATTCCTGGGTGTTTTATGGTTTTTGGTGTAATTGTAAATGGGACCGATTTCTTGATTTCTCTTTCTGTCACTTCATTGTTGGTGTATAGCAATGTAACCGATTTCTGTGCATTGCTTTTATATCCTGCAATTTTGCTGAATTCATGAATCAGTTTTAGCAGTTTTTTGGTGGAATCTTTTGGTTTTTCCATATAGAGTATCATGTCATCTGTGAAGAGTGAATGTTTGACCTCCTCCTGGTTGATTTGGATGCCTTTTATTTCTTCACGTTGTCTGATTGCAGAGGCTAAGACTTCCAATACTCTGTTGAATAACAGTGGCGAGAGTGGACATCCTTGTCTTGTTCCTGACCTAAGGGGTATAGCTCAGTTTTTCCCCATTGAAGATGATGTTAGCATTGGGTCGTTCATATATGACTTTTAAAATCTTGAGGTATGATCTTTCTATCCCTACTTTCTTGAGGGTTTTTATGAAGAAAGGATGTTGTATTTTGTCAAATGCTTTCTCTGCATCTACTGAGAGGATCATATGGTTCTTGTCCTTTCTTTTATTGATGTGATGAATCACATTAATTGTTTTGCGGATATTGAACCAGCCCTGCATCCCAGGTATGAATCCCACTTTGTCGTGGCGAATAACTTTTTTAATGTATTGTTGGATCCAGTTGGCTAATATCTTGTTGAGGATTTTTGCATCCATGTTCATCTGGGAAATTGGTCTATAGTTCTCCTTTTTAGTGGGGTCTCTGTCTGCTTTTGGAATCAAGCTAATGCTGGATTCATAGAATGAATTTGGAAGTTTTCCTTTCATTTCTAGTTTTTGGAACAGCTTCAAGAGAATAGGTGTTAACTCTTCCTTAAATGTTTGGTAGAATTCCCCTGGAAAGCCATCTGGCCCTGGACTCTTGTTTTTTGGGAGATTTTTGATTACTAATTCGATTTCCTTACTGGTTATGGTTCTGTTCAAATTTCATACTTCTTCCTGTTTCAGTTTTGGTAGTGGATATGTTTCTAGGAATTTGTCCATTTCTTCCAGATTGCCTATTTTATTGGCATATAATTGCTCATAATATTCTCTTATTATTGTTTTTATTTCTACTGTGTTGGTTGTGATCTTTCCTCTTTCTTTCTTATTTTGTTTATCTGGGTCCCTTCCTTCTTATTTTTTATTAAACTGGCTAGTGGTGTATCAATTTTGTTAATTCTTTCAAAGAACCAGCTTCTTATTTCATTGATCTGTTCTGTGTTTTTGCTTGTTTGTTTCAAAAGCATTAATTTCTGCTCTAATCTTTATTATTTCCTTTCTTCTGCTGGTTTTAGGTTTGATTTGCTGTTCCTTTTCCAGCTCTTTAAGGCATAAGGTTAGGTTGTATATCTGAGATCTTTCTTCCTTCTTTAGGAAGGCCTGGATTGCTATATACTCTCCTCTTATGACTGCCTTTTCTGCGTTCCAGAGGTTTTGGGTTGTGGTGTTATCATTTTCATTGGCTTCCATATACTTTTTAATTTCCTCTTTAACTTCTTGATTAGCCCATTCATTCTTTAGTATGATGTTCTTCAGTCTCCAAGTATTTGTTACCTTTCCAAATTTTTTTTTTGTGGTTGATTTCAAGTTTCATAGTGTTGTGGTCTGAAAATATGCACGCTATGATCTCGATCTTTTTGTGCTTGCTTAGGGCTGATTTGTGTCCCAGTATGTGGTCTATTCTGGAGAACATTCCATGTGCACTGGAGAAGAATGTATATTCAGCTGCTTTAGGATGAAGTGTTCTGAAAATATTTGTTAAGTCCATCTGGTCCAGTGTGTCATTCAAAGTCATTGTTTCTTTGTTGATTTTTTGATTAGATGATCTGTCCATTGCTGTGAGTGGGGTGTTTAAGTCTCCGACTATTATGGTATTACTATCAATGAGTTTATGTTTGTGATTAATTGATTTACATATTTGGTGCTGCCACATTTGGTGCCTAATGTTTACAATTGTTAGGTCTTCTTGGTGGATAGACCCCTTGATTATGATAAAATGTCCTTCTGCATCTCTTGATACAGTCTTTATTTTAAAGTCTAGATTGTCTGATGTAAGTATGGCTACCCCATCTTTCTTTTGTTGACCATTAGCATGATAGATGGTTCTCCATCCCCTTACTTTCAATCTGAAGGTGTCATTAGGTCTAAAGTGGGTCCCTTGTAAACAGCATATAGATGGATCTTGTTTTCTTATCCAGTCTTTTACCCTGTGTCTTTTGATTAGAGCATTGAGTCCATTGACATTAAGAGTGAGTACTGAGAGATATGAATTTATTGCCATTATGTTGTTTGTAGAATTGGAGTTTCTGGTGGTGTTCTCTGGTCCTTTCTAATTTTTGTAGCTTTTGGTATTTATTTATTTATTCATTCATTCATTCATCTTTTCTCCCCTCAGAGTGTCCCCCCTAAAATTTTTTGCAGGGCTGGTTTAGTGGTCACAAACTCCTTTAATTTTTGTTTGTCTGGGAAACTTTTTATCTCTCCTTCTATTTTGTTTTTTTTTTTTTTTTTTAATTTTTTTTTTTAACGTTTATTTATTTTTGGGACAGAGAGAGACAGAGCATGAACGGGGGAGGGGCAGAGAGAGAGGGAGACACAGAATCGGAAACAGGCTCCAGGCTCCGAGCCATCAGCCCAGAGCCCGACGCGGGGCTCGAACTCCCGGACCGCGAGATCGTGACCTGGCTGAAGTCGGACGCTTAACCGACTGCGCCACCCAGGCGCCCCAACTCTCTCCTTCTATTTTGAATGACAACCTTAATGGGTAAAGAATTCTTGGCTGCCTATTTTTCTGATTCACCACACTGAATATATCCTGCAACTCCTTTCTGGCCTGGCAAGTTTCTGTGGATAGGTGTGCTGCAAACCTGATCTGTCTTCCCTTATAGGTTAAGGACTTTTTTTTCCCTTGCTGCTTTCATGATTCTCTCCTTCCCTGAGTATTTTGTGAATTTGACTCTGATACGCCTTATTGATGGTCAGTTTTTGTTGAATCTAATGGGGGTCCTCTGTGCTTCCTGAATTTTGATGTCTGTGTCTTTCCCCAGGTTAGGAAAGTTTTCCGCTGTGATTTTCTGACATCACCCTTCTGCCCCTATCTCTCTCTCTTCCTCTTCTGGGACCCCTATGATTCTGATGTCGTTCCTTTTTCATGAGTCACTGATTTCTCTAATTCTTAAATCATGCTCTTTTTGCCTTAATCTCCCTCTTTCTTTCTGCTTCATTGTTCTCCATAAGTTTGTCCTCTATATCACTGATTCTCTGTTCTGCCTCATCCATCCTTGGTGCCATGGCATCCATCTGTGATTGCAGCTCAGTTATGGCATTTTTTTATTTCATCCTGACTAGTTTTTACTTCTTTATCTCCGCAGAAAGGGATTCTAATCTACTTTCGACTCCAGCTGGTATTGTTATTGTCATAATTCTAAATTCTAGTTCAGACATCTTGCTTGTGTCTGTGTTGGTTAAATCCCTGGTTGTCGTTTCTTCCTGCTCTTTCTTTTGAGGTGAATTCCTTCGTTTTGTCATTTTGAAGAGAGAAAAGGAATTAATGAGGCAGAAAAAATTAAAATAAAAAAATAAAATTAAAAGAAAATATTAAAATTGAAAAATTTAACACACACATACACAAAAATCGAATAAATGATGCTAGATCCTAGGTGTGTTTTGGTCTGGCTGTTGAAAGTGGCTTGATAGATTATTTAAAAAAAATGGGAAAAAAAACAAAAAAGAAAAGGAAATCGTTTGCAAATTTGAAAAAAATGAATACACTAAAGTAGTGCATTCATTCTTTAAAATGAAATGATGGAAATAGAATTTGAAAAAAATTCACAAAAGTAAAGAATATAGTAGAAAAATATTAAAGAAAAATATTTTTAGTAAAAATTGAAAATAAAAATGATTTTTTCTCTTTCTGTATTCAAGAAAAAAAGAGAGAAAAAAGGAAAAGAGAAAAAGGAAATTGAAAATTTGAAAAAATGAATACACTGTAGTAGACTAAAATATAATGTGGAAGTAAAATAGAATTTGAAAAAATTTACGCAAAAGTTAAAAATATAGTAATAAAAATTAAAGAAAATATTTTTAAAAAATTGAAAATAAAAATGATTTTTTTCACTTTCTCTATTCAAGAAAAAGAAAAGAAGTGAATAAAAGAAAAAAAAGAAAGAAAATTGAATAGATGGACCTGCTAACAGATTGAAATATGACTGAAATTACTTTGTTTTCCTCTAGAAGTCAGACTATGAAGTGCTTTATAGTCCATAATGTAAGCATGAGGTGAGACTTGGGTTCTTGAAGAGCAAGGTGGGCCCAGTTGGGCAGGGTTCAGTGTAATGGCTCCGCTCTCCACCAGATGGCGCTGCTAGCCTATTGGGGTGGATTGCTGTGGTGCTCCTAGGTGCATATGCACATGTGCGGGAGTGGTGAAAATGGTGTCACCCAGCTATCCACTCTCTAGTATTGGAACTCTGTTCTCCCCAATCAGCAATCACGCACCCGTCCTCTGTCTTCAGTTTCTGTCTACTCCCTGCTTTTACACTGTCTGTCACCAAGCCCCAGGTAGTACCTCTCTCCCGAGTTTTGTCTCAGATGCGGCTGTTTTCCCCAGCCCCTTACTTCTGAGGGACTGTGGCTTTGACCTGTTTCACCCCTCTGTGGAGGGTCTCACTGAGCAATGTTCAAATGCCGGCTGCACCCAGGAAAGTTCATGGGACTGTGCTGCCGCCAATGCCCAGAGACTGCGGCCAGGTGCCAGCCCGCCCCAGAAAAAGTTCACGAGATAGTGTAGCAGCAGCATTTCAGGTATCATGGAAAATTACAACACACATCTGGCACCAGGCTTCACCCATAATGACCTTGTTCCAGCACCAGCGAATGTGGCTGTTCTCTGGGGTCTGCTGGGACCAGGTGGCCTCAACAGTCTCTACCAAATGTCCTTCCAGCAGTGGAACCGCTTTTCCCCATGTGGCCTAAGAATCTTCCGGACCCCACTGTGCTCCTGGGGATTCGCCCTTCCCACCAGAGCACTGCCAGGTATTGAGCTGCGGAGTTGCAGCCTTTGCGCTCCCCTTGTTTACAGTCATAATGGAATTTAAACCCTCTCCTTTCTCCTTTCTCTCTTTTTAGTTTAGTCTTTCTAGCTGCTTTTGGGGAGGGGTGCTTTTCCTGTATATCCCCCCCCATCTCCCTCCTCTCTCCTCACGCAAAAGCGGCTCCCTGCCCTGCGCTGCTTCTCTCTCCCCACGTTCACCTCTCCGCACCGTGTACCTGCTGAATTCTGTGGTTCAGGTTGTGCAGATTGTTGTGTTAATCCTCAAATCAGTTTTCTAGGTGTGTACGATCGTTTAGTTTTGGTCTGGCTATATTTCATGGATGCGATACACACAAAAAACTTCCATGCTGTTCTGCCACCTTGGCTCCCCACTTAGAAATTATTGTTTTTAAAGTGATTGTGGCACAGGGGCACCTGGGTAGCTCAATTGGTTAAGCATCTGACTTCAGCTCAGGTCATGATCTCATGGCTTGTGAGTTTGAGCCCCACGTGGGGCTCTGTCCTGACAGCTCAGATCCTGTTGCCTGCTTTGGATTCTATGTCACCTTCTCTCTCTGCCCCTCTCCCACTTGCCTTCTGTCTCTCTCTCAAAAATAAATAAACATTAAAAAAAAGTGAGGGTGGCACAATAATTTTCAAGGGAGAAGCCAGAAAAACATATGACCATTATAACTGGTTAAAGTTCCACCAGTCTCCATAGTGGAAGATACACATTTCTTGGAAGACACATATTTTGTAAAAAGTAAAAGGTAAGGATATGAAAAATTAGCTAGAATTTCTGTTTAATCAGGTGTGTATTACAACACTGGAATGAGTTTTTAAAAGCATTGAACCTATGGGCTTGGAATTTCATAATGTAGAAAGATTACCTGGTATTCCTATTCAAACTATAGGTTGTGATGCCTCCACCTCAGACACCTGGATTAAACATATGTGAGTTAATCCCCCAAGTCTGCATTTTTTTGTCATCATCCAGAATGACTGTGTCGTAGTTAGTCTATGATGTGCTTTAATAAATTATAAGGGATTTATATATTTCCTAAAAATATAAGGGATAGGTCTTTTGCTAATCTGAAAAATAAAGAATCTATGAGAATAGATTTCAAGAAAGATGGAAACAAATACATGTAAAAATGAATAAATAATAAAATCTTCTTTATGTTCATGAGTATATTCCCTGTAGTTGTAGCTTGTTGTTGTCTGGAAACACACACCTAAATTTGATATATTTATAAGAAAAATATTTGGCTTTGCTAGAATAAAAGGTAGACTAAAAATATTAGCAGATGACCTTATATGCATGTTTGCCTACCTAATTGTTTTAAATATTAGATGCACTTAATTAGCAGTTATAAGAATGTGCTTTGTGGAATGCCTGGGTGGCTCAGTCAGGTAAGCATCCAACTTCAGCTCAGGTCATGATCTTGCAATTTGTGAGTTCAAGCCCTGCATTGGGTTCTGTGTTGGTGGTGTGGAGCCTGCTTGGGATTCTCTCTCTTCCTCTCTCTTTGCTCCTTCCCCACTTGTGCCCTAAATAAATAAACAAACAAACAAACTTAAAAAATATACTTTGGGTCAGTACAATTTCCAGCATTTCAACAATTGTGCATGATAATAATTTATCTGGTTTGTTGTTTTTGTCGACTTGTTCATTGCATCAGTACCTACATACAGAGCTTCACTGCATGTGTATGCTTTGTAGGACACATTTGAACGCTATTCTCTTATTCAAAAAAGAATCAGAAGATATCCTCTTGAAAGATAATGACAGCACTTATCAAAATCACCCTGTGGTCAATGGAAATAAAAAAGTGTACAAAATGAATATATTTAGGAGTCAAACCTTGAAGAAACATACTTTATGAAGTACTACCTTTGGAAAACAGATAAAATAACATATGAGTGTATAGCAATAGATAAAATCATACCAACAGTACAATTCTCTAGTCAGATTAAGAAATAAAACACTTCCAGCTTATCAAATGGTATTACATTCATAGAGGCGTATTGTTTAAGAAACAATCCATTTACATACTCTGAGCCAGAAATTATGCTAAGTGAAAATAAAATGAATCATAATAACTTTTGTGATATTTTGTAGTAATTTGTAGTCTTCATATCCTTTTTGTCTTCTGGGTTACATCATTCACCCATCTACTAATATTTCAGAATGAAACTAGAGATGAGTTGTTATATAGACATGATATGTACATGATATATATACACATTTATCACAGTGATAAATGACTCAAAATCAATATCCTCAGAATAAGTAACTACTGCTATTTTTGAGGCTAAAAGATGTAAAGGAAAGACAAATTTGTTGCTATTTCTTGCTTAGATTTCTTCAAGTAATCAGTAATAAACTTGTCCTTTTCTACTTAATATGTGGACATATCTTTACATTTAAGTTTGATGAATGCTATTGCCTATAGAGAAAAAAATGAAATGAAATTTAGCATCAGTCTTAGCATCAGTAATTTTTTAGAAATTATCTATAAATTATCCAAATTATCTAAAAAGTAATGTCTTAACATCAGTAAGTTTTTAAAAAATTTAGGTCCTCAAGTGCATTTTTTTTCTTAGAAAAATGAGCATTCCTCCCAATGCAGGGAGAGATTGTCCACATTATATCTGATGGTCAAGGCAATCCCTTTGAATAATTCACAGGATAAGGACTTTGCTACTTTGGAAAGAAACTCATTTCTTTGTTGGATAGATCTATACTCTGTCCACAATCAGATAAAAAAAAATCATATCTTCAAATTTGTTCTTTTTGTTATTTTTATGTATTTATTTTTGTTGTGTTTTCTATAGTGAATAAAGAAAGATATGATCTTTCCTCCACTTCTTTCAAGGATGTATATATGACTTCTAGGTTTAGTATTTCTCTTACTGAACAGCTTGCCAGTTAGCATAGATGCTAGTTTCAGAGTTCTTGTGTTTTAAACCAGGCTCTTTTTTTTGACAGCTAATTGACCTTTAGCAGGACACTTTGTGACTCTAAACCTCAATTTCCTATCTTTCAAATAAGAATGAATAACAATACTTTGTATCCTAGGAATGTTGTTTGGATTAGATTATATTAAAAAAACACTGAAATAATCACTGGAACAGAAGTTGAGCTTCATAAACAATAGCTTCTATGATTATAATTGTAACTGAGTTCATATTTCTCTCAGTATTTAAAAGAGATATTTTAAACTTGCTAAATAAAAATACAATAATTCTAACATTTAATTCCTTGTTCTCACATCTATCCTCATTCAACTACCCAATTCATCTGATTATTCCAGCACCATATCAAAAAATAAAATTGAGTTTTCCTTCTTTGTCTTTAATAGTTCTTAACAATACCTTTTGACTATGGCTTTTTTTACCCAAAGTACCTACAAATAATCTGATTAATAATGAATTCTGAAATGATGTTGGCATTTAGCATCAAGCTTCCCAGTTTCCAGAACCCATCTCATTTACTATTTTATGCAAATTGGAACAAGTATACATCATCTCAAGCTTTTGCCAGTATTATATCTCAGAAGTGCATAATGATTAATGTTACTCCTAAATTCAGATGAATCAGAATATTTCTCAGTATCAAATAAATAGATTGAAGTACTATTACAGTGGTCTATTATAATATTATGGAAGTATAGCTAAATAAAATTTCATGAGACAAGTTCAGTGAAATTCTGCTTTTAAAAACTGAAAATTTTAAAATCAAATGTTAGTTAAAACCTATAATTTTTGAATAATCTCAACATTTATCAACATTCATTTATTCTGCTAATTACCTCAAAATTTGGTTTCTCTATTCTTTTCTTGATTGTATTATTTTCTTTGGAATTGTCCAGAGATGAAGATTACCCCCTTCCACTACATTAACATTTTCTACTCAAAAGCTGATTGCAATATTATGCAAAATAGAACTCACCAAAAATAGTTGAAAGACAGAGAGGGCACTAGATAATTTATTCCAAATCACCCCAGATGTGGGAAGCTTCCTTTGAAATGCCAAATGCATGGTTTTGAATGCCCTATTAATATATATTTAGTGGGTTGATGAGGTATATTATAATATAAATTATGAATTGTTTGATGTGTTGTTCAACTTCAGTTCTAATTACAATGTAGTCAGTTCTTGATTACCCATTGTAATGGGGACATGAATAATAGAAAATCCACAGATTTTTTTTTTACATTTTTACAAATTAATAGGTTTAATTTTTTTTTTTTACTTACAACCTTTATCCTCCATGTTTTCTTTCCTTCTATATTTCTTTAACAGATAAGTAGTAAACTAAATCTATTCCAGACACAAGTTAACCTACATCTTATATTTGATAACCAGTACCTGAATTTATAAGGCCTTATTTGAAATTTCTGTGTGCCTGCAAAGACATGGAGATATGAAGTATTAAATTAATATATTCCAATTATGATTCCACTATATATTTTGACATGTAATAATATGGACTTATTAAGTATTCAGAATAATTGTCATGATTATTCGAGATACATACACTATGTATATCTAGATTTGCCTTTATTTTATGGAGTAATAAATATGGATAGATACGGATCTGTAGTCCCAAATATGTCTTCTTTCTATTGTTTTGGTCAGTTAACTACCTGGAGTTCAAGCCCCAATTCCAACTCTAGCATAAACCCTGAAGTAAAGTTAGCAAATTGAAAGGAAATAAGGTAAGTGTGAATGTGTCTACATTCTTCTTTCCTCCAGAACTAGAAAAGCTACTGAGAATAAGACCTATCCAAAGGTAAGATTTTAATACCATTAGTTTTCAAGGGTAAATTCCAAAGATTTGGTAAGTTCTTTTAATAGCTGAGAGGCCAATCAGGCATTAAGAGGTCAGCATTCAGTAACATGCTGTAACACACTGTGTGGTTCTCTGTGAACTGACTGCTATGATTTCAGGACCTGTGCCAGCAGTATTAGTGGATTATAATAGATCATGGTAGGAGTATTTACCACTAAATTTACAAAAGCTACAAATCTGTTTTTTGTTTTGTTTTGTTTTTTGAGAATTTGTTAGTAACACACACCTGTCAGCATTAGGCCAATATATTATTCGAAATGGGATGAGAAGGAAAATAATGCCATTCTTCATAATAATATGAAGAATCAAGTTTTTCATAAAAGAAACAGCCATGTAAATTCAGTATGATATTTAAGTGATTTATTTATTTACTTTAATTTTTTTTAAGTTTATTTGAGAGAGAGAGGGAATGAGCAGGGAGAGGCAGAGAGAGAGAGAGAGAGAGAGAGAGAGACAGAGACAGAGAGAGACAGAGGATCTGAAGGGGGTTCTGTGCTGACAACAGAGAGCCTGATTTGGGGCTAGAATTCAGGAACTATTGGATCATGTCCTGAGTTGAAGTTGGATGCTTAACAGACTGAGCCATCAAGTGCCCCTGATACTTAAGTGATTTAGCCACAAATATGCTTCCTGATACTGTGTCGCAGTTTGAATATTGGATTGATTTGTTTGTTTTTGTTTCTCCTATTCTGCACTTCTGTCTAAAAATAGGATCTTCATCCTTATTTTCTCAAGATAATATCTCGAGTTCCATTCTGTCAAGATCCGTGTCTATTATATATAGAAACTTAAATGTTCTCGGTAACTGACCCAGTTACTGACCCAGTTAGCCATTCAAAAATATTTGATGAATAAATTAATTAATGGATAATTTGCTCAACACTGGGTGCTCTGGGTTCTAGTCTAAGTCTTGCAACCCTCTTGACAACTGACTCTCAGTAAATGGAATCTCAATTCAAACACTAAGAGGTTTGATATCTCTTAATAAGTTTAGTCAGATAAAAATCACCTATATAATATTTGAAATAGTTCTCTGTGCTACTGTGTGAATGAGATTCTGGCTGTTCTCTGTGTTCTGGGTATCTGTATTTACATACTGATCTCCTATACCTCCTTTTAGCCTTCTATGTTTTTTCTAGCAGCTTGTTATGTTGCTGTTGTCACATGCACCTTAGACTGACTGTTGACCATCCATCCCCAAAGAAGAAAAATAAAAAAAAACTTAAATATTTTCCAGTTTGCTCCATTGTTAACACAGGAAAGTCACAAGGTTACAATGAACATAGTAGAAGAAGATAGCAGGCCTCCTTGCAATAATTTGATGTGCCTTTATTTTTCATTAAAAAAAAGTAGTTTAAGCATCCCAAACACACTTTTTGCTACTCTACCAAACCTTTACCAGCTTCTTCACTTGTCTGCAGAACAGTGGATCAGGTTCTATGATAGAGAAGCCAGGCTAGCATTCTTGTTATTGCTCCTGGGTTACTTAGCATGTCCTCATCCCCAGCTCTCCCCAGTTACATGGTCAAATAATTTATAATATTGCCCATCTGACTGATGACAGAGAAGTGATACATTTCTCATGTACTATGTCAAACTGAAGGAAGAATGTGAGAGGCAGTGGGAAAGGATTTAGTTTCAGTATAAAGGAAGTAGAAAGAAATAATGGTAAGCTTTTTAGTTTGATGTTGTACCACTTGTGTATTTTTACTTTTTTGCTTCTGCTTTTGGGGTCATATCGTTGCCAGAAAATCATTTCCAAGACCATTGTTAGAGAAGCTTTCCCCGTATTTGTTTTTAAGGAGCTTTATATTTTTAGATCTTACATTTGTGTCTTTAATTATATTGAGTTTATTTTTGTGCATGATGTAAGATAGGGTCAAATTTCATTATTTTGCATGAGGCAGTTAAATTTTCCAAACTTTCTCATCTGTTGAAGAGACTATTCCATAACTAAATATATGTGGGTTTAATTCTGGGTGCTGTATTCTGTTCCATTGATCTATATGCCTGTCTTTATGGCAGTATCATACTGTTTTAATTACTGTAGCTTTGTAATATATTTGGAGTGAAAAAGCAATCTATGGAATGAAATAAAATATTTGTAAAACACTATCTGATAAAAGGTTAATCCAAAAAATATAAGGAACTTTTACAACTCTGTAGTCAACAAAAAACCATTGAAATGTGGGAAAAGTACTTGAATAGACATTTCTCCAAAAGAAGATATATAAAGGCGAACAGGTATATGAGAAGATTCTCAAGATCACTAATTATCAAGTAAATGCAAGTAAAAACCACAAGATACCACCTCAAAACTAGAATCATTCTAATCAAAAAAACAAAGTGAACAAAAAAACAAGTGTTGGCAAAGATGCGGATAAATTGGAACCCCTTATATGTTGTTGGTGAGAATGTTAAATAGTGCAGCTACTGTGGAAAAAAATGGAGATTTCTCAAAAAATTAAAAATAGAACTACCATATGATACACCAATTCCACATCTGCTAAAATAGTCAACCTGTAGAAGCAGAGAATAGAATGGTGTTTACCAGGGGTCATGTGAAAGAAAAATAGGGGTGGTGGTTCAGTTAGTCTGAAGTTTTAGTTATGCAAGTTTAATTAGTTCTGGAGGTTTTCTTTACAACCTAATGGCTATAATCAACAGAATTGTAATATGCACTTTAAAATTTGGTAAGAAGATAGAGCTCATGTTAAGTTCTTACCACACACACACACACACAAAGAGGTATAGGAAACTTCTGGATGTATCTGTTACCTTAATCATGGTGATGGTTTCATGTGTGGTATTACTCATTTCTCTAAATATCATTGTATACAGTAAATATATTCAGTTTTTTTGTATATAAAAATTGAAAATAAAGATCTCAGTTGAAATAAGTGATTTTTAAGTAGGTAACAGGTAAGCAAGGGGTAAAGGACATCATATATTTCTACAAGAGAGACAGTATAATGCTATTAAATTTGATCTAAAATGTAAATAAATAAGAGTATTTGCCATGCCCATTTAAAAAATACTATTTAAACCTGTCACAGCCTTTAAAAACAAACAAACAAACCACATGTACACCAGAATGAAACAAAACAAAAAACAAACAAACCAAAACAAAACTATGGGAAAGTACCTCATAAGTAAATAGATAGTGGTTGCCAGTCTTGCCAAGAAATATTGGAGAGCATATGCTAACTCTATACCATGGCCTAACAGAGCACAAAGGCACTCTGCTCCCACATTGAAAAATGTTTCTGAGCAGAGAAGAAAAATCTGTAGAGATTTGGACAGAACCATCACATCTGTGCCAACATATGGCAAGCTGATAAATACATGTGTCACTAGTAAAATGAACCATGAAAAAATGTTATCTTTATAAACTGTTTATTTCAAAATCTAAGTCTTTCCAATTTTATTTTTCAATTGCTTATTCAAAAGAATTAAAAGCTTGAATTTTCAAAGATTTCAAAACTTGCAATTTAAAAGATTAGGATGTTCAAAAAAGGGTATTCTGAATCACAGCATCGGTAGATTCTCTTCCTTTTATGAGTCTCTGTATACTTTAGAAATGACCTCTTACAGAGGTCTCAGGTATTTGGCATATGGAAAATTTACTCCAGATGTGTGTAGTATAATGTTGCTCTTTTTTGGGGTGGGGGGAAAGGGAGACAGTGGGGTGAGATAGGAGATGATTCCCTTTTTTCTGCAGCCGAAATATGAAATATTTCCTGTTGAGGCAGATCTACTCAATAGCCCAGGGTAAGATCTCTTTAGGGGTTAATGCATGCATTCTCAATGGGGAAAATATTGCCTCCAAGGAGCAATAAATGGTTTTGGGGAAACAAAAATATCTTAGATATTACAGTAGTCTGTGGTTTTGTAAGAAGCCTAGTAAATAAACACATAATATGGCACAACTGCAATGTTAAAAATATGCAAGTTGGGAGTTGTTAGTAAATACAAAAAAAACACATGATTTAAACAATCACAGTAATGGGTAATAAAAACAAAACAAAACAAAACAACAACAACAAAACAAGGTTAACAAGGTTGATTAACTCTGAGTAAATGAGTTCCGGGTTCCAAGTGAGGGTTGTCATTCCATGGGACTAGAACCAGCTGTCAGACTAGAACAGGGAGCAAGAATGCAGTTGTCCAGCAAGGAGAGCAGGTAAACATGGAGTATCTATCTGCGGTTAATGGTATGGTAGATAAGCATTTAAGAAGTGGAATGTACAGATAAAGAGTCTCATGAAACAAGAGCATACAGTTGCCAGCTAAAATATAGGGCACTCAGTTAAATTTGAATTTCAGAACAACAATGAATAATTTGGGACATACATATATTAAACATTATTCATTATCTTAAATTCAAATTTAGCCTTCCACTCTGTGTTTTCATTTGATAATTCTGGCAAGTCTTTTCTGCCAAAATGCCAGTTATCTATTAGAAAAAAAACATAAGTAAATCAAAGACCCTAGAACTTCAGTTATTGGTCTTAAAATCTGTGGTCCCCCAAAAGGTTCTCTTCATTTTCAAAGGTTAATATGTAAGTTAAGTAACTCGTCTAAACTCAAGAAGGCTGAGATACTAATCTATTTAATTTTTTCGCTGTAGTCAGTCTTTGTACTGTTACTGTCACCTAGATCAAACTACCTCTGTTGATATGGAAACCACTTAAATATAAAATTATACACAGATACACACACACACACACATATATATATACTGAAATATAATATCATGAGGAATTCTTAATGATCCTTTGTGTTAAGCAATAGGTGGGAGGGCATTCCATTTACTTCTGCACTAGACCATAATCACTATTTGCATTTGGCAGATAGGTATATAAGTCTTACATCTGATTTATGGATAACTATATAATATACTGTCCATCAGTTGACAGTTCTCCTTGGTTTCAGTACCTCCATGAGGTAGGCATTTCTTATCAAAGGAAGGTCTTTCATTTTTATAGGCTTGGCTTGGCCTCAGTCTTTGAGAACCTCTATTTTGCTCTTTCCTCCTTCTTTCTTGGTATATTCCTTAAGCATCATTAATTACTCCTAATTTCAGTGAAAACCAGCCCTTGCCATCTGCAATCTAAGAACCTAGATTACTGTTATGTATCTCTCTCTCTCTTTTTTTTTTTTTTGGAAAAACGTCAAGGATGTATCTGAAAATAGATGACCTGTTGGGTAGTTGGTCCTATCACAAGCCCCATTTCCATCCTGCAAACAGTTTTATGTAGAATTAACAGAAAACAGATAAATTAGCATTAGTTGTATAAATTAACTATTGAGATCTACAGTTTGAAAAATAACAGTGCCTTGAGGGTCCTTAACATTTTCTCCTTGTCTCATTCATAGTGATTGGAACAAAGATGAGAGAGCAGAAGGGATAATAAGTAATTCTGACCTGGATTTGTTTTAAATTTTGATTTATTTCTATTTTTTATTAAGTTTTTAAATTTTAGTTTCAGCATAGTTAACATACAGTATTATATTACATTAAGATGTACACTATGATTCAACAATTACTCAGTGTTCATCATAAGTGTGCTCTCTTAATCTCCTTCATCTATTTCACGCATTCCCCTGTCCACCTCCCCTCGGCTATGCTCCATTTTAAATGAGTACCCTGAGTAAAGTTATCAGTTTTTCAAAAAGAACATTTGTTACTTGAAGCTTACTTCAGAATACCTGGTTCTGAAAGAAATGTATAAAACACTCCATCCATGAAAAATAGAATACACATTTTTTTCAAGGATACACAGATGAATCCCCTGGTTAAATCACATAAAAAGAGACATAACAAATTTTGAAAATTTAAGAAGATTGAAATCAGACCAAGTATATTTTCCAACCATGATGGTACAAATTAAAAATCAACAGTAAAGCTGAAATATATACAATGTAAATATTAAATAATATAAATATTAGCTAACATACTCCTAAAAAATACAACATACTACTGCACAAACAGGCAAATTAAGAAATCAAGCAGCAAATCAAAATATGTCTCAAACCAAAAGAAGATGAAAACAATATTCCAAAATGTAAGGGATGCAGCAAAAGCAGATATTAGAGTGATATTTATGCTATAAATGCTTTAATTAAGGAAATAAAGTTCAAATAAACAACGTTATACCACAAGGAACCAGAAAAAGAAAAAAAAAATAGCTGAAATTTAGTAGAGGGAGGAAATAACAAAGGAAAATCAGAAATAGTGGTGCCTGGGTAGCTCCACTGATTAAGCATCCCATTCTTGGTTTAGGCTCAGGTCATGATCTCATGGCTGTGTGGGCTCGAGCCTCACTCATGTTGGGCTCTGTGTTGGTAGGGCGGAGCTTGCTTGGGATTCTCTCTGTCTCCCTCTGCCTCTACCACTCCCCCATTTGTGCTGTCTCTGTCTCTCTCAAATGGATGGACTTAAAAAAAAATCAGAAATAAGAGACCAGAATAAATAATAACATTGAAAGTAATGACCAGTTTTTCTAAAAAAAAATAAAATTGTCAATACTTTAAGTACATTAAAAAAAAAAAAAGACTCAAAAGCCAAAATGAGAAATGGAAGAGAAAACAATACAACTGATAACCATAGGGATATATAGTATGGTAACAGATTATTATGAACAATTATATACCAACAAATCAGTATGAAAAAAAAATCCAGATAATTCCTAAAAACACATGTTACCAAGATTGAATCATGAATCTAAGAAGTAGGAAATTTTCTTAGACCAATAACAAGAATGAAAATTGAATAGGAATCAAAAATCTCCTAGCACAGAAAAGCCTAAGACTGCATGGTTTCATTGGTGAATTCTTCCAAACATTTAAAAAATATATAATTAGTAACAATCTTTATCAAAATCTTACAAATATTGGAGTAGAAGGAACATGTTCACAATGATTCTGTAAGGCCAGGACTACCCTAATCCCAAAGCTGCACAAAAACAATACAAGAACAGAAAAGTCTAGTTTGTCCAATATAAGTATTGCTACTCAGACTTTCTTTTGACATCCATTTGCGTGATAATTGTTTCTCTACTCCTTCACTTTCAATCTGCAGGTGTCTTTAGGTCTAAAATGAGCCTCTTGTAAGTAGCATATAGATGGGACTTGTTTTTGTTTTGTTTTTTAAATTTATTCTGACACCCTGTGTCTTCTGATTGGAACATTTAGTCCATTTATATTCAGAGTAGATTTTTTAAATCTTTTTTTAAAATGTTTTTTGAGAGAGAGGGCATAAGTGAGCAAGGAGCAGAGAGAGAGAGAGAGAGAGAGAGAGAAAGAGGGAAAGGGAAAAAGAGAAGCAGGGCTTATCCGAGGAGGGGCTTGAGCTCACCTGATACAGGGCTTGAACTCAAACCATGAGATCATGACCTGACCCAGCCACAGAAATAGTGTCATTTCATTACTTTTTTTGTCATTGTTTCTGGAGATTTTCTCTGTTCCTTTCTAGTCTTTGTCACTTTTGGTCTTTCCCTTCCCTTCAGAGCCCCCTTTAATATTTTATGTAGGGCTGGTTTAGTGGTCATAAACTCCTTGAATTTTTGTGTGGAAAACTCCTTATCTCTCCTATTCTGAATGATAGCCTTGCTGGATAGAGTATTCTTGGCTGCAGATTTTTCCCATTCAGCACGTTGAATATATCATGCCACTCTCTTCTGATTTGCCAAGTTTCTGTTAAGAGATCTGAAGCTAACCTTAGGGGTTTTCCCTTCTGAGCTAAGGACTTCTTTTGTCCTGCTGCTTTTAAGATTTTTTCTTTATCACTACAGTTTGCAAATTTAATCATAATATGTCTTGGTGTTGGCCTGCTTTTTTTTTTTTTTTTTTATTTTGATGGGAGTTCTCTGTGTCTCCTGAATTTGGATGTCTGTTTCTTTCCCAGAGTTAGGAAACTTGTCTATTATTTCTTTTTTTTTTTTTTTAATTAATGTTTATTCTTGAGAGAGAAAGAGAGAGAGAGAGAGGGAGGGAGTACGAGTGGGGGCGGAGCAAAGAGAGATGGAGACACAGAATCTGAAATCGGCTCCAGGATCTGAGCTGTCAGCACAGAGCCTGATGTGGGGCTGGGACCCACGGACTGTGAGATCATGACCTGAACCAATGACAGACGCTTAACCGACTGAGCCACCCAGGCGCCCAAAGAAACTCATTTTAATAAAAATAATCTTTTTAAGAATGAGTATAGACTGAATTGCGAAATACCTGAAAGACCTGAGAGGCATTAAAGAATCATTTCTTTTTTTTAAATTTTTTTTTTTTTTTTTCAACGTGTATATATTTTTGGGACAGAGAGAGACAGAGCATGAACAGGGGAGGGGCAGAGAGAGAGGGAGACACAGTATCAGAAACAGGCTCCAGGCTCTGAGCCATCAGCCCAGAGCCCGACGCGGGGCTCGAACTCACAGACCGCGAGATCGTGACCTGGCTGAAGTCGGACGCTTAACCGACTGCGCCACCCAGGCGCCCCAAGAATCATTTCTTATTGAGAAATTGCTGTGTGTGTGTGTGTGTGTGTGTGCGTGCATGTGTGAGCAGTGTATTTCCATTAGTCTTCTATGACTCTCTTACTTACTGCAAATAATATATAATTCGACAGATTTAACTTAAATATTTTCCAAAAACATGCAATTTAACATAAAAATGAGATCCCTGAGAGTCCAGTCTGAATCAGACCTATATTTCTAAGTAGATACATTCATGATTCGGGAGAAAATTAGTTCTGTCAATATTGTGAGCAATGTAGACAGCATAGTCAGAATATTTAATTAAACAACTGCCTACATTTTACAAATTATTTACACAAGTTTAGTGTCAATAGGGCCCATTGAATCTCTAAATACATATTGAATAAATGGGAAATAACTCTCCTATATTGTGATGCCTTTTAAAAATCTTATATAGGGTATAGGGGGCCAGGATCAGCAAATGAAGATAAATCATTTATCAGTTTATATCTGAAGCTCCTTTTGTGGCTCTGGGTAATTATGTGATATTAATATTTAGTTGCCAGTGAGAGTACATTTCAGAGCTGTAATAAACTGATTTCCAAGAACACAACTGTATTTCACAAAATTCTCAGATACTTACTAAATCAATTGGAAAAATGAAAAAAATAATTATGTGGGTAATCAAGAGCATGTGGTGTGGAGTTGTAGTGACATTCATGATACACTTTAAGTATTCTGATAAGTAAATAGTATATATAAGTTTGCTTAGTTTTTACTGAAAGTTAAGATATACAAGTTTGACAAATATCTCTGAGTCAATGCACATACATTCTAAGAATTCACTAATACAGAATTTTCCAATCTGATCTGAGGAAACTACATAGTGTGTATTGAGAAAACTGAGTTTTCTTTTTGTCTAACATGAGAGGGCTGTACAAGAGGCCTATTTTTCAATAATTTTAACTAACCTAAAGAAAATTCTCGTATTGATCACAAGGCCTATTGACAAGTCAGGCATTCCTTCTCTCATCTAGTGATTAGTTTGATTTCCTAATTCCCCTAACTCCTCGTCCCCTTATCCTTAATTGAATTAATACTAATAATATATGTTAAGTCTTCTTGGAATACAGATTAAATCCATTCTCCTTGGAAACTCATGAACTCATCCATTTTAATAATACAAGAACATCCTTTAAGAAGATGACTCCAGTGTATTTATCTTCACCAGAATTTTCCAAACCTTGTGATAATGCATATTAAACAGCAAATGGACATTATTACTGGTTTGATTCCTGCTTACCACATGAAAAATGATATTTCCAAATGTGGGAATTCAGGAAAACAGGAAGAGGATTTCTAGTTTTTATAGTCACACACACCAGTCAATTCAAAATTTCAGGCTTTAGACATCATAAAGCTGAGAACCTGAAAAATGAAGGAGTAGAAGTCCATCAAAAGATTTTTGTTTTTCAATCTCAGCATCAAGGAAAGAAATGTAAGAAGCAAAAATGTGCAAACTTAATTAAGTTTGATATTGGGCCAACTACCTTTTTGACAAGTACCCAAAATAACCTGGAAATTTGAACTGCCCTGAATCTGTGAATGTAATTTTTAGAAATCTATTTGAAACAAGAAAGTTATAAAGTAGAAAGAAAGGCTGACATTCTTCTCCCCATGGTCCATAGAACATAAAACATATACTGGTTTCACTCACTCTCCCAAAGCATGATATTTCAATATCATGTTTATGTTCCTCTTTCTATTTGGGTTAACACCCATTCTCCCTTACTCAGTTCAGAACTGAGCCCAATTATTGTCTCTTCCAGGAAGCCTTCATGAACTGCTCTAGACTATGCTATATTTTGCCAATTATACTTTACCTCAACTGTATTGTTTTGACTACCGTTTCTTCTTTAGTATGATTGGCCTAAACAATAAACCCCAAGTCTATGAAGGGCAGAGGCCATGCTTATTCATATATACATATATATACATATATATGTATGTGTGTATATATATATATACACACATATATCACCAACAACAAAACTCCTGATTCATAACAAGAGAGTCATGTTGTTTTGACACCTCCATTTATTATTCATCCATTCATGCTATTTTAAATATTTCAGACATACAGGGGCTAGGTGCTATGTATAAGAAGAAATAAATGTTCTTCTAGATCAAGATCTAGAACACTCCAACTTGTTGTGGTAAGAGTAGCTTATTGAATGGTCTTCATTGTTCTAAAGCATAAGAGGATATAGTAGGAAACAAACAAAATTTCCTCCTGTTGAGAGATTAGGGGAACAGTAATAATGCTGTGTAGTGTAAGAGAAGAGCATAGGCGGTTAGCAATTCATTTAAGTTTGCCGTGAAAGTCTCCTTTGTTATTATGACATTGAGCAGGACTTAGATATCTTGGGAAATAGTGCTATAGACAGAAATCAGCAAATACTAACATACAGAATCCCTGACTTGTGAGTGTTCTTGGAGTATTTGGGGTGGGATATGTGGGAAACCAGTTTAACCAGAGCAGTCTACTTATGGTTGAAGAGTGATGCAGGGTCAAATAGTGGTTGTGCCTGGTAATGGAACATTTGATTTAGGATCTTCTGGGATCTTCCAGTTACAGTGGTTTTCATGCTCATTTTTGAGTAAAGTGATATCACTGTTGACTTTTGTTTTGAAAGATAATCTAGATGCTGTGTAGATGTGGAAGTAAAGGATTCTCTAAGGATCAGTTACAATCCTATGTTGATCTCCATGAACACCTAGAGCCAGATTTGAAAGAAACATACTAACTACTGATTATTATAGTCCTGTTCGGGGTGTCTAAGACAGACCAAAGACAACCTATATTAGCTTATACTCATTTTTTGTGGATTAATGTTTGTACCTATTTCTTATTGTGTTTTGGATGGTAAACTTTCTCTGTTCATATGTGATTTCTCTCTCCTGATTGCACTCAGACTAACACTAGTTCTTGGATTCCTGTGCATTTTATACTATACATAAGCACTGCCTTGGTGTCTTAAGATGTCAATGTCTTAAAGAGATTTTGGTAAAACTGCTTTACTTTTCATGATTTTTTCCCCTCCTATTCCCAGGAAGTACAAGGCAAGGCTACAGAACAATCAGAGGATTCACATTACACATTACTTCCCTGATTGTGAATAATTTCCCTACACGAATATTTTTTGCACTTTCCCTACCATGAACTCTTTCCTAGATAGAAGGCTCATTTTTGTTTCCCTCTCTGAGTGATTTCTGATGGCTTACACATGACTTATTCCAGGGAATACTCAACTGAGTTTCTATAACTTAGATGCTAAATCTATGAAGTTTTGGAAAATTGTCAAAAAATGCACACACAGAGAAATGTTTGGAATAATTCAGTATTAAAATGTTCATCCCAGATATGTGTTGCTTGGTTTCTTTTGTTTGTCATCACACAGAGGCAGAAAACGTCTTAGAAATCATGTGGAAGGACCAAAGGAAGACCAAATATAATTAGCCTAGCTACTAGAAGAAAGTTCAACAAACTATACAAAAGGTTAAAAACAGTTGTACTGCATTTTCTTAATAGCCCCTGGGTGGGCTTTTGTCAAAATGCTTCTCCTTAATCCTGATTTGTAAAAAGCTGTGGGGAATTTGAATTCTACAGCCTTTTCAATATATTTGATCTGTTTGCATAGAGAGCCTGCTCAGTCTCACTCTTCAATGAGAATTCCTTTTCTTATGGAAATTACTTAATGGCTGAAAAAATGTCAATATCAAGGTATTTACCATAGAATACAATGCAATTATTATAATTTTTCAAATTTTATCCAGTATTAATGTATTGTATAAACAGGGGAACATTTTCTTTCCTTTTGATTAACTTTGGCTTTTAGAATGGAAGCACAGGGAAGATCATTACTCAATAATCTTAGTAAATAAAGTTCTAGAGGAATAAAAACAATTATATATAATATACGTGTGTGTGTGTGTGTGTGCGCGTGTGTGTGTATGTATCCACAGGAAACATAAGATTAAATTTGAAGGTTGTTTTTTTTTTTTAAATTTGCCACTTTTGAGTTAAAGTCACATGAAATATCTTCACTGTAGTAAACTCTTTAATTTAGAAATTAAAATCTAAGGAAAATCCTGCATTTAATTTTGTTTTCATTCTTACAGGAATATAGTTGATAGTAATTTTCTAATATCATGAAAAATTACTAATATTACTAAATAGTAATACTTTTTTTTTTCAGAGTCCTTATCCATAGATAAAACCTGAATACCTCAGTCTGTAGAAAATGGAATAAATAGCAACTTACCATTTTAGGTTTAGTAATCTATTCCTAAATGCTCCTTATCCACTTATACATTTTTAGAATGGTGAGCAAATCATGATTTCAGAAGCACTTTGTAATGACCATCCCAGAAGTCTCCATCATTCCCTTAAAACTTTCAGATTCTCTGAAACAGTGACTTTGACCAGCTCATCGAATGCCCTTGATAAGACATACATAGGTTATATATTCATTGTAGAATCCTCACTCCACACAACACAATTTGAAAAAAAAAAATGAGGAGGAACATACACTTCATCTGATAAGAAATCCTTTCAGAGACAAACAGTCAAAGGGAAGGAACTTGTCAAATAAGCGGTAGCTATGACTGCACAAAGCATTGTTCATTTAAGCCATTCTGGCAGATTCAAAAAGCATTCTACAAAATCCTGTAAAAGAAATAAAAATGATTTCTGAGACATGCAAGTCAACTCTCCTGTACTTCTAAATAAGAAAAAGAGAAAGGAAAATACAGGAAAAAGAAAGAAGACAAAAAGACATTTCTTTTAATAGTTATTTTGTTATTCTTTTAATCATCTATGCAGAATTCCTATTATTTTCTATTCTTTTCATGATTGAACATGAAGTTTATAAGTTCATATAACACGTAAAAGGATGGATGTTGCACACTGCACATGTAGTGTTGACTCAAGAAAGAGAGTAACTGTGGTTAAATATTACTTGGAATATTACTTGGAACCTATATATTACTTGGAACCTCAGCTGTTTTGTCCATTTAGAGATGTCTCGATTGCAATTGAGCTGGGACATTTGTATGAATGACCCTCAGGAAAATATACTGAAGTAATAAATCAGAGTCCTGAAAGGACATAGATAGCATATTTAAATAGGGGCAAGTTGAGAGGCATTTACTAAGAGAAATATTTATAAAATGTGGGCCAACTCTAATGAAACCCAAGGTATTATATCCTAGGTCCTCTAAGACACCATTAACATCTTTGGTTTATGGGAGCAAGAGGCTGGAATGGTTGCCAGTGGAAAGGAGGCTACCTGAGAAGAACTGTAACTTTTGTTCAAATGATGCCTAAAGGAGTCTTCAGGAGGAAAGTATGTGTATCTAGATATAAATCACCAGCTTCACTCTCTGCCTTTACTGTAATTTCCTGCTATACTCTCCTTCCTGAAAGAGAGTGGGGAGGGTTATTGACACAATCTGTATTGAACTGCTTTCCAGAGCACAGTGCAGGGTAGAGAAATGTAGACATTTGAATCTAGCCTAAGGGGCAAGCGAAAGATACTCAGCACAGTTAGAAATAGTGACAATACAGAGAAGAGATATATTTAGGAAAAAGAGAAGATGAAGATATGTCATAAACCATTATATTTTGCTGGGAAATACAAAAAAATATAGTGAATCTCAGAATATCTTGCTTCCTTAGTTTACTGTTGCTGATGACATCATTTGATTTGAATCTTTTTAAATGTAAACACTTTCCAGAATATCTTTGGGTTGGTAAAGCTGGGGCCATCTCAAAATGCTTTCATATTCAGTGTGGTAAGAAAGTCCCCAAGTTGTAGAAAATAGACATTCTGTAAATTTCAAAAGCAGAGACAGAGCCGTATATATAACATGAAATTATACATTCTTCATACAGGATTTTAGAGGATTGTTTCAGTGTTTCTTGCTGTGTAGCAAATTAGTCCAAAGTGTAGTGGCTCAAGACAACAATAATTTATTATTTGTCATGATTCTGTGAGTTGACTGGTCAGTTGAACAGTTCTGTTCTATGTGGTATAGCTGTGGTCACTCGTGGTTTTATCAACTGTGAGCTCAGCTGGAGCTGGAATGTTCACGGCAGCCTCTCATTCTGTGGTCTCTCACCACATAATTTCATCCTTCAGTACTCTAGCTCGAGTTTTATTCCATAATGTAGACTGGTTTCTAAATAGAAACATTCAAGAAGGCGAGTCCCAATGTGCAAGTGTCTAGAAGCTTTTGCTAACATCATTTCTGATAATGCCTTTCATCAATGGAAGTTTTATGACCAAACACAGAATCTGTGCAGGAAGGACTCTACAAAGGAGCATCATTCACTGTGAGCCATTGATGTAAGAGTCGATCGAAAGCATGAATTTAAATGACATTATTTCTTTATACTGTTTTTTTTTATAAATGCCAGTGACAATGATTTACACTGGATATACAGAAGTAAAAAGAAAAAGGATTAAATTCATGTGCTCAAGTACTTTGCAATGCCATGTGTGAGACAGATACTTTCAGGGAAGCACTGCAGTAGAATTGCATGTGAAATGTTTGGAGAAATCTGAATATGGAGCCATGATATCAGTCTGGGAATTGGAATGAGGGAAATGGTTTTCCTTTATTTTTCCCCTATATCCTAGAGAAAAAGTAGGTCTTCATAAGTATGGAAGGAATACAATTAGGATAATCCAGGAAAGGGATACACAAAGCATGGTGGCGTGATTGTTTTTGATGTATTTGAAGAATTGAGAGAGGCTCTGCTGGACTAGAAGATAGATTCTATGGAATAAGCCGCAGCTGAAAAGGAAGATGCAGTCCAGTTTTAAAAATGTTGGCAATGCCCAGCTTCTGTGTCATATAGGAGAAAGACACATCAGATGTCTAAAAAATGAAGACATTGTGGGATATATGGTAATACCATTAGCTGATAGAGGATTTCCAGATTTATTATAGAAGACAGAGGCTATCCAGGTGGGTAGGTGCTGTGTTCTTGAGGAAGACAGGCCAGGTCATATTGAGGTAGAACCAGTGTCATGACAGGAAGACAAATATCTTTGCCAGGTCAAGGGCCTGAGGCAAAAGAGTAATATCATGAAAACAGATCATGTAGCACTGTTACTACAAACAATATAAATCACAGATATTGAATTCACCAGGGACTTGTCACTTTCTTCTAAATGTCTCTAAAACTTAGGTTTCTCATCATTAATTTAGGGCCAGTGATATCTATTTCAGACTATTGCTTTAATAAATACATTATATATATATATATATATATGTATATAACTATTAATTAGACTGAAAATAGTAGATGGTTAGTAATTGGTAGTGATTGTTATTTCTATCTATTTGATTTAAGAAGTAATAGCTACCTCATTAGGCTTCTACAATTACTAATTGTAATCCCACTAATACCCTACAAAGTAAATACTGTTATTCCTATTGTATATATAAATGAAATGAGTCTCAAAGATATTTATTTTTCATCCATATTTATAAGGTGAGTCAGTAAAAATATCCACATTCAAACTCAAGTCCTCCTAAATTAAAAGGATGATAGCTATTAGATTATGTCACAGTATCGAGGAATTGACATAGTATTGAGGAAATATTGAGTATTGAGGAAGTATTGAGGAAAATAGTATTGAAGAAGTTGACATAGTATTGAGGAAATGACACTTATTAGGTGCAAATTATTGGATAAATATGAATGATTTTATTTTTCCTTAGCCCACTAATTCTCTATCAGTGCTGGGTCTATTTTTGCCAAAGGAGATACCTTATTAACGCTGGTACACAAAGGATACAGAGACTATAGAAGGGACAGAGTGTCCTTGAATACAAAAAACTATTGTTTTGAATATATTAAGTTTAGGGTATCTGATAATTGATGCAGAGATTAATAGTGTGCCTTCATAAATATAATTCTGAGTCATCTGGAAGTATTTTGAAGGAGAACATGCAGAATACAAAAGATCTTCACCAATTGACAGATACATTCCAAAGACTTCCAAAAACATTCCTCTTACTTAATACGGGGTTGTGCAGTGTGAGGGCTGAAAGTCAATAATGGCTTCTCTGTGAGAAGTATAGAGATTATGGGAGGGCATAGACAAATAAGGAACATTAAATATCATCCCTGAGAATGTACAAGCTTCTGCTTACCCTCTCTTCATCTCTACCCTCAAGAACTTTTCTCTGAAAAAAATAAACAACCTGAGTTTGTTCCTACATTAGGACCTTTATTACTGCCGTTCTATCTGGGAGCCCTTTCCCCAATGTTTGTATGAATAAACACTCTTTATTCCGGTTGCAGATCAGTTGTCACCTCTTCTCAAAGTTTTCCTTGATTCAATTTAATGCCCCCCTCAATTCTTACCTTCAAACATTGTATCACCTTCAAACAATGTCAAGAAGACATTGATCTTCTTGAAAATGTCTTCTTTCTGTAAATCACTGCCTGAAATTAATCGTGTTTAAACTATGTTGACTTGTGTATTATTGTTTGCTTTCCCAGATTAGAAAGTAGGGTCCATGGGATCAAAGCCTTATTGTACTGCTCTTCTCTGTATCACTGGTGCTTAGAAGAGTGAGCAGTTGGCCTAGTGGCAGTAACAAATAAATGTTGCATAAGTGGATGAATTTCCAATTTAGCTGCTAAATAAACAATTGGGACCATAGTACATTTATATGTGTTGTGCAATAAAAAAGAGCTGGTGGGTTGTAAAGCAGAGTTTGGGAAACTTTTCCTATAAAGAACCAGATAGTAAATACTTTGACTTTTGAGATCTTCATTGTCGAAATGATGTTAACAACTACTTAACTCTAACAGTGTAGTGTGACCATGTTCCAATAAAACTTTATTTACAAAAACTTTACTAAAAAAAAAAAAAGTAGACAGTAGGTCATATAGTTTGCCAAACCTGTTGTAAGTGTGGAAAAATGCTTTGATAGTTGTGTGCCATAAATATTGAATTTAGATATGCCAGTAGCTGTGCCAAGTTTGTACCTGATAAATAATTTTTCGTCATTCTCTTTTGCCCTATTCCTATATAGAGTGCATATAGAGTATGTGTGTGTGTGTGTGTACATATATGCATAGGCAAATATGTATTAAGTTTAGATGACTCATTCCATGAGCTAGATTCTGTGTCTCATGAAGGAATATTTATTTTTTATAAATACAGCACTCTTAGTAAGTAATTAGCTACAAATGGTGTGTAAACAACCTACATTTGTCTTTCTTTCTCTTTTTAGTGTATGTGATTCCACCCTACCTACCAGGATAGGTTTTTTTTAATATATATGTTTTGTTCTAGATATTATAGTTTAGAAGAATTGTTTTAAGTAATATGTAGATATGGCTTTAAAATCTCAGCTTCAATAGGAACATTCATAGAACAGCAACAGTATGTCATACCCTCAGCCTACACATTCTTTTTCACATAAATAATTATTGTGTATTAATTTATTTGCTTCCCTCTACCTAGCTACATGTTAAAAGAAATCAAGCCTAATAATGTTGCAGAATGCTCTGATATCATTGAAAAAATAATTTTACTTCATTAAACACCAATGCCTGATCAACAATTCAAGGAACACAAAGCTTCAGGAACGTAATTGCCAGTTCTGCTTGACTATGTGAAAATAATGTAGCAAACACAGTAACTGAAAATCCCAGAACATTGGAGTGCCTGGGTGTCTCAGTCGGTTAAGCGTCTAACTTCGGTGAGCCCACTGTCAGTGCAGAGTCTGCTTCAGATTCTGTGTCCCCTCCCCTGCTCATGTTCTGTCTCTCAAAAATAAACATTAATTTTTTTTAAGAAAATCCCAGAACATAACAGTTTTGGATTTGTTTCTGATCAGCTATGAATCATAATATATTATATTAACATCTTACTGAAATATTAACTAAATATTGTTTTATCATTGAGTGAGATTATTGATCTAATAAAATTTAACACATTAACCTATATTCATTGAAAATCCATACTTCAAAATCTTACTGCTGTTTCCAAAATCTTATGCAGGCATAATTTTATTTTTCTTCAGAGGGACTTTGTTCATCTTGGTGATTGATGACTATGGATTTGAATGCCAGTCTGTCACACCAGTAAGTGCTATCTTTGACACTGGCATGTGTATCTTTTATTTACACATAATAAATATGGTTTTATTTTCTGAAATTCAAAGAATATGCCATTTGATTCCATATATTATTTATATTTGAATGAGGAAACATTCTCTAGGTTTGGTTCTCAAAAAGATTGATTCTTTTTACTGAAAACCTGTTGTTTTGCCAAATAATTTTTTCATACGTCCATTAAATAGTCCATTAAATGGCAATAATTCATATGCATTTCAGTTAGGACTTAAATTTGCCAGATGGTTTATAGCACAGTTGACTTGAGCCATTTAGAATGTTATTCACAAACATTTGTCATCTTAAATCTTGTCATGAATCTCTTTCATGCAAGTATTTTTCTTTGCAGGGAATCAGTTACATGATCCTAATTCTTTATGAGCTACTTCCTCCTACAAGCTCATTGGTTTTCCCTAAATAGATTTACAGGGCAAAGCCAAATGTTTCTATAAAAACACTGCTATATAACCTCTAAGCTTGTCTTATCCCGCTTACACTACAATAATTAACTATGGCCTCAAGAAGGCAGATATATAAGTGATAGAAATTAGTTTTTGAAAAAGTAAAATCCCATTTTTTAACAGAAGGCCTCTATATAACGAATGTTAAATCCTTTATAAAAATATCTTATCTTCACATATGGAGCAGCCAATGGTATTAAACCTGACATTAGTTAATTATGCTTTTAGAACCTGAAGTTACTCTTAGATAAGGTAAATATTCAAAATTTTATTACCTCAAAATTTGTTTCTGTATCAGTATGCATATTTAGTATGTGAATCATCATTGTCAATAAAATGAATTTTAACATAAAATAAAAATTTGCTGAATATAAATAAATAGCAAGTAAACTGAGAAACCCAAGTTCCAAACATGAATGTACATAATACTATATCATGTTAAATATGACAGCATATACAGAATGTGAAATTGGCCGGTTCATGGTCTAAAGAGTATTTCCCAAATCAATTTATTTTAAGACAGATATTCTACATGTATATTTATAAATTTTTTGACGAATGAATAGAATATGTATCTTTAAAAAGCTTAGTGGCGGATAATTGAAGAGATAAGGAATAGAAAAACCTTGCCTGTCCTCTGTGTACCAGATAGCTTTTGTTGAAGAAAATTGCAGCACTAATCCTTCAGGCTCCCTAGACATGTTATAGAATATGCATACCGACTGATAAAACAATCATACATTTTAATATTTAATACATGCATACAAATAAATACCACATAATGGAATATTTTAATAAACTGCAAACATTTTTGTCTTCAATATTTACCAGAGATTTTCTAATTAAAAGTTGAAAAATGCTAAATATAGTTTTTTTAAACTTCCAAAACTAGTAGAGTTTTTCTCCAAACTGTAGACTCTCAAACTTGCCTATTTATTTACTAATATGTGTTCTCCAAGTTTGAGATGTCTTGTTGGAGCTCATTATTTTAATCACAACATTACAGAACAGAGTTCTCCTACCTAACAAACATTCCACTATTCTTCTATTCCTGTATTAGTAGGTGGACATTTTCATCACTATTCTCCAGGACTAGCAGGAGTTTTTAGTATAACTCTTTTACTGTGTTTAAAAACTGTACTCCTATATGTGGAAAAAATTATAAGGAAGAAAGAAATACTAAGTTGATCTTATATATTTTTGAATGTTACTGTCATTAAAAGTGATATTATGGGCAAGATGATATTACAAATATTTACCAATATTTACCTTTAACACAGTTACCACATAATCAGAAATGACACTAACACTTAACTCGAATGACTATAATGTGTTGAACACCTGAATAACGGCTAAAACTACCCGACATAAATTCATGAGTCTAGTATAATCCACCTAAATATTGATGGCTACAAGAACCTGTCCCCTTAAAACAACATCAAATATCAGTAATTTTTTTTCGGTTTGTTTGTTTGCTTGTTTGCTTTTGAGTGGAATAGATACCAAATTCTAGAGACGACAAACAGGCAGAATTCCAAATCCTCTCAACTTCCTCTGTCTTAACTTATACATTAATAATAGCTTGATAGTACGGTTGCCTGATCTATTTGTATGACTCTCTCTTCCTATAAAAATATCATAGACCTTTAAGCTTTTGGCATATTGGTAATAAAAGGTATTCTTAATTGATATTAGTTGGTGAGTTGACCTTCAAGTAACTGTTTTAAAATCATAGGTATAATTTAGGAAAATGATTTCCAACGTTGAAATTGCTTTTTTTTTACTTGTTTTGCTATTCATCTCTTTTTTAGAGGACACTAAGAATTTAGTTTTCAAAGTTAAAATTATATTATGATGAAGTAAAATGTTAAGTAAAACTTCATTTAGAAATTTGAGTTGTTTTTGTTTGTTTGTTTGTTTTTGCATTTTCCCCAGCTTTGTTGAGATATCATTGGCATGGAACATATGTAAGTTTAAGGTATATTATGTGACTAGATACATGCATATAGTAAGAAATTATTACCACAATAATGTTAGTTAACACTTCAATTTCAAAACTACTCCAATTTACAGGAAATTATAAAAATTATGTAACAGACACTCATGTGAAGACTACAAAGATATAACAGATGGTTACATTTTCCCCTATTTACGTCAGATCTCTTTAAAAACATAAAATTCAAAAAATACAGCTAAATCTTACCCCTCATGTCCTCCTTCTTCTCCCTCTCCAGAGATATGCACTCTTTTGAACTTGGATTAAATCAGTCCCATGCATAATTTTATACTTTTGCTGCATACATAATACATACATATCAATGTTTATAACTTAATTTCACATTTGGAAATTTAACATATATAGTATCATGTGTTATGTATTATTTTTCAGTATGTTAATATCCAACAAATAATTAAAGCCAGAATAATGTTCTAATTCTTGATTTTTAGAGAAATTGCTTCTAATATTACTATTAAGTATATTGGCTTTTTTCTGTATTTTTGTAATTATGCTTTGTCAATTTAAGAATATTCTGTTTTTCTAAATTGTGTTAACTGTGGCATATGTAGCTAATGAATAATTGGGTTCTATTATTCCTACCATGATCTACCTATTGCAATGTTCTATTGTCAATGAAGTGTACCTCTTATCTTTCCATGACAAAAGCATGACCAAGGCAGATTTCTTTAGGGTTTGCTCTTTTTTTAATGTTTGTTTATATATTTTGAGAAAGAGAAAGAGAGAGAGAGAACGAGAATGAATACGGGAGAGGTAGAGAGAGAAAGAGAGAGAGAATCCTAAGCAGGCTCCAATCATGACCTGATATGAAATGAAGAGTTGGATGCTCTACCGACTGAGCAACCCAGGCACCCATAGGGTTTGCTTTTCTTAACTGTCCATTCTAGGAATGCCATTTATATTAACATTTCATTTTTTGGCTTCATATACCATAAGAATAGTGAAAATTTAGACTACAAATTCCTACTGCTTTCATATTGCCAACATATATTTCCTCTTGCAAAAGTCACCAAAAAAACTAATAACATTTTGACATTTCCTTTACCTGGTCAAGGGGTTGGACTTATGAATTACTCTTTTACTGGAGTTTTACCCTTTGAAGATCCTGGCCTTTGTCTGGGGTTTCCTTTCCAGTCTTCATCTTATGTAGGCCCAGATGCTCCTGTGTTTCCCTGTATGAAGGCAAAACAACCTTCTGCACTGGATCCACAATACACAGGACCTGCTACATTTTCACATTAAGGTTAACATTAAGGTTAACATTAAGGTTAACAACGCTTCATGTTTATCCCCTGGAGATTGCCTTTTATGTTTCTTCAGTGTTCACATCTGAATTTAAATGAAAAAAAAAAGTGATGTCTATCTAGTATGGCTAGATCTAGGACAGTTTTAGCACTTTCTGGTCCATGTTTTGTCAGGAAATATTTTGGGTTTTCTATGGTTGAGTTGGGCAGTTTGATAGACCTGTTGCTAATTTCCCCAAGCAAACATTTTTGCATGTTTCTTGTACAGCATAAGACTTTGGAACATTGCATGCTAATGTATTTATGTTTTAATGTATTTCAAATTGTCTTTGTGAATGATTTTGTCTCTCTGAGTGGAGATCCTTATCTCTGGAGGTAGCACGGTCTTCTATAGAGGTATGAGTTCTGAGAGGCTGTCTAACTAGATTTTAATCTTTATCTGAGCCACAGTAAATACAAATGACTAGCAAAACAAATGACTTTACATTTATTTTGAAACTAGAAAAGCATTAACTCAGACTTTTGATGGGGCTGTGACTGGAACTTACTACCTTTGAGAGTTGAGTGGAGAAGAACTGTACTGTATTTATAAAGCCTGTTGAAGAATGAAGTTCTTGTGAGAAAAGTGATGAATAAAACAAAAGTGTTTGGATAATTCAACTATTTGATTTTGATCATTTATTGGAATTGTAGTTAACTTTTCTGTTATAAAGGAGTTTGAAAAAAATGCACTTCTACCAAACAAACAAACTACTAAATCTCTTATTTTATTTTCTGATATTTTATATTTTTCCTCTTTGTCCCAAGTGACAAAAATTGAAGCAGTAAATAACCAAGGAAAACATAACTCATATATCTGGGGGTGTTGTTGGACATTTCTTATTTAAATTGTTCCCATCTTAATTTTGATTAAAATGAAAATTTGAATCTCCTCCTACTCAGTGCTTAACTAGATTACTATGAATAAATAGAGGCTAATGCAGATTATATAACTTTTTCAGTTTTCTTAAAATTTTATTATATCTTAGAAATTTTTCTTGCTGAAGATTTTTTTTCAATTCTTGATTTTTGTTTGCTTTATAGCATTTTACTAATTAATAACAGGTAAAGAATGTTAGGGAATGATATAGAGTTTTTATCAGATAATTTTGGGTTGGATTCTAAGTAAATATTTATAGTGATTTTAAAGTTAAAGTAGATTGGCTATATTAAAAACATGAAAATATTATATTTAATGGTAAGATAAGATACTATAGTTCTATGAAAAGGGCATTTTAAGTTCAGTGATATTGATATAAATTGTAAAAGTTTTCTTGTGTATAAACACTGTCCATATCCAATTTTTTTTTAATTTTTATTTTTTTCCTGGCTTTGTTGGGATATTGACACAACATATGAAAGCTTAAGACATGTACAATGTGATGATTTAATATATGTATAAATTGGAAAATGATCACAAAAATGTTAATTAACACCGTCTCAATTGGGAACATTTTTAAAGTAAGTTAATTGGATGTGTAGTTCAATATATTCCATAATTCAGTGTTGAGCTTTTATGATTAAACGAATCATTGAGCCATGGATAGCAATGGCTCACTAAACACTAAAGTAAATAAAATCTAATTAATACTTTTTCTACATGGTAGTTACCAAAATGCATTGTGTCTAAAATATATGTGCGTGTGTGTAGGTACAAAACAGTTTTGTAAGACAAAAAAGCTGATCACATATGTTGTTCACCATTATGTATAGACCCCTTATCATGTTTCATGTTCAAAATCCATTCACCTGGATAGATTCTTAGAACTATGTTAACCTATAACTATCTAGTGAGTTTCATTACTCACCATTTATCTAGTGAGTTTCATTCTACTACTTTTATTATTGTGACATGTTGCTTGGGACTTACTTTATTTTGTACTAAAACAGAGTTCATTTGAATTTATAATCTTCTGTCCCCAAGAATTACAGTTTTCATAGGAATTTACAACACACAGATACTCGCCCTCTCATTGCTCTTTATTTTACAGAAAAAGAAAAGGCACAGATGCTTGGATTTGCAGCCTCTCCCTAGACTATACATAATTCTATCAACACTCACCAATTGTTTAATATACAATTAATTGAAAGGAGAATATGATTAGCAAAATCATCCTCATTTTCTTAATTCCAGTTTCCTTTGTGGGCAAATTGTATTATCCAATATCTGTTTAGAGACTCATTTCTATGTTCAGGAGAAAAAGAAAGTGGATATTTTCAGAAGACTTTCCCAAACAGAGAAAGAAAAAGAAATGTATTATTCACTGTGAAAAGGTGTACAAAAGATTTTTCTTATGAAGCTGGTCTTTTAAAAGGGAAAGATTTTTTTTTATTTTTTTTATTTTTATTTATTTATTTATTTATTTTAAATTTTTTTTTTTCAACGTTTATTTATTTTTGGGACAGAGAGAGACAGAGCATGAACGGGGGAGGGGCAGAGAGAGAGAGGGAGACGCAGAATCGGAAACAAGCTCCAGGCTCTGAGCCATCAGCCCAGAGCCCGACGCGGGGCTCGAACTCCCGGACCGCGAGATCGTGACCTGGCTGAAGTCGGACGCTTAACCGACTGCGCCACCCAGGCGCCCCAAGATTTTTTTTTTAAAGCAACCCCCACCATGCCCCCAGCACACCAAGTCTAACTTCATCGAATAGTTCCTTGGCCAGAACAGGAGCTCATGGGCACACCTAACTGCAAGTGGGCTTGGAAAATAGCTTACGTGTCCATGGAGATGCCCACTAAAAAACAGAGAAGGTTTGCTTAGTTAGCAGAGCAACACAATACTTTACACCTTTAGTGACTCCAGCCCAACCGTTAAGTGGGTGACTAAACATGCTTTCCTCCTGGATGTTTCTTCTGACCTTTAGGTCTGGTTAGGTCCTCCATTCTATACTTCTTATTATATTGAACTTATTTTGTAACCTTTCTAACAGTAAATTATAAGAATTCATTTGTTAGCATTTTATTAGACATCATGAAAAAGCTGTTGTTAAATACTAAAGAACTAGACATAAACACAAATTGGACGTAAAATGGTTATTGAATGCATGTTTCCCAGAAAAGGACAAAGGAGTAAAAAAAAAAATGAATGGTTGTTTTATTTTTTGAGTGTAGTTGACACAGTGTTACATTAGTTCAGGTGTACAACATAGTGATCCAACTTCTCTATATGTTATGCTTCGCTTGCCAAGAGTGTAGCTACCATCTGTCACCATACATTGCTAGTACAACATCATTGACTGTATTCTTTATGGTATGGGCAGCTATTTTAGAAACTTGAAACACATTAGGTACTTACCAATTTACTATTTTGTTGCCTCATTTTATTTTCCAAACAAAACTATGAAATATAAGAAATGAGAAGATTGAAGAAGCTAAATTTTTTTTTTCAGTGGTATCTGGAGAAGCATGCTTTGAAGTAATTTGGATTCAGAATTCAGACATCCTGCATTTGACTTCTGGTTTTAAATATTACTTAAAGGGATAATAGAGATACTGAAGTTCATAAGGTTGTTACAGAGAATGAATGAGATAATCCAAGTCAAAAATTGATCACTATCCCTAATAATAAATAAGCAATGAATACGTGGTGAGTTTTTTGTTTTTGTTTTTTTGTTTTTTTGTTTTTAGCTCTTAAGATAGCTCTCAACCAGAGTAGACCCAAAAGTATGAGTAGAAAGCTTTCCATTTAGTGGTAATTACACTGAGATTATTTATCTGAGAAACCTTTTCTCATTGTCAATTTACAATGGTGAACAACTGAAGTGAGGGTGACTCAGGAGAATTACAGAGATTTATCCTTAGATGGTCAAGTTACAGAAGAATAAATTCTGAAGATTAATCTAATCTTGGAGTTCTATACTTATTAGTAACCTAAACAGAGCAATTGAAAATCTGCTCATCAGTTTTTCAAAGGGTAATAAATTAGACAAACTTGTTAATGACTCTAAAAGTGAGAAGTGCAATTTTAAATGAATTTGGCAAATTAGAAGTATTTTTCCCTAAAGCTTAAATAAATAATGCATTCTTGAAGGCATTATTTTAAGGATCAGAAAGAGATCATACATGTAATATGAGAATATTAGCCAGACAAAAGCACACAAGGAAGAGATTAAAGACAAAGCTGGGTAGAAGTAGAAAAATGATAAGTTAGCAGTTGATTCTCTTATGGAAAACACAACATTTTAAAAATGAAGCTTAAATTTGTGTTGAATACACATTTTTCCAGGAATCTTTATATTATTATTTAATATGTCTAGTTTCATTAGCATCACTTCACCTGGTAGATTTGAAAATGTTCAATACTTTCTTCTTCCTCAGTACCTAAACAATATGAGTTGTATATGTATACACTCTTTCTGGCTTAGATTACTCAGCCTTTTAAAATGATTTCTCTGGCTGAAATCTTACCTTTTCTCCCTTTATTCTCTTAAATGTACTGTTGCTAATATCCTTAATGCTGTCAGTAAAGAAACCTTTTTGTCATTCATTGTATTTATTTCATGAATGAATATTAGGCTTATTTAGCTGTATTATGACACAGCTTTAATGTAGAAGCTACCAATGAAGGCCAAGTTTCTAGTGATAATAGACCAATTGTGTTTTCTGACAGATTGCAGCTCGAAGGTATGAGTTTTCTATGATAGTGTAAAACTCATTAAAGAGCATTTGGGGAATTTGGGAGGTATTATTATTACAGTGATTGGGGAATACTATTGGCAGTAGTGGAGGGGTGTCCTGGTTATTGTAGAGCACAGGGTAATTCTGTACATGATTCACTTGTTACAAACTAAGGTAAATGCCATACTGGACATTTATGTATGTGCAAAACTCCTCCTCAAAATATGAACCTAGAACCTAACTCTTTTTTACATATAAACACAAATAATGTTTCATGTTTTCAGGATACATTGAAATTCCAAAGAATATTATAATTCTGTACACTGAGGGAAAGGATATCTGACTTTGATCGGGACTTCCAAGGGCACTGACCATTTCATAAACTTGCATCACCAACCGTAGCACCACCCATGGAACTAGATATAAATTACACACACCGCATATTTGAACCTGTCTGCATTTGCAGTTGTTACATTCACAGTGATCCTGTGCTGAGGTGCATGCAACTGGCTACTTTGTTATATTTTCTAATTCATGCTGGGCATTTATTTAGTGAAATACATTACTTATTATAAAATACATTTTATTTAACATTTTATATAATTATATCATTTTCAAAGGTATTTGTGTAAGTCATACCATCTTTAATTTGATGTTATAAACAGAGTTTTATAGAATACTTGTTATGGTAAGAGATTCCGAGGAAGCCAAGTGCTCTTACTGTGTGTTAAGACAATGCTGTTTTGAGTAGGCTTATTCCTGAAGTTATTCTGGACTAGCAATCATCACTGTCAATTATCAAGTGGATCTTCATATAGGAAATCTGTTCTAGAGGATGGGTCTTAGGCAGAAGTAAAAGGCCTCTGTGGCTTTTGAGGATAAGGGTATATTTGAAATTGTTTCTGTTATTGTGGATACAAGTATTTTCTGCTACATAAAAGCAGGTAGAGTTTTAAGCAGAGAAGTTGGCATGTTGTGGGCCACAAAATAAAAGCCAAATTAACTAATTGCTCATTGTTAGCTGTACCCATTTACCTTTTCCTAATCCATACACTTTAGTAAAGCTTAGTAAAATCTCAACTGTGTGCAATATATCAAAAAAAAAAAAGTATCTTGTTTGGGGGGAAGGGGTGGGGGGGTGGGGCAGAGACAGAGGGACAGATAGAGTCCCAGGCAAGCTCCATATCCAGTGTGAGCCAACAGTGGGGCTTGATCTCACAAACCATGAAATCGTGACAAGATGAAATCAAGAGTCAGAGGCTTAACCAACTGAGCCTTTCATGTGCCCCAGGAAATGTATCTTATTTTTTTTTATTTTTTAAGAATTTTGTTTAATGTTTGTTTATTTTTGAGTGAGTGAGAGAGAGAGAGAGAGAGAGAGAGAACGTGAACATGAGTGGGGGAGGGGCAGAGAGAGAGGGAGACACAGAATCTGAAACAGGCTCCAGGCTCTGAGCTGTCAGCACAGAGCCCGACGTGGGGCTTGAACTCACAAACCATGAGATCATGACCTGAGCTGAAGTCAGATGCTTAACCAACTGAGCCATCCAGGTGCCCCAAAATGTATCTTATTTATAGGCTTGGAACAGATTGCTTAGGATGAGAAAATGCCCTCTTAAATCTAGTTTCAATAGTGGCAGAAAAGATGAGTCTTTGAGAAAAGGAAGAACAGTAAGGTCCATTTCTTATACTACTTGTTGATATTTACTCCTTTTTTTTTAAATATTAAGGAAACAAACCGAAATAGCTTACACTTTACAGATTAAAAAATTCAGCATAGACAGCCAATTGCCTCTCCTGTCCTGGCTGTTAAGACATTCCTCTTTTGCTTAATTTCTTCTCAGTTTCCATCAGTGGGTACTTTTTTTCTTGTCATACTTTTAAAAGGTAGTACTTTCTGGTTTCTTAGTCTCAGTCTTATTTTTTCCCCATGGTATGTCCTCTTCAAGAGAAATCTTAAACAAATTCACCTATAACCTAAGCAATAATGACTCCTAAGTGTAAATACATAATTATTGTGTTGTAAATCTATCTTTTTTCAGTTTTCCACTAGACATTTTTCATCTAGTTGTATCAAAACCATTTCACACTAAACATATGCATTACTGACTCATTATCTAGCTTTCTTATTCCCCAGTGTCTCATTTTGCATGGTACATCCGGATTAATGAAAGACACTGCATTCATTCCACTTTACTCAGATTTGATCTCTCAATTATACCCTCTCTATTGTACAATAAATTACCAAATTCTGTAGACATACCTCCTCAAATCCATCTGATTGCCACTTACCATCCTCACTTGCCGTCCTTATTGCCATTGTAACTACTCTGAATGGACTATAACAATAAATTCATAACTACTTTCCTGCTTATTAACTGTATCTCCTTCTATATATCCTCTTTATCTTATTTCTAAAATAAGATGTTGAAGATGATCCAACACAAGACAAAAATATAATTTCTGCAGCAGTCTTAATATGGCCATAAATTCTTTGTCATTCTTGTCACTTTGATTCCTGCCATTAAGAGTTCTGATCTATGTCTGTCTTTCTGAAGCTGGAATCTGTGACTACTTGACCACTAGAATACCAGTTTCCAGATCCAAGGACAACAAAGAGATTTGCATTTAGAACAGGTTGTCCATCCCTTTGGAAAAATTCACGGTTTTATAATTTCTAAAACCTAGTCATTTTTAAAAAGATTGTATTTTTTTTAAGAACAGTTTTAGGTTCATAGAAAAATTAAGAGAAAGGTACAGAGATTTTCCACATGCCTTTTTCCCTCACATGCATTTCCTTCCCCATTACCAACATCCCCCACTAGAGTAGTACATTTATTACAATTGGTGAACCTGTACTGACACATCATAATCACCCAAAGTCCCAAGCTTATATTAGGGTTCACTCTTGGTGTTATACATCCTATGGGTTTGGACAAATACAATGACAGGTACCACCATTTTGGTATCATGCAGACTACTTTTACTTCCTTAAAAATTCTTCTAAAACTTACTTCTAAGATATTTTCCAGTCTTTGTCCACTCTTACCTTCTTGCCTTAGTTTTCCAAAGGGTTCAAACCTTTAATTGACCTCATGCTTTTTTAACTTTGCATTTTGAGGGGCACCTGGGTGGCTTAGTTGGTTAAATGTCCGACTTCAGCTCAGGTGGTGATCTCACAGCTCATGGGTTCGAGCCACGCATCAGGCTCTGTGCTGACAGCTCAGAGCCTGGAGCCTGCTTCTGATTCTGGGTCTCCCTCTCTCTCTGCCCCTTCCCTGCTCACGCTCTGTCTCTGTCTCTGTCTCTGTCTCTCTCTCTCAAAAATAAAGAATAACTTTGCATTTTGAACATTTTCACAGTTTACCTTGTGTAGCTCCAATCATTGTGCTTGTCCTTTTCCAGAATCATGAGGTCTATAAACAGCTACATTTTTCTCTATTTTTGGATTCTGACATTCATTTGCATTTCTAACATACTATTCTAATATTTATCCTAGTTGATTAATCTACAATGAGATACTGTAAATGGAAAGAACATAGATCACTCAGATTCTATCCTGAATAGTCTAATTCCTAGGAATTTAAACAACATCTAGCCCAAGCCCGGAATCTGCTTATGGCAGTTCTACCTGTCATTCACATCATCCGCTCTGAACCATTCTTGGTGTTGTAATTTCATAAAAGATCCTTTAAAGTAACTTGTCTATCCTCTAAGGAGTGGGCAATGATCAAGGCCCACAGGAGTCTATATCTAAAATTGCAGCATCAGTTAACATGACCTAACATATTTTTACTGAGTTGGACCTTTGGATATATAAGAATTCAGAAAGCTGCAGGAGATACACAGAAATATACAATTTATAAAGAATAACTTAAATGTAAGGTGTGGAAACACACAGTAGTTGGGTCTGTAGAGACACTTTTAATCTCATTGCTCTTATCTTTTCTTCTCTGTTGTCTGATTTTCTGTCCCCCCACTCTTGATCTCTTTTAAATGTGTGGGCTATATATATGTATACAAATCCAGTTTGTGACCCTCACTGAGAGAAGCCACATCTTAGGATCAATTGAGCAAATTGCTTTTATTGAGAAGCTTATCTCCTGGCTTTTCAGTGTCCTATTACACATAAATAGAGTGGCAATGATGGATTGAGAAAGCTCTCTTATAAAAATGGAGAGCAGTTGGCTGAATTATCGAAGTGCTGATTTAATGGAGGATTTTTACGATAAAACTTTGTATAGACTGATAGGAACTTTCCTGTGAGGTTTCTATATATTTCACTTTTGGTGAAATGGCAGTGAGAGATTGGGTGGGAAAATGAGAAACTCTGACTCTTTTAGCAAAATAGATAATCTAATTGGAAGCTTGAGTTATGAATAGTAGTGATTACTCATCCAAGATACTTTATAAAGCTATGTCTGAGAGAATTTGGATTTGATCTTATGCCTTATGATCTTGTAATTGGTACCACATCCTACTATAGAAAAGCTGGCTCTTCATTGTTGCTTCTGTGACACTTAGGGCACAAGGGTGAGTTGGTGTGAACATGAAGTTCATGCATCTTGTTATACTGTGAGAAATAAACCCCATTGTCTCTGATCCAGGAGTCTTGTGTCTTCTGTCACCATCAACTTTTGCTGCAGCATCCTAGGTTTGTATAGAATGTGGCTTTCAGTGTAAAATGAGCTGAAGTGCAGGAGGTGAGGTACTTTTGAGTATGATATAAATTGTGAAAAACAAACAAATTAGACCACACTCATTCCATTTACTGGCAATGACATATTTAGGGACTGAGAAATGGCAACATAGAGATTGTTGAAAACTCAAGATGTGGACTTCACTATTAAATGTTTATTTATTTTGAGAGAGAGAGAGAGAGTGAGTGTGTGTGTGTTAGTGCAGGCAGGGGAGGGACAGAGAGAGAGAGAGAGAGGGAGAGAGAGAACCCCGAACAGGCTCCGCACTGTCAGCTCAGAACCCGACTTGGGGCTTGATCCCACGAACCTTGAGATCATGACATGAGCCAAAATCAGGAGTCAAACACTCAACTGTCTGAGCCACCCAGGGACCTTAGACTTGTCTGTTGATAACTGCATTGTTTCCACTCAAATGGTATGGGCAGGGCAAATCAAATCAATCCTTCATAAGCGTATAGAATTTAGTAGTGGCCTGGGACTTCAGAACCCAGGATGAGAACGTTAAAAGAGGATTCCAAATGATGTGATACAAAAATCTGACCCAAAGTCATATGGACTCTCAATTGTATAAAAAAGGCTTCTTGGGTAGCTATTTTGTATTGAAAGTTGGATTCTGTAATATGCAAAATAGGATCAAAGATTTTAGGACAGTGCTAAGAAGAAAGATATCTGAGCTAGGTATGCTAATGATTCTGAGAAAATGCATGTGATATTGTTTTTAAGGAATATCTAGTCAAATCTTCAAAATAATAATGGGCACCTCATAACATAAGTAGTACAGTGTAAGAGTGAAGTGTAAATGGGCAAACTTGGCAGTTTGGGAGTAAATGACCATAAACTCTGTTTAGGGAAAGGCGTAATAATCCATATGCTATAATCATTCAATATTAAACTAAAGTAATAAAGTTGTACTTGAATACAGTTTATTAATTATGTTCTTATTCCCTTTTCTCTCTTTCAGTAATATATATTTATATATTTTGAATAGCATATAAACTAATAATATGTCAATGATGTATATATATATATAAATATATAAAACATATGTATAATAAAGTATGTTTACACATATTTAGAAAAACACTAATACATCAGTTTAGCTAACAGTGATATTTTGTTACTAATAAACTTTAAAATATTATTACTAAACTTTATTAATTTTTTTTATTTTTAAGATTTTATATTAACTTCAGTATATTTCACATACAGTGTTATATTAGGGTCAGTTATGCAATATAGTGATTCAACAATTCTATACATTGCTCAATGCTCCTCATGATAAGTGCACTCCTTAAGTCCCATCATCTATTTCACCCATCCTCCCACTCGCCTCCCTTCTGATAACCTTCAGTTCTCTATAGTTAGGAATCTGTTTCTTGATTTGTCTTTTTCATCCTTTTTTTTCTTTCTTAATTTCACATATGAATGGAAAAATCTGGTATTTGCCTTTCTCTGACATATTTCACTTAGAATTATACTTTCTAGCTCCATCCATGTTGCTGCAAATGGCAAGATTTCATTCTTTTTTATTGGCTAAGTCATATTCCATTGTGTATGTGTATATACATACATACATACCACATACTTTTTATACCTTCATCTATCATAGACACTGGACTGCTTTCATAATTTGGGTATTGTAAATAATTCTGCAATATACGTAAATATGTATATACCTTTCCTATTAGTGTTTTCGTATTCTTTGGGTAAATACCCAGTGGTGTGATTACTGGATTATGGGGTTAGTTCTACTTTTAACTTTTTGAAGACCATCATACTATTTTCCTCAGTGCCCGCCCCAGTTTGCATTCCCACCAACAGTGCACGGTGTTCCTATTTCTCCGTATCCTCACCAACACTTGTTGTTTTTTGGGGTTTTTTGTTTGTTTGTTTTTAATTTTAGCCATTCTAACAACAGTGAAGTGATATCTCATTATAGTTTTAATTTGCATTTCCCTAATGATAAGTGATGTTGAACATCTTTTAATGTGTTTGTTGGCCATCCATATGTCTTTTTTTGAGAAATGTCTGTTCATGTCTTCAGTCTGTTTTTAAATTGGATTATTTGTTTTTCGGATGTTGAGTTGTATAAATTCTTTATAAATTTTTGATACTAACCCTTTAACAGATATGCCATTTGCAAATGTCTTCTCTCATTCAGTAGGTTGTCTTTTAGTTTTGTTGATTATTTCCATTGCTGTGCAGAAGCTTTTTATTTTGAAGTAGTCTCAATAGTTCATTTATTTTTTTTTTTATTTCCCTTGTCTCAGGAAACATATCTAGAAAAATGTTGCTACAGCAGATGTCAGAGAAATTACTACCTGTACTCTCTTCTAGGATCTTTATGGTTTCAGGTCTCACATTTAGGTCTTTAATCCATTTTGAATTAAGTTTTTGTATAGTTTAAGAAAGTGGTCAAGTTTCATTCTTTTGCATGTAGCTGTCCAGTTTTCCTGACACCATTTGTTGAAGAGACTGTCTTTTTCTCATTGCATGTTACCTACTCTTTTGTCAAAAATTAATTGACCTTTGGGACACCTGGGTGACTCAGTTGGTTAAGTATCCGACTCTGGATTTTGGCTTAGGTTGTGATCTCACGGTTTGTGCGATCAAGCTCCGCATCTGGCTCTGTGCTGACAGCACAAAGCCTGCTTGGGATCTCTTCCCTTCCCTCCCCTTCCCCCTCCCCCTCCCCCTCCCCCTCTCCCTCTCCCTCTCCCTCCCCCCTCCCCCGTCACGGGCTTGCTCTCTTTCTCTCAAAATAAATAAATAAACTTGAAAAAAACCCAAAACGATTAGTTGACTCTACAATTGTGGGCTTTTTTCTGGGCTTTCTGTCCTATTCTGTTAAACTGTGTGTCTGCTTTTGTGCCATTACCATACTCGAGTACTACAGCTTTGTAGTATTACTTGATACCTGGTGTTGTGATACCTTCAGCTTTGCTGATTTATTTTTCAAGATTACTTTGGCTATTTTGGGTCTTTGTGGTTCCAGACAAACTGTAGGATTATTCTAGATCTTTGATAAGTGCTGTTGGTATTTTGATAGGGATTTCATTAATTCTGTAGATTGCTTTGGGTAGTATGGACACTTTAACACTATTTGTTTTTCTAATCTATGAGCAGGGAATAGCTTTCCATTTGTGTCTTCTTTAACTATTTTCATTGATGTTTTATGGCTTTTGGAGTATAGGTCTTTCATTTCCTTGGTTATGTTTGTTCTTAGGTATTTTATTATTTTGGGTGCAATTATAAATGGAATTATTTTCTTAATTTCTCTTCCTGTTGCTTCATTATTAGGGTGTAGAAATGCAATGGATTTCTGTACACTTATTTTTTATCCTGCAACTTTTCTGAATTCATTCAACAGTTTTAGTAGTTTTTTGGTAGAATCTTTAGGGTTTTCTATATATTATATCCTGTCATCTGCAAATAGTGACAGTTTTACTTCTTTGCAGATTTGAATGCCTTTTATTCCTTTTCATTGTCTGATTGTTGTGGCTCAGACTTCTAGTGCCATGTTGAATAAAAGTGGTGAGAGTGGACATCTTTGTCTTGTTCCTGATCTTAGGGGAAAAGCTCTCAGTTTTTCACTATTGAATATGATGTTGGCTTTAGGTTTTTCATACAAGGCCTTTATTATGTTGAGGTATCTTTCCTCTAGACCTACTTTGCAGAGGGCTTTTATGATTTATAGATGTTGCACTTTGTCACATGCTTTCTATGCATCCATTCAAATGATCATGTGGTTTTTATCCTTTCTCTTATTGATGTCATATATCAAATTGGTTTACAAATATTGAAACATTTTTGCATTCCACAAATAAATCCTACTTGATGGTGGTGAATGATTTTTTAACCTGTTGCTGTATTTGGTTTACTAATATTTTTTGGCTATTTTTTGGATCTGTGTTCATCAGAGTTGTTGGCCTATAGTCCCTGTTTTTGTAGTGTCTTTGTCTGGTTTTGGTATCAGGATAATGCAAGCCTCATAGAATGAATTTATTTGTTTTTCTCCCTTTTCTATGTTTTGAAATAGTTTGAGAAGAAAGAATAGGTATTAACTTTTCTTTAAATGTTTGGTAAAATTCCCCTGTGAAGCCATCTGGCCCTGGAGTTTTGTTTGCTGAGCAGTTTTTGATTACTGATTCAATTTCATTGCTGATAATATGTCAGTTTACATTTTTTATATCTTCCTGATTCAATTTTAAGCATTTATATATTTCTAACAATTTATGCATTTCTTCTAGGCTGCTCAATTTGTTGGAATGCAATGTTTCACAATATTCTTATAATCCTTTATATTTTTGTAGTGTCAGTTATTTCTCCTCTTTCACTTCTGATTTTGTTTATTCAAATCTTCCTCTTTTTTATGAGTCTGTCTAAAGGTTTATCAATTTTGTTGTTATTTTCAGAGAACCATTTCCTGGTTTCATAAATCTGTTCTGTTGTATTTTGGTTTCTATTTTGTTTATTTCTGCTTTAATCTTTATTATTTCCTTCCCTGTTTTGGTTCTCAGTTTTGTTCTTCTTTTTCTAGCTCCGTTAGGTGTAAGGTTAGGTTATTTATTTGAGATTTTCCTTGCTTCCTAAGGTAGGCCAGCCTGTATTGTTCCACACTTCCCTATTAGAACTGTTTTTGCTGAATTCCAAAGATTTTGGACCATTGTGTTTTCATTTTCATGTGCCTGCATGTGTTTTTTGATTTCTTCTTTGATATATTGATTGACATTTACTGTTTAGTAGCATGTTATTTAGCCTTTATTCACTTGTGCTCTTTTTTGATTTTTTTTTTTTTCTTATGGTTGACTTCTAGTTTCATAGTGTTGTGGTTAAAAAAGATGCATGGAATGTCCTCAGTCTTTTTTAATTTGTTGAGACTTGTTTTGTGTCCTAATATGTGATATATTCTGGAGAATGTCCCATGTGCAGTAGAAGAGGATGTGTATTCTGCTGTTTTGGGATGGAATGTTCTGAATACATCTATTAAATCCATCTAGTCCTTTGTGTCATTTAAAGCCATTGTTTCCTTGTTGATTTTCTGTTTGGATGATTTGTCCATTGATGTAAGTGGGGTGTTAAAGTCTCTTAGTATTGCTGTATTACTATCTATTACTTTCTTTATGTTTGTTTTTAACTATTGAAGTATTTTGGTGTTTTACTGTTGGGTGTATAAATATTTACAATTGTTACAGCTACTTGTTGGATTGTCCCTTTAATGATTATATATTGTCCTTCTTTGTCTGTTTGTTTTAAAGTCTATTTTCTCCAATATAAGTATTGCTACCTCTGCTTTCTTTACAGATTCATGTGTGATAAATACTTATCCATCTCCTCACTTTCAATCTGTATGTCTTTAAGTCTGAAATGAGTCTCTTTTAAGCAGCATATAGATGGGTCTTGCTTTTTTGTTTCTTTGTTTGGTTTTTCCATTTCTGTTACCCTGTGTACTTTGATTAGAGTGTTTAATCCATTAATATTTAAAATGATTATTGTGGCACCTGGGCAGCTCAGTTGGTTAAGTGTCTGACTTTGGCTCAGGACATGATCTCATGGTTTTGAGTTTAAGCCCTGCAATGGACTCTAAGTCCTCAGGACAGAGCCTGCTTTAGATCCTCTTTCCCTCTCTCTCTCTGCCCCTCCCCCACTCACATGCATGTGTGCTCTCTCTCAAAAATAATAAATATTTTTAAAAATAAAGTAATTATTGATAGGTATGCATTTATCTCCATTTTGTTACCTGTTTTATGGTTGTTTGTGTAGTTTTTCTTCATTCCTTCTCTTGCTCTCTTTTCTCACAATTAGTTGGCTTCCTTTAATGTTACACTTGGATTATTTGTTCTTTATTTCTTACATATCTGTTGCTGGTTTTTGATTTGTGGTTACCATTCAGTTTGTATGTAACATTCTGTATATAACAGTCTATATTAAATTGATGGTCCTTTAAGTTTGAACCCATTCTTTACTCCTTTCCTCCCCATGTTTTAGTTATATAGTGTCATACTTTGCATACTTTTGTTTTGTGCGTCCTTTAACTGTGTTTTACAGATATACTTATTTTTTACTGCTTTTGTGCTTCCTACTTTTCTTACTCTGGCTTGTGATCTTTCTTTTCCAGTCAGTTCACTTTAACATTTCTTGTAGGGCTGATTTAGTGGTCATGCATTTCTTTAATCTTTGTCTGGAAAACTCTTTATGTCTCCTATTTTGATAGCATTGTTGAATAGAGTATTAACTGAAGAGTTTTTTTTCCTTTTAGCACTTTGAATGTATTATGCCATTCCCTTCTTGTCATCAAAGTTTCTTATGAATAATCTGCTGAGAGCCTTATGGAGGTTCCTTTGTATGTAACTGCCTTCTTTTCTCTTGCTGCTTTTAAAATTTTCTCATAACCACTACTTTTTGCCATCTTAATTACTGTTTATCTTGGTGTTGACTTCCTTGGGTTGATACTGTTGAGGATCTCTTTGCCTCTTGGATCCGGATTCCTCTTTCCTTCCTCAGATTTGGGAACTTTTCAGCTATTATTTCTTCAAAATTTCTTCCCTCTTTTCTTTCTTTTCTTCTTCTGGGATCCCAATAATGCTAATGCTGTTACAGATGATGGTGTCCCTAAGTCTACTTGTTTTTTCATATATTTTTCCCTCTCTCTTCAGTTTAATTACTTTCTGTCTTCCAGGTTGCTGATTTGTTTTTCTGCTTCATCTAGTCTACTACTTATTCTATCTACTGAATTTTAATTTATTTTGTTGTATTCTTCATGCCTGATTTTTTGTTTTTTTTTTTTAAGTTAATTTATTTTGAGAGAGAGAGAGAGAGAGAGAGAGAGCTGAAGGGACAATGAGGGAAGGAGAGAGAATCATAATACTGATGCAGGGCTTCAAGTCATGAACCGTGAGATCATGACCTGGGCTGAAACTGAGAGTCAAATGCTTAACCGACTGAGCCCCCCAGGTGCCCCATCTCTGGTTCTTTTTTATCTCATTGTTAAGGGTCTCACTGATATTCTCCACCTTTTCTCAATTTCAGTGAGTATCCTTATGATAATTACTTTGAATTCTCTATCAGGCATATTATCTCCATTTTGCTTAGGCCCCTTGCTGTGATTTTGACCTGTTTTTGTTTTTGTTTTTGTTTTGTTTGGGACATACTCCTCTGTCTTTTCATTACATCTAACTGTCTCTGTGTTTCTCTGTGTTAGGAAAGACAGCTGTGTCTCCTGAACTTGAAGTAATGGCCTTATGAAGAATAGGTCCTATAGTGTCCTGCCATGCAGTGTACCTTGTTCACTGGAACCTGGAGTGTTCAGGGGTGTTTCCTATATATGATGTGTGTGCACTGTTATTGAGGCTGAGCCACATTTTCCTTTAGTCTAGTTGGCAGCAATGGTCCTCTTTGCCTGATTTGGGCAGTGTTTGGTTCCTGTGGTGTTATTGGGCCAGTCTGTGGATGGGTTGGCCTTCTGTTGGTCAGACCACGTATTTACCTGAGATGCACTAGCACCAAATTGCTGGCACTTTCCCTGTGTTGTCCCCTGAGAAGCTTTTATTGGTGGGTGCCTGCCATCAGATCAGCTATCTGCTGGTGCATCTGACTGGTGTATGTAATTCTCTTTCCCTCTCTCTGGGACAGGAGTCACTTTGGAGTTGTACTGACCACCATAGCCACCACTTGCACCCTGCTAGGCCTGTGGGGACACCCTGTATGAATTTTAGCTAAGAGAGGATTGGAGAGGATGGATCTGAAGCACAGTGCCAAGAGACAGGGTGGTGGTGCTAGTAAGCTTTAAGCATCTCTGGTCCTCTATAGGAGGGATCCTGCAGTGCTGGGACTAAAGTGGGCCTGTCTGGAGGGATGGATCCATGGAAGTGCAGGGAAGTGGTTCTAGCAAGCTTTGCAACCCCTGGTCCTTGGAGGGAGGGGCCCTGTAGTCTCAGGACTTAGGCAGTCTGTCTGGAAGGTGGATTGGTGGAAGCACAGTGTTGAGGGGAGTAGGCAGTGTGTCAGTGCTAGCAAGTTGGGTAGCAAGTACTGCAGGTATGTTTATGTTGGGGGTGGGGGAGAAATGGTGCCTGCTAGTTCCTTTGCTCCCGGAGGATTTCCCCAGGGATATTTATCCAAATAACTCTCCCTCCAGTATGCCTCAGGTACCTTTCAAACTGTTGCTTCTATGCTGTATCTCCAAGGTCCCTCCAGTATGCCTCAGGTACCTTTCAAACTGTTGCTTCTATGCTGTCTCTTGAAGGGTGGGGACTCAATTTCCTCTTCCCTTTCAGAATCCTCTCCCAGTCAAGGCCACTGATGTTTTTGAAATTCTGGGTTTTAAGTTTCTGGTTGTAAGAACTCATGAAATCCAACACCTCTGGTTTTCAAAGCCAAAAGTTATGGGAATTCATCTTCCCCATGTGGGCTTCCTGGTGTGGGGGTCTGTATCTCTTCCTTCTCTACTTTGACTCCCTGCCTCTCAAGGACAGACCTATGAGGCTATTTAACCCCAAACCAAGTCTCTGCTCTTCCTCCCCTCTTCAGTGTGGCCTCTTCTCTGCTTTTAGTTGTGGAGTTTGTTCTGCTAGTCTTTGGGTCATTTACTGGATTATTTACACTGCATATGAGTATTATCTAGTTGTATCCATGGAACAAGGTTAGCTTAAGGTCCTCCTACTCCACCATCTTCCCCAGATGTCTAAAACATTTTTATTTATTTGTTTGTTTTGTTTGTTTGTTTATTTATTTATTTATTTATTTATTTATTTATTTATTTATTTAACTTTTATCATACAATGCTTACTCTTTCTTTATGACTATTCAAGTATCTAATCTGTATCATTTTCATTCTGCATAAAAAGTTTTGTTTTGTCAGGGAGTTCTGGAAATGAATTTTGTCACTTGTTTGAGAAAGTATTTCTTTTTCACTTTTGGCTGATAATTTTGCTGCCTATAGAATTCTAGTTTATTTCTTCCAGTCCCCTATTCCAACATTTCAAATGTTTAATTTCATTTTCCTCTTCCTTGCATGGTTTCTGATAAGAAGTCTGATATAATTTTTATTCTTCTATCTCTATAGGTAGGATATTTTTTCCTTGTTTTTATAGGGTTTAAATATAACATGCTTAGGTGGGGTGGTTTGTTACTTATTTTTTGATCCAGCTTGTTGGCTGAGTTTTCTTGATGTACTGTTTGGTGTCATTAATTTTGGAGAGTTCTTGGTCATTACTACTTCAAATATTTCTTTGATTTTGTCCTTTCTTTTCCTTCTGTTATTTTAATTTTGCTTACATAACACCTTTTGAAATTGTCCTGCATTATTTGATGTTTTATTCTGTGTGGGTGTGTGTGCGTGTGTGTATTAATTTTCTCTTAGAATATCAACTGTATGTGTTTCTATTGATCTGTTTTCAAGTCATGATTTCTGGCTATGTCAACTTTACTTATGATCTTGTTGAAATTACTTTTTATCTATGTTCCTGTGTTTTGATTTATAGTATTTCCTTTTAATTCTTAAGTTTTCATCTATTTGCTTATATTACTCATCTGTCCTTGGTTGTTTACTTTCTCCATTAGAGCTCTTAGCATATTAATTATGCTTATTTAAGTTATCTTTATTATAATCCCAACATCTGTCTCATATGTGAGTTCGGTTCTGATGGTTGCTTTTGTTTCTTCAGAGAATTTTATTTTCTCATCTTTTAGCATGCTCTGTAATTTTTTTGTTGAAAAATGGACATATTGAGTCTGGAAAACGAGTAAAATGGATCTTTAGTGTGAGAATACATGTCCACCTGTGTAGGGATGTGTTTAATGTTTGCTATAGCTACAGGTGTCAGAGACTTCAAATTCCTTTAGTGCCTTTATTTTTGACTCCCATACTTACTTTGTGTTTTCCTAATTGTTCCTTCTGATAATCTGTATTTTACAGCTCTTTCAATTTTAATCCATTGTGATAATACTGGAGCCCTGTTAGTGTGATAATAAAGTCTGAAAGATAAGGGGGAGCTTCCCATAATCTTGCAAATAAATCTCTTTTTGTCAACAAATGACTCTGGGCTGTGACTTTGACAAGTGTTCTTCTACCCACCACCACCCTCCCACTTCTGATTCCCATCCCTGGCCTTTTCATCCCCAGTCTATTTCCTTTATACTATTTCCTTTATACCTTTGTTGCTCCTTGACTTGTTTTCCCCCTTTGAGACAGAAGGGCCATAGGGAGCTAGAATGAGAAGAGTTCCTGCCATGAGGCTCTACTCTAGGAAAAGGAAAAGTCGTTTCCTATGGAGAGTAGCCCTGTGTCTGGAAACGTCCTTGGGAAAATTTCACAATGAATACTCTTACCCTTTCTTTGGCATTGGCAAGAGGATTTATTTCTCCACACTGAACCTCCAGAAATTCATCACAACCACCATGTATGTGTTTCTACCAGTTTATGGCTCTAGCAACTTCTGTTCTGGGTAAGAATCTTAGCTCTGACTCTCTGGGTGCACTTTTCTCCCTGGTTTTGGGTGTAGTTTGGGGGTGACAGTTTGCCCTGTGATCTTAGTTCTTCAGGAAAAATATTGATATTCAATTTGTTCAATTTTTTCTTGTGTTAAGTTTGGGAGCAATGGCTTCCAAGCAAGTTGCATACTGAAGCTGAAACCAAAAGTGCAAAAATCATGTTTTAATTTTTAAAGTATTCTTTCTGAATTGAAAAGTTTAATAATTAATACCTAGTCTTTAGTGAACAAGAATTAAGGAAAAAATTAAATCTTCCTACTCCCATAAAAAAGCTGCATTTGCCATTTTCATTGAAAATGTCCTGTGCATCCTTTCTGCCAACCCTTCTCCCACATTTTAGAGTAACTTGTCTTTACTTCCACTCCTCTGAATTAACCACCCTGTTCTCAGTATTTTCCACTTCTGGAAACTACAATAAAACACAAAATTTGGCAAGTTTTACCATTAAAGGCAAAGTGAGCAATCCTCTGCCAACTGGGATATGGGAGTGCATAAATAGGTTCAGTCACTTTAGGCTGAAACTCAGAACACTGCATCCGTCTTTGCTGTCATGTACCAAAAATGAAGTGGCAAAAATAGATTTTGAAGAGAATTGAGTGAAGTGATAAAATATATAGGTAATATAACCTATGGGGAAAGATGTTCAGTTCTTTCATTTAGAGGTGAATAGTTACAACTTAGACCTGAGGTTACAAAGCCTTGAAACAGAAAGTATACTAAATGGAAGGGTGGTACTTTGATTCCTGCAAATCTCCAAGGAGAATAAGATCTCCAAGATCTTTTCATGGATTTATATATTTTATATAGTTTGTCTAAAGTGGAAAACAGGGCCTAATCTATTTATGCCTTTGAGGATTTATGGCTTTATGATATTTGCTTAACTCTTTCCAATCATGTTCTTTTTGACTTCAGGTTCTTCAAAATAATTTCATGACCTTAAGTTGTCTTCCTCAATAAGTTTTTCTTCCAATGGGAAAGGAATATATTGATGGGAAACAAGAGGAAGGTATTCTAGGTAGTTATAATTTTCATGGTAAATGAATATATTGACCTTCTCTTTAACATAATAGTGTTCTGTAAATTTGGTTAGCCTATGGGAGGCTTTTTAGGACCAAATAAACCCTTCAATCATGAGAAGAAGAAAAAAAAGACTTGAAACTTGAGGTAATTGACTCTTAGACCCTTAAAGATAATAATATATACCACTTAAGGAAATATGGGTATATAGATAATCTAGAATTCTCAAATATAAACTATATTATTCACTGTTACCTTACATTGGTTGTGGGATACTGATGAGGAGACGTGCTGACCTTGACATATTAGCAATGCCCAAAATGCAGCACAACTAACTTAGCAAAATGCAATTAGCTAAAAGGATTATTAATATAATCATTGCTGTGGGCACTAATTAAGATGAAAATTAATTTCATGACCTGGTATAAGAAAACATTTAATCACATAAATTATCACCATTATAAAAAACTGTTTGCCTTGGGAAGCCACATCTTTAAAGGATAAGAATAAACCACCTTATAATAATTGTTTTTCATAGTCATCTAGTTATTGTCTGTGAACACAAATTGTTTTGTAGGACTTTGTATGACAAATGTTGACAATGATATAAACTTACTATTTAGATTTTTTTTTTTGCAAAATCTATTTAAATTAACTGGAAAGCTAGCTAAATTATATACTGTATTAAAATACTAAACTTTTAGCACTCACAACTCAGTTTTAAAATATTCAGGTGAGTAAGAATGCCATACTAGTTCTTCAAAGTTGTCAGTTTCTAATTAGATACAAAGCAACCCAAGGTAAAAAAAAAATATGATATCAAATTCTGATTGCTGATTTTCTGCAAAAGATGTAAAATAGAAAAATCCTCTGGCTCAGCTACTCTGGGTCTGACTGTGGGCGAGCATCAAGGATTAAGCACACCCAACAGGTGGCCAGTTGCAGGTTTGCAATCAAGAAAAACTACAATCAGCTTTCAAAAAAAAAAAAAAAGTTCTACCTGCAGCCATTTACTAAATCCATTGCTTTCTTTGTCATCATTAAACTCAGAAGATTGCCTCTGCATCTTCAATTCTTATCCATTACTGCACAAATAGATATTTGTTCACCTAGTATGCTACCAAAAAACCCCAAAAAACAAACAACAACAACAAAAACTGTTTCATTTTCATTAAACAAAATTTTTCAACTCCTAGGCTTCCATTTTACATCTTCTCTTCCACCAACTCTTCATTTGTTGGTATTCCTCAAGGTTACAGTTTGGGTTTTTTCTTGTAATATTCTCCTCCTGGAGGAAATCATTCATGACTTTAATTGCCAAAATTCTACTAGCTGTCAAGTCTGTAATTTTAGATCTAATTCTCCTCTGAGTTTCAAACCCAAGTTTCACACTTCATGTTAAATTTGCCAGAAATGGTGCAAATGCACAGGACTAAAGCCAAAATGATTATTTGCCTCTATGCCTTTAATCTGCTGCTAATCCCAAGCATCTGTAGAAGTGACTTTTCCAGTGAGAAATGTTCATTTTATTCAACTGCTTTTTCAGTAGCCATGTTTTAACTGCCATCAGTTTGTCATTTATGAATCAAAATGTCTCCTACTTCTTTTTTCTTGTCTTAATTCACGCTTTTGTTTTTTTTGTGTATAGGTGATTTTCTTATTCTATTCACTAATCTCCTTTCTCTCTGTTCAAGAGTGTCTATAGTATAGTCTTTTTGTTGTTTCATTGTTAAAACAAAGCAAAATAAACCTTCCACTCACTTTTTTCCATTGCATTTTTCCACTGAAAAGGAAATATACATGTGTATATATTCTGATATTAGGAAAATTTTACATATAAATATATACAATTTTACATAGATATATAAAATTTGTATTGTGTATTTTGGCTGCAAATAGCAGTAAATGGGCAGGTCCACATAGGAATGGATAAGAAAGACCAGCCTGAATGGGGCGCCTGGGTGGCTCAGTCGGTTAAGCTCCCAACTTCGGCTCAGGTCATGATCTCATGGTTCGTGAGCTCAAACCCTGCATTGGGCTCTGTGCTGACAGCTCAGAGCCTGCTTTAGATTCTGTGTCTCCCTATGTTTGTTGCAGAATATAAATGAATTTTCAGTTAATGAATTTGATATATATCTAAGATGCAAGCAAAATGATTACATGAGCCTAGAACTAGAAATGGTTTTTAGAGTCAGCAATACCCAAAGAGGAACCATACCTAAAGGGAGTCATCATAGTGGATTGATTATCAGGTAGAATCCAAGATGTAGGATGCAGCCATCAGTATTGACAGCATTTTTTAAAGAATTTTTTAATGTTTATTTTTGAGAGAGAGACAGACAGAGCATGAGCAGTGGGAGGGGCAGAGGGAGAGGGAGACACAAAATCCAAAGCAGGCTCCAGTCTCTGAGTTGTCAGCAGAGTTCCACACAGGGCTTGAAGATCATGACCTGAGCTAAAGTCAGATGCTTAACCAACTGAGCCACCCAGGTGCCCAAAGTTTTGACAGCTTTTAAAGGAAGAATTGGGATTAGCATTAAAGACTGAGAATGAATTGTCAAAGAATTCAAAGAAAATCAACTGAGTGTTAATGCTTTTTTGGTGAGAGAGAAGAGAGTGTGAATGGCAGTCTTTTTACCATTTCTTGAAGTATGGGCTTAGATGAGATTTTTATTTCTTTTGATAATGTGCTTGTTCTCTCTCTCTCTCTCTCTCTCTCTCTCTCTCTTTCTGTCTGTCTCTTTCTCCAAAGACTTACATTATTTGGGCCAAAAAATAACTTCTTACCCGAGTTGGGTATATTTTTCAACCAGCTAACTTTTGAAAGGATTTTTAGTAAAGCCAATCTTCCAAACCTCTGTCCTCACTGTCGTATATCCCTGCTGTGTTCTATTGCAAGTAAAAGCAATTATACTATATTAGAAGTCATAATATTTTTATAAGTAACCAAGATATTAGAAATGTCTGCACCAAAGCAACCATCAGCAGAAAAACAATTCCATCATGCTCATCTTTGGTGTAATGGAAATCACAACTGAGAAGAAAATGAGAGATCATCGTGCAGTCTTACAGAAGAGATCTTTTGCTTTACATGAAATATTTCTCCTTGGCAAAAGAACCAGGATACTGAAGGATACCAATAATACAAAAAAAAAAAATAGACCCTTTGTAATTCTTGGAGTTGAATTCTCCCAGTAGAGGAGGCACATTTTGTTATGTATTAGTAATAGTCATGCAGACAAATCACTTACAAAAAGTTGGCAGTGCATTAAGGAGAGGATGATCAGTTCTTGTACATGCTAAGTGGATAAGAAGTGCTTCTATCTGTTTCTGCCCACATATGTTGTAACATCTTTGCATGAATTCACATTCAGAGTCCTTATACAATGAGAGATTAAAGTTCAAATAACTTCATATTTTTAATCTGCGAACTAAGTTCAACATATAATGTTTAAACTAGATTTTATTTTCCATTTAATTAATATATGCACATGGTTAAGAATCTGAGAGTGTAGACTTATAATGAAAGACTCACTTTGCAGCCCCAGTCCCCTTTTATAAACGGCAAACATGTTTAAGCCCTACCTAATTTTTAAATCTTACACAACAATAGTTATATTACTAGGTTCTCTATTTAACTATTTTATACTATTAACTATTAACTATTTTATACTATTTTATGCTATTTTATACTATATAACTATTTTATATATGTTAGCTTACTTAAAATCCTCCTTTGTTACTCTTTCTACATCCTTTCAATATAGTTACTACTATAGTTCAGTTTTTATCTGTTAATAGTGCAGCTTGAAATATTTTTTGCCAGTTTTTACATGTTTTCTATTAGACTTTAAGAGAGTATATTAATTCCTTATTTTGTTAGATGAGAATATTAATACCTAAAGGTTGGTATTAAAAATATTTAGCAACTTACATGTACAGGCACTATGTAGGGTGGATTCTGAACTCTTAACCATTTGGGAGAGACCCAGGCAGTGAACAGCTTAATGGGTATACCCTTCTACACTTTCTTTTGATATACCTCCTCACTTTAGACTCTTAGCCTCTGTCATCTTTATTTTTCTCTTTATAATTTTAAAAATTAATTTCACATTCTCTTCTGAAATTCCAAGACTGATATCTGTGTTTCATTATATTTTATATTGTAATTTGGGTGTTTCTCAAGCCTACCTACATAATAGAAAAATCTAGAGCACTTTTATAAATAAGCTTGTGACTAGGCCCTGATATGAGACATTCTAATTTAATTGCTTTGAAGACAGGGTTAAGAATTACTTGTCTATATGGGGCGCCTGGGTGGCTCAGTCGGTTAGGCGTCCGACTTTGGCTCAGGTCGTGATCTCACAGTTTGTGAGTTGGAGCTCCGCATGAGACTCTGTGCTGACAGTTCAGAGCCTGGAGCCTGACTCAGATTCTGTGTCTGCCTCTCTCTCTGCCCCTCTCCCACTCACACTCTGTCTCTCAAAAATAAACAAATGTTAAAAAATAAATTAAAAAAAGAATTACTTGTCTATAGCTCAAATATAAATCATGGAACTGAATAAAGTATTTCCAATCCCTTGATGTAAATGGTGCTCACAGACAAATACTACATTTTCTTATGTGTAGACTAGCATGTGTGTGTGTGTGTGTGTGTGTGTGTGTGCATGATTTTACTTTATTTTGTACATAGTATGTCCTCAAACTTCTCATATAATCAGCTGCTCTGTTTGAAGTGTTTTATTTTGCTCTGTTTTCTCCTTGAGGTTTCTATGAGCTAATGTTTTCTAAATCTGCCCATAGAAAAAAAATCTTTGATATTTTGATTTGGTATAGAATATTAGATAAAAGTCACTCTTCTTTAGAAATGCAAAGGCATTCTTCAGTTGTCTAAATTTGCTGATAAGAACTCCAAACTTGCTCTTACTTAAGTAACATATTCTCTGCAATTTTTAGAGGCATCTGAGATTTTTAAGACATTTAACATCATTGGCATTATACAGTTTCACAATATTTGCCAGTGTGTAGTTTTTTTTTTTTTAAAGGGTTTGCCCTAAAAAATGAATAGATGGATGAATGAATGCTTTGCCCTGTGTACTTGGTGTACTCTCTCTCTCTCTCACACCCCCCCTTTTTTTTTTATGAGAGAGAAAGAGAAGACAGAGAATGTGAGAGAGCAAGCAGGGGAGGGGGAGAGAGAGAGAGAGAGAGAGAGAGGGAGAAAGAGAATCCCAAGCAGGCTCTGTGCTGTCAGTGCAGGGCCTGGTGTGGGGCTCAAACTCACAAATGGTGAGATCATGACCTGAGCCAAAATCAAGTGTTGAACACTTAACCGACTGAGCCACCCAGGTGCCCAAGTTTACTGTTAATATTTTATACAAAGATAATAATTATGGAGCACCTGGGTGGCTCAGTTGGTTATGCATCTAACTTCATTCAGTTTAGGTCATTGTCTCACGGTCCATGAGTTCAAGCGTCGTGTTGGGCTCTGTGTGGACAGCTCAGAGCCTGGAGCCTGCTTCGGATTCTGTGTCTCGTTCTCTCTCTGCCCCTTCCCTGCTCTTGCTCTACTCTCAAAAATAAACATTAAAAAATTTTTTTAATTAATTATGGACATATATTTAGAGACATTTTACCAGATAGAAGGTGTTGGACTTTGATATTGGGTAAAGTAATAAATACTATAATGAATGACCATAACTTCTGGGTTCCCTTACATAAATTTCTTATGTTCTCCTTTTCTTTTTCTTCATTTCTTAAAGTTTCCACATTACTCTTTCTTCCTTGCCATTGTTTTTACTCAGCCACATTTACATTGTTTTCCTGCTATTTTGCAAATTCTGCAAATGGGATTTTGAATTCCTTTTTTGAAAGAAGCAAAAGTATATCATTTTCATATTTAAATGCATTTCCATGTTCAAGATGACTGCTATACATTGTGTTTAATGTGACAGGACTATTTAATGTGGTAAAATAGAAGGATCATTGAATGTGGAATGAAAACCCTGAATATCAGTGTTTAATCTGCCATAATTAGGTCCTGTGAATTTAAGTGAGTTATTAAAACTCTCTGATATTCCTATTAGTTATTTATAAAATGGAGCTTAGAACAACAAATCTTCATTGGCTATTATTATATGAAAGAGTTTTAGAAACCTTAAAAGTGTATCAAATGTACATTAATTAAAAACTGAAATAATTTTATGTGAACATCGCTTTTACTCAAAAGGTGAGCTTTTTACCTTGTGCTCTAGCTCATAAAAAACAGTCATTAAATGCTTAAAAATGCATTTGACAAATCTGTGTTTTGGTTGGAATCTATTATTTAAATTCAAAATTGCTTCCTATAAGAGTGCGTGAGTAATTTAAATGATTTTTCTTTCATGCACTGTGACAGGTCTGTAAATTGTGGTATTGATCTGCAGGAGTTATGTATTCTATAAGCTATTAGATCAGACAATGAATAAATATAAATCTTGAGAGTATTTTAAAGAGAAACACACACACACACACACACACACACACACACACACACACCTCTGTCATGTTTTCTATTTTAGCTAGCATTGTTTAGTTGATTAATTAGGTCCTCAGTATATGAACTGATTTTATTTATATGCTCTACTTTTGAAATAGTATCTATGGTGGATTTTTTTCTCTTATGCAGATCAAATCATGTGTATAAAACAGTGGTGCAGAGAGGATGAGCAACAATATTTCAGCTCAATGGTTTTCAATTAATCAGCCCAGGAGGAGGTGATATGAATTGGAAATTCATAGGTTGAAAGAATATCTGATGAATTTTGACAGAAGGCCTATTATCTACTAAATATTTTTAGCACCTAACTCAGATACCATGAAAGCAATTACTTATCATCTAAATCAAATATCATGGGCTTTATTAACAACAAGCAGAGTAAATTTTTATAATACTTTATCATTTCACAATATTTTTGCTATATAATTTATTGTACAGGTGACAACATAGCTTTAAGATATTAGATAATATTGATATTAAAACCTAAAGTCCAGTAACATCATGGATCCAACAATAATTTTATTTGACTCAAGTTTTTTAGATGTAATGTTATCTCTTACTACCCATCATTTGCATTTTTAACTATACTTTTATCAGCTAGCCAAGGGAACTCAAATATTTCCTAGAACCTAATGCACCAAAAAAACCCCACAGAATAAACTCTTTATAGATCACACATGGTATAAAATGTCTCTCAAGCAACTTATAACAAAATTTTCTAAAGTATAGGGGTCCTAAAGTCAAATACAGGGCTTAATTTTTTTTTTTTAATTTTCCAAATTAGTAAGTTTCCAAATACCTGAAAGTGGCAAGAAATTTGTAAAAATGCATTTCTGTTCCCTAGGAACTATCCAAAATAGGCATATAAGTGACCTGTTTATAATTATTTTATTTTTTCATTGTAAAAAAAGAAACATATATGCATATAATTTCAAGTATTTTTTTTCTTCCAAGATTTTAATTAAATTCAAGTTAGTTAACATATAGCATATAGTGTAGCATTGGTTTTAGGAGTAGAATTTAGTGATTCATCAGTTATATATATCACCCAGTGCTCATCACAAGTGCCCTCCTTAATATCCATCACTCATTTAGCCCATCCTACCTCTTCCCTACAGCAACCCTGTTTGTTCTCTATAGTTAAGAGTCTCTTATGGTTTGCCTCCCTCTCTGGTTTTATCTTATTTTATTTTTCCTTCCCTTTTCATATGTTCATCTGTTTTGTTTCTTAAAATTGCACATATGAGTGTCTTTGACTGACTGATTTTCCTTAGCATACTACATTCTAGTTCCATCCATGTCATTGCAAATGGTAGCTAGTTTTATTGCTCCTAAAAGAATTGATATACGATGTCAGCCCAAGATGCAGTGGGATGGGGTAAAGTGTTCCTAGTTGGAGATAGCCTCAGACTCACTGTCCCATGGAGAGAAGAGTAGAAGTTTGGCTCAGTTTCTGTGTGTTCCAGAAAATACTGCATTACCTTCTTCCTTCTCAGGGTTTCAGATATGCAGAAAAGACAGTAGTAGTATTTTAACTTTTTATAAGTTAACTGTGCATAGCTACGATTCTTATCAATCGTCACCAGTCATGCCCAATTATGTCACTTGTAATTCCACTAAGTGATCAAAGTATTCCAAGTCGAAGCCAACATTTATGTCATAATAACTAAATGCTCTGAATTTAGTTTTTAATTAATTTTATCAATAGTCTGGTCACTATTTTAAGTCTCACTCTGTTGCATATTGAACAAGAGAGAAATGGTTCTAGATTATCTGGGCATTTCAATTTCCTAAGGTAAGAATTTCAATATGCAGTATAATAAAAATGATACAAAATTATAACTGGAAATGTCCATAAACTCATAATTTATACTGATTCTTTAAGAAAAGATAACATATAGAGCTTTGGAGTCAAGGGTCCAAAGTTTGATTCCAGTTTGCTGACAATTTTAAGCTTTATTTTCCTAAAAGCGGAGATATAATAATACCATTAAAAAGATTTTTACAATAATCTGTGTAACACACTTTGTGTAATATAGAATTTATCCAATAAACATTTGTTTCCATTTCATAATTTTTCTTTCTAAAGCCCTAAAAAGGCCTCTACCATATCTGATAGAAAATTTTATGCATGAAAATGATCACATAATACTGTGATATAGTCCTAAGTTCTCAATAATCAGGTAAAAGGAAAATTACAGGAAATAATTGCATATTGTAGGCAAGATTTTCATATAAAGACTAAATATTCATCAGAGTTTTGAAACAAGGAACACATTTCCCAGAATAAATTAACACTGATTAAATACTTAGTGGTTTATACCCTTGGCATTCTAAGGACTTATGTTATACAAATACACACCTTCAATCTACTTGTCTTTGGCATTTAAACATTTGAGAAATTCTAAAAGAAATGTTAAGAGAGAGAATGGAAAATAACCTATTGGAGAATCAAAGAGACATACATATTTAATTTTCATTGATTTTCTAGTAGAAGCACTGGGTATTGGAAACATCCAGCCTAAACTCAACATCTTCTAAACTGGTAAAAAATATACATAATCATGTATAATTATGTATTTATACTATATTACTTAAAACACTAATTTAATTAATATATGCTTACAAAAATATATTTTAATAGTATATATTATATTTTACCAGTTTTACCAGTCACTCAGAGCTCTGAGTTCACATAGCAGCTGCTGGCACACTTGTCCATCCTCCTCTCTGAAGGGAAGTGAGGGATATTGTTTTTTTTCCTCTGGAAGGTAAACAAATATTCCCTTGGGGAAGAAGAAGGTCTCTATCCTAGAATATAAGCAATTAGTACTGAGGGAGATAAGAAAGGTACCTCTAAACATTATTACTACTTGAACAGGAGCCAATGGCTCTTGGGAAATTCACTATCTCTAACTTCCAAGGTGTGTGGCCATTTAATCATCCTTTAAGATATAGATATAGATATAGATATAGATATAGATATAGATATAGATATCACAGAAAAGCACTTATTACAATTTTATACATAACTTCCATGACCACAGAGTTACATTAATTCGGAATATAGGGATTCTGGGAAGATGGCGGCGTAGGAGGACGCTGGGCTCACCGCGCGTCCTGCTGATCACTTAGATTCCACCTACACCTGCCTAAATAACCCAGAAAACCGCCAGAGGATTAGCAGAACAGAGTCACCGGACCCAAGTGCAGACGAGAGGCCCACGGAAGAGGGTAGGAAGGGCGGCGAGGCGGTGCGCGCTCCACGGACTGGCGGGAGGGAGCCGGGGCGGAGGGGCGGCTCGCCTGCCAAGCAGAGCCCCCGAGTCCGGCTTGCAAAAGCGGAGGGGCCTGACGGACTGTGTTCCGACAGCAAGCGCGACTTAGCGTCTGGGAGGTCATAAGTTAACAGCTCTGCTCGGAAAGCGGGAAGGCTGGAGGACAAAGGGAGGGTGAGCTGCAGAGCCCCCGGACGACAGAGCTCAGTTTGGCGGGGAACAAAGGCGCTCGCCAGCGCCATCTCCCCCGCCCATCCCCCAGCCAAAATCCCAAAGGGAACCGGCTCCGGCCAGGGAAATTGCTCGCTCCGCGCGAACACCCAACTCTGTGCTTCTGTGGAGCCAAACCTCCGGCAGCGATCTGACTCCCTCCGGCTGCCACAGGGCCCCTCCTGAAGTGGATCACCTAAGGAGAAGCGAGCTAAGCCTGCCCCCCCTGCCGCCGTGCACCTTGCCTTCCCACCCCAGCTAATACGCCAGATCCCCAGCATCACAAGCCTGGCAGTGTGCAAGTAGCCCAGACGGGCCACGCCACCCCACAGTGAATCCCGCCCCTAGGAGAGGGGAAGAGAAGGCACACACCAGTCTGACTGTGGCCCCAGCGGTGGGCTGGGGGCAGACATCAGGTCGGACTGCGGCCCCGCCCACCAACTCCAGTTATACACCACAGCACAGGGGAAGTGCCCTGCAGGCCCTCACCACACCAGGGTCTATCCAAAATGACCAAGCGGAAGAATTCCCCTCAGAAGAATCTCCAGGAAATAACAACAGCTAATGAGCTGATCAAAAAGGATTTAAATAATATAACAGAAAGTGAATTTAGAATAATAGTCATAAAATTAATCGCTGGGCTGGAAAACAGCATACAGGACAGCACAGAATCTCTTGCTACAGACATCAGGGGACTAAGGAACAGTCACGAGGAGCTGAAAAACGCTTTAAAGGAAATGGAAAACAAAATGCAAACCACCACGGCTCGGATGGAAGAGGCAGAGGAGAGAATAGGTGAACTAGAAGATAAAGTTATGGAAAAAGAGGAAGCTGAGAAAAAGAGAGATAAAAAAATCCAGGAGTATGAGGGGAAAATTAGAGAACTAAGTGATACACTAAAAAGAAATAGTATACGCATAATTGGTATCCCAGAGGAGGAAGAGAGAGGGAAAGGTGCTGAAGGGGTACTTGAAGAAATCATAGCTGAGAACTTCCCTGAACTGGGGAAGGAAAAAGGCATTGAAATCCAAGAGGCACAGAGAACTCCCTTCAGACGTAACTTGAATCGACCTTCTGCACGACATATCATAGTGAAACTGGCAAAATACAAGGATAAAGAGAAAATTCTGAAAGCAGCAAGGGGTAAACGTGCCCTCACATATAAAGGGAGACCTATAAGACTCGTGACTGATCTCTCTTTTGAAACTTGGCAGGCCAGAAAGAATTGGCACGAGATTTTCAGGGTGCTAGACAGAAAAAATATGCAGCCGAGAATCCTTTATCCAGCAAGTCTGTCATTTAGAATAGAAGGAGAGATAAAGGTCTTCCCAAACAAACAAAAACTGAAGGAATTTGTCACCACTAAACCAGCCCTACAAGAGATCCTAAGGGGGACCCTGTGAGACAAAGTACCAGAGACATCACTACAAGCATAAAACATACAGACATCACAATGACTCTAAACCCGTATCTTTCTATAATAACACTGAATGTAAATGGATTAAATGCGCCAACCAAAAGACATAGGGTATCAGAATGGATAAAAAAACAAGACCCATCTATTTGCTGTCTACAAGAGACTCATTTTAGACCTGAGGACACCTTTAGATTGAGAGTGAGGGGATGGAGAACTATTTATCATGCTACTGGAAGCCAGAAGAAAGCTGGAGTAGCCATACTTATATCAGACAAACTAGACTTTAAATTAAAGGCTGTAACAAGAGATGAAGAAGGACATTATATAATAGTTACAGGGTCTATCCATCAGGAAGAGCTAACAATTATAAATGTCTATGCGCCGAATACCGGAGCCCCCAAATATATAAAACAATTACTCATAAACAGAAGCAACTTTATTGATAAGAATGTGGTAATTGCTGGGGACTTTAACACCCCACTTACAGAAATGGATAGATCATCTAGACACACGGTCAATAAAGAAACAAGGGCCCTGAATGAGACACTGGATCAGATGGACTTGACAGATATATTTAGAACTCTGCATCCCAAAGCAACAGAATATACTTTCTTCTCGAGTGCACATGGAACATTCTCCAAGATAGATCATATACTGGGTCACAAAACAGCCCTTCATAAGTTTACAAGAATTGAAATTATACCATGCATACTTTCAGACCACAATGCTATGAAGCTTGAAATCAACCACAGGAAAAAGTCTGGAAAACCTCCAAAAGCATGGAGGTTAAAGAACACCCTACTAACGAATGAGTGGGTCAACCAGGCAATTAGAGAAGAAATCAAAAAATATATGGAAACAAACGAAAATGAAAATACAACAATCCAAACGCTTTGGGACGCAGCGAAGGCAGTCCTGAGAGGAAAATACATTGCAATCCAGGCCTATCTCAAGAAACAAGAACAATCCCAAATACAAAATCTAACAGCACACCTAAAGGAAATAGAAGCAGAACAGCAAAGGCAGCCTAAACCCAGCAGAAGAAGAGAAATAATAAAGATCAGAGCAGAAATAAACAATATAGAATCTAAAAAAACTGTAGAGCAGATCAACGAAACCAAGAGTTGGTTTTTTGAAAAAATAAACAAAATTGACAAACCTCTAGCCAGGCTTCTCAAAAAGAAAAGGGAGATGACCCAAATAGATAAAATCATGAATGAAAATGGAATTATTACCACCAATCCCTCAGAGATACAAACAATTGTCAGGGAATACTATGAAAAATTATATGCCAACAAATTGGACAACCTGGAAGAAATGGACAAATTCCTGAACACCCACACTCTTCCAAAACTCAATCAGGAGGAAATAGAAAGCTTGAACAGACCCATAACCAGCGAAGAAATTGAATGGGTTATCAAAAATCTCCCAACAAATAAGAGTCCAGGACCAGATGGCTTCCCAGGGGAGTTCTACCAGACGTTTAAAGCAGAGATAATACCTATCCTTCTCAAGCTATTCCAAGAAATAGAAAGGGAAGGAAAACTTCCAGACTCATTCTATGAAGCCAGTATTACTTTGATTCCTAAACCAGACAGAGACCCAGTAAAAAAAGAGAACTACAGGCCAATATCCCTGATGAATATGGATGCCAAAATTCTCAATAAGATACTAGCAAATCGAATTCAACAGCATATAAAAAGAATTATTCACCATGATCAAGTGGGATTCATTCCTGGGATGCAGGGCTGGTTCAACATTCGCAAATCAATCAACGTGATACATCACATTAACAAAAAAAAAGAGAAGAACCATATGATCCTGTCAATCGATGCAGAAAAGGCCTTTGACAAAATCCAGCATCCTTTCTTAATAAAAACCCTTGAGAAAGTCGGGATAGAAGGAACATACTTAAAGATCATAAAAGCCATTTATGAAAAGCCCACAGCTAACATCATCCTCAACGGGGAAAAACTGAGAGCTTTTTCCCTGAGATCAGGAACACGACAGGGATGCCCACTCTCACCGTTGTTGTTTAACATAGTGCTGGAAGTGCTAGCATCAGCAATCAGACAACAAAAGGAAATCAAAGGCATCAAAATTGGCAAAGATGAAGTCAAGCTTTCGCTTTTTGCAGATGACATGATATTATACATGGAAAATCCGATAGACTCCACCAAAAGTCTGCTAGAACTGATACATGAATTCAGCAAAGTTGCAGGATACAAAATCAATGTACAGAAATCAGTTGCATTCTTATACACTAACAATGAAGCAACAGAAAGACAAATAAAGAAACTGATCCCATTCACAATTGCACCAAGAAGCATAAAATACCTAGGAATAAATCTAACCAAAGAGGTAAAGGATCTGTATGCTGAAAACTATAGAAAGCTTATGAAGGTAATTGAAGAAGATTTAAAGAAATGGAAAGACATTCCCTGCTCATGGATTGGAAAAATAAATATTGTCAAAATGTCAATACTACCCAAAGCTATCTACACATTCAATGCAATCCCAATCAAAATTGCACCAGCATTCTTCTCGAAACTAGAACAAGCAATCCTAAAATTCATATGGAACCACAAAAGGCCCCGAATAGCCAAAGGAATTTTGAAGAAGAAGACCAAAGCAGGAGGCATCACAATCCCAGACTTCAGCCTCTACTACAAAGCTGTCATCATCAAGACAGCATGGTATTGGCACAAAAACAGACACACAGACCAATGGAATAGAATAGAAACCCCAGAACTAGACCCACAAACATATGGCCAACTCATCTTTGACAAAGCAGGAAAGAACATCCAATGGAAAAAAAGACAGCCTCTTTAACAAATGGTGCTGGGAGAACTGGACAGCAACATGCAGAAGGTTGAAACTAGACCACTTTCTCACACCATTTACAAAAATAAACTCAAAATGGATAAAGGACCTAAATGTGAGACAGGAAACCATCAGAACCTTAGAGGAGAAAGCAGGAAAAGACCTCTCTGACCTCAGCCGTAGCAATCTCTTACTCGACACATCCCCAAAGGCAAGGGAATTAAAAGCAAAAGTGAATTACTGGGACCTTATGAAGATAAAAAGCTTCTGCACAGCAAAGGAAACAACCAACAAAACTAAAAGGCAACCAACGGAATGGGAAAAGATATTTGCAAATGACATATCGGACAAAGGGCTAGTATCCAAAATCTATAAAGAGCTCACCAAACTCCACACCCGAAAAACAAATAACCCAGTGAAGAAATGGGCAGAAAACATGAATAGACACTTCTCTAAAGAAGACATCCAGATGGCCAACAGGCACATGAAAAGATGTTCAGCGTCGCTCCTTATCAGGGAAATACAAATCAAAACCACACTCAGGTATCACCTCACGCCGGTCAGAGTGGCCAAAATGAACAAATCAGGAGACTATAGATGCTGGAGAGGATGTGGAGAAACGGGAACCCTCTTGCACTGTTGGTGGGAATGCAAATTGGTGCAGCCGCTCTGGAAAGCAGTGTGGAGGTTCCTCAGAAAATTAAAAATAGACCTACCCTATGACCCAGCAATAGCACTGCTAGGAATCTACCCAAGGGATACAGGAGTACTGATGCATAGGGGCACTTGTACCCCAATGTTCATAGCAGCACTCTCAACAATAGCCAAATTATGGAAAGAGCCTAAATGTCCATCAACTGATGAATGGATAAAGAAATTGTGGTTTATATACACAATGGAATACTACGTGGCAATGAGAAAGAATGAAATATGGCCTTTTGTAGCAACGTGGATGGAACTGGAGAGTGTGATGCTAAGTGAAATAAGCCATACAGAGAAAGACAGATACCATATGGTTTCACTCTTAGGTGGATCCTGAGAAACTTAACAGGAACCCATGGGGGAGGGGAAGGGAAAAAAAAAAAAAAAAAAAGGACGTTAGAGTGGGAGAGAGCCAAAGCATAAGAGACTGTTAAAAACTGAGAACAAACTGAGGGTTGATGGGGGGGTGGGAGGGAGGGGCGGGTGGGTGATGGGTATTGAGGAGGGCACCTTTTGGGATGAGCACTGGGTGTTGTATGGAAACCAATTTGTCAATAAACTTCATATAAAAATAAATAAATAAATAAATAAAAAAATAATAAAAATAATTCGGAATATAATGAAGTCATGATTACAGTCCTTAAAACTGGTCCCAGTTTTAGAGTGTCCTATAAAATTATGTAATTTGTACTTAATCAGTATCAAATATGAAATATGCAATGCTATATGTAACTTCACTAAACATAATCCACTGGAAATTCATAGCATAAGGCAATTTTAACCTAGTTTGGAGTATTGAGAAATGAACCTTCCAAAGATCTCCCTTACCATAGAACTGTGAGCATGGAAACATACAGTTGTCGACAGTTGGCTGTGTCCAAGGATCTCATAAGACTGACTGGAGGCAATGTCACTTTCCTCTGTTTGCTACCTGAAACAATTATTTTTCTGCTATACTCTGGAGTCTAAAGCTCGTTGTACTATTCTTAGTTATTTTTTATGAGCGCTCCGAAAGGACAAAGTTTAAATGTAAACTTACCTAATGTAGCTGGCAGCAGGAATGTTCCACTTTATGGCAATTAGGTGTGTTCAAAGAAGATTCTCTGACTCTCCAAGGAGATATTATACATTCAGCTTATTTCTTGGATTCATCTTGACTTCACTTTAAAGACCCTGGAAATACTTGGTGATTCCTCATTATTTGCAAAGGGATGAACTAGGGTCCAGTTTAGATAACTACACTAATTTGTTCTTTAAAAAAATTCACTAGAAATATAAGACTCAACTCTAGTATGAATTAGTTTCTGATTACATGCCAAGAGAATATTTTTAAGGAGTACAAGAAGAAAATCACAGATGGCTTTGTTAGCTTGGTATATAAAAAGTAATGTAAACCTCTTAGAAGTACAGAAATGGTCTTTTAAAGAAAGTGGAAAGAGCAAAACAAAATTAAAGTTTTATTGCAGTCCCAAGTTCCTAGCTCTCTTATCTATGCCACTTTTCTAGATTTACATTGCTGTTCTCCAGATCAAAATTCCTATTATTAAGTTATATTTCAATTTTTTTCTTTTATTGTAGAATGTTAAATTACATCATGGAGTTAAAACACATTGGGCTATCACATACAAGGTAACAGTACTAATTTTAGTATAAGGCATGGGAGTTAGCCTTGTACTTTATTAGATAAGACTGATATTCTATTTACCATTTATTTTATAAAAGAGAGAAAACACGATAACGTTTGTCTGAAACTTTACAGATTACTAGATACTACCCTATTTGCAACCCAACACACACAAACTTCTAAGTCTGGGAAAAGACCTAGGACTCACAGAGAAGCTTACGTCAGTTCCTCAGGCCCCAAACCCCAATCCCCAAAACAGGGCATGCTGAGAACCAGGTGACCCCTGCATGTGTGGAGGGTTTGCATCAGGAGAGAGGGCCTCTGGAACTATGGAACTCTGGGTTCACATAGCAGTTGCTGGCACATTCGTCCATCCTCCTCTCTGAAGAGAAGGGAGGGCTCTTGTTTCTGTTTTTGTTTTTGTTTTCTTCTGGAAGGTAAACAAATCTTCCCTTGGGGAAGAAGAAGGTCTCTATCCTGGAATATAAGCAGTTGGTACTGAGGGAGATAAGAAAGATACTAAACTTTATTCATGATCTCTAACTTCCAAGGTGTGTGACCATTTAATCATCCTTGAAGTGACAGTGCTCTTTGTTCAGAAAGCCCTGAACATGAAGAATAAAATTACACATGGAACATCATCTCCTGATGAAAGTGTTTGTCAAGAGGACCTATTAGTGCAGTGAATTAATTATTCTATTGATGTTGCATTTCAATATTTACAGTTTAATAAATTTATATCAATATTTCAGAAATATGGAATCTATCATTGAAACAAAGTAAATTCAATACACTGGAAGTATTTGGGTCCCATATGACTGGAAATGAATAAATGTTCTAATTTATAACTTTTTTCATGCACAAAATTATATATATCTATATAGATATAGATATATATTAGGCAAAGGGTATAAGGATGGATTTCAGAAGAAGAAATGCTAATGCCCTTTATAATGAGACATACACAAACTTACCAACAGACTGAAAATGCATATTAAAACAATAATATAACACATTTCACCCATATAATACATTTGACAAAAATGTAAACTATTGACAATATCCAAATGCTAATCAAAATATAAGGAAAAAGGCACTTTTATACATTCCTGTAGGGAATGTGATATATTTCAATCTTCCTGGAATATGTCAAATTTATCTATTAAACTTTGAATAAAACGGTTCACAAAAACTTACGTTTCTTGTTCTACCGTGTAGAATTGTTCAGATTAATAGACAAAGACTACATGTTCCTGTCCCCTTGCTGGTAGAGCTGTTTATATGAGGATATGTGCTATTTCTATCCCAGATTGTAAATATCTCCCATAAGTAATCAATCATCCATGCCCTTTCACCTTCTAGTTGGTTTGCAATAGAAGATATCTTCAGGGAAATTTGGAAGACATATGTCCAAGACAGCAGAAGTTTAGTCATCCTGGGTCCCCAAATGACTGTGTGGAGGAAGCTGCCCTCTGTTTTGTTCTATTCACCCTGTATCACTAGATGAGTGAGAAGTTAATCATAATTGGTTTAAGCCAGTAATATGTTGTAGCTCACTTATTATAGCAACTAGCTTTACCCTAACTATACAGTTCTGAGCATCAGTGAAAGAAACAAAGCAAAACATAGGAGCATATATCAAAAAGGATATGATCAGTGGTGCAGGTAGTGGCATAACTCTGGACAGAAGATTGTATACTCCAAAAAATATATATTATCAGTGTCCTGTAATATATTAAACATAATTAGAAAATGGACATGCTGTATTTTCAATTTAAAAGAGGGGTGCCTGGGTGGATCAGTCGGTTAAGCAACTGATTTTGGCTCTTGATTTTGGCTCAGGTCAAGATCTCATGGTTTGTGAGTTCAAGCCCCACGTCGGGCTCTGTGCTGACAGTAGAGAGCCTGCTTGGGATTGTTTCTCTCCCTGTCTCTCTGCCCCTGCTCTTCCCCCCCCCCCCCCCGCTAATAAGTAAATAGGGCACTCAGTTGATTAAGCGTCCAGCTTCATCTCAGGTCACAGTCTCATGGCTCATGAGTTCAAGCTGTTCAGGCTCTGTACTGATAGCTCAGAACATGGAGCCTACTTCAGATTCTCTCTCTCTCTGCCCTCCCCAAAACAAATAACCATTAAAAATTTTTAAAAATAAATAGATAAACATTTTAAAAAAGATTACACATGTATAGATGTTTCTATATGTTTGAACAAGGTTAGTTACCAATAATGACTACTTCAGGGTATAGGAAGGAAAATAATTGACATGATACACTAAACATTTTATTAAAAATCTATAACAAAGCAACTTCCCAATGGTTCACCAATATATGTGTTCTTTCTTTTATTAATTTTTTATGAGACTTTAATTTTCTTCAGCAGATTGTCTTATATGTGTTTAGGCTTGGAAGAGACAGGTTGAACAAAATAATGTGAACACGTTTTGTTTCTATTCATGTGTATATTCGTTTTACACATTTGCTTTTCACAATTTTGTTAGGATTTCTTTTTGGCAGAATTACAAATTTTCTAATCACATATTGTTCAAATCTTAACAAAATCTTAATAGGACATCACTGTAAGATCAGAGCCCAAAGTATAAACAGTAAGACCTTGGATTGTAAATAACTTTTTCTTCAAGTGTTTAGTAAGACGAGCAAACATTTCTAATAAATTTTAACTTGATAAACTTGCGATGTCTTAGAGGGACATGTACAAGGAGTACATGATGCTGAATGTTACATGATCACAACCAAGCCAGTGATTCTATTCTTCTCTTCTCTTCTCTTCTCTTCTCTTCTCTTCTCTTCTCTTCTCTTCTCTTCTCTTCTCCCTTCCCTTCCCTTCCCTTCCCTTCCCTTCCCTTCCCTTCCCTTCTCTCTCTCTCTCTCTCTCTCTCTCTCTCTCTCTCTCTCTGGGATTGTGGGTAATTGTCTCCGATGCTTGCATGCTCAGTCTCAGGCTACTGTGTTTGGCAGAAATCAATGACTTTTCAGAACATTGGAAGGTGCCCAAAACTGGCACTAGTGTCACTTCAGAGCACCTATGGACAGTCCTTTGCTTTTCCATACAAGAGTAAGCTTAGGAAAGCTTTACTTCATTCTAGGTCAGGCGGCCTGCAGATATAGACCCTTTCTCCTCTGGTGCCTTATTGCCAGTTACATTAAATACAGTATTTGACAAGAGTTCATTAATACCATACAGTAGTCAGCATCCATGCAAGTGTACATAGTGACCCCCATGCAGAAAAAGGTTGAAAAGAAAGGTGGTAAGAAGGAGATGATTACAGTGGAAGTTAAGAAGGAAATGATTGAGAAGTGCATATGAGGTATGTGAGTGGGTGAAATTGCAAGATTTTATAAGAAGTCTCTGTCTGCATCTCACCTGCATAGGAGGAGGAGAAAAAGATGGAGGGATCCCTCACTTCAAATGAGATTAGGGAGATGTGTAAAATGTGGAAAATAGTGCAACATTTTGTAGAAAAGCACTACCCGAATAAGGCAATAGCAGTGTGAGCCAGCGATGAATCTGTTTACCCATGTGATGTCACATTTCCGCGAAATCCTCAAAAGGAGGCAAAAGCAAGTGCCATTAGATAGGTTCCTTATTAAATTTGCATGAAAAGAAAGATTCCATTGGCCCAATAGATAGCAGTGATTTTGTTAGTGATAGTGAGAGTCATCCTATACAATAACCCTCCTCTCTCTAGTCTCCCTCACATTAGTCATGAAGGTTTTCAAAGGTAAGTGTAGGTTAATATGTTTATTTGGATTTTGTATTTTCTTTATTATTTTGTATTCTATTACAGTATTGTAATCATTTTTATATGAATATTTTTGGGTTGTGGGATGGGTCGTCTGAGTTTCTGTTATTTGTTATGGAGATATTCACTTTGATATACAAGTGCTTTGGATTACAAGCATGTTTCTGGAACGAGTTATGCTTGCAAACCGAAGTTATACTGTAGTTTGAGTTTCTGTAAGTGAAGAAGACAATACATTTGCACATGGTGGTTTTTAGTTGATTAAAGAAAGATAATTAAACTATAATAATACCTTCTATTCATTGATGTGCCAGAAAAATTGTAATTTTGTAGTTAGCCAAACATCATATATTATGTAATAAGTCATGTTATGAATAGAATTCTAAGTTAATACTTTTATTTATGGCTTATAGCACTGAGAAGTACAATTATTTCTGTGAAATAAGTCAGCCCTTAAAAAGGGAAATAATAAACTAATTTCACAATATATATTTGTACATTTTTTTTTAATTTTTTTTTCAACGTTTATTTATTTTTGGGACAGAGAGAGACAGAGCATGAACGGGGGAGGGGCAGAGAGAGAGGGAGACACAGAATCGGAAACAGGCTCCAGGCTCTGAGCCATCAGCCCAGAGCCTGACGCGGGGCTCGAACTCACGGACTGTGAGATCATGACCTGGCTGAAGTCGGACGCTTAACCGACTGTGCCACCCAGGCGCCCCATATATTTGGACATTTTTAACAGAGAGCAAAGTGATACTATTACTTAAAATACACATATGGTATATTCCCTTTTCAAGCGTAAATCTTGCCTTTTCTTGTTATTTGCCTGAATGTGTCTTTTTCCAATTAGAATATCTGCATGAAATAGCAATTTAGGATAGGGTCACTCATTTCTGTTTTGAAGGTCTTAGGTTGAGCCTGGAATTATGTAACAAAATTTTCCAAGAAAGTACTTCAAAAATAAGATTGCAATTGCCATTTGAATATTTTGTATTAATATTCTCCTTTTTTGTTTTTCTTTTGTCTGTCTTTACTAGTCCTTAGAATACTGTTTTCTACAGATAGTAAGTTTTCCTTATATGATGGATTATATTACACCCTTTACTATTTGATATATGCAAGAGGCTAATTTGCTTGAAAATAACATTGCCTTGGTTTGCCTAAATTCCTGGCATCTCTTATGATAAAATAACCTCTTAAAGAAAAACCATCACTCACAAATACATAGTAAATTACAAGGTATATGTTTTGCCTTGAAAGTTTAACTTGTGGGGCACCTGGGTGGCTCAGTCCTTAAGTGTCCAACTCTTATTTTCGGTTCAGGTCATGATCTCATGGTCTTGACGGTATGGAGCCTGCTTGGGATTCTCTCCCTCTCTCTCTGTCTCTCTCCCCGACATGTGCTCTCTCTCTCTCTCTCTCTCTCTCAACATAAATTAAAAAATAAATATATATTTTTTGCAAACAGAAATAAACCGTACAAACATTTTGATCATAAAATGAGACACTGAGTGAGTTAATACACTTTTAAAGTTTAAGTAAGTTGTTTCCCTCCCCATGAAAGAGATCATCACAATGTGAAAAAATAAATAACCAAGGTACTGAGATTAAGCAAATGAGAGTTTGAAGAAACACTAAAACAAACTTTTCATTTTCATGAGTTTTAAACCTACAGACAATTTTGGTATTTTAAAAATGTGTATTTACAAATGTTTTAATATTATTAGTTGGTACTTTTAATTTTGATCCTGTGCTAGGCACTTGAGAGATTTTTCCGTCTAAAATTTGCTAATGTAATCTCAATAAGTTCCTCTTTTTTGTTGGAGGAAGTAAGTCATGACTAAATAACTTGCTAGAATATACATGTCTAAAAGTCATGAGTCTAAACTTCAGCCAAGGTTTGCTTAATTTCAAAGCTAGAGTCTTCCAACTTCATGTTGTTTGCTGGCAGTGGAATGGATAAACTGCTTAGTAGGAATGAATGAGTGATGTCTTTAGGCTTAAGTTCCTTTGAAAAATACCTAAAACGTAATGATTATTAATACATTATCTCAAATAATATCAATAATATTGTTTTGGTTGATGTTTCTAAATATTTTTCTTTGGGGAATCAATAAGGATAGATATAGCCCAAATAATTTGAAAAAACTGTATGATTTCAAAGTGTGTCCCCTTCACTATTGTGCTTTTAGAAAAGTGAAAGAAAAAATTGTACTTTACTTATGGAAGGGTCTTAAAGTTTACATGAATTTCATTGTATGCATTTTTAATAAATTATTTGCAAGTTAGATTGTATTTAGAATTCTATTGTTAGTTTACTGTAGCTAAAGTGGACCCTCAAACAACACGGGTTTGAATTATGCAGGTCCACATATATAGTTTTTTGAATAAATACATTATCGTACTGGAGATGTGTTCTCTCTAATGATTTTCTTAACCTCTGTACTCTGTTGTACTTTACTCTAAGAGTACAATATATAATACATTTTTTGTGTTTATTTTTTAGAGAGAGTGAGAACATGAGTGGGGGAGGGGCAGAGAGAGAGGGGACAAAGGATCCAAAGCAGGTTCTGTGCTGTCAGGACAGAGTCCAGTGAGGGCTTGAACTCACAAAGTGTGAGATCATGAATTGAGCCAAAGTTGGATGCTCAACCTACTGAGCCAACCCAGGTGCCACTATCATACGTTTAATATACAAAATAGGTGTTAATATTATGTTTATATTATTGGTAAATTTCTGGTCAGCAGTAGGCTATTAGTAATTTAGCTCTTGAGGACTCAAAAGTTATATGAAGAATGTTAACTCTCCCAGAGGGTCAGCACCTCTAACCCCCACATTGATCAAGGGTCAGATCTATAATAAAAACTCCTATAAATTGTATTTTATTAACAAAAGCTTTTCTGTTTATCAAATATGTATATTTGGGACCAAATTTAAAGAAATCAAGACTGGCAATATGTTTAAGAATAAATTGACCCTCAGTTTGTTCTGTTTTTTAAGAGTCTCTTATGCTTTGGCTCTCTTCCACTCTAACCTCTTTTTTTTTTTTCCTTCCCCTCCCCCATGGGTTTCTGTTTAAGTTTCTCAGGATCCACATAAGAGGGGGGTGGGAGGGAGGGGTGGGTGGGTGAGGGGTATTGAGGAGGGCACCTTTTGGGATGAGCACTGGGTGTTGTATGGAAACCAATTTGACAATAAACTTCATATATTGAAAAAAAAGAATAAATTGAACCAACAATTAAAAAAAACACTTAGCATTAGTGTTTTTATTTGAAATTCATTAATGAAGTCCAAAAATCTCAAAGGAGGACGACAAAGATACTAATGCTAATCCTGGACTCTGCATCTTTACATTTTACAAATTTATTAAGGTATAACTGGCATTAAACTGCACATAATTGAAGTTTATTAGTTGATAAATTCTAACATATGTATATATTCCTAAAATCATAATGTCAGTCAAGAAAATGAGCATATTCATCCATCTCTAAAGTTTTCCTCCTTGCCCTTTTTAATTTCTTTCTCCCAACTTTTCCTGTCCCTGACAAAACTTATCAAATTTCTGTCACTAAAATGCATTTTCAATTTTTAGAATGTATATAATGGAACTATATTAGGTGTGGGTGTCTGGGTGCTATTGAAATATGGACGTCTGGCTTCTTTCACTCAGCATGATTCTTTCTAGATCCATCCTGTCATCGCATGTATCAGTAGTTCATTCCTTTTTTATTACATACCATGATAACAGTATACCACAATTTGTTTATGCTTTCACCTGTTGATGGACATTAGAGTTGTTTCTAGGATTTGGCTCCTACAAATGATGCTGGTATTAAAATTTGTGTACAAGTCTTTGTGTAGATATATATTTTTTTAATTTCATTTTTTATAAATAGTAGGAGAATGTTTGAATCCTGTGATGGATGTATTTTTAACTTTTTAAGAAACTGTCAAACTCTTTTTCCAAAGCGATTGTACCATTTTACATTCACTCATAGTGTATGAGAATTAGAGTTACTCCACATCCCTGCCAACACTTAGTATGATTTTAATTTTAGCTACCCTAATTGGTTTGTCATGGAATTTCACTATAGTCTTAATTTGCATTTTCTACATTATAAAGAACTAATGATGTTGAGAACGTTTTCATGTGATATTTTGCTCTCCAAATGTCTTCTTCAGTTTGTTCAAATATTTTTCCAGTTTTTTTTTTTTTTACTTTTTTTTTTTTTTTTTGAGAGACAGAGAGGCAGAGCACAATTTGGGGAAGGGCAGAGAGAGAATGAGACACAGAATCTGAAGCAGGCTCTAGGCTCTGAGCTGTCAGCACAGAGCCCAACGTGGGGCTTGAACCCACAAATCATGAGATCATGACCTGAGCTGAAGTCAGATGCTCAAGCAACTGAGTCACCCAGGCACCCCCATATTTTTCCAGTTTTTAAAGCTGGCTTGTTTTCTTATTATTGGGTTAGAAGGCAAGATACAAGTCCTTTGTGGGAGACCATATTTATAAAACTGATGTGAATATGTATTTTATATATAAATATTTATAACTTTGTACTTTACATATATAAATATTTTATAAATTATTTTAATACATATTTGTGTATGTGTATATACACATACATAAATAAAATTATATTTATTATATATAATGTTGACCAATCAAGTGCAAACCAGGCTATCTACACTGCAACTGCATTTGCATATGCTAGACAAAGGTTCTAAAAATAATGTAACAGTATTTTCCAGAGGATCAGAAGATGAACTATCGTATCTCATATCACTAGCACAACATTCAAACATAATAATTACAGTATCTATTAGGTGGAAAATGTCATTATGGTGCATGAATGTGTGTTTGGATGTGTGTGTATTTGAATAATCATAGGGGCATCTGCAGATGAAAGGCAAGTACTTCTATCCCTTTCTTTTTTTTTTTTTCTTGCAGGCTAGTATGAGAGGCCAGAATAGCAATACAGATCTAAGGCAAAGCTATGTTTCAATGTTATTTAAAACATATGTAGATCTTACTTCTTAAATATCATTGAGACCAATAATTTTATAAGTGAGAAAGAAAGAAATACAAACTTTGCACAAATGTTTTGTCTGCCAAACTTAAGATCTCACAAGTATTTAAAATTCAAGAGAGACTGAAAGGCCCTGTTGGAAAGAAAGAAATCTCTATAGAGAAAGTGGTTTGGACCTACAAGGAAGCATCACCAACTGAATTTATACCTTGGAGAAAAGAGCAGTGACTCCGGAAATAACATTAACCTGTACTTGAACCCAGCCTTCTGTATCTATATAACCTAAGAAGTTTTCTCATGAAATACAGAGAGCAACCAGGGTAGCAACTAGTTTGGGGACTGCATTGGGACCCACTGCAAATGTGTGTGTGTGTGTGTGTGTGTGTATACATACATACGTACATACACACATATACATACAGGAAGGAGCGAAGCCCTAATGATCTGATGGCAGGTAAGTTAGGTCCACATGATTCATGAATAGAACCTCAAGAGCATGAGGTAGAGGTATAAACCTCCTGTGAGGATTATGACCCCAGTGGTCTGTGCTCCTGTGTAGACTGCTGAGGGAGAATGTTTGCTAGGTGCAGTGAGATCATGTGTACATGCAGAGAGAGCAAGATGGCCGGAAACAGCAATGAGAATGCCAACTTTAGGAAAGTAGAGTACTGCTAAAGGCAAGAGTAGGAAAATTTTCTGAAACTGCGCTCACCAATTCTCCCTGATCCTTTAGGACTTTCAGAAAAGGAAGGTAGAGGGTTGAGAAAATGCATAGACCTAGGCTGACCATATAGAATAGACCATGTATACTAGGTTGACCATATAGAAAAGGAAGATAGAGTATTGAGAAAATGCATAAGTCTGGCACAAGGTTCGTAGTGAAAGAGGGCACTAATAATAGTAATTCACCTAGAAACTGGATCTCTCCCAAGCAAACTGTGGTGAATAGGTAATAGTGATGTTGAGAAGAGAATGTATTGGTATAGCAGACTTAGTTTCAAATCGTCAGGGTGACTGGTAAATTTAGTATCTCAACATAATGAGGCTTTGAGATATTTGACTATAAATATAACTAGGGAATTGAAGTTGTTGCTTCTAGTAGTGACAAGAAACATAATAAATGAGTATAATATTTTAAAATCTGTGAATATGCAAATCAAAACTTTCTAGAAATGACTTCTATGAATATTTGTACAGTTTTATAATTTTTTCTTTCATTATTCTTTACGGCCATGAGGCTTGTCTGGTAGAAGTTAAGAGGGTCAGTATCATGCCTAGGTTGTGGTAAATAGGTATTAAGTAGGCATTCGATACAAAAGGACTCAAATAGATTTATTTATTTATTTATTTTTAAATTGGGCCATTACAGCCAAACTACTTTTTCATCCCCTATGTATGTTGGTTGGTATAATCCCTTAGTTATGTTATGTGGGAAAAACTAGAAACTGCTGCTTTAAGATGAAACAAATTGAGATTCTAGAGTGTAATGCCAAGTAGTTTAATTATTAAATGTTTTTATTAATTAAAATAATATTTTATTAGGTTTAGGTAATATAAAAACAAAACAGCAAATTTAATAGTATCAATTAAATATATCAATATTAAGAATCTTATTAATTGTGATCATGACATGTAAAACAGACACGGATTTATGACAAAACAGTTTTCTCAGCCATAAAGGTAACACATTGCCAGTGAAACCACAAAATTATGTGCAGTGAAAAATAAAAGTCATCAAAACCACTAGTTTTGATTATTTAGAAAGTGCTATCAACTAATGAATGGCTGTTTTGGCTAAAGATCAATCATGGTTTCTAGTGCATCATATTAGTTTCAAAAAGTAAGCAATGTGTTTCACATTTTTAGGAGAAATATCTCTAAATGTCAAGTATTGTAAATGCATTTTCCTTTTAAACTTCTGAATGCCTTTTGTTTCAAAACAAGATTTTTTTTCTTAAGTTGAACAGTAATTTATGGCTTACCTCTACTTAATTAGCTTAGCACTTGATTGTCTCCATTGAAATGAAAGGAAACTAGCTATTAATTATAGGCTTAGACCCAAACTGATGGGAACATCAATACTTTTACTGCAATTTTCTCGATAAATCCCAGATCATAAAGCCTTACGCATGCATTCTGGAGCTGGAACAAGTTTTATGCCCATTAACATGGAGACAACACATTGATTGCCTGCTATGACATTATTAAAATGAACTGATGAGACAGATCCAGGGGGAAAAGATGCTCCGATAAAGCCAGCATTCCACTGCATCAATTCATCCTTTCTTAAATTAGGACATATAATTTTTTACCATTATTATTCATATTAATGTAATATGTTTTGATTTTTAAACCTTAATATTATAGGTTTCAATAAAGACATGGAATTCTTTCAATACAGACAGTGAAAACTTAGCAATAAATGTGAATTTCTCTGATTCAGTTTATTAACTGTAGATTATTGTCAATAATCCTAAATTTAGCATGTATCCAGTCAATACGGTTATGTGTTTTTTCCCTACCAAATACATCTGCATGGATTCAGGCAGAAAATAGAGAGTTTCATCTAGTACAATGTGGACTTATTCCAGATAAATATGAGAAAGAGAGGAGGCAAGAAGGTTGATTATACATGCAGTGTATAATTAGAATGATAGACCACAAGATCACATTTCGGCCCAGAGGGATATGAAGATATGAAAGTGGTAAGCAAAGTGTATGAGTGATAGCATCCATGGGATATTTTTGGAAAAATGGGCAAAGAATTGTCAGAGGGGTGGATAAAAAGGGAGTGGGCTGGAAAGATAGGAATGAATTTTTACAGAGTGGAACACTTGGAACTCAGATTATAGAAGTGTTGCAAATAAAAATCACAACATACTAGTGTGTTATAAGATCAGTTTCTTGGGTCATGGCTAGCATTTTAGGATATTGTAGAAAATTTAGTACATTGGAAGTAGTGTTTGTAACTTGTTTCACATACATGTGCCCGTGTGAATGTTTGTGCATGTATATCCTGGTCATGAGTTTGTCTCACATGGGGTATAGTAGCAAAACTGAAAGCCACTTATGGGGTATAATAGTGAAGTAGCAGAGGTAGGTTGGAGGAGACAAAATCAAAGAGGAGAGAACCAGATTACTAGAAAAATGATCAACTTGTTATTTTTATTTGAGAATTCTTTCTTTGTTCATGATCTGTAAGACTAAGCAATGTTATTTTATTACTCATTTTAAAGAATAAACACTTGACCTTATGTTTTTTTCCCCTGTGGTATATTTACTATGCTTTGACATCTATACTTTTTTCTATGTTTTTTGGGGGGAGGGAGGTATATGGTTTGTTTTCTAGTATGATAATTTAGGTGCTTATTAATTAGCATCTTCTCTTCCAGTATAAACATTTAAGAACATAATCTCTGAAATACTAGCTTTATCAAATATGAATTTATCAAAACATTTTATGGCTTATTTTTTAATGCCCACAATGACTCTCTCTTTGATACATGAATTATGTAGAACTCTATGGTGGTTTGATTATTTTTATTATTTATCATTGCATAGTGGTTTAAGAGTATATTTTTTGGCATAACAATTATCTGATATTTGGAAAGAAGCTGTATGCCTTTGTACATTCTCTATGCACATGAAGATATGAATTCTCCAATTCTTGAATACAATGTCTATCAATATTTTTTTCAAATGACCCATTGATAAATTATATTGAAATCTGCTATCCAATTTTTTTTCCTTCTGTCAATTTTTGCTTAATATATTTTGCAGCTACCTGCATTCCAGGCAATAGTTATATTTTTTCCCTGATGATTTGTATCATAATTTAGTAATCTTATTTCTAACACTGTTCTTCTATTTTATAGTTTATACATTCTGATAATTATAGTTCCCTTAGCTTTATTTGGATATTATCACCTAATACATCTTTTTCACACCTTTATTATTTTTTTCATACAACTTATTAACTCACTTGTAAATATTACTAAAAGTAAATTTTTTTAAATTTTTTTTTTCAACGTTTTTTATTTATTTTTGGGACAGAGAGAGACAGAGCATGAACGGGGGAGGGGCAAAGAGAGAGGGAGACACAGAATCGGAAACAGGCTCCAGGCTCTGAGCCATCAGCCCAGAGCCTGACGCGGGGCTCGAACTCACGGACCGCGAGATCGTGACCTGGCTGAAGTCAGATACTTAACCGACTGCGCCACCCAGGCGCCCCAAAGTAAATTTTTTTAAAAAGCATTCTGATAATATTTGATACTGGCTTTTGTTTTTAAGAAAATCCTGCTTTTAGTGTTTCTTTATCTTAATTGCTACTGGCTCCAGTTTCTCCTCAATTTGTTAGATTGTTGGAGGTGAAGGTGGTCCTTGCTGAGTTTTTAAATGGTTATTTAAATTATTCTTGGGGCACCTGGGTGGCTCAGTCGGTTAAGCATCCTACTTCTGTTCAGGTTATGATCTCATGGTTCCTGAGTTAGAGCCCCGCATCAGGCTCTGTGTTGACAACTCACAGCCTGGAACCTGCTTCAGATTCTGACCCTCCCTGGCTCATGCTCTGTCCCTCTCTTTCTCAAAAATAAGTAAGCATCAAAAAATAAAATTAAGGGGCGCCTGGGTGGCGCAGTCGGTTAAGCGTCCGACTTCAGCCAGGTCACGATCTCGCGGTCCGTGAGTTCGAGCCCCGCGTCAGGCTCTGGGCTGATGGCTCGGAGCCTGGAGCCTGTTTCCGATTCTGTGTCTCCCTCTCTCTCTGCCCCTCCCCCGTTCATGCTCTGTCTCTCTGTCCCAAAAATAAATAAAAAACGTTGAAAAAAAAATTTAAAAAAAATAAATAAAATTAAGTAATAAATTATTTTTAATTAGTTCTTATTATGATTTAAAATATGCTATTATGATATTAATATGTGTGCATAGATGCTTTAAAATATACTTTATCCAGGTGCCTGCACGGCTCAGTTGGTTGACTGTCTAAGTCTTGATTTCAGTTCAGGTCATGATCCCACGGTTGTGGGATCAAGACTTGCATCAGGCTCCATGCTAAGCATGGAGCCTGCTTAAGATTCTTTCTCTCTTCTCTCTCTCTCCCTCTTTCTCTCTGTCTCTGTCCCTCTCTCTCCCTTTTTCTCTCCCTCTCCCTCTCTCTGGCTCTCAAATAAAAAATAAAAAATAAAATATAATATACTTTATTCAGTATCTACTTACTTTTGAGTTATGTGGGCATTCTCAGTATTTATCTCATCATATTGAAAAATGTGGAGATATCTTTTATTTCTTATCGTGTGGCCCAAGAAAAGATACTCAATTTTCTCCTCTTTAAATTGGATACAGTTATAAAAATAATACCTCCTTGTTAAGGATGTTGTAATTATTAAATGAATTGTTATATAGAAATTCCTTACTTTTATAGTGATAACTATGTCCCACCCTGTTCAAGAAAAGGAGGAAGTGATCATATCAAATATTTGAGGAAAAAATTCTCTTTTTGTAGTTATTTCTGTGTCTCCTACCACTGAACAGATTCACATAAATGTTGACATTACAATGGTGGGATTGGTGAAAGAGGTAGAGATTAAGAGGTACAAACTTTGTTATAAAATAAATCAGTGATAAGGGTGAAAAGTACAGCACAGGTAATGTAGTCAATAATATTGTAACAATCTTGTATGGTGACAAATGGTAACTACACTCACCATGGTGAACATTGTGTAATTTGTATACTTTCCCATTCGCTGTGTTATACACTTGAAACTAAAATAACATTGTATGTCAACTATATTTGCATAATATTAAAAAAAAAGATGGTATAGCTCTTCTTCAAGCCTTGACTTGTAAAACACCAGTTGCTGCTCTTTAAGATTATAATGCTTGGGGCACCTGGGTGGCTCAGTTGGTTAAGCGTCTGACTCTTGGTTCCTCCTCAGGTCACCATCTCACAGATCGTGAGTTTGAGCCCCATGTCAGGCTCTGTGCTGGCAGCATGGAGCCTGCTTGGGATTCTCTTTCTCTCCCTCTGTCTCTGCTTTTCCCCTTGCTCATGCTGTCTCCGTCTCTCTCAAAATAAATAAATAAGAAAAATAAGAAAATAGTAAGAAAAAATAATAAGAAAAAAAAAGAATGTAATTCTTTTCTTCTGCCTCCTGTCTTCTGACCCCTCTTCTCTTCCCAAGTTACTGCACTGGTTGAGGGAATTGTTTTTTTGTAGACCATTTTGGCTTTGGCTGGCCAAGAATAATTTTCAGTTGAATGACTCAAATAGGCCACCCTGCTTTTTCTAAGGAACTTCTCTATGTTGCTAGCAGGTTTCTACTGTTAACTACTTTCCAACATCCTAAGTATCTGAGGAGTTTTCATTTAAGTCTTCATGTTTATTTATGCACTGGCTCTAGTAAGCATAAGCTCTTTGTCTTTATTCTTTTAATGATTAGCCTGATATTTAACCTAGGGGATGGAGGCTCTGTGGTTCTATGGGAATGATAGAATTAAACTGCTTCCTATAAAGTCCCCACAGGTATAAGAGATAAAAGTTACACTTGGAGAATATATCTCAGGAGGATACTTTGTCATGTCCTACGGAAAATAACAGAACTAGACTAATTGGGATTAAAATGCCCATTGCCATTGTGATACATAAGTACCAAAAGCATATTCTCAGAAAAATGATACAGAGAAGATGAAAGAAGCATGCTGGAATCATAAAAAGAAAGGTGATGAAACTCTAAGCACATTGGTAAAATTAAGTAAAATTATTATGTTTTATCATGAGCTCTGTCTTTATAATTAAAATTTAAAAATCCTGCTAATCCTGAAGTGTTTTTCCTAAGTTATTTCTCTTTAACTATTATTATTTGTTTCCATCTGGGATTTAAATATTCTGATCAAATATTTGTTCATGTCATATATTAAATATAAATATTTAAATAATGATACTCCTTCAACACTAACAGTATATTGTATATTAATTGACCACTTACAACTGAGAAGAAATTTCTTGATTTTTAGGCTTATTAAATATTAAATATAATTACAGATGTAAATATAAATTATATAGCTTGTTTTAAACTATGGGTGTATAATATTCAAATAAAATTCCCAGTGAAAAGACACAAAAATCATTCTATTAAATATAAAGAATGTTAAATGGGAAAAGGCAATCTTTTCAACAAATGGTGCTGGGAAAACTGGACAACTACATGCAAAAGAATGAATCTGGACCACTTTCTTATACCACACATAAAAATAAACTCAAAATTAAGGACCTGAATGTGAGACCTGAAATCAGAAAATTCCTAGAGGAAAACATAGGTAATAATTTCTTTGAATCATATTTGTAGATCGAAACATATTGGTAGATCAGTCTTCTCTGGGAAGGGAAACAAAAGCAAAACTAAACTGTTAGGATTATGCCAAAATAAAATACTTAGCACAACAAAGTAAATCATCAATAAAACAAAAAGGCAACCTACTGAATGGGAGAAGATATTTGATATATCTGATAAGGAGTTAATATGGAAAATATGTAAGGAACTTACACAATTCAACACAAAAAAAAAAAACGTCATGTAATCTACAGTTAAAAAGTGGGCAGGGGCGCCTGGGTGGCGCAGTCGGTTAAGCGTCCCACTTCAGCCAGGTCACGATCTCGCGGTCCGGGAGTTCGAGCCCCACGTCGGGCTCTGGGCTGATGGCTCAGAGCCTGGAGCCTGTTTCCGATTCTGTGTCTCCCTCTCTCTCTGCCCCTCCCCCGTTCATGCTCTGTCTCTCTCTGTCCCAAAAATAAATAAACGTTGAAAAAAAAAAAAAGTGGGCAGAGGACCTGAATAGACACTGTCCAAAGAAGACACACAAATGGCCAATAGACACATGAAAATGTGTTCAGCATCAGTAATCATCAGGGAAATGCATATTAAAACCACAGTGAGATATCACATCACACCTGTTAGAATGGCTAAACTCAAATGGACAGATAAACCTATGTTACATTTTGTGCTTCCATTGAGTTACATTGGTATAAGATGTGAATGTTAAACAGATTATCAATTGAGAATGACATCCAGAACATGGAAATTCTCTTTACAGCAGTGTCCTTTTTTTGTTTGGTTTAATATGAAACACACTAATGCACATATTGCACACACTGACACAGTTACTAATAATTACAGTGAATTTCAATACATTTGTACTAGCCATTAAACTTTGCAGGAGTGGAAGATCTTTCTGGAATATAATAGTCTTGACTGACTTAAGTTTTAAATGTCACCTCAATTCATACTTTTGGAATTAGTACATATAGAAATGCAGAATATTATATTTTACTTTAGGTGACTGTTCCTTGCAAATATCTTAGACTATTCACAATTTTGTGTTCTTATGCATCTCTTGACCTCAGTTTCTCATATGAACAATGGGGCTAAATCTCGTGATCTAATCTTTCTAGATCACAAACTGGCTGAACTTACTCTGAATTACTCAATGCTCGAGAGATCTAGCTTCATAAATATAAGCCTTTCTAATATTTCATAATATTCTTTTTAGGAGGAGAGCATATTCCAAGAATATTTTTACATTTCTGTATAATTAGGGCTTACTGAGCAAAGTAAATTAGATGATTAAAGAGCAAACATGACTTGAAAGTAAGAAGGAGTGATCTCCCTACCCTTCCCTACATTAAAATTAACGAAAATCTAGTGACCTTTCCTTCTGCAGAGCATTTGATTTCAGAGCTAGGGTCCCTTTCTCTCTGGAAATAAGGAGGAACAGATGTGCAGCTCCCTTCAATAAGCTTCTCATATCATAATGTTGGGATTCCTGTCTGTGAAGCCTCAGTGCATGTGCAGGGTAACATCAGGTTTCTATCATGCCACTCAATGGGGACTGAGGCTCAGAGAGCTGGCAATAAGATGCTAGATGAGTGATATACAGTCCGGTCTCTGATCCAGAGACGTCATGTGCTCTGTCAGGATAAATAAGTAAATGTAGTTATAAATACTTAGTGTTACTAAATACAAATCATTTTATAATTTCTTCAGTGTATTTTCTTGGCTTAAAAATCATGTATTTTGTGTTCAGTTTCTACAGAAAATTTTGAGAACCTGTATGTTCCAGGCACTCTGCTGTCTTTCCCACACATTATCTTAATTAATTCGATGTCATCGTTTTACAGAACTAGCTCAAAAATCCAGATCATAACTTAAATAATGTAAAATGCACACTGATATACACTATTAAAAATAAATTTTAGATATGTAAGCAAGCTTATCAAACAAAAATGTTTAAAATATTTGCATCTATCTACTTTTAAATCCTCTGTCTTCAACTAGGTAACATACCAGAGGTTTCTTTTTCTCTTTTTAGCTATAAAACCAAAATTCCATAAGCATGCCAGAAACAGTTTAAAAAATGTCACAGGCTCATAGACTGAATAACTAACATAGGGAGGAGTCAACAGGTATGTGAAAAACTAACTTCTTAATTTTAATATTGGCAAACCACTGATAATTTGATTTAGATGTTCTATCATGTTGGAGCCCTAACAATATTCACACAGTGAAATATAACTTTTTTAAAAAAAAATTAATGTTTATTTCTGAGAGAGAGGGGGGAGAAAGCGAGAGAGAGAGAGCATGAGCGGGGGAGGGGCAGAGAGAGAGGGAGACACAGAATCTGAAGCAGGCTCCAGGTTCTGAGCTCTCAGCACAGAGCCCAACACAGAGCTCGAATGAGCTGAGCGGAAGTCAAATACCCAACCCACTGAGTCAGGCACCCCTGTGAAATGTAATTTTTGATGAACTCAATCTTATTCGTATTATTTGAAAAATTAATTGGTGCTTGTTTAAGAATGCTTTGGTTTCTAGAAATGAATCATTTTAGGGACAAATAACTGAAGACACACTTTCCCCAGTTCTTTATATTTGAGTAATTTGGCTGAGCTAAGCTAATAAGTTGATGTTTAGAATATATACATTTGTTAGTTTGACCCACTCCATTTTAAGAGGTGGGGCGGAGGTGGGGGCAAGGGGAGTCACAGGCAGTGTGAGTTACAGGCAGTGAAAACAACTTTCACTGGTCCCATGGCAATCAGTAGAATGAACACAATTTGGATATAAAATACTTAACTATTAACTTTTTTATTCACAATTTACTAAAGATGGAAACTGGTTAAGTTAAAAATATACACAAAGAAGTACCCATACCATTAGCCATCAAAGCAATGATTTAATCACATGTTATGTAGCTTTTAAAAATATTCTACTGTATACTCATTAGATGAGAACAGAAAACAGCTAAAATATTTTTAGTATTATTAAAAAATAGTGCTCTTATTTTTAGTGGATTCCCTGAAAGGATCTCTAGAAACTCCAGATGTTCCCAGACCAAAATTGAGGAATGTCATTTTAGAGTATAGCTAGTACCTATATTTTTTTCTCTAAATTATTGATTAGATGTATAAATCTCAAGTTATTGGCTCTACCATGGATGCACATTTGGGTTCTTTTTATTTTTATTTTTTAAATATAAATAAGTCTACTTTAATGGCCTTGCAATTCCAGATGTATATTTTAAATTTTCTCCACATATAACTAGGCATGGAAGTGTTGGGTCAGACATTTATGGTAATAAAATTAGCCTTCAGTTTTTCAAAGTAAAGAAATATTGTTTTCTGAAATTGTGGTACCATTTTTAAATCCCATCAAAGTTTTTCCATTTTTTCACATCCTGTGGGATATGTTTCAGAATTTATAATTGTGTTACTACATTGGTGTGACATTGTTTCTAACTGTGGTTAAAAATTTATCTTTATTACAAGCTTAAATATTTTTTCTCAGATATTATCCATTTTAAATGTCTTTGTGAAATAAAATAGCTTTTCTTATCTAGCAGTTTTTTAATATGAAAATCAATTTTTTATATTAATAGAGCTATGCCAGTTTTCTTCTTTCAGTTGGTGTTTTCATAGTATGTAATATTTCATTTTTATTCTCAATTTATAGAATTGTTTTTTGTATAGACAACCCAGCTGGATAGATTTTTATAAACTTTACTATCTTTGTTTTTTAACTGCAATTTTAGTCCACCTACATTTAATGTAGCTAAATATTTGGAGGTCATATCTACCAATTTATTTATTTTTGGCTTTTAATTTGTCTCACATGTTCTATTTTTTATCCCTGGTTTCTTGCCTCTTTTTGAGGTTAGAGAGGTTTTTTTTTATTTTTCTACTTTTCCTCATTTTTCAGTATGGAAGTTTTATATTGTGTCTCTCCTAGAGGTTACAACTGATACTATAATGTGATTACTTAACACATTATAGTCTAAATTAATCAATGTCTTCATGTCCTCCCTAAAATACCAGTCTTTTAGAACAGTTTACTTTTATTTATATTTCTAATATTATATAATTTTATTGTTATGTAATTTTATCATTTTAAATCTAAAAATGCATTGTATTACTTTTTATATAGTTAGTAATCATAGAATTTACTCACATATTTACCACATACTTCATTTTGTCTTTTATCTCAGACTTTTAAAAATCATGTTTACCTCAGTATGTACTGTCCTATACAATGTGTCTACTTTTAACAAATAATTACAATACATGCCAAATGACTTCAAAGTCTGAAAAGAAAAAAATAATTATAACAAAACTTGGGGATGATACAGGTATTAGAATTATAAACATGACAGTTTGAAATAACTAATATGTTAAAGACTCTAATTAGAAAGGCAGGCAGAATGCAAGTTCAAATAGACAATTTTAGTAAAGAGAATCTAAAGAAAGAATAAATGAAAATGCTAAATGTAAAAACACAGTATAAGAAATGAAGAATATTTGGGGTGCTTGGGGAATCTCAGTCACGTAAGCATCAGACTCTTGATCTCAGTTCCCGTCATGATCTCATGATTAGTGAGATTGAGCCCCACATCGGGCTCTGCACTGACAGTGAAGAGCCTGTTTGGGATTCTTTCTCTCCCTTTCTCTCTGCCCCTCTCCTGCTCACACGCTCTCTTTCTCTGTCTCAAAATAAATAAACATTAAAAAAAAAAAAGAAATGAAGAATATAGTCAACAGGCTCATCAGTAGTAGATTTGACAAAGGTAAAGAAATAACAAATCCTAAAGATAGGTCAAGAGAAATTATGCAAAATGAGATGCAAAGAGAGAAAAAGAATAAAACTAAGAACAAATAATCCAAGGGTTGTGGGACAATATAAAATGCTAAAACATGTGAAGTTGGAATCCCAGAAAGAAAATAAAACAGGAATGAAGCCCAAGAAATATTAAGGAAAAAAAATTAGAAATTAGCCAAAATTATTTATACCAGAACAGATCCAGGAATCACAGAACACCAAGCAGAAAATAATATCACAAACAATACCAGTAGCATCGACAACAACAACAAATTACACTTAGTCATATTACATTAAAAGTGCATAAACTTGGGGCACCTGGGTTGCTCAGTCAGTTAAGCGTCTAACTCTTGGTTTCAGGTCAGGTCATGAGTTCAAGCCCCACATCAGGCTCCGTGCTGCCAGCGTAGAGCCTGCTTGCAATTCTCTCTCTCCCCTCTCTCTCCCTCTGCCCTACTCACTCGCTCTCAAAATAAATAAATAAACATACAGAAACCAAAGACAAAATTTTCAAGCTATCTGGAATGAGTGAGGAAATCTTTCTACAAATTAATACAAATAAGAATATGATAGTTTTGTCATCAGAAACCATGTGAGCAAGAAAACACTGGATTGCTTAAGGAAATAAAAAAAATTCTCAACCTAGAAATTTATTTATTTATTTTTTTTAATTTACTTTGAGTATATTTAACTATGTTATTTTAGTGTCAGGTGTACAACATAGTGACTTGGCAAGTTTATATATTGTTATGTTCACCACAAGTATAGCTACCATCTGTCACCATACATCACTGTGGCAATATCATTGACTATTCCTTATACCGAACTTTTATTCCTGTGACTTATTGATTCCATAACTGATAGTCAGCATCTCCCACTTTCCTTCACCCATTTTGACCACACCCCCCACCCCCACCCCTCCTCTGGCAACCATCAGTTTGTTCTCTGTATTTATAGGTCTTTAGTTTACTCCTTTTTTTTTTTTTTTTTTAAGATTCGTTGTGAGTGAAATCATATGGTATCTGTCTTTCTCAGTCTGACTTATTTCACTTAGTGTAATATCCCCTACGTCCTTCCATGTTGTTGCAGATGGTACAGTCTATTTCTTTTTTTTTTTATGGCCATGTAGTATTTCATTGTGTATATACATCACATCTTCCTTATCCATTTGTCTATTGATGGATACTTAGGATGCTTGCATGTCTTGGTTCTTATAAATAATACTGCAATAAATGCATGGGTGCATGTATCTTTTCAAATTAGTGGTTTTTTTTCCCTTTGGTTAACTACCCAGTAGTGGAATTACTGGATCATATGGTATTTCGATTTTTATTTTTTTGAGGAACCTCCATACTGCTTTCCATAGTGGCTGCACCAGTTTACATTCCTACCAGTGGTGCACAAGTGTTCCTTTTTCTCTACATCCTTACCAACACTTATTTCCTGTCTTTTTTATTTTAGCCATTCTGATAGGTGTAAGATGGTATCTCCTTGTGGTTTTGGTTTGCATTTTCATAATTAGTAATGTTGAGGATTTTCTCATGTGTCATTTGGAAATCTGTATGTTTTTGGAAAAATGTCTATTCATCTACCTAGAAACTTATATCTGGAGAAAATGCCCTTCAAAAATGGAGAAGTAAAGACTTTTCTCAAACAAAACTTGTGGTAATTCATTGCCAGCAGACTTACTCTACAAGATAGGTTAAAATTCTGCAGGCAAAAGAATGTCTGTAACATCAGAAACTTGCCTTTGCATGGAGCAATTAAGAACATTTGGAATGGAATAAATGAAGCTTTGAAAGGGTGTGTGTGTGTGTGTGTGTGTGTGTGTGTGTGTCTGTGTGTATTTACTTAAAGTGCTCTTAAAGATAACTGTAATTGACAGTATAAGGCAGTAACAGTAATGATGCATCGATTGTTTATATATGTAATATATAAACTTTTTAGTCAGTAATCATTCATGTTAAATAGAGAAGAGGTAATCACCCTTTCCATGTACCATTTCTTCATAACCTACAGATGATGATTAGTAGGGTTGGTGGGGAAGAAAAAAGCAGAGGAGTCCACTAACATTTAAGTACTTGCCCACATAGTGTTTTATTTTATTTAGTATAGATTATAAGGTCTGTCATATACTATAACCCTGGAGACTATTTCAGCATGAAAAAATTTTAATCTCTTTCTGGGACACTCTCTTATTTCTGTTTGATCACATAATTATGCACAAAAATAGATTATCATATACAGTATTAAAGAAAATTTGATTTTCCATGTCAGACCTCGTAATGTCAGAAAGAAGAGAATTATACAAAAATTATACCAAAGATAATGTTAAATAAAGGAAAAAAAAACAATCCTTTATGTAAGACTATTTCACAAATCTACCTTTAATCAAAGTTGCATATAAAGACTTTTTTCTGAGATCTTGAAAAAGATTCTTAAATGTAATGTGTACTATGTACACACAGGTTTATAATCTAGATGCAAGCTTATGTGTATCTGTGAAGGCAACCATAAATCATAAAATATATTTTCATATAAAATTAGGAAGAAAATTTACAGTCAATAATAGAACAAAATTCCATTTCTCTGGGTAATTATATTCACCATCTTTATGAAATAAAACTTCAGAAAAATTATCCTTGTCAAAGTTTTTTTTTCTCTCTACTCTGGTGACTTGCTAACAACTAACATTGTTATTTTCCTTCATCTAATTGAATAAGGAACATTAATCATCCATTAGTTGGTTCTTTAGCTTAATGTTATTTGCTCTAGTCCACAAATAAGACAGCTATGGCTTGAAGTTGTTAGCATTGGAATTCTATTAGGATATAGCATTTATCTTGTCCCTTCATATTAGTTCAGTTAATTGCATTTGATTTTTTATTATTCTATTTAATGAAAAATATACACTGTTATATGTAGGGCCAGCCCAAGGAAAAATAGTTAGGCAAATAAATGTGTGTCTTTAGTTTCTCCCTATTCATTGCCCTTCTCTCATATTTAGGAAGAATCTCAATAAAAGTTATTAAAGAAATTATTGATTAGAATGTTGGCTTTTCAAGCATCATTGAAAGTCAATGGCCTGAGAGTTTAGGACAGCTGGACATTTTGCAACTCTTGTCTTATTTGTTTGTACATTGACCAAATATATATAATAACCTAAAAAACCTAAATATATTAATAATCTGATTTAAGACAAAACCTGATGTACATATTAATATATGAGAAGGCAAGGTAGTGGAAGAAAATCAGTGGTTTACTATCATTTATTAGATAGCCAAGCAGAGTCAATGAGTAACCTATTAGTGGCAGTATGGTAGAAAATAAACTATGAACAACCTTTCTTTAAGAACATTAAAGTTCAGTTTTATATTGTCACAAAAGAATTTCTAGAGGCTAAAAACAATGTAAATACAGAAACTATAGTAGATAGTCAAGCATCAAGACAGTTTTTACCAGAGATTTTCTACCATCTTATCATAAGCAGTTCAGATTACTATAACAAAAACATTGTAGACTGGGTGACCTACACAATAGACCTTTATTTCTCACAGTTTTACAATCTGGGAAATCCAAGTTATTGGTGCTATCAGATCCAGTATCTGGTAAGAACCTTTTCCCTGGCTTGTAAACAGCTGACTTCTCATTCTCCCTTCACATGGAGGAAAGAGAGATCCCTAGTGTCTCTTACATGGGCACTAATCTCATTCATGAGGGCTCCAATCTCATGATCTAATTACTTAGCAAACACCTCTAAATACCAGCAGTGAAATTCTATTTTAATGACTGCATGAGTTACAGATGACAGAAAATAAAGCCTGGGCCTGTACAAGGTGGGGAGTCCATAGCAGATACATAAAAATGATTATCCCACATATATAAGATTTTCAGTGTAATTGTAAGAAGTGAATATATTTCCAATAGAAAGGTGGTTATCTTAACTTTAATTCTAATAGAGGAAGCAAAAACAAAACCTATCTGCCTAGACAATTTGTAAGGGTAATCAGACATCCTGTGATTCTTAACATTTTCAAACTTCAGATTTCATTCAAGTTATCTTTCCAGAAGCATTAACTACAGGGAGCAAACACAAATTCTCTTTGGAGAAATGACTTTTCAATATAGTCTTCAAAGCATTCTCAGAGAAAATCCAAGGGACAGGGGCTCACAACTAAGAAGAAAACACAAAAATACACTTAAAAAAGAGACAATGAAACCAAAATGGATCACAGTACCATAGTGAGAACCAATAGGTAAAAAATCAGTTGGATTTTAATGAATAAGAATTTAGACAGCTTTGGGATTAGGCAAGATGGCTGCATAGGAGGGCCTGGGCTCCTCCTGGAGCTGGCTTAGGGCTGGGCTCACCTCGTCCTGCTGATCTCTTAGATTCCACCCACATTTGCCTAAATAACCCAGAAAACTGCCAGAAGACTAGCAGAACGGACTCTCTGGAGTCAAGCGTAGACAAGAGGCCCAAGGAAGAGGGTAGGAAGGGCGGAGAGGTGGTGCGTGCTACATGGACTGGCGGGAGGATGGAGGGGCAGCCCACCTGGCAAGGCAGAGCCCCTTGCAAAAGCAGATGGGCCAGAGTCCATGAGTTCTGACAGCCAGTGGGACTTAACATCTGGAATGTTAAAAGTCAACAGCTCTGCTCTCAAGAAGTGGGGAGGGCGAGAGCACACAGGGAGAGAGAGTTGCTGAGCCCTGGAAGACAGAGTTCAGCTCAGCGGGGGAACAAAGGCACTGGTCAGCACCATCTCCCTCTCCCATCCCCCAGCCAAAATTCCAAAGGGAACTAGTTCCTGTCACCAAACTTGCTTGCACTACGCAAATGCCCAATGCTGTGATTCTGTGGATCCATCCCTCCAAGGGGCCTCCCTCCCTCCCAGTGCTGCAGCTCCCCTCCTGCAGGGGACCACTGATGGCAAAGCTAGCTAAGCCTGCCCCTCCTACCCCTGTGCACCTTGCAGATCCACCCTGGCTAATATGCCGTTGGCCAGATCCCATCGAAGCAGCACCACAAGCCTAGCAGTGTGCAAGCAGCCCAGACGGGGACCACACCACTCCACAGTGAGTTCTGCCCCTGGGAGAGGGGAAGATAAGGTACACACCAGTCTGACTGTGGCCCCAGTGGTGGGCTGGGGGCAGACATTGGATCTGATTGTGGCCCCGCCCACCAACACAAGTTACTCCAGACAACACAGGAAAAGTGCTCTGCAGTTTGGAGCTACCACAGGGACTACCCAAAATGATGAAATGGAAGAATTCTCCTCAAAAGAAACTCCAGGAGGTAGCGGCAGCTAACGAATTGATCAAAAACAATTTAAGCAATATAACGGAATGAGAATTTAGGATAATAGTCATAAAATTAATCACTGGGCTTGAAAAGAGCATAGAGGACAGCAGATAATCTATTGCTACGGAGATCAAGGGAGTAAAAAATAGTCATGAGGAACTAAAAAATGCTATAAATGAGGTGCAAAATAAAATGGAGGCGGCCATAGCATGGATTGAAGAAGCAGGGAGAGAATAGGTAATTAGAAGACAAAATTATGGAAAAAGAAGAAGCTGAGAAAAAGAGAGATAAAAAAATTCCAGGCGTATGAGGGGAGAATTAGAGAACTAAGTGATGCAATCAAATGGAAAAATATCCGTATCATAGGAATTACAGAAGAAGAAGAAGAGAGAGAAAGGGGCTGAAGGGGTATTTGAACAAATCATAGCTGAGAACTTCCCTGATCTGGGGAAGGAAACAGGCATTGAAATCCAAGAGGCACAGAGAACTCCATTCAGACGTAACTTGAATCGATCTTCTGCACGACATATCATAGTGAAACTGGCAAAATACAAGGATAAAGAGAGAATTCTGAAAGCAGCTAGGGATAAACAGGCTCTAACTTACAAAGAGTAGAGGCAGACCTATCTACTGAAACTTGGCAGGCAAGAAAGGAATGGCAGGAATCTTCAAAGTGGTGAACAGAAAAAATATGCAGCTGAAAATCCTTTATCCAGCAAGTCTGTCATTCAGTACAGAAAGAGAGATAAAGGTCTTCCCAAACAAACAAAAACTGAAGGAATTCATCACCACTAAACCAGCCAAACAAGTGGTCCTAAGGGGGATTCTGTGAGTGAAATGTTGCAAGGACCACAAAGTACCAGAGACATCACTACAAGCAAGACACCTACAGACATCACAATTACTCTAAACCCATATCTTTCAATAATAACACTGAGTGTAAATGGACTAAATGCTCCAACCAAAAGACTTAGGGTATCGGAATGGGTAAAAAAACAAGACGTATTTATTTGCTGTCTACAAGAGACTCATTTTAGACCTGAGGACACCTGCAGATTTAAAGTGAGGGAAGGGAGAACCATCTATCATGCTAATGATTGTCAAAAGAAAGCTGGAGTAACCATACTTATATCAGACAAACTACACTTTAAATTAAAGGTTGTAACAAGAGATGAAGAAGGGCATTATATAATAATTACAGGGTCTGTCCATCAGCAAGAGCTAACAATTATAAATGTCTATGCCCCGAATATGAAAGCCCCCAAATATGTAAAACAATTAATCATAATCATAAGCAACCTTATTGATAAGAATGTGTAATTGCAGGGGACTTTAATACTCCACTTACAACAATGGATAGATCATGTAGACACAGGATCAATAAAGAAACAAGGGCCCTGACTGATACATTGGATCAGATGGACTTGACAGATATATTTACAACTCTGCATCCCAAAGCAACAGAATATACTTTCTTCTCGAGCGCACATGGAACATTCTCCAAGATAGATCACATACTGGGTCACAAAACAGCCCTTCATAAGTATACAAGAATTGAGATCATACCATGCACACTTTCAGACCACAATGCTATGAAACTTGAAATCAACCACAGGAAGAAGTCTGGGAAACCTCCAAAAGCATGGAGGTTAAAGAACACCCTACCAAAGAATGAATGGGTCAACCAGGCAATTAGAGAAGAAATTAAAAAATATGTGGAAACAAATTAATTTGAGAATACAACAATCCAAGCTCTTTGGGATGCAGCAAAGGCAGTCCTGAGAAGAAAATACATTGCAATCCAGGCCTATCTCAAGAAATAAGAAAAATCCCAAACACAAAATCTAACAGCACAGCTAAAGGACATAGAAGCAGAACAGCAAAGACACTCCAAACCCAGCAGAAGAAGAGAAATTATAAAGAACAGAGCAGAAATAAACAATATAGAATCTAAAAAATCTGTAGAGCAGATCAATGAAACCAAGAGTTGATTTTTTGAAAAAATAAACAAAATTGATAAACCTCTAGCCAGGCTTCTCAAAAAGAAAAGGGAGATGACCCAAATAGATAAAATCATGAATGAAAATGGAATTATTACAACCAAACCCTCAGAAATACAAGCAATTATCAGGGAATACTATGAAAAATTATATGCCAACAAACTGGACAACCTGGAAGAAATGGACAAATTCCTAAGCATCCACACACTTCCAAAACTCAAACAGGAAGAAATAGAAAACTTGAACAGACCCATAATGAGCGAAGAAATTGAATCAGTTATCAAAAATCTCCCAACAAATAAGAGTCCAGGACCAGATGGCTTGCCTGGGGAATTCTACCAGACATTTAAAGCAGAGATAATACCTATCCTTCTCAAGCTGTTCCAAAAAATAGAAAGGGAAGGAAAACTTCCAGACTCATTCTGTGAAGCCAACATTACTTTGATTCCTAAACCAGACAGAGATCCAGCAAAAAAAGAGAACTACAGGCCAATATAATGTCCCTGATGAATATGGATGCAAAAATTCTCAATACGATACTGCAGGGCTGGTTCAACATTCGCAAATCAATCAATGTGATACACCACATTAATAAAAGAAAAGATAAGAACCATATGATCAGGTCAATCGATGCAGAAAAAGCATTTGACAAAATTCAGCATCGTTTCTTAATAAAAACCCTCAAGAAAGTCGGGATAGAAAGAACATACTTCAACATCATAAAAGCCATTTATGAAAAGCCCACAGCTAATATCATCCTCAATGGAGAAAAACTGAGAGCTTTCCCCCTGAGATCAGGAACACGACAGGAATGTCCACTCTCATCGCTGTTGTTTAACATAGTGTTGGAAGTTCTAGCATCAGCAGTCAGACAACAAAAGGAAATCAAAGGCATCAAAACTGGCAAAATGAAGTCAAGCTTTCACTTTTGCAGATGACATGATACTAAACGGAAAACCCAATAGATGCCACCAAAAGTCTGCTAGAACTGATACATGAATTCAGCAAAGTCGCAGGATACAAAATCAATGTACAGAAATCAGTTGCATTCTTACACACTAATAATGAAGCAACAGAAAGACAAATCAAGAAACTGATCCCATTCACAATTGCACCAAGAAGCATAAAATACCTAGGGATAAATCTAACCAAAGATGTAAAAGATCTGTATGCTGAAAACCATAGAAAGCTTATGAAGGAAATTGAAGAAGATATAAAGAAGTGGAAAAACATTCTGTGCCCATGGATTGGAAGAATAAATATTGTCAAAATGTCCATACTACCCAAAGCTATCTACATATTGAATGCAATCCCAGTCAAAATTGCACCAATATTCTTCTCAAAGCTAGAACAAGCAATCCTAAAATTTGTATGGAACCACAAAAGACCCTGAATAGCCAAAGTAATATTGAAGAAGAAGACCAAAGCGGGAGGCATCACAATCCCAGACTTTAGTCTCTACTACAAATCTGTAATCATCAAGGCAGCATGGTATTGGCACAAAAACAGGCACATAGACCAATGGAATAGAATAGAGACTCCAGAATTTGACGCACAGAAGTATTGCCAACTAATCTTTGACAAAGCAGGAAAGAATATCCAATGGAAAAAAAGACAGTGTCTTTAACAAATGGTGCTGGGAGAACTGGATAGCAACATGCAGAAGAATGAAACTAGACGACTTTCTTACACCATTCACAAAAATAAACTCAATATGGATAAAGGACCTGAATGTGAGACAGGAAGCCATCAAAACCCTAAAGGAGAAAGCAGGAAAAAAACTTTCTGACCTCAGCCACAGCAATTTCTTACTTGACACATCTCCAAAAGCAAGGGAAATAAAAGAAAAAAATTAACTATTGGGACCTCATGAAAATAAAATGCTTCTGCACTGCAAAGGAAACAATCAACCAAACTAAAAGGCAACCAACAGAATGGGCAAATATATTTGCAAATGACATATTGGACAAAGGGCTAGTATCCAAAGTCTATAAAGAACTCACCAAACTCCACACCCAAAAAGCAAATAATCCAGTGAAGAAATGGGCAGAAGACATGAATAGACACTTCTCTAAAGAAGACATCCAGATGGCCAAGAGGCATATGAAAAGATGCTCAACGTCACTCCTTATTCGGGAAATACAAATCAAAACCACACTAAGATATCACCTCACTCCAGTCAGAGTGGCTAAAATGAACAAATCAGGAGACTATAGATGCTGACGAGAATGTGGAGAAACAGGAACCCTCTTGCACTGTTGGTGGGAATGCAAACTGGTGCAGCCGCTCTGGAAAACAGTGTGGAAGTTCCTCAAAAAATTAAAAATAGATCTACCCTATGACCCAGCAATAGCACTGCTAGGAATTTACCCAAGGGATACAGGAGTGCTGAATCATAGGGGCACTTGCACCCCAATGTTTATAGCAGCACTCTCAACAATAGCCAAATTGTGGAAAGAGCCTAAATGTACATCAACTGACAAACGGATAAAGAAATTGTGGTTTGTATGCACGATGGAATACTGCTTGGCAATGAGAGAGAATGAAATATGGCCTTTTGTAGCAATGTGGATGGAACTGGAGAGTGTTATGCTAAGTGAAAAAAGTCATACAGGGAAAGACAGACACCATATGTTTTCACTCTTATGTAGGTCCTGAGAAACTTAACAGAAGACCATGGGGGAGGGGAAGGGGAAGGGGAAAAAAAAAGAGAGGGAGCGAGCCAAAGCACAAGAGACTCTTAAAAACTGAGAATAAACTGAGGGTTGATGGAGGGTGGGAGGGTGGGTGATGGGCATTGAGGAGGTCACCTGTTGGGATGAGCACTAGGTGTTGTATGGAAACCAATGTGACAATAAATTTCATATTAAAAAATAAAGTTAATGGCTTTATCACAGTAAAAAAAAGAATTTAGATAGGGAATTGTACACTTCTCAGGGTCAGAATATAAAATGTCTACAACATTTTTTTTATAATAAAGAAATGAAGGAAAAGCATGTTATATGACAAAACGAGGAAGATACTGATTGCCAGTCTTTGACGCCAAACAAACTACTCTAAAATTTTGTCACTTAAGTAAACAATCATTTATTTAACATGTGGATCAGGAATTTTGTTTGGGCACAGTTGGGTGGTTCTGCCAGTCTGGATGGACTTACTCATGTAGTTGCTGACAGATTCAAGTTCATTGGAGAACAGGTGTAATCTTCAGGGGTCACAGCTTGCAGGGTGTTCTCCAACCAGTGTTCTCTCACTTCCAAAAGGATAGTTTGGAGTTATCTACCTGATGACAGAATTTTAACATGACCTGGAAGAGGGACTTTTGAAGTCTTTTCTCATAGAGTATTTACTACTGTCCCACTGCCCAAAGCAAATCAGAAGTCTAGCTCAGTTTAAAACTGGAAATATATAGCATTTAATAAGAGGTCATTCAAAGTCTTGTCACAAAGGGTATGGATAACTAAATGGGGAGAATTAACTTTCTAAGTGACATTTTCAATTAGAATCCCAATTAAAACACAGGAAAATTTTATTTTAATGATTTGTAAATTATTTTACTAAAGTTATCTTTATTTTTCATAATCCCTATTCAGAAATACATATTTTTATTCTCATAGACTCATTTACTTTATGTTTTTGCCTTGTGTTTTGAGCAGTCTCTTTCATCTGTTAGACACTATTTTTTCTTTTTTTTTAAATTGAAGTATAGTGGACATATAATATTATGTTTCAGTAGTGTAATATAATGATTTGACAGTTATATACATTATGAAATTCTTACCACAGTAAGTATAGTTACCACCTGTCACCATACATAGTTATTACATTACTGACTATATCCTCCATGCTGTAATTTTCATTTCTATGTCTTATTTATTTAACAACTGGAAGTTTGTACCTCTTAATCCTCTTCACTTATTTCACCCATCCCCCACTCCCTCCCCTCTGGCAACCAGAAGCTTTTTTCCTATATTTATGTGTCTCTTTCTTTTGTTTGTTTTATTTTTCAGATTCCAGATATAAGTGAAATCATATGGTATTTGTCTTTCTTTGAGCATAATGCTCTCTAGATCCATCCATGTTGTCACAAATGGCAAGATTTCATTCATTTTTGTTTATGCTGTGTGTATATACCATATTTTCTTTATCCATTAATCTCTCAACAGGCACTTATGTTGTTTTCATATCTTGGCTTTTGTAAATAATGCTACAATAAACATATGGGTGAATATATATATGAATATACGAATATATATATGGATTTTTTTTTAAGTTAGTGTGTTTGTTTTCTTTGGGTAAATACCAGAAGTATTACTGGTTCATATGGTATTTTAATTTTTGTTTTTTTTTTAAGTTTATTTTTCTGAGAGAGGGAGAGAGAGAGAGAGAGAAAAGGGAAGGGTCAGAGAGAGAGAGAGAGAGGGAGAGACAGAGAATCCCAAGCAGGCTTTACACCGGCAGCACAGAACCCAAGACAGAGCCTGAACTCACGAACTGTGAGATCATGACCTGAGCATAAACCGAGAGTTGGACACAACTAACTGAGCCACCCAGGCACCCCTATTTTTAATTTTTGAGCAAATTCCATACTGTTTTCAATAGTGGCTCCACCAATTCACATTCACTTGAGGGTTCCCTTTTCTCCACATCCTTACCAACACTCATTGTCATTTTGATACTAGCCATTTTAACAGGTGTAAGGTCCTATCTCATTGTGGTTTTGATTTGCGTTTCCATGATAATTAGTGATGTGGAACACCTTTTAATGTCTCTGTTGGCCACCTCTATGTTATTCAGCTCCTCTGACCATTTTTAATCATATTATTATTACTATTTTTTTGGTGTTGAGTTGTATGAATTCTTTATGGATTTTGGATATGAACTCCTTATTGGATATATTATTTGCAAATATCCTTTCCCGTTCAGTAGGTTGTCATTGTGTTTTGTTGATGGTTTCCTTCACTGTGCAAAAACTTCTTAGTTTGACGTAATCGCAATTATTTGTTTTTGTTTTTCTTTCCTTTGCCTGGGGAGACAGGTCCAGAAAAATATTGCTAAGGTTGATGTATAGAGTTTCCTACCTATATTTCCTTTTTTGGAGCCTATGGTTCCAGGTCTTATCAGTTAGGTCTTTAGTCTATTTTGTGTTTATTATCTATGATGTAAGAGAGTGGTCCAGGTACATTGTTTTGGGGGTAGCTGTCCAGTTTCTCCAAAACCATTTATCAGGATACTAATTTTATTCTTAGCAGAGAATAAGTGTTTATGCTTCTTCATTGAGCTTATTATTTATTTTTATTCAGGAAAAGTCTTATTTATGGTTTATTTTTGCTGGGAGTCCGTGTTATTTTTAATTTCTTTTGTCTTTTATATTTGTCTTTTTTCAATATGAACAACCTGTCCTACTAATTCCACTGTATATCCTACTTACATTATTCTATTTATTTAATCTGTTTAATTTTTTTAGGACACTCATAGAATACACTCCCTGGTTTGTTGCTTTCTGTTGTTCTCATGTAGATCACCCTATTAGAAATTCTCTGGAATTGTTAATTGCCAAGAGGGAGAAAATATAGAAAAATACTGTGTTTCCATGGCTATAGAGTGAACAGAGTACAGATTCAGACTTTTATGAGGAGACATGTTTTCCCAACCATTTTTTGTTGTCCTTAGTTTCTAATAAGTGGTGGACAAGGATGGAGCAAATCCTTGCCTACCAGTCAGATGGCTTCTACCCATTCTGTACCATTTTGTAGGGTTATTTGTTGTGATTACCATTTTATCAGAAGGTATTTGTGGCCACAAAGGGATGCCGCACTATTAATGAGCAGGGGAACCTTTCTCTTTAGCCTGAGAGATATACTAAAGAGTCACCTAGGCGTTTCAGACAGCAGTAGAGTGAGTGTTTTTTTCATATCTTCTCTCAGTGAGAAAATCTTTTTTTTTTTCCTTCTGGATTATCCTTCATACCCTTAAAACAATTTCTCTATGAGATCTCGCTAATAAAAAATTTGTGCTTTCAAATGTCCTTAGAGTCTTCCACATTTCCACTAGTAGCCCCTCTTATTTTAATTGGTGAGAGAACCAAGGAGAGCAGTTAAGATGGTGGAGGAGTAGGGCGACACTAAACTTGTCTCATCTCTGAAACACAGCTAGATAAATATGAAATCATTCTGAACACCCAAGAAAGTAATCTAATGATTGAGAGGAGATCTGCACATCTACAAGTAGAAAAATGACCATCTTGTGGAAGGTAGGACTTGCAGAGAGTTGGTTTGGAGGAGAAAAGAGCCCCAGGTACTGTGGGTGGGAGGCAGCGCTGATCAGAGAGCAGTGAGAGAGAAAAGAGGAAGAGTTTAAAAAAGAGTGAAAATATGTGCAAGGGGTTGCACAAGAAAACTCTTCCTCAAAACCCTTGACCGGGAATAGGAAAGGGGTTAAATACCACAAGTTTTTATAAGCAGAGGAGAGCAAAGTCTAAAGTTTTAGGGGCCTACACCACTGACAGGGTTTTGCCTGGCAGTCTTCATGTTGCTCTTGTGGGGAAGGAGGGCAGAGACCGGGTGCAGGCAGCTGGGTCTGAGGATCCCCTGGGTCACATGAGGAGAAACAATTCCCATTCTGGGGTGCATTTGGGAGAGGGGACACTGCCTGGCTGGAGACAAAAGACTCTTGGGTGCTATTAAGCTGCCATGTTCAGCAGCATACGAACAAGGATGCCAGCTGAAGGCAGTGAGTCTTGGTGTTGTTTTCCTGCCATGCTTTACCATAAACTATAAGTGGTTACACAGATTAAAATGTCAGTTTTCTGGGACAAACGGGCACCCTGCCACAGCACAGTGAGGCCCTCCCACAGAGGATCACCATGGGTCTGTGCTGCACAAGTCTTTGAAGATTGGAGCTTTGAAATCCAGCTGCACCTGAGATAAAACACTTGTGCCACCTGGCAGGCAGACGCTTGGACACAGACAAGGTTGAAGACAGATATCTGATGGAAGCTGGGGACACAGAATGGGGTAATTGTTGCTCTTCTGTGAGGGCATCTTGAGGACTGGCAGTTGCAAGCTTCCTGCTCCAGAGACTAAAGAGTGGGGAGACACCCCACCCATCCACACTGACTTCAGTGAGCAAAACGGCACCACCAAATGGAGGCCAGAGTTGCTTGTGCCAAGTCCTGCCCTCCCTGTGCCTTGCAGGTGAATCTCCATTAGAACAAGTCTATCTGAGAAACAGCACAGCGTGCTACACACCCAGGAGACCAGCACAAACCCGTTGCAAGCACCAAGTCTACTGATCATAGAGTGCAACAAAGCTTCAGGATCTAGATTCCTTTTTTTTTAATTGTTTTATTTTGGATACAGAAAAAGCAATAGCTTTTATTTTATGATGTTTTTCATTGGATTTATTTATTTATTTATTTATTTATTTATTTATAATTTTTTTTTTTTTTTTATCAAACTTCTCTTAACAAGCAGACCAAAACACACTTAGGATCTATCTTCCTTTTTTGACCTCCAAAATGACAAGAGGGAGGAGATCACCCAAAAGAAAGAACAGAAAGAAATCATGGCCAGGGATTTAATTAATACAAGTGTAAATAAGATGTTGTAACTAGAATTTCATGCAACAATTATAATGGGGTGTCTGCGTGGCTCAGTTGGTTAGGCATCCAACTTCAGGTTAGGTCATGGTCTCACAATTTGTGGGTTCAAGCTCCACATCAGGCTCTCTACTGTCAGCACGAAGTGCTCTTCAGATCCTCTTTCCTCTCCCTCCCTCTGCACCCCCCCCGACTCATGTGCACTCTCTCTCAAATATAGATAAACATCAAAAAAATCAAAACAGTAATTATAAGTATTCTAGCTGGGCTTGAAAAAAGCACAGAAGACACTAGATAATCCTTTACTGCAGACATAAAAGACCTAAAAACAAGTTAGGCCAAACTTAAAAATGCTATATCCTTGATGCAAATCTGAATGTATGCCATGACAACAAGGATTGACAAGGCAGAGGAGTGAATCAGTGATACAGAAAATATAATTATGGAAAATAATGAAGCTGCAAAGAAGAGGGAAGAATAAGGATTGGATCATGAATGTAGACTCAGGGAAATCAGCAACTCCTTAAGGCATAATAACATTCATATCATAAGAATCCCAGAAAGATGAAGAGAGAGAAAGAGGGGCAGAATGTTTATTTGAACGAATTATAGCTGCAATCTTCCCTAATCTGGAGAAGGAAACACACATAAAAATCTGAGAAGTACAAAGAACCCTCATTAAATTCACAAATTCAGCCATCACCAAGACATATCATAGTCAAATTCACAAAATATACAGACAAGGAAGGAATCCTGAAAGCAGCAAGGTAAAAAAACAAACAAACAAACAAAAATGTCCATAACTTACAAGGGAAGAAACATCAGGTTCACAACATATCTGTCCACAGAAACTTGGCAGACAAGAAGGGAGTGGCATGATATAGTCAGTGTGCTGGATGGGAAAAATTATGCAGCCAAGAATACTCTATCCAGCAAGGATGTCATTCAAAATAAGAGAGATAAAGAGTTTTCCAGACAAACCAAAACTAAAGGAATTAATGACCACTAAACCAGCCCTACCAGAAATACTAAAGGGGATTCATTGGAGGAAAGTGACCAAAAGCAACAAAGACTAGAATGGAACAGAGAACATCTTCAGAAAAACAAACTTTAGAGGTAACACCATGGCACTAAATTCATATATATCAATAATCACCCTAAATGTAAAAGGAATAAATGCTCCAATCAAAAGATATCAGGTATTAGAATGCATTTAAAAAAAAAGACCCATCCACATGTTGCCTACAAGAAACTCATTTTACACCTAAAGACACCTACAACTGAAAATGAGGAGTTGGAGAAAAATCTATCATGCTAATGGACATCAGAATAAAGCCAGAATAGGCATATGTATATCAGATGAACTAGATTTTAAACCAAAGACTGTGACAAGAGATGAAGAAGGACATTATATCATAATTAAGGGGTATATCCAACAAAAAGATCTAACAATTGTAAATATCAAAAGGAAAGCTATTTTCACTTGCTTGTGGTTGACATCACCTTTGTTGCAAAAACATGCCCGACACAAAGGAGCCTAAAATGTGTTCAAGATTTCTCTACAGGTGCATTTTCAGGATTTTCACAGATTGCTTTTATGCTCTAGACCTTTCCACTAATCCTCTTCCTCACAGATATCTGTTCTAACAATTCTCAAAAAGTTTTCCATTACAGTTGGTCAAGCATTTACAGTAAAAATGAATTACCCTATTTCACTGAATTCCAAAAACATCAAAATTTTAAGAATAGTGAGTGAAGATACAATATAATTTAATGTTGCAGTTAGCACATATGCTTAATATAGACACCTGAGAAAAAGTACAGACAGAAACAGGCACAGGCATATGTTGCTTTTTTGGTTTTAGAAAAAATTTGATCATATTGTTTATATAACATATAATTTTCATCTTATTCATGTATATCCTTTACCAACCCTTCTGTTAATGGCAAGTTTTTCACATGTTAATTTGTAATAGTAAGTCATAAAGGATACTAAACCTACTCTGTAATATATGTTCCTAGTCATATTTCCCAAATTCATTTATAAAATTTGACAGTGTGGAGAAGTGTGGGCTTCCTTTCACTTAAATATAATTAAGGTAATCAATCTATTTCGGTGGAACTACTTGTTATTCATTATCATATATTTTGCTCACCCTGTTCTAAATCAGGTAATTATTTATCCATATTATATTCTGCATGGTCTAATTTTTCACCTTTGAATACATAATCTAGCTGGAAATTATTTTGGTTTATGATGTAATGGTGGGAGTGTCTAATTTTGTGGTGTGTGGTTTTTCAGGATGCTATGGAAGGACAAGCAGGGCAAAATTCTTGATGTCCTGCAAAATTTCACTATTTTCAAAATTGTGTAGGGCCAGTTCATTTGACACAAATCTTTTGGTCAAGAATCATTCTACTATATATGTGTTTGTGTTTATTAATTCAGAAAGCTATAAATTTGTCATTTATTCATCAAATATTTATCAATTACCTATAGTGGGTATCAAGTGTGGCATGCCATAGAACAGACTGAATTAAATGCAGCACTGACTGTTACACTGTACAGAGCTTAGTTAGGGGTTTGATGTATGTACAGATAATAATACAATCAACCTAGTGTCAGTCTCTTAATTATTTTACATAGTACACAGGACAAGGAATATTGAAATACAAAATTTATAGCATTTCACACAAAATTTTTGTCATGTCTTTTTATGATAATAAAACATTACTCAAATATTTATGATGGTGATGTTTTCCATATATTCAAAAATCTCAAGCTACGTATTGCAATGTCAAAATCAGCATAATAGGTATGTTCAACGTTATTTTTTTTCCTGCTTGTAAAAATGCCCTTCAAGTATAATCTGATCACAGTATTATATACACGTATTTTTATATATGCTTTTATAAAGACTGACATGAATTCAATTAATTTTTCAGAACAATCTATTTTAGTCATGTGTCTTCTAATAGATACTTTTTATTTTGAAGAGAATTCATAGTATTAAATAATTTTAGTTGTAAGAATTATTTAATCTTGAAAGGCAAAAAGAAATTCTGTCATTTTGGCATATAAGTTTTTGAACACAAAAGAAAAATGTGAGGACACCCTGGTAGCAATAGGTTCATAATGTTGTTTTATCAAATCAAGGGGAATGTCAAGAATAATTTTGGTGAGATTTAAAGATTCATCTTCTAATAGCTTTTATATAACAGGTAGTTTTTATCTTATTCCAAAAACAGTAAATAGATTGATCCACTTTTTAATTTTTTTTCTATAGTTAGTAAAGATTAACTTCTCAAATATAATTTATTTGCTATTAGATTGAAATCAAAGTGGTACTGAGGGTTACTAATGCCTGTAATGAGTGGACAGACTTTGTTAATTCAGCAGATTTTACAAATTCAAGACCAGTATTTAGGACCACCAAGACTATTGTGTTGTTGTTGTTGTTGTTGTTGTTGTTGTTGTTGTTATTCATGCTACGAATTCATGTTTTGGGGATGTCATCTCATTGAATCTCAGTTGCATTATTATTAAATAGCACTTTCTATTGACTCCCTGTTGTGAGAATTAATGAAATTAAATCACCTCCTAAAATGTAATAAAGAAGAGACATTTCATAACACAGGCTACACTACTTAGAAAAATAAACGTATTGACAGACATACCATGAAAGAAAACAGAATATTAGCTTTAGATAAGGTCATAGTCTGAGACAATAAGAGTCAATTAGGAAACCAGCATCCAAATTAGAAAACCAGGCACTATTAGAACAATTAGGAAACCAGTGTCCAAATCACGAAACTAGAAACTGGCAGCATATGCTCACAACTGTTTGTGCTGTCTTTCAGCATTCACCACCTTTAAGATTTTACTGTCCTGCCATTTAACAACATAGACGAATATAACTTGCTTTAATACTTATATAAATGGAATGTCTCAATATTTTCTCCTTTGGCTATGCAAATGTTGATCATTTTCATCTCTGTATTCTATTTCATGGTGTGGATAACTGCAGTTTATTGATCTGTTATACTATTAATGGGCATGTGTTTATTTTCCTTTAAAAGCCCAGTACATGCAGTGCTGCTATGAACATTTTACCATATAACTTTTGGTAAATATATAAATACATTTCTGTTGGAATACATCAAAGAATGGAATTCCTGGGTCATAGGATGGGTGCCTGCTCAGCTTTAATAGAGAATGCTGAACAGTTTTCAAATGGTTTTACCAATTTACATTCCCATTAGTGGTGAATAAAGGTTCTGGTGGCTTCTCACTTTTAGCAACACTTGGTATTTTTCCACCATCAATTTTTATCATCTTACTACTTTACTTTCCTTTTTAGAACTTAGGTTCACCTGAAATATTATGTTTATTTGTTTAGTTCTTCCACATAGAATGTGAGTTTCATGTGAACATGTACTTTTTCTGTTGAGGTAAATCCTATATATGAAAAGTAACTCATATATACACTCAAGAATAGCTGTTGAAATGAATGAATACATGTACATTTATATATGCAGAAGGCTTGGGGGGATCAAAAAGGATGTCCATCTTCATCTTTGCCATTGGCTTTCTTTGCATAGTCTCTGAAATATAAAATATTTAACATATGTGCCATTGTGTGAACCCTTAGCACCTTTTTTGATAATTAGTATATCACAGTTTTTAGATTGTCTTATAGTAAATCCTTGAGAAAACTGGAAAGAAGGCTAATATTTGGATAGTTAGGTTGACATAACAATGTTTGTATTTAAAATGTTTACTATACTTTAAATCTAGGAAAATTTTCAAAATATGAAAAACTATCTTATTTAAAAAGTACATTTTAATTCTTAGGAATTTATATGAAAAATTTATTATTATGCTTAAGTTTTTTAAAAAAGGATGTCTTTTCCTGGCCTCTTCTGTCTCTACTAGAGTTACAGCATAAAGTTTTAGAGTTATACCTGTCAGGTCCATGAGTTTAACTGTGATTACCCTGTTATTTACCTCTAGAAGACATGATTCTAAAGTCTGACAACTAGAGTGTCTCAGAATCTTGCTCAATTTTTTTTTTTTTTTTTTTTTACTCTTTTGTCAATTCTTAGAATTAAACATGCTGGGAGATAAAGCAGCTCATTCTATGTAAGCCTCGTGCTGACATCAGGAAGCACTAAGCCACTATACCTTTCATAATTTATCTTTGACATGATTTATCAACTGAAGTTCAGGATTCAGAGAACTAAGAGTTTTTCTCCGAATGTATTTCCTTGCACACATGTGAAATCAACTTGTTGAATCTGAGTTAAAAGACGAAAATTCCAATGTTGTAAAATAGGTCACAGGTAGATTTGCCACTTACAAAAAGTTACATTTTGGTAATTATACTGTAAATAATAGAAAACAAAATTCAACCCTAGGTTCATTCAAACATAAATACAACACATTTACTTTCGTTTTTCAGTGCTACTTTTTTCTGCCCTATTTGGTAGTGCTGAAGTATAATATTTAGACCAAAACTTGAACTATATATAACACGTGGAGCCTGGAAAAGATTTTATTAAATGGTGGAAAGTCCTTCAGGTTTACTAAAGCATTATGTATTAGAAAATAGAAATTATCTTTATTTTTCTTATTACTTTAATTCTCATTTCAGGGAAGGAAAGAAATATGTTCAGATAATGAACTGCAGGGCTAGCAGGGAGGGGCCTCATGGTACCTAAAGAGAAATAGCATTTGTCTGGCTTTTTGCTATGAAGTAGTCATTCTAATCTCTTGATTCATCACCTCTCTGTACTTTTATACTTCTGATAATGAAAGTCTCCCATGAATTTATGCAGAGGGTTGGGTGGTAGAAGGGAGAAAAAGAAATACTATCCTTTATTCCCTGAGAATAAATTATCTCTCAATTTTATTGGGGTTCTTTATGTCATCTCCATTGTTGCACATTCTCAATCTGTGGAACAGTACAGAAGAAGTCGTTAATAGGCAGAAGCAGGTGGATTGAAAGCTTAGAGGAGAGAGGGAGTCTTACACTTTGTTCTATTTAACAAAAGGAGTTGAAATGTATATGAGGTATATGGGAAGAAAGCAGGATAGGAGAGAGCAAAGAAGGCAGAGAAGAAAAGGAAAACAGGAATGGAAGAAAAGAGGGAAGGAAAGGTAAAAGAAAGGCAAAGATAGAGAGAGAGGCAAGAGAATTAAATGGGAATTTAACATGCATCTGGAAAGACTTCCAAGCCTGGAAGTATAGCAATTATCTCACAGCCATAGCTTCTATCAACTTGCCTCTGATAAAAGCAACGACATATGTTAAGCAAACAATCAAATGAAGGCTTTTAGGACCAGATCTTGGTTATATTTCTCTACATATTTTAATAATATTAATAACTTTTATGAGATACAGTAAAAGACAATACAGTTAGAACTGCGCAATTAAATGCTTAGCAGTTTTGAAGGCCAGTCTCATTATTTCTAATCATTAACTCAACAGCAACAAAAGAAGAACATATCCACCAAGCTGAAGGATTTAATTAATATCATTAAAATAATAAAATATCAAGAACATCAATGATTTTAATTTTGTCAAATCATATGGTTAATTTTGTATTTTATCTTATTTGGCCTTTCAGCAGCATTCAGTGAAATTGACCACCATCTTTACCTTGAAAGGCTCTTCCTTCGGCTTTTATGACCGCTCATTTTGCTTTTCCTCCCACTCCACTGATGTTACATCTATTTTCCTCTTCACACCCCTGTATACTAGAGTTCTCAGACCACTTTCTCCATCCTACTCTCTCTCAACAGGGCTGTTAAGTGATTTCATCTTATCATTTGCATTTAAATATAGTGTAGTATAGGGGTGCCTGCTTGGCTCAGTTGGTTAAGTGTTGGACTCTAGATTTCAGCTCAGGTCATGACCTCACATTTCATGGGTTTGAGTCCCACATGGGCTCTGTGCTAACGATGAAGAGCCTGCTAGGGATTCTCTCTCTCTCTCTCCCTCTTTCTTTGCCCTTCTCCCGCTCTCTCTCTCTCTCCCTCTCAAAAATAAATGAATAAACATTGAAAAAAGATTGAATATAGTATAAATATCTTTTGACAGCACACAAACTTTTATCTCCAAAAGGAAGAGAGACCAAGCTTTGGTCAAAACTTGAGAATTGTGTATCTATCAACTAGTTCTCCTTTGTTACATCCTGTAACTTGAATGAGGTGTTGGTCAATTGAGTAGTTTAGATAACTCAGAGTAATTCCCATAGGATATATCAAGCTTTAGAAATGGAGGGCAATTTTCATGTATTATCCTCATTGTTTGGGCTTTAAACCTAAAAATGCTAAGAAAACAGAGACTAACTCTAAACATGTGATTCCCCCCCCCCCAATAGAATGACATGAGGAAATGGATGTGAGAGCTTAGTACATAAGAGATGCATGCAGTCTTTTTCTAGAGTAACTAGGCCCCATGTTATTTCTGATATGGTGGTATATTATCTCATTATGGGATTTACTGTATAACCTTCTTACATTAGGCCACTTTCCATATTCCTTGAACATAAAAGGAAACAGTAGATGGCAGAATTAGTTTTGTTAGGTAGTACAAGGATATTCACAACAAACTAGAAAAAAAATAGAAGAAAGCTTAAAGAAAAGGAAGGGCAAAATAAATTAATACAAAAACTATCCAAGCAGCCATTAATAATCATATATTTAAATAATATTTAATGTCATTGAAGTTTTCCTTCTATAACATTACATTATAAAAGCATACAAAAACTGTCCGGATGGTTTTCTTCAGCTGTGCATATCCTAAAGTTGGAAGAGTAGAGAAAAAATTGTCATTGCCTTTATATAAGTATGGTGAAATATTTTTGAATTATTCCACATAATTTATGTAATATTTAACTACAGACTATGTGCCAACAGAATAAATGCATGTGTGTGTGTATATATATGTGTGTGTGTGTGTATGTATATATGTGTGTATATGTATCTTTACATGTATACATATATGTATATATATATCTTTTCATCCTCTATAGGTAAATTTATCTCATCTTTACTGTTCTCTCGTTCTTTGACTATGCACCAGCTATCATAAATACAGTATCTAATGATGAAGGACATTCTTATTCATGTCATATGTCATGTCAAAAAAAACATTCCTTGTAAGGTACACATTGAGCAGACTGTTCAAAAGAAAAAAGCATATCATCAAAAACAGTCATGTGTTGTCACTATTTATTATCATTTATAAGTAACTTTAAACATAATTTTAATCCTCTCTTTAACTTTATTACAAACTGAACAAAAAATTGAGGCAACCAGAATATTCTTTTACATGCCTTATACACCATAAATAATCTGCTTTTGTTTAAATCCTAATATTAATTTTTTTAAATTTCGATTCATCACCTCAATGTGCTCTCTTACAAGCACCAAAAACTCTTAGCTTTCTCATAGCCTTTAAATCCTCTGAAATGTAAAACAGTCAGTTTTGATAGTTTTATATCCTAATAACTTGGGTAGGAAAAGCCAGGTGAACTGAAAAGACAGTTCAGTAAGATTCAAAACTGGTATTAGAATGTCAACAATGGGAATGCAGAGTGTATAACTACATCTTTTCTGCTTAAATTATACTCAGATGCCAAAATCTGAGTATTTGTTTATGGCTATGATTTACTGGGCACATATGGTGAAGGGCACTCTTGTAAGTGTTTTTCATATTCATCTTATTTGCTACAACAAACCATGAGACATTCCTTGTTATTGTATTTCTTTCTTAAATAAATACTAAAGCACAAAGAAGTTGAATTACTCATAGTCATATAGTTAGTAAATTGTGAAACTGGGATTCAAACAGTTTCACTCCGAATCCAGTAGACTTGAAAACAATGTGAATAATGATCATAAAAAACAAAAATACAATTAAAATACATAGTACTCTAGTGCTTCTGCATGCACATATGCTCTCTCTGTTTCTATATAATGTGTGTATATCTGCACTACATATCACTGACATGTATTGTGAGAAATATGTTATTATAAAAACAAAACATAAACTTATAGAACTTATTATAAAAACAAAACTTATCAGCCTATATATACATCCATATGTGTGTGTGTATGATTTATAAATTATTATATAGGCTTTTCATTTTAAAGTATTCTTGTATCCGATTAATACACAAATATGGCACTTTTAGTTCTCTTCACAGATAGTAAAGCAATGTACCTATTAAACACACTACTGCTCCCCCCAAAAAAATTGAAAACAAAACAAGCCATTAATTGGAGTTAAAAATAATTAACATATTTCTTAGGTGATTTGTCTTTCACACTTCCCGCCGTTATTACAGATTTTCTTCTCAAGAACTATGTTAAATTGTTCCCAACCTGGTATTTCTTCCATGAAGACTAACTTCAAAGTTACACCAAAGGAGCTCTGAAGTTGTTTCCCGTTATTAACATTTTTAAAATGATACTCTTTTGTTAGCCTTTTATAAAGTATTATAGCAGAATATCATATTACTCAGAATTACTGCTACAGATTTCACTGTCAGTACCATTTTTGGAAAATAAATGAAACATTGAAAATATCAATTTTAAATATTAAAATTTGTTATTTTAAAGTGTGTTATAAAAAATAGTTACAAAAATAACCATCTAATCATTTAAAATATGCTTCTTAATCATTTCGATCCTAGACTTCTTAGACAAAAGTTTGTAGTAAAATTATAAAAATAAAATATTATCAATGTTTTAATGTCATGCGTTTTTGCTTTACACATTTTAAATTATGCAGAACTTAAACCACTTTGTTAATGTTTTCAAAATACTTTGTAATCTAATACTAGCGCCTTTTCTAGTCACATAGGCCCAAACACATACATTTACACAATTCTTTCCAGTGGTAAAATCTTCCCCCAGGGGTTAATTTGCCAACTTGTTTGATATTAAGGCAAATAGTGGTTTGTAGTGGGATGGTAAGGAAGGTGACCTTCTATGTATAAAAGTGATTTATGTCCACTTCATGTTTACAGTTTTTCTCTTATAATAATACGTGCTTCACCTTGCAATCAGATTATTTTTAGAATTAAAAAACAATCTGATTAAAAATAATTAAGTGGCTCATCTTTGAAATATCAAGTTCAGCATATGAGCAAACACGACTGTAGAAGAAAGCAAGTAAATACATGTTGAATTACATAACAGCTCCAGGAAACTGAAAATCTCACAGAAGGAGAGTCACTAATAAAAATCAAGACTGCTGAAATATACTGGAAAGGCTTAATAATTTAGGTACAGTGGTATCTGTGAATTCAGATGTATGGTAGGAAGACCTTGAAAACAAAGCATTTCATTGAGTAAGAAATCATTATACCCCAGCAGATATATGCCTTCATACTGCACTTTCACCATAGATGATTAGAAGTTCATTCATTGGAAAAGAGGACAATACCACCAGACTCGAGGCTACTGAGCACAACTGAGGGCAAAATGAGAGATTTCGTGAAAATAGGAGTATTAAGCAATAAACATCATGGTAAGTCATGAAAGCTAACTTATACTTATGTTGCTGGTTCAGTTGCCAGAATCTTAGCAAATAGCTTTAAACCTATAGGTAGGGTGAAAAAGGATTCTCTGGGGGATATTAATCAGACAAAGAGAAAGGACATAAAGCCAGCTTATCACCTCCTTCATTTTATTATAATAGAGTATCATCACAAGTTTTAGAAATAGACACAAAAATCCATAAAATATAAATATGAATTTACAGTCAAGGCAAGGGTTTCCAACTTATGAGGTCTTAAGGTAAAGTCTAATTTCTAACATGAAATTCCAAAATAAATACAATTTAAAAAGTTAACAGACGGAAGAGAGACAATATAACATCCATTATAAAAGCAGACCACCATTAAAAGAACAGAGAGGATTTAGAATTTAATAAAATAGAAAATAAATTGGGCGCCTGGGTGGCTCAGTCAGTTAAGCAGCCGGCTTGGGCTCAGGTCATGATCTTGCGGTCCGTGAGTTCGAGCCCCGCATCAGGCTCTGTGTTGACAGCTCAGAGCCTGGAGCCTGTTTCCAGTTCTGTGTCTCCTTCTCTCTGACCCTCCCCCATTCATGCTCTGTCTCTCTCTGTCTTAAAAAAGTAAATAAACGTTAAAAAATTTTAAAACAAAAAATACAAGATTTGTTCATAAATTGAGGAATTCTTTACAGAAAATATAAAGGTATGGAAAATTAAAGAAAAATATATATATTTTTAAATTAGTTAATCTAGAAGCTGCTATATCTAAATGCCATAATGAATTCAATATAAGACCCCATTGGTTAGAAGATGACTTTTTAAGAATCCATTAAAGTGTGCCTGAGTTGCTCAGTTGGTTAACCATCCGACTTTGGCTCAGGTCATGATCTTGCAGTCTGTGAATTTGAGCCCCACATCAGACCCTGTGATGACAGCTCAGAGCCTGGAACTTGCTTCAGATTCTGTGTCTCCCTCTCTCTCTATCCTTTCCCCATTCACACTCTGTGTGTGTGTCTCTCTCTGTGTCAAAAATAAATCAACATTAAAAATTAAAAATCTATTAAAAAAGAGTGTTGCTAGATGAATTATCACAGAACATTGATTATGAATATCTCCAATAAAATAGTTTAAAATCAATTTCATAAAGGAAAGGGAAAATAAAATTCAGGAAATAATTTAACAAAGAAGTATATAAGGAAGTAACTATAATTAAAGGAAAACACACTTCAAATGCAAATGGGCCAGCAAGGTCCCAGCACTACAAATTATAATAGATATACTGTAATTTAAATACATGATATTCTAAAATATTTGACCCAATGGTATCCCAAGACTTGTATAGCATATTACCACAAACTGGGATGTTTAAACAGAAGAATTGTCCCACAATCCTAGACACCAGAAGTCCAAAATCAAGGTGTTGTAGGGCCATATTCTCTCCAAAGGCTCTGGGAAAGAATCCCTCTATGCCTTTTCCAGTGGTTGGTGGGTGTTGGTATGCCTTGGCTTGTGTCAGCATAGTTCCAGTCTCTGCCTACATGGTCACATGGCCTTCTTCCCTGTGTGTGTCTATGTCTCTGCCCTCTTCTGCCTTTTATAAGGACAAAAGGACATTGGGATCACCTGATTTAATCTTGCAGTCTTTATTTTAATTACATCTGCAAAGATCCTTATTCCAAATAAGGTCACATTCTGACATTCCAGAGGTCTGGATTTCAAGATATCTTTTGCATGACATGATTCAATCCATCAATAATATTAATAGCAATTATTAAAGATTGACAATAAAATGAGTTATTTTTCCCTTATACTTATATTTTGAAATTTCCTGTAATGAAAACATATTGCTTATCTAAAAGAAAAAAAAAAAGGATTTGGGGGCTTTTAAATATGATTCATAGTGATAATGAGATTAAATATCTAAATAGCTTCATAATCATTTGATATATATCATAAACCTAATAAGAATAGTTAAAAGTTACTACCAAGTACTATTATGACATAATTATAAAAATATTATGACCTCTGTATATTTATAAAGCTTTCCTGGTTATTAGAGCATTTCTGGTGGAAAACTCTAAAAATGATTTAAAAATGTTTATATATAATAAAATATAAAAATATTTCTGAAAAAAGCTTTAAATGATATTGGTTAACGTAAATGTAACACAATGTTGTACAAAAATCACTTATTAGTTTGAAAACATCCTGGGAAAATAGTAACTGTTATGAACATAAAAAATTTTTACTTTTACATTAATTATTGCTATAAACACCTATAACAATATATTTGACGTATATACCACACTTTTAATAGTTCATTTAACAACCGCTCTCACTTGCTAAATTCTTCATGAGAATCAGGTAAAGATACATAAAATGTATAAACAGTAATATTTAACATCATTAGGACTCAATGTGAAAAATTGTTTTCATTTTATCATGTTCCTTGAGTTCCCAGTTTAAAAAGTACAGATGTTTATAATGTTAAATTATATGTGTTATGATAATAAATATTAAAATGATTGAATATCTTTCAACTTAAATATAAAAAATATATTAAATCCTCATCTCTATTGTTTTAGCATTAGAATCTCAGAAATATATACTTCTATTTTGGTAATAGTAATGACAATACAAAATGAGAAAAATCAGAAGCATTTAAGAAAAATTGAAAATTGTATTATTTTTAAAGTAGTGTTAGAGCTTGTAAATAATGGAGTACCTTATTTCTCTAGCCATTTGAAATAAAGAAGCCTTTGTTTGCTGTCACCAGAGAAGTTATTCACTAAAGAATCAAAGGAAGTATGAATGAAGCCATTTTATTTATATGCCCCAAATCAAAAAAATAATAGGATAAGACAAATAAAATAAATATATATATAGTGATATTTCAGTTTTGTAGTGTTAGGTGCATTTCCCTTTTTGTATTTTAAGGTTAGTATTTTAAACTTAAAGTCACCTGCAGATTGAAAGTGAGGGGCTGGAGAACAATGTACCATGCTAATGGTTGTCAGAAGTAAGCTGGAGTAGCCATATTTATATCAGACAAACTAGATTTTAAAACAAAGACTCTAACAAGAAATGAAGAAGGGCATAATATCATAACTATGGTGTCTATCCATCAAGAAGAATCTAACAATTATAAACATTTATGCCCCCAAATTGGACACACCCAAATATACAAATCAATTTATAACAAACATAAAGAGACTCATTGAGATAATACAATAATAGTAGGGGGACTTTACTACCCCACTTACAACAATGGAAAAATCATCTAGGCAGAAAATTAACAAGGAAACAATGGCTTTGAATGACACACTGGACCAGATGGACTTAACAGATATATTCAGAACATTTCATGCTAAAGCATCAGAAAAAACATTCTTCTTGAGTGCACATAGAACATTCTCCAGAATAGATCACATACTGGGTCAAAAATCAGTCAACAGTTACAAAAAGATTGAGATCCTAGCATGCATATTTTTAGATCACAACGTTATGAAACTTGAAGTCAACCACAAGAAAAATTTTGGAGACACCTCAAATACTTGGAGGTTAAAGAACATCCTACTAAAGAATGAATGGGCTAATCAGGAAATTAAAGAAGAAATTTAAAAAAATAGAAGCAAAAGAAATGAAAACACAACAGTCTAAACCCTTTGGGATGCAACAAAGGCAGTTCTAAGAGGAAAGTGTATTTTAATTCAGGAGTATTTCAAGAAACAAGAAAGGTCCCAAATACACAATCTAACCTTACACCTAAAGAAGCTAGAAACAGAACAACAAATTAAGCATAAAGCCAGCAGAAGGGAAATAATAAAGATTAGAGCAGAAATAAATGATATAGAAACAACAACAATGACAAAACAAAACAAAACAACAACAACAACAAAACAGTAGAACAGATAACTGAAACCAGGAACTGGTTCTTTGAAAGAATAAACAAAATTGATAAACAGCCAGATTTATGAAAAAGAAGAGAGAAAGGACCCAAATAACTAAAATCAAGATTGAAAAAGGAGAGATCACAACCAACACTACAGAATTACAAACAAATATAAGAGAATACTATGGGGGCACCTGAGCGGCTCAGTTCATTGAGTGCTGAACTTCGGCTCAGTCATGATCTCGCAGTTTGTGAGTTCAAGACCCGCGTCGGGCTCTGTGCTGACAACTTGGACCCTGGAGCCTGCTTTGGATTCTTTGTCTCCCTCTCTCTCTCTCTGCACCTCCCCTACTCACACTCTGTGTCTCTCTATCTGTCAAAAATAAACATTAAAGAAATTTAAAAAAAAGAGAATACTATGAAAAATTATATGCCAACAAACTGGGCAATCTGGAAGAAATGGACAAATTCCTAGAAACTCAGAAACTACCAAAACTGAAACAGAAAGAAATAGAAAATTTGAACAGACTCATAACCAGAAAAGAATTGAATCAGTTACCAAAAATCTCCCAAGAAACAAGAGTCCTAGACCAGATGGCTTCCCAAGGGAATTCTACCAGATATTTAAAGAAGAGTTAATACCTATTCTTCTGAAATGGTTCCACAAAAATAGAAATGGAAGGAAAGTTTCCAAAAGCATTCTATGAAGCCAGCATTACCTTGATTCCCAAACCAGACAAAGACCCCACTAAAGAGGAGAATTATAGGCAATATCCCTGATGAACCTGGTTACAAAAATTCTGAACAAGATACCAGTAAATCAAATTCAACAGTACATTAGAAGAATTATTCACTACGATCAAGTGGAATTTATTCCTGGGGTTCAGGATTGTTATTCACAAATCAATCAAGGTGGTATACTCCACCAAAAAATTGCTAGAACTAATATATGAATTCAGCAAATTCACAGAATAAAAAATCAACATACAGAAATCTGTTGCATTTCTATACACCAATAATGAAGCAGCAGAAAAAGGAATCGATCCCGTTTACAATTGCACCAAAAACAATAAGATACCTAGGAATAAAGTTAGTGAAAGAGGTAAAAGATCTGTACTCTAAAAACTATAGAAGATTTGCAAAAGATATTGAAGAAGACACAAAAAAATGGAAAAACATTCCAAGATCATAGATTGGAAGAAAAAAAAAACATTGTTAAAATGTCTATGCTACCCAAAGCAATCTACACATTTAATGCAATCCCTATCAAAATACCACCAGCATTCTTCACAGAGCTGTATCAAACAGTCCGAAAATTGTATGGAAACACCGAAGACCCTGAATAGCCAAAGCAATCCTGAAAAAGAAAAACAAAACTGGAGGCATCACAAGTCCAGATTTCAAGCTATATTATAAAACTGTATACATCAAGACAATATGGTACTGGCGCACACACACACACACACACACACACACACACACACACACAAAGACACAGAGATCAGTGGAACAGAATAGAAAACCAAGAAATGGACCCACAACTATATGGTCAACTAATCTTCAACAAAACAGGAAAGAATATCCAATGGAAAAAAGTCTCTTCAACAAATGGTGTTGGGAAACTGGACAAGTTTCTTACACCATACACAAAAATAAATTCAAAATGGATGAAACACCTAAATGTGAGAAACCATCAAAATCCTAGAGGACAACACAGGCAGCCCCCTCTTCATTGTCAGTGGTAGCAACTTCTTACTTAACATGTCTCTGAAGTCAAGGGCAATGAAAGAAAACATGAAATATTGGGACTTCACCAAGATAAAAAGGTTCGGCACAGCAAAGGGAAAAAAAAATCAACAAAACTAAAAGGCAGCCTATGGAATGGGAGAAGAGATTTGCAAATGACATATCTGCTAAAGCGTTACTATCCAAAAATAAAAAGAACTTATCAAACTCAACACCCAAAAAAAAAATCCAATTAAGAAATGGGCAGAAAACACAAATAGACATTTTCCAAAGAAGACATCCAGGTGGCTAACAGACACATGAAAATATGCTCAACATCACTAATTATTAGGGAAATATAAATCAAAACCACCATGAGATACCACCTCACACCTGTCAGAATGGCTAATATTAACCTAACACAGGAAACAGCAGGTGTTGGTGAGGATGCGAAGAAAGGGGAACCCTCTTGCACTGCTGGTGGGAATGCAAACTGGTGCAGCCACTCTGGAGAACAGTGTGGATTTTACTCAAAATCTAAAAATAGAACTACTCCATGATCCAGCAATTGCTCTATTAAGTATTTACCAAAAGGATACAAAAATATAGATTCATAAGGGTTTGTGAACCCCAATGTTTATAGCAGCATTATCCACAATAGCCAAACTATGGAGAGAGCCCACATGTCTATCTACTGATGAATGGATAAAAAAGATATTGTATAAATATTCAATGGAATATTACTCAGCCATCAAAACAAATGAAATCTTGCCATTTGCAATGCTATGGATTGAGCTAGAATGTATTATGCTAAGCAGAATAAGTCAATCAGAGAAAGGCAAATATCATAGGATATTGTGGATATGTGGAATTTAAGAAACAAAACAGATGAACATATAGGAAGGGGGGAAGAGAAGAAAGGGAAACAAACCACAAGAGACTCTTAATGATAGAGAACAGAGGGCTGATTGATGGAGGTGAGTGGGAGATGGGCTAGATGGGTATTAACGAAAGCACATGTGATGTGTACTAGGTGTCGTATGTAAGTAATAAATCACTGAAGTTACTTCTGAAACCAATATTGTACTAAATATATAACCAATATAACCAATATAACTAAATATATAAGCAATACAAACTAAAATATATAAAAAATAAATTTAAAAAATAAAGTTATTATTAAGTCAGTAGACATATACTCTGACTTCCACATACTATGTTCCACATACTAAATTGATTAAGTTTTGTTTCTTGCCCTCATTTGTTCATAACTTCAGGGAGAACAATCATGACACAGAGGATAATGCAGGTTTTATATGAATTATGTAGGTCAAAAAACAATTAAGGGTTCTACTCCTTGATGTGAAGAAAGGGTCACATACCAAATTACGTTTAATGAAGGCTTGAGGGAGAAGAGGACTCTTTAGGTAGAAGGGCCACATAGGTCATTTGAAGAAGTGCTGGAAGGAAGTTGTTACAGTGTAACCCACACACAATGGATAAAAAGTAAAAGTAAAAGAAAGCACAAACATCTTTTCTAATTTTTATCTAAACCCTCCCCTAGGAACATGTTTGAAGTGATATTTAAGTCTACTAGGGACAACGTTATTTTTAATTTAGAAAGTCAGAAATTGTAGTTGACTAAAGGATTTGTTATTATCTTTGATACCACATGCCATTTGCTGAGAAAATTGCCTTTCTCCTCAAAGCCAGGGATTCCAAGGTATACTTTCCAGGCATTAGGGGAAGGATTCCAGTCTCAACCAAAACATCAGGGTGCTCCTTTCAGTGAAGATCCTAAGGATAGCATGAAGGGAAGTGCAGCTCTAGAAAGTGTGGGCACAGCAGGATTGCAATGCAGGAGCAGAAGTAGTACTGGGGTTAGCAGCACAGGAGGAAAGCACGGTATAAAGGGGATTCAACAAGAGGCCTTAGAGGAAATAACAAGGCAGCAGGAAAAAGCAAACAGCAGGGCAGCAAAAAGAATATGCTCCCACACATAAAAGAGAACAGTGTACATAAGAAAGAATGCAGGAAAACAACTGAAAGAGTTGGAGAGACTTTTTAGAGGGGGTGTGCAAGGTCAAAATATATTGTGATTGCTGAAGACTGAGAAACTGAAAAATAATAATAGAAGATAGGACACAGAACAAAGTAGACATGAGATCATGAGTACTTGTCGGAGTTGAATTTTGTGCTATCCTGACTATGGGATTTGTTCTAAGAAGACAATACACCAAAATTTCATGGAAATCAAATATATATAATGTCTTCCCACACTAAATTTTCCTCATCTACTTTATATATTCAGAAAATAATGCAGTAATACTTAAGTAAACCTTTTCTTTAAAATAAACTTTAGTTAGAAACAAAATCCTGACAACCATATAGATCAATATTACTTAGCCATTTTGGCTTCTTGAGCACTTTTGAGAATATATTGAAAGGTGCAAACCCTTTCTCCAGAGAAAAAAGAAAAAAAATTCACATGTACAAATATTTTGTTTTACTTCAATGTCTTGGGATTTATGTATTTCAGAGAGAAAGACTATAAAAATGATTGTATGTCTTCAATTCTAGTTTTATGTAAAAACCAATGGCTACACTTCTGAAAAGAAGGCAATATGAATCCAAATGTTGCAATTGGTGTTTGTTTGTTTTTAATATGAAATTTATTGTCAGATTGGTTTCCATGCAACACCCAGTGCTCATCCCAACAGGTGACCTCCTCAATGCCCATCAACCACCTTCCCCTCCCTCCCACCCCCCATCAACCCTCAGTTTATTCTCAGTTTTTAAGAGTCTGTTATGGTTTGGCTGTCTCCCTCTCTAACTTTTTTTTTCTTCCCCTCCCCCATGGTCTTCTGTTAAGTTTCTTAGGATCCACATAAGAGTAAAAACATACGGTATCTGTCTTTCCCTGCATGACTTTTTTCACTTAGCATAACACTTTCCAGTTCCATCCACGTTGCTACAAAAGGCCATATTTCATTCTCTCTCATTGCCAAGTAGTATTCCATCGCATATAAACCACAATTTCTTTATCCATTCGTCAGTTGATGGACATTTAGGCTCTTTCCATAATTTGGCTATTGTTGAGAGTGCTGCTATAAACATTGAGGTACAAGTGCCCCTATGCATCAGCACTCCTGTATCCCTTGGGTAAATTCCTAGCAGTGCTATTGCTGGGTCATAGGGTAGATCTATTTTTAATTTTTTGAGGAACCTCCACACTGTTTTCCAGAGCGGCTGCACCAGTTTGCATTTCCACCAACAGTGCAAGAGGGTTCCCGTTTCTCCACATCCTCTCTAGCATCTATAGTCTCCTGACTTGTTCATTTTAGCCACACTGACTGGCATGAGGTGGTATCTCAGTGTGGTTTTGATTTGTATTTCCCTGATGAGGAGTGACGTTGAGCACCTTTTCATGTGCCTGTTGGTGGTGTTTTTGTTTTTTAAGATGTTGTAAGTTTACTCAAAATTTCAACATCAAAACTGTGATTGGTTTTGATAATAACTTGAAATTTGAAGTGATTTTTGGCTTAGCACCTTACTTGTAATCTGGGCCCTTAATCAATTTTTATAATTTATTTTGATGATAGAAAACGTCCACATCTTGGAATGGATGTATAGTGCTGTACAAAATTGGATATTGCATGATCAATACATTGTATCAAGCAAAAGGAGACTTGTGTCAACCAAGGCTGGACTTCACCAAGATCCTTTACATTTTCCTCAGCACATTTAAACCACCTGCCAAGTTGAGCACCATCAGTTTGCCAGCGTGAAAATGACTGTGCATGAACATTCAAATTTTAAGATTACCCAAGCATGTTATTTGCTACATTTCATCTGTATTCTGTTATTTATTATTAGCCTTTTTTTACTCTTTTCAAAATACTTTAAAAGCACTGTGAATTATTTCTAGAGGTCTGCAGATGTTTGCTTAGTACAAATATGGCCAAGCTTTCTCATACTCTTTTTGAAATCTATGGAAAATCCATCTCTCACAATAAAAAGTTTTCTTAGTATTCTTCAGTTCTATTCTATCCTTAGAAATTGCCTACCACATTGTAATTTCTCTTCTTCCTGGATAGAATTAGTATTTCCCAGGCTTTGTTGTTGTTAAATAAAGCCATGAAGCTCAGTGACAGTCAGTGGGTTATGAGGATTGAAATAATGTGAATTCTTTTCAGTTTTGGCTCATAACAACTCCCACACACCCTCCATCATGTTATTCTTCCATCAGATGCAGATTATTTTAGGGATAACATGGAAGCCATGTGTTGAACCCAGTGGCACAGCCTTGGTCAGCCTCTAATCCTGAATGATTAAGCAAGAAAGGCTGTTCCCCCCACCCCCCACCACACACACACCCTCTTTACCTGCCCAGTGTTGTTGCAGGAGAAAGAATCCATTTTTATTATATATAGAGCCTGTAATTATCTCAATTCTTTCTTATTTAGAATTAGACAATCTATATGATGTAAAAATATGTACCTTGAAATGGCCTTAAGAGAATTTAAAATATGTGTCAGTGACCTTGTAGACTGTGAGAAAAATGTGATGAGAAGATGGACAATGGATGTTGGAAAGCTAGTTATCCACTGACAAACATTTGGCAATATTAACACATGTGGCAAGTGAAAAGTAGAGTAGGTTTCTACAGAACCCCTTAGCTTCAGGTATTGTTTGTGATGATCCAAATTAGTAATGTGTAATATAAGAGATAAGCTTGTGGGAAGTAGGAGCAGGGGAGGGAGTCTTGTTTATAATCAGGAATGAAAGGCAGTAAAAGAAGCCCAGTAATGGGACTTTGTAGAGATAGCACTGGTTTTAGATGCCATATCATAAGAAACAAGACTATAAAGTGTGTTATGCAACAATGCCCTTAAGACTTCTGAGTTTCAGTTGGCTTCTGTGTGGCTGCCACTAATTTGAGAGAATATTGCATGGGTGCAGGAAACAAAGTAAAGGACTTATGAGACTTCTGTCTAGTAAAATTGTGTATTTACTCTAGTAAATTAGTGTATTTACTCTAGTAAAATTGAGTATAATTAGTGGCACATGAAACTAAATGGAAGAAAATTGGTCAAATACCTTCTAATATTTTGAAGGACATGTAGTTACAAAGAAAATCAGAGCCTGGATGAAGAAAGATTGGATTCTAGGGTTGCCTGGGTGGCTCAGTCGGTTAAGCGTCTGACTTTGGCTCAGGTCATGATCTCACGGTTCGTGGGTTCAAGCCCCGCATGGGGCTCTGTGCTGACAGCTCAGAGCCTGGAGCCTGCTTCTGATTCTGTCTCTGTCTCTCTCTCTCTGCCCCTCCCTTGCTCATGCTCTGTCTCTCAAAAATAAATAAATGTAAAAAAAAAAAAAAGAATAGAAATATTGGATTCTAATACAACCCTGAGTGGTCTGAATTTGTAGCAGCTAAAAGTATGCTGTGAAATGTATATAATACACTGTGGAGCTGTTCTTAAATTTTGTGACCACAAAGAATCATATCTAGATTGATGGAGAAAATGATTTATCCTTTGAATTTTATGGCTTCACAGTCCTATGGGCACAAAGATTATGATCCATAACAAAAAACTAAAATTAAAATTAAACAGATAAGTTTTCAAAACGGAAAAGGAAAATAAATAATTTTATTTACTGTGAAATATCTAATGTAAAGTAAGTTCATAATGAGGATTAATAGTTAAATTTTATTTAATCACTATCAATATTAATAATCCTTGATGTTAAAGAATTTTCACAGATGTACATTTATCATCATGCAGGATAATATACCTAATAATTTTCAGACATAATTATTCAAAAAATTTGAAGACAATTATTAAAGCATAATTAAGGAAACAGATAAATATATTAACATAAAACTTGTAAAATTTATAATAAGTGTCAAAATTGGCAGGAAATAAAAATGTATTTATGCAGATACACATTCATATTAACAATATATATTTGTATCTCCAACATTTAGCAGGATATGTAATATTAAATATATCACATATTCTCTAATATATAATATACTGTATACAAATATGCATATCTATATAACAATATCTGTTTGCCCTTACATTTGTATCCTCTTCTTCCAAAAATTTATTTGAAACTTCTTATAAATTATGCTAATACATTGCTTTATTTTGCATTAATTTTTGTTCTGATTTATAAATTTTTTAATAGTATCCATGGACTTTTAGTGCAGTTGTATGCAATTGAAATTTTAATTAATAATAACTTAGAAAGCATAATTATTCATTATAAAGTGAAGAACAAGACAAAAATTTTCACACTTTTCACTTCCCACTACACTGTATTAGAATTCCATTTGCTCTGTGTAATTCATAATTCAAAGTGTTTTGTATTGCCAGTTGTAGTTGTTTTCATTTTAGTAGTAATAGAGGTAAAATTATGTCTTATTATGGTTTTAACTTGCTTTCCCTGATGACTAATAACCGAGAATCTTTGATAATTTTGTTTGCTATCCACATATATGTTTATAGTATAGTACGTAAACATGTGTGATATATGTGTGTAATATTTTTAACTATCTGTTTAGATCTTTGAGAAATAGAAAAACTGAGAGTTATGATCATTGTTTTAAAACACAAAAAGGAAACATAAAGCTATTTCAGTGTTTGAAAGGTGATACAGACATACTCATAAAGTTAGTCAAGTGTTTTTTGTGAAGAAATTCCTTCATATACTTCTGATACTTATATAACTGAAAATTACATTTTTTAAAATTACTACTCATAAAATGGAGCAAAACATGAAATAGTTTATTGTCTATTAAATATACATTTTTTGAAAGTGATTAAAAAACAAAACTCAGTGAAAGCAAAATGTCAGGTTATATTATTAAAAGTGACCTTATTTCACTTAGCATAATGCTCTCTAACTCCATCCATGTCATTGCAAATGGCAAAGATTTCATTCTTTTAATGGCTGAGTAATATTCCAATATGACATATATGTATATGTGTGTATATATATATACACACACATACGTATACACATATATTCACACATATATATACACATACATACACATATATATATATATGCATATATATATATGACATCTTCTCTATCCATTCATCAGTCAGAGGACATTTGGGCTGTTTCCACCATTTGGCTGTTGGAGATAATGTTGCTGTAAGCATTGGGGTGCATGTATCCCTTTGAATTAGTAGTTTTGTATTCTTTGGATTCTTTGGGTAAACACCTAGTAGTGCAATTGCTGGGGCATAGGGTAGTTCTATTTTAACAAGTCTATTGAAAAAAAGTATATTTAAGGGGAGGGTGGGTGATGGGTATTGAGGAGGGCACCTTTTGGGATGAGAACTGGGTGTTGTATGGAAACCAATTTGACAATAAATTTCATATATTGAAAAAAAAGAAAAAAGTATATTTAGTTCAAAATAGACTAATTCATAGTCAAATTATGAACTACAAACTAAGCTTGTAAATGTATTGTTTAATTTTATTTAATACATCTTAAACTACATATTTACATTTAACAAGGGAGTACTACTAAGGCATTTATAAATATCATTATTTTTTGCAATTTAGTGCATAATTTATTGCTGTGCAACAATTTATTGCAAATTTAATAATAGTTTAAAACAACACAAACTTATTATCGCCTAGTGTCCATAGGTCGCCAGTCTGGGTACTGTTACCAGGATCCTGCTCAGTGTCTCACCAGGCTGCAATCAAAGGCATACCTGGGGCTGCCATATTATCTAAAGTTCAGAGTCTTCATACAAGTTCAGTGATCACTGAAAGGATTCAGTTCCTTGCAGTTCTCAGACTGAGGTGCCCACTTTCTTGCTTGCTATCATCCGGGGGCCATTTTTAATTCCTAGAAGCCACCTACAATTACCTGCCATATGGCATTCTCTGAAACATGGCCGTTTGCTTCTTCATGGCCAGAGGGAGATAGTTGCTTCAGGTTCCCATTTCTATGAGGCCACTTCTTTCTCTGGCCTCTGGGCATACTTACTTATTTAGGCTAGAGCCACCTAGGAAATCTTTAACTTAAAGTCAACTAATTTGAGACTTTTTCATCTTCAAAATTCATTCACAGCAACACCTTGATTAGTGTTTAATTGAATAACTGGGAGAAGATGTGGATACCAGGGCTGAAGAATCTTAAGGGAGTATCTAAGAGTTTTGTCTACTATACATACATTGAGAAACAAAATGATTGTTTTATTGAGCATCCCCTGAACTAATTAGATACAGGGCTATATCCTGGCTCTCAAAAAGTACCTCAATATTTTATGAATAACTATACTCTGAATAAAAAAAACTTACCTATCTTGAAAATAAGTTGGGGTATTTTGTAGGATACAAAAATATATCTTACACTCTAAAATTATGTTCACAAATTTTAATTCTGTATTTTAAGAAGGGAAGTTTGATTTTAGTGTCTTTATTACTTATTTTTTTTCTTTTTCTTTGCCTCTTTATTACTTATAATACTAAAAGATATTTAAGGATATATTTAACTATTTGAAATCATGTTACCAATTAGGCTGCTCATTTCAGGAATTCCCATCATATATTGTAATAAAACAAATGTTCAAGATGTGCATTTTTAAAAATAACCAATGAATTTTAAGTGTATTTTGGGCTTACTATTTATTCCTGAATTATATTTTCAGGATTAATAAATAGCTTATGCTATTGTCACATACATGTGACATGATATATGGATGATCCCACTGCAGAGTATAGAGTTTTGTTTTAGACGTCTGCAAGTCTGAACATGAACTTTACAGATTGGGCCCTGGTATGTAGTGATCAACCTATAGATATTAGAAGCTCAGTTTCTATACTTTATAAATTATATACTTTATACTAATTCTATACTTGATAAATTTGTATATAGTTCTGGCATTTTTAGAAATTTATATTAAAGCTTCCTCACTGCTAGTCTAATTTCAAGTCAAATTAATATCAAATTTCAGATTTTATAAGAGTATAACATTAAAACTTTTTATTTACATGTAATTGTACTTTTACCACAAACTGCATAAAATTATTTATTCTTACCCATTTTTACTAATGCAGAGAAAATAATTATCATATTTTTGGAAATAAGGTCAAAGACAGATTCTAGATGGTCATGTTACAGCACTTAGAAGTTTATGAACATCCTAGCGCATATGCCACTTCCAAACAAAATGTCCAATCATTAGCTGTGTGACATTGGGCAAAAAAAAATGAATGTATTGGTTTTTTTTTAATAGTTTCATCATCTATAAAATAAGTTCTCTCTTTGCAGTCTTCAAATTCCTTGCAATCTATGACATGCAGGAATGACCAGAGATTTTCTCCAGAATCACTTCTCTGTCCTGTTACTCTTAGCATTAGCTATGGAGGATATAAGACCATCTTTCTCTCTCCCTCTCCCTCTCTCTGCCCCTCGCTCACTTGAGCCCACTCTGTCTCAAAAAAAAAAAAGTTCATGCCTGAAACATCGTATATAGGGTTTTGGCCAGGGTCCAGACTCTTCAATGTAATGTATCATTTTCATTGCATCATATCAAATGTGCATTCTATCAACATGACTTACGACATTGATATTGATGGTGATCACCTGCCAGAGGTAGTGTTTGTCAAGTTTCTGCATTGTAAAGTTACCCTTCCTTGCCCCACTGCTTCTATGCTGTCTTCTTTGGAAGGAAGTCACTATGGGTTCCCCATACGTAAGGAGTGAGAAGTAATCTTTTACTTCCTTGAGGGAAGACCATCTACTTAATTTATTTGGGATTTTTTTATTTTTAGTTTATTTATTTATTTTGAGAGAGAGAGAGGGAGAGAGAGATCAAGTGCACATGGGAAAAGGGCAGAGTCAGAGGGAGAGAGAGAGAATCCCAAACAGGTTTGTGCACCATCAGCGTGGGGCCAGATGTGGGTCTTGAATTCATGAACCATGAGATCATGACCTGAGCTGAAGTCAGTCGCTTAACCGACTGAGCCACCTTTCTTTCAGATTCTTTTGCACAGGAGATTTGTCCCTTCATTCTCATTTATTTATTCAATCATGCATTCATATAAATGAGTATTTACTTTATATTCTGTGTTATATTCTAATACTACTTTATTTAGTTTGTTGCTCAAATTCTTCCAGCTTTGGCCATTGATCAAGGAATTTAAGTACAGTTTTAGAAATGAGAAGGTATATATTTGGACCACTGAGCCAATGCTGGGAACTGCTATATAGCCAGTCACCACATATTTGAGTAGTGGTATAGTGCACAACTTTGAGAACACTATTAACCTTGTCATGTATCTAAATGGGACCCCACAGAGTTCACAGTACAAAGCTTTTGAAGTCAAACTCAGCATCCTAGTATATAGTCATGCATCTTAGGAACTGGACAACAATTCAGATACTTCACAATTCAATGCAGCTTTTAACTTGGATATCTTATCATCCCTGGCAATATATGTGTTCTTTCAAACTGATTGCTGTGTTCCATATTAGGTTTATTCTGCTTCTTTTTATATCTTCTTTCACTGACTCTGCCCTTTTGAACTAACTGCTTCCTCCTTCACTGTTCTCTGCAAGTCAGAGGTAAATCTGGGGCTAAAAGTAACATGTAATGTATAAATGAACTTCTTAGGATGTAAAAACAAAATTGATTTTTATATTTTGGAATTTTGTTACATTTGTATTTTTATACAAGTTTAATTCTCAGATTTCAAACATTTTCATTATGATTCAGGTTAGTCATTTTTAGCTTTCTCTGTGGTTCAATGACTCCTATGGTTCCTAAGCATCACAGTCAAAACACTAAGTAGATACATACTTTCTACTGATGTAACTAAAGGAGAAAGATATTTTTAGCTAGCTTTTCCAATACAGAATCATACTCAGGAAAATGCTGATAGTAAGTGACTAACTTTTCTTTATGATAACAGCCCAAGACTCATCTCAGCTACTGGTGGATCTGAAGTTTGATTGTCAGAGGTGATGCAGTTTATACCAGCTCTCAAAGAGAAGGTATGTGCCCAGTTTTGTGAAGTAAACTTAATATTTTTATTCTCATCATGCTGCTGTTTCTTCCTTAAAAATATTTTACTTGTTTGTTAAATGAGTTGGCAAATATTGCTTCTTAAAACTTAGATCTAGAAATCTGGCAATTGGTGATGTAATTGGCTTTAAAGTGAGGAAAATCTTTTGCTCAATTTCCACTTGCTTTATATTTTTTTCTGCGTTTAATTCTAGCATCTTCCCTAGAGTAGAATGACTGTAAACCTTTGCGATTGACATCATGTAAGAAATCCTTGTGTTGTCAAGGTACCTCGGTTTGGTTAACTTATGTAGCAGATTCCAGGAAAAGAACTATTTTCCCTGCAAGCGACCATCAGTAAGTGCTCCCATGTTAGTATTGTCTGAAAAATACGAGTATTCTCTGCAGAATAAAAGAGTAAAAGAGTAAAAGAGTATTCTTCTACAGACTTTAAAATATGTCATTGTGGGCTATTCTATCATGTAACTGCAGTTACATCTTAAATGCTTACCAGCATTTGAAAGTGAATATATTTATGTTTAAAATAAATCCAAATAAAATATCTTGTTTGTACCATTCTTATATGATAATTATATGTGATCATAAATGACTTGATTACAGAAATATTTTAGGCTACTGAAAATGATATCAAAGTAGAAATTTTGTTAATTATTTATTCTTCTAAAAAATAAGGCTGAAATTGAAGAAGAGGCTGAAGACTAAGTTTTGGCTAAATACTGAGGTCAAAGCTTCCTTATTTAATACAATTCCTTTTTACTTTTAATCTCTCCTTTTTCTTTCCTTAATACTTTCTTTATTATTTTTTCCTTGCCTATTTTCCCTATTATTTTTTAATAAATCTCTTTTGGTTTTTGCATATTTTACCATGTAACTGATGAGTTATAAATAATATTTTTTTGGTTAGGCCACTCCATATGTACCTCTAGTCAGCATGAAATAATGTGGCATATATACATGGACAGATTTTTACTGTTAAACTGGTGGGCATGGCAAGTAGTTTTTTTTTGTTTTTGTTTTTGTTTTGTACTTTTCAATGAAAGAACATAATGAATGAAACCATAAATATAAGTCAATTCACCATATAGACATTTATTAGAAAGTTTAAAGTTTCTTATAAGTTTTGTGGGTTTGTTTGTTTGTTTTCCAATTTGCTTGTGCTTTTAATTATCTTCTTGAAAATTGCGTGGTATAGTTAAGGTACTGCATTTGTTGAATGAGGAAACCTTTTCCTTTCTGTGATGTGTGCAATGCGACGTATTTCTAGTTGGTCATACCTGGAATGTTTATAAAAACCCACCTCAGTGAAAAGGAATATGAATAATATTACTAAATAGAGAATATATAATCATAAAGGAAATTAAAAATAGCATTATGAAATTAGAAACTGCAACAGAGTACTCATCATGTGGGATCTAAACAGGAAAAGAAGTTGTGTCAAAAGTGGGATTGGGATAGAGGAAGGACAAAATTACCTTTATTGTGAACTTCCTGTGTGTCTGGCATTAGGTTTTTCACATATGTTACTTTTACCAGCTGCTCATTTTTTAACTAATCCTCAGAGTTCTTTGCATACATTTGCCCATTAATAGCCAAGTAAAGATAGCTGTTCAGAGTGAAAGAGATGTTAAAGGAATAAGAAGCTTCTTCGTAGGACTTTTCCACAAATTAATATAAATCAAGTAAAAAATATGGAAATACTATATTATCAAACAATATACTTTCATTTGCTTGAGTAAAAAGGTAAATGCTTTTGTCTTGCACATTAACATTATGACTTAACTTCCCTTCCCTGTGTTCCCTTTCTAAATTTCCCAGTTCTTCATTTTGTTTTATTTATCTGTACAATAATATCGAATCCAGAAATTTATTCTCTCATCAGTCTATTCCCTATGTAATATTTTTTAAGATATGAAATTATTTTACTTTCAACATTTTGACATTGCTCATTATTTATTTGCTCATTATTTATTATTCATACCTCATACATTACCTAAACATGACTGACTTTCAACAAAAATATATTAAATAAATCAGTGTAATGCCATCACATATTTACAACTAAACATAATGAAGCAGTATTCTAAAATAATACCCCAAGAACAGAGTTGTGTATAAATCAAGAAACTTATTGTTTTTAAACATTTTTAAGTTTATTCAAGAATTAGCTAAGATAATTTTATTATTTGAATGGAAATTTGCTCTTTAACACCAAATAATTCATAGCAAGATGATACTTCACCCTGTAGATTCTAAACTTCTATATTAAAAAAAAAATAAAGCCACAATCATATTTCATGACAGTAGAAACCTAACCAAATAGAAGCAGTGCGTTAAGTGAATCAATATCATGGAAAGGGAGGAGAAAGAGGAAACATTATTTTTCATCCCAAAAGATGTAGACATGTCATTTTACATTAAAAGCACTCCATCAGGTATATGAGTATCTTACAAAAAAATGTTAAACAGAAAGAAAATATATATGGGGCACCTGGGTGGCTCAGTGGGTTAAGCATCTGACTCCTGGTTTGGACTCGGGTCACAATCTCACAGTTGTTGAGTTAGAGCCCCATGTCGGGCTCTGGGCTCACAGCATGGAGCCTGCTTGATATTCTGTCTCCCTGTCTCTCTTTTCCTCCCCTGTTTGTTCATTCTCCCTCCCTCCCCCCTCCTCTCAAAAATAAATAAATAAACATTAAAACAAAAATAAAGAAATGCATATTTAGTTACTTAATAACTCAAATAGGGGAACCTACAGGAAGTAAAGGAGGTGGTCAAGCAATGAGGGTATTTAAATCTGAACAGCTGGGAAGACCCGAGAAAGTTCTAATCTTTATATCCTGCTTGTGGCTAAATTGCAGTGTGAAACAGATTTATTTGGAATGTCTTAAACTATAAAGTTGGGCAACCTTTGTTAAACTCTGGAGAGGACAATATTTTATTTTGAGCCTAACAAATTAAAGATCAACCTGGGCCATCTGGGTCTGTAATAAGAACAAATAGCAAAAGCATGGTTAGCAAATATCATAGCATGGTTAAAGGGACGTTGCAAACATAGCTGTCTATAGATGCTGTAATTTACAGACATTTTCTATTTCCTCTGATAATAAATTTAATTTATTCCTTTGGCCCTTCATTTTGAATAAATTTTCTGTCACTTTATCAATACATTCCCAAGGATTTCAGAATGGTTAAAGTTGCATAGAATAAAATTCATGGGCCTGACACATTATAAATAGCACAAATTCTTATAAATTTGCTACATATAATTTTCTCTCCTAGATTTATCATTTAACAAATAAAAGGTATTCAGGTGAATTATAAATTTGATATTTCTAGTTTATTCATGGTCTATTAGAGTAGCTTGGAAGAATTTTTCAAAAATGATCACAGGCATTTTCATTAGATAAAACTAACCATTTGAAATACTTCCAGAAAAACTACCTATTTTAAATAGCACCTTGGAGTTACATTGTTTAACTGTCTCTTTTTACACTAGCAATATTTTATTTTTCACTTTTATGTCAAATATTTCTTTGTCATTGGCCATTCAATCAAATATATATGTGTAAAGATGAAAATAAGATGCAAAGGAAATGTATTTTAACAAAAGCAAGATGATAATGAGTAGCTTAACGATTTATGGAAAACTATCTCTGAATTCTAATTTTTGCATTTGGTTCCTACTCACTTTAATCATTCCGTATTGCTTTAGAAAATAAAATTATTTTATATTTTTCATTTTTATCTAAGAATCACAGCTGCTAATTGACCATAATGAAATGAAAATATTTTAAAGGGTTCATAAACTAATTTTAAACTTGTTATTACAATGATTTATTATAATAGATGAACTGAAATAAAAGTTTATGATTTAAGGGCACCTGCATGGCCCAATTGGTGAAACAGCAGAATCGGAATCTTTTTTTTTTTTTAAGTTTATTAATTTTCAGAGAGAGAGAAAGCATGAGCAGGGAAGAGGTAGAGCGAGAATTCCAAGAAGGCTCTGCATAGTCAGCACAGAGCCCAGTGCAGGACTCTAACTCACCAACTGTGAGATCATGACCTGAGCCAAAGTCAGACTCTTAACCCACTGAGCCACTCAGGCACCCCAAGCATCAGACTCTAAATTTCAGGCCAGGTCATGATCTCATGGTCATGAGATCAAACAGCGCGCTGACGGCAGGGAGACTGCTTGGGATTTTCTTTCTTCCTTTTCTCTCTGCCTTTCCCCCCCATTCACGTGCTCACTCTTTCTCTCAAAATAAATAAATAAAAACTTAAAAAGAAATTTATAATTTAATCATGGGGAGGGTTTTTTAAAAGCTGGACACACATGTCTTCATGTAAAAATTTATTGACATCATTTATAGAACTCTAGTAAATTCTTAATCATTCAAATTACCCTATATTTAAGACTTCTCATGTTTGAATTATCTTATTGGCCACATACTTCTCTCCACCTACTTTTTTTCATACATTTACTGCACATAAACATACCTTTATTCCTTCTCAGTAGCTGAGGAATTTCTTTCTCACCTAAACATATTCCTATACTAAATTTTGTCTTTTTCTTCTACATCCCAATTCTTTCCCTTACTTGAACTTTATTAAAAAACAAAACAAAACAAAACACTTCAACCTGTCCTTTGTTTACTACACTAAGCCCTAATGAATTATTTCCTTTGTTCTTCTTATTCACCTTACCAGTTATTATCCTTACCTTTGCCTCTGTATTTCCAAATGGAAATGATTTGCCACAACTTCTACCCATTTGTGACATAATTTTATATGGGTCTTAAAAAAAATCTCTCTCTTGATATAGGTTATCTAACAATATATATGATAAGAAACACTAGTATGATTGAAAGAAAACTCTAGTAAAATGACTTTGAACTATATGATGCTTATATAGCAAAAAAGGAAGGTGTAATCAATGAAGGGCTGCTGCTGATGTTCACAGTTATAAATCAGGGGACCAGATTCTTCCTGTCTATATTTCTTATGTCCAGCAGGTTAGTGTTATGAGTATAATCCCATCAGATGGCTGCTGTACTTTGACTTTTTTATAACTATGCCAGGTAGCTGAAAATATCCTTTGCCTTATGAGATTTGTTTGTTTGTCTGTCTGTTTGTTTGTTTGTTTAATGGAAGAAAGTCCCCAGCACACCTGCATATATCCTTTTGGTAGAATTGGGCCACATGATCACCCTTAACTGAAAGTAAATTTCAATATGTTTGGATTCCTTTTCTTTATAATCAAGAAAGTAAAGGATACAGTGGTCTAGTAATGAGCCCTGGGTCTACAACATCAACCACAGTATTTAGCTACATATGATGTCATAATCCAACTTCCAACCTATTTTGTCATCTTCTGTCTCAGATATTTTCAACTGGGGCTGGTATCACCTCCTTTAATGCTATTTGGAAATTGGTCAGATGTTTTCTGATTGTTATGGACTGAAAATTGATACCAGCATGGAGCATATGAATGTCAGAGATGTTAAAATCTTGTATTGTGTGGAGTAATGTCTAATGTCAAGCAATGATATCCCTATCAAAATTGTCGGTGGTATCCACTTTGTTAAAAAAAAAAAGAATATTTTGTTTAACCTTACCAGACAAATCAACTTAATATTTCTTTTGCTGTCAAATCCTTATTATATATTTATTTTTGTCAAATACATACAAATATAATATATAATATATAATATATAATATATAATATATAATATATGTATTATTATAAATGTAGCTATGGAGAGAGAAAGAGAGGGAGAGAGGGACACACACACACACACACCACAGGGGAAGACACATTACACAAATGTATCCAGATATAGTGCATGTTAGAAAATGAGTCACTGACATTGTGGGACTAGTAACAAAGATACTGCATATGAAAAACTGCACCATTGCTTTACTCCTTATTGTCTAGTTTTCAGCTTTAGTTTCTACTTGGCTTAATCAACTACTAATCACATTTTCTAAGGAAATCAGCATCCATTGAACTTCATTTTGTAAGCACTGTAATTGAAGCATTAGTATTCTAAACTTTATAAAATTTTAGGGAGGTAGAGGTTATAAATGATACATTCGAGAAACATTCCTTCAGTACTCAGTGCCTACCATCTAATAAGCCATTATTAAATGTTGCATCTTCTTTGTACAATACCTCCAAAGTTTCCTTGATGTTATATGATGCATATCTGTTACTTCCACAATGTGAGAACTTGAATATTATCCTCTTTGCACCAAAGTTTCCTCATTTTTAAAACAATAACATCCTCATGTATTTGTTATAAATAAAAATATATATTTGTTATCAGTAATTTACTTAAAGTACTTAGTACAGTGCCTAGCAGGGGGTGGCATTCAATGTTAACTATAACTTTAAATATATTATTAGAGGCTAAACATATTATTAGTTTAGGTCTAAGAATATGAAAACAAACTTAAATATTCCTTAGGAATATTATTATAGGATAATAATTATATGTCAATATATTATGTTTTAATAAGGCCAAAGAGATATAATTAAAAAAAAAACTAGGTATGCTCTCTGTATTCCAAAAATATTAATGACTAATCCTTGTGGGTGTTATATTAGTTTCCTCAGGGCTGTTCTGACAAAGTAACATAAACCATGTGGCCTAAAGCTACAGAAATATATTCTCTTCCAGTTTTGGAAGCCAGAAGTCTGCAATCAAGGGACCTATAGTGCTATGTGCTCTGAAGATCTGGAGAGGGTGTGGAGTCCTTCCTTGACTCTTCGTAGCTTCTAGTCATTGCCAACAATCTCTGGGGTCCTTTGCTTGCAGATTCATCATTTTGCATCCATTGTCACATGGCCTTCTCTGTATCTTCATATAGCATTCTCTTCTTGTGAGTTTCTGCATTTCTGTGTCCAAATTTCCTCTTCTAACAAGGACACTAGTCATTAGATTAAGACCCAGCCTAACTCATAGTGACATCATCTTAACTTGATATATCTGCAAAGACTCTACTTCCAAATAAGATCACATTCCCACTTCCTGTGGATTAGGACTTCAAATTGTCTTTTTGGGGGACACAATTCACCAAAACAGTTACTTGCTATTGCTATTTGAAAGCAGTGATTTGAGTCCTTCACATGTACTTTTTAAATTTTCTCACTTCTATTGCTATGTGTTAGAATCCTTTTTATAATTATGCTATTACACATAGGTAAAATGAGGCACAGATTAATTAAGTGGATTACCAAAATTCACACAGAAGGTAGGCATTGGAGCCATGTTGTAAACATAGGTAATCTGACTTCAGATATATGTAAAAGTAGACCTTAAAGGACTTAGGCTGGAAACTCATGTAGTATGAAACTGTAGACAAATAATTTATTGACACAGGTGAACTCACTCATTGCTAGTGACTGCCAGCTCTGGCAAGGGTACCAGAAACAGTCCTAAAAGTTTGCTGAGGTGGTTTATTAAAACTTGGACAGGGTAATAGCCTTCAGTACTTGAAATGGCAATGAAAGGACATTCCGTTACAACACTAAGGAAAGGTTAAAAGCTTAAGGAAGTAAGATGTTAGAATTAATTTAATTTGCAAGATGTAAATATGCACCATTTAATTGTCTTCCCCAGCAGGTCCTCAAGGACATTTCCTTCACTTAGTCAATTACTAATGCCCTGATGGAGACCACACTGGCATCTCAGTGGCTCAGTGGTGGCTGACCTCTATAAACTACACTTAATGGGAAAAATGCTTCTATGGAGCCAGGCTCTTTAATATGAATGGCATCAATGAAATTCTGGGATAGCAGAAGCTAGGAGGAAGCACTTAAATATCAGACATATAATGAACAAAATCAACATCAAATGCAGCAATGGGAGGCTGAAATTCAGGATATCCCGATCTAAGGGGATCTGCGGCAATGTCTACTGTATCATAATTATTTTAGGACTTAGATAGTGGGACAGACACTAGAATGTTGCTGAACTTTGTATGATCACAAAAATAAAGATAAGAGCTAGTGAGCAGTAAAATGATGCTAGTTAGCACCCTTTCTGAATGTAAGCCATTCAAAATCCAGTAGTCTGATTGAAGAGGCCACTACTTTCCTTACAGGAAGGACCCTGTAATGCCACTGTAAAAGTATACAACAGGCATCATTTTGACTCTTTTTAAAAGGGCTCTGAGACAATATAGGTTTACAGTATATGGGAGAAAGAAAAGTATATAACATTTTGAAGAATTTTAGACCTAGGCGCTAAGTTGACCCTAGTACCAAGAAACCCAAAAGGTTCTTCAGTTACAGTGGTGCTTATGGAAGTTAGATTGTAATTGAAAGTTTGCTCTAAGTACAGTTCACAGTGGGTCCTGTGCTTATTTTTCCAGTCTTCAAATGTGTAATTAGGATAAACACTGTTAGCACCTGACCTGTGGAATAGAACCGCTAAAACTCCTTATCCTCTAGGGGTAAATAAAGCAACAGCTATTTCATTGTATATCATACTTTTGTGGTTCAGGAAATTGTGCTGAACTTGGCTGACAGAGTCTTCTGCTCAGTGTGCTATCATTGGGGTCACAGGTTCACACCTGACATCTGGTCAAGTGTGAAAATAAATGGTTTCCATTTACATCCATGATGTTGTTGTGGAGATAGTTGAGAGGTGGCACACACATAAGCCCCTTTCTCTATGTAATCGCAGCATTTTTTTCAGATAGTCTCTTAAGTAATATGGTAGAATGTTTTACAAAGTGCTATGGACCTCCATGAGACTTAAGTTGGAATTTGTAGTCTTTTTAAAGACTCGGCCTGGAACAGGCATAGTGACACATCTGTTGTACTCTGTTGGCCCAAGCAATCACAGACCAGCCAGGATTCAAGGAAAGTAAACATGGGCACCATCTATCAACTGAAAGGTGCCGAAAGTATGCAGCCAAAAAATGTGATCTCTTAGTTTATCGTTACTATGAGAGAAATCTGCTACTGCTAGTTCACAGTCCAAGAAGCATAGGAAGACAAATTAGACCCAATCTGCAACTTGAACTCAAAGTTAAACCCCATGTAGATCTTCTGACCTTCAACTACTCACAGATTCATGGGTAACAATAAGTGGTGGTTCTTTTAAATCGCCAAGTTTTGGGGGTAATTAGGCAATAACTGATGAATCATGATAGAGGTAGATCCAAGAACAGGTTTAAGAGTGTCCAGAAGACACAAGTAAATCACATGACCTGATGATCTCACAGTTTTGTGAGTTTGAGCCCCACATCAGGCTCCACACTAATCAGGCTCCTCACTGGTAGTGTGGAGCCCACTTAGGATTCTCTGTCTCCCTCTGTCTCTGCCCCTGCCCCATTTGTGCTGTTTCTGTCTCTGTCAAAATAAATAAATAAACCTTAAAAAATAATATGTCCTGATGATGCAGGATCCCTTTGCATCTACCTCTTTTGTAAACCAATGCCTCTTCTTCAGGTCATACCAGTGGCTTCAAGGAGGCTTTTCTGTGAACAACTAAAAAAGATTTGGGTCAGTTTCCTAGATGACTGGAAATAGACTACTGTACATTATATCTGGTATATTCTCACTTTCAGATGACTCTGAAGGACAGTTATGAAAAAAAGTCTTCCTAGTAACAGAGCTAAAAGGAAATACTTAAATAACCAACTTGCATATAAGGGAAAGTAGTAGGAGGTATGGGTATATGGTGACTCTTGATCAATGAGAAACATTTTGGGTAGTTTTGTAGAACTTGGCATGAACAAGACTGAAAAAAATTGAATGTAGAATTTTGAGGGAGATGTATGTGAAGGAGCCTATGGGATAGAGGGTATATGTATCTTTATGTCTCGTGTTCGTGAGCTGAAATGAGTAGCTGATGATTCTAAATAATCCAGTAGACAGAATGACTGATTTTATGGCTACAAACCAGACTCTCCCCTTAGCTAGGCAATGATTTTGTTTTTATTATGTATAAAGTGTCCTTGAACACAATGGGCATGACAGAAACCCTCTATTGATGTTAACACCAACATATTTTAATTTGTATAAATTGGCATCTGCATGAAATTGGAAAACATGCTCTCCCTTGACAAAATTTTCAGTACACTCCAGTATGATGGACAAAGCAAGAATTCATCACAGTAACACCATCTTCTAAAACTTCTTGATAGCTAGTTGGTTTCTCATACAAGGAACATGATTTTATAATTCTGAAGTTTCATAGGTAATTGTTCAGTATATTTTCCTGATTAATTTTTATCCTTTCTTAAATATAAATTGGAGAAATAAAATATGTCATTTATGGTTTTTTTAATAGTAAGTAATTTGTCAGGATGACCTTGCTATTTTATATCTATCCTTTAACATTTTTATTGAGCAAAATATTTGGTTGAAGAAGCATAACATTAATGATGAATTAAAATTGCAAGAATTTTCACTGACAAATAAAAATTTTCTCTGCTTCTTCTTATTCTACTATACCACTAAATAATTTGTCATTTCATTATAAAAATAATTTTTGTCATAAATACTTGCATTTAATGCCTGTGTGGAAACAAGAGAATAGAATAGATTATTGTGCCCGAGTGACCTAGAAATCCAGAAAGATCATTTTGTTTGTACTTCTTGTATCTAGTTCTATCAAATACCAGATGGTCTGGAAAGGTAAGATAATGCTAATGAGTCTCAAGATATTGCACAGCAATTAGTGCAGCCACCAAGGTCAAACTGCTGTTGTTTGACTCAATGAACTCCTTAATTTGTAAATAAGTTTATTTCCCAGAAAAAGAGAAAAGGAAATATCACTAAGAAAATATTTTAGTTTTTAAATTTTAACTGTTAGACTCTTTTACACTTTCTGAATACCAGTTCATACTATTTTGGGTTTTCTGTTGTGCACAGATTAATCAGCAGGTTTGGGTTGTCTCCACTCTTCACCTTCCAAAGAAAGATTTGGTCTTTGCTCAACACCTAGAATATAATCTTTAAGCCTTTGATTCCTCCCTATTAACAGCCCTTGTTTACCTAGGGCCATAGGCTACACCAGATACTTTATGCTAACAAATGTGATCTTGGAGGGAGTTCTTTGGCTATATGAGATAGTTTATGCTAGCAGTTGGTCTGTGTTTGGGGCCTTGGGTCACGTGCTATCAGTCTGACCTTGAGAGAGACTGTAGGCTGAAAGTTACATGGGTAGACAAGTGAAATAGCCTATGCTTCTAATGACCTTTTTGCATTGCCTTGTCAAATGCCTTGCGTATAATTTTCAGTAGTTATTTGTTAGTTATGTTGCTCATTTTGTTACTCATGTTTATTATGTAAAATAAAAAAGAGGACATACAATGCAGCTTCAAAAATTATGGACACTGTTCAATAGACATATGGATAAAAAGATGTGATGGAATTACATGTAATGGAACATTACACAGCCATAAAAAGGATGTCTTCCTATTTGTAACAACATGGATAGACCAGAGGGTGTTATGCTAAGTGAAGTAAGGCAGAATGAGAAAGGCAAATGCCATATTATTTCATTCATATGTGGAATCAAAAAACAAAACGAATGAATAAGCAAACAGCAGAGTCAGACCTATAAATACAGAGGACAAATTGATGGTTGGCAGAAGGAAGAGGGGTGGGGGAATGGACAAAATGGGTGAAGGGCAGTGGCTTCCAGTTTAACATACAGGTTTCCAGTCATGGAATGAATAAGTCACAGGAATAAAGGGCACTATATAGGGAGTATAGTCAACAATAGTGCAATAGCAGTACATGGTGACAGGTGGTAGCTACACTTGTGGTGAGCAGAGCATAACATACAAAAAATTGAATAACCAAGTTATGTACCTGAAACTAATATGACATTATATGTCAACTATATTCAAATAAAAAATAAATAAAAATTCACTTGCAAATTCTCATTCATCCCCCCCAAAACCAATTATGGACATTTTAAAAATTAATATATACCATTTACTTTACTCAATCTCAATATGATTTTACGAGTTGCATAATAAATTGTGGATTTAAGCATTTGCTTATTAAAATACAGGCTTTAATGTTAACATCACAAGCCACCATTGAATGATCAATTTTTAAATCATCCATATACTTACTAACAGTAAGTGGTTAAAAAAAGCAAATACAGTTTCATGTTACAATCTATATACAAATTTGAAATCATGTTATTTACAGTATTTGAGAAAAAATAATCAAAACTTTTTTCTGGGGTGCCTGGGTGGCTCAGTTGTTCGAGCATCCGACTCTTAATTTTGGATCAGGTCATGATCCCAGAGACATGGGATTGAGCCCCATGATGGGTTCTGCATTGACTGATCATACGGCCTGCTTAAGATTCTCTCTCCTTTTGCCCCTCTCCCCCACTGTGCACTCTCTCTCTCTCTCTCAGAATAAAAAAAAAAAACACAAATAACAAATTCAAGCAAAACAAAATAACTTTTTTTCTAACCAGTTGAAGACATTAAATGTTTTAGTTTTATCTTTCTGTTGTCTCTGATTTACCAGCAAAATGCAACTATGCAATTGTTTTCAAGTCCCAATCTTTTGAGATGTAAATTAACATCCTTTGGTAATTCACTTATTTGACAATGAAAATAATCAAATGATAATAACATTTGATTGAATAGTATTTTAATTTTACTTTAAAGAAATTATATCTTTGCCTCTAATGGCTGAAGTGAAATTTCCTTTTTACATAATTTGACATTATGAATTATTTGTGGTCACCTGAGATTTAAATTCTCATAGTTTATTTTTTTCAATATGTTAATACTGTATCCATGCAGTTCAATTGCATTCTTGACTCATAATAATCTTCAGACACTCAATAAATGAAAATTAGTGTTATACAAGATATTTGATAATGTGCCCAGAGTACAATTTCATTAACATTTGCTTTGTAATATATACATTTCCACTTTTGTAAAAAGAGTTGCAATGAATATAAAGAAATTTCCAGGGGGCACCTGGGTGGCTTAATCAGTTGAACCTCTGACTTCTGTTCAGGTCATGATCTCATGGTTCCTGAGTTCAAGCCCCACATTGGCTTGCTGCTGTCAGCAGGGAGCCTACTTTGGTCCTCTGTACCCTCACTTTCTGCCCCTCCCTTGCTTGTACTCTCTTTCTCAAAAATAAATAAACTTTTAAAAAAAGAAGAAAAAGAAATTCCCAGCAATATTTTGAGTGAGCATTTTATTATCAATTAGAATGCACTAAATGATTTTTCATAAATATTTTTAGAAATCAGGTTTGTAGTTTTTTAGATTTATGGCAAAAGACTCAAGGTAATAGATTAAGTTGAATGTGTAAATGTTACCTGCAATTTGTATTTGATCTATAAATAAGACCATGATTTTTTTAATCTCCTCATTGGTGCATGTACAACTTGGTTTCATCTATTTTTTTCCTTTAATATTACCCCAAAGAAGGTGGATGAGGAAAATGAGAACTAATGTTTATTGTTTATTGAACCATGCACCAGTGTTTCTGCTAGCCACAGAAGTAAATTAATTTGCCTAAGTTCACAGAACTAGTAGTTAATATGATTGACCAGAAGCACAGGTGTATGAACTAAGTTCTGTTTCACTGTAATAATTCTTTTCTTTAAAAAAATTAATAAGTTTATTTGTCTTGAGAGAGAGAGACAGAGTGTGAGTGGGAGAAGAGGCAGAGAGGGAGGGAGACCCAGAATACGAAGCAGGTTCCAGGCTCTGGGCTGTCAGCGCTGACATGGGGCTCGAATTTACAAGCCGTGAGATCATGACCTGAGCCGAAGTCAGATGCTTAAACAACTGAGCCACCCAGGCTCCCCAATTATGTTCTTTTTATGATCTCAGGTCATTAGCAACTTGATTAAATCCAAACCGTACTGTTTGAAGATTCTTTTGAAAATAATGACAGCCTAATCCAAATTTGTTTTTCCTAACTCATGTAGAGCTCAGTAATTTTGTTAAGACTTTTCTAGTCACTCTTTCATAAACATTTGAATAATGCTAATTTGTCACTTAATCTTTCACCTTTGTCTTTCACAACTTAGATAATTTCTTACCACTATCCACCCAAATATTCTTGCTTCAAGTTCCAATTCAGCATCAACTGTTTGTATTAATTTTTCCTTGAATATTCTATCCATTGTTGATTTACATATTTATGAACTTTGCTATTTTAAATTGCATTTTTGTTTTAATGCTTACTATTTAATCTTGGCTTTATTACATTGCTAAGTTTTATAAGTGTTCTCTGACAGTTCATTTTCTGATGTCCATTGATTACCAATATTATATTAAAAAGAGCAAATATATGATGACCTTTGTATAAATAATAATAGTTAAGATGGATTCTGTTTAAGTTAAACATTAATAGATTAGTTTATATATTAATGCATTTTTAATAATTAAAAAAATCACAGATATTTGAAGCTTAGTAAAATCTTACTCTGAATCACTGGTGTGTAAATGAGCTTCATCCAAGAGAAATAAAAATATAGTAAGTGCTCCCTTCTGGTTAGAAGCATTTTATATGCTAACTAAGGGTTAGTATCCAAAATAAATAAAGAACTTATAAAACTGAACACCCCAAAAAACAAATAATCCAGGTAAAAAATGGGCAGAAGACATGAAGAGACATTTGTTCAAAAAAGACAGATGGCTAACAGACAAATGAAAATATGTGCAACGTTATTCCTTTTGAGGGAAGTACAAACCAAAACTACACTGAGATATCACCTCACACTGGCCAGAGTGGCCAAAATTAATAATACAGGAAACAACTGGTGTTGGTGAGGATGTAGAGAAAGGGGATTCCCCTTACACTGTTGGTGGAAATACAAATTAGTGCAGCCACTCTGGAAAACCGTATGGAGGTTCCTCAAAAAGTTAAAAATAGAATTATCCTATGATCCATTAATTGCACTACTGGGTATTTATCCAAAGGATACAAAATACTGATCCAAAGGCATACCTTCACCCCAATGTATATAGCAGCATTATCAATAATAGCCAAATTATGTAAAGAGCCCAAATGTCCATCAACTGATGAATGGATAAAGAAGATGCGGTATACACACACACACACACACACACACACACACACACACACACTGGAATATTACTCAGCCATAAAAAAGAATGAAATATTGCCTTTTGCAATGACATGGATGGAACTAGACTGTATTATGCTAAGTGAAATAAATCAGAGAAAGACAAATACTATATGATTTTATTCATATGTGGAATTTAAGAATCAAAACAAATAAACATGGTGGGGGGAAGAGAGGTAAACCAAGGAACAGACTCTTTAACTATAGAGAACAAACTGAGAGTTACTAGATGGGAGGTGGGTGGGGGGAAGGGTTAAATAGGTGATGGGTACTAAGGAGGGCATTTATTATGAGCACCAGGTATTATATGTAAATGATGAGTCGCTGAATTCTACACATGGAACTAATATTGTACTGTATGTTAACTAGTTGGAACTCAAATAAAACTTGGAAGAAAAAGTATTTTATATGAAAATATATCATTAAGATTTTATATACATCTGTTAACTATATTATTGGCATATAAGGACTACATATTAATTAGAAAAATTATATGCTGTCGTTTATAAGGAGAAATGATTCTCGTACATAAAAAGACGTAGTAGTACAGTAATAATTACAAAAGTCACAATGGGTAAACCATACAGAGAAATTAGAATTAAAAAATGCATGAGAAAGAAATGAGTATACATTTGTTGTATCCCCTGGTCAAAATTTCAAACAGAAGATAAACCCTCGTTTTAGAGGCCACAGAAGGGGCCTGGAGCTTTTGCCAACAATGCAGGATACATCATGTCAGCCTTCTTCATAATTCATGTTTTGATGAATCCCTCACAAATATGTTAAGTCTTGTAGGAGCAGATACAATTTTAGAGAGTTCATAATTTGAGCTAACCATTTTCTTCTGAGAACATTTTTTTCTACAGTTTTCACTGAAAGCAAGTTAATGCTTTCTAATGATTTCTAATTATAGAAAGATTTAAGAGTCTCATGTTATTATCTATGTATGTATCCATATATGTATATACATAGATAAACACCAATTAATTATATTATGTGAAATCTTTTTCATGTCCTTCAGATATGCAGGTTTTAGAAGACCAGCCTTGTTTTACATTTTAGGAATTCCTGTGGTTTCCCTAACATGTAAAACTATCTTCATTCAAGTACTCCCTTTACATTTTCTTTCTAAACAGAACAGTCAATATTAAACTACTCTGTGTATCATTTTTGGAGCATATTTGTTTTAGGATAATGTAAAGCCTAGAGTAACAGGTAGCATTCATTGAATTTAGAAAATGCGGACAATACTAGACTAATTTCAGTGGGTTTAGAATTAGGCCACTTACATTTTTATTTACTAAGAAAATTATTTCATTGTATTAAAGTTATTCAATTTTATCTTTATAAAACTTCTTCCAGACTGAGAGCCTAAAATGGTCTTAAATTATCCAAAATCTAATACAGAATCTGGCACAGAAAAAAAAAACTTATTTTTTTTGAGCAAGTTAATGATATACTTTTTCTAATATCAAATTATTACAAAGGTCTTGTCTGAACTTCTAGGCATAAGGCATTTATCAATAGATTTGGACAAGGAGGACATTTGATCGAGAACTGGCCAACTAGACTAATTTAAACCCAGGAGGCAGATATATATATATATATATATATATATATATATATATATATATATATGTTTTATACAAATGACAATAATTGTTCATTCTTTTGTGTTAATCACATTTTAAAGGAAAAATCATCCTGTAATTGGCAGTAAGCCATTTATAACAATTATTTTCATTTTAAATAACTTCAAAATGAGTAATCAATATGGAGTTGCATGTTGATAGTAGAATAAGACCAGGAGAGTGTATATAAGAGTTTCAAATACAATGGCATTTAACTACTAGAGTCTGATATATCTGCATCAATTATAGAAATAAGACAATTAAAGAATAAACCTAAACTGTATTCAAAAACCCAGAAGTATTCACAATTGTTTGGGGTCTTTTCTTATTTTGTAAACATATTATATGCATAATATCTATTGTATCAATCAGTGTTCAAGAGAAACTGAACAAGTGAGATGATATACCGAAGGATATATGGTAGGGAGTTGGCTTACACAGTGGTAGAGACTAGCTAAGCAATTCAAATTCTGAAAAATAGACTATCAGGAAGGAAAGATCACAAGTAAACTGGAACCTCACAGGGTGGTAGAAGCTGGTTTCCACAGGCCGTAAAGAAGGGAAGATCCAGCACAGGCTGGAATTACATGAACGGGGCCAACGCTGTTGTCCACAGGTGGCATCTTCAGATCTGCTTTAAAAGCCTTCCAACAGGGGTGCCTGAGTGCCTCAGTTAGTTAAGCATCCGAGTCTTGATTTTGGCTCGGGTCATGATCCCAGGGTCCTGGGATCCAGTCCCTGTTGAGCCCCACGTTGGGTGCCACATTAAGCCCCACATCCAGCGAGGAGCCTGCTTGGTATTCTCTATCTCCCGCTGCCCCTCTCCCCTGCTCATGCTCTCTTTCTGTCCCTCAAATAAAAAATAAATAAGTAAATGTTAGACATACAATACACATACTGATTATGTTAGACATACTCACAGTAATATCCCTAAAACTCCAGTAAGTAGGGAATCAAATTGCATCTATAAAATTCCTTCACAGGAGCACCTAGATTAGTGTTATTACATTCCTAAAATATAAAACCCTGCTTTATTTAGCTTATCAATGCAAGTATTTTTTAAAGTAAAATCATTTGTAATGGCGCAATAATACATATGGATACACCATTATTTTCCTAAGCATTTTAATATTGGACATAAGAGTTTTCAATTTCTTATTAGCATAATTAATGATATTCTGAATATATTTGCACGTAAAACTTTAACTCTCTTATTCTTTAATAAAATATGTATCTAGAACAATATTTTTATACATGGATTATAGGCATTCAGATTTAGTATTTAGTTTTGTTTTTACTAGTTTTAAATTGCATACTAAATGTTCTGTGAAAATTCTTTTTTTTTTTTTTAACGTTTTATTTAATTTTGGGACAGAGAGAGACAGAGCACGAACGGGGGAGGGGCAGAGAGAGAGGGAGACACAGAATCGGAAACAGGCTCCAGGCTCTGAGCCATCAGCCCAGAGCCCGACGCGGGGCTCAAACTCACGGACCGTGAGATCGTGACCTGGCTGAAGTCGGAGAAAATTCAAGACTTTATCTTCCCCACCTCTCTCTGTACTTAATCGAGACCTACAGTCAAGGTCACAGTTATTTGCTCTGTTGGTCTATGGTATCAATAAGTACAATATTCTCTGAGAAGATCTAAATGAATAAAATTCTCTCCTGTATGTAGACAATGCACTTTTAGTGGATTTGTTCTTCTTCTGTGGTCTCTATAATTTAAGGGCTCTTACTGCTTTATTTTTCCCTTTTTTTCTTTGCAACTACCTACAACCAAGGTAACTATTATAGAAATAGAGGGAGGCATGATTTGGGAGAACATCTGGGCCAATAGCTATGCTCTCACAAGTTCCTTAGAAAGCCAAGAAGGGTCAGCATGATTTCCAGGACATGGTGCAAATGGTTAAGATAGTTCTGCTTTTCGGAGAAACTATTTTTCTCCTAGTTAACCTTCACATATTTTCTCCTAAACATCAGAATGTAAAGAACTCAAGGGCCAAGATTTAACCAAGTTCTCTAAATTTAAAAGGGCAAGAGAGCCACGTACACTAGAAGACTAGTCCTCATGATTCATACAACACCCACACATCTTCCAAGTATGGAGTCTACACAAAAACTAGAGCTAAAGCATTTGGATAAAACATTTGTATAACAACAGTATGCTGTGCACACATCTAATATGATTCTAAGGACTCATGGTAGTCAAATGTCTGAATGCTCAGGAATATAGAATCTTGACTGCACTTATCATGAGAAATATCAGTGTGGTTTGGATTCTTGACTGTTTATATGCACTGAAGTCCTAACAGGATCACTCAGAACTTCAGATTAAAGGAAATGTTAAAATGTTTTAAAATAAAACCTCATATAAAGGTTTATGTACATCAGAAGAGAGCTCCAAGAAAAGTATCCATTCTGTGGAAAACTTCAAGTGTATTCATCTTATTTATAGTTCAATTAGTTTATTTATAATTATCAGGAAAATAATTAATATATTAATATATATTACTGCATGAACACCATATTGGTACATATGTGTGGATGAATATTTTGATGGTTAATAGGTGGATGGATACAAATTTGGAGATATAGAGGTATATAGCTATAGAAAATACATTCTTTAACTATTTATTGTATGCTTTGTGTTTTCCACTATTCTGTATTATTACACAATATACACTGTTGTGTACATACAGTTACATACAGTAACATCATTCCTGTCCTCATGGGTCTAATGTTCTCAAGAGGAAGAAATAGTTTAAAAACAAATGCAATTATTTATAATATCACATGTGATCCTGACTTCTTTCTTTTTTTAAGTTTATTTATTTGTTTTGCGCGCACGCGCGCGCGCGCGCGCGCGAGAGAGAGAGCGAGAGAGAGAGAGAGGCAGGGCAGGAGCAGAGAGAGAAAGGGAGAACATGCTCAGCACAAAGCCCTACGCAGGGCTTGACCCACAACTCTGGGATCGTGACTGGAGCTGAAATCAAGAGTCGGATGCTTAAACGACTGAGACACCCAGGCATGCCCTGATTTCTGATTAATATCTCTTTAATAGGGAAAAATATCACTAGCCATTATTAAACAACAGATAAAAATGATCTTATTAAAGAACTCACTGTTGATGAGTAAATAGTATTAGGAAAAACAAATAGGCAAGCCAAAAATGAGAAGGCTGTATTAACAAAATGTACAACCAGCAAAGAACTTAGGCTGAAAATATGTAACAAATCACCATGTAAATAAATTAAAGACAGACGACTAGAAGAGTGGCAAGATAATCCAATAGCTGATTTATTAAAAAGGAAACCTAAATGGTAAATAAGCATGTAAAAGTGTGTTTGACTTCATTAGTAATGAGAGAAATTTAAAAATATAAGACACAAAAACACCCTTACTGGTGTGACTAAAATTTTAAGATTGACAATGTAGCATATGAGAGCTTAGGGTCATGAAAGTTATGTACATTGCCAGTGAGAGTTAACATTGATACAACCATTGCAGAAAATGTTTAACATCAGTAATACCAACTACATATCTGTGATCCATAATTTCATTCGTAGGTGTATACGCAGTTGAAATCTATGCGTACATACATGCATACCTACATACAGAGGACACATACAAGAATATACATAACCCCATTATTAAAAAGAGCTATGGATGGAAAAACTACATAACAAAGAAATAAATAAATTGGATTGATTCATACAGTGATATCCAACACATCCTTGAAGATAAATGAACTATACCTGTACACCGTAACCTGTGTGAAACACAATCATAATGCAAAGTTTAAGAGATACAATACAAAAGTAACATGTGCTGCCTAATTCCATTTATACTAAGTATAAAAACAGGTGAAGCTAAACTTTAATATTTAGGGATGTATGTTTGAGTGACTAAACTCTAAAATTAAAAATGCACAAACATAGTCAATGTAAATTAGAATAGTGGTTAGTGAGGGGAGAATTTGCTAACAAACATAGAGGGAATCATTGAGTACTGACTGACCATGTTTTATGTATTAGGGTCAGAGTTTTATCAGTGTTCACATTATAAAAATTATAAGTGTACAATTATTTTTACATACTTTTCTGCAAGTGTGTTATATTTCATAATTAAAAAGTTGTGTAAGAGTAGAAGTTCCATATATATTTTAAAATTTACCTGTGTTAAGTATGTTATCCAATTCACTCAACTCTCATTTACTTTCCACGCAATTATTGGTTGTGAAGGGTTGCCTTGTGACAGAAAATTTGTTCAGCATCCCTTTACTCAATAAGTATTTTTGAGGATTTGCTATATTTGCCAAGTACTGTTTTAGATAATCAAATTTCCTGGGTGAAGTAGATAGAGTCTCTTTCCTCAGAGAGTTTATAAATATCCTTTCGAAGTGTGTGTTCTTTGAATATATTCTTATGAAATGACATTTTACTCAGGAGGCCATTGCTAATTTAACTTAATTGAAATTGTACAGATAAACGTAATGCAATGATTCTTCTTGACCAATTAATCGTGATTTTCCTGCATTCAACACTGTGTAAGCAAAAAGGGTATTACTATAATCTATATATTAATTTATCCATCTCTAATCCAGTGATTTGAAGAAGTTCCTTTTCCCCACAAAGGGTCTGAAGAATCCTATATCTATTTTCCTTATGAAATGCTTATTTCCTCTGAAATCAAAGGGATCTGTATATAGGAAATGATCTTTTCTATATTTACACTTTTCTAAAATGTTATTATTTACAAAAAGTTTCTGAATGTTATATAAATTAGGACAGTGTGAGGTACAGTAGGAAATAAAGTTGCTTATAAAATATATTTCAAGTGCTTAACTGCCATTTTTACCTTATTTCCTTTATTCTTGCAAAAACAGTGTGGATATTTAAGAATGACATTTTCTGTTAGATGTGAGTGATGTATGTTTTCTGGCAACATAGACAGTTTGCTGTATTCTTTTGAAGAAATTCCAAAAAGTTGAATTATTTTTGAGCTCCAATATAGAGAATGAAATCTTGATCTCTAAATTGTAGTAATGATATGATTTTTAAATAAAAATATTTTCTTCATATAAATTCATTGAAAAGGACCATTTGTTTAAACAAGTTTAATAAGTTGTTGATTCTCTTTCACTTTTCTACCTAAAAGCAGACATCAGAAAATATAAGCTTGGTTCCTAACTCAATTCACAATAGGTTTGTTATTAAAATTGTCTTATTCATTTTTGATTAGCAATAAAACTCACAAAGACAAACCAAACACCTAAGGATTTCTTTTTCTAAATGTTTATTTATTTATTTTGAGAGACAGAGAGAGAGAGAGAACGAGTGGGAGAGGAGCAAAGAGAGAGAGAAAGAATGTCAAGCGGGCTCCACAGCAGTGTCAGTGCGGAGCCCAATATGAGACTCAAACCCAGGAACCTTGAGATCACGACCTGAGGCAAAGTCAAGAGTAGAACACTTAAGCTTAACCAGTTGAGCCACCCAGGCGCCCCTGAACATGTTAGGATTTCTAAGTGAGACAGCTCAAGTACTCCTTTTTTAATATTTCTTTCCATAATTTCTGGTGAAATATGCTCGGAGGTGATGGAAAGGATTCTGATGTTGCCAAAAATTATTCAAGGAGTTAACTACAAGCCAAAAACCTCAAGATAATACAGTTTAGATAAAACAGATAAAAGACCATTTAATAGAGTACATTTTCAGGATTAAATTTACAGACAACTTCATTCTCATACAAGCCACTGTGGAGTCACACACTAACATTCACAAACTAATGTTCCACCTTGCTGGACTCAGGTCTGGAGGAGACAAAGCATCAGCTATGTCCTATGTACTGAGATGAGCCCGTGATTTGGAAGCCTTCCTTCTCAGTGAATATGTGGTCCAATTATACCCACAGAGACTTGGGATGGGTCTCCTGGGGACATTAAAGAAGAATGTTGCTTATCCCTAGGAAAAACATAACATACCCAAGGGTCCTTTCTCTGCCTCTCGATATTGTGTTTCAATATGTAGATACAACATGTGGGACTATCTTGAAATTGTAAGAGAGAATTATCTTTCAGTGAAAACCTGTCAGTAGCGTGAGATCATCTTCACCAAGTTTGTTCAATTATCTTACTCTTTAAACCTATACGTTCTGTATTACAAATGCCACTTATATTCTCTTTAGTGTGTAATTGAATGTCAATTGTTTCATCTGAAATACTAATTGATTTTGTAAGTTCTGCAAGAGGAGTGGAGACTCGTTCATTAATTTTCTACTCACTTTTTCAATGTATTTATTGAATGCTAGCAGCTCTTCTAGAAATAAAGAAAATAGAAAAGAACAAAATATACATGAATGCCAGTGAGTGACTCAATCCAGGCAACAAAATATAATACATTTTGTGCACAAGATGTGAGAATCTCAAGTTCCTAAATGATAAAGTTTTGTCATTGAAAACATTATAGTTCAGAGTGAAGCACCATGGCAATAAAGGAACATTTATACGTCTAATATACATTAATTTCTCTCTCTTGTGGGTCAAGTAAAATTATTGAACAAAATATGTTACATGATGATTCCAGCTGAAATTCAACTTAGGAATTAGAATACAGATTTTGAAATTTAAATTAATATTAAGTTGAAATATTTCAATAGGAAACAAAGTACAGTATTTTAAAGTCACTGAACCAAAACTAGAACATCTGAGTTTTACTCTTGACTTACTAGATAGATTTTATTTCAGCAAGTTGCTTAATATCATCATGATTTAAACACATACTATAAACTATTCTAGTATATTAGGAGAAGCAAATAAGAGTACAGAATATGTGGAATTGTGTGAGTATACTCTATCATCAAGAAAAGCATCAGGAGGACAAGAATAACTGTGTAATCCAGAGTTAGCTATAAGTGAATAAATAAGAAAAGATTGTAAATACGTTCATCTATGAAGGTGACAATTTTCAAGCCTCATTAAAATCACTTATATCCTGTGAGGGAAATATGCCATCTGTGCTGCTGTTTTCCATTGTCTAAGATTTGTGTGCTCCAGTCATGGAGTCAAAGAGAAGCTTCTGTCAGCTGCTGGTCGTCTTGCTGATGAAACACGTGTTCCTCGTTTCATCTATGAGGTGTGTGTGTGTGAAAATATAGTCACAATTATATAATTTTTTCCCACTGTAAATAAGTTCATTTATACGTTTCCAAACTATCTCTCATCTCATTTGTTTCTGATATTATTTTTCTCACAGTGGTGCAAAATGTAATAACATAAGCAAACCAAAAATCTTTCAAATGACATCAGTAATGGAATTAGAGGTGGAAACATGATATAGAGTACCAGTGACAAAGGCTAGAATAGAGGGAAGAAAGCCAAGGTCAGTTATAAGGAATCCAAATGAAATTACCATGAGGTAAATAAGAAAGCCCAAGTGATAGGCAGAAGAGGCAGCAGGACAGAGGAGTTGAGTGGGGAATAAGAAAATATTGTCCTAGCCTAATTAATTTTAGGAAAGTGAATTTGTTCAGGCTTGGGACTAATTTTAAATGTTCTGGAATGCATTTTGCATTCTTGGTAGTTCATATTTTTTATGTTTCTCTAAATGTATACATCCCATGTAGACACACATCTGTAAATATACAAAATCTTGACACTACAGTTCTTTTTTTTTTTTAATTTTTTTAACATTTTTTTTAAATTTATTTTTGAGACAGGGAGAGACATAGCATGAACAGGGGAGGGTCAGAGAGAGGGAGACACAGAATCCGAAACAGGCTCCAGGCTCTGAGCTGTCAGCACAGAGCCCGATGTGGGTCTCGAACTCACGGACCATGAGATCGTGACCTGAGCCGAAGTCGGCCACTTAACCGACTGAGCCACCCAGGCGCCCCTGACACTACAGTTCTTATAGTATATTTATATAGTCAGTAAAATATCATTTTCCATATTCATTTAATGTTAAATGTTTATAAAACAACACTAAGCATGATGGCAATGTATTAGAAAAAAAGGTACTGAATTATCTAAATTCAATTATTATATGGTTCAAAATCCAGTCTGTGTATTCTCAAATCAATTAAAATATTTTGAGCACCCTTAATATATCAAGATATATTTGGAAGTTATACAAAATAAAGCCTGAACATACAATATTTAGAGCTAAGGTAAAGAAAAAAATAGACAGTAGGATGATAGATACATTATTTACTTTAAAGAAAGAATTTAAAGAAAAGTATAAGTAATTGATTATAGGAATGGAAGAAAATGATATACCAACCATTTATTTAAAATTAAAGCCATTTCACTGAAGAATCTTGTCATTAGCACAATCCAAAAAAGTATGCTACATGGTGACATGGAGAAAATGAGTCTGGATTATAAGAATGATGATTGATGCATAAAATGCCCAGAACTACTGACAAAAAGGCTTCGGGCTAAATACATATTTGGAAGTTATTTGGTCCATAAATTTGATTTCATAGTTCTTTCTCACTTTGCATTTGTGTATTAATGTGAGATGATAGGAGAGAAATAACAGGGGAAACAGACATAATTAAGTTGAAGACATGGAAATCTAAAGTGGTATGTCAGGATTTTCTGTGAATTTGTTTTACAATATTCTCTCTAGCTTTAATTTCCGTGGATTAAAAACGTTGACTGGGCTATCTGTATACAGGTTTTCATTTCCTCTTGTTTGCTCTAATGAGTCGCAAGGGCATCCTGGGTTATTAGTTTTCCCAGCTATTAGGGACTTGATTACTTCCTTTTCCATTTATTTTATTTTCCTCCCTAGTCCTACTAGAATACAGCTTTCTAAATAATCTTCCATTTACGTGATGCCTGTTCCCTCTGGATTTGATTATTTTTAGACTAGTCAGAAATATGTCTGGCAAATGTGTGTTACCTGAATTTTTATTTATTATTTATTTTTTCATTTTGATTTTTTTGTTTTGTCATAAATATGTGTTAACTACAAAATCTCAGAGGTCTGGCCTCATGGTAATTTACTGAATTACTTTATGGTGTATAGTTAATGCTGCTATTTAGAAAGTTTTAAAATAAATTCAATACTATCTATAATGTCTGCATCACTTACACTATTCAAATCTACTATTTCTACCTCCCATATCTACAAACTGATTTTAAGGAGTTTTGTTAGTTTTCAACTATTCTTTGCTTGCTAAATATATCTATATATGTGTCATATCTATTCCAATTTCAAGTATTAAAAACAAAGACATGAATTTTAATACTCAATATAAAGAGTCCATAAAGACAGAACACTAGAACTAGAAACAAAATATCTAGGAGCTCTGATTATTCTGAGCTTACTTCTTTGGCTTGTTTTTAGGATGACTGAGTTACAGATTTTAAAATCCTTTGCAATCTCACACTATTTGTATGTCACATACTATTTAATAAGAAATTTAATGCATTACCCTAAAAAAACCTGTGTTTCCCTGCAGCAAAATTAATGCAGTCTTTATTTTGGGCCCTAATTTAGTTTTGAATACATATGATATCTTCAGGAGAGCATTTATGAATTACATCCATAAGCATTCTGATAGGCACAAATAAAAATGAGAAACAGAACAAAAGTATTTGGGAAAAAAGGCATATGTTTTTTTTTTTCTTACATGGAAGTGGCCATGTAGGACTTAAACACATTGAAAAAAAATTAATAATCTAACAGTTTTCTCTAGGTATTTTGAGATTTCTGTTTAGTTTATTTTTCTCTTTCTTCCATTCTAAAGCTAGAATTCCAAAGTCTTTGGATTTCTAGAATTATTTTTATCAAATCTAAATGGTGTAGTAATAATTAGCAGAAGTTATAGCCTCTAGGATCATTCTTCACATAATAACAATACAAACAAAAACATATACAAGGACTCATCTTCAACACTAAGCATGATGTTAGGAATTGTTTGCTACTTATTTCATACCCATAAATTTCTTTGAGAAAGGGTTTGTTCTTTGTATAGCATAATTTCCAATATTGTATGGGATAATGTATATATACTGTCAAATAAATAATGCTAAAACAATAACTCTAAATGGTGTTGCTTAAACGAACAGTCTATAAATGAATCTGTGAATGTATATGTATAGGATTGCAAAGAGATGGTAAGCAAGATTATTTCCTTGAACTCTAGTACACTGCCCATTTTTCCTGAAATATAACCAAGACCTTACTGAAGGTAGATCGTGTTGTAATTATTTTTTTGTTGTCTGTATAGATCCTGTCCATATTCCTATTATAGGATTCTTCAGACTAGGAGCACTTCAAGTTCAGGACCATGATCTATTTGTCTTTGTGCCAGCAGCAAACAGAATGTCATGCACCACCTCAAACATTTGTTCCATATATGTCCATGGAATTGAAACTTTTAGTTATTTATTTTTTTTTACTTACAAGACAGATTGCATTTGTTATTACGGAATCCAGAGGAAGCTTTAGTTTAATGAAGTCAACCATCAACTGTGTTAATAACTTAGGAACTTAACAATCAATTACTTTGTCTCTGTTGGGCATTCACAGTTGAATCAGAGCAGCACTGTGAAATGCTTTGGATCTGACTTCACTTGTAATCTGTGAACTTCCAAAAGGAGGTGAAAAGAGGACAAATGACAAAACCAATGGGAAAAATCTGTGGGGCAACAGATTGGAAAAAGATGTGCCAGCAATAGTGAAATTAACACCCAAAGATACCAGCTGAGGGCTCCTCCCGATGGCTTTAATCAGCAATCATTAACCACAGGAAAACTCCCAAGGCAGAATGAATTGTGTTAACTGTTTCCTTGGAGGAAGTGTAAACAGTCAACTCACCTGCTTTTTAAAATTAGGAGGAGGAAACTACAATATAGTTTACTTACACATTCAAGAAAGGTAAAGGATTTTTTTTAAGGAGCAAAGATGTGATACAGTCACCTGTAGAAAAAGTAAAAAAAAAAAAAAAAAAAAGATACGCATACCAAAAAGGGGAAGCCGACAGGTAAGAATGAGAGGGCTGGATATAAGAACTTAGGCAAAATCAACAGACAGAAGAAAAAATGCTGGCTTAACAGGATTTCAAAAAGTAGAAATAAAGAAATTAGAAAGAAAGAAAGAGAGGAAGGAAGGAAGAAAGAAGGAAAGAAAGAAAAGAAAGGAAGGACGGGAGGAATGAGGAAAGGAAGGAAGGAAGAAATAAGAAAACAAAAAAGAAAGAAAAAGAGAAAAGGAGGTACAGAAAGAGGAGGAAAGGAAGGAGTGACAGACTGAAGAAAATAAGAGAAGAAATAAGAGTTTGGGGTGGAGGTGATGGAGGAGAAGGTAATGAGAAATAGAAAAAGAGACTTACTTACCTCTCCAACACTTTCACAAAAACCATTAACACCACGGCATTGCCAAGCATAGCAGACAGCAGATAAACAGCCAAAAAGGCTGCACTCGTGCATGTCAGCTGCCTACCCGCCTGCATGAATCACAGACTTACACCTTAACACAATTCCACCCCTAACTCCAAGTCTATATATTTAACTGCCTAGTTGACACTGTCTCTTGCATCCCATATAGGTACCTTAAAAGTAGAATGTCCAAACCCGTCCTCACCACCTAGTTTTCTTATCTGGAGAGTTGACATCAACATCATCCATGCTGGCTAACCATCTTTCTTTTCACATTATGTATTTTAATAGTTCCTTTTGGTATGTAGATGAGAGATAAATATAAATACAAGCAAGAAATACAAATATAAAATAAAACTTTTGTGTGACTTAACACAAATATATAAATGTGCATATACGTATTATCTATGTATGATATATGCAAGATGATCCAGTGTTAATGCAAGTGGAGGCAAGCAAGGATTTGTTCTTGAATATTAGAGAAAGATAAAACTAGACATGTTTCTTCTTTTTTTTATTGTTGTCATTTTATTATTTTCAACTGAATGCATTTCTTAGCCGCGAGGAGTTCAAGTGGCAGAAGTTAAAGCTTTCTAGGCTTGATGCATCAGAGGAAAGAATATTTGAGGCTCATAAAGCAGCTGTCAATTGGGGCAGAATCTACAGATTTAGGAAAATCACAGAGTGAGCCACGTCGCTTAAAAAATGCTTGTCTGAAAGCCAAATTATGCATAAACATTGGAGAACCCCTGGGGTCCTAGATAAAAGACAGCAGTCGGAAATAATATTGATAGGAAAGAGACATCAGCTGCTGCATACCAAGGAGACAGCATTTGCAGTTTGAGTCCATGTGAGTTTACTGCCTGCTGCTGCAACAACAAAATATTCTTAAAAGAACACAACAGTATATAGAACAACTGCAATCTAATCTCAGCACTGTCTATTTCCTAACCAGCTAAACATGCAAAGAAAACATAAAAAGGCACATAAACATACAAAACAAAATGATGACCTAGTCAATAAAAAAATAAATCTAAGTGTGCATAGACAGTGATAAGCAAAAGTCTTAAAGCATCTGTTTTATACACACACACACACACACACACACAACTTTAAATAAAAATGTGTTATCAGTGAATGCACGACTAGACCCCTATTTTACAAATTACTCAAATATCAACTGAAGTGGATTAAACACTTGACCATAAGACCTAAAACCATGAAGTTCCTAGAAGAAAACATACGAGTAACCTCCTTGATGTCAGTCTTGGCAATGGTTTTTGGGATTTGACACCGGAAATAAAGGCAACACAAAAACAAGTGAGACTCTATCCAACTAAAAAGCTTCTGCCAGCAAAGGAAGTTAACAAAATGAAAAGTTAACCTATGAAATGGGAGAGAATATTAGCAAATCTTATACCTGAGAAGGGGTTAATAACCAAAATATATTAAAAGGATTATACAATTCAAGAAATCTGATTAAAAAATGGGCAGAGTAACTAAATAGAAATTTTTCGAAAGAGCATATATAGATGGCCAACAGAAACTTGAAAAGGTGGTCAACATCACTAATCACCAGGGAAAAGCAAATCAACAAAACAAAACAAAAGTGTCAGATATTACCTCACACTTGATAGAACGGCTGTCATCCAAAAGGCAAGAAGTAACAAGTGTTGGCAAAGATGTAAAGAGAGCATTTGTGCACTGTTATGGGGATGCAAATTGGTACAACCACTACAGAGAACAATATGAAGTTTCCTCAAAAATTTGGAAATAGAACTTTCATATGATCTAGCAATCCCACTTCTGGGTAAATATCCAATGGAAATGTAAACAGGATTTCAAAGAGATATCTACATGTCTTTGTTTACTGCAACATTATTCACAATAGCTAAAATATGGAAACCATACAAGTTTCCTTCAATAAATGAAGGGATAAAGAATATCTGATACACACACACAGACACAGACAGACAGACACACACACACACACACACACACACACACACACACACAGTGGTGTATTACTCAGCCATGAGAAAGAAGGAAATCCTGTGATTGCAACAGTTGAATGGAACTTGAAGGCATTATGCTAAGATAAATAATCTAGGCAGAGAAAGACAAATACCATATGATATCACTTATATGTGAAAACAATTTTAAAAAATGTAAAAGTTATAGAAACTAGAATAGTGATTGCCAGGGGTTGTGAAGTGGGGAAAATAGGGGGAGGTTGGTAAATGTACAAATTTTCAGCTATAAGATAAATAAGATCTGAGGATCTAATGTTAATCATAGTGACTATAGTTGTTCATGCTCTATTATATAAATGAAATTTGCTAATAATATTCTCACACGCACAAGATAATAAGTGGCAGGTGTTAATTAGATAGTGGGGTTCCTTTCATTGTGTATATAGTTATTTTAAAAATGTATGTGATGTGCACTTTATTTTTTTAATTTTTTAAAGTTTATTTTTGAGAGAGAGAGACAAAACATGAGTGGGGGTGGGGCAAGAGGGAGGGAGACACAGAATCCAAAGCAGGCTCCAGGCTCTGTGCTGATAGCTCAGAGCCCGGCACGGGGCTCGAACCCACAAATTGTGAGATCATGACCTGAGCCGATGTTGGACACTTAACTGACTGAGCCACCCAGGCGCCCATGACATTCACTTTATATATTTTACAATTTTGTCAATTCTACCTCAAAGCTAAAAAAAATTACTAGATTCAAATTCCTCAAAACATCTAGAATTTTCTGTAGAAACTCAAATTTTGTTCTCTACTATGCTGGAACAAGCCAGCATATTCCCTTAGGGCAAAACTGTTCCTGTTTTCTGGAAAAAAAAATCACATCCGTTTAGCAAACAGACCAGCAAAGTTCACTCCGAATGGCCACACATAATTTTGTACATTATTAAAGAGGCAAGAATCAACATATTTAATGCCATGATTTAAAATTATAGAAGATTCACTGAATTTAAAGATAGATCACTATAAATTAAATCTAAACAGAGGGGAAAAAAAGCAAAGTAATTGGACATAAGGCCTAATGCCAACAGAAGAAGGGAATAATAAAGATTAGAACAGAAATAAATGATATAGAAACAAACAAAATGGTAGAATAGATTAATGAAACCAGGAGCTTATTCTTTGAAAGAATTAATAAAATTGGTAACCCCCTAGCCAGACTTATCAAAAAGAAAAGAAAAAAGACCCAAAAATGAAATAACAAATGAGGAGAGATCACAACCAACACCACAGAAATACAAATAATTATAAGACAATATTATGAAAAATTATATGCCAACAAATTGGACAGTCTGGAAGAAATGATAAATTCGTAGAAATATATAAACTACCAAAACTGAAACAGGAAGAAATAGGAAATTTTAACAGGCCCATAACCAGGAAAGAAATTGAAACAGTAATCAAAAATCTACCAATGAACAAAAGTCCAGGGCAAGATGGCTTCCCAGGGGAATTCTACCAAACACTTAAAGAAGAGGTAATACCTATTTTTCTCAAACTCGTCCAAAAAAATATAAATGGAAAGAGAACTTCCAAATTCATTCTGCAAAGCCATCATTACCCTAATTCCAAAACCTAACGTAGAACCCCACTAAAAAAGAAAATTACAGGCCAATATCCCTGATGAACACAGATGCAAAAATTCTTAACAAGATACTGGCAAATCAAATCCAACAGTGCATTAAAAGAATTATTCACCATGATCAGGTAGGATTTATTCCTGGGCTGCTGATTTGTATTTACAAATCAATCAGTGTGATGCACCACATTAATAAAAGAAGGGATAGGAACAAAAGAAAGGATAGGAACAACAATAGACACAGATAAAGCATTTGACAAAATATAGCCTCTGTTCTTGATAAAATTCTTCAACAAAGCCGGGATAGAGGGAACATACTGCAACATCATAGTGGCCATATATGAAAGACTCACCGCTCATAACTTCAATGGGGGAAAAACAAAGCTTTTCCTCTATTGTCAGGAACAGACAGAGATGTCCATTCTCACCATTGCTATATGACATAGTACTGGAAGTCCTGGACTCAGCAATCAGACAACAAAAAGAAATAAAAGGCATCCAATCTGGCAAGGAAGAAGTCAAACTTTAATTATTTGCAGGGGACATGCTACTCTATGTAGAAAACCTAAAAGATTCCACCAAAAAATTGCTAGAACTGATACACGAATTCAGTAAATTTGCAGTGTACAAAATCAGTGTATGGAAATCTGTTGCATTTATATGCACTAATAATGAAGCAGTGGAAAGAGAAAGCAAAGAATCAATCTCATTTATAATTGCACCAAAAACCCTAAGATACTTAGGAATAAATACCTAACCAAGGAGGTAAAAGATATATACTCTCAAAACTGTAGAACACTGGTGAAAGAAATTGAAGATGACACAAAGAAATGGAAAAAAACATTCAATTGGTCATGGATTGGAAGAACAAACACTGTTCAAATGTCTACACTACCCAAAGTAATCTACACATTGAATCAAGCCCTATCAAAATACCACCAGCATTCACAGAACTAGAACAAACAGTCCTAAAATTTGTATGGAAACACAAAAGGCCACAAATAGCCAAAGCAACCTTGAAAAAGACAAAGCAAAGCTGGAGGCATCACAATCCTGAACTTCAAGTTATATTACAAAGCTGTCATCATCAACAGTATGGTATTTGCACAAAAAACAGACACATAGATCAATGGTATCAGATGGAAAGCCCATAAATGGACCCACAAACTATATCATCAACCAATCTTTTACAAAGCAGGAAAGACATCTGATGGAAAAAAGTCTCTTTAACAAATGGTGTTGGGAAAACTGGACAGCAACATGCAGAAGAATGAATCTGGACCACTTTCTTGCACCATATACAAAAATAAATTCAAAATGGATGAATGACCTAAGTGTGAGAAAATCCTAAGGGGTTACACAGGCAGCCATAGCTGTCTTTGACTTTGGCCATAGCAGTTTCTTACTAGATATGTCTCCTAAGGCAAGGGAAACAAAAGCAAAAATGAACTACTGGGAGTTCCTCAAGATAAAATGCTTCTACACAGTGAAAGAAACAATCAACAAAACTAAAAGGCAACTTTTGGAATAGGAGATGATACTTGCAAATGACATATCTGATAAAGGGTTAGTATACAAAATCTATGAAGAACTTACCAAATCAACACCCAAAATACAAATAATCCAGTTTTAAAATGGGCAGAATACATGAATAGACATTTCTCCAAAGAAGATATACAGATGGCTAACAAATACATGAACAGATGCTCAATATCATTCATCATTATGGAAATACAAATCAAAACCATGATGAGATATCACCCCACACTTTCCAGAATGGCTACAATTAACAACACAGGATTCAACATGTGTTGGTGAAGATGTGGAGAAAGAGGAACACTCTTACACTGTTGATTGGAATGCAAACTGGTGCAGCCACTCTGGATAACAGTCTGGAGTTTCCTCAAAAAGTTAAAAATAGGCTACCTTATAATCTAGCAATTGCACTAGTAGGTACTTACTCAAAGGATACAAAAATATTGATTCAAAGAGGCAGATGGACCCCAATGTTTATAGCAGCATTATCAACAATAGCCAGATTATGGAAAGAACCCAAATGTCCATCGACTAATGAATGGACAAAGAAGAGTTGGTATATAAATACCATGAAATATTACTCAGCCATGAAAAAGAATGAAAACTTTCCATTTGCAATGATGTGGGTTCAGCTAGGGTGTATTATGCTAAGTGAAATAAGTCAAAGAAAGACAAATATCATATGATGTCACCGATATGTGGTATAAGAAATAAAACAGATGAACATAAGGGGGAAAAAGAGAGGAGCAAACCATAAAACAGTGTGAACAATAGAGTACAAACTCTGAGGGTTGCTGGTAGGCAGGTGGGTAGGGGATAGGTTAAATGGGTGATGAGTTTTAAGGAGGGCATTTTTTGTGATAAGCAGTGGGTGTTATATGTAAGTGATGAGTTACTAAATTCTACTCCTGAAACTAATATTACACTGTATGTTAACTAACTAGAATTTAAATAAAAGCTTGAAACAAAAAAGTTAAAAAAAAAGATAAAACAAAGTGGCTAATAAACATATGACAAGTTACTCTATGTCTATAATCACTAGGAAGATGGAAAATAAATAAAACCACTGTGATGTAACTGCATCTTCTCTAAGACATCTGTAATCAAGGCTGATAATACTAGTATAAGTGAAGATACCTGGGGTTGAGATGCCCCAAACACTGTCAGTGAGAATATAAAATGTTATAACCACTTCAGCATTTTTTAAATAAAGTTCTACATACACCTACCTCTCAATTCAGTTATTCCAATCCTGGGTATTAGCCTAAGAGGTGAAATCTATTTTCCTACAAAGATCTGTATATAAAAGTTCATAGGAACTGTATTCATAAAAACAAAACACTTTATACAAAACAAATACCTGTCAGCAGGTAAATGGTCACGCTAAAAATTGTATGTCTGGTCAATGGAATACTATTAGCAATCAGTAATGAATGACCATGGGGGACAAATCTTAAAATCATTATTTAGAGTAAAAGATGTTAGATGCAAAAGGAAATACATGATCCACTAATATTTCTAGAGGAAGAAAACTAAGCTATAGTGATATAAAACAGATTAGTGTTTGTGTGGTACCAAGAAAAAGGGAAGAAAGAATTAACAGAAGACTGAGGACGTTTTTAGACATTGATTGTGGTGGTTGTTTCATGGTTGTATACACCTTTCAAAAGTCATTGCATTGCTCACTCCACATGGATGCAGCTTAATTGTTTGTGTTGTAAATTACACTTCACCAAGATTGCTAAACACTGCATCAAGAGAAATAAGACTCTCTAGTAGCCTATTGCCAGTTAACAAATATCTAGGAACATCTATCAAGATATTATTCATTTATAAGTTAGACCTTTAATTTGGTATACTAGACTCATTATTTATTATTTGATGACGTTGAAAATTATATAATATTTTGGTTTAAAACTATAATTCAGGGTGCCTGGGTGGCTCATTTGGTTAAGCGGCCAACTTCAGCTCAGGTCATGATCTCGCGGTCTTTGCGTTTGAGCTCCGTGTCAGGCTCTGTGCTGACAGATCAGAGCCTGGAGCCTTCTTCCGATTCTGTGTCCCTCTCTCTGCCCTTTCTCTGCGTGCTGTCTCCCAAAAATAATAAACATTTAAAAAAGCTATAATTCGGGGCGCCTGGGTGGCGCAGTCGGTTAAGCGTCCGACTTCAGCCAGGTCACGATCTCGCGGTCCGTGAGTTCGAGCCCCGCGTCGGGCTCTGGGCTGATGGCTCAGAGCCTGGAGCCTGTTTCCGATTCTGTGTCTCCCTCTCTCTCTGCCCCTCCCCCGTTCATGCTCTGTCTCTCTCTGTCGCAAAAATAAATAAACGTTGGAAAAAAAAAAAAAAAAAAGCTATAATTCAAAAATTTTCACCAGTTATACCAACCCTATTTTCAGTAAAGTTCCAGTCTTGCTGAAATAAAGAGATTTTTATTAGAAAGCTACTTAAGAAAGCTACATATTAGAAAGAAGAAAGCAAATACTATAATTTACAAATATGCATATATGCTATATATATGTTAGATGATATATAGACATAAATATATAGATGATATATGCCTCAGAGCATCAGTAGTCTTTGCTTCTTATGATCCTGGCATACACTAATAAACATTTGTTGATTAATGTTTTATAAGACTTAATAATTCTTTTGATAGTATGACATAAAACACTGACCCTTGGGTAAATAAAAGGCAGAATACTTTGTTACAGCTGGAAAGGAGATAAGTCTGACAACAGAGACACAGGAGGTATGGCCTTAGGACACAGGGTAACAATAAGTTGGAGCTGTTGGGGGGGCGCAGTACGTGTATGGCAAGCAGGGATGGGTTAAGTAGATTTTGCTCCCTGTCAGTTGGCTAATTTGACTAATTTGGGGACACAGGGGTTGTCCTAGGTGCCTGGTTCCTGGCCCTGGTACAATTAGGAAGGCACATAGTGGCCCAGAGTATGGGAGCTCTATAAGGGAAATGGTTGGTGCATGACCTTAATCACTTGCTCAAAAAGGAGAACTGACTCACTAGCCTCTAGTCAGGGACTAAAAAACTGGGTCAAGGTAACTTTAAAAAAAAAAGCTGTATTATAAGTAATTACACATCAATTTTAAGAAGTCTAAATTTTGAGGGTGATGTAGAAGAAGCAGAAAATTTTAATAATCTGAACCAATATAAACAAAATTTAAGCTAAAATTCTATTTAGTAAAGAAAGACATTTCTACAAACTACCATCCAATGTAGATTCATAAAGCTGAAACATCACTTAATATTTACATACACCTCTAAAAGAATTATTTATAGCATTGTTTTCAGAGAGTACAGCAAATAACGCCTAAAACGTTTTGCAGGTCATTTTCATGACCATTTAGTAGCATTCTGAAATGCAAACCCAGCAGTTGTCTGCATCACCTGTGGCTAAGCTATTCAGTTCCAACTGTCCCAACACAGATCACATCAGAGTCCACTGCATTTATCTCTGCTCTAAAGAGATGCTTCCTATTCAAAAATTTTTGACTATTTCATTGGATCTTTTATCTTGGATTCCTATTTTGAAAAAAAAAAGTGTCAATCACCATTTCAACCGAGTCTAAAAAAGAAAATCAACATCTTCCACTTTGGGAAAAAAAAGCATATAACTCTAAAATGTGTATTTCCAATTTTGAAAACAATCCAATGTACCTAACTCTAAATTCCTGGCGTCGTAATACCTTAATAGATAAAATGTATACTCTGACCCTTGCCGGCACAAAATCCCTATCTCCCTTAACACATTATATTTTGCTTTTTATTTCAGTGATTCTAACATAATGAGCATTTTTTTTTGTTATTTCAATACTTGAAATCTTACAATGCACTACCCTAAGAAAATAGCAAAAGCTTTTGAGTAAATCATAAACTTTAATTGTAATTAATGAAAGCCTCCTCCCAACAGTGATCTTCAAATATGTTTATTTTCCCAAAAGTAATTTTGAAAAATTATGTGCCATAGGAAGTTTAAAGGTACAAAGGATGTAATGTTATATATATATATATATATATAGTATATAATGTATGTAATATTACATATATATTGTTATATATGTTATGTTATATATATGTAATGTTTTATATACATATATATATAGCATATAATGACATTTGAAAATTAATCTGGTATTATCCATTTTTAAGATGCATTCAATGGAATACAAATCTCATATGGATTTATAACCTGTATTTATTTAAAATCAATATTTATTTAAAAGGTTACATAAAACTATTTTCACATTTAGAAATTTACATTCTTTATCTTAATGATTTTTGTTCTTTTTTTTTTAAATGGCTTCTGATTTCTGATACTTTATCTCTTTATTTTTTTTCAATATATGAAGTTTATTGTCAAATTGGTTTCCATACAACACCCAGTGCTCATCCCAAAAGGTGCCCTCCTCGATACCCATCACCCACCCTCCCCTCCCTCCCACCCCCACATCAACCCTCAGTTTGTTCTCAGTTTTTAAGAGTCTCTTATGCTTTGGCTCTCTCCCACTCTAATCTCCTTTTTTTCTTTTTTTTCCCTTCCCCTCCCCCATGGGTTTCTGTTAAGTTTCTCAGGATCCACATAAGAGTGAAAACATATGGTATCTGCCTTTCTCTGTATGGCTTATTTCATTTAGCATCACACTCTCCAGTTCCATCCACGTTGCTACAAAGGGCCATATTTCATTCTTTCTCATTGCCACGTAGTAATCCATTGTGTATATAAACCACAATTTCTTTATCCATTCATCAGTTGATGGACTTTTAGGCTTTTTCCACAATTTGGCTATTGTTGAAAGTGCTGCTATAAACATTGGGGTACAAGTGCCCCAATGCATCAGTACTCCTGTATTCCTTGGGTAAATTCCTGGCAGTGCTATTGCTGGGTCATAGGGTAGGTCTATTTTTAATTTTTTGAGGAACCTCCACACTGTTTTCCAGAGTGGCTGCACCAGTTTGCATTCCCACCAACAGTGCAAGAGGGTTCCCGTTTCTCCACATCCTCGCCAGCATCTATAGTCTCCTGATTTGTTCATTTTGGCCACTCTGACCGGTGTGAGGTGATATATGAGTGTGGTTTTGATTTATATTTCCCTGATGAGGAGCGACGTTGAGCATCTTTTCATGTGCCTGTTGGCCATCTGGATGTCTTCTTTAGAGAAGTGTCTATTCATGTTTTCTGCCCATTTCTTCACTGGGTTATTTGTTTTTCGGGTGTTGAGTTTGGTGAGCTCTTTATAGATTTTGGATACTAGCCCTTTGTCTAATATGTCATTTGCAAATATCTTTTCCCATTCTGTTGGTTGCCTTTTAGTTTTGTCAGTTGTTTTCTTTGCTGTGCAGAAGCTTTTTATCTTCATGAGGTCCCAGTAGTTCATTTTTGCTTTTAATTCCCTTGCCTTTGGGGATGTGTCAAGTAAGAAATTGCTACGGCTGAGGTCAGAGAGGTCTTTTCCTGCTTTCTCCTCTAGGGTTTTGATGGTTTCCTGTCTCACATTCAGGTCCTTTATCCATTTTGAGTTTATTTTTGTGAATGGTGTGAGAAAGTGGTCTAGTTTCAATCTTCTGCATGTTGCTATCCAGTTCTCCCAGCACCATTTGTTAAAGAGACTTTTTTCCATTGGATGTTCTTTCCTGCTTTGTCAAAGATTAGTTGGCCATATGTTTGTGGGTTTAGTTCTGGGGTTTCTATTCTATTCCATTGGTCTATGTGTCTGTTTTTGTGCCATATCTTAATGATTTTTGAATTTCCATTCCACTTCTTGCAAATAATTTTATGCAGATGCACACATATAAGACATATGAAAGATATCTTTACCCCCAGCTTTTGATCTTTATAATACATATTTATGCTATAAAAGATATGTATTAGCATAATTATTTTAATTTCCTGAGACAATTAAGATGAGTATTAAGCTATTTATAAGCTGCTTATAAACTATTGACATATATTAGTATTAGTTGTAGTAGTATACAATCATCAAAATAAAAATAAATACTAATAATTTGGTAAGTAGTTTTTAAGTATAAAAATATTTATATAAAAAAGACATGTCTTAATGGAATAGGTGAGATTAATTATCCTGAATTAGTTCATATACCTGCAAATGACCATTACTTATTGGTAAAATGAGATTATTATCAATTTTAGCCCTATTTCCTTATTAATTTAGTTGATGTAAATGATGTATATTATATGTAAATATAAATATAGTTTTTTATATTATAGAATGCCAGTTCTTTGCATATTTTCTGAGTTTGCCAAAGTTTGCATAATTTTTATTCATCATAATTAGCAATGAGCTGAGAGCACAAGTTGATTTCCTCTGTAGTTTTTTTGATATCGTAAAATTCAGTGACAACCTATATCAAGGTTCCTTACCATTCTCCATTTTTCTCACTCCTTGTATCTGTGGCATCAACAAATCCTGATAGTCATTGTCTTCAAAGTATCTACAGAAGCCAAATGTTTCCCTTTTAATCTGCTGCTAAAACTCAGATTCAGTCAGGATAACTTTTCATCTAGTTCACAACAAAGGTAATCTAACTAGTCCTTCCTCTTCTGTCTTTGTACCTCTTTGTTTTATGAAGAACACAGGAGTCAGAATTAATACTGCTTAATTCAAAACAAGTCACTCCTCTGCTTGATGTCCTCCAATGATTACCTTTCTCATTTAGAGCAAAATCTCAATCACGTTGTCACTCTGGACCCTTGTCTTACTTCTCTTCCCCATTCTCTTTTCAGTGACTCTTTTCAGTGATTCTGATCTCTGTCTCAAACACTAACATACACTCCAATATCATGAAGTGAGATGTTGTGGAATTTTTACTGTTTGGTGAAATATTTATTTCAGATATTGGTATCAGATATAATGTAATTATTTACTACTGTAATGTTGTTCTTTGTCCCTTGGATATTCCTTGAAAATGAATACTTTCTTTTTCTTTCCCTGCATTTTGACAGTTTAGTGCTGATATGCCTAGATCAGATTATCTTTGTGTTTACCTTTTTTTGGAGTTTTTAGAAATTCTTAAATATCTCTTTTGATGTCTTTCATCAGTGTTGGGAAATTCTTACTCATTATTTCTTCAACATTTCTACTTTCATTTTCCCTTTGTGTTATTCCATTGGGACTCCAATTACATTTATGGTAGATCTCATCACAATATCCCATAAATGTCTTATACTCTTTTCTACATTTTCCACTATTTTCTCTCTTTATGTGTCATTCTGTATATTTTTACTTACCTCACTCCTCATTTGCTGTTCTCAGTTCTTCTATACTTACCCTTTTCACTTATATTTTGAACAATTATAGTTAAAAATATATTAGCTCTAATATTTGTTTCATTCTTTTGTATCCACTTGTTTCTCAGAAATTCTTCATCTTTTTTCAATACTTTCTTATACATCTTAATCTTATGTATTCTATAGTACATGCCTGTGGATGTCTTTCTATTGTCTGTTTTATTCTTGTCTTTGACAGTTTGGTTCTAATTTTAGCAGTTAAAATTTTTTGATTGGATGCCAGATACTTTTCTTTGAAATTTATAGAGTTTTTGTTTTTTTTTTTTTTTACAGCATAAAGGAAAAATTATTCACAGAATATGGGCTCACTTACTGAGATTTCCTCTCTTCTGGGACTTTGGTTCTCAAGTCCCTCCTGCTTTATCAGTAAAGCATAAATTCTGCTCCTCAGTGTTCATCTATGTCCTCTAAGGCAAGCCAGTAATGAATAAAGTGCTTCCAGTATCTCAGCCTCTCATAGATCATAGCTGCTCAAATGTTGCTTACTATAGTTGCTCTTCATGCTGTCTGTCAGAGGTTTGTTTTTTTGTGTGTGTGTTTTCATACATATCTCACTTTTATAGGGTTTTTTATTATTTGGTTGCTGTTTGTTTTGTTTTCCTTTTTGGTGGAAGGTTAAGATAAAACATCTTGGCCAGAACGTGAAAACTCCCTATTTTTATTTATAAGGAATTGAAGAAAACATATTGAGGAATATACAGAAGTAGAAACTTTTATAGAATTTCCTTGGAACAAGACTTCCTGAAAAGGGACAGTTGGGAAGCATTGAGCCCTCACACACTGGTTTAAAAAAAATGTGTACATGCACTTAAAAAATTACTTTTAGAAGGTCCATAACTTTCATAGTTCAATAGGGTGCACTCTGGTCTTGATTTTCACATTTCAGCAAAATTAGGTTTTAGATGCTGAATATTTAATGCTTTGCTTATATAGCGCTGAATAATATCTGTAAGAGTTGGGTATAAAGGGATTAGACAAAACACATCAATACAAATAGAATAAATATATTGTAGATAGGCAAAAAGAATGCTGACATATCAGATAGACAAAGTCTACTTTAAAATGTATTTAACACTCTTTTTCAAGCTTGAGGAAGAGCGGTAAAAACATTTCTACATCAGAATTGTTCTGTGAAAGTATATATTATTATGGGGATAGATCATTTAAAAATAAAGATGTAATAAATCAGTTATAGAGAGTGCTATTTAGTTACTTAAACCATAGAACTTATTATTATTTTCTGATCTAGAGGATACATGTTATAATTTAACATCTTATGGCATCTATATAACACCCAAGGACTATATTGCACTGAAAATTAATAATAATGTCTTCTATTTTGAGGCCAATTCAGTTACATTTACAATTATTTTAACTTTCATTAAAGTGAAGAGAGTAAAAAAAGAAAAAAAATATTTCTGTAGTAACTTTGGAAAAAGCTTGCAAAAAGCAAGAAAATTATATTCCTATTTACTAACTTTTTCCAAAGGAGTCTAGGAAGTTACATAATTGTGATTTTATTTTAAAGAGGCATATACCTCATCCTACCTAGCCTGTGTTTGCTCAGAAGCTATAATAATAGAGCCTCAATTAAATATCGTCCCTCAGTTTCTCTGATTAAATTATCTTAGTCTTCTCACGTGTTATTAATATTTTGTATTTTCTAGCAATACTTTATTTGCAAACGTTTACAGTTTAGAATTCACTGTGTTAAACATTTTGAATGTTTATGCAGATAGGCCAAAAATTGCAGTGAATATTTATAGTAAACTGAAGTTTTATTGTGTTGGTTAACAATATGATTATAATTAAAATAAGTGTTCATTAGAGAAAAGAGCTCCATGCATGGTGTAACATACAGAGTTGTTGAATTACTTTGATGTACCCTTGGAACTAATGTTACATCTGTGTCAATTATATTCAAATACAAAATTAAATTAAAAAAAGCTTCAGAGACTGTCCCTGGCCACGGGTCTCTCTTCTACCTCAAATCCTGTAATATAGAAAAAATTCATGAACAGTTATGAGATATCAGAAGAATGTCTAAATTAAGAGAAATCACAGGAAGACTAAAGACAGATTTAATTGGAATTAAGAAGGAATTCATAGCCCAAGGTTAGGTAAGCAATGACAGCTACAAATGTCCATGGAACAGGAGGATTCCTGGGATCTCTTTTAGGTGAATGTTTATTCCATAGGGATTATTCCATAGGGAAAAATAGGTGGATTTGTCATTTACTGATCCTCTTATGAGAAAACCTAGTCAACAGAGACGATTGTTCTCAATCGAGACCTGAGTATAGGTATGCCTGTGTTAGGAAGACAGGACAGTGAGGTGAATGGCTGGTTGAAGCCCAGAAGAATAGAGACAGTCCACAAATCTAGCTACTGGTAAAATCTTGTTAGCAACACATTCCCAAAGTGGCCCCACAATAACTAGGAGCAAGTGTGAGTAATGGGACAAGATATTTATTCCATAGAATGGCTAACAGGAATTCACAAATTCTTAAAAAAGACTCCATTCCCCTTCACGGGTATAATTTATATGGCAATTTTTGGAATTGAATAAATTGTAGTTGGAAAAATAGTGAAGATAAAAATATCAGAATAACAACTTTAAAATTGATAATTTTATACTTTTATATTATAATTCAAGTTGCTAGCTACTCGGTTGCTAGTTTGAACATATATCTAGGTATCATGCCCCTTATTGGTGCAAAAAACATGCTAAACACAATTTCAGACCAAACTGAACTCAGTAAATGGTTTTATCATTTTTTGTTTTTTCTTTCCTGATTCTCACTTTCTCAATACTCTGTGTTCTGATTTGGTTTTGTGAATACTGCAGTAATGGCCTATGATATAATAACATAATTTCAGTTTTGCTGGATAACTGAACATTTATGCAATGACAGCAATCCATGAACATATTTATATTTTTTAATTAACCAATATTGCAGCTTTTGTTCAAAAACTGCAATCAATTAATTCAAAAAATCAATCAATTAAGTTGATGGAGAAATGTCACAAATCTTCAGTCACACAGGCAGGTGAAATCTGGAGTATTTATCATAGTATACAGCTTCAACCTCAGGCTTTCAAGGCAAAACTGAAAGAAGAATCAAGTAAAAGACAAGAAACTGATATCATGCACTGAACAATATTAGCTTCAATATTGATGAGATGTCAGGGAAATGGACATGGTCACAGAGACTTGGATAATACTACTTTATTGTTTGATTCTGTACTGGAAGTGTTCTGAGACTCACATAGGGATTGTTCTGTCAATCTTTTAGCAATTTCCATTATTGCAATGATAGAATAGCCTCACTCTAGTGGTAGAGGAAATAAAATAGTGAGCTACTGTGTCTCAGTGCAATCTAATAATCATACACAACACTCTGTGCATCTCACTCAAAATTAGTAACAAGTTCTGCTGATGCTGCCTCCATATGTGCTGAACAAAATGTTTCTTCAAACTCCAAAGGGAAAATAAGTTTTCTACTTAAATGCATTTTATGTTCTTCTCTCATATTATGCATGGATAAATTAGAGGGAAAGGGAATGAGCAGGGGGAAAATGTGTGTATGTAACTTTAAATAAATAAATATAGACATAAAATGTATATGTGCATGGCACACATGCATATGTATGTTTATTTAATGTACACATACGTATTACACATACATACAATGCATGTATGTATAATATGTATGTATATGTATATGTGTGTGTATGTATCTCACAAACCTTGTTACTGGGACATCAGTACACATTTAATGAATGTCTTCTCTGAGCTAGAGCATAACGTGAACCCTAGCAAGGACTGTGGTCTCAAGCACTTTATGTGCTAATGAAGGGAATCATCAATAAACACATGTGAAGTCCAGATGTCACTGGGTGTTTGGAAGAAAATAATGTAAAATATAGTAGGACTGTGTGAAGAGGTAGGGTTCAAGCAGATACCTAGACTCGGAGGCTCTGTCCCTGAGTCAATGTTTTCCACAGTCAACAAGGACCTGATTTTGGTTTTGGCTGTCCTCTGAAAAGGATAGAATGGCTTAACGATAAATACAGCTAAAAGCTAACTGGTGTCTGTGGGAGGTGTAGAAAATAAGAATGTGCTCATATAGTCTAAAAACTTAAGAAAATATAACTGAGTGTTCTCAAAATGGTTATTGGAAGCTCTTTCTGATTCCTAGAAGTGGACACTGGCATAACAGCCTCCCTGTCCTCTCAGCTCCATCTCCCTTACTCACTCTCTTTGTCAGCTTCCTCCCACCATACAATTTCCCTCCATGTCTTAGCTTCTGATACTCCCTCCATTGCTGCCCTTTACCATCATTGCTTTATCTCATGCTGGCCACTCCTGGTTCTTTCCATGTACAATTCTATCTTCTGTATCTCCTCTGCCTTGTATATAATGCTAAGCTGGGAAAATCCGTTTTCAGAAAAAAACCTGCAGGAAGCAACAGTAGGTTTCTCCTTTTTCTTTCTCAAAATATGGAAATCTATCTGGGGAGGCTCTTGACCCTCAACTTCCTGGTTCTAAAACAGCTTGGATTTTTAAACAAAAATGTGAGAGACAGAGAGGGACAGAGAGACAGAGATAGACAGAGACAGAGCTACAGAGAGAGGGAGGGAAGGAGGATGATTTGGTGCATAGAATGACAATGGGTCAGCTAGAGATGGAAGAGAGATTGGGAATCCTCCCTCTAATTCCAGAACAAAAATCTCATGGCTAACAGATCAAGTATATGTATGCAGTCTGCCACTTGCAAACTGATATTCATCTACCTGATGTTCAGTGATGAGAATTCTGTTCGAGGATGATATTGATTACCTATTACCTTTCCCACTTCTATAAAACTTGAAATCCATTTTGAAACCACATAACATGTTTCTAATGAGAGCATCCTGACACATTGCCTCCCAGGAAAGAATGACTTGGATAGACACAGGGATTCACAAAGACGCAAATATGGGGCAGATATTCCAAAGCCAGCTCAATGAATGGGAAATACTGATTATAACTCATGAGGTAGTTATGATAATGACCATGTTACAGATCAGAAAAATGAAGCTTTAAGAGGTAAAATATCATTTACAGCTACTTATGTCCAAGGTCTAAAATTCTAAATTCAGATCCTGTGAATAAAAACCCCGTGCTTTCTTTACAGAAATACCATATGAATATTTGAGTCAAATTGATATAGCTTAAGTCCCAGCTTTATAGGGCACCTGGATGACTTAGTCACTTAAGCGTTTCACTCTTGATTTCAGCTCAGATCATGATCTCACAGTTCATAAATTCAAGCCCCACAATTCCACATTTTTTTAATAAATTAAACAGGAAAAGAGAACAACTACCCCTTTGTAGTACAAAATTGGTAAAATAAAACATATATATATATATAGATTTAGATTTATTAGAATCAAATTTTAAAAATGTTAGATAAATGTGTTGCCTTTCAGCAAAGAAAACAGTAAGAGAAAAATAATTTAGAAGCAGCCCTATAAAATAATAAACACCTGTGATGTTTGAGTTAAAAATATAACTTGACTATTAACGATGATAATGTAATTGAAACTGAAATAATGTAAAGATAGTAGGTAGTGAAACCAATTTATTCTACTGCATTGATTATAAACACCAAATGAATTCTGTTTAAGTTTAGATTCTTATTTTAAGAAATCCATAGATGAGTCATATTGTTTTCATAGGAGTTTCATTTGGATGAAGAGAAAGCTAGAATATGAATCATATCATACAAGGAATTTTAGAAGGAAGTGTGAGTTTTGCCTGAATAAGAGATAAGTATTTGAAGGTCTGCCATGCAGAACAGGGGTTTGGGCTTATTATAATAAAGATACTGACAAGGTTGTCTAAAAATGGAATTATTTATCTGCTACTAAAGTTGTTCAAGAAGAAGCTAAAGTAACTTTAGAAGGAATTTTAAAGAGATTCAAGTATCTGATGAGATATTCAAATAGAAACCTAGGTAAACCTTAAGGTTCCTTCCAATCAACAGATTCTCTGACTTTATGAAAACAAACTAGCAAATTAACTTTTGCCTTCATAAATCTAACCTGTTCCTTTTTCTTCTATGCTCAGTGTCATTTTTATTTATTATACCGCTTATATTTGCAAATCCCTTAAATAATTTTTCATGTCTAATAAAAGTTTAATTTATGACACAGATTTTTGCTTACAGTGTGAATAGATCTCTTCTTCGTGGCTTTATGTTAAGAATCTTTTTTTTCCCCCAAAACTGGTCCTTTGAAACTTCTCCCAGCTAAGTACTCCCCTTCTTAACATTTTAAGTTGCTACCTGTATTAGTTTCTTAGTTATGCCATAACAAAATATCACAAAGTTGATTCCTGAAAACAACACAAATTTATTATTTCATAGTTCCAAAGGCTAAAAGTCTGAAATCAAGGTGTCATGCTCCCTCAGAAAACTTTATGGGGAGATCACTACTTGACTTTTCCAGCCTCTGGTGACCCCAGGCATGCCATCTTCACAAAGCTCTCTTCTCCCTGTGTGCATCTTAAATCCTTGTGATTTTATCTCAGTTCTTACCTTAATTATATCTGCAAAGGCCCTGTTGGCAACTAAGGTCCCGTTCTGAGGTGTTATGTGAATGAATCTTGAAGGATGCTACTCAGCCTATAGTCACTGTCCAACTATTATTACTCTACTAGCAGAAGGAACACCTATGTTTTACATTTCAGTGGAGGTTTCATTTATATTTATAAAATTTATTTATTTATTTACTTATTTATTTATTTATCTATTTAGCTCCTCACTTGACGTTTATTAAGCATCTTTACTGAAGAAACAATATATGTTTTGTATGAAACAGAAGCAGATCTTTCCACTATTTCAACATGGTTAAGTTTCTTTTAGTGATTTGCTTGCAATAACATGATGAAATTCATTTCAGAATATATAAAAATTACCAAAACAACTGTCATGTATGTGCATTGAAAGGTAAACCATTTAAAGCATTAAAAATTAAGGGATCATTATAACTCACTTAGTAGTACTTTTGCATGCAATGTTTCCACAGTCTGTTTCCAGAATACTGATTTTCTTTCCATACTAGATGATCTAATTTTTACCTTATCGATCCCAGAAGTTAAAAAAATAATATCATTAAATTTCACAGAGATCATATAGATACATGGTATCAGAACAGTTACAGAAAGAAGATGCTTTAAACAAATGACAAAAAATCAATGTGTTTTAGGACTTTTTCTTAGCACTGCTAAAACCATATATCATAAGCACCTTAAATTATTTTTGGTTTAGTTTAGGAGAAATATTGATATCGTTAATTTTCAGAACACTAGTTATTGGGGACTAATATAATATTTTTTATATTTAATAATTTTATCAATACTTTATAGAACATTAAGCAATTGTATTTTAGAGTTCTTTACCTTAGACATTCTCCAACTGGGTAAAATCTTTATGGATTACTTACGCATTCAAAATGTCTTTGGGAATTTTTAACTGTAGTCTTCTGTTGTACTCTTTTATAGAAAATATTCAGTAATTTTAATAATAATATAAATATAATTTATTATAATATTAATTATATATAAATTATAAATAACATAAATAACAATAATATCTCAAAAAGTTGATTTAGGAAATATGCAATTAACACAGCCTACATCTCAACTGTGAATCAAATAGTAAACCAGAAGCTTAAATAAAGCAACAGTAATTGTGCCTTCAGAAAAAATAGGACATCGTAAGGTCCAATTTTGTGCTGATTATGCTTTTGAAGAATATATAAGCTCTGGGGCCTATGATGAGAAGTGGCTGAGGGCTTAACTATGGGCATTTTTAGAGATTAGCTAGTGGTCTCCTCTAAGTATGGTTTGGTTTATCTACTCTTCCAAATGAGAAACTTCTTCCCAAACTTGAGGCTTTTAGGCCATGTTGGGATATATTATCTTTCATATGCAGCCTTATTATCCTTTTTTTTTTTTAACAAGTAAAAAGTAAAGCATGAGGATGGTTTCTTTTTCTTCCTATGGGTTTGCACATAAGATAAAGATGATGATTGCTATTATGATTTTTTGCCACTCTCTTACAATCAAGTTTTGGTCTAAAAGTCGGGACCATATAAATTTTAACCCCTTAGGAAATCAAAGATATGTAGCTATTTTAGAGACAGAATATCAAGTGCTAGTGAGAGAGCTTAGGGACTGCACATTTAGTCTTTGATTTATGTAGTTTAAACTTAAATAAGACTAAAAAATTCTTTTATAACTATTTTTTTAATTTCTTTATCTCTTGAGAAATGAAAAATGGTAGCACATTAACGGCCTTTTAATTACTTTTTGAAACCCTGATGAAGCATGATACTTTAAAACTCTTATTTAACATCAGCTTGCAGACTAAGATCATTAAATATTGTGTCATGAGATTGTAGTACTATTATTTTCTGTCCCTGGTTTATCACGTTAAAGTTTTTTCTTTCTTTTTTTTTTTTTTTTAAGTTTTTCTTAATGAGCACCTAATAACCTTCAGGCTGCCCTGCCCTTCTGGAACTAATGAGAAGAGAGCAAGTTGGAATATTAATAGGCTTAGCCCTCACATATAATACGATTTTGAAATGTTTATTTCTGCTTAACACCTGTGATTGGGTAGATCAGGTGACAGTCACTCTTCAGAATAGATCTACAGAGTAGTCAGGTCCCGCAAGGTTCACCCTTATCCAGGGCTTTGGATCCCTAACGTGTCCCTCCTTCTCCCATTAATAAGTGTGAAGTAGGGGCAGTTGCTCTGTACTCAGGCCTTTTGGCAATGTCCTATTTTTCTGTCTTACTTAATTACAACAAAGTAAACATTTTTCTTCAGTAAAGAAGATTCTGTAGCTGGAAACCACTGGTGGATAAAATAGCTTTTTGTTTCTATTTGTTGGAAAGAATGAAAATTTCATGCAGATGCAATGAGAAAGAACCTAGATAGTATAGATTTTTAACTAATCTGGAAGTTTGTTATATCCATGAAATTAGTTTGGAGTATAACTAAAACACATTATTTTGTTATAACAGGTATTTAGAAAGGCAGATAGAGCATTAAATGATGCCAAAAACAAAATAAAAGCATCTACAAAAGAAATCTGAAGGTTACACTGTGCAAATTGTCTAACACAGTAATCAAATGTAGTACAGCTTTGATATTTCATAAAAATATAATGGATGAGAAATGAATAGATTACCTGAAAAGAAGATGCTTTGCTAAGATAATTCTTATATTATTACTATATTGAGGAATTGGGATTTCCTAATGAATATTTTCTAAAGTTATTTCAATTTATTTAATTAAATAAAATATCTCAGAGGCTGAGTTTAGCTGATACTACTTTTTTCCCATCTCTGATAAAATTTATATCAAAAATTCTGTGGCACTTGGTTGTATTAATTGCAAAGTTAGCAATGATTGTGCAAATTATAAAGTGTTTCCAAACTCATTCTTTATAAAAAACATTAATTAGTATGTATTATTATGTAAAATAATTATATAAAACATTTGGAGAAAAAAAGAACCTGTGTCACAAGTGCTAAATTTCCCTAATATGTGAAGTTGATATATGTCAGAATAATATGGCAAAGAGTCATTGACTAAAATAGACAGATAGACATCACAATGCAGACAGCAGTGTTTGTATCTCTTCTGTTCCTCTGATCCTCTTTCCCTGTATTTTCTTTACCCCAGTCTGGATCTCAATATCTAAATACATATTCTTACCATGTTATTGTGCGTTTATTTTGTAAGGGCAAACATCCTTTCAGGGCTCAATTCCAATGCAGACATAGTTTATAATATACAGTACAGTAGAACTCTACTGAGTACACATAAAAATACTAAGAAAACACAAATATGCAATTAAATGGTTGTAAAATCTCTGCTTTTCTAATATTTTTGTTCCTTCTTTCTCTGGAATCATTTTTATTTTCTAATTCAAAGCTTCACATGACTCTTAAATGCACATCATAATCAAAATGATTAGATGTATAACTTCACATTAAGGGAGTCACAATTAAAGCATTATATAAAATTAAAGCAGGAAAGAGGTAAAAGCAAATAATGCACAAAAACAAAAAAGACATTGGTCCATAAATATTTTTTTTGTGTGTCAGAGTCCTAATATAGTGCTATTGTTTTATAAGTGAAACAAGGTGGATATTGGGTTTTAGCAAATGCACTGAAAAAGAACTAATTTATAATATTTCCAATAGCCTAAAACTGAAGTTGTGTACAGGTTAAAATTTTTGATAGTATCTGCGGAGTCTTTAGCACTGCTTTTTACAACAGGTGAAATATCCAACTAGACCAAGTGAATTAAGGGTACTAATATTGTAGTGTCATCATGTATAGATTAAATTAAAATGATAAAGGTTTACAGTGTACTAATAAGCCCCTTCCCCTTTAGATGTTTATTGTTGTTACTGTTTATATTTAATGCTTATGATAAATTTTTAAAGATTTTTCTCCCTACTGATTAAGTGATATTTGAGATTATTTTACGTCCTTTTATTTTCACAAACTATATCTGACATCTGACATAATCAAGTGTTTAAAGTTGATAAATTTTAGGGTACATTCTTTTTCCTTCAAGCTATAACACATACAGCAATATTTTTGTTTTCTCATTTGGATATTATTTTTCAATTTACTTTCAACTTAAAAAGTTTACTCAAACTCTTGATTTATTCTATGTTAAGCTATGTTGACTTATTAAAAGGTGTATGCAGCATAAATAATTATGTTACCTGAAAAAAAAGAAAAAAGGTTGAATCACATTTTAAAATGTGACAGCCAGCCAGCACTAGCCACGAGGGTTTAACATTTTCCTGGCCCTGGGTTATATGACCATAAATTTTCTTTGCCTTTCAGCCTCACAACAATGCTGACCATTATGCTTTTTTTTTTTTTTTCATTTGTGGCTCTCTTATGAATCCACAAATGCAGTCACTTTTCCACCTCTTCCATAGCTTTATCAAACTCTGTAGATGTTATGTTAGCACGTTCCAGGGTATCCTCATATACAGATCAGCAAATTTCCTCCCCCCCCCCCCACCTTTTTCTGGATGTACGGTGTTGATGATCCATTAACTAACATCACGCTACCTCATGCCTGAAGGAAATTTACCTAACCCACATCATTTTCTCCTTAAGGTATATAAACTGCTTTCTTCCTCTTCAGAACACTAGATAGCACTTCAGCACTACATTTGGGGTCCATTTTAAGATAGAATCATAAAAACACACACATGCACAAGTGTGAAAAATACGGCACTAAATAAATGGCAAATAGGACGCTCCTTTACAATTTGAAGCTGAAACATTAAGACAGAGTGTTGCCGTGTTTGACTTTAGCTGGAAAAATGTGACTTGCATGACTCAAATATTTTGCCACTCTGCAAATGTCTGCAAATGACCACAAATGCCCATGAGTATTTGTTTTGAGGTAACCAACTTTGGTAAGCAGGTGGATCCATGAATAATGAGGATCTACCGTAGTTTGATTAGACTGGAAGCCTAGACCAAATAATAATGTTTAAAAAGTGAGTCAAGTTGATTTGCTCTCCATAAACAGTGACATGAATTCAAGCCTCATTTTATAGTGTTTTATATAAGACAATTTTTCTTTTCAGTCTTTAAAATTAATGAAAATATTATACAAATGAAATAGTCCAGAATTTTAGATATTTTTACACAGAATTATAACCATATATGAATACTAAGGTTAACGACAGCAAGAAAAAATACTGGTATCTTCTTTTCATGTTTTATAAATGTAGGTACTTTACATTTAGCAACATTTGCCTTTTTCGGTTAACATTTCTGAGGTTTTGACAAAGTTATACAGTCATGTGACCATATTCACAATCAAGATATAGAAGGGTTCCATCACCAGAAAAATTTCCCTGTGCCATATTTTAGTGAACTCTCTCCTCCACAGCCCCATCATAGATCTTTTTTATGACTGTATAAAAATTATCTTTTCTAGAATGTCAAACAAATGAAATCATAACCACATAGCCTCTTCAGTCTATCTTCACTTAGTATTATTTATCTCGGATCCATATATGTTCTAACATCTATCAATCATTCATTCTTTTCATTTGCAGAGTAGTATATTATACCACATCCCACATCATCTTTATCCATTCATCAGTCAGTGGACACTTGGGCTGTTTCTATCATTTGGCTACTGTAGATAATGGTGCCGTAAACATCAGGGTGCAGGTATTCCTCTGAATTACTACTTTTGTATACTTTGGGTAAATACCTAGTAGTACAATTGCTGGACCATAGGATAGTTCTAATTTTAACTTTTTGAGGAACCTCCACACTATCTTCCAGAGTCACTGAACCAGTTTGCATTCCCACCAATACTGCAAGAGAGTTTCCCTTTCTCCACATCTTCACCAACACCTGTTGTTTTAAAAAAGAATGAAGCCTTACCATTTGCAATGACATGCATGGAAACAGAGATTATTATTCTAAGTGAAATAAATCAGTCAGAGAAAAATAAATACCATATGATTTCACTCATGTGGAATTTAAAGAACAAAACATGAGGGGTGCCTGGGTGGCCCAGTCAGTTGAGTGTCTGACTTGATTTCAGCTCAGGTCATGAATTCACGGTTCAGTTCACGAGTTTGAGCCCCACATCAGGCTCAGCCTTGACAGTGTGGAGCCTGCTTGGGATTCTGTCTGTCTGTCTCTGCCCCTTCCCTGTTCATTCTCTCTGTCTCTCTCTCTCTGTCTCTCTCTCTCTCTCAAAATAAATAAATTAACTTAAAAAAAGAGACAGCACATGAACATATGGGAAAGAGAGAGAGAGAGAAAGAGAAAGAAGCAAACCTGGAAACTGACTCTTAAGTCTAAGGAAGAAACTTGGAGGAGAGATGGGCAGAGGGAATGCATTAAATAGGTGATGGGTGTTAAAGAGGGCAGTAGTAGTGATGAGCACTGGGTGTTGTATGTCATTGATGAATCACTAAATTCTACACCTGAAACTAATATTACACTGTATGTTAGCCAGCTTGAACCAATATAAGTAAAAACTTGATAAAGAAAAAATATATTTTTATACACTTTTGGGTTTGATTGCTAATATTTTGTTGAGCATTTTTGCATTTATGTTTATGACAGATAATGGTCTCTATTTTTCTTTTCTTATATGATAATGCGGGCTTCATAGAATGAGTTAGGAACTATTCTCCCTAATCTAAAGACATAGTAAAGAATTGTATAATTTCCTCTGCAAATATTCAGTAGGACTCACCAGCAAGTGCATGTGGGTCTGGTGCTTTCTGTTTCAGAAGGTTATTAATTATTGATTCAATTTTTTAGCATATATAGGTATATTAATATGGACTATTTTTTTCTTGTGTGAGTGTTGGCAGATTTTATCTTTCAAGTAATTGGTACACTTCACCTAGGTTATCAAATTTATGGGCATAGAATTGTTCATGGTATTTCTTTATCTTTTCAATGTCCATGGCATCTGAATTTTCCTTCTCTCTAAATAACTTCTTGTAACATGTATACGTTCTATAAATATTTGTGGCAACAAATTCTTTCAGCTGTGTTTGTTTGAAAACTCTTTGTTTTACCTTTACCTTTGAAGGATAATTTCACACAGTACACGATTCTAGGTTTGTGGGATTTTTTTTCCCTCTCAATACATTAAATATTTCATTTCCCTTCTTGCTTGCATTATTCCTGAGAAGTCTGTGTAATTATTATCTTTGTTCTTCTATAGGTAACGTGTTTTTTGACTCTGTCTTCTTTCAGGATTTCCTCTTTATCTTTGATATTTTATAATTTGAAATTATAGGTCCAGTTTTTGTCTTTTTTTTTGGTTTTTGTTTGTTTTTTCTGCTTAGCATTCTGTGAGCTCATTAGAACTATGACTTGAGATCTGACATTGATTTGGGGACATTCTTAGTTATTATTGTTTTAAGTATTTCTTGTGTACTGTTCCCTCTTCCTTCTCCTGGGATTTCCAGTATGTGTATATTACAAATTTTGTAGTTGCCCCACACTTCTTGGATTATTCCATTATTTCTATTATTGTTTTATCTTTGTTTTTTTTAGCTTTGGACGTTTCTTTTGACATATCAGACTTATAGATTCTATCCTCAGTTGTGTTCAGTTTACTAACAAGCCCATCAAAGATTTTGACTTCAGTGTTCATGTTTCTGATCTCTAACATTTCATTTTGGTTCTTTTTAGGACCCCCCTTCCACCTTTCTGCTTACATTGCCATCTGTTCTTGCGTGATGTCTACTTTATCCATTTGAGCCCTGAGAATATTAATCATAGTTGCTTTAAATTCCAGTTAGATAATTCCAACACCCTTTCCAGTTCTGATGCTTCTGTCTCTTCAAATTGTGTTTTTTGCCTTTTGGTCTTCCTTGTAAAATAAAAAAAAAATTTTGATAGCCAGATATCATGTAAAAGGAGCTGCTGTAAATAGACCTTTCATAACATGGTGGTGAAGTCAGGAGAAGGGAAGCTTTCTATAATTCTATGATTAGGTCATGTCTTTTTGTGAGCTTATACCTCTGGACTGTGAAATTCACAGGTGCTTCTCAGTTTCCTTTCACCAACCACCCCAGCCACACTTTAGGAGGGACAGAATGACTAGTGTACTTTGGAGTTGAGTATTTCCCTTCTCTGACATAGAAGACTTGAGCTGGCTGGCCTTGGAAACTCCCTTCCCTCAAGTCAATTAAAAGCCCCAGCAGGTTAGAGTCTAGTTGAATAGTTTTTCTTGAGGGCAGGACTGTTAAGAATAGAGTGTTCAAATATTCTGGTGTATTTCAGAATGGTTCCTTTCCCTTTTCCCAGTGTGAAGCACAAGAAAATTTTCCTCCAGTATTTACTGTGAGAATCTAATCAAGGTCTTGGAAGCACAATGCACAAAAGGGTGGGAACTACTGATGACTGGGTCCCTATGTTGTTTTGAACTCTCAGAATTATCTGTGCTGGGCCTCCAGAAGTACACCAATTACGGTTTGGTTTTTCTTACCCTGGTACTGGTTCCCATGCAGTTACTGTCCATAAGTCTTTGCTCAAGTAAGCTGTCACTCCCTGTATTCGCCTGTCTAGCTAATCTTACAGGCTGCTATTTACCTTGGGTCCTTACTTGTTTTACAGCTGCAAGAAGAGTTTTTAATTTATCAGACTGCTCAGTTTTTTGTTTGTTTGTTTGTTTGTTTGTTTTTACTTATTGTTAGGAAGAGTGGTAACTTCCAAAGCTCCTTACATGTAAAACAAGAAACTGCCCTTCAAATATTTTCAAACTTTATTTTATGGTGTGTGTGTGTGTGTGTGTGTGTGTGTGTGTGTGTATTTGTCTTACTAAGCATAGATTTTGTTTTCTTTCTATGTCTGATGTCTGATTATTCCAGTTTGTGAATATTCATAGGTTTATTTCTATACTCTGTAGATGATGGCATGTACTATGTTGTTGCCTTGTAATTTTTTTTTTCTCTGAGCTGTTTACTCTCTTGGGAAATTATTTCGGAGAATTTTTAAGTTCTAGTTTTAAGATGATTTCCTCTAAAGGATAACCCTTTGCAGTGTTAGGCACCAGGGAGCCTTACCTGTCAGGTATTTTATACTTAATTCTGGATTTTATTTTTAACACCTAGATAACATATATTTGGTCTGCAAATGCAGGTAAAGATGAGCTTTTTGCTTTAACTTCTCTGATATTAATTTTACCCTCCAGCTTTGCTTATTGCCATGGTAACTTTTATATCAGTTCTCTTGGGGTAGCAGCTCAAGAAAATATATTTCAGTTTCAGAATGCATGGAGGGTGTTTCCTTTTGATGTTTCTGCCTTATTTAGAAGGGTCATCCACATTGTAGTGGTACTGGAATTTGTCTATGTCTCCCATTTTAGACAAAGCCAGGGAAACTAAAGTTCAATTTTTATAAGACTTGGCAAATACCATCAAAACAAAATCTGCTTCTGAGTTCCCATTTCACCGAGATTTTAACTTGATATTTTCCTAATGTCTTTCAAGAACTTTGATATTTTTATGGATATTTTTGGCATCTCATTCTGTATTTTTTTTATTTATTTTTGGTTAGAGTGTCAGAGAGGATACCTGAACAACTATGTTGCTAGAAATAGACTCCTTTCCAAAGATTTTAATTCTTCTTTAGCTTGTACACTAAGAGTCACATGCATTCACTATGTCACTAATGTTTTCCAGATCCATAAATACTGTTTCTTAAAGTGTTTTAAGACATTTTTCCTCTAATTTTTCAGATTTACTATGCTGTAATATCCTGATATTTCTTATTATGACATTCTGTGTATCTCAATTTCTTAAATCCCATTTTTGTCTTTCATGCAGTCCTTTATGTGAAATCAAAGTGTTAGTTTCTTCACCAATATATTTTTTTTCTTTAGAAAGGGCAGAAGTGACATACACATTTTGAGTTCTTAACTTTCTTAGATATATTTAGTATGTTCTCAAATTTGAGAATATTACTCCATATAAATTCTAGAATAATATTTTCTCATTTTGATGGATTAGCCCATCATAAATTTGTGAATATACTTTCCGATATTGCTGATAGGAATCTGATGCCAATTTGTTACTTAGACCTTTGCCAGTAGCTTTTATTCTTCAAGGAGGAGAATTCTGTTGTTTTCAGCATTAGGACTCATTTTCTATACATGATGCAGCTATATGTGAACATTTTTCATTTATTTTACCTATTAACCTGTAAAATCAGTTTTTACAGATCAGATAATAAAAATACTGTATTAAGTGCCCATATTCATTACCCTTCTCCTATCCTGTATTTTTCATTTTGTTTTCTAGAAACTTATCTCGCAATTGGCAAGGGGGACAAGCAGTTATTTGCCATTACTTTTCTAACTTCCAGAGTTAGAAGTTTGGATTAATGACTTTTACTTATCTTCTTTTTTAATATACTCATTAAAAGCTATTAAGCTCTATTTTAGCTGCATCACAAAATTTGATATAGTACATCTCCATTTTCATATCATTTATTTTCGTTTCAAAATATTTTCTGAGTTATTTTCTCATCTATGGGTCATCTAGAGGTATTGTCACTTAATTTCCCTTTTTTTCTGGCAAATTTTCTGTCCTATTTACTATATTCTGTATCATTATTAAAACATGTTATGACTTATTTTATCATTCAGTTTATGATCTCTTTTTGAAAAAATTCCGTGTGCATTCGAGCATAATATATTCAGTATCTGTTGCAAAATGTCAAATAGGTAAGTCAGATTGTTCAGATCACGTTTCCCTTGTGGAAGATGTACAGAATAACTGAATCGACTGAATTTTCTGAAAGGTTGTGTTGTGACTTTCCTTTATTTCAGTTTTGCCCTTCCACCTAGGGATAGTTCTTACTCCTGGTGTGTGTGCCCTGATGCCTGAAGGATGTGCTTCAATCTCATCTTTTATGGATTTCGAAATGAAATGGATAGATCAAAGTGATTGTAGCTTGGCTGGATTTTGAACTCAAATTTTATCGTCTTTACTCCCAAAGAGCTGCTCATATTTCTACTATTGCCACACAGCTACTGTTTTCTTTGGGGGTTCTGGAAATTTACACCATGAGCGTGTGCAATTTAGGATTAAGTCAATGATGTGAAGATTTTTGTGATGATTTTTGTGTCCACTTTTTGTGGTTCTCTCATTTCCAGCCCTGGACTCTGACTTTTGTCATCATAGTCCTGTAAGCCTATAGCTTTCTGCCAATACTCTGTTTTCTATTTATTGGTATTAGAAATTTTCCCTTGGGCAAAAATTAAAATCAGGTTGAAAGTAATAATCATCTCATGATTTTCCTTATTCTAGAGGATAATGGAACCTCAAGTGCTGGCTGAGCTGATAGCACTTCAAGCCTTTCTAGTGAAAGGTTTAATCTTCTAGAAGTGACATCTATCATGGGTAGCATTAGGAGTCCCTGGCATCCTTTTAATATTTTATTTTTCTTTTATAGTTCTATTTTGAGTATCTTCCCCTTTCTATATAATAATACTAGCTGATACTTATGGAAAGTTTTTTTTTTCTTACTATAGGTTAAGCCCTCTTATAAGCCCTTTAAGGATGAACTTATTTTACCTTTGTAAAGACCTTATAAATTTAATACTATGATTATACCTTATTGTAAGAATATGGAAACTGAAGTACAAACAGAGTAAGTAATCTGTTCAACATCCGAGAGCTAGAACTCAAGGGGTCTGAATTTGAACCTATAAGTATGTCTCCAGAGGGCTCATTTTTAACCACAGCATTTATATGTCTACCATATACCCTTGACAAGTATTAATAAATGAATGTATGCATGGATAGATAAAGTGTCAAAAATAATCTCCCCTGCATTTAAAATAAGTAAAATGGAGACTCTGACAAACACACGGAAAATACCCTGTGATGATGAATACAGAGATTGGAGGTATGCAGTCGCAATTCAAGGAACGCCAAAAATTGCCATCAGATGCCCAGAATCTGCTAAGAGGTACAAAGGATATCTTTGCAAGGTCTAATGGTTTGCCTACAGCTTTGTTTTGGAGTTTCAACTTCTAAGACTGTGGGAAAATGAACTTCTGCTGTTTTAAGCTAGCCAATTTATGATATTTTGGTAGGTCAGTCCCAAGAAGCTAATACACTAATAACGAATTTATTAAATCTTACTACAAAAATGCATACCTGAACACTTACAACTATACTTTGAATCTACTACTTCATGAATCATTGTAATATTTAGAAAGATATATTAGAAATAGGAAGAAGTCCTAAATAATTGCGGGAGTCTTTGTAATTGAAACTATGTATTTATGGGGCGCCTGGGTGGCTCAGTCGGTTAAGCGTCCGACTTTGGCTCAGGTCATGATCTCACCATTAGTGAGTTTTAGCCCCTCATCAGGCTCTGTGCTGACAGCTCAGAGACCGGAGCCTGCTTCAGATTCTGTGTCTCCCTCTGTCTCTTTGCTCCTCCCCTGCTCACATTCTGTCTCTCTCTCTTAAAAATAAATAAATATTAAAAAAGAAGAAACTATGTATTTAACCACAGCTACTACACTGAGATGCATCATTCCCAGAGTATATATATTTTAATGGATACTTTTATTTCTAAATATATATATATATATATATATATATATATATATATATATATACACATTGTTTTCTATAGAAAAAGAAACAGAATTTTTCTATTTCTAATAAGTAACATTATTTTCCTCAGAATTCGTAATTTGGATAAATCATGATTAGAAAACCAAAACAAGGTAATCTCATTTTTTGTACAAAATAATGTGTTCATCACAGAATTTAACATCTTCTAAGAATTTGTAAGAGAAGGAAATACAAAATGAGAGATTTAGAGCTACCATACAGAGATCAGATACAGTATTTGACTTATATCTGGCTTGTGAAATTATTTTTGAGTAATAATTTACTAACCTTCACACACACACACACACACACGCACACACACACACACACACACACACACAATAGCATCATTGTCTTTCATGGGAAAAGTAAGCAGTGCTAAATTTATTTGAACATTGGCAGTACTAAATTTATTATTTGAACTTGGGGCACATTCAGACCTGGTAAAGATGCTTTTCTTATTTAAAAAAAATCATGTGGGGCGCCTGGGTGGCTTAATCGGTTAAGCATCCAAGTTTGGCTCAGGTGTGGTTCATAAGTTCATCCCCATGTCCAGCTCTGTTCTGACAGCTCAGAGCCTGGAGTCTGCTTCAGATTCTGTGTCTCCCTCTCTCTCTGCCTCTCTCTCTCTCTCTCTCTCTCTCTCTCTCTCTCTCTCTCTCTCACACACACACACACAAATAAATAAACATTAAATTTTTTAAAAAAAGGAAAAAAATCTTGTTTCAACTTATGATACTGAAGAAGCCATTGTTCATCTGAAATCCAAATATAATATGCCAACCTGTATTTCTACTTGCTCAATCTGACAACTATAGGTTGAAGCAGAATGAAATCCATGCATTTGAGGTCAGCACGGTGAGATTGAGACTGAATGAGAAGGGTAAGAAAAGGGAATAGACAAAACTGGAGAAAGTTACAGTGATTGGAACAGAGTTCTGAGGGCAATTTTAAGGCATTTAACTCTAGTCTAAACATGAAGAAATCATTGAAAAATTGTGAGAGTGGCATAATCCCATTAATGTTTAAAAAATAATTATAGCTGCTAGATTAAATGAATAATTGTGATTATTTGAAATGATAAATTTAAGAGAAGTGTATTAGGAAAAAAATATCCTAAAGGAGTAGACAATTGAAGTGGAGTTTTGAGAAAAAGTTACATGCAAGTAAATGATGTGCTAAATATTAATTGTGCCCTAATAATCAAGTTGTAAGGAAGACAACTTTGTAGTAGAGGTCAGAGAACGTTATTTATACCCAAATATTTACAGAGATAAGGTAAACAAAAAAAGTTAAGAAATTAATCACAATAGTAAATTAAATTGGCAGAGGATGGATTAGAAAACTTTAGCAATTTGTAGAGATTTCAAATAAGACAACTCAACACTACAGAAGACCAGGAACTGGCAATAGACGTTGTTTTAGTTTGCTAAGGCTGTCATAACAAAGTACCACCAACTGGGTACGGAAATTTATTGTCTCTCAGCTCTGGAGGCAAGATTTCTAAGATCAACCAGTCATTTTGAGGTTAATTAGCAAGCTTAGTTCATTGTGAGGACTCTGAGAGAACCTCTTCTTCTTTGAGTTATTTTAACACACGGTAAATTTTAATCTACTTGTCTCTCTTTTTTTAAGTTTTTTATTTAAATTCCAGTTAGTTAACATACAGTGTAATTAGTTTCAAGTGTACAGGATTCAGCACTTCCATACATCACCCAGTGCTAATCAGGACAAGTGCCCTCCTTGATCCTCATCACCTATTTAATCCATCCCCCACCCTCTCCCCTCTGGTAGCCATCAGTTTGTTCTCTACAGTGAAGAGACAGTTTGCCTCCATCTCTCTTTTTTTTTCCTTTTGTTCATTTGTTTTGTTTTTTTTTTTAAATCCCACATAGGAGTGAGGTCATACGGTATTTGTCTTTTCTGATTGACCTAATTTGCTTAGCATTATACTCTCTAGCTCTATCCATGTCATTGTAAATGGCAAGATTTCATTCTTTAATGCCTTTTTCCTAGGTTCTGGTGGTTTGACAGCAATTGTTGACATTCCTTTTAAAACCTCACCCAGATCTTTGCCCTTCACCTTCACATAGTGTTCTCCCTGACTGTGTTTCTGTGCCCAATTTCATTATATAAGGACACCAGTCATATTGGAGTAGAATAGATGAAACCTCAACTAAATGTTGCTACAGCAACCCTATTCCCAAATGAGGTCACATTCTGAGGTACTGGGGGTAGAACTTAACATATGAATCTTGGGAGGACACACTTTAACCCATAAAAGGCACTTATACAAAATAACAGGCAAGACATTTTATAACTGGCTATTTTTAAAACAATCTTATATGAAAATTGTGTAGTACTAATTCTATCATATTCTTTTTTTTCTAACTCTATAATTTTAATATTTTAAACATTTTCGTGTAAAATACCATGTAATCTACCCATCACTTCTATATGGGAAGTGTCATTTCCTAATTTTACACATAAAATTGAGGGGGTATCTGGGTGGCTCAGTTGGTTAAGTGTCTGACTCTTCTTTTCAGCTCAGGTCATGATCTCACGGTTCAAGAATTCGAGCCCCACATCAGGCTCTGTGCTGACAGCGTGGAGCCTGTTTGGGATTCTCCCTCTGTCTCTCTTTCTCCCACCTCTCTCTGCTCCTCATGCTTCTCATGCACGCTCTCTCTCTTTCTCTCAAAATAAATCAGTAAACTTAAAAAATACACGTAAAACTGAGACTTTGAACGGGGAAATAACTTGGTTAAGCTTTTTCAGCTAGTGAGTGACAGAATCCTCATTTCAACCCTAAATTATTAGTGTCCAAAATCTGTTTGGATCATTAAGTGAACGTTTTATGGAGAGTGAAGGGAATTTCAGGAAGCTTAAGGCACATGACGGTTTTCATTGTGAAAATATGAAAACTACAACAATTTGTAACGTCAAAAATAGTCTTTAAAAATAGTATTTCTATAATCTCAGTAATTCACTTTAATAGTATTATATTTATGTAAAACTTCACATGCCTGGCTCTTTTCCTTGTCTAGTTGTCATAACTTTTATTCAGAATATTTAAGTAGTATTTTCCTTTTACTTCAGTTTTCAGTTTCCACTAGTGATGGTTATCAATGAACTCATTTCTTCCCCATTTTAAGACCAATTACCAGTTTCCTTCAGTGCTGTCTTGAAATTGTGTACTTTATTTTCTATTCCAGCAGCTCTGAAATTTAAGGGGACTGAAGGAATCTGTCAGATACTCACACCTAGTGACAGACAATGAACTGGTTATCATCAATTCTTCCTGGTTTTTCAAGAAGACATAAAAAGGGGATAAAAGAAGATTTATTTTCTGTTACCCTTTCCTGATGAGAATGGATCCTCTCCGTATTAATTCTATACTTAGAATCTAAGTTCAATTGGATGTCACTGAAAAACACCGTCAGTTTAATTGACTATAGAACATTTCCTTAAATCTGGCAAGTAATAGAGACTCAGATGTGACAGACAGGCTTCCTTTACAGAGCTGTTCCCAATGCAGCAAGAAAGCCTCAATGAGACAGGTTTTTGTTTGTTTATTTGTTTGTTTGATTTACTTTTTTTTTCACTGCATCAGAACTCAGGAAAATAAGAAACATTACATTAATGACTGGGAGAAAGGTGGTGAATGTTTAGGACATTTAATTAAAGAGATAAAATGGATTTTAAGAAAAATGATTAATCTAGACTGGACTGTTATGTATCTTTTAAGGTAATGATTTAATGTAATTTTCTTTGTGGATTTAAAAATTATCTTAACACTGTTTAATCTGTTTTATATGCAGATATAGGTATTCTTCATAAAATACTGTTTGATAATTACTGTTTTCAAACTTTAAATATGATTCTAGAATTTTTTTTTTAATTTTTTTTTCAACGTTTATTTATTTTTGGGACAGAGAGAGACAGAGCATGAACGGGGGAGGGGCAGAGAGAGAGGGATACACAGAATCGGAAACAGGCTCCAGGCTCTGAGCCATCAGCCCAGAGCCTGACACGGGGCTCGAACTCACGGACCGCGAGATAGTGACCTGGCTGAAATCGGAGGCTTAACCGACTGCGCCACCCAGGCGCCCCATTTCTAGAATATTTTTAAATGGAAAGAAACTCTAATGCACTTCAATAAAAATAAATATACTTACAAATAAAAACATACTTACAAATAAAAGGGATTCTACTACCATAGCATAGATGAAATATAATACTATTTTATTAAAATATAATAAAATTCTAGAAAAAAGAATTCAGGGATAAAAGTAAAATTCATAATAAAAGAAGACATATATATATATATATATATATATATATATATATATATATAGGATGGCAATACATTTGTTTTTCCAGAATTGTGATTTATATCAGTTCTTCCATCATGCCTTCTGCTTTTATAATTGTCCGGGTTATTGTATTCTTAGTGCAGTATTATGTATATTATAATGAATTATTGTAGTAAAATAAACTGTGATAGTATGGAGAGACTGCCATTCTGTACATTTTCCTTCTGTTGTCTGCTCTAATTGCATACGAAACGCATTTGCAGTGAGTAGTATATACTCAGAATAATAGTCGACTACCTCTTATAGAGAACTCCAGGCTCAATGTTATTACACCTACCTTTCAAGCATAATATGCAGGGCATTTGCAAAAATATCAAAGTGTTCTTGGGTTTGGAGTGGCCAGGGAGAGACAATTAATTTTGGTTTCAGAGGGTGGTGGAGATGTATTTGATACTGTCATATCTGCCAGCCTTGTGGTGAAACAGCCGGTTGTGCCAACCTGACTAGATATCTGGGAAATGACATTGTGTTGTAAATATAATATATATTTGAAATAAAGGATGAGCAATCTTGCTGCAGAGTTTGTTGAGCATAATATGAACTCCTTTACGGCAATAGTTATACCATTTATTGTAAGCTGTATATTTAAATGTATTTCCTTATGTTATTTGGTATTTTTTTTTTACCTTCCACAATTATCCACTTACGCGGCACAATTATAACAACAACAACAACAAAATAGAACTGTGTATTTAATAAACAAATCAGGTGCTGAAATTTTATTTTATAAGAATGTTGATGGGGTGCTTGGGTGGTTCATTCAGTTAAGCACCTGACCTCGACTCAGGTCGTGATCTCACAGTTCATGAACTCTGTGCATCCAGCTCTGTGCTGACAGCTCAGAGCCTGGAGCCTATTTCAGATTCTGTGTCTCCCTCTCTTTCTGCCCCTTCCCCACTCCGACTGTCTGTCTGTCTGTCTGTCTCTCTCTCTCTCTCTCAAAAGTAAACAAACATTAAAAACGTTAAAAAAAAAGAGTGTTTGTAAACTGGAAATTGTGGAAATTGTGGATATTTCTGCACCATTAAAATAGGGGGAGGATTGTAGTGATATCACTGATTACACTAAACTCAGATGATTCAAACCTACTAAGGCACCTAAATCTAATCTTAGTAATTTTAAGAAGGATTTCCAGAAGAGGGTGATTTAGTCATATATGGCTTTGAAGGAACAGCTACATGAATTATCTGGAATTCTGCACAGGAGATTTGTCTTTATTCATTTATTTAATAATTTATTTGCATCAGTGTGGAAACCTGGGTATGCATTTTATGATTTGGCTATAATCCAATACTACTTTATTTTGTTGCTCAGATTGCGCCAAGTTTGGTCACTGGGATCTCTTTTACTTGGCTTCTGTGTCCCTTTGACATACCCCATTATTACAGTTTCTTTTGTTATTTGTTTGTTTTGTTTGTTTATATTTTTAGACTCCCTAATTTCTATCACTACAAAATATTCCAGGCTCATCTTACTTGTTTCTTGCCTCAGTTCTAGAATCAGCTACTTCTCCAAGATGCACACTGATTTGTTTTATTGGAGAATGCTTTAAAAACAAATATCTTGGGGCAGCCCATAAACTGTTGCTACCACAGTGTTGTTTCTTTTAGGACTCTAAACTGATAGGGCAAGGAAATGTATGAATGTATACTGACCTGTATATACACACATCTATAAATATTTCTTGATGTTAACATCTGGGTCTATATTGAGCTAAAATAAGTTTACACTGATCTCTCCAACTCTAATCCATAATCATATTATTATTATTATCATAATATGATTATTATTATTAACTCATACCTCATGGGATACAACTTTATCTAGTAGAGTGCAATCTTTATGTGCATTTGATTTTGTTCTACTTCTGGAAGGCTCCTCTAATATCTAAAATTACTCAGGTGAACCCCTTTAGTGAAGTTGTTTTATTTATAATACTGGTGGATTCCTTTCTAACAGTCCACCTTTCTTCCTGGGATTCCGTGACCTCCTAATTAAAAACGTTTATAATTGTATACATTAAAGCTATCTGACACTGTAAAGTTCTATGAGTTTTAATATATTTATAGTACCATGTATCCACCATTACTGTATTGTACTGAGTAGTCTAACCACCTTAAAAATCTCCTGTACTTGGACAGCTTGGTGGTTCAGTTGGTTCAGTATCTGACTCTTGATTTTGGCTCAGGTCATGATCCCAGGGTCATGGGATCGAGCCTTGCATTGTGCTTCCTGCTGAGCATGGACCCTGCTTAAGATTTTCTCTCTCTCTTTCTCTCTGTCTGTCTCTCTGTCTCTCTCCCTTTATCTCTTCCTGTTCCCCTCTCCCACTCATGCTCTCTCTCTCTAAAGATAAATAAAATAAAATAAAATAAAATAAAATAAAATAAAATAAAATAAAATAAATCCCCCATACTTCACCTATTCAGTCCTTGCACCTCACACCAAACCCACGGCAACCACAATTTTTTACCAGCCTATTACCTTCTGCCCTCCAAAATTTCTGATGAGAAAGCTACTAATAATATTTGAGAGAGGATCTCTTTTATTTGTGAATTGTTTATCTGTTGTTGCTTTCAAGATTCTCTTTGTCTTTGGCTACTGGCAAATTTATCATAATGTCCCTCAGTGTACGTCTCTGAGACATACACATACATGTGTATGTATTCACATACATCCTGCTGGGAGGTTCTTGAGTTTCTTGGATGTTCATGTTCTTGTCTTTCATCCAGTTTGGGAAGGTTTCAACTTTCATTTCTTCAAATAAACTCTTGGCCCCTTTCTCTCTCTTTTCTTCTCTCTTCTTGGGACTCCAAGAGTACATAAGTTGGTCCACTTGTTGCTGTTCTAAGGTTCCTTATGTTATGTTCATTCTTCTTTTATTGCTTTTTGTTTCTCACTACCATGTTTGTAATTGTTTCCTATTTGTTGCACTCATTCTTTTTTTTTCTTGTTTTTTCTGCTTTCTCTAGTATTAGTTGACTTCATATGATTCCATACTGTCCTGTTCTAGCTTATCAATCACGTTTTTTTTATTTTTTAATTAGCACTTACTCTAGAGTTTGCTGTATACATTTACAGCTAATCTACATGCACTTTCAAATAACATTGTATCACTTTACTGAGAGTAGAGGTACCTTAAAACTTAGTAGTCACAATTTCTTTCTTCATCAACCCTTACAAAATTTCTCTCATTTTATTTATCCATTTATTTCACTATAATCATCTAGTGTATTATTGCTATTAATGCTTTATTTTTTTAATTTTTTAATTTTATTTTTTTATGAAATTTATTGTCAGATTGGTTTCCATGCAACACCCAGTGCTCATCCCAAAAGGTGGCCTCATCAATCCCCATCAACCCTCAGTTTGTTCTCAGTTTTTAAGAGTCTCTCATGCTTTGGCTCTCTCCCACTCTAACCTCTTTTTTTTCTCCTTCCCCTCCCGCATGGGTTTCTGTTAAGTTTCTCAGGATCCACATAAGAGTGAAACCATATGGTATCTGTCTTTCTCTGTATGGCTTATTTCACTTAGCATCACACTCTCCAGTTCCATCCATGTTGCTACAAAGGGCCATATTTCATTCTTTCTCATTGCCACGTAGTATTCCATTGTGTATATAAACCACAATTTCTTCATCCATTCATCAGTTGATGGACATTTAGGCTCTTTCCATAATTTGGCTATTGTTGAGAGTGCTGCTATAAACATTGGGGTACAAGTGCCCCTATGATTCAGTACTCCTGTATCCCTTGGGTAAATTCCTAGCAGTGCTATTGCTGGGTCATAGGGTAGGTCTATTTTTAATTTTTTGAGGAACCTCCACACTGTTTTCCAGAGTGGCTGCACCAGTTGGCATTCCCACCAACAGTGCAATAGGGTTCCCGTTTCTCCACATCCTCGCCAGCATCTATAGTCTCCTGAATTGTTCATTTGGGCCACTCTGACTGGCGTGAGGTGATATCTGAGTGTGGTTTTGATTTGTATTTCCCTGATGAGGAGTGATGTTGAGCATCTTTTCATATGCCTGTTGGCCATCGGGATGTCTTCTTTAGAGAAGTGTCTATTCATGTTTTCTGCCCATTTCTTCACTGGGTTATTTGCTTTTTGGGTGTGGAGTTTGGTGAGCTCTTTATAGATTTTGGAACTAGCCCTTTATCCGATATGTCATTTGCAAATATCTTTTCCCATTCCTTTGATTGCTTTTTAGATTTGTTTCTTGTTTCCTTTGCTGTGCAGAAGCTTTTTATCTTCATGAGGTCCCAGTAGTTCATTTTTGCTTTTAATTCCCTTGCCTTTGGGGATGTGTCAAGTAAGAAATTGCTACGGCTGAGGTCAGAGAGGTCTTTTCCTGCTTTCTCCTCTAGGGTTTTGATGGTTTCCTGTCTCACATTCAGGTCCTTTATCCATTTTGAGTTTATTTTTGTGAATGGTGTGAGAAAGTGGTCTAGTTTCAATCTTCTGCATGTTGCTATCCAGTTCTCCCAGCACCATTTGTTAAAGAGACTTTTTTCCATCAGATGTTCTTTCCTGCTTTGTCAAAGATTAGTTGGCCATACATTTGTGGGTCTAGTTCTGGGGTTTCTATTCTATTCCATTGGTCTATGTGTATGTTTTTGTGCTAATACCATGCTGTCTTGACGATTACAGCTTTGTAGTAGAGGCTAAAGTCTGGGATTGTGATGCCTCCTGCTTTGGTCTGCTTCTTCAAAATTCCTTTGGCTATTCGGGGCCTTTTGTGGTTCCATATGAATTTTAGGATTGCTTCTTTTAGCTTCGAGAAGAATGCTGGTGCAATTTTGATTGGGATTGCATTGAATGTGTAGATAGCTTTGGGTAGTATTGACATTTTGACAATATTTATTCTTCCAATCCATGAGCATGGAATGTTTTTCCATTTCTTTATACCTTCTTCAATTTCCTTCATAAGCTTTCTATAGTTTATAGCATACAGATCTTTTACATCTTTGGTTAGATTTATTCCTAAGTATTTTATGCTTCTTGGTGCAATTGTGTATGGGATCAGTTTCTTGATTTGTCTTTCTGTTGCTTCATTATTAGTGTGTAAGAATGCAACTGATTTCTGTACATTGATTTTGTATCCTGCGACTTTGCTAAATTCATGTATCAGTTTTAGCAGACTTCTGGTGGAGTCTATCGGATTTTCCATGTATAATATCATGTCATCTGCAAAAAACGAAAGCATGACTTCATCTTTGCCAATTTTTATGCCTTTGATTTCTTTTTGTTGTCTGATTGCTGATGCTAGCACTTCCAACACTATGTTAAACAACACCAGTGAGAGTGGACATCCCTGTCGTGTTCCTGATCTCAGGGAAAAGCTCTCAGTTTTTCCCCATTGAGGATGATGTTAGCTGTGGGCGTTTCATAAATGGCTTTTATGATCTTTAAGTATGTTCCTTCTATCCCGACTTTCTCAAGGGTTTTTATTAAGAAAGGATGCTGGATTTTGTCAAATGCCTTTTCTGCATCGATTGACAGGATCATATGGTTCTTATCTTTTCTTTTATTAATGTGATGTATCACGTTGACTTGCGAATGTTGAACCAGCCCTGCATCCCAGGAATGAATCCCACTTGATCATGGTGAGTAATTCTTTTTATATGCTGTTGAATTCAATTTGCTAGTATTTTATTGAGAATTTTTGCACCCATATTCATCAGGGATATTGGCCTGTAGTTCTCTTTTTTTTAATGGGTCTCTGTCTGGTTTAGGAATCAAAGTAATACTGGCTTCATAGAATGAGTCTGGAAGTTTTCCTTCCCTTTCTATTTCTTGGAATAGCTTGAGAAGGATAGGTATTATCTCTGCTTTAAACGTCTGGTAGAACTCCCCTGGGAAGCCATCTGGTCCTGGACTCTTATTTGTTGGGAAATTTTTGATGACTGATTCAATTTCTTCGCTGGTTATGGGTCTGTTCAAGCTTTCTATTTCCTCCTGATTGAGTTTTGGAAGCGTGTGGGTGTTTAGGATTTTGTCCATTTCTTCCAGGTTGTCCAGTTTGTTGGCATATAATTTTTCATAGTATTCCCTGATAATTGCTTGTATCTCTGAGGGTTTGGTTGTAACAATTCCATTTTCATTCATGATTTTATCTATTTGGGTCATCTCCCTTTTCTTTTTGAGAAGCCTGGCTAGAGGTTTATCAATTTTGTTTATTTTTTGAAAAAGCCAACTCTTGGTTTCGTTGATCTGCTCTACAGTTTTTTTTTAGATTCTATATTGTTTATTTCTGCTCTGATCTTTATTATGTCTCTTCTTCTGCTGGGTTTGGGGTGTCTTTGCTGCTCTGCTTCTATTTCCTTTAGGTGTGCTGTTAGAGTTTGTATTTGGGATTTTTCTTGTTTCTTGAGATAGGCCTGGATTGCAATGTATTTTCCTCTCAGGACTGCCTTCATTGCATCTCAAAGTATTTGGATTGTTGTATTTTCATTTTCATGTGTTTCCATATATTTTTAAATTTCTTCTCTAATTGCCTGGTTGACCCACTCATTCTTTAGTAGGGTGTTTTTTAACCTCCATGCTTTTGGAGGTTTTCCAGACTTTTTCCTGTGGTTGATTTCAAGCTTCATAGCATTGTGGTCTGAAAGTATGCATGGTATGATTTCAATTCTTGTATATTATGAAGGGCTGTTTTGTGACCCGGTATGTGATCTATCTTGGAGAATGTTCCATGTGCACTCAAGAAGAAAGTATATTCTGTTGCTTTGGGATCCAGAGTTCTAAATATATCTGTCAAGTCCATCAGATCCAATGTATCATTCAGGGCCCTTGTTTCTTTATTGACCATGTGTCTAGATGATCTATCCATTTCTGTGAGTGGAGTGTTAAATTCCCCTGCAGTTACCACATTCTTATGAATAAGGTTGCTTATGTTTGTGAGTAATTGTTTTATATATTTGGGGGCTCCTGTATTCGGTGCATAGACATTTATAATTGTTAGCTTTTTCTGATAGATAGACCCTGTGATTATTATATAATGCCCTTTTTCATCTCTTGTTACAGCCTTTAATTTAAAGTCTAGTTTGTCTGTTATAAGTATGGCTACTCCAGCTTTCATTTGACTTTCACTGGCATGATAAATAGTTCTCCATCCCTTCACTCTCAATCTGAAGGTGTCCTCAGGTCTAAAATAAGTCTCTTGTAGACAGCAAATAGATGGGTCTTGTTTTTTTATCCATTCTGATACCCTATGTCTTTTGGTGGTGCATTTAGTCCATTTACATTCAGTGTTATTATAGAAAGATAGGGGTTCAGAGTCATTGTGATGTCTGTAGGTTTCATGCTTGTAGCGATGTCTCTGGTACTTTGTCTCACAGGATCCCCCTTAGGATTTCTTGTAGGGCTGGTTTAGTGGTGACGAATTCCTTCAGTTTTTGTTTGGGAAGACCTTTATCTCTCCTTCTATTCTAAATGACAGACTTGCTGGATAAAGGATTCTCGGCTGTGTATTTTTTCTGTTCATCACATTGAAGATCTCCTGCCATTCCTTTCTGGCCTGCCAAGTTTCAGTAGAGAGATCGGTCATGAGTCTTATAGGTCTCCCTTTATATTTTAGAGCACGTTTATCTCTAGCTGCTTTCAGATTTTTCTCTTTATCCTTGTATTTTGCCAGTTTCACTTTGATATGTCTTGCAGAAGATTGATTCAAGTTATGGCTGAAGGAGTTCTCTGTGCCTCTTGGATTTCAATGCCTTTTTCCTTCCCCAGATCAGGGAAGTTCTCAGCCATTATTTCTTCAAGTACACCTTCAGCACCTTTCCTTCTCTCTTCCTCCTCTGGAATACCAATTATGCATAGATTATTTCTCTTTAGTGCATCACTTAGTTCTCTAATTTTCTCCTCATACTCCTGGATTTTTTTTATCTCTCTTTTTCTCAGCTTCTTCTTTTTCCATAATTTTATCTTCTAGTTCACCTATTCTCTCCTCTGCCTCTTCAACCTGAGCCGTGGTCATCTCCATTTTATTTTGCAGCTCATTAATAGCATTTTTTAGCTCCTCCTGGCTGTTCCTGAGTCCCTTGATCTCTGTAGCAAGAGATTCTCTGCTGTCCTTTATACTGTTTTCAAGCCCAGTGATTAATAAATTCACTTTCTGTTATATTGCTTAAATAGTAGTTGATCAGTTTGTTAGCTATCGTTACTTCCTGGAGTTTCTTTTGAGGAGAATTCTTCTGTTTCGTCATTTTGGATAGTCCCTGGAGTGGTGCGAGACTGCAGGGCACTTCACCTGTGCTGTCTTGAATAACTTGCGTTGGTGGGCAGGGCCGCAGTCAGACCTGATCTGCCCCTAGCCCACCGCTGGGTCCACAGTCAGACTGGTGTGTGCCTTCTCTTCCCCCTCCTAGGGGCGGGATTCACTTTGGGGTGGCGTGGCCCATCTGGGCTACTTGCACACTGCCAGGCTTGTGGTGCTGGGGATCTGGCATATTAGCTGGGGTGCATTGGCAGGGTGCACAGGGGCGGGAGGGGCAGGCTCAGTTCACTTTTCCTTCAGTGATCTGCTTCTGGAGGGGCCCTGCGGCACCGGGAGGGAGTCAGACCCACTGGAGTGATGGATCCGCAGAAGCACAGCGTTGGGTGTTTGTGTGGTGCAAGCAAGTTCCCTGGCAGGAACTGGTTCCCTTTGGGATTTTGGCTGGGGGATGGGCAAGGGAGATGGCGCTGGCGAGCGCCTTTGTTCCCCGCCAAGTTGAGCTCTGTAGTCTGGGGCTCAACAACTCTCCCTCCCATTCTCTGAGCAGAGCTGTTAGCTTATAACCTTCCAGATGTTAAGTCCCGCTCGCTGTCAGAACACACTCCATCTGGCCCCTCCACTTTTGTGAGCCAGACTCGGGGGCTCTGCTTGGCTGGCGGGCCACCCCTCTGCCCTGGCTCCCTCCTGCCAGTCCATGTAGCGTGCACCGCCTCTGCCCTTCCTACCCTCTTCTGTGGGCCTCTTGTCTGCACTTGGCTCTGGAGACTCCATTCTGCTAGTCTTCTGGTGGTTTTCTGGGTTATAAAGGCAGGTGTAGGTGTAATCTAAGTGATCAGCAGGACAAGGTGAGCCCAGCGTCCTCCTATGCTGCCATCTTCCCCAGGTCTCCCGCTATTAATGCTTTAAACAGTTGTCTATTAGATCGGTCAATAGTAAGAATAACAAAATATTTTATTTTACCTATTCTTATTCTTTTCACAATGATTTTCCTTTGTTAATGTATTTCTGCATTTCTGAAATATATGTTTTTTCTTTTACCTCTAGAACTTCTTTTAACAACGATTCTTCCAAGGCAGGTTTGAAAGCAATGAATACTCTATTTTTTTGTTTGTCTGATACGTTTTTATCTCTCCTTTACTTTTGAAGGATCGTTTTGCTGAATATATAATTCTCTGATGGTAGTTTTGTCATTTCAAAACTTTAAATAGTTCACTTTCTTATATCTTGTATGGTTTCTGGAAGTCTGCTGTAATTAATGACTTAAAGCTCTTTACTTATTGTAGCTAAAACTGGAGGCCTGTAGGGGTGCCTGGGTGGCTTAGTCGGTTAAGCGGCCAACTTCGGCTCAGGTCGTGATCTCACAGTTCGTGGGTTTGAGCCCTGCATCGGGCTCTGTGCTGACAGCTCAGAGCCTGGAGCCTGTTTCAGATTCTGTGTCTCTGTCTCTTTCCACTGCTCCCCGGCTCACACTCTGCCTGTCTCTCAAAAATAAATAAACATTAAAAATAAATAAATAAATAAATAAATAAATAAATAAATAAAACTGGAAGCCTTTTAAGAATTTTATTTTTACTTAAAATTTTAATTTATACAGTCTGATTCTAGATAAAAGATAGAAAATAATGATTTAAAAGCAGAGTACTTCTATACTAAAATCTTGTTAAAGTAACAACAGTTAATAACGGTTGGTTAGCAAAAGACAGAATCAAAAAATGTGATTCAAATCAAATTAAGCAAGGGGAATAACATTTTTTACTAACTTTGAGGTAATACCCTACAGTGGACAAATTGCATATTAATGACCAAGTCAAACTAGAACCTGTAATTTGAAGCAGAAATGACTACTTAACATCTTTCATATGATTTGTTCTAGCAGTATGACATTGACCATATTTTAGTATATGTATCAGTATTTAGGTCTGACAGAGTGCTTGAGGCCTTCAAATAATAGGGGACAAAGTCTTCAAATATTCACGGTCACTGTAGATCAGATATGACCCCCTGAAGTTTAGAGAAGTGAGGTATATACAAATTCACACATAAAGTCATTGCTTAATTTTTTTCTAAATAAAAATGTATAATGTAATAAATTATTTTAGTAAAATTTTAGCTAAGTAACATGTATTTATTATCCCTATTAAAAATATAATGTTTTCATTTAATATCATACATTAACCTCATCTATAGGAAAATATATTGTCTATCCAAAAACAAAAAGTTACTTTGTATCTAATTAACATGTGTAATATATAAAGAGAAGAGTTTTAGATAATTATTTATTGTAAAAAATAAATTAAAAAATAAATAAAAATTTAATGTAAATTTAATAGTATTCACATTTGACCTTTCTGCAAATATAAGAGCAATCTGCCTATTTAGACCTGTTGTAAGGCTTCTATGTAACTTGTAATTCATTTTGTAAAATCAATGGATTTTGAGATTTCATAGCATAAAATTATTTAAACAATTAAATTAAAACTACATATGTGTTTAATATATTTATAACATATATACATATAAAGCATATATATTACATGATAATTTCTCATTTTTTGCATCATTCTCTTTTTTTCCCAATTGAATCATTTCTTTACCTATTATGATTTAGCTAAAATATAAACTTTTCAGGAAACCCTCTGAGTCCTTAGGACTGATTAGCTCATTCTTCTATGTGTTTTCTTAGTTTTTTAAATATACTCATGGTGTTCTACCACTGATTACATTATATCATGATTAATGTTGTAATCTCTCTCCACTGCTCTGCAACTTTCTTAAGAAAAGTGATTACTATATGTCAGTATATTCTTGCATTCTGGCATATGTTAAGTAAAAACTGTTGGTTGCAGAAATGATTGAATGAATGAATGGAAATAAAACAGAATATATTCTTTTTTTTTTTTTGTACTTTTTTTTGGAATAGAATTCTTACATGGATAACCAAAACATGGATACTTCTGGCTAAAGGACCATAGAATCAAAGGTTCTGTTTAATGTAATTATCCCCCCTCACCTCTCAAGAAGAGGGAGAGATAACCTGACAGTGAGTGTAGTTCTAAATTTAAATGTACCACCCAATTGGGGAATTTTTCTATTCCAAATACTGAAAAAATAGGTACAATTATTATTACCTAAATATTAGTCTGTCTTTATTAGGCATATGATCAGGTATTATTCCATTATTCACTGTTAAATGCCATCATTGTAATATTACGAGTACTTTTAGGATTAAAATTAGAAGCACAGGCTATTTAAATTTGTTTAGATTGAATAGGTGGACTATGGAATGAGGATCAGGTTCATGACTACACACCTTCAGTCGTGGTTGTGCTTAAAAGCAAGAGTTTGAAAAGGCATCTATCTAGCTTCTCTACACCTCCCATAAAACAGAAGCCTTGAATACGTGTACAAATACTGGAAGCATCCCTTTTCCAAAGAAGGCATGTTGTTGACTAGACTACTGCCTGTGTTGAATTGGAACAAGAATACATTTTAGAATGAGGCAAATATGGGACTAGCCTCCATCATATACTGGCAGGTATTTGCTACAATGCCTAACTCAGAGGTTTATTTTGAGGATTAAATAAAATGACATATGGAAGGACCCAGCACATGATCTAAAATCTAGTAGTTGCTCATTCTGTTCATCACTTGACAATTAAGTATTAAATAATCATCATGCCTAAAGTGACTTAATGGTGGGTTGGGTGTATCAAAAATGTGAACAATGTTTGATTTTTTTTTCTCAAAAATAACTTGACTCAGAATATCCTAAAGAGTGCTTAAACACATCTCTGAGGGAACCACTGTAAAATCACTGGAAATGTGACAATATATATATTGGAGTATATATACTCCTTGGGTAATTCCGATAAACTTTAAATAAAAAATTAAAAAAAATTAGCTTTAAGGCTGATTTCATCTGTTTTCTTTTTTTTTTTTTTAATTTTTTTTTTCAACGTTTATTTATTTTTGGGATAGAGAGAGACAGAGCATGAACGGGGGAGGGGCAGAGAGAGGGAGACACAGAATCGGAAACAGGCTCCAGGCTCTGAGCCATCAGCCCAGAGCCTGACGCGGGTCTCAAACTCACGCCGCGAGATCGTGACCTGGCTGAAGTCGGACGCTTAACCGACTGCGCCACCCAGGCGCCCCAAGGCTGATTTCATCTGTTTTCTAAGGGAAACATACTTATGGCTTACTGCATAATAAACATTCAGAAAATAACTAATACATATTGATTGAGTCCTGTGTACTATGAACAATGCTAATATTTTCTACATTTTTCTTATTTAATCTCACAGTTGCATTTAATGCCTACCATTATATTATATTAGAACTTTATATTGATTTTTCAGCATAATGCATACATTTTCAGACTTACTTCTTGACATAAGAGCATATGAATCTGGTTGAATCTCATTTTTCCCATCTATATATCAAGGTTGTGGTAAAATTGAATAGTCATGTATGTGAAATTATTTTAAAACCACTAAAACCCTCTATAAATGTTGATATTCTGATATTACCATTAATAAAAATAAGAAAAGCATGTTCTTTCAAGAATTACTACTATAAATGGTATATATGAGTGCTAATTTTAATTAGTTTAAAGATTTATTTTTTAATTTAAGGATAATGTTACTTGATATTGGTCTTCTTTGGGAAATAATTCCTTTATTCTCTAAAACAGGCTCTATAACAATTAGTATATTTTGTAGAATATCATATTTCAGACAGAATAATTTTCTCTCATAAAAAGAATAAGCTGAAGATAAGTCTTCATTCTACCACTTTCTAACATCTTCTTATACTATAAGTATTTCTTTCTTAAGCTGTTTACTGAAAAAAATACCTAGATTGAAATAGTTTATTCAAGCACAATATGTCCATCTGTATTACCCTGTTCATTGCTGGGAGCCTATCTAAGTAATCTTCTCATCTCAGTTAGCCAATATATTTGCCTCTTCCTGGTCTCTGCCTTCACATTCTTATGTCAGAACACGCTACACAAAGAACTCTAAGTGATATTTAAAAATATGTAATTCAGAATATTGCACTCCTTTGCTTAACAAAATTCTAATTTCTCTAGGATGAAATTCAATTGTTTTTTAATAGGCAGAGGCTCTCGATGGTTTGATCTTTGGTTACCATGTTAGTATCTCTTATGTTCCAATCACACTATTTAGTTATGTTTTGTAGAATTCTTCCTGCTTTGAATATCTCTCTCCAAATGGCAATTTTTTTTTTACTTAATTTCATAAAGACATAACTCATATATGGTTTGTTTCTTTGGTAAACTTGGACAGTGATGTGGTTGACAAGTAAGAGCTTCTCAATAAATATCCCATAAGTGAATAAATAAATTAGTGAATAAAAATCAATGTATTAAATAGGAAATTGCAGTGCATCTATATGAAGATATTTAAATGTATTAGTTGATCCATGAGGAATTATATTTTATTCTTTATTTTAGCAACTTGAAATATCTACTTATCTATTTCAAAGACAAAAAGTAAAATTATACCATTTGAGTTAAGTTGACCAAAGAGTTATATTTGCAAGACAAGTTTTCTACAGTGTTTTATTGGAAATAGTATGTAGTTGATAATCATCCTCATCTACACTTTCTTTTCAAAAGATTTTATATAAATCCAGTTATTTATAAAATGAATTAAGTGACTTGCATTGGTATTTTAATGGAGGAGCTATGGGGTATCTATTAATTGGAATTCCAGTAATGTGTTAACTTTTCCATTGGCCACTTAAAGTATTAGCTATGCACAATATTCCTTCCTCTTGATCTATAACGTATATCAGATTGCAAAATATGCATTACTGGAATAACCTCAAAATATAACTTTTCTTATCCCATTCGGTGTCACAGTGAGGTAGCATAAAAAAGTACAATGATCCCTTTAGATCTATTATATATTTAAATGTCATATTTTAAAAATAAATTTCAGCAAATGTGACTGCAAGAATCCATTTATGTTTTATGTACTATTCGTTCTACTTAGAGTCAAATCTTTAGGAAAAGAAAGGCAGTAAAAACAAATGCAAAATGTTTCATTAGGGTAACCCTTTAAAGAAAATGCCCTAACATTATAACCAAATTAAGTTAATCAGCACTGCTGGTCGCCTCTTTTCAAAAATCATTTTTATAGTTAACTGGGAAATCTTGTAACCCCATGCCAACTATGCGTTAGCTAGCTCTATTTGTGTGTGTGTGTGTGTGTCTGTGTGTGTGTCTGCATTTGCGCACACATGTGCCCAAGCTATCCAGAGTCTTATTTAGATTCTTTATTTTTAACTGCAAATTCCAGGACTCTAAACAGCACTCTACCAGTTCCAACCAGTTTATTTCTGGAGAATCTACCCTTAGCTCCTACATGCTATTAAAGTATCTCTCTTTTGTTTAAGAGAGATAGAATGATGTTCTAAGAGAGACAGAAAAGAAATGAAGTAGATATTTCAACTGGTAATTGCAAAAGAAAGACTGACGAATTTTATATATTTTGGGTACCAGGAATCCCCTGAAGAATTATAGAATGACAAAGAAAGTGCCTTTCCTCTAATCCTCCCTTTATTTTATAGCTATCCAAAACTTGGTACCAACACCGCATGCAGGAGACACCCTAGAATATATTTACAAACATTTTTTTTATTTATATCAGGAATGTAAGACAGATCCAGAATGAATATAGCATTTCAATCTCAACTCTCATTTAATCTGACCCCATGGGACCTAATCAATTTTAAAATTCTCTGTTTCTTTATCATAGACACATATAAATTGAAATGTATTTCCTAGGTATTGAGGATAGTGCTAACTGTATGCCTTCTTTGGGAAAATTGAGAAGAAAGCCACACATATTTTCTTCTTTAGGGTTTAATTCTCTTGAATAAATCTGGGTGAAAAATTTGTAACTGTGCTATACAACATGCATTTGGGTTGAATCAGCAGCATTTCCATCATCCAAGGATAAGAGATTAGAATCTTAGGTCCCAGCCTGGATCCACTAAATCAGAATCTGAATTTTAGCAAGATAACAGGGAATTTATATGTGTATACAATTTTGAGAAGAACTGATATTTTCATTAAAGCATTAAAAGTTTTCATTCAATTTTTTAAATTAAAATTTCACTCCATAATTTAGGTGCTATGGGGCAGAAATTACAAAAAGGTATAGCAAGAATTCTCCCCTCCTTTTTTTCCCCATTTCCATGACATCTGAGAACTCCTCTGGGAAGATTTGATACTCAGGGTAAAATCTTAAATTGTCTTTAATTACATGTCTGGCAGTTGACAATAGGAATCAGTTGAGAAACTAAGAAAAATAAAACTGAGAAAGTTTTATTTTAAACTTACCGTGTTCTCATTCCTTTATATTTAACAGTTCATTCTTCAGCTTTCTCTTCTCAGATTTATCATCAGATTTTATCTCTTTTCAGATTCTTCTCATTGAGAAGAGACAAAATGGTCTTTTTCATGTTCTCTGTTAAAATATTTTTAGCTAGATCATTGAGTTAGTTCCTTAAATACATTTCCTATTTTCCACATTACTACAGGTAATAGGTTTACCAAAGTCTCTTCTTTTACATAACAAGAAAGATTATAAGAGACTTACCGTGGCCCTCAAGGGTATGAAGGTTGTACACAACATGGTAGGTGGGTGCTTCTCACCTACAGTAGTAATTTAGCAAGAGGAAAAACTTGGCTTAAGTTATAGTATAGACAGTTTATATTGTATCTAATGTACACTTCACAAAGCATAGGAAAATTTAAACATTAGGAAGAATTGTTTGAGTAGATGTCATCATGGCTATGATGGTTAATTTTATGTGTCAACTTGACTGAGCCATGGAATGTCCAGGTATCTGGCTAACCATTATTTCTGGGTGTGCCTCAGAGGATATTTCTGGAAGAGATTAGCATTTGAATCAGTGGATTGGACTAGGTGAAGCAGATAGTTTTCCTCAATGTGAGTAGTCATCATTCAATCTTTTGACCTGACTAGAACAAAAAGGAATAAGAAGGGAGAATTTGCCCTCCTGACTTGACTATAGAGTTAGGACATTAGTCTTCTCATGTTGTAGGACTGGGAATTGTACTGTCAACTTCCCCCCCCCACCCCCAACCGATTCTCAGGCCTTTGGATTTGGACTGAACTACACCACTTGTTTTCTGGAACATAGGAGTCAATGTCCTCATCATGTGGCATTATTTAAGTAGCATCAGTGCCACAGCATAAATGTTGTGTTTTGACAATTTGGGTGATATCACACAAAAGTTGGAAGATTAGAGAATATCAGGAATTAATTTATCTTTCTACTTTAAGGTAGAACTGAACCTGACTTAAAATCCACAGAAGAATTTACAAAATTCTTTATAATGTCCTTTGCAACATTTAAGATCTACTATCTAACTATATCCTGAGTATAATTGAAATTTATGCCTTTGACTTACTTTCTCTAGAAACTTAGTAGCTGTTCTTTTGTACTGTGCTTTTGTAGCCACTAGTTAGATGAAAATAAAATTCTTTTTTAAGAGAGAGGTTTATTCAGAATGCAACTTTCATGTTTTTTCTTCCAATTATGTGTAAAAGAATTTAGATTTTAATAATTTCGTAGATAACTAATATATATTTGTAACCATCCTCTGACAAGCTATTTAAATACCATTGTATTATAAAATCATAATTGGGGTATTGCTTAATTTTCCCTGAGTAATAACATATTTATACATATAGTACAGTCTTTTAAACACAACACACCTCAACATTTATTGGGATTGGGTGCTTCTGATATATAATTTCATTTAAATTAAGGTCTAAGCAAATGCTGAGAAAAAAAGGACTAGTTAATTTTTTTTTGTTTTTATCAACAAGTTTCCTTCTTTGCCACCAAATCTACTGAACAACACAAGAGAAAAAAAGCAAAACAAAACAAAAACAAACAAACAAATAACAAAACTATGGATTGTGCTATAATAAATTCATTGCTTCCATCATCAATTGATCAGTCTTCAAAATACCTGTAGTTGGCACACTTTCATTTCATTCTCCACAAACTATTCTAAATCTTTATCAGCCTTCTCAGGCACTTCCATTTCTTTCTTTCTGTGGATGTACTTGTTTCTGGGAAATAGAGATAGATTCAGCTATAATGGATACTCTCTGTGTTCGATGTCCTTCTAAAGGGGGTTCGAGGGATTTGGGGGACAAACATTTTTTAAAAAGAGATGACCAAGAACTTACAGTAGCACACACAAACTTAGTTTGTGAGACTCTGACATGTGAGGATGTAAGGAAGTGTCTCACAGCCAGAGACTTTCCAAAGGCTATAGAGGCATGGGAGACACCATCCAGAAGGGGGTCAAGGGATCACAGAGGGAGTTACATGTCTAGGTAATGTTGAGTGACAGAATGACAGAGAGTTTCTGGGTCAGAGAGCTCAGAAAGACTTGAGATCTTTATATTTTCAGATTTTATATTACCTATAACTAGCAGATGGTGGGCGTAGGTTTGTGGATTAGGCAAAGCAGGCAGTAGGGACATAGCTAAAGATCTTATTTGGGCTATATTTAAAACAATACAATGTATAAAAATTTCGATTTAGTACCAGCACACTTTTGAGCTAAAGGGTATCAGCAAATGATCAATGTAGGGGCCAATATATAAAGACTATCCTTGTTGACTCATCAGGAAATAAGGTTTATCAGTAGGACCTTTCTTCATCTGGAACATCATTTGTGAAGTATCCCAGGAACAAAAGCATCTGTTGCTCTTAAGAAATTAACACTTCATCAGAACATGGGATAACTCAGTATTTACCTTGAGTCTTTATTAACTATATTGCATTAATAAGGGGAAAAACTACCAAGTATATTAGGAATCTTTTCATGCTTCCATCCCTAAAACATAAGATTGTGATTACATGCCTTTAGGTTACCCAAGTATATACCTTAATGTAATGATGGAATACAGGGAACTGAAAGAATATTTTTGATTATCTCTTTGTGCTCTGTGCCCAATAGCAAAAGATAATCATTAAATCCTTTATTTTGCCCAAGAGTGAGCGTTAAACCTATTATTTGTCTTTGACATCTGTTTCAAAAACCTCTTTATCATCTATCAATCTATCTATCTATCTATCTATCTATCTATCTATCTATCTACCCATCTATCTATTTATCTATCATCTATTTATCATCTATCTATTGGTCTATCTACCTCTCATGTATCATCTACTTTATTTATTTTTTCTTTTTAAGTTTTTACTTAAATTCCAGTTAGTCAACATACAGTATAATATTAGTTTCAGGTGTACAATTTAGTGATTCATCACTTACATACAATACCCAGGGATCATTACTACTACTGCCCTCTCTAATACCCATCACCCATTTAACCCATTACCCCCACCCACCTCCCTTCCAGTGACCCCCAGTTTGTTCTCTATAGTTAAGAGTCTGTTTTCTGGTTTGAGGCTTTTTTCCCCCTTTTATTCCCCTATGTTATGTTCATCTGTTTTGTTTCTTAAGTTCCACATATAAGTGAAGTTGTATGGTTTTGTCTTTCTCAGACTGACCTATTTAGCTTAGCATAATCCTCTCTAGATCCATCCATGTCCTTGCAAAGGGCAAGATTTCATTCTTTTTGATGGCTGAGTAATATAATATTCCATTGTATATATATGCCACATATTTCTCTATTCATCAGTTGATGGACATTTGGAGTCTTTCCATAATTTGTCAATTTATTATAATGACACTATAAACATTGGGGTACATACATTACTGCACACAGTATTTTTGTATCCTTTGGGATCCACTTGGTAGTGCATTTGCTGGGTTGTAGGGTAGTTCTATTTTTAACATTTTGAGGAATCTCCACATTGTTTTCCAGAGTGGCTGCACCAGTTTGCATTCCCACCAAGAGTGCAAAAGTGTTCCCTTTTCTCCTCATCCTTGACTACACCTATTGTTTCCTGTGTGGTTAATTTTAGCCATTCTGACAGCTGTGATGTGATATTTCATTATGATTTTGATTTGTGTTTCCCTGATGATCAGTGATGTTGAGCATCTTTTCATGTGTCTGTTAGTCATTTGTATGTCTTCTTCAGAGAAATATCTCTTCATGTCCTCTGCGCATTTCTTAACTGGATTATTTGTTTTGGGATATTGCTTTTATAAGTCCTTTATATATATTTGATAATAATTATTTATCAAATATGTCATTTGCAAATATCTCCTCCCATTCTGAAGGTTGCCTTGTAGTTTTTTGTCATGGTACAGAAGATTTTTATCTTGAAAAATCCCAGTAGTTCATTTTTGCTTTGATTCCCTTGCCTCAGGAGACATATTTACTAAGAAGTTGCTATGGCTGATGTCAAAGAGGTTACTACCCATGTTCTTCTCCAGGATATTCAGGATTTTCTATCTCACATTTGGGTCTTTCACCCATTTTGAATTTATTGTGTATGGTGTAAGAAAGTGGTCCAGGTTCATTCTTCTGCATGTTCCTGTCCAGTTTTCCCAACACTGTTTGTTGAAAAGAGACTGACCCCAGCCCCGCCCCCCATTGGATATTTTTTCCTGTTTTGTTGAAGATTAGTTGACCATATAGCTATAGTTGTTGGTCTATTTCTGAGTTTTCTAATCTATTCCATTGATCCATGAGTCTGTTTGTGTGCCAGTACCATACTGTCTTGATCATGACAGCTTTGTAACATTAACTTGAAGCCCAGAATTGTGATGCCTCCAGCTTTGCTTTTCTTTTTCAAGATTGATTTGAATTTTCAGGGTCTTTTGTGGTTCCATACAAATTTTAGGATTGTTTGTTCTAGCTCTATGAAAAATGCTGCTGATATGTTGATAGGGATTGTATTATATGTGTCAATTGCTTTGAGTAGTATAGACATTTTAACAATCTTTGTCCTTCCAATCCATGAGCATGAAATGTTTTTCCATTTCTTTGTGTCATCTTCAATTTCTTTCATCAGTGTTCTAGAGTTTTCAGAGTACAGATTTTTTTAGCTCTTTGGTTAGTTTTATTTCTAGGTATCTTATGGTTTTTGATACAATTGTAAATGTGATTGATTCTTTGATTTCTCTTTCTGCTGCTTCTTTATTGGTGGATAGAAATGCAACAGATTTCTGGACATTGAATTTGTATCTTACCACTTTACTGAATTCCTGTACCAGTTCTAGAAATTTCTTGGTAGAGCTTTTTGAGTTTTCTATATAGAGTATCATGTCATCCTTAAATTTTGAAAGTTTGGCTTCTCCCTTGCCAATTTGGTTGCCTTTTATTTCCTTTTGTTTTCTGATTGCTGAGGCTAGGACTTCCAGTACTATGATAAGTAACAGTGGTGAAAGTGGACATCCCTATCTTGTTCCTGACTGTAGAGGAAAGGTTCTCAGTTTTTCCCCATTGAGGATATTAGCTGTGGGTTTTCATATATGGCCTTTATTATGATGAAGTATGTTCCCTCTATCCCTACTTTGTTAAGGGTTTTTATCATGAATCAATGTTGTACTTTGTTAGATGCTTTTTCTGCATCTATTGAGAGGATCATATGGTTCTTATCCTTTATTTTATTAATGTGGTGTATAACAGTGATTGATTTGCGAATACTGAACCACCCTTGCAATCCGGTAATAAATCCTACTTAATTGTGGTGAATGATTCTTTAAATGTAATATTGGATCTGATTTACTAGTATTTTGTTGAGAATTTTTACATTCATGTTCATGAGGGATATTAGCCTGTAATTCTCTTCTTTAGTTGGGTGTTTTGGTTTGAGAATCATGGTAATGCTGGTCTCATGGAATGAATTTGGAAGTTTTCCTTCCATTTCTATTTTTTGGAAGAGTTTGAGAAGAATAGATATTAGCTCTTCTTTAAATGTTTGGTAGAATACCCCCATGAAGCCATCTGACCCTAGACTTTTGTTGTTGAGAGATTTTTGATTAGGATTCAATTTCTTTGCTGGTTACTGGTCTGTTCAAGTTTTCTATTTCTTTATGTTTCAGTTTTGGTAGTTTATATATTTCTAGGAATTTATCCATTTCTTCTAGCTTGTCTGATTTGTTGGCATATAACTTTTCATAATATTATCTTATAATTGTTTGTATTTCTATGATGTTGGTTATGATCTCTCCTCTTTCATTTGTGATTTTATGTATTTGGGTCCTTTCTCCTTTTGTTTGATAAGTATGGGTAGGGGCTTATCAATTTTATTAATTCCTTCAAAGAACCATTTCTTGGTTTCATTGATCCATTCTACTGTTTTTTTTTTTTGTTTTGTTTGATTGTTTCTATATCATTTATTTCTGCTCTGCTCTTTATTAATATTTTTCTTCTGCTGCTGGTTTTAGCCTTAGTTTGTTATGCTTTTTCTAGCTACTTTAGGTGTAAGGTTAGGTTGTTTATTTGAGATTGTTCTTGCTTCTTGAGGTAGGCCTGTATCGCTGTATATTTGCCTCTTATGTGTGCTTTTGCTGTACCCCAAAAGTTTTGGACTGTCGTGTTTTCATTTTCATTTGTTACCATATTGAGGCCTGATTTTTTACCTAGTATGTGATCTGTTCTGGAGAATATCCTATGTGCATTCAAGAATGCTTATTCTGCTGCTTTAGAATGAAATGTTCTGAATATATGTGTCAAGTCCATCTGGTCCAGTGTGTCTCAAAGCCATTGTTTCCCTGTTGATTTTCTGCTTTGATGATCTGTCCATTGTTGTAAGTGGGGTGTTAAAGTCCCCTATTATTATTGCATTATTAGCAATGAGTTCCTTTATGCTTTTATTAATTCTTTTATATTTTTGGGTGTTTCAGGTTGGGGGCATAAATATTTACAATTGTTAGATCTTTTTGTTGTATAGACCCCTTTATTATGATATAGTGTCCTTCTTCATCTCTTCTTACAGTCTTAGGTTTAAAATAGAGTTTGTGTGATATAAGTATGGCTACTCTGGCTTTCTTTTGAAGTCCATTAGCATAATATATGGTTTTCTATCCCCTCACTTTCAATCTGCAGGTGTCTCTAGGTCTAAAATGAGTGTCTTGTAGGTGGCATATAGATAGGTCTTGTATTTATTTTCCATTCTGACACCCTTTGTATTTTGATTAGAACATTTAGTCCATTTATATTCAGAGTAATTATTGGTAGATATGTATTTAGTGCCTTTTTTTTTTTTTACTTGTTTTGTTGTTGGGCATTTTCTATTTCTTTCTAGTCTTTGTTGCTTTTGATATTTCCTTCTCACTCAGAGTCCCCTTTAATATTTCTTGCAGGATTCATTTAGTAGTCAGGGACTCCTTTAGTTTTTGTTTGTCTGGAAAGCTCTTTATCTCTCCTTCTATTCTGAATGGTAGCCTTGCTGGATAGAGCATTCTTGACCATAAACTTTTCCCATTCAGCACGTTGAATATATCATGCCATTCCCTTTGGCTTGCCAAGTTTCTACGGAGAGATATGCTCCTAACCTCATTTGTCTTGTTTTGTAAGTTAGGGACTTCTTTTGTCTTGCTACTCTTAGTATTTTTCCTTTATCACTATATTTTGCAAATTTAATTACAGTATGTCTTGGTGTTTACCTGCTTTTGTTGATTTTGGTGGGAATTCTCTGTGCCTCCTGGGTTTGGATGTCTGTGTCCTTCTCCAGATTAGGAGAAGTGTTCAGCTATTATTTCCTCAAATAAACCTACTTCCCCCTTTTCCCTTTCTTCTTCTGGGACTCCTATGATACATTTGATGGAGTCACTGAATTTCTTAAGTCTAATTTTGTGATCTAAGATTTTACTTCCCCTCATTTGTTAAGCTTCATTATTTTCCATAATTCTCTCTTGCATATAATTTATTAATTTCTCTGCTTCTTCTTGTGGTCATTACATTCTGTCAGTTTTGAATCTCAGTTATCACATATTTCATTTTGGGCCGATTGGTCTTAAGCTCTTTTATCTCTGTGGTATGGGTATCCCTGATATCTTCTATGTTTTTCTCAAGGCCGGCAAATATCCTTAGATTGTTGCCTTAAATTCTGGATCAGATCTATTACTTTTATCTTTTGATTAGATCCCTGGCTATCACCTCTTCTTGTTCTCTTGAGACAGCTTCCTCCATCTTGGCATTTTGTCTAGGTTTTTGTCTTCTTTTCTATGATAGGAAAGCCTGTTGCATTTCCTGTTCCTGAGAAGAATGGCTTCATGAAGAAGAGGTCATATATTGTCCAGGGCTTGGAGCTTCAGGAAGTGTCTCTGGTGTGTGCTGCATGCAGTCTGCTGCTGTGTTTTGACTGCTCCTTCCCTCAGGTCAGTCCTTTGCAGAGTTTATCCTTGCCTGCAGTGGGGACTGTTTGGACCTATATTCAGGGCTATAGTAACTATATATTGCTATCAGAGGTATATGAACTTTTTCTTTACATTTTTTGTCAAATTTTACTCTTCAGTAAATCAAATAATATAACTGCACTCTTAAATTTCATAAACACACTTAATTTATTTTAATGCAATATCTCAGTTATTTATTTTAATGCAATATCTCAGTTATCTCAGTTATTTGCAACACTTTTTAAATAATCTCTGCTAATAATTTATATTACATTGAAAACGTGCATTGCAGACTAAATGATACCTGTTACCACCTCCAGGAAAAGCATCTACTGTGTGGAAAGACAGCAAAGAGCATACAGTGCCTACCACCAGGAGCAGCAGTCCCAGGATGTATCTCCCACTGTTTGGTTTATAGGGGATGGAGTCACTAAGGAAGTCAAGAGTCACACATGCTCTGATGGAATGCTTTATTCACCTAGGGAAGGCAGAGAAATAGTCAATTCCCCATGGCCAAATGATCTTCCTAGGAGCCAGTACAAGGAGGTAGCCTTCTTGTGCTGCAGGCAAAGGACCCAATTTTCTTCCCACTAGGAACATATATAGTTGTGGAGTGTGCCAAATGATGTACACACATTAAGCAGAACAAAGAAGTACATATCAAGTCCAGAAAGGGAAAGATGTTTCCAAAGAAGTTGATATGCTCAGTGTGGGGTGTGAGGGCTCTTTATCTCCTTGAAGGGAACTGTCCCAGGCCCAAAGCACATACTTATGCAACCGTACCAGGGTGACTGTCTTTCCCAACATGTATCTAAAATTTATGTTAAAAATGGTTGTTTTACTTGAATTTTGTTGTGTATTAAAAAATTATAAATTTTAAAGATGCTAAATATTTCTTTCTCTAATTTTCTAACTAATTCTTAACATAGATAAATATCAAAAGACTGCATTGATAGTTTGACCTCAGTATTACCATCTTTGTATACTAAGAAGTTGAGTTTTCATAGTCTGGGGAAAAACAGGTTTATCTTAAATTAATAATCTCAGCTTTAGCATGTCCAAACATATATATATATATATATATATATAAAATACTGTTAGATTTATATAATGTACTCTGCTTATGTGACTCTATCCTTTCCTGATCTGAGATCAGAAGGAATGTTCTTTGGGGCTCAGTTCAATTCAGTTCGCTTGTGTTAAAACAAGTATAATCAATTCTTGATTTACCATACAAAAGGGAACCAAGATTAGGAGAGAAAATTATTTAATATATAATATGGAAAATGTAATATTTCTCTTAGTATTTAATCTTATCTGTATCTAATACATAAAAGCATTTTTATAATTTTCCAGACATCATGCAAAAGTGTAAGGGCAATAGAAGTATAATGGAGTGATTCATTTGAAATATAACAAGAAATCTCCTGAGATTAAAAAGCAAGAGTGTGTTATTTTCTCCCCTCCCAAGAAAATATCCAGGCCATTGTGTCTGAGACATTTTATATGTCAGGCTTTCCTAATAGCCATAAGAAGTAAATAGATCTCCTCCTTTTGATCAGAGGGCTGGCTTGGTGCGTTATGAAGTACTTCCAAAGTTCTAGTTCCAAGTGAGTGGGTTTGAAATGAGTAAGAAGACTAAATCTGGGGTGGAAGGGGGTGGTATAGAAACTCAAAAGGAAGAACTTAGGAAACAGGACAAAGACATGAACCCACTAGAATGAAACCTTCAAACTCGGTGGAATCACAGAGGAGATATAGCTGTGGGAATATTGGTTCTAGTTGGTCACACAGCTTAAAGACTCTGTAGGCTGTTACCATACTCAGGCTTGTTCAAAGGCCTGCCACACTTCCTGGAAGCAGAGCAGGACAGGAACTATCCTAAAGAAAACAGTGCAAAATCACCTACTGGTGTTTTTCTTAGAATCCCATTAAATCTATAGGCCAGTTTAGGGATAATGGAAATCTCTATAATATTGATTCTTCCAATCATTGACATCTTACATCTTTCTTTTTACAAAGTTTTTCCTCATTTCTCTCATATTTTTGGAGACTTTAGAGATCTTACAAATATTTTATTCACTTTCTAAGTTGTTTTTAAGTTTTCTTTACTTTTTTTCTATTTTGATAAAATATATATAACATAAAATGTACCTTTTTAACCATTTTCAAGTGTACCATTCAGTGGCACTCAATACATTCAGACAGACACTATAATGGCCTCTGACAGTGGTCACCAATGGTAAGTGTGGATATGATACGCGTCTCCAGTAGAAGAACTATAAAAAGAGCTCTGTGCAAATTATTGTGTGTTGTGTATAGTGATAAAAACATGGAAGCCCATTTACCAGTCCTCAAAGGCAAGCTCAACACACATAAGGACACTAATTTCCACTCATAAAGTAAATGTTCAGGCCTTGGGATATACGTTTGTTGTTTGTTTTGGTTTAGTTTGGCGACATTAGGTTAGTTTGGTTTGGTTTTATTTTCTCAAATGGATTTTCAGCCCTGTAACGTGGTTGCTGTTTGTGGGGTTAATTTTGTGACTGTGACTCCCTCTTGTCCTGCCAGTGCCTGCACTCCATTCCTAACAATAGCAGTTAACTTGAGATGCCTCCCACACGAGCAGACTTCTGGCACTTCAAGCCCACACTTCGGTGACTCTCCAGTCATGCCCACCTCTTCCCAGACACATGCAGCTCCGGATAAGAACAGGGTTGGTCTTTTGGACCAATTTAGAAGACCAAAAGTTTACTGCCCACAAGCATTTCAATGCCAAGACTACCTTTGGGTATTTTAAATACAAAAGTTAAAATTGCATAATAGGGGGTGCCTTGGCTCAGTCAGTTAAGCATCAGACCGGTTCAGGTCATGATTTTGCAATTTGTGAGTTTGTGAGTTTGAGCCCTACAGTCAGGCTTTTTGCTGACAGCTCCCTCCCCCTGCTTGCACTCTGTCTCTTTCTCTCGCTCAAAAATAAATAAACATTAAAAAAATTGCATAGTGGTATTTGGCATATCAAGACACACATCGGTAGCGATTTTTCACGTAGATGGCAATAATCTTTCAATATTTTAGAAAAATGTGGACAGATTTGCAATTGGAAGTTGCTAAGCTCTTTTTATTAGCAAAGTGAAACTTTGAGATATGATGCCATGATTTATCATAAAATCCGTAAATTAAATCTTTGTTTTCAATTCATGGTATCACAAGAATAAAGTAGGATGATTCAGATATGTAAGCAAAAGACTCAGTATGCTTAAATGGAGAGAGAAGCATTGTTTCACATAATAAGCCACCCTGAAGATATAAAAACTACTCGCAAGATATTTTGGCTCTGGATCTGCTTCTCTGCAAAGTAGAACTGTCCTTTACACATGTCTTTATTTTCAGGGAGGTAGCAATAACATTTCCAGGGAGGATAGCCAAATGCTGTTATGTCCAGAATCATAAATTCAAACTTCCTAGTATTTTTTTTAAAGCAAAGAGGACACATTTCAGAAATGGCCTTCAGCTGACTAAACTTCACATTTTATTGAGATACAAATGTGTGCCATTTGCTATAGTACCCAGACTCTCAATACCACATTTCTGACACCTGGATAATTTGATTTGCTTCACTTTGTCTCACCTCAAAGATTTCTGAAGTGAAGAAATAGAAGGTTATTTACAATAATGCCTTTTATGGGGCTGCCTGGGTGGCTCAGTGAGTTAAGCGTCCAACTCTTAATTTCACCTCAGGTCATAACCCCAGGTCAGATCGAGCCCCACGTTGAACTCTGCACTGACAGCACAGAGACTGCTTGCTGTTCTCTCTCTCCTTCTCTCTCTCCCTCTCAGAATAAATAAATAAGTTTTTAAAAGATTGAAAATAATGCCTTTTACATTATTATTAAAAGCATGTACAGATTGGTATGATTTTGTTAATTGTTGGAGAGGAAGAGGGTAAAGATCAGAAGAGAAAGGAGAGATTCTAGGTGACTGGGAAAGAGACAAAGGTAATTTTGACTGATGTAATAATGACCCATTCTGTTGTACCACGAAGAAGTAAAAATTGCAGAGGACATAACTGTATGATATAAGTAAGAAAGGCCATAAGCACAAGAATTTTCTGCTTTGACAAAGCTAAGCATGGTACATATGTGGCTTAAGTGCAGAGAACCACCCAATTTCAGAAAATAATCTTGAATTAGGCAATGAGTATTTCAATTTTCACCTTTGAATTGAGTTACAGATCAGCTCTATCATTGTAAGGCATCTGACATCATCAAAATTTCTTAATCTTATATAGCAATAGGTCACTTGTAAGGGAAGTGATTTATTTGAAGCGATATAGGCACAAATTCCAACTCTGATGCAATGTTTGCCTTCTCTAATATTATTTCTTGTTATGAAAAAATCCACACTACCTTTTGCATATTCAAGATGGAGTCAGTAATAAGGTGTTCATTTATTTATTTACCAATTATTATTTTCTTAAATGTTTATTTTTGAGTGAGAGAGAGACAGAGAGAGAGAGAGCAGGGGAATAACAGAGAGGGAGGGAGAATGGAAGATGAGGCAGGCTGTAGGGTCTGAGCTGTCAGCACAGAGCCCGATGCGAGGCTCGAACTCACGAACCGCGAGATCATGACCTGAACCAAAGTCGGTCGCTTAACCTACTGAGCCACCCAGGCGCCCTTATTTACCAATTATTATTGAAATATATCCTGTCACAGTAATGTTCTAATGCTGGTGAACAAAACAAGCCTTTGTTCTTGTGACTTTCATTCTAGTGTGTGTGCTGGTGATGAGGTTTGAGGAAATAAATAAATAAAAATTAAATATATATCAAATGGTGAATAGGAGAAGAAGAAATACTATGAAGAAAAAGAAAAAGTGTAAGAAGGCAGAGTGACAGTAGTAAGTGTTCTTTAGTGAAGTGTGATCTGAAAGTTCACTTAAAAAAATTTTTTTTAATGTTTATTTACTTATTTTTGAGAGAGAGACAGAGAGAGAGAGACAGAGAGAGGGAGACACGGACTCCAAACCAGGCCCCAGGCTCTAAGCTGTCAGCACAGAGACCAACGCAAGGCCTGAACTCACAAACTGTGTGATCATGACCTGAGCTGAAGTTGGATTCTTACCCAACTGAGCCACCCAGGTGCCCCTGAAGGATCACTTTAATAAGGTGACATTTATTAGGAGTTTTATGGAAGTTCAAGACAGACTATTAAAGGCAGAGTGTTTAAAATGAAGCAGCAACAAGTTCAAAGTTTCTGAGGAGAAGAATTAATGGAATATAGATTTCAATATGCCATTGACAGATACTTCTCAATACAAAAAACAGTAAAACTTTTGTATTACTCCATGTTGAAGGATAAAAGCAAAGTTTTTAAAAATATGTAAGCATTTGATACCATTTTTGGTGACATTTTCTATCTTTTTAAACCCAACATAAACAAGTGTGTGTGTGTGTGTGTGTGTGTGTGTGTGTTTGTATGTGTGTAATATCATTAAGGTACTTTATGTGAAGAATGTATGTTTTATGCCTATGAACTAACAAAAATTTTCTGGACATTGGAATATTATAATAATTACATTACATAAAGGAACACTTTATGAGTTGTATCATTAATGGTTTTTGTAAGTAACCAACAGAAATCTACACTAGCTAATTTAAGTAAAATAAACATCTATTAGAAGTAGTCAGAAAGACCCAAACAAAAAGACATCTGCCAACCCACAGTGTTTGATTAGAATTATCATGGATCATGCCCAAGTGTCCTTGTTTGGGAGAAAAAAGAGCACTAAGGAAAACCACAATGAGAAAAAGAAAGTTTTGCAAAAAGAAATGAATGAAAACCCTTTTCATAAGAAGGGAAAAGAAAACGGTATCCCAACATGAAAATGTTCATTATTTCATAATAATCATGTATCATAATATAATTTGGTATGATATTTATATTTTGCATATAGACAACTTTTCAGTAAAGATGAAATATATTAATACAAAAATACTCCTTCACACTCATTACAGGAACACTTGAGGTAAAGGGCATTGGTGAATAGGAATACAAGCTGGGAATATAACAAGCATTGTGGTTGGAATAGTATGGAACTACAATTTAATTTCAGATCAGCCAATTACTATATTTGTGACCTTGAACAATTTACTTAATCCCTTTTTGCCTCATTTTTCTCATCTAGAAAAGTAGGAGTGATATTGGCAGTGCTATAATGGCATAAGAGGTAAATTAAAGATAAGTGTGCATTACATGCTCAAATACTTAATTTTATTTACACAATAAAATGATATTAAAATATTTTACCATGACAGATAAGATATATAATAAGTATAAATAATGTAATTGTTCCTTTTAAATTGTGGATAGCCTGCTTAATGGGGCTCTCTGTCTGACTTTCTTCATATCTTTATTAATAATAACATGGTACTTTCATGGAACACAGTTTCAAAGAAACACAGTTTCAAAACCACAGACTTCATCCTTGTTAATTTACAAATAAGTTTCTGGGTTCAAAAGACTATATACCTTAGTCCTATTCAAACAGCTAGTTAGTTAAAGATAAAACTAAAATTGGCTTCTTATTACACAGATTCTGTCCTTTTCCTCCTATTTTCCATATTTTATCTTTTGTCGTTATGAGATGGAAATTTGAAAGTAGTATTGCATAGCATCATATTGCAAAGTCCAAAGTCCAAGGCTTTCATAAATCTTTTCCCTTAGAGAGTTATTTGTTCTATACAAAACCTAGTTTCTTGTATAATTTACTCACTGTTCAAATTTGATGATGGGAACAAAGAACATTTGTGGGGGTCCTACGTACTTGAAGGAAATTTCTTACGTAGATTGTGTTTCAGTGATCATTCTATTCTCTGGATTTTGATCAAAAGCAAAATTGCACTTTTGAGCTTTGGAAAAGAAATTTGTTGAAATTTAAAATCTTTTTCTAAAGCAGAGAGAGAAAAGTTTGAGGTCCAAAGGATTTTTCAAAACTCCACAGTATTCAAAGCATTTAAAACAACATTTATGGAAATAAAATTTATATTATTCAACAAATATATAATATAATAATAATATAATATAATATAATACATAATAATATATATAATTCAGAAAATTATTGATGATAAACTATAATAGTCTTTTAAACTGTTTTATAATTGCATCTTCAATTTGGGACACTGAAAGAAATTCTTTGTATGTGTGTGTGTGTGTGTGTGTGTGTGTGTGTGTGTGTGTGTGTAGGTGTAATATCACAAGATTTCATTTCACAATTAATACCTCCTAAAACTTCTTATTCTGCTATATCCAGAGAGCGACAACTTGCATCAGATATAAAATGCATACATAATCTGAAATAGTGGCTACTCTTTCATTAAATTCACTATTTTGATCAGGAGTGAAGTGCTAAAGTAGCCATATGTGTTGCCATTGTGGGTAAAATCTATCAGCTACAGTTTTCTTAACTGTAAAGTAGTAAAGTAATAATATTTGTCTTTTCTATTTTAAGGAGTTACTGTGAGGATAAAAAATAATTAAGCAAAGAATTAAAACAATCCAGGAGCTATTTACTTTATGTATTTGAGGTGTTGTCTATCAAATTAGATTTAGGTCCCATATTACTTTATTTTTGTATATGTTCTTCTTTTTTCTTACATTAGGAGCATTTCTCTCACCAACACTTATATTAACTTCTCTCATTTTAATCCATTTTATATTTAAATAATATATATTCAGCTCTCTGTTACATCTCCTATTATTATATTTTCTATTCTACTTTATTTAATGGCATTTTTTATTTGTCTATCATGAATCACCATATTTGTTATGGATTTTCATTTAACAATATCTTTAATCAAATTGTTTTATAAGCCATTTAAATTCACATGTCCTATGTTATACCTACTGATATCCAGAAATACAAAATAATTAATCAGTAATATAATCTAATTGAGATTATATCTAAAGCATATAGTGTCAGAAGATGAACACCAGTACCCCTAACAGGAGGTCCTTTACCATCTGGTAAACTATGACTCTTGAAATTTTTATCTAGTTTCCAACAATGTAATTTCTTTAACTCTCATTTTTCTTATTACAAGTGTTTCAATAATTTTTGATGTTGTACATATTTCATTATGTCCCTTTAAGTCATATTGGAACAAAAAATACATACCTGCCTAGGTACATAAGTTAGTAATAGGATTTTTTCTGGCTTCTACCTTTATATTATTAGTCACACAAACATGTCAAAATAAGAACAGAATTTCCCAACTAGTCAGAGAAAATAAAGTTAAAGACAAAAATCTAGGTTGTTGACAGAACAATAAATACATCTACTTCATGGTGTGTAGCCAAGGATAACTAAAATGTCTAGATGATGTAAGATATTTTCTGCGATATAGTCTCATATTGATAACGTGAAATTGGAACATATTATTAATTTTTATGTCATAGCTATTCTGTTCTTGATACTTTTCTGAGATTTATTAACCAGTGTTTTTGATACATGATATCACAATCATGACATATTTGGAAGAATGATTTACTCTTTATCTCATTAAGGAATTTTACCAAGAAAAGTAATTTATTTTTGTTTGTTTATGAAACATAGTGTATAGTACATGAGGTATCTATATTCTATAGGAATCAGTTAATCTAATTTATTGTCAAAATTTGAAGCTCTTATTTCTAATAAACATTATTAGACTATTTTCTCAAGAAAATGGTACAACTTCTGTAATGTTATATAAAAACACATTGTAGAAAGTAAAAGTTTCTACTCAAGTGTGTTTTGTCTTCTAGAGGAGAAATTCATTTCATGATTTTGTAACTTAAAGAAATATTTGATTAAAATTACCAAGGCATAAAACTTTCTTTACACAATGCTGAAAATATGTAGCACTTGGCAATGGTTAATAGTGTTTAAATATATATATATATATATATATATATATATATATATATATACACACACACACACACACATACACTATATATATAATTTTTAGCATTTAAATTTATATATATATATATTTATACATATATATATATTTATACATATATATATATATATTTGTTATCTGCAGAAATAGACTACATTTTGGTTGGGTTGGATTCACATACTGATGGCCAGCTATTCCCTATATTCAATTTTAAATATAAAATGCTAGGGCATGTGTGGAAGATGTTCATAATAGCAACTGATGGTATTTAAATGTCTTTTAATTTTAGGACTGGAAAACATTTCTGATTGCTTATATATTTTGCTTATTTCACTTTTTACTGCAAAAAAGAACCCAGAATATTATTGTTTGAACCTGACATTGAGAAGTTCTTCCGGCAGCTGGAAGTATAATTTCTTCATGTGACACCACCAACTAGTTAGATTTGAACGGATAGTTTAGGGCTTTTAAAGAGCAATTAAAATTATGTGGCAGGTGATTATGTCTCAATGCTCCAGTTGCTTATATAAATGCATCAGTATAGTACTTCACAAGCAGAAAAACAATAGAAAATTTCTGCATATGCCCAATTACACTTGTAAACTATGTGTAGAAAATCAATGCCGTTTCATTTAATTTTACACAAACAGCAATTTGTAACTAACTTTGGAGTCTGAAAAATAATTTATTTCCATATGAATCTGTCTTGAAATTGTAACAATTAGGTTCACTGTTTTTCTTCAGGATTTCTGGCCTGCCAGTATTTGTATATGGAGAGAAATTATGCTGACCAATACATTTTACACCTCTACAAATTTTGAAAAGAATAATAGACTAAGGAAATAATGCATATCCATTCAGTATAATTTCATAGACTTAATTGTGAAATTAACATTTTTGCTTCATTTTACATTTGTTACATTTTACACCCAGAAATCTACAATATAATATCCTCTACAGACTTCAGATTAACAGGCAGAAGAACTTTTCCTGATGAAGCTGTTTGATTCCCTAGTTACTTTTTATAAACTGTTCAACTTTACTATTTTTGGTTGCCTCTTCCAAGAAAAGAGTACCTCTTTGAACGTAACATCATTGTAAATGATTCGGTTCTATGGTTTCAGTGTTTGGGAAACATATATTAAAAATATTACACTATGTAAATATAGGAAAAAATGTACTTCTTTAGCATTGCTAGCCAAATAAATGACAACCAATTGAGTGGATTTATTTGACTTATATTTATATGGTGATTCTATGAATTGTTGTTCTTTTCCTTTTGTTCCTGCAATGGAACTTTTGGATTACCAGAAAAGTCAGGCACTTGCATGTCTGATGATGACAGTTACAATTGTATCTTTGTACTGTTTTCTCTCTTGGAAGATCATTTCTTTCTCATATGTTATAGTGTATGTTTCATTATTCTCATTTTTTAAGGAGATAAAGCATTTTTTTTTCTTTTTACATCCACAGAAAGTATTGTATTATCAATGCAGAATGACAGGGACACTATTTAATTTCCTGAATCTCACTCTGTTGAGAAACAAAGAGAATTTATTGACTTATTTTATTAGGAAGAGGTTCAAATGTGAACTTACCAGTAGATTTTGGAAAGATAGGAGACTTGTTTTTTGTCTTTTTCTCAGTAGTTTGTGGAAACAACATCCCCAGCTTCCAAACACACAATGATTACTCCTCTGCTCATGTTGTATTTGTGGATAAAGCATCCTACACAAGTAGTAATAATCACATTTCACAGTTCACTGAGTAATAATCACATCCACTGAGGTGGGATTTGCACAAGCAGAAGTATAAGTAAATTAAACTAAGAGTTTGTTTCTTATTCTTATATATTTTACTCTTTTATCAATTAACTCTTGCATACTTTTTCTAAACTTCAGATGCACAATAGGAATGGTAATTTATGCATTCTCTTTTAGTGTTGTGACAGGGAAAAAATCTCTTACATAGGAAAGACATTCCTATTATTACTATTAATAGGGCACATTGATTATTAAGTGTGTGAATAACTTCATGTAGAATGAAAAGTAAAATAACTCTATAAATGGACAAAATTATTCAGAAGCAATTTTATTTTAGGCATGTCTAACTTAGAAAACATTATTCTTTTTTAAATTTATTTAATGTTTATTTATTTTTGAAAGAGAGAGAGAGAGAGAGAGAGAGTGAGCAAGCGCCCAAGTGGGGGAGGGGCAGAGAGGGAGACACAGAATCCAAAGCAGGCTCCAGGTTGCAAGCTGTAAGCTCAGAGCCCAACATGGGGCTTGAACCCATGAACTGTGAGATCATGACCTGAGTCTAAGTCAGACGCTTAACTGACTGAGCCATCCAGGTGCCCCGGTAAGCATTATTCTAATTCTTCCAAGGTTTGGCGTGGATATCTCAAATAAGGAGACACAAATGACTTAGTTACATATATACTTACATAAAGCCAGCTAGATTAAGAATTCCATGGAACCAAAATAGTCTATATAGAAATGTTACTCTCCGGGATGTGGAGAAACGGGAACCCTCTTGCACTGTTGGTGGGAATGCAAACTGGTGCAGCCACTCTGGAAAACAGTGTGGAGGTTCCTCAGAAAATTGAAAATAGACCTACCCTATGACCCAGCAATAGCACTGCTAGGAATTTACCCAAGGGATACAGGAGTGCTGAATCATAGGGGCACTTGTACCCCAATGTTTATAGCAGCACTCTCAACAATAGCCAAATTATGGAAAGAGCCTAAATGTCCATCAACTGATGAATGGGTAAAGAAATTGTGGTCTATATACACAATGGAATACTACGTGGCAATGAGAAAGAATGAAATATGGCCCTTTGTAGCAACGTGGATGGAACTGGAGAGTGTAATGCTAAGTGAAATAAGCCATACAGAGAAAGACAGATACCATATGGTTTCACTCTTATGTGGATCCTGAGAAACTTAACAGGAACCCATGGGGGAGGGGAAGGGAAAAAAAAAAAAAAAAAAGGACGTTAGAGTGGGAGAGAGCCAAAGCATAAGAGACTGTTAAAAACTGAGAACAAACTGAGGGTTGATGGGGGGTGGGAGGGAGGGGAGGGTGGGTGAGGGGTATTGAGGAGGGCACCTTTTGGGATGAGCACTGGGTGTTGTATGGAAACCAATTTGTCAATAAATTTCATATATTGAAAAAAAAAAAATTGCATAAAATAATTATAAACCTAAAAAAAAAAAAAGAAATGTTACTCTCCAACTCCTAAATATCTGTTTCACTATTTGTTCTATTTATGCATTCAAAACTATTTCCATATAAATACCCTATTTACCTTTTTTTTCAAGTTTATTTATTTATTTTTGAGCAAGAGAGAGGCAGAGAGACACACAGAGAAAGAGAGGGAGGGACAGAGAAAGAGGGAGAGAAAGAATCCCAAGCAGGCTCTGCACTGTCAGTGCAGAGCCCACACAGGGCTTGATCCCATGAACCATGAGATCATGAACGGAGCCAAAATCAAGAGTTGGATGCTTAAATGACTGAGCCACCCAAGTGCACCTCCCCTATTTACCTTTTGTGACATGACACATAGTATATTTGCCTTACTATAGGCTCTTGGAACACATAAAATGTTTTCTAGAGCCTATGTTAATGATGGGGTCATAACAGACAATGAAATGTGTATTTGGATTGGATTGCATAACATATATAGAAGATAACAGATGCAAAGACATACATCTGTATTTTATCTTGTAATCAATTCGTGTACAGAATTTATGTCTTTATTCTCATGACTATGTAGTATTGCTATATAGATAAAGTAGCTTTGAATTTCATTAAATTATTGAAATCTGCATCAGTTTGCTTTACACTATATTAGTTTTTGTGTTAGCTCATAGCTTCAGATTTTGTCAATTCCAATGAAGCATTTTAATAGAAGAGTATTCAGTTCCTAAAGATGTTTAGTAAATGTGCATTTAATGTGTTTGAACTATGGAGGGCTTCTTGGGTTATAGGATTTTGGCAATGGCATTTATGTTTCCTTTCTTCTTCCTTATTTTCTTTCTGACTGATTCCTTCCAGATTTCCTCTATGAAGCCTTCTCTGATCATCTGAATTAGAAATATTCACACTCTGGAAATTATATAGCAATTACTGATTATTCTATTCATGTGACAGATGCCACAGAATCCTTACTTTACTAATATTATCATTTATGCAAGCATAAAAATATCCATTAGGTTTCAAAGTTTAATTTACATCATAAGAAGGAAAGACTAGGTCATTTTTATTTAGCTCCCTGAGTAAATAATGCAAATGTGAAATTATTGCTGAAAATAATTTGAGAATCAAGAAAAAGTCCCTAATTGTATAGGTGAAATTAAAGACTCAGGAGGTTGAGGTCACTTGCCCAGCTTCACATAGCTAATTAGTCTTGAGTAAGTTTCTCAGTGTCCCAGGTACCAAGTAGTGATATTGTCATTATACTTCCAATCATGTAAATATCGGCAAAATTTTCCAAATTATAAATTGCAATAGTCTTTCCTTGGCCCTCTTCTTATAAATGTTTTTGTATGTGTCTGTGATTCGAATAGTGATGTCATTGGTGTACATAGTAGATTGAATAATAGCCACCCTCATATTTCTGCCCCTTAATCCCAGAACCTGTGAATATCATTGTATATAGTTAAAAAATGAGTACTACCTTACATTGCAAAATATATGATTTAAAGATTTGGAGGGGCGCCTGGGTGGCGCAGTCGGTTAAGCGTCCGACTTCAGCCAGGTCACGATCTCGCGTTCCGTGAGTTCGAGCCCCGCATCGGGCTCTGGGCTGATGGCTCGGAGCCTGGAGCCTGTTTCCGATTCTGTGTCTCCCTCTCTCTCTGCCCCTCCCCCGTTCATGCTCTGTCTCTCTCTGTCCCAAAAATAAATAAAAAACGTTGAAAAAAAAAATTTAAAGATTTGGAGAGGAGGCACTTATTCTGCATTATCCACATGAACCTCAAATTCAATAGCAAGTATCTTTATAAGAATGAGACAAAGGAAGATTTGACAAAATAAGAGAAAGCCATGTGGCTGCAGAGGTGTATATAGGAGTGATGAGGTCACAAGTCAAACAGTGCCTACAGCCACGCACAGCTGGAAAAGGCAAAGACGGAATTCTTCCCTAGAGCCTCCGGAGGGAGTCCAGCCATGCCAACATTTTGGTTTGAAAATTTTCTCCTCTAGAACTGTGAGAGAATAAATTCATACTCTTTTAGGCCACCTAGTTTGCACTAATGTGTTACAGTAGCCACAGGAAACTAATAGAGCGTGCAATCCCAAACTGTACGTTACAATGCTGACTTGGATAAGTAGAGCACTTCATGGCAGAAGTTTGCCCAATGGAAAAATTAAATAGATTCAAATTTTTTAAATTAATTTATTTATTTTGAGGAAGAGAGAGAGAGAGTGTGTGTGTGTGTGTGTGTGTTTGTGCGCGCGCGCGCGCAAGAGAGACAGAGAGAGAGAGAGAGGGTGGGGGGAGGGGCAGAGAGAGAGAGAGAGAGAGAGAGAGAGAGAGAGAGAGAGAGAACCCCAAGCAGGCTCTGAGCTATCAGCAGGGAGCCTGATCTGGGACTCAAACCCATAAACCCTAAGATTATGAACTGAGCCCAAATCAAGAGTTGGTCACTTAACTGACTGAGCCACCTGGGTGCCCTAAATAGATATTTTAAAAAGCACATATTTTGGGGGGTGCTTGGGTGTCTCAGTTGATTAAGTGTCTGACTCTTCATTTCAGCTCAGGTCATGATTTCATGGTTCATGGGTTTGAACCCCACATCGGGCTCCCTGCTGATAGCTGAGTGTTCTTGGGATTCTCTTGCTGTCTCTGCACCCCTCCTCTCTGCCCCACTCCCCCATTCTCTATCTCTATCTCTCTCAAACAAAAAACAAAAAACAAACAGAAACCATGTTTTTATACAACAGGAAATATCGCTTCTCGGCCTTTTGGCTAAGATCAAGTGTAGTATCTGTTCTTATCCATTTAATATACAGCAGGAAATATATATTGGATAATTAAAATATGTTAGGTAATATGGCAAGCACTGCAATATGGCATTTCTTTCATTCCTGGACAAAAAAACAAATCTTGAAGTGTATAATCCTCAGTGCAAATGAGTGAGTTGAGTCAGAGAAGTTTACCAACATCGTGTAACCAGTAAAAGAATGGAGACCCATGGTGATTAATAAATTTGTCCAAGGTCAGTCAATAATTAAAGACTAAAACTTGAACCTATTAAAATTAAACATAACAGAAATAAACATGAAGCCACAATTTGTATTTAAATAGAGATAAGAAAGAAAGGTGAAATTAAGACATAAACTGAGCAATTTTTAATTATACCTTGTGGAGTTGCTTATTTATGAGGAGGGAAGGTTTTTTGTTGTTTTTTTTTACATTAAAGTTGCCATACCAAGAAGTGGACCAGTGCAAGTATGATGCTCAAAATATGGTCAATAGTAATTTTTTTCATATATAATGAGGCATCATTTCTATTTCTGGGAATGGAAAATCTCTAATGATAATCTTCACAAAATTAATAATAAACAAAGTAACGAACAATATATAAAAATATTCTCTGAAGAAAGGGCATTTAACTGAAATGAGAAGAGCTCTATCCTTGTTTATGTTCAAATATGTGGTAGTACCTCAAATGAAAGAGGAAATATATTGTCAGTGGCACAGAATCTGGACTAAGGGTAGAAACTGTAAGAAGATGGATATTAGTCATTAGAAAATTGCTAAGCCATGCACGAAAACCTCTCAGAAACTGTTAAGACAGAATAATATATTAGAAAAGAGATCAAATCAACTGAGGGCAAGATGAAACTCTATTTTGATGAACTTGGACAGATAATATTAAATGAAGAGAACAATAATTGGAAAGGAGAGAAATTCCGTATGACTAAATCAAATATAAATTCCAGATGTGAACAATCAAAACAAATATGAAAATCATATTTTAAGAAATCTTTTAAGACTTTAAGCTCTACAGTGCATTTAGGTAGAATTTCATGTTTTTTCCTACTTACTACAGTTCATACAAACTTTTTTTTGTAAGCATAAGAATACTGTATCTTACAACTAAAGAAACATGTCAAGGGCACCTTTACTGGCATGAGTGTAACTCTAAACTCTTGGCAGAGAGTGAGAAAGCAAAACCCTTAAATAAGGAGGGCAATTTTGCTAACCATTTAGGATGAAAATGAAATGGAGGTTAAGATTCTGTTGCTCCATGAAGAAATCCGTTTTCAAGTGCCCTTCATAGTATGAACACTTCTCATGGCTATCATAATTCAACATAGGGATTTTTCCATTAATGTCCTCAAAAAAAATTTCATATGAAACTTAATCAAAACAACAGTGAGGACAATATATGGAGTCAGGTTTATTGAGTTAAGTTAAATTAATTTCCAATAGTTAATATTAATAATTAAGTTAATTAATATTAACTAATGTAAGGGTGGTTGTAATTTCAATTTTGCATTATCAGATACTCCTTATAATCATTCATAAGTCATAGGACAGGCTGTGGAAAGGAATTTGCTTATGTCTTATGAAATCTGTATTTAGCTGTGAAGCACTAAGTGTTGTTTTATTTTAATCAGCTTAGGTAACTGGGCAGTACATATACTTAACTGGAGGGCTAGACATCACCTTGGAAAGGAATGACCTATGTAGAGCTCCAGGACTTTCCTTAGCAGAAACTAAAGTCAAGGATCTACTTGAGCAACGATGGTCTAGTCAGGACACTTCCGTTTCTATTCTGAATGCCACGATCATCCTTACTGCTGTGATGTCAAGTCCTCCAAATGTCCCTGCTTCTTGTATCATATGCTCAAGTAAAAATGTCCCAGCTGGAGCATCAGATTGAACTAAGTGTAGGTAACTTGCCTGCACACTGGCTGCCAGGGTTTGAATGGAGAGGGATTTTTTTCCTTCCCATAGTAGGAGAGAGCAAAAGGCAGCACAAGATCATATACACAATGGAAATTCTATCCAAATAGGAAAGATTAATGCTATAGGATCACAAATAAAACCAATAAGTGAACTAACCAGTCAAGTATTAAAATGATACATTAATCTTTTATTGTAAAACAATTAATATAGGAAAAATCACATGGTGTCCTGAGTCCAGATGTTGAGAGCTCTTGATAAACAATACTCTGATAATGTAATGGGGTACTCTGGATGAATGAGTGAACCACATAGGTGGGAATTCTAAATTAGTCAATTACTAGATTTCTTCTAACATTTTTCTAATTTTTTTTTTTAGATTTTTCTCCTATAATTGCAAAGGCATATTAGTATTTAAATTTACTTTCCTTGATCTCAGTACCACTTAATAAAATTACTGATGATTTCCTCTTTACTTTTACTCAGTATACTTGTTGACTTTACTGGGAAATAGCATAACACATAGAAAGGGAAATTGATTCAGCAGGCCCCCAAAATCCACGAAATGTCAACTGAATTTACAAACAGGAAGAGGATGAATTCCATAACCTCTAGTCCTTGGAACAGTCCTTGTAGGAAAGTGTTCAGAGAAGGTCAGGTAGTACAATATTCCTAATTGTATTTATTTAAAACAGCATTTGTTGAGTGTAATAAAAGTTAAGTATGGTGAAACTCTTAATCAGCTGGCTCTAATAACAAATTTATCCAGAATCTAAGCCTCTACCTCCTTTGCCTCTTTATACTTTCTTGGCTTCTGCGTAGGTCTAACAATGTATCTACTGATGGAAACTTTAAAGTGTGTATTTCCATTTCCTTCTCTTTTCCGTGGCAGGGGGGATGATAGTAGGAAAGATTTGGTGTCTTACTACAGGGACCTTTAACATTTTTAGTCATATACTCTTAAAATAATTTTGTAATTTATGTGCCTTTATCACTTTCTTAGTTTGGCATGCACAGTTGTTAAGCTAAATTTAAATATTCCCAAAGGATGTGATCTCCAATATATTGTAAATATATTTCTCCTAGAAACAAAAGCCTTAAGGCATTCAGTGAAGGGCAGAAAAACTTGTTGCCTTGGGGACAGGTAAAGGTAGACTCCAGCTGGTAGGGTAGGTGGGGTGAAGAAGGAGTGGAGAGATCTTCCTACTTATAGGAGAGTGGCAAAACAAACAAACAAAGAAACAAAACATTTTTGACCCACTGGAGGAAGGCAGAATCCCTAAATCCTCATTGGACATATAATCAGGGACACCTTGCCTGACTAAGAGGGTAAATGGGAACAACAGAGAACAATCCAACCCCTTCCATACCTTAAACCAGAAACCTAGTAAGTCTCAAGTAACAGGTAACTAGGGCAGCAGTCTACAGCTAGAGAAGGGTCAAGATGAGAGGAAAGATTTGAAGCCGATGGAGAAGTCACTGAGAAAACGCCTAAGAAAAAGGGAATGAAAACCTCCAGAAAGTCCAAGCCAGGCTAACCACAGAAGAATGTAGACAGCAGCAGAGGTAAATGCTGAGCGTGCTTTAGTAGGTCTGCGTCACAGTTCAGGAATCCAGAGCCTAGGAAACTTTAGACCTTAAAAGAGGGCTAATGGTAAGTTTGGCAAACTTTGCTTCAGAAGTTTTGTTTTTGTTTGGTTGGGTTTTGTGTCGTTGTTGTTGTTTGTTTTTATGATCAGAAAACAAATCTATCTTCCGTCCTGATGGGAGACTCTAAAGCTATCTTTCAAGACTATTTGGTCTGTAGACATCCTTAAAAAATAGTTCAAAACAGAAGATGTTTCCTACTCACAAGTGCAGGAACACAAGAAACCCATGAAGAATCATCTCCCAACATCCTATTGCATTAGGTTATTTCTACCAGCAATTTGTCTGTTAAATCAATCTATGTGGATGAAGGAATCAGTAGTTACTTTTATTGTGGAGTGGTATTTCGTTGTATCAATATGCCTCAATTTGTTTATTCATTCACCTTCTGGTTGACCCTTGTGTTGTTTTGCTTTTGGATATGATTTTTTTTGTAATAGCTGCTATGATCATTCACGTACATATCTTCCTATAAGCATATGTTTTCATTATACCTCAATAAATACAGGGAGCGGAATTGCTCAGTCATATTATAAGTGTATGGTTAACATTATAAGAAACTTCCAACTTCTTTTCCAAAGAGGTGGCACCATTCTAGGCAGCAGTGCGTGAAATTTCAAGTTGACCCGTATCTTCATTATCACTTGGAAATGCCAATGATGTGAATTCTAGCTATGGTAGTGATTGTAAAATGATATTCCATCACGGTTTTAATTGGCTGTTCATATTGGGCAATTTTTCATGTGCTTATTTGCCATTCAGATAACTTCTTTTTTAATGTCTTTTGAAATCTCTTGCCTATTTAATATTGACTTGTCTTACTATTCTTTTGTAAGAGTTCTTTATAAAATTAAGAATACAAGTCATTTGTATGTTGTAAATATTTTCTCATAGAATGTATTTTGCCTTCTTCTTTTCTTGAGATCTCCTTTTGAATAGTGGTATCAGTTTTGAAGAAGTCCAGTTTATCATCATTTAATATTTATTGCTTTCTGAGTCCTGTCTACAAAATTTTCTCTTCTCTAATTGTTTACTTCTAGAAGTTTTTAGTTTCACCTTTTACACTTAAATCTATAATATATTTTAAACTAATTGTCATTATAATGGGAGAATGCGTTCTCTTTCTCTATGTATGTATATGTGTCTATTTTTTTTTTTCCCATTCAGATATCTAGCTGTCTTGGAATCAATTGCTGAAAGACAATCATTTCCATTTTGAATTACTTTGGTGAATCTTTTCGAAATCAATTGACCATCTATATACAAGTCGATTTTTGTACTTTCCATTCTGTCATATTGTTTTATGTCTAACTTTATGGCCAAACCAAACTGTACTATTTACTGTAGTTTAATATTACATTATAAAATGAAGTAGCATATGTTCGTGAACATTGTTTTTATTTTTAAATAAATTGTTTTGGTTATTTTGGGTCCTCTGTATTTCCATGTAAATTCTAGAATTAGTTTCATGATTTTTAAAAAAGTTAAACAATGAAAAATCACTTGCTGGTATTTTTATTAGAATCTCATTAACTCTACAGATCAGTTTAGGTATAATGGACATTGCTACACTATTGATTTTTCTAATCAATGACATATCTCTTTCTATGACATTTTTCCTCATTTTTTCCAGCAGTTTTGGAGACATTAGAGGTCTTAAAAATATTTCATTCAATTTCTTTCTTAGTTGTTTTTAATTTTTCTTCATTTTTGACTTAGGTAAGATATATGTAACACATAAAATTTACCATTTTAACTATCTTCAAGTGTACAATTCTGTGGCACTAAGTACATTCACACTGTTGTGCAACCATCATCACCATCCATTTCCAGAATATTTTAAACATCCCCAGCTGAGACTCCATGCCCATTAACAATAATTCCCCATTTCCTCCTTTCCTCAGTCCATGCTAACCACGATTCTCCTTTGTGTTTCTCTTCTTTTCTATACTAAGTAATCCACATAAGTGGAATCATCCTCTAATCCATATAAGTGGAATCATCCACAATTTCAATATTTGTTCTAAGTCTGTATTATTTCACTTAGCATAATGCTTTCAGAGTCCATCCATATTGTAGCATGTATTGGAATTTCCTTTTATTTAAGGCTGAATAATATCCCATTGTACACATATGCCACCTTTTCTTTATCCATTCATCTGGGCATTTGTGTGGTTTACATCTTTTGGCTATTGTGAATAATGCTATGAACATTGGTGTAAAAATGTATAACTAGTTCTTATTTACTTTTTTTTTTCTTTTCCTTTCTTTCCTTTTCTGTTTCTTTTTATTTATTTTTTAAAATAATTTATTGTCAAGTTAGATAACATACAGTGTAGTCTTGGCTTCAGCAGTAGATTACCATGAATCATCACTTACACATGACACCCAGTGCTCATCCCAATAAGTGCCCTCTTCAATGCACATCATTAATTTTACTCCATCAACCCTCAGTTTGTTCTTTGTATTTAAGAGTCTCTTATAGTTTGTCTCTCTCTCTGTTTGTAACTTACTTTTCCTTCCCGTCTCCTATTGTCTCCTATGTAAGTTTCTCAAATTCCTCATATGAGTGAAAATATATGATATCTGTCTTTCTCTGACTGACTTACTTCACTTAGCATAATACCCTCCAGTTCTATCCATGTTGTGGCAAATGGCAAGATTTCATCCTTTTAATCCCTGAGTAGTATTCCATTGTGTGTGTTTCTGTGTGTGTGTGTGTGTGTGTGTGTGTGTGTGTGTATATATACCACCTCTTCTTTATCCAGTCATCAGTTGATGGACACCTGAGGACCTAAATGTGAGACAGAAAACCATCAAAATCCGAGAGGAGAAAACAGGCAACAACCTTTTTGACTTTATTCTCAGCAACTTCTTACTTGACATGTCTCTGAAGGCAAGGGAAATAAAAGCAATAATGAACTATTGGGACCTCATCAAGATAAAAACTTCTACACAGCAAAGGAAGCAATCAACAAAATTAAATGGCAACCAACAAAATGGGAGAAAATGTTTGCAAATGACCTAGTGGATAAAGGGTTAGTATCAAAAATCTATAAAGAACTTACCAAACTCAACACCCAAAAAACCATAATCCAGTGAAGAAATGGGCAGAAGACATGAATAGACACTTTTCCAAAGAAGACATCCAGATGGTAAACAGACACATGAAAAGATGCTCAACATCACTCATCATCAGGGAAATATAAATCAAAACCACATTAAGCTGTCACCTCACAATTGTCAGAGTGGCTAAAATTAACAACTCAGGAAACAACAGATGTTGATGAGGATATGGAGAAAGGGGAACCCTCTTGCACTGTCGGTGAGAATGCAATCTGGTGCAGCCACTCTGGAAAACAGTATGGAGGTTCTTCAAAAAATTAAAAATAGAATTACCTTATGACCCAGCAATAGTACTACTAGGAATTTGTCCAAAGGATACAGGAGTGCTGATTCATAGGAGTACATGTACCCCAATTTTTATAGCAGTGCTATCAACAATACCAAATTATGGACAGTTCTTGTTTTCATTTCTTCTGTGGAATTGCAGTATCATTTGGTAATTCTATGTGTAATATTTTGTGGAAATGTTACATTATTTTCCACAGCAGTGGTTCCATTTTACCTTCTCACTATCAATGCATATGGGTTTCAATTTCTCCACATCTTTGCCAACACTATATATTTATGTGTTTGTTTATTCATTTAGAGCCATTCTAATGGGTGTGGTGTGAAGCATTATCTCATTGTATATTCTTTTTAAGTGTTTATTTATTTATTTTTGAGAGAGATCAATAAAGAGAGAGGGAGAGCCCTTGTGCATGCAAGCAGCAGTGGAGCAGAGAGAGAGGGAGACAGAGAATCCCAAGCAACCTCTTCCATTCTGTCAGTGCAGAGCTAGATGCAGGGCTGGAATAGGCTGGAACTCATGAACCCGTCAGATCATGACCTGAGTCTAAATCAAAATTGGATGCTTAACCAACTAAGTCATGCAGGTGCCCCTCATCGTGGTTTTGATTTGAATTTCCCTAATTACTATAATATCGCACGGTTATTTTTGCCTATTATCCATTTGTATATCTTCCTAAGAGAAACATCTTCTCGCATTCTTGTTCATTTTATAATTTGATTGTCTTTTTTTGTTATTGAATAGTATGAGTTTTCTTTTAATGTGTTCTGGATAATAATCCCTTTCAGGTATATAATTTGCAAATATCGTGTCTCTTTCTATAGATTTCCCTTTCACCCTTTGATATCATCCTTAATGTTTAAAATTTTTTTTTAACGTTTATTTGTTTTTGAGACACAGAGAGACAGAGCATGAACGGGGGAGTGGCAGAGAGAGAGGGAGACACAGAATCGGAAGCAGGCTCCAGGCTCTGAGCCATCAGCCCAGAGCCTGACGCGGGGCTGGAACTCACGGGCTGTGAGATCCTGACCTGAGCCGAAGTCGGACGCTTAGCCAACTGAGCCACCCAGGCGCCCCAATGTTTTTAAAACCCTATCATTCCATAATTTGGCTATTGCTGAGAAACTTAACAGGAACCCATGGGGGAGGGGAAGGTAAAAAAAAAAAAAAAAAGGACGTTAGAGTGGGAGAGAGCCAAAGCATAAGAGACTGTTAAAAACTGAGAACAAACTGAGGGTTGATGGGGGGTGGGAGGGAGGGGCGGGTGGGTGATGGGTATTGAGGAGGGCACCTTTTGGGATGAGCACTGGGTGTTGTATGGAAACCAATTTGTCAATAAACTTCATATAAAAAAAAAATAAAACCCTATCATAAGTGACAGTTTTAATTTTCACAATGTCTATAGTCACAATCTTGTGCTGCCTTTTGCCCACTGCCTACCTAATGTGTTATTCAGATTTCTAGTCGCGTGGTTTTTTGTTTGTTTGTTTATTTGTTTGTTGTTTTTAGAGTGAGAAGACTCACTCTTTATTCCTGATGACCAGAGGTGGAAGTTCAGAACTATGATATGGTTTTTAATTTTTTTGTCCTTCTTTATAATATATCTGAATTTAGAACATGGGCCAAATTATCTGTTTATGTCTATATACTTTAATCTTAGCATAAACTTTTAAGGCAAGGAAAGAGTCACAGCAGTCTCATGGGCTTATGTTGACTTCATCGAGTACGGAAAGCTTTACTGCCATTCACATTTCGAATTTTGTCTTTGGAGGCCTGGAAGCAGAACAAGACAGCCTTGAAAATAATGAACTTCAAATTTCAGACCCTCTCCCTTGGACAGATTCCTGTTGTTGTTTGGAGTTACTGTTAGTTGTAGACTGTTCTAGGAGATAAAATGAAGACATATTATAAGCAAGAAGCATTTCTGTGTAAGAAGTCTGGTAAATTGCCTAAAGCAGTTTCACAAGAAATGGACCTTGAACTCCAATGGTCCAGTAATTATGTATGATCTCTTTTCTTATTCTAAATAAATAGTTACTTTCATACCTAATTTGTATTTGCCATTTTGTATTTTCTCTTATAGAAGTCTCCTTATCTTTTATAAGCTTCAATCTCAAAATCATGATTTGCCTGCATATAGAACATTTTAAAACCTGGAATAGTACCTGACTGTGAAATCTTGTATGATGAGAAGATGCATTTCTTTTTTGAATGTGAGAGAAGAATAATTCACATAAGGAAAGCAAGCTAGAAGACTTGACATAGTCCCTCAACAGAAAGTACTCTCCCAGGCAGTACACATTTAGTATTTACATAAAAGATAGTTCCCTTTGACAGCCTTGCTTATTTATCCTTGCAAAATCTTTGGATGGCTCCAATGTGTGTGCATCCCAGTATGAGAACTGCTTTTCTGGGCAACCTTGTTTGGTGCTGAGCCGTTCTTTTAATATGATTATCCTAATGGCTTAATCATTTAATGGTACTATAATATACCTGTATATAATCTAGATATCAGTTTTCATTTTGTCATATAGAGTCAAATATGTATTCTTCACTTATAAATAATTTTCACTGACCTAAACATTTTGTTCTTGTGGGGAGAAGAGTCCAGACACTTCCTGTTCTGTCTTTATATTTATTTATATCTCCTTTATTTCTTGACAAATCCCTAACAGGATCTAGATGGCAAGTCACTCAACATAAAGTGAAGCTAACACGGGTTTGTTATTTAAATCTATCCACTACTGCATGACATTAGAATGAATAAATTTCCTGAGCCTCTATTTTTCACTAGAAAGTTATCAATATTATTTTGAGAAAGCCACTATTCACTCATTTGTATATGCATTGTTGTGCATTTACTGTATGCTGAACATTCTGTGAAGGGTAACGATACTACTTTGAACTAAGAAGACAAGCTGTCTTTTCTCGTGTTTGTTTATTTGACTTTCTTATATATTTTATATGTACTACATAAATATCATTTTACAGTGTAAATAATACCTCAAAGTTTATGCAGTTGCCTGTGCTGCCCATTCCCAGCCTCAAATGGTATTCTAGAGACACAATTATTTTTAAATCTTGTATTTGTGTAGACTACTAGCTCTTGAATATTGAACTTTATGTTTTTGGGAGAGGGGTGGGGGGCAACTTTCAACATTTTCTAACATTACTCTGGCAATAATTAACTTGCTTCTTACATTTGCCAACCCCCCCCCCCACCATTGCACACACATTGGTTTTAGCCACTCTGCTTAATCAGCTGCAACAAATTTATCTGCATTTATTCTTCCAAAAGTTTTTACTAATACTCATTTGTAGTTCTCCACTCTCTAATTTTGAATTTGTAGTTTTGTATGTTTCTGCCATTCTTTTTACTACCATTTGATTTGAGTTTCAGTAGAGAATTGATGTTTATGTTTAACACATTATTTTTAATGGGGACTTTTCAATTACACAGGGTCACTCAGTTCATTCTATTGCACTTCAATATAAAAACATTAAGTGCAAAAGCTGACATTAAAAGACATTTGACAAATGCAGGTTTCCCTTTTTCCTTTCTTCCTTGTAGAGATGTGAGTACTATATTAGGTTTTATGAAGCATCTACTAATGGATATTACATTTGTGCATAGTCTCCTTTCCTGACATGAGCAATGTAATGAGTTAACATAAAGCACAAACCATTCTCTCTGGATTTTAGGTGATTACTGGAAAAATATACACAGCTGATTTGTGCTTTGTTTGGTTTAGATCACCTGTAATAAAGCCCTTGCATCAGTTCAGATACAAAGTTTCAAATATAGTATCTCATTTTTGGAATGAAATCATAATATCTTATAAATTTTCTGACAAAATTGTTTCTTTGCATGACATAAATGTGTAACGTTTCCCTACTAGAATGATAACATGTCAACAAGAGCCTAACATTGACATTTGAAAATTTCTGGAAAGCCTCGTAAATATTATGGTTCAAAAGTACTCTTAAAGGCTCATAAAACTTTCATAATTCTAAATACCAGTATTGAATGTTAATTTTTTCCTAATAACAAGGAGTGCATTTTTAAAAATGTGTAATATATAAAGGATTAAGATTCTATCCCCAAATCTCCACAAAGACATGAATTGCTGTACATTTTGTTTCTCCATTTGTTCAAAAGAGCAACCCAATTAAAATTATTTATTACAGTACTTCAGAAATAATAAAACTAATGTGAGCCATCAAATAGCATTGTTTGAGGTTATTAAATGCTACACAATACTCATAGCTGAAACTGTGAGCTTGAAATTTACTTTATAATCCAATTTCTATGAATGGAATATAGAAACTAGAAAAAAATAGGCCTAGATGTGAAAATCTTATGAGGTAAAAGGAATGATTTTTATACAATGATGACCTCTAAGAAAGGATATAGTAGAGGACTATTGCCAATTTTTAGTGGTTTGAAGTTATTTATTGTGTTATGCATTTTAATTTTGACTCAAGAATCATTTCTAGGCCATAGGTTTTAACAGATGTCCATGATTCAAAGAATTTCAGGAGGTGAGTAAATCCATTGACCTTGTATATGAAAAATATTATGCATGATAGAGTTTCTATGTTTTTTTAAAATTCCCAAGAAACTCTATAAAGTAGAATATTTGAGAATTACTGCAAGGAATACACTTAAAGTGATCACTTGATGCTTCTATATCATTGACTTATAGCATTATTAATAGTAGTCAATGAGGATATTACCCTACTTTCTATTTTTTTTAAAAAAGGACTGTCTTCCAAATCAAAAGTTAAGTATTTTTGCCTTTTGCAAAACTCCTACCTAGTTGAACATTGCAAACAGGTTTATGTCTATAACATTTAGATTTTAAAAAGTTAAAACAAGTATGTAAATAAAAGCAGACAAGCAATGTAACAGAATTTGAGCTGACCCTTTCACATTGTCACAAAGTACAGCTAAAGCCCTAAAAGAGGAAAATAGATGAAAAGAATCACATTATGAAAACGAACCCCAATGAGCCATTATGATTTCCCCAGGCCTTACTTGGAAATGACACCAGTTAACCAATTACTACCCATCCTCCACCACCAACCTGTACCTCTAGTTTATAAAAGAAAAAGACTTGAGTGAAACAGAAGGCATATTTATTTGACTTCCAAACTACGGTGCTCATGGGGAAAAGTGATTCCCTTGCCTCATATGAGAACAAGGCAAGTGCACAAAGTGGCAAGGGCTCTACACCAATGGTATCAGTAGAAATTGAGAACGTTAATAGAAAGAAGAGACAGACATCTCCCTCCCTGAATAGTTCCTGAGCAGTGGAATCCCCAAGATCATCATTGTGAAGCCAGAAACATGGAGCAGAACATGATAGAATTCTTGGAAGAATTTGACATGGGTCCCTTAGAATATGAGGGTGAATGATACGGGAAGATTGGTTTTGTTTTGGATATGACGACTTCTGAGGAGTCATTGGAGTATTCTGAGCCAGAAAGGATTAAAGAGACAATGGTACAGATGCCTGTGAAGAATAATGAACATTGTGTCAGTCATTCCAGTTCTCTAAAAATCATAGAACATGAAGTAGAGAGACCCATCAGATTCTGTTTTGAAAAACAAAATGGAATGTAGAAAATGGAAAGGAGCCAAGGTGCTGCCTTAGACGCCATATGACCAAAGTGATGGGGCACTGAATACAGGGAAGGTTTTTGGTGTACAAACTTCTGCTGATATCAAAAGGACTTATGGTTGTATGTCTCTAAGAGGGTCCTCCATGACAGAGACTGAGGAGAAGCTCAGCAAGACTTCAAGGCTAAAAATAAATGATGTCACATTGTTGCATCATCAGAGGTTACCATCAACAGGCAAGATTAGACCCAAACTTAGTGAGGTCAAGAACATTTTTGTTCCCCTCAGTAAAACTAATTATTTATTTCTTTTCCCTGACCTAACTTTAATCTTAAAGAGCCTTGAAAATGAAGTGTAAATGGGAAGGAACTATTTTAGATCCATGTCTACCCATACACCTTTATAAGTCCAACAGCTTACTTTGAACTGTGTCTGGTGGGATGGAAGTTAAGAGATTTGTGATTAAACTATTAAACCTTACTGCATGAAATCATTTAGAAATAAACTTTCTGAAGTATATTGAAATACATTGAAACGCATCTATTCTAAGTTTACCTGTAGATGAGTTGTGATGAATGTACACATTCCTGTCATTGCGATTACAATGAGGACTGCTGTTACGTGTCACACGCAACACAGGACATGTCAAAAATGCAAAAAGTTTCTATTGTCAGTGTTGCAGTCAATATCGCCTCATACACATCTCCACGTAAAGTTTCAGGCAACTAATGTTCATTCTGGGACCAGAGATAATTTGTGCTTTTTGTAGAACTACACAAAAATGAAATCATATGGTAGGTATTCTTTTATATCAGGTTATTTTCACTTAACTTAATTTGTGTTTCCTTTATTTTGTTTCATGTATCAGTAGCTGCCCCTCCCCTTCCATGGCTAAGTAGTATTCCTTGAACAGTTATACTATAATTGTTTATGCAGTCACTTGTTGATGTTGTTTCAGATAGGTTGTTTCCAGATTTGGGGTGAGGTTAATAAAGCTCTTGTATATAAATTATCATGGGGATTTATCTTTTAATTTCCCTTAAATGAGATTGGTGGGTCATGGGATAAATCGATAAGAAACCTTTTCAAAATGTTTTTGTCGTTCGATACTCTGACAAGCAGGACAAATGTATTCCAGAAGCAACGTGTCCTCACTAAGCCTGATATTGTTAGTCTTTTTAATTACACCATTTTAGTGTGTGTGTCTTAATATTGCAGTGCTAGTTTCTGGTTTCCTGATGAGTAACAATAAAGAGAAATTTCTTACATACTTACTGAACACTCATATATTTTCTCTTATGTAATGTATGCTCAAATCTTTTGTCTGGGTGGCTTGTATTCTTACTGATTTTTAAGAGTTCATTGTAGTTTCTGTTAAGAAACCTTTTATGTGGCATAGGTATAGTGAAAAGTTCTCTCAGTTTTTGGAATGTCTTTTTATTTTCTAAATGGTGGCTTCCAAAGGACAAAAAAATTAAGTTTGATGTAGTCTATTTGCTCATTTGTTTTATTTCTCTTTTTAAAGTTTTTATTTAAATTCCAGTTAGTTAACATACAGTGTAGTATTAATTTCGGATGTAGAATTTAGTGATTCAACAATTCCACACAACGCCTGGTGCTCATTACAAGAAGCACCGGGTGTTGTATGGAAATGTTGAATCAATATATTGCACACCAGAATCTAATAGTACCCTGTTTGCTAACTAACTGGAATTAAATGAAACCATTAAATAAAAAAACTTGGTGGGGTGGAGGTGCCTGAGTGACTCAGTTGGTTGAGCATCTGACTCTTGATTTTGGCTGAGGTCAGGATCTCACTGTTCATGGGTTAAAGCCCCATGTCAGGCTGTGTAAACTGACAGCATGGAGCCTGCGTGAGATTCTCTGTCTTCCTCTCTCTCTGTTCCTCCTTTGCTCATGCTCTCTCTTTCTCAAAATAAATTAAATAAACATTAAAAAAAAGTTTGATGTGGTTCATTTTGTTATTTATTCTCCTTTATAATTGTGTGTTTTGGGTACTTACTCTTAAATTTTCTTTTTGCCTAATTTGAGGTCACAAAGATTTCTTCTCTGTTTTCTTCTAGAAATGTTATATGTTAAGGACTGTAATACAACTCTGGTTATGTGTGTGTGTGTGTGTGTGTGTGTGTGTGTGTGTGTGTGTGAATAGTAAGTGGTTATAATTGAGAATCATGTGCTTTTCCCTTTGGATATATAACAGTTCATCACCATTTATTGAAAAGATTATCTTGCACCATTGAATTATATTAATAAAGCTGTTGAAAAACAGTTGGACATATATACATGGTTCTACTTTTCTATTCTCTACTCTCTTCTGTTGATCCAATAAACATAGGTTTATCATTATACCAATCCCACCAGACCTCTTTATTGTAGCTTTACAGTAAATCTAGAAACTAAGCTTTTAAGTCTTCCAAATTTGTTTTTCTTCTTCCATATTATCTTGAATATATTAAATAATTTGAGTGCCATATGAATTTTTGAATAACTTTGTATTTTTAAAAATTATGTAATTAATATTGGGATTACATTAAACTATATATCAATTTTCAGAAAATTGGTATCTTAACAATATTGAATGTTCCAATTCATGAAATATATCTAATAATCTTTATGTTTTCTCTAACATTTCTTACAATATTTTTAGTTTTCAGTGGATCTTTTGTTAAGTTATATATATTGATGCAAAATAAATTGAAGTATTTATTTAATTTTTGTATTGTTTACTCCTACTGTATAAAATACCCTTGACAGTGTGTGTTAACCTTCTCTTGAATGTCCTTGATAAATTTGCTTATTAGTTCTCATAGTTAATTTTTAGATGTCCTCAGATTTTCTCAGCAAGGAGTAACCTGCAGTAAAGTAAACTTTTCTTATTATTCTCAACTTTTTTTTCTATTTTGTTGTTGTTGTTGTTGTTGTTGTTGTTGTTGTTATTTGCCTACTGAAATGTATGAGAAATCAATGACATTGCAATCCTGAATAGAAATGAGGAGAGTGGACATATTGCCTTGTGCTTCAATTTAGTCATTTCTCTATTAGCTAAAATCTGAAACCAATTTAGAAGGAAACAGTTTTAAAGAAAAGTCACATTATGTAAATATTTTCTTTGACACACTGGATATAATTGTTTTTCTTTTACTGTATTCCTCTTTAGATTCAAGTTCAAAATCTACTGTGTGTTTAATGATTATACTTGCTTTGTGTCTGTTTTTGTGACTGAGAAACTGTTTTCCACCATGCCTATATGAGACTCTCAGTTCCTCCAAGTCATTGCAAATATATGGTAATATCAAACTGTTAAGTTTGAACCATTCTAATAGATGTTTATCTCATTGTTTATTAATTTCAGCACATTTGCATTCTGTATATCTTATTGGTGAAGTGTTTCTACAAATATTTTGGTGATATTTACTGATTTTTTTATTGTTGAGTTTTAAGAGTTCTGTACATATTCTGGGTAAAATTCTTTATCAGATGTATGGTTTGCAAATATTTTCTTCTAGTTTGTGGTTTGTCTTTTTTTAATAGTTTTTTTAAGAACAGTTTTAATTTTACAGCGAAATTGAGCAGAAGGTAGAGCAATTTCCCATTTAACTCCCTACCCCCACATATGCCTACCTCATTATCAACAATTCCCACCAGAATAGTACTCATGTTGCAACAGATGAAACTATAGTGACACATAATTATCACCCAAAGTCTATAATTTACATCAGTGTCTACGCTTGGTGTTGCAAAGATCCATGTTGGCATGTATATCTATTATAGTTTCATACTACTCTATAGTAGTATACAGTATAGTAGGATAGTATCCCTGCCCTAATAATCATCTGTGCTCCAGCTATTCATCCCTCTTTCTTCCCCAACCTGGCAACCACTGATCTTTTCATTGTCTCCATAGTTTCATCTTTTCACTGAATATATTAAACATATAGTTGGATCATATAGCATGTAGCCTTTTTAAATTGGCTTCTTTTACTTAGTAATTATATACATTTAACTCTCCGTGTCTTTTTATGGCTTGCTAGCTCATTTCTTTTTAGCACTGAATAATATTCTATTGTTTGGATTCATCACAGTTGATTTACTATTCACCTACTGAAGAACACTTTGGTTGATTTAAAGCTTTGACAATGATCAATAGAGCTGCAAATATCCATATGCAAGTTTTTGTGTGAACATAGGTTTTCAGTTGCTTTGGGTAAATATTAGGCTATGTGACTGTTTATCAAATGATAAGAACATATTTGGTTTCATAAGAAACTACAAAGCTATCTTCCAAAATAGCTGTCCCATTTTGCATTCCCACAAGCAATAGATGAGAGTTCCTGTTGCCTACTTCTTGGCCAGCATTTTGTGTGTCAGTGTTGTGGCTTTTGGTCATTCTAATAAGTGTGTCATGGTGTCCCATTGGTTGACTTTGCATTTTCCTGATAAATTATGATGAGGAAGATGTTTTCATATGCTAATTTCCATCTACATATCTTCTTTGGTGAAGTTCCATTAGGGTGGCCCATTTTAATTGCCTTTTTCTCAAGTTTTAAGAGTGCTTTACATATTTGATAACAGTTCTTGGTAATGTATGTATTCTGCAAATATTTTCTCCCTGTGTAACTTGCCTTTTCCCTTTGTTGACAATGTCTTTCATGTAGTGGAAATTTTTAACATTAGTGAAGTTAAGCATATCAATTTTTCTTTTATGGATTTTGTCTTTGGTATTGTATCTAAAAAGTCATCATAAAACCAAAGACCATGTAGAATTTCCCTTAAGTTATCTTCCAGGAATTTTATACTTTTGAGTTGTGCATTTAGGTCTTTAATCCATTTTGAGTTAATTATTGTAAATGGTATAAGGTCTGTGTTGTTTTGTCTTTTTTAGTCCCTTAACAGGGTCTTTCAAAGAGCAGACATTCTTATTTTGATGGAGTCAAATTTGTGGTCTTTTTTCATATATATATATATATATATATTTCATATATATATATATGAAATATATATATACATATATTTCATATATATATATGAAAAATGTTTATATATATATATGAAATGTGTATATATATATATATATATATATATGAAACATTGGGGGGTTATAAGATCAGATAGATTTTCTTATAAGTTTCATCTTGGAATTTCTGTAGTCTGGCGTATTATATTTAAGGCTATAGTCAATTTTTAGTAATTTTTAGTACATGGTGCCAGGTGTGGATTGAATCTTAAAATAATTTAAATTACCTTCAAAACTCAATTCCTTTGTAGTATAAATGTCAAGAAATAAAAGACAAATAATCTATCCTAAATAATAATTGTTCTAAGTTTCATAAATTTCTGAATTATGGAATTTTGGAATATCTGTGATTAATAATAGATTTGTTATACAGTTATGTGCTGTATAACAATGATATTATTTTTTCAATCATCATTTTCTATTAAGAAATTGGCAACTGGATGTAAAGTGCTGCGGATCAACCGCACCAATTCTCTTGCCAAGCCTGACCCTTAACCTGACCTCTGACTTTGAAATAAGACAAATTTTTATTAACTATGACTTACTTTTCTATTATCCCTTTGCACGTCTTAATTTGGGATTTGGAAAATTATTGTTGCTTGATAGAAAAAGCAGTTGGAATCTGGAGTCACAAAATCTAATCTTGATATTACCCATCCTTAACTTCATTTATAACTTCAAACATATCACCAACCTCTGCTCGTTTCAGTGCTTTCATATCTAAAATTACACACCTAGATAAGATTTAAGATCTTTTCAGAATAAAAGTTCCATGATCTATGTAAATGGGGTTATTTTTTTTCTCAGCAATAATTTCCCTTATAATTCCTAAGCATGGTACAATTAAGAGTAATATCAAAATAAGCATTACATAAAAATAGTTTCAGGTGTTGTTAGAGACCCAAATGAATGTCAAAAAGTTTATCCACCATTTGATTGGAAGGTTATAACCAGTTTTCTGCATTAAAAATAAAATCTTACTCAAAACTATGAATCATTTTTTATTTTATAAAGAAAGGCGGTACTTTTATTATGATTTCTGTTCTTGTAAAATGGCCCTTCATTCCAAATCCAATTACCCTAGATATTATACATACATTGCAAAGTCCATTAAGATTACCATTCATTCAGCTTCCCTGTTCATTAATAATGAGCTATTCTTTATTTATGTCCTGATATGACAGGACAGTCTACAACAGTTATTGCTTTACAATTGTCACTTCTCAAGAGGATTGTGATAATTGCTTTGCTATGAACCCAGCTTCCACTTTGCAAAGACAGTGTGGTTGTACTGATAACTGCAGTTGAAAAACAAACTGGGTGGCTCAGTCAGTTGCATGTCGGACTCTTGATTTCAGCTCAGGTCATGATGCCAGGGTCAGTGAGATAGAGCCCTGTGTCCAGCTCTGTGCTGACAGCTCAGAGCCTGTTTAGGATTCTTGTTCTCCCTCTCTGTCTGCCCCTCCCCTGTTTGCACACGTGCTCGCTCGCTCGCTCTCTCTCTCTCTCTCTCTCTCAAAATAAACATTAAAAAAAGAAAATTACAGGGAAATAGACACATGTGTTATAGAATATTATGTGAATTCTTTCAATTTAGTTTTCTGATAATATTCAGATTTTTTTAAAGTATCTTTTTCCAACCAATATATTCATACAAGTTAAGTTTTTTCAAAGAAATATTTTATAATGGAAATTTTATGAACTGTATTAAAGTGCAAATTGAAAATATTAAAGCTGATTGAACTTTGTGGCATCCTGAGAATATACACTGTGTCATCATCTCTTTCACAGAGCAGCCTCTGCTGAGACTTAACTCACAGGAGATTTTAACAGTTTAAAATCAAGGATTCAGAGACCTAGCAAAGTGAATGTTTCAGTGTATACCAATAAAGAGAATTTTGTCTCATCTCAGTTACAAAAGAGACCTGAAAATTCTTAGGCTGTCACATAAGAAATTTTATCATTTGACAGTTTTAAAAGGTATAAAAGTATAAAGTTTCCTCTTCAAATTTTGTCTTATAAAAAATTTTAATTTTTTTTTTTTTTTTGCATGACAGGTCTCTGTTCTGTCATGGGAGTTCTGCCAATTTTAATGTAACTATGGTAAAAACAGTAAAATTATTTTAAAAAATTTATAGCAAACATAAAAGTGAGAATGTAAATATGTTAAAGGCCTGAATTTAATCATAAACAGCAGTAAAATTGAACATGAGATAATGTAGCTGTCTGTAAGAATTATTACATTTTAATGGAGTGAATGTTTACATGAAATTATAAAAAGTTAACTAAAAATCTATAACTAAGATATCCAAGATATTTGCTTTATTATCTATAAAACAAAAGCAAAGAAACTTTCTTGCTAAACAATTAAAATGAAGCTTTGTGAAAGTACTAAAGCTTTCATGTATACTTCTCAATGTCATTTACTTATGTAATAGTTATAATAGAAGTCAAATTCAAACTGCAAATTGAATTATTTGAATTCCATAATGCATAAAATATCAGTAATTGATTTTGCAACAGTGTGTTGTAATATTTAACTTACACACAAATTTTCTAAATTACCCAAGATATTTAAGGATGTGAAATCATATATACTGAAAGAGTTACCAAGTACAAAAATCAAAACACTCTTTGAACCATCTAAATTTTCCTAAATCTCAAAAACAGATACTTTTATTTCCTTAAATCTTGCCCAAATAGTGTAAGTATCAAGAAAAAGTATTAGGTTCCTGGGGTTCTCTTTTTGTGAAATTAAGCTTTTCTTTCTTATCACTAATAAATGCTTCACAGAATCTTTCCTGTGTTTTTTAACATAAAAAAGTGTTTAAAGATAACTTGGAATAAATTACTGCTCATATAGAAGATGAGTATTTAAAACCTCTGGCTGTTTTTAAAGATTTTGACACTCTTCTAAAAGGGAAGAGATGGATTTTTATAATTACTGAGGTTAATAAATAATAAATATAAATATATTCTTTCTCTCAATATATACTCATTTAAGCCTATAGTTATTCTTAACAACTTAGTAGTTTGAAAGTAAAAATTATTTTTGAGAGTATTATTTTTATTTTAAATTTATGCTAATATTTTTTTATTAAAAGGACAAAAATTTCAAGATGGCTTATTTTCGGTGCAGATTCATAAGTCAAAGTGCTACATAATTCCACTAAAACAACCAATGTCAGAAAATATACTTTTATATATTTTTTTCATTTGAAATTTAGAGTCACTATACTTTTGAGTAGTAAGTATTTATGATCTGTCATAAATTATTGAAATTCCTGTAACAAAGATTAGTTAAAAATGCACAACATACTACATACTATATATGTCTTATGCATAACAAGGGGATTTTTTAAAGTAAAGTCTAAAAAATCAATAACTAAATTTTGAAATAATAAATACATTTATTAATGAGAATGATAGTAGACACTTTTCACTTTACCTTTGTATTAAGTTCTTCTTTAAAAATCAGATTTAGGGGCGCCTGGGTGGCGCAGTCGGTTAAGCGTCCGACTTCAGCCAGGTCACGATCTCGCGGTCCATGAGTTCGAGCCCCGTGTCAGGCTCTGGGCTGATGGCTCGGAGCCTGGAGCCTGTTTCCGATTCTGTGTCTCCTTCTCTCTCTGCCCCTCCCCCGTTCATGCTCTGTCTCTCTCTGTCCCAAAAATAAATAAACGTTGAAAAAAAAAATTAAAAAAAAAAAATCAGATTTATTTGTAAGTTATTAAATTACATGGTGGTTGTTTTCTAAAGCAATCTTTGAACAGTTTTAATTGTTCCTTTTTAAAATACTTACAAGAGTGATTCTAAATTAGAAAGTCCAGGAAAGGTAGCTGAGTTCCTGTTTCACTTGTGATTTCAAGGTTCACTAATCATTCAAGCTTGGGCAAGTCTCTGCTTTAATGGGATTTTGAGATACTTTATTGGTAGAAAATACATGTTCAAGGGGCCACATTATTCTGTATTGAACACTAAAAGCGACATCCAGAACTTTTTCTTATTATAACTTAGCTAGTACTCCGAACTAGTGGTGTACAGAGTTTCTCTTTAGTTTATAGCTAGAAGAGAAATCTCTACACTGTATGGAAGGAGTATATTCAATATTGTAAGAAAATGCCAAAGTGTTTTCTAAGGTATGTTTAACAGTTTTTACTCCCATTAGTAATGTTTAATAGACGCTGTGGATCCACTTTCTGAGTAAAAGTTGTTGTTGTCAGACTTTAAATTTTTCCCATTGAATGAATACAAAATGGTATCTATTTTTAGTCTCAATTGCATTTTCCAGGTCGCCAGTAGGGTTGTGATTTCATGTGATTGTAGGCCATATTAATATTATCACAACTAAATATTCCTGCTTAATAAACCTACCATGCTATTTTCTAAGAAAATGTAAAACAAGGGAAGAAAAAGGTACTCTGTGTGTCACTATGAAGTTGACTGTGAATGTTAAGTTTGACTAAAATGTTTCCAAATACGAGACACTTCAGTGCTTTGGCTGATAACAAAGTTAGTGAATATCTCATGGATGAGTCTATTTTACCTGAATGATTTAGATTCTTTGGCTTTATCTATTCAATTATTTCTTCAATCTATCTAGAATTCTTTTTTTTTAAGTTTATTTATTTATTTTTGAGACAGAGAGAGGGAAGGGCAGACTGAGAGACAGTGAAAGAATCCCAAGCAAGCTCTGTGCTGTCAGCACAAAGCTCCACGTAGGACTTGAACTCATGTACCACGAGATCATTACATTAAATTGTCAGAGTCAGATACTTAACCGACTGAGCCACCCAGACACCCCTATCTAGAATTGTTTTTATATTTATTATTTACACAGTGCACTTATCTTTATCTGATTTTTATTCTGTGGAAAACATAATGCATCTCCTCAACCATAATTTGTAATGCAGTTCATCAGTTCTTATTTGTAAATATTATTTCTGTTTTAACTTGTTTTATTATTGAAATTACTTTCTTCCTGGCCCAATGTGCCAATATTTATGGACTCCTTAGCATTTGTCAAATCATAATAAAAATGATTGTCTGGACTGAATATTTTTATTTTATCATTCATCTTCACAAACTTACTAACGACTTTTTTATTCTGCACCACATCAATCTAAATGTCCTACATTTATATTTTATATGATACTTCCATAGAAAAAGTAACCTAGTGTGTGTTTGTTTGTTTTTAATCCATCAACCTTTTGTGGAATTTGAGCACCGGTGTGGTATTGAGAGTGTATCCTTTAAATGGAAGGAGATGTTGTCAATTTTTTAATTAAAATCTTGCTCTTCTTGTGTCACATGCCAGGGCGGTAACAATAGCACCAATGTCATAGGTGAATTCTCAAATGCATACATTAGCAAAACAAAAACAAAAACAAAAAACAAAACTATAATTCCATACAATATTATAATGATTCCTTTTTTTAACGCTCCTATACATTTTAAAGAAAAAATTAGGACAGAATAGTCTGTTATATTTATCTACATATTTGCTATTTCTTTTCCTTTTCTTTCATTTCTAAGTTCCAATCCCTCTCTTTATCAGTCTCCCTTTTCCTAAAGAATTTCCTTTAGCATTTCTTTTAGAGCAGGACCACTGACAAAGAATTCTCAGTTTACCTTCACCTGAGAATGTTTTCATTTTACTTTCATTCCAATGCATATTTTTGGTGGATGTGGAATTTTGGGTTAAAAGATTTGTTTAGGACATTAGCACTGCTGTGCCACTGCCTTCAGCTCTCTGTGTTATTATTTCTTCTTCTTCTTCTTCTTCTTCTTCTTCTTCTTCTTGTACACAATTTTTCCCACTACTTCTACGACGTTGATTACAAAAATCATCTCTTATTGCCCCAAGGGTCCAGAGGCCCTATTTCTTTGAATAATTTTATGACTTTTCTTCAGATTGAATAATTGATACTGAGCTATCTTTAAGTTCACTGACTCTTTTCTTTATCATCTCCCTTCTGTTACTGTGCTCATGAAAGAATTTCTAATTTTGGTATTTTTCAGTTCTAAATTTCCAACTTTATAACTTCTATGTCTCTTCCAAGACTTTCTGGCTTTCCTTTCATTTCACCAGAGAGGCACAAAAGGTAATTTCTGCCTTACCTCTTCACATTTCTACCTATGGAGAGGTGATATTTTTTATCTTGTCTCCACGCATATCCAGATACATATATAAACACCTAGTCACTTTAACTTACATACAGATACAAATATAAGCTCATTGCTTTTTAACCCACACCCCCCAAGTAATTTTTTAAAGTATTCTCTACCGCCAGCATCAGGCTCGAACTCACAACCCCCTGAGTAATTTTTTTTTAGAACCTTTATTTTAATTCATTTTTTCCTCAGTTCTCTTTTCATTTAAGTTAATTTGATTTTACTTGAAAAACCACAACATATATTACACCCAAACATTTTTATATGCCATAATCTGCCTGCTAAATATTTGATATTTGTATATACAACTTGCAGTGGGTTGAAAATTAGTAGACTTAAGTTAATCAAAGTTATTATGGGAATAAATGTGAAAGCTATAGTATCAGATGAACATATAATTCACTATTTGTTTTATTACACTTTGCTTTTTATATGGCAGATTCATATATAATCAAACTTAATCTAAGGTGACTATTCTTATATTGGTGAGAAATAAACAGAGCACTCAAACACACACACAAATTTAAAATGGAAAATGCTTAGACTAACTAAAATAAACTATTTTCTATTCTTGGAAAAGTGGACAGATAAGACACTGAATGGCAATGTACAAGGCATTATTTCAAGGATGGTAGCAAATAAATAATAAATTAAACATTCTAAATATTTAATAAAATAAGTAATAGAATAAATAAAAGCATAATTGAAAAATAATAATTAAAATAAATCATAGCATAAAATATCACAAGTCTATCATGTTATTTTCAAATATTGTAGTAATTTTTCCCCCTTTTGGTTAGCCTATCTCTTCTTCATAGTTAAGGAAATGGAAACAGTTTGACCTCACTCAAATAAAACATAAGAATGTAAATTTATTTAGTTTCAGACACACTTGACTTTTATACTTACATATGAATACAAAAAAATATGTACAAATTCCACAAGAATTGTGTCACAAATGTGTTGTCTAAGAATATCAAGTGAGTAGCTTCCTATATCTGTGTCATAACAATCCTTAATAATACCAATAGACAATTTCTCATGTCCCAAAAGGCTAAGAGCATCATCTAAAAGAATTCCTCATTTATTTAAAATGCCTACTTATTTTGGAAACAAATATTTATCTGACAAATTTTTCATGATTTATAATCCTAACTTTTTTTATTTGAGGGGGTTGGTGGTTAGGCTCAACCTATAGTTTTCACTTCAATGTTGACATAATCAGAAAAAAAATTTTTGCTGACAATATATGTTAAATGCCATTCAAAACCAAAAGGATTTTTGCGCCAATTATTTTTGTCTCTCCTCTACTTCTAACTCTAACTCATCTAATTTGAGACAAGCAACTGCCAGATTTGGGCTTCAGAAAACAAGTTCATCCCCAGTTTCCAAGAAAAAGTGAGAAAATACAATTTGCGGTGAATGTTTTAAGTTCTTTTTTTTTTTAAATTTTAATGTTTATTTCTGAGACAGAGAGAGACAAAGCATGAGTGGGGGAGGGGCAGAGAGAGAGGAAGACACAGAATCAGAAGCAGGCTCCAGGCTCTGAGTTGTCAGCACAGAGCCCGATGTGGGGCTCAAACTCACAAACCATGAGATCATGACCTGAGCCGAAGTCGGTCGCTCAACTGACTGAGCCACCAGGCGCCCCTGAATGTTTTATGTTCTTAATGAAAAGGAAATTCCAGACACAGATTCATGCACCCTCGAAAAAGCTTGGTTCTAAAGAGACACAAAGATCACTTGAAGAAGAAAGTACATATTGGCTATGTGAGAAAAACCATTCCCCTGACATCCATGGAGAGGACAATTAGACAAAGAGGTATCAGAGGCTCCTCCACTCCTGAGGCTCAGAGAAGCTTAGAAAACATGGGACCAGAGAATTTTCCTCCTTGTGCTTCAAGAGGGAATAGCAATATCATCAGGAATAAATCCCAGTCTAGCAAAATAATGAACATCACATCTAAGGGGCCCCAACAATCAGAGGTGCAAATATCAGATAAAATTCTAAAGATAAAAAGGACTCTTATGAAACATATATGTGAATAGATACATATGTCCCTGTGTCTTTATGTAGTTTTTACATATGCATATATTGGTGTGTGAAACACTTATGGAATTTCAGATACAAGATGCAAACAATGTTAAAAATTAACGCTTTTTTTTTTACAAAAGCTTTTATTAAATTAATTGAAGGAGAAAACTACTGCTGTGTCTTGGAAAACACCCTATAGAAGAGATGTTTCAAAACACAAAAGCAAAAAAAAATTGAAGGTACATACCTCATTAAGAAAACCTAAAGAGATCTGTGGATTGATGCAGGGAATCTGACATGAAAATCAGAGGTATCTCAAAAGGCAAAAATAGAACAGATGGAGACAGGACCACTGTATTGTACAACAGCAGGAGACACAATCTGTGAGGCTCTGTTGGAGGATTCTGAATGGAGAGAAGGCAACATTACAGATATAGCACAACTTTTTAAAGCTAACATCTGATTTTTAAGGGTTAATCTACTGCTCATTAAATTCTTGTTAGGATTGACTATAAAACACACAAATACAGTCATAACTTAGTAAGATGACTAAATACTCAGGGGAAAAAAATAAATGCTATCTCAGACAAAAAAGAAATGGAATTTACAAAGAAAAAAGAGCCAGACTGATGTAGGACTGCTCATCTGCTAGAAATTGGTGGTAGCAGAACAAGGCTATTAAAAGAAAAGACCAGGAACCCCATAGTCCGATATACCCAGGTACAGTGAAAGGAAGAGATGTGTAAAGAGGAAAAAACAAATCATGCAATATGTCACCATATACCTATTGAGGAATGCACTTAAAAAAAACCATCAGATTAGAGGCCATGAGATGAATGACAGAGAAGGCAGTAGTGAGTGATAGGCAACCTTGCTAAATAAATACTTGTCCATGTATACTTTATCTGAAATAAAAATGATAGAAGAGGAATTTGTAATAAAATGCAAATAAGTATTCATAAATTATAAGACTATTTTTATAATTCAGAAAGTAAAATAGTCTTCTTGGGTACCTTTTTGTCTAATTACCCTAGAATATTTATACCTCTTTTCAAACAAACAGACCGAGAGATCTTCAGAATACTGAGTCTAAAATTCCTATCCCTCAGACAACCAATGTGTTTATAATTTTAGCTTCTACAAAATGCTTCACCTAATTTTTCTACTTCCTACAAAAGTTTACCGTATCATTAAGAACACTTCTAATCCCAGTCATCCTCAACACAAATGCTAGGTTATTTGTTATGAGATGTAGAGTCTACAGATATTTGGCAAATATTTTATACCTTCCATGAATCGATGGGCAATTTGTTTCTATCTCCAGACAATCAGATTTTTCTTTCTATTTCTATGTGTTTGGTGGGGGTGAGGAGAGGAGTTGTTTTAAATTGAAAGTAACTTGACAAATGTTGGCTATATCAAAATAGAAAATTTTCACGGGCAAATTTATTTAAAAGAACTTTATGAGAGTCATATGTCTCTTCAGCAAATGATGCTGGGAAAACTGGACAATAACATGCAGAAGAATGAAACTGACCACTTTCTTACCCCATACACAAAAATAAATTCAAAATGGATGAAAGACCTGAATGTGAGACAGGAAATCATCAAAATCCTAGAGGAGAAAACAGGCAAAAACCTCTTTGACCTCATCTGGAGGAACTTCTTGTAGACATGTCTCTGGAGGCAAGGGAAATTAAAACAAAACTGAACTATGGGGACCTCATTGAGATAAAAAGCTTTTGCACAGCAAAAGAAGCAATCAACAAAACTAAAAGGCAACCAACAGAATGGGAGAAGATATTTGCTAATGACATATCAGATAAAGGGTTAGTATCAAAAATCTATAAAGAACTTATCAAACTCAAAACCGAAAAAACAAAACAAAACAAAACAAATAATCAAGTGAAGAAATGGGCAAAAGACATGAATAGACACTTTTCCAAAGAAGTCATTCAGATGGCTAACAGACACATGAAAAGATGCTCAGCATCACTCATCATCTGGGAAATACAAATCAAAACCACAATGAGATACCAACTCATCCCTGTCAGAGTGGCTAAAATGAAGAACTCAGACAAATGTTGGCGAGGATGTGGAGACAGGGGAACGCTTTGCACTGCTGGTGGGAATGCAAACTGGTGCAGCCACTCTGGAAAACAGTGTGAAAGTTCCACAAAAAATGTAAAATAGAACTACCCTAAGATTCATCATGCACTACTAGGTTTTTACCCAAAGGATACAAAAATGCTAATTCATAAGGGCACATGCACCCCAATGTTTATAACAGTGCTTTCAACAATAGCCAAATTATGGAAAGAGCCCAAATGTCCATTAACTGATGAATGGATAAAGAAGCATATATCAAATGACATATACATACACACATACTACATATACACACACACACACCACATCTTCTTTATCCATTCATCAGTTATCCATTCATCAGTATTCCATGATATATATATGTATATATATATATATATACATATATATATCATGGCATACTCCTCAGCAATGGAAAAGAATGAAATCTTGCCATTTACAACAATGTGGGTGGAACTTGAGTGTATTATGTTAAGTGAAATAGAGAAACATACCTTATGATTTCATTCATATGTGGAGTCTAAGAAACCACATAGATGAACATAAGGGAAGGGAAGGAAAAATAAGATAAAAACAGAGAGGGAGGCAAACCATAAGAGACTCAAATACAGAGAACAAACTGGTGGGTGGAGGAATAGGAGGGGATGGGCACTAAGGAGGGGCAATGAGCACTGGGTGTTACATGTAAGTGATGATGCGCTGGGTTCTACTCCTAAAACCAATACTACACTGTGTGTTAACTAACTTGATTTTAAATAATTTTTTAAAAAGTTACATGGTAGGATATTTTCCTCTTATTTTTTGTATGATAATTGTTTCAATTTCCCATCTTTTACATTATAATCATGCTGAAAATGCTTTTAAGTAAAAAAACATGATCAGAGTGTCTGGGGGGTCAGTCAGTTAAGCACCTGACTTCCGCTCAGGTCATGATCTTGCTGTTCCTGAGTTCAAACCCTGCGTCAGGCTCTGGGCTAACAGCTTAGAGCCTGGAGCCTGTTTAGAATTCTGTGTCTCTGTCTCTCTCTCTCTGCCCCTCCTCACTCACACTCTATCTCTCTCTCTCTCTCAAAAATAAATAAACATTTAAACAAACAAACAAAAACCATAATCAAAATTTGTCAGTCTATTACATTATCGATGAATTAAAGCTTGTGGTAAAGTTTTAGAATATGAATTAGAAGCAAAAGTAACATTAAATTGCTTTCAGCTGGAACATTCCAAAATCATGTAAATTTCTACTAACAAGTACACTTTCTACCCTTTTTCTCTAAAGGAAAAATTATTTATATAGACAACCACCTCACAGTGGGGATTTTGGGAGATGAAAATGAATGATTCCAGTAATGGTTTTATATGCAGAAAAAATGTGCTTCCTAAGATAACTTAAGCAAAACAAAACTCACATAACCTCATGCCATGAAAAATAAATTAGAGCTCATACAGTATCAAAGTTAACAATACATACTAAATCCAAATCCTTGTTTTGTAGAGGATTGTTATTCAATATTTAAAATTTTGGTAATCCAGAGAACAGTGTTTTGATTGGCAGTTTTAAAAAATCTGGCTAAATAATTTAGATTTCATGACTTTACAACTTTGCCTACCAAAATTTCAGGTATAAACTCTCATTTTCCTAGTTTGGCATAGCCAACTCTGATTTGGTTATTTTCCTATATCTAATATAGAAGACCTATATAGGGGGACAGGACAAAGAAGCCATAAGAAGTACGTACAGGCTGGATGTGGAGACTTGAACTGACACTGAAATAATTTTCATAATTTGATACATATATTTGTTGTAACTTATATTGACAAAAAGTTATATCTTTGGATTTTTTTTAGTTATAATTGAGTAAAAAAACAGTTTAAACTATAAATCTGGGTTTTTAAATGACTGTTTTTTTTTGCAGAGTGTACCTTATACTATAAAATTAAACTTTGTTATCTCCTTTAGTCCGAATAATTGTATTATTTGTGGAAATAACATTTGAATAATTTGTGCTAGAAATTTTTTTAAAAATTTTTTCATAGGCCTGCTAAAAGATAGTAGCTTATTAACTTTTTTTTAATGTTTATTTATTTTTGAGAGAGAGAGAGAGCACATGCGCACAATCATGGGAGGGAAAGAAAGAGAGAGAGAGAGAGAGAGAGAGAGAGAGAGAGAGAAAATCCCAAGTAGGCTCCATGCTGCCAGTACAGAGCCCATTGCAGGGCTTGAACCCATGAACTGTGAGATAATGAGCTGAGCCCAAACCAAGAGTCAGTCACTTAGTCAACTGAGCCATCCAGGCACCCTGCCTCATTAACTTCTGATATACACATTTTTTAAGTGTGGGGTCAAGCTTTTATTATACTAGTATACAACGATATTATATAATTTATCTGAGAAAGCGTTCAAACTATCAAGGAATATCCATCAGATATCCATCAGATTTTTCAGCAAGAGTTAAGATGTCACACATATGACCAGCTCAAGGAGTGAGCTGAGCAGTGGGATGGCTCCTGATAAGAAGAGGAAGATAAGTGTAAACATCTCAACAATAATGAATACTAGTGTGAAATAACTGGTGCCAGGCTTTAGACCTAGGCTCGTGGGCCAAATGAGATAAACAAGTATGTTTTATAAGATCTGAACAATGTGCAACCATGCTGTTCAATATTGAATATAAATAAGAGATTTCACATCAAAATCAGCTTTTGTGACTCCTTGGAGAAACAGAAAGTTGTCACAGTATCCTTGCACTTAATAGGGCATCAATCAGCCGAGACATAGCATAGATTTTTTTTTCCCTAACACTAATCTACGCACTGTTTAGCCCTGGCACTACATTTATGGGGCTGCTGTTACACTTCAAGACAATCATTTCACTTTCTAAACCTGTTATTATTTATTACATTTATTTTTTTATTGTCTGTTTTCCCCTGTGGAATGTAAGAAGTATGGGGTAAGGACCTTTATTTTGTTTAATGCTATATAATAAGAACTTAGAAGTGGGTTTTGCACATAGGAACTACTTAATTAATGTGTGATAAATAGAAAATTAGTTGTCTGGGAATGAATGAATGAATGATCAAACACACTTGGTCTGTTTCACCCATTTATTGTCACTGCTTGACATTTAAGTTTAAGTTCTCTGTTTAAACCTTATTGACCCTTTTGTGAAACAGAACTTGGGGCATGTAAAGGGAGAGAAAGTGACAAGCAACAAAAAGTTAAAATATGTAATAATGAAACAAAAGACAATTTATATAGTCATGAAAGATATGGAAGTATTTAATCACTAAAGTGCTTAACTCTGTAAGCAATAAGGAAAACAGTTAAAACTGTCTTATTTCTGCATTTTTAAGACAACAGCATTAAAGATATGATTTATCAATTGTTAAAGAACATTTATTCATGAACAGTGAGCATAACAACTATCAAATGCAGAGTACTCGATTTTTTATACATTAGAATTAGAAATGAAGCATTTTAATTTTTAAATATATAATCAGAATTTGAAAAATAATATATTTGCATTTGGGATTTAAAAAAAAAAATTGGGGCACCTGGGTGACTCAGTCGTTGAGTGTCCAACTCTTGAGTTTGGTTCAGGTCATGATCCCAGGGCTGTGGGATGGAGGACAGCATCAGACTCTGCACTGAGCATGGGGCCTGGTTAAGATTTTCTCTCTTGGAGCACCTGGGTGGCTCAGTCGGTTAAGCATAGGCTCTTGACTTCAGCTTAGGTCATGATCCCATGGTTCGTGAGTTCAAGCCCCTCATGAGAACCCACACTGACAATGTGGGGTCTGTTGGGATTCTCTCTCTCCCTCTCTCTCTTCCCCTCCCTGCTTGTGCCCTTTTTTTGTCTCAAAATAAATAAATAAATAAATAAATAAATAAACTTAAAGAAAACCTTTTTTTAAAAAAAAAGTTTCTCTCTCTCTCCCTCTGCCCCTCTCCTCTGCTCACTCTCTCTCTAAAAAATAAAATAAAATTTGAAAATGAAAATTTTATACTCAATTCATTTCCTATTCTTTAAAAAATGAGCAATGGAGCCAAGTCTACCTATATGCTATGGGCTGAATGTTTGTGTCCCCCCAAAATTCATATGTTGAAATTAGGGACATTAAACCTAATTTATGCTTGTTTTGTCAAATATTTCAAAACTTCACTTGATGTTAGCCAAAAGGCCAAGAAGCGATCAAATATTTCAAAATTTAATAAGCTCTAAATAATGTATTTGAAAAATAAGAACTTAACCTTCAAAATAAGAACTTGAAAAGTAAAACTTTATGTTCATTAATTTTCTCTGTCAGTTTATTTAACTCCATACTATTTAATTTTAATGAGCTATGCAATGGTTCACTTCATATATAAATTCATCATTAGCCTCTGCTAATGGCATTTTCATCAAAAGATTAGTTTTTAGAAAATCAAATTATGACTTAATTAATACACATTAACAACAACAACAAACTCAAAGCAAATGTGATTAGATATGATTTTTGAACTATTATTTACAAAGCGATACGGGAGATACTTTATGTTAAGAAGAACTTTTTTTCCTAGAATATTTACCATACTTATAAAAAAATAAATGCAACTTAAGAACTAACTTTTTTCGTATGAGTTTAAAGTAATATACTTACTGAAAGACACCGTGAAAAAAGAAGCTGAGATATTCAGTCAGATTAGTGCTAATGACTATCTGACCTTGTCAATGCCACATTCAACCAGTCTGTATAACAGACAATATTCCTCACGATTCATAGTGTATTTTTCCTGTTCACCATTGCATTTATCAGGTTCCAAAAGAGTTCTCTTTCTACTATCTTTCAATATTCCTACAAATGCACCCTTCACTGTAACTGTGACATCATGACATATAATATCACATAGTAAGTGTGATCCCTGGGATGTATCATCGTATTTGTTGCTTTATGCTTTTGTCCATAGTCTCTCCGCCTGGATTGCAGCCTCCCACCTTCTCAATGAGGGTAAGTCATAGTTGTCTTTCAGAGATGTTCAAACATCTTTTTCTTTAAAATACACTGAAAATATTCATTCAAATTTTTATGAGGTCTATTTTCCATGAGGATCTTTGTGTTTTGTAGATTTTATAATCTTCTGGTTGTTGGGTTACTTTTCTCAACTTGCTACTTTCTCTCACCTGATTCTGACATGGTCACATGTACTTAAGGCCAAACTATAGTGGTGTATGTGTGTGTAAGGAGTTAAACAAACTGTCAGAGAAAATTAATGAACATAAAGTTTTAGTTTTCAACTTCTCATTTCCTATTCTTTAAAAAATGAGCAATGAGAGAAGGCATACCTATATGCTATGGGCTGAATGTTTGTATTCCCCCAAAATTCATATGTTGAAATTAGGGACATTAAACCTCATTTATGCTTGTTTTGTCAAATATTTCAAAACTTAATAAGTTCTAAATAATATGAGTATTTGAAAAATAAGAACTTACCCTTCAAAATATATACAGAATTCACTATGAAATTATACCTACAGCTCCATCAAGGTTCTTTAATCTTTTGTATATCTTTTACATATTTGCCCTATTTGGGGATCAGGCTCTTCAATTTATACCTATTTAATTTCTCTGTGAGGCTATTCAAAAGGGACAACTCAGCAAAACTTTCTTAGACTCCAAAAAAGTTAAAGCTTTTATGCAGAAAACTCCTGTGAAAAGCAATCCCATCCAAATTAAACAACTTGAAGTGGTTATCAGTGTGTTTCTTCTTCACATTATTTATTGAAAAAAAAAGAAAAAAAGAAGTAAGCCAAGCATGCTTAACATTGGAAAAAAAGAGGAGTTTATTTGGGAATAGGAGAGGAATTGCAACTTGGAACATGCAAACTGTAGCACGTTATAGGCAAGTCTGTGGAGGGTTTGGAGTAGGCTTTAAAGAAGGGACAGTTAGAGTCTGTTAAAATAAAAATCAAATGAGACGCACTTTGAAAACTGAGCAGCAAGCCCATTCCAGCCATACAAATAAATCTCAAACCACTTATTTTGTGAGATGAACCTGAACTGAGTTGTTTCTTGCTTATGTCTCTGGAAACCATAAACAAAAGTTTCCTAAAATTGATATGAAGTAGCCCCTGACCAACTCCCTATTATTTAAGAAAATTCCAATATTACTAGTTTTTTGTAAATCAGACAGTTTTCAAAAATCAGTCTTTCAATCCTGAAGTTTTGTTTTGAGAGCACATGTGTGAGATTTTCCACTTTATATTATCCAGTTCCATTTTGGATTGAAATTCTCTCACAACATTGACTGACACGGTAACTAGTAGATGAAGAAAAAAAAAAAACTCAAATACTCTTAACCCTCCAACATTATAGAAAACTAAATGGTCTTAGATCTCATTTTGGATAACCTGGGAAGAATCTCTGCTATTGTTAACAATTCATGCTGTTTGGGGATTAAAACTACAGGTGAAATGCCCATCCACTGCAAGTAGACTCAGGAAGTCATTGTTCATGACTGGGGAAATTTGTATCATTGTTCCAAAGTGTTTTTGTCCATTTTATGATTTTATTGTAGATCCATTGTATAATTCTTGTCTATTTTTCTATTGTTTGATGCCTGTTGTCTAGAGTCATAAATACTACAACACTGTCATGGTTCCAACAGGTGATTAAAAAAATAAAACACCAAAGATGAAAACAGATAAAATCATGCTTATTAATATGCAAAACTGAACACCAGATCTCCACAGATGAAACTTTATTTTCAATAAAAATTAACTACAATAGTGAAGATTGGGGTTCAATGAGAGTTCAAACACACTGAAAAGATTCATTGGTCTGTAGTCATAGAAACAAGTAGTCACTAGAACCAGAACTCTTCAATTCTGTGAGCAATTAATGTCAGCCCCTCTCTTCTGAAAACCAGCCAATCAAGGACAGACTCACTCCAAAACACTCTGAGTGACACCTAATCAATGACAATCTCATTGGAGTAACCACCTTTCTATAAATGGTGTCAATCCACTCACACCTCTGAAAGTCCACCAATCCCTATTCAGTGCTTCCCAAATACCTTATATGAAATGAGCAGACATCTTCTCAGCCAGACTGTGCCTGACCACCATATGTCTCCCTTACTATGATCAGCAATGGTTTTGTTTTGCATTTCATTGTAGGTTTTGACTGATATTTTAATCATCCTTTGGTGATCTTTGTTTGATGATACTGGTGCCAGATTGTATTCTTTTTTGTTTGTTCGTTTTCAGAATGTATTCTTATACATAGTGAAGGAAATCTCCTCCCTAGATATTCTTTTTTAATTTTCTATTCTTTGATATTGTGCATCAGAAAAGCACCAGTTGCAATTCTAAATGGAAATTAAATATATATATGTTATGTATGTATATGTATGTATATATGTATATGTATGTATATATGTTATGTATGTATATGTATGTATATATATGTATATGTATGTATATATATGTGTGTATATATATATATATATATATATGTTATTCTTTCAGAAACATCAACATTTACCTGCTGTTTTGCTCTTTGATGTGAAAACATAGTATTTCTATTTCAGATCTAGTTTTATATTCTATCATATGATTTTATATATTTTTAGAGTCTTGTGTCTCTCATTAAACTTACATAATTATTTCATCTATTCAGTGGTAAATGCCTATTCCTTTTATTGTAAGTTTGTTTGTTTGTTTGTTGTTTGTTTGTTTCTTTCTTTATTTGGAGCACATAACAGGGTAGGGGCAGAGAGAGAGGGCAAGAGAGAATCCCAAGCAGGCTCCATGCTGACAGCACAGGGTTCAGTCCCATGAACAATGAGATCATCACCCAACCTGAAATCGAGTTGGATGTTTTATCAACTGAGCCACCCTGGCACCCCTGTGCATATTCTTTTTCACTTTTGTTAATCTATATTTTGGTAGAAATTATCAATTTTTTTCTGGATTTCCAAATGTTCTATTGAAGAGTTATAGGTAAATTATCTTCTAAACATTTTAGTTAGTTTAAACTGTGGTTGTGACACATTTCTCAATCCTATTTTGTCATTTTTTTTCTATAACTATTTCTAGGTATAACACATATGAATAATTATTTATAATATCTATCAAGTAGTCAATCTTGGAAGTGTTTGTAGTTTATACTACATTGATTTCTACTTTGTTAGTGTGGGGCTTTAGGTTTATTATTCCTTTTTCCTATTTGCTTTGGTTGTTCAATTGCTCTATTTTTCATTTTATTTATTTTTTTTATATTTTTAAGTTTACTTATTTATTTTTGAGAGAGAAAAGGAGATAAAGAGGGAAAGGCAGAGAGAGAATCCCAAGCAGGCTTCGCACTGTCAGTGCTGAGCCTGATGTGGGGCTTGAACTCACAAACCATGAGATTATGACCTGACACAAAATCAAGGGTCAGACACTTAACCAACTGAGCCACTCAGGTACTGCTATTTTTCATTTAATATGTTCATTTATTTTTGGTTTTCCCTCTTTAATTTTAGATGCATTTTCTCTTAATATGATATTTCTCTTAAGTTTCTCTTAATATGATTTTGCTATTTTGTCTGAGGTTTTATATAGAAATATCATTTTCCATTGCTTTATTTCTTTTCCGGTTATTATGTTTTCCCTTTTGAGTTTCTCTTTTATCTAAGGTTTGTCTAGGAATACAGATTTCAAATTTCCATAATTAAAATATATTAGAAAACTTATTTTACTTTTTCTAGTATTTGTATAATATAAATATATATATAAAATATAAATATGAATATAATAAAATGTGTCCTATAAAATCTCTGCTTTTATTGTTTTGTTATTTATTTTGTCTTATTTTTTTTTTTTTCAACGTTTATTTATTTTTGGGACAGAGAGAGACAGAGCATGAACGGGGGAGGGGCAGAGAGAGAGGGAGACACAGAATCGGAAACAGGCTCCAGGCTCCGAGCCATCAGCCCAGAGCCTGACGCGGGGCTCGAACTCACGGACCGCGAGATCGTGACCTGGCTGAAGTCGGACGCTTAACCGACTGCGCCACCCAGGCGCCCCATTTTGTCTTATTTTATGTTTGAGTATACTTGATACACAGTGTCACATTAGTTTCAGGCATACAACATATTGATTCAACAACTCTGTATGTTATGCTGTACTCACCACAGTATAGCTACCATCTGTCAATATCTAATGCTATTACAATACCACTGACTGTATTCCCTGTGCTACCTTTTATTGCTGTGACTTATTCATTCTATATCTGGAAGCCTGGATCTCCCACTCCCTTGCACCCATTTTGCCCATCCCCCCCAGCCTCCTCTTCTCTGATAACCATCAGTTCTCTGTATTTATAGATTTGATTCTGTTTTTTGTTTATTCATTTTGTTTTGTTTTGTTTTTAGATTCCACATGAGTGAAATCATATGGTTTTTGTTTTTCTCTTTTGACTTATTTCACTTACCATCCATGTTGTCACAAATTACAAGATCTTGTCAACTTTTATGGCTAATATTCCAATGTGTGTGTTAGAGTGTGTGTGTGTGTGTGTGTGTGTGTGTATTTGTGCATGTGGCACATCTTCTTTATCCATTCATCTATCACTGGACACTTTCATATCTTAGCTATTGTAAATAATGTTGCAATAATTCTACCCAGTAGTGGAATTGTTGAATTGTATAATATTTCTTATTTTTAATTTTTTGAGGAATCTTCATACTGTCTTTTTTATTTTAGCCACTCTGACAGGTGTGAAGTAGAACCTTATTGTGGTTTTGATTTGCAGTTCCCAATGATTAGTGATGTTGAGCACTTTGTTTTCTTGTATCTTGGCCATCTTTGTTTTCTTTGGAAAAATGTCTATTCAGATCCTCTGCCCATATTCAATCAAATTATTTGTTTTTTGGTGTTGTCTTATATGAGTTATTTATATATTTTAGACATCAACTTCTTATCAGATATATCTTTTGCAAATATTTTCTCCCATTTAGTAGGCTGACTTTTCATTTTGTTAATTTCCTTCACTGTGCAGAAGCTTATTAGTTTGATATAGTCCCAATAGTTTATTTTTATAGTTATTTTCCTTGCTTTAGAAGGCATATATACAAAAATGTTGCTATGGCTGATGGCAAAGTGGTTACTGCCTGTGTTCTTCTCTAAAATTTTAATGGTTTCAAATCTCACATTTAAGTGTTTAATTCATTTGAATTTATTTTTGTGTGTGATGTAAGAAAATGCTCCAGTTTCACTCTTTTGCATGTAACTGTCCATTTCTCTAGCACTATATGTTGAAGAGACTGCCTTTCCCCCATTGTATATTCTTGCCTCCCTTTTCATAGATTAATTGATGATATAAGTGTGGGTTTATTTCTGCACTCTCTATTCTGCTTCATTGATCTGTGTCTATTTTTGTGCCCGTAACATACTGTTTTGATTACTACGGCTTTGTAGTATATCTTGAGATCTGGAATTGTGATTCTTTCAGCTATGTTCTTTCTGGAGATTGTTTTGACTGTTCAGGGTCTTTTGTATGTCTATACAAATTTTAGTATTATTAGTTTTAATTCTGTGAAAAAATGTTGGAATTTTAATAGGGATACATTGCACCTGTAGACTGCTTTGGTAGTATGGACATTTTAATTCTTCCAATCCAATGCTACATCTTTCCATTTGTTTGTATAATCTTCAATTTTGTTCATCAATGTCTTATAGTTTTCAGAGTACAGGGCTTTAACCTTCTTTGTCAAGTTTATTCCTAGGTTTTGGGGTTGGGTTTTTGTTTTGTTTTTTTAATGCAATTTTTGAGAGTTTTTATCAAGAATGGATTTTTAAATTTTGAATGTTGTCAAATGCTTTTCATATATCTCTTGAGATGATCATATAGTTGTCATCTTTTGTTTTATTAATGTGGTGCATCACGTTGATTGATTTGTGAATGTTGAAACATCCTTACAACCCTGGAATAAATCTCATTTGATCATGGTAAATGATCCTTTTAATGTGTTATTGAATGTGATTTGCTAATATTTTGTTGAGTTTTTTTGCATCTATTTTCATCAGGGATATTGGCCTGTAGGTTTTGTTTTTTTTTTTGTCTGTTCTTCTTTTTAATCTCTACTTTTATTTTTTAATGTTTATTTATTTTGATAAATAAAAAGAGAGAGATGAAGAGAGAGAGTGAGTGGGGAAAAGGCAGAGAGAGAGGGAGTAACAGAATCCCAAGCAGTTTCTGCACTATCAGCACAGAGCCTGACACAGGGCTCAATCTCATGAACTGTGAGATCATGACCTGAGCCTAAATCATGAGTTATTCCCTTAACCAATGAGCCATCCATGCACCCAGTCCTTACTTTTAAAATACTTAAATTTTCCATTTACCCAGAACATGATCATGGGCTAAAATACGGAAAATTCTATTCCCTATTTCAGGAAAATATACCTATATATCTCTTAAATGGAATTTGTCAATAATATTGGAAAATATTTCTATTATATACTCTTTTCTGCTCTACATATTGGACTCTTTTAAAGTAACTACATCAAACGTTTTCACTGATGATTATTTTTATCATGAGACCAGCATTGCTTTTGATGAGAGATATAATTCACTTTGCATTTAATATAAAAGTAGATAATAATTCCTTATTTTAAATCTTACCTATGTTTACTATTCATTTTACTTTCTGGTTTATCTTTTAAGATTTATCCAATATTTTGATGCTTTTATCAAGTTGCTTATTTATTCACATTTTCCCTTTATTAATATGAGAGTTAAACTTTATTTCTACTGCTTTTAATGTTAGTTTCTGTTTTGCTGTGTTCATAATCAAACGTGTTTCTCTGTCAGTGTGTGAAAACCAGATATATTACCTCGAACTCCTACATTTTACCTGGTCTTCTACTTTCATTCCAAATAAAATATTTGGGAACTTATATTTCCTTTTTTCAATGTAATCCTTTCTCCTATAAATTTATTTTCTTAATTAAGAATAGAAATTTTCTACAATTAAACATTTTTTTCTTAAAGAATATTCTCATGGGGCGCCTGGGTGGCGCAGTCGGTTAAGCGTCCGACTTCAGCCAAGTCACGATCTCACGGTCCGTGAGTTCGAGCCCCGCGTCAGGCTCCGGGCTGATGGCTCAGAGCCTGGAGCCTGTTTCCGATTCTGTGTCTCCCTCTCTCTCTGCCCCTCCCCCGTTCATGCTCTGTCTCTCTCTGTCCCAAAAATAAATAAATGTTGAGAAAAAAAAAAGAATATTCTTTTGCATAAAGAATCATACTTAGTGCTTACATTATGTGTTCCTAAGCATAGTGTCATTATCTATTCTGAGTGTGTTCCCTTCTTCATTTTTCTTTATTGAGATCTGTCTTTTGACTCATTTACTGTTGTTAGACTTTTTTTTATTTTCTCTAAAATTCTTTGTGCTTATATATTTTCTCAATATATTTATCTTATTCTGGCAAATAATTGGTATTTTGCTTGAATGTAGTATATCTCTTACTATGCAGTATTAAGCATTAATGTAATTTCATTTGTAAAGACCTTGAAATAGGGCCTAGAACAAAAAAGTGTTTGTTAATTCTATTGTAGTTTTATTTATTTTAAGAAGTAATGTTTATATTCTTTATTATTTTTTAGGTTTCACTCCTTTATATAAGCATACATGTCAATATAAAAACTTTTATTATAAAGTATTATTTAAATCCAATTTTAAGTGAGTGTATTTATGTATAAACTATACATACATATTATAAATATCAATACACATGAACAAACATATACATATCATACATAGATACATTTACATATATTATGCATACATATATATGTATAATGCTGAGTGATGGGATTAGAGACCAATATTTTAGTTTTTTGCTGTTGTACAATTTTTAACTAATTAGTAATGAATATTTATGAATTTACAACCAAGAGAGTATTTATTTTGCCAGCATATTACTGTGTATAGTGTGGAAAAGTAATACTGTAAACTCAAGTTTATTTTTAAATTATATAGTTTGGGGTTATGGGTCTCTAGAGGAATAATAATAAAGTCCAATAAGGCAAAAAGAACAAAAGTGCAATAAACCCTTACTTTTATAAATAAGGTTATAAATAGCAACTTAACTGTAACATACTTGGACACATTTGCTTACCTGAAGCAAAGAAAAAATTTTAGTTCCTTTGAGTGCACATTATCCTATAGATAATTTTAAAAGGGAGTCTAACTAAAACCATATTTCCTGCTCTCGACAGTAAATAGAAATTATCATAAAAATGTAATGCTGACAGTAATATTTTTTTCTTGAAAGATAGATTACATTTGTTTATGTATTATTGCTAATAGCAGGCATCTAGTATATTCAAGAACAATTTCTCAAATTTATTTTTATAATTTCACCTATAGAAGATAATGAAAATGATAAAGTAGTAATTAAGAATCTAAGTTCTGGAGTTCCTATGTGGACTACATTCAAATTCTTGTTCTAACACTTAGAAGCTTTATTGTCTTGTACAGTTTATGTCACCAATCTGCATCTTTATGATCATCGTTCTATCTGATGAAGATACCGTACAGAACTAGTAGCTGAAGTGTCCTTCGTGGGGTGCCTGGCTGGTTCAGTCAGAACATACAACTCTGGATCTTGGGTTATAAGTTTGAGCCCCATGTTGGGTGTAGGAATTACTTCAAAAAATAAAGTAAAGCCATTCTCATTTCAAGAGAAAAAAATTTCCTTACAGAAAAATTCTAGATAATATATGTAAACACTCCCTATTCAATAGGTAGAGCTTATTTCTTACCACTTCTCCTCATGTGGGTAAACTAGACTAAATGACTGTATTCCAAAGAGTGTATTGGGAAAGAGTAATAGTAACTTTTCCCTGAAGAAACCTGATAAACACTACCTTGATAAGTTATGAAGGTCAATATCATTAGTGATGGCATATGCCTATTATGCACCCCTGATATGATAGGATTAGAGGGAGTTTTACTTCTATAGATTGAAGATACTAAGAATTCAAAAGTTGGTTGCATGTGGGACTAAGAAAGAAAGGATTACTTACGTGTATATAAAGGAAAACTTGACACCTTAGATACTTTTGCTGACTTCATGCAGACCATATGACTTCCCTACTTATACCTTAATAAAACATTAAAGATATAACATTCTGGATTTGTGGACAGGAAGTAGGCCTGAGCCAGTAAGGACAAATACTGCATTTCCAGCACCAGGAAAGAAATAAATCCCCTGGCCAAATATTACCAGTCTCCCCTATGTACAAGGCCACTATTATGTTTGCCCTTTAAAAAGATAAAGTAGCAAGCGGCATCTTTCTTGTCTTGCAGCATAATCCACAGCATGTTTAGTTATGTCCTCATCAGTTCATGTCTCATTGTTGAATGAGTTGAGCTTTTGAAACAAGTTACTCATCACACTCATGCTGCACTTTTGAAAAGTTTCCCCAGTAAATCCTGCTTTATGCCCTAGACATGTGGCATTGTGATGTATACCTTCACCCACATGGTCCAAGTGCTATATCTATGTTTCTTTCTATTTTTAAACCTACTACTGTTTTCCAAGATTCTGAGTGCATTAAAAAATATACCCACACACACCAGTTCCTTTATTCTATTTTTTCCTCCCTTCCTCCCTTTCTTTCTTTAAAAAAAATAATTGAGGCATATTTTTATGACTTGTAGGCCTTTCTGACCTCTATTTTTATAAGCCTGCTACTCTGTCCACATCCTACAGTTCGTGGCCCTCTATCATCTTAGAAATTTTTGTTATTTTATCATATTTCTGGTCTTCTGGATCCCATGCTTTAAACTTCAGGCTTTATTGCACTTTCCACCAATTTCCTGATAATTGGCACATTCGAAGTAATATTTCTCAGTCCTTGTATGTCTAAAAAGCATTATTTTTTTTAATTTTCCTCTTGCTTTTAATTGAGAGTATGGATGGGTTTCAGTTCTAGTTTGAAAGTTAATATCCTTCACACTTTGAGGGAATTTTCTTCTTGGCTTCAAAGTTGTAGATGGAAGCTCAATGTGAAGTTTGTATCAGGTTTTAAAATTTTTTTTGGTCTCAATTTTTTTCCCGAGACTTAAATTATAGCCTATTTATCTTACTTTCCACTATTTTTGGTAAAACACAATATTGTACATGCACACATACATGATGCTGGAAATGTTCAATTTGGAAATGCATTCCCATTAATTCTGGTTTCCTTTTAGATAGTCAAATTCATAGATATAGAGAGTAGAAAGTTAGATGCCAGGGGGTGGAGACTGGAAGAAATGGATAGCTGCTGTTCGGCGGGTATAAAATTTCAGTCATGCAAAAGTAATGAGTTCTAGAGATCCACTGTAAAATATAGTGCCTATAGTTTACAGTATGCTATTGGGCACTTAGACCTTTAAGAGGATGAATCTCATGTTAAGTGTTCTTACCAAAATACGTTTTTAAAATGTGTCTATTTATGTATTGCTAGCCCATGAACACATTTAGAGAAAACAGGAAAGATGACTTTACTTTTTGTAAAATTTTAGAAATTGTATTTTTACTTTATGTTTTTATGGAAATTATTGTCTTCCTATTTGTCAAATTTGATTGTTCTGCTTCAAATAACTTCTAAAAAAATCAACAGTAATACAGAGAAGTAATAATAGGCATATCGTTTGAGTAATTGAAATAAATTCAAAGTACGTATATATAAAATCTTGATGAAGAAATCTATTGCATCAGGGGCACCTGGGTGGCTCAGTCAGTTAAGCATCTGACTCTTGATTTCAACTCAGGTCATGATCTCACAGTTTTGTGAGTTTGAGTCCCGCATCGGGCTCTGCACTGACACTGTGGAGCCTGTGCAGGATTCTCTCTCTGCCTCTCTCTCTCTCTCTCTCTCAAAAATTAATAAATAAAAAAATACATCTGTTGCATCTGATTTGTACTGATTGAAACAAAAAAAAGTGTGTCATAGAAGTATTTTTGTTTAATATTCTTTGCTAATTTGTTTTGTCTAATCAGTAAAGATTTTATTTATGTTATATATCTTAACTTCATAATAATTCCACATGTTCAGTTTTTTTTCCTGAAAATTACACATTTCACTTGTCTTTTCATTTGGGTTAGTGTACATATTTCAGTTATTTTTCATGTAGCTATTAAAGTTCATGTGGGTATAGTAGAAATTGGCTTGACCCTTAGTTTATGAGTGTGGGAAGGATTCTGTGATAGAAAGGGGAGAAAGAAAATGGTTTCTGTAAAAGAAGTTTAACATTTAAAACGTCTAGAAGAAATAATCAGAAAACAAAAGATAGGTCAAAGAAATCTCTTCATTTTATTATAGTTGATTATGGAATTGTGATCAATTATTTTTCTTGAAAGGTTGAAGAAGCAATTTCTTACTTTTTCATTCTTTTACATATCATCTCTCCCTCTCCGTCTCTCTCTCTCTCTCTCTCTCTCTCTCTCTCCCAGATTGTTTAATGAATGGTCAACATAGTGCTCCTTGGTGTATCTGCCAAGCAACAGTTCATCCTGCTTTATTTTATATAAAGAAAATTAAGTAGAACCTTTATTTAAGACTTTTAATTAAATACCTATGAGATTCAAACAGTGTTAATATGCATGTATAAAATTCCCATGTACCTATTTTATGTATATTATAAACCTTTGTTTAACGTTTCTACAAAAGCTCAAAATGAGTTCTTCTAATAATGTTTGTACAAATTACCCCCAGCGGATAATCTTACTAAAAGGGAACAAATAGAAGTTCATTATTTTTTTCTGCAAATGAATTTACACTAAATATCAATTCAGGTTTAGCTCAAAAAAAAAAAAAAGCAAGCAGATATATTTGTGAACATCTGTTAAGGGGTATAGACATTGATTGCAGTAACTATAATTTTGTATACATCAAAAATGTGGAGTAGGATCTGAAACACACACTGATGGGTCATGGGATACAATTGACAAGGGAGAATATTGTCATCTCTATATGGCTTAATATTCCACCTATATTTTCCATTTCCTTAACTGGTCATACTCCTGAGTGCCACCTCGCACAGAGGTAATCATAAGCTTCAATACAGGTTACTCATTTCTGTTCTTTGCTTCTGTAGATTTACTATATTTATATTTATGTAACCTTAAATAATATCTTCTCCTTTGTCCCGTTTTTTTAAATTTATAGATGGAAATAAATTACAAATTATTCTATGATATTTTTCTCTAACTCAATATTGTGATATTGAGATTCACCATGTTATATGCATATATGCAATATGCACATACGAATGCAGCTTTGCTTCGTGTACACTGTATAACAAGTCCATTTTTATTAAAGTGACATAATTTATCCATTCTATTTGTGAGGATTTGGGTTGTTGCATTTTTTTTCTGCCATAAACAGCTGTGTAACAACATTCATGTGTACAGATTCTCGTGCACATGTGCCTATGCTTCCTGGGTGTAATTCAATTGTAGGAAACAGACTACACACATTTTACTAGAAAAAGTTAATTAATTGTGAAAAGTGTTTATAATCTCCTGTGGATGAAATTGCTCCACAATTTTACAAACTTTTGGTATTTTGGTATTTTATTTTTTGTTAGTGAAAAGATATCTACCTTTCATTTTAATCAGTATTTCCATAATCCTTACGGAGGCTGAGCATTCCTTAGTCGATGTATGGTCATACCTAATTGTGTTTTTTCACATGCCTCTTCACGTTCATGTTTCTTGTTCATTTTTTGTATTGAGTTGTTAGTTGTTTTCTTAAGAACTCTTAATTTTTTATTATGTATTCTAAATATTACATAGTTTTTGGTTTATGTGTTATTAAAATGTGCATGTTATAAAAATATACTACTTGTATATTTTCACTCACTTTATGGTGTTTTGATGAACAAAACAATGATGAACTAAGAGCTTCTGTTCTTTGTATAAATGTAGCTTAATTCACTCATCTTTTACTCTACGATTTGTGCTTTTGTGCCTTATTTAAGAATTCTTTTCCTGGGGCGCCTGGGTGATTAAGTAGGTTAAGCGTCCAACCTCATCTCAGGTCATGATCTCTGGGTTTGTGAGTTCAAGCTTCGCGTCTGGCTCTGTGCTGACAGCTCAGAGCCTGGAGCCTGTTTCGGATTCTGGGTCTCCTTCTCTCTCTCTGCCCCCACCCCGTTCGTGCTCTGTCTTTCTGTTTCTCAAAAATGAATAAATGTTAAAAAAAAAAAAAAGACTAAAAAGACCCTTTTCCTGCGCTAGTGATATAAAGATACTTATATATTATTTTCTAAAGATTTTATACTTGTTTATATTTAAGTCTATAAATCTTTGTGTAGCTTACAAAGTAAGAATCCAGTTTCATTGTAACCTAATATGGATAAATCGCTTTTCCAATAACTTTTATGGATCATTATATCATTTCCCCAACAGATTAACAATGATTTCCCATGATACATCAAATTACTATATATGAGGGTTTTTTGTTGCTATTATTACTTCTGGTTTTTCTATCCTCTTTCTTAGTTTATATTTCTATCCTAGCACTAATGCCACACTGTTATAATAACTTCAGTTTGGCAAGGGATACTATTTTTGTCCCTTGTAATGACAGTGTAGGGTTTCTACTATCCAGTTTCACAACTGTGCAGCAGATACATTCCCCAGCCTTTTACTGAGCATATAAATATGCCCTCCAGTCCTGCAAAGCCCTGCACAGTCCTCAAGACCCCGATCCAAGCTATTTGAACAAATTCTAATTTAACTATAAGGTTCTGAATTAATTCTAAATTCAAGCCACTGAATTTCAACTTTTTAAGGGGTTTGCTTAACTGCTTTTTTTCTCTGTTAGAAATTGTCTTCCATTTGTACCCTGGCAAGTTCTCCTCCTTATTTTCATGCATCGGCTGCCATTTTAGTGTACCTGAAGTAAACAGAAGGAGACGATTTCAACATATGCTCAATCCATCATCTTAAATTTAAAACTATTGTAAACCTTTCATGTCAGTATATATAAATCTGATTAAAATTTGTTTATATTTACAGAATAAACCCAAATAAATTTAAACATTATATGTGTTTTTGGTAGTAATCACATTGAGTTTGATACATAGTTATATTAATTACATCTGCAGTAATAAATCAATATTTTCTCGATATTATTTTCTCCAAATATGGCTGAGTCATGCAGAAATATTATTTTTGCTTTAAAGTCACATACTATTTTTATTAAAAATAATGCTATCCAGGGGCACCTGGGTGGCTCAGTTGGATAAGCATCTGACTTTGACTCAGGTCATGATCTCGCAGTTTGTGAGTATGAGCCCCACATCGGCCTCTGTGCTGACAGCTCAGAGCCTGGAGCCTGCTTCAGATTCTGAGTCTCCCTCTTTCTCTGTCCCTCCCCTGCTCTCACTCTCTTTCTCTCTCAAAAATAAATAAACATTGAAAAATATTTTTAAAAAGGTAAAAAAAAATAATGCTATCCAACCTCCTAATTCACTTTATTCACCCTTCTTTTTCAATTTCTTCCATTAATATTTATTGAATGTGAACTCTAAATGTTTTTAGATTGTGTCAACATATTAAAGTATCCCACAAAACACATATTTCTAATTCCTGCATTGAATCATATACTATGGTAACAACAGTGAAAACATGTTCAAAATTTATTTTGAGCCAGGTGGCATCATGGGAAAATATCATACAGCATCTCTCATGAACTATTTCAAAGGGAATAATATGTATTCAGATATATACTTTCAATAGTGGGTTATTTTTTAAGTCTTCTTACTTTATAATCAACATTTCCAAAATAATTGGAAAGAGTATTAATGTTTTGTTCAATCTTACAGAAGGGATGTTATTTACTTAAGATGGTTATTTTCTCAGAAGGAGCAGGATAGTTTCAATCATTTAATCCAATTATGTGTATTTTACATCAAATTCATCTTCAAAATAAAATCAGTAAATTAGAGGTATTACTGTAACTAGATAGAGATTTCTCCGCTCATAAGGAAAGCCAATTCCATCACCTAAGGTAAGAAATATCAAGCACCACTTTCAAATAATAGATCCGGTAACCCTCAGATTGATTTGGCACCAACTTGACCTTGCATTTATACCCTAGCCATTTAAAATGAATATCTCATTTCTTCTAGAAAGAGATGTGGAATTCTATGCATGCATAATGTTTAAATTGAATGTCATAAAGAGTAAAAAAATACTGCTTTTATGAAATAGTGTGATAGTGCATGATATATGTCTTTCTTAATTTCTCATCAAAATAATGGGACAGTTTTACTGACATCTTGTTTATATGTATCACTTGAATTTAAAATGATTGGTTTATTAAAACTTAATAGTAGAAATCACTGTCATTATGGCCACAAAATGTTCCTAATTTTGTTCCTAAGAATAACTCATGATCCCTTATTTATTTATTTATTTATTTGGTCACTTCTGTTTGGAGCTGTAATGATACTCTACTAAATAAAATTTGAGCATTGTTTCACTCATGTAGGAATATATTAATCTGAGTGTTAATTATGCAAGAATCTTCATTGTCAAGGATGGAACAAAACCACTACAAAGAAAATTGGAAAAAAAGCCATTAGTTATCTACATAGCAGTCCTGAGGCCTTCTTAAATTAGGAGTCTCTCCTCCTCACTATTGTAGGCACTGCTAAATAAGAGAGTATTGTTTTCATTAGCAGGCAATTTTATCCCAGGAAGAAATAGAGAGATATTTTAGAGTCAAGAAACAGCCACAAAAGGGATAATATTCCAGGTAATAATATATCTGAAAGATTTATGTTTTATCTACTAAGCCAATAAAACCTCTCAAGTCTCTGTCTGTAATTCAAGGAGCGGCAGAGAATGTAGGTTGTTTATGAAAGTTAGATCACCTAAAGTCCATATGTCACGTTGATTCTGTTATAGTAAGGGATTATCCCTATTATTATTTTCATTAAAAGTCACAAATCTCTGAACGCTTGATTATCATCCCAGAATTGTGCTAAATGCATCATCTCACACGACACTGTCATATTAATCTCACAACACTATGTAATGGATAGCATTATTGCTTTCCTTTCATAGGCGAGTAAAATGAAGCTCTGAAATAGTCGTTTGTCCAAGTCACAGGGCTCATAAGTATTACACAAAGACCACCCAGTCTAACTCTAGCACTTGACCTCTTTACAATGCAGAAAGCAGAATTACAGGAGCAATTGAAATGGAGTAGCTGACCTTAGACATACAGTCTCAACTTTGTTATTCATGTCAGTGATGGAAGGACAGTTACGAAAGAGGTCTGTAGCAGTCTGATGCACACCTACATACAGCAAGGGAATGAGCAGAATATCCACCATTGATGCTTAGTGTTTACAGTCAGAATGACTAGATGATGGAATTCTCATACTTTTCTTTCTCCCCCACCACAAGGAACTTTTTGTTCTTCTGAGAAGTTGTATCATCTTTGGCCACAAGACATTGTTAACATGTGATCCTCCTGCCTGGAAGGCTTCTTTCCTTTCTTTCCAACATTTTTCCAATTATTCCTTTATGCCCTAGCTCAATAGTGACCATATGGGGGGAACCTTCCAGAAAAAGATATAATTAAGTCAGCCCCCCAATTGGCACCTTTCATGTTTTATCTCCATTTCTTCCTTTTCTTCTCATTGCTTATCACCACATATTTTATGTATTTTCGTTGTTTTGAGACATCACAACTAAGTATAAATTTAATGGCAACAGGTAAATTTGGTTTGTGTTTAGTCACTTCTACATCTACAACATTTTGAATGTGCCTGATAAATAGTGAATATTCAGTGTGTGTTGAAGGAATCAACAGAATTAATTGTGTTATATTTGACACACATGTCTATTTATACTGGCAGACCACAGTCTCCATGAAAAGCAAAAAAGACCACATCAGTTTTTGCCACATAGACGGGCACATACTAGACCCTCATTAAGTATTTAATGGCAGAAGGAGTTCTCTTTCTCAGGCTCACAACCCTCCTCTTTTGACTGAGAACACCAAAATCTGAGCATATTGCCCGTTTAGCTTTAAGTGGATGTGAGTTATAATCTCAAAAAGCATAAAAATAATAAAGAACATATTTACCACAAGTAGATGTTGACATGTAAAAAAAGCAGGATGAAAAGGAAAGCTAATGTATGAAAGAGAGGATGAATTGTATATTTAGGTCATAGAAATAGGTGCAATTTTTTGGTAGTGTTATAAATTCAAAACAAACAGCCAGAATGTTTGAGGAGAAGAATATGCTTTGTGGAGAGAGAGAAGGTGGAACTAAAGTGCATTATATTCTTTCAAACAGAACCATGAGAGTCCAGGAAACTGAACAAATAGATTTCAAATTTTCACTCAAGGTTGCACTGTGTATTTATCATTCCAGTCAACTCAACAATGGAAGTCTCTTATTATGCCTTTACATTAGAATTAACACACATGAAAATGAACAGAAGAATTATAGAAGGATTATATCTATTTGTTACCACCACAGAGGGGGAAGTTCTGGGACATAGCTGGAATGGGGATTGTGTGTAGGTGCAAGATCATGAAAATTTTAGTTTTGTATAATAGTTTCTCAGAACACAGATGAACAAATCTGTATGTACATAAGAGCTATGTGAAAGGAGTGCTTCAATTCCTAAGATGACACCCACTTCCTCCACTTAAACAAGTGTGTGTGTGTGTGTGTGTGTGTGTGTGTGTGTGCATAGATAGATATATAGATATAGATATAGATATAGATTCTAAGTATTAATAACATTCTGTGGTATAACAGATAAATTATTAATGACATATAAGTTCTTGCATAAATGGTTAGGCAAAATATTGATAGTTTTTATAAAGCGTTTTTGTTTTTCACAACTAATCCTATTTGTAAAATTTTAAGTTGTAGGGGCACCTGAGTGGCTCTGTTGGTTAAATTTCTGACTTCGGCTCAGGTCATGATCTCACAGCTCATGAGTTTGAGGCTCATGTCAGGCTCTGTGCTGACAGCTCAGAGCCTGGAACCTGCTTCAGATTCTATGTCTCCATCTCTCTCTGACCCTCCCCCACTCATGCTCTGTCAATCTATCTCTCAAAAATAAACATTAAAAAATTTTAAGTTTTAAAACCACTTTTTTCATTAGATCTTTCATCTACAAGACAAATGGCCTGGGTAATTTTTTAAAAAAATATTTATTTAGGGGCGCCTGGGTGGCGCAGTCGGTTAAGCGTCCGACTTCAGCCAGGTCACGATCTCGCGGTCCGGGAGTTCGAGCCCCACGTCGGGCTCTGGGCTGATGGCTCAGAGCCTGGAGCCTGTTTCCGATTCTGTGTCTCCCTCTCTCTCTGCCCCTCCCCCGTTCATGCTCTGTCTCTCTCTGTCCCAAAAATAAATAAACGTTGAAAAAAAAATTTAAAAAAATATTTATTTATTTTGAGAAAGAGAGATTGAGAGAAATAGAGTGCAAGGGAGGGGCAGAGAGAGGAGAGAGGGAATCTCAAGCAGGCTCCGCACTCTCAGTGCAGAGTCAGACGTGGGGCTCAATCTCACAAAGTAATATTATGACCTGAGCCAAAATCAAAAGTTAGACACTTAACCAACTGAGACATCCAGGTACCATGGGCTGGGTAATTTTTATTTTTAAGATAATGGTTTATAAGGAGCACATTGTTTTGATCAACTGAGCAAAGGATATTATTTTTATAATAGTGATAATGAAACGTATTTTTGAAACTGAATGACACATATTGTGCTTAGTGTTTACATGCATAGCTTTTTCTCTGAACTTTACAACCTGGAAAATTATATATTATCACACCTATTTTTCACATATTGAAACTGTGTCAGAGAACTTAACTAAACTGTAACTCTGACAGGGCATGGATTCACCAGTGGTTGATTCAGCCTGTGAATGACTAAGTCAAAAGGTTGAGCTGAAGTCACAAAAAAGGTTATGTGAAGGGTGACAAGTGGAAGACATATTCACTTCTCGGTAGCAAGTCAAATTGTGGGAGACAGAGTAAATTGGGGGACTTCCTACTTCAGTCCTGTTTCTGTTGTTAGACAGATGCTCCTTTGTCCATCATCCTCTGTGGCCCCTGGTTCCATCCTCTGGGAGATTTTTCCCCATTTTCCATTATTGCTATACTATCTCATAGCATGTATGTGCAACAGCAAGTATTAGCTGACCCGTGTCCCAGCCAAGTCATGAGAGGAGATGACCAGAGAATTGGAGGCAAAGACATTTTGACAGTAAAAGTGCTGTGTACCTGATGTGTCTTTAGTGTTTAGCAAGTTCTGCTGTAGCCTAGTGAAGGTGATGATGGCTTTGGATTAAGAATTCTGACCATATTCATCATCCTGAATACCCCGTATGACAAAGCTCAACATACAACTTTATTTAATTGCAAATACTCTATTTCTTAGCACTTTGAGTGCACCTGACTTTTAGAAAAGGAAGGAGATTCATAAATTATAGTCATTAATCCAAAATACAACTAATGATCTCATCATAAATACATTCTTGATAATACAGAGGACAACTAAAATTAATTCAGAAATACAGATTTTCAGATGAATTAAGTATTATTTATTTGCTTTATGGATTGTTGTAAAATTTTAGTATTTTTGATTTATAAATAGTATAGAAAATCTCTATTGAATTCCTAGTTGGCACATTACATCTTGAAGATTCACTATGGCTAGTGTTTTAATGTTTGAAGTATTTCATGTCAAACATACATTCATTGAGAAAAACAATGTGAGTTGAGTGAAATATTAGCCATTTTTTAAAAAGTGTTCAAAGATTATTCATTTCAAACACACTTCTATGTTTTCCTGATCAGACACATTTTTTACAATATAAAATTTAAAAATGTCTAGAAAGACACAGATAAGAGCAAAAAAGCATATTGTGCAAATACAACAGCTGACATTCATGTAATGCCAAGTGACATAATGTATCAATCCCAGATGGGAAACAGAAAGAATGAACACTAATTTATCTGTATTGCCTAAATATGCAGTTTAATTTCTATATGATTCTCATGGAAATTATACTGGTGATATCTAAACATTGGTTTTAATTTTGATATGAATTTAAAGACAATATACTCAGTTTTCTGATATGATGTAATATATATGCCTTGAGATGAATAAAATTGCTGACCTCATAACAGATGGTTAAATATTACACCTGAATGACCAAAAGATTATCATTTTAAATGGTATCTCTCAAAGAGCCCATAAAAGTAGCGTTTTCTTTGTTGTTGTTGTTGTTGTTGTTGTTGTTCTGTCTTATTAAATTCAAATTAATTTTTCATCAATAGCCTTGATCTTCTGTGGAAACTAGTGATGTCCCAAGTTATTCATGAAGACATTGATTTTGTGAACAAGACCTTGAAATTTCATGGATAAATTGTTCTTACAGGAGAGATGAAGATGTAGTCTTTTTTTTTCTTTTGCCTTTCAAAGTTAGTATATGATTTAGTCAACGCACAAGTAAAGATACACAATAAGATAAAAGACATTACTTAGCTTCAAAAGATGTCAGTTGTACTACCTTACCAAAAAATGATCTTATATAGGCAAAAAAAGAGGTTAGAAAACTTATATGAAGTTTTGATTTAGTGAGGTGTAGAAAATATAATTCTTTTCTATCTTGTACCTGCCAACATATCCCGTACTGGGCAGTATTAGATCAAGGTGAAACTGAGCTCATGGAGGTGACGATTTTGACAATCATTTGTATAGAAATTTTCATGATCGTGTATAGCTTACTGTTAAAACAAAATTATTGATTTATTTGAGAATAAACTAAATTTTTGATATTAGCTATAAACAAAATAGTGATATGAAGCATTCAAACATTCATTTAAATAATTAGTAACTCCCTTTATCATGTTTGTTCTTTATGTGCCGAATTACAATCTGGTGTCCAGAAATACAGAGATCAGTAAGACACAATTTTTGTTTTAACAAATATTCTTGTATTTTTCTAAGTCATCATCTATAAGCTTTATTTTACTTTGCATTTGAGAATTACTAAACCTACTTTTGAAAACTTGTTTTGAATACTTGTTTGATTACAGAAGAGATAAAAAGACATCACAGAGAGTTCCTGTATATCCTACAACCACCTCCCCCTAGTGTTACTAGCTTACATAATCAGGGTACATTTATGTACATTTATTCATACTGATACAATATACATGCAATATATAATATGCATACTGCTAACTAAATTTTAAAAGTTTTTAAATTTTACCAATTGTTACAATAATATATTTACAATAATTTTTTTTTCTGTTTCAGGAATCAAACAAGATTCCATATTGTGTTTTGTCATCATATCTCTTTAGTTAACTTTGTTTTCTGACAGTTTATTCAGTCTTTTCTTCTTTTTATGACCTTGGCCTTGTGAAGAATGCTGCCCAGTTAATTTGTAAAATGTTCCCACATGTTTGTTTGCCTCATATATTCTCATTATCAACTGGTAGTACATTTTTCGAATAAATATTACATGGCATAATACCTTTCTCACTACATCATATCAGCAGGTACATGATATCCTTCACTTTTGTTAGTGATGTTTACTTTGAGCACTCAATTCGGATGGTGTCTGCAGATCTTGACATTGTAGTTACTGCTTTTTCATTTCCATTCTCTACTCACTAGAAGTGAGTCACCAAGTCTACTTAGTTCATAATTAAGGGGAGACAAATTTAGCTCCACTTGCTTTAAGGCCAAGTATCGAAGTATTTGTCAAAATACATTAAAACAACCACAGAAATTAAATATTTTGAGGTACAGTCTTTGGAACTATGTAAATATCCTGTTTCTTCTTAAATTTTGCATATTTCTATTAGCATTCATTAGTGGTTCTTGCCTGCAACAATTATTACTGTGATGTTCTAATGGTGATTTTTTATTTCTTCCCTTCATTACACATATATGTATAAATATTTGGGCTATATGTTGGGATTCTTCTGTAAAGAAAATTCAGTCTTTTCCCCTAGCTTATTTATTTCTCCTGTATCTCATTTAAGTCAGTATACTCATAGATATTTGTTTTATTCTTTGTGTCATAATTCAATATATTATTTATTTTCTTGATCAATTTTTTTCACCTTTGGCAATTAGGAGCTTTTTATCTCTGTGTCCTTTTTCTTTCTTTCTTTTTTTTCTATTTAACAACATTTCCTTCTCCTCCTCCTCCTCCTCTTCTTCTTCTTCTTCTTATTACTTTTTTTATTTTGCTGCAAGACCCTCCAGGAGTATTTTGTAGTTTCCCTGCCCAGGTCTGTGACCACCCATTTCTCCAAGGAGCCATTGGAGCCCAAAAAGCCAACAAGAAGTTGTATTTACAAAACAAGATCTGAGCATTGGAATGCTTGTTGTTACTTTGATTTTACTATTTTCTAGGGTCTCTCGGTGGACAGAACTAAGAAATGTATGTAGGTATTCTGACCAATGTGATGTATATACACTTACCTATGTTTTTTTTTCTTTCCCTGTCTCCATTATCTATCTTATAGCGAAGTACAGTTACATAGATATGAGTCCATTGTGATATGTCCAGTTTTAATCCAGCATCACAGAGTTTGTTGCCTATTTGTAATGTGTTTTTTTTGACATTGGTGTCCAGTGTGTACAATTTATTTATGTATTTGCTTATATCTAGAATATATGTGAAGTAGTTTCATAATCGCTAAATTATACTTATGTCAAAACAAATTTAATAATTATATCACTTTGTTTTTATACATTTTTGTCTTTAGCCTTGCAGTTCCTAAATTTGTAATGACCTTTTTTATTGACACTATCCTGAAAGGATATATGAGGTATCTGGATCAGGGACAGATTATAACTTTTGGTAATAGGATATCAGTGTTCCATACTCCATCTCCCCTTTCAGGATGATGTGCAAATTGCATCACAGTAGAGAAACTCCCCCAAGTGAGAATTCTCTAGTTTAGTTTTTAGCTTCCCTGGGGTATAACTGACAAATAGGATAATAATATCTTATACATTCATTCATATACATGATTGATTCATATATGTATGCATTGTAAAAGGAATCCCACAATCAACCAAGTTAGGTAACATATTCATCACCTCACATAGTTACCTTTTATTGTGTGTGTGACATTTAAGTTATTCTCTTTTAGCAATTATGTAATACAATATTATCAACTATAGTCACCGTGTTATATGTTAGATCCTCAGAACTTACTCATCTTATAACTCAGAGTTTGTATCCTTGGACTGACCACTCCTCATTTCCCCCACCACCGAGCCCTGGTAACCAACATTCTACTGTTTCCATGAGTTCAATTATTTTGTTTTCTTTCTATTCTTTACATTTTCCCCCCATGTGTTATTCCACATATAAGCGATACCATGAAGTATTTGTCTTTCTATAACTGATTTATTTCACTTAGCACAATGCCCTCTAGATTCATCCATGTTGCCACAAATGGTAGGATTTCCTTATAAAGCTGGATAATATTCCATTGTATTTGCGTACCATAATTTCTTTATCCATTTATCCAATATTTAGGTTATTTCCATACCATGGCTATTGTAAATAATGCTTCAATGAACATGGAATTTCTTTGATATAATAATTTCATTTCCTTTGGATCTATACCCAGAAGTGTGATTGCTGGGTTATATGGTAGATCTGTTTTTACTGTTTTGAGAAACCTCCATACTGCTTTCCATAGTGACCATACCAATTTACATTCCCACCAACAGTGTATGAGATTCCCTTTTCCCCACATCCTTGTCAGCATTTGTTATCTCTTATCTTTTTGAGAATGGACATTCTAACAGATGTGAGGTAACGTTTTATTATGGTTTTGATTTGCGTTTCCTTGATGATTAGTGATTTTGAGCACCTTTTCATGTATCCGTTGGCCATTTGTATGCCTTTCTTTTTTTTTTTGGTGAAAAATAATTAAGATATTTTGCCCACTTTTTGCTTGGGTAAATTGTTTGTTTTTGCTGTTAAGTTGTATGAGTTCTTTGTCTATTTTGACTATTAATTCCTTATTGAATACGTGGTTTCCAAATATTTTCATTCCCAATGTTGCTTTTTATTTTGTTGATGGTTTCCTTTGCTATGCAGAAACTTTTTAGGTTAATGTAGTCTTATGTTTCTTTTTGATTTTGTTTCTTGTGCTTTTGGTGTCAAACACAAAAAAAATCATTGGCACCAATGTCAAGGGACTTAGTCCCTACAATTTCTTCTAGGAGTTTTATCATTTCAGGTCTTATATTCAAGTCTTTAATTTGAGTTGATTTTCGTGTATGGATTAAGAGAGGAGTCCAATTTCAATAACATGCATATGGATATCAAACTTATCCAATACCATTTATTGATGAGACTATCCTTTCCCCACTCTCTATTCTTGGCACCTTTGTCAAAATTTAACTGACCATAATGCATGTGTTTATTATGACATTCCTTTTTCTCCTTTGATTTATATGTCTTGTTATTGCAATACTATACTCTTTATTACTATGTTTTTTTTAGATACATTTGAAATCAGAAAGTGTAATGCTGTCAGCTTTGTTCTTCTTCCTCAAGATTGCTTTGGCTATTCAGAACCTTCTGTGGTTCCATACACATTTTAAGATTTTTTTTCTACTTTTGTGAAAACATTAGAATTTTGACAGGGATTGCATTGAATTATAGAATGTTTTGGGTTGTGTAAATAAATGACATGACTTCTTCCAATCCATGAACACTGGATATCCTTCCATTTACTTGGGTTCTCCAACTTCTTTTTTCTTTTTTTTTTCTCTTTTTTAGAGAGAGAGAGAGAGAGAGAGAGAGAGAGAGGGAGAAAGAAAGCATGAGTTGGGGAGAGGGGAAGAGGGAGAGAAAGAATTTTAAGCAGTCTCCATGCTTAACATGGAGCCCAATGTTGGACTCCATCCCACATCCCTAGGATCATGACCTGAGCCAAAATCAAAAGTTGGATGCTCAATTGATTGAGCCACCTAGGCATCCCACAATTTAATTATAAAGGTCTCCTTGTGAGTTCCTTTAGATTCATCTTATTTGGAATTTTTTGGGTTTCCAAGATCTGTACATCTCTTTCTTTCCCCAGGTTAGAACAGTTTTCAGTCATTATGTCTTTGAACAAGCTTTCTGCCTCTTTCTCTTCTCTAATTGGAATATATGTAATGTAATATGTAATGTGTTAACTTGATGATGTCCTGTTTAAAAATATCTTTACTCTTTATTATTATTTCTTTTCTTTTTATTCTTCTGATTGGATGAATTCTGCTACCCTGTCTTCAAGTTTATTATCCCCTCTTCCACTTGATCTAGTTTACTATTGAAACTCTCCATCAAATATTTCAGTTCTATTATTATTCAGCTCTATGATTTTTGTTTCATGCCTTTTCTATTTTCTCTTTGTTGGAATTTTCACTTTGTTCAAGAATTGCTTTTCCCAACTCCGTGAGTATCTTTATGTCCATTACTTTGAACTATCAAGTGAAACAATTATTTCTGATTTATTAAGGTTGATATCTGGAGTTTTATCTTGTTTTTCTTGGAAATATTCCCCTGTTTGTTTTTTTTAAATTTGACTCTGTGTATTCATCTCTATGGATTTGATAAGACAGTCACTCTACCAGTCTTAGCATATTATTTCAAGTAGGAGATGAATCTCATCAGTCAACCTGGCCTGAGATATCAGTTACCTGTAAAACCTTTGTGATTATCCAAGTCACCATGTTTGTTCTTAGCGACTCTCAGTATTTGAGGGTGTGCCAAGATCCATCAGTGTCCTAAAGTTATGGGGAATGTCCACATGTCTGTCGAGGCTCTCAGATAACTGTTAATTGTCTGCTCCTTCAGCTCAATGATGAACGCTAATGGAAGTACAACCTCCAAACGTAGCTGGGAAAGTCAGGATGTTACATGTGCAATCAAGTCCCTACCAGAAAGAAAATAGGAACTGGCTGTTTTTTGTGCACTCACTCTTTGCTGAGCTAGAAGGAATAGTCACTGAGAGTGCTTTGCACACAAATAAAACCACTTTTTGATTTTGTGTTTCCCTGAGGAACTTGTGAATACTGAGCTTTGTCAGGTCTCATAAATAGGTGATTGAGGGCTTAGCCCTTGGGTAGCAGCCACACATTGGGACACTGAATGTGTGGACAAGCTCTTTCCAGAGAGAGAGACAAGAGGCTTGGTTTTATTGTTAGAGCTAGTGGGAGAGAAATGTCATAGGGTGTCATCACTAGCCTTTTCACTCACTCCTGTGAGGGGTGTTTGTTTCCTGTAGTTTTGTAGTACTCCCATACCTCAAGTGGAAGCCTGAACATCTGGGGTGCTGTATGTGTGATCCAAACATTCCACTCCTCAGAGAATAGCTGGGAGTTGGGGGTTTCCTCCCCACTGTATGGTGCTGTACCACAGATATGATTAATGGGGGAGTGTGTATTAACTACCTGTAGGAGTCCTTAACTGGCTCACCCATATTATATTCATTTTCCCTGAAGAACTTCTGTTAAGTTTTTTGGGGAGTATAGTCTTTGTCAGTGAATCCTCTAACTTTATGTGTGTCAGTCTTTTTCATTCACATTTGATTTTTAGAATGACAGATTTTTTTTTCCTTTTTTGTCACTTTAAAGGTGTAAGTCTTTTGTTTTCTTGCTTGCAAGATGTTTAAGGAGACAACTGCTATATTTCTTATCTCCTGTGTTTTACATACAGTAGTTTCAACCACATGAAATATATGTCACATCCAAATATTCCAGGAAAGGGCAGTCCCATTTTGAATGAGCTGACCACCTGTAAATTCATCATGTTAAGGAAGGGAGGGACAATTTTACATAAAACATCGTTTTGTTTTTTTCTGGAGAAAAATTCAAATGTGAAAAGCAAGAGGTGGAAGCATGTGGGTTAGACAACTTTTATTTATGTTTTCTAGTATATTCTTCATCATTTGAAATCCCAATGAAATTTAATATTAACCTTTTGGGTTTAATATCCTATGTCTATTTGTGTTTTATAGGTTTGATACCCACTAATAGGCTTCGTGGTTAGGAATTGAGCTCAGGATTCATGGAAGGTCTAGTTTTTTGACTGTTTGTTTTCATGTAAATTGCTTATTATAGAAGATACATACTGGTAATCAGTAGTTTATAATTGAATAAAGCAAAATCAATGAATTAATTCATATTAATTAACATTAAATAACAAAATAAGTTGACTTTGATAATGTATCATTCCTTTATTTGCCAGAGAAATAACTTTATTTCTTTTTAATTTTTTTTTCAACGTTTATTTATTTTTCGGACAGAGAGAGACAGAGCATGAACGGGGGAGGGGCAGAGAGAGAGGGAGACACAGAATCGGAAACAGGCTCCAGGCTCTGAGCCATCCGCCCAGAGCCTGACGCGGGGCTCGAACTCCCGGACCGCGAGATCGTGACCTGGCTGAAGTCGGACGCTTAACCGACTGCGCCACCCAGGCGCCCCGAAATAACTTTATTTCTAAACAAAACTTTGTTTCTAAAGGGTTTGTTTCCATTTGACACAGACATTATACTTATTCTGCAAAGTCAAACAGTTCATAATTCTTTTAGGCACATTTAATATCTCATTACTGTGTATTTGGACTCTTTTCTATGACATTTTTTTTTCCTTTTAAAACCACCTAGGAGTTGAACAGCTATTAAAGCTTTTATTGTGTTACTTTTTTTCTTCCTGAAATCTGAAACATCATATAGGCCTATAAAAAACAGTCCCTGGAGTTCAATGAACAATATTTCTGTTACTTAGCACCTGAGAGTATTTAATAATACAATCCATAAATTTTTGGCAAGTGGCTACAATTCCTCTTTAATATGTATAATCATCTATAATATTCTTCCTTTGTCTAATGAAAGAACACTGTTAGAGACAACAAAATGGAATGTTCAAAGTAAGACCATGTCCTCATAACTTTCAAACTTTCCTTGCTTCTAAAACCAATTATAGATTATGCTTTAATATTTACAATTTATTTAAGAACAAAACTTATATTAATTGCTTTATTGTTTTCAGCATTGAAAACTTTCAGAATAGGGGCCACTGGGTGTCTCAGTCAGTTAAGCATTGGACAGGTCATGATCTCATGCTCACGAATTCAAGCCCCATATCAGGCTCTGTGCTGACAGTTCAGATTCTATCTCTCTCTCTCTCTCTGCCTCTCCCCAACTCATGCACTCTCTCTCTCTCTCTCAAATAAATAAACATTAAAAAAATAAAGCTTTCAGAATATACAGTTTATGCACTTTTAACTATTTCTTATAGGACAAAGACACTTATATGGAAGTTTCCAGAGTTTACTTGATTGCATTAATTTGTGTTCTTCCATCCTGCCTTTTCAGTTTAACACATATTACATTAATTGTTGTATTCTAACTACTCTATTCACTTATAATATTAATTAATTGCCCTTACTCCATTGTACTGTTTTCTCACTTAAATATAAGCAGCTGTAGTGAACAGGGGCTACTACACATACCCTTTAATCCAGTTGTTATTAGGTATCAATTCTACATTTCAGCTCTAAATGCTTTCCTCAATGAATGGAAACAAATATTTGCATTTATCATATTGTATACTTGTATACTTGCTGTTGGAACAACTTACCCTTTGTATCTTGATCTCTAATTTAAAAACAACAAAAATAAAATAAATACAACAGAGAAAAAACTGTTTAGAAGCCAACTGGATAGTGAAATGAAAGTAAAGAAGTCCCAAAGAAAATGATAATGCCTGACCATCAGAAAGTTCATAGATTATATCCCTCAGTGATTCCACTAAATTTTACCTTTGTATCTGCTGAGTAGCAGGTAGGATGGAGGGATGGGGACAAATGTGACACATTGTACTTTTTCCCCACTTGAAACCATGTGAAAGAAACCTGATTTTTGATTTGTATTTCCCTGATAATGAGTGATGTTGAGCATCTTTTCAGTTGTCTGTTAGCCATATGTTTGTGTACTTTGGATAAATTTCTATTCATGTATTCTTCCCACTTCTTAACTGGATTATTTTGTTTTTGGTGTTGAGTTTGATAAGGGTTTGGGTTTTTTTGTTTGTTTGTTTTTGTTTTGTTGTTGTGTTTTTTTTTCTTTTTCTTTTTTTTGTTTTTTTGCAGACATTGCAAAGCTTTACTTTGGGAGTGACTTAACAAACACACAGAAAGACAAGAAAGATGAAAGAAACCCCAAGATATCAGTTTTTTCTCTCTCTCTCTCGTTTTGATTTCAGGAATAGAATTTAGTAATTCATCACTTATATGTAACATCCAGTGCTCATCCCAACAAGTGCCCTCCTTAATGCCCTTCACCCATTTAGCCCATCCCCGATTCCCACCCCTCCAGGAAACCTCAAGTTGTTCTCTGTATTTACGAGTCTTTTATGGCTTGCCTCCCTCTATTTTTATCTTGTTTTTCCTTCCCTTATGTTCATCTGTTTTGTTTCCTAAATTCCACATATGAGTGAAATCATATGATATTTGTATTTTTCTGGCTGACTTATTTTGCTTAGCATAATACACTCTAGTTCCATCCACGTTATTTAAATGGCAAGATTTCATTCTTTTTGATTGTCTAGTAATATTCCATTCTGTGTGTGTGTGTGTGTGTGTGTGTGTGTGTGTGTGTAAACACACACACACACACACACACACACACACACACACACACACACCACATCTTCTTTATCCATTCATTAGTTGACGGACATTTGGGCTCTTTCCATACTTTGGCTATTGTCAATAGCCCTGCTATAAACATTGAGGTGCTTGTGCCCCTTTGAATCAGCACTCCTGTATCCTTTGGATAAATACTTATTAGTGCAATTGCTAGGTCATAGGGTAGTCCTGCTTTTAATTTTTTGAGGAGCCTCCACACTGTTTCCCAAAGTGGCTGCACCAATGTGCATTCCCACCAGCGGTTCAAAAGAATTCCTCTTTCTCCACATCCTCACCAACATTTGTTGTTGCCTGAGTTGTTAATTTTAGCCATTCCGAAATGTGTGAGGTGGTATTCATTGTGGTTTCGATTTGTATTTCCCTGATGGTAAGTTATTTTGAGCATTGTCTCATGTGTCTATTAGCCATCTGAATGTCTTCTTTGGAAAAGTGTCTATTCATGTCTTTTGTCTATTTCTTCATTGGATTATTTGTTTTCGGGTATTGAGTTTGATAAGTTCTTTATAGTGGATACTAACCCTTTATCTGATATGTCTGCAGAGATCTTCTCCCATCTGTTTGTTGCCTTTTGGTTTTGCTGATTGTTTCCTTTGCTGTGTACAGAATATTTTTATCTTGGTGATGTCCCAATAGTTCAGTTTTTAATTTTTTGACGTTTATTTATTTTTGAGAGAGAGACAGACAGACAGAACATGAGTGGGGAAAAGGCAAAGATAGAAACACAGAATCTGAAGTAGGCTCCAGGCTCTGAGCTGTCAGCACAGAGCTCAACACGGGGCTCAAACCCACAAACTGTGAGATCATGGTCTGAGCTGAAGTCAACCACTTAACTGACTGAGCTACTCAGGCACCCCAATGAAGTCTCAGTTCATTTTTGCTTTTGTTTCCCTTTACTCTGGATACATGTCAAATAAGAAGTTGCTGCAGCCAAGGTCAACAAGGTTGTTGATTGATTTCTCCTGTACGATTTTGATGGCTTCCTGTCTTACGTTTAGGTCTTTCATTCATTTTGAGTTTATTTTTGTCTGTGGTGTAAAATGTGGTCCAGGTTCATTCTTCTGCATGTCACTGTCCAGTTTTCTCAACACCATTTGCTAAAGAGACTGTCTTTTATCCATTGGATAGTCTTTCCTGCTTTGTCAAAGATCAATTGGCATACATTTGTGGGTCCATTTCTGGGTCCTTTATTCTGTTCCATTGATCTGTGTCTGTTCTGGTGCCAGCACCATAATGTCTTGATGATAACAGCTTTGTAACACAGTTTGATGTCCACAATTGTGATGCCTTAAGCTTTGGTTTTCTTTTTCAGCATTACTTGGGTAATTAGTGGACTATTGTGGTTCCACAGAAATTTTAGTATAGCTCTGTGAAAAATGCTGGTGCTATTTTCACTGGGATTTTATTGAATGTGTATATTGCTTTGAATAGTATAACCATTTAAATTATGTTTGTTCTTCTAATCCATGAGCATGGAATATTTTTCCATTTCTTTGTGTCTTCAATTTCTTTAATAAGCTTCCTATGTTTTTCAACATGCAGATTTTTGTCTCTTTGGTTAGGTTTATTCCTGGGTATTTTACTGTTATTGGAGCAATTGTAGATGGGATTGATTCCTTGATATCTCTTTCTGTTTCTTCATTATTGGTTAATAGAAATGTAACCAATTTCTGTACATTGATATTATGTCCTGTGACTTTGCTGAATTCATCTGTCAGGACTAGAAGTTTTTTTGTGAGTCTTTTGTGTTTTCCATATAGAGTATCATGCCATCTGTGAAGAGTGAAATTCGACTTCCTCCTTGCTGATTTGGATGCCTTTTATTCCTTTGTGTTGTCTGATTGCTGAGACTAGGACTTCTAATACTATGTTGAATAACTGGTGAGAGTAGACATCCCTGGTATGTTCCTGACTTTAGCTGAGAAAGCTGAGAGCTTTCCCCTTTGAGGATGAAATTAAAGGTGGGTCTTTCATATATGATTTTTATGATCTTGAGTTATGATCCTTCTATCCCTACTTTCTTGAGGGAATTTATCAAGAAAAGATGCTGTATTTTGCCAATGCTTTCTCTGTATCTATTGAAAAGATCATGTTGTTCTTGTCCTTTCTTTTATTTATGTGATGTATCACATTGATTGTTTTGTGGATATTGAACCAACCCTGCATCCCAGGTATAAATTCCACTTGGTCATGGTGAATAATTCTTTTAATGTATCTTGGCTAGTATCTTGTTGGCTAGTATCTTGACAATTTTTGCATCCATGTTCATCAGGGAAATTGGTCTGTAGTTCTTCTATTTAGTGGGTCTTTGTCTGGTTTTGGAATCAAGGTAATGCTGGCTTCATAGAATGAGTTTGGAAGTTTTCCTTCCATTTCTATTTTTTGGAACAGCTTTAAAAGAATAAGTGTCAACTCTTCTTTAAATGTTTGTTAGAATTCCCCTAGAAAAAGCCATCCAGCCCTCAACTCTTGTTTGTTGGGAGATTTTTAATTATTGATTCAATTTCTTTACTGGTTCTGGATCTGTTCAAATTTTCTATTTTTTCCTGTTTTGGTTTTGGTAGTTTATATGTTTCTAGGAATTTGTCCATTTCTTCCAGATTGCTCAATGTGTTGACATATAATTGCTCATAACATTCTCTTATTATTATTTGTATTTCTGTAGTGCTGGTTGTGATCTCTCCTCTCTCACCCATTATTGTATTTATTTGGGTCCTTTCCTTTTTCTTTTTGATAAATATGGCTAAGTGTTTATCAATTTTGTTAATTCTTTCAAAGAACCAGCTCCTGGTTTCATTGATTTGTGCAACTGTTTTGTTTTGTTTTGTTTTTTAATTTACTCAATTTACTATTGAGTTCTGCTCTAATCTTTTCCCTTCTTTTGCTGGTTTGGGCTTTATTTACTGTTCTTTTTCTAGCTCCTTTAGGTTTAAATTTAGGTTGTGTATTTGAGACTTTTATTCCTTCTTTAGGAAGGCCTGCATTGCTATATACTTCCTTCTTTTGGCCGTTTTGCTGTATCCCAGAGGTTTTCGACTGTCATGTAATCATTTGCATTGGCTACCACTTTTTAATTTCCTCTTTAATTTCTTGGCTAACCCATTTATTCTTTAGTAGGATGTTCTTTATTTTTTTTTAATTTTTTTTCAACGTTTTTATTTATTTTTGGGACAGAGAGAGACAGAGCATGAACGGGGGAGGGGCAGAGAGAGAGGGAGACACAGAATCGGAAACAGGCTCCAGGCTCCGAGCCATCAGCCCAGAGCCTGACACGGGGCCCAAACTCACGGACCGTGAGATCGTGACCTGCCTGAAGTCGGACGCTTAACCGACTGTGCCACCCAGGTGCCCCATAGTAGGATGTTCTTTAATCTCCAAGTATTCATGGTTCCCAAATTTTTTCTTGTGGTTGATTTTGAGTTTCATAGTATGGTGGTCTGAAAATATGCCAGACAAGATCTCTATCTTTTTGTACTTGTTGAGTGATGACTTGTAACCCAATATATAATCTATTCTAGAGAATGTTCCTTGTGGACTTGAGAAGAATGTGTATTCTGCTACTTTAGGGTAAAATATTCTGAATATATCTATTTAGTCCATCTAGTCCAGTATGTCATTCAAAGCCATTGTTTCCATATTGATTTTCTGTTTACATGGTCTGTCCATTGGTGTAAGTGGGGTGTTGAACTCCCCTACTATTATGGTATTATTATCAATGAGTTCTTTGTTTGTGATTAATTGATGTACATATTTGGATTCTTTCACATTGGGGGCATACATATTTATAATTGTTAGATCTTCTTGTTGGATAGACCCCTTAATTATGATATAATGCCCTTCTTTATTTCCTGTTACAGTCTTTTAGAATCCAGCTTGTCTGATATAAGAATGGCTACTCCAGCTTTCTTTTGATGACCATTAGCATGATAGATGGTTCTCTATCCCCTAACTTTCAGTCTGCTTGTGTCTTTAGGTCTAAAATGAGTCTCTTGTAAGCAGCATATAGATGGGTCTTATTTTCTTATCCATTCAGATACATACCCTATGTCTTTTGATTGGAACGTTTAGTCCATTGACATTTAGAGTGAGTACCAAAAATTGTAAATTTAGTGCCATTGTGTTGCCTTGAGTTGATGTTTCTGATGACATTCTCTGGTCCTTTCTAGTCTTTGTTGATTTTGGTCTTTTTTGTTTTGTTTTGTTTTGTCTTTTCTCCACTCAAGAGTCCCCCCTTAAAATGTCTTGCAGGGCTTGTTTAGTGGTCACAAACATTTTTAGATTTTGTTTGTCTGGGGGAATTCTTTATCTCTCTTTCTATTTTGGATGACAGCCTTGCTGTATAAAAAATTCTTAGCATAATACCCTCCAGTTCCATCCACATGGTTGTAAATGGCAAGATTTCATGCTTTTTGATTGCTGGGTAATACTCCATTGTATATATGCTAAGTGAAATTAGTCAGAGAAAGACAAAAATCATATGACTTCACTCATATGAGGACTTTAAGAGACAGAACAGATGAACATAAGGGAAGGGAAACAAAAATAATATAAAAACAAGGAGGGGAACAAAACAGAAGAGACTCATAAATATGGAGAACAAACAGAGAGTTACTGGAGGGGTTGTGAGAGGGGGGATGGACTAAATGGGTAAGGGGCACTAAGGAATCTACTCCTGAAATCATTGTTGCACTATATGCTAATTTGGATGTAAATTAAAAAAATATAAAAAACAAAATTAAAAATAATAATAATAATAATAATAATAATAAAATCTTGGCTGCATATTTTTTCAATTCTGCCCAGTGAATATATCCTGCCAGTTTTTTCCAGCGAGCCAAGTTTCTGTGGGTAGATCTGCTGTGAACCTGATCTGCCTTCTCTTATGGTTTAAGAACTTTCATTCCTTTGCTGCTTTCATAATTCTTTCCTTGTCTTTGTATTTTGTGAAGGTGACTATGATATGCCTTGGTGATGGTTGGTTTTTGTTAAATCTAATGGGAGTTCTCTGTCATTCTTGGATTTTTATGTCTGTGTCCTTTACAGATTAGAAAAGTTTTCCACTATAATTTGCTCACATTAACCTTCTGCCCCCTTTTCTCTCTTTTCACCTTCTGGAACTCCTATGATTCATGTGTTATTCCTTTTCAATAAGTCACTGAGTTCCCTAAGTCTTGTATCATGATCTTTTGCTTTTGTTTTCTTCCTTTATCTGCTTCATTATTCTCCATAATTTTATCTTCTATATCGCTGATTCTGTGCTCTGCTTCATCCATCCTTGCTGTCATGGCATCCATTCGAGATTGCATCTTGGTTATAACATAACCAAGGATTTAATTTCATCCTGACTAGATTTTTTTAAATCTCTGCAGAAAGGGATTATATGCTTTTTTCAACCCCAGCTAGTATTCTTATTGTTGTAGTTCTAAATTCTATTTCAGACATCTTGCTTATATCTGTGTTGATTAAGCCCCTGATTGTCATTTCTTCCTGTTCTTTCTTTTGGGATGAATTAATATAAATGAACTGATATATCTATCTCTATCTATCTCTATCTCTATCTCTATCTCTGTCTCTATCTCTAATCTATAGATATAAATACATATGTAGATATATATACACATACACATATATTTTAAATTTCTTAGTTTTAATTCCAAATATGGTAAATACTGACAGATATCTATATAAACAAAGGGTCTTTGTATTAGGACCATTAATCATTTTTAAGAATATGAAAGGGTAACAGGACCAAAACTTTGAAAAATAAATTCTTTAATATATGAGACAATCACCACAGTGGAATCCTAATTTATTATATTCTACCTTTAAGTAATAAGAATTCAACATATAGTGACAAAAATACGATATTTTTAGTTCATAAACCTACAAACAAGTGAGAACTTTAGTGTATTTTATTTTTCCACACTTAAAATAATTCAGGTTATTATCTCATAATATTTATTTGAAAAGGAAAATACAGTTCCTGCAGATATAGCTATATACATAAATATGATAATTGCTAAAATGATGAGGTTTTATTTAGCACTGTCATTTGAACTCAGAATCAATTTTAGTTTTTCATTTATCACATATTTAAAATAGATGTACAACTAATGTCTTTTTATGCTAATTTAAAGATTTAATTTATAGATATCAAGGTCTATATCATTTGAAATAAAAAAGTTCACAAATATAAAATAATTTCTACTAGGTAAAAGTCTTATTTATTTAAACTTAGATTTGCTTGCTTAGAATTGTCATGGTACACCTAATTGTTTAATAATACAATACTTAGAAGATTACTTTGACTTGTATGTATTCATGATTCTATGAGATTTTGAGAGTTACCTAACATTTTCATTTATAAGAAATGAAATTTCAGTTTCTCTGAGTAAATCACATATTAGTAGCTACCATTTATAATGTGTTTCCTTTTGGCGAATATGGGGAGCAGAATTCTCAAGATTCCCTCCAAAATTCTTGTCTCTTTTTTATTTAGTCAATACTAAGCTATCTAGGTACTTCTTCAAATGAACTTTGTAGATGTAACTAGGATACCTTAAAATAGAGATGATCCTGCATTTTCCAGATTGGCCTAATATAATCACATGAACACTTAAAAGCTGCAGTTGAAGGGAGAAGCCTTAGAGAGACAGGAACAGCAGCAGAAGAAAATAGAGAAGAGACATAAGGCAAAAGAGATTAGGCATTGACTTAGTTATGACTTGGCCTTGAAGCTAGAAGAATGGGATGCAGAGCCTAAAAATGCAGTCAGCTTCTACAAGTTGGGAAATATTCCCAGTTACAGTCAGCAAGGATGGGAATCTATGACATACCATTACATGGAACTGAATTCTAGCAACCTGAATGAGCTTGGAAGTGGATTCATACCCAAAGCTGCCAGAAAAGAATTATAGAGCTGTCAACAACTTGATTTCTGCCTGGTGCAACCTGGAACAGAGAACCAATTGGACTTCAAACCTACACAACCATGCGAAAATGAATCCATTCTTTTTTAAGCTGCTAAATTTGTGATTTTTAAAGGCAGAAATAGCAAACTAATGCAGTCCATAATTAACCTTTTAATTCCTTGCAACTATTCTCTGAGCTAGAAACTTTTTTTTTTCAGCTGAAAGAAGCTGATATTAAGTAGCATCCCAATGTCATATAACTAGTAAGTGGTAGACACAGGCTTAAATCTGTCATCTGATTCTAGTAAACATTCTCTAGCACCCTTCACAGCCTCCAAATCATTTGTGAAAAAACTGACCCCCCCTAAAAGTTACAGTTCATTAAATGTTTCATCAAATATTTATTTATCCCTATTTTTTCCCCAATTGGCAACTTTCATGTTTGCTACATGCTTTCTCTCCTTTTGTAGATAATGGTTTCTCTGTGCTGGCAAGTCATTGTGCTCAAACTGAACTTTGATTATTTTCTTTGTTCTCAATTTCTCACCTCCTCACCAAATTCTGTCCTTCTTTCAAGTTACCACTCTGAAATGACTCCTACAGAAAACACTTCCTGGATGTGCCATTTTCACTCTAACATCTATCCTCCAAATGTCCATAGATTTTGTTTTTAGCTATAAAGTACTATTTTTCTTTTACTTGTAAACAGCCTTATATAGTTTACTTATAGTATTTTTTTTTCTGAGATGCAAAATATGTGATAAATACCTTGACAGAAGTTACTTTTTCATCATTTGTAGTGACTACCGTCTGTTGTACACATAAAAGATACTCAGTAAACAATCAGTGATTAGTTTATTCACTAAACAATTGCCTATGATTTCTTCCATTCATTAATTTCTTGGAGAATTTATAAGATTTCCTGGAAAATATGTAAATTGTGTACTACATAAGCATATTTAGTTATATATTTAACTATAAATAAAAACCAGTATTTATTTGATTACCATGAAACAAATATAAACATGAAGCAAATAGCTAATAAATATTTTAAATCAGCTGATCTACAGTTACATAGATTTATTATTCTTACACAGTACAAATTTATTCAAAATCAAAAAACTTTCCTTTTTCAATAACTTATTTAAATCATATATTAAGGATCCAAACATTCTAAGAAAATGCCTCAGTCCAACCTGAAGTACGGTGAATTATTTGATAGGAAAACTCTTTAATAAACTCTGTTCTGACCCAGTGGTCAGGAGTTAATTGGTATTCAAATCTCTCTTACTTGCTCATCTACCAAGAAAAATAATCATCATTTTGCTCCTCCTTTTAAGTAGGTAACATGATGTTTAATGCTTATTCCAATTAATTATTCTCCACATCTTTAGTCTTTGTTCATATCCAGAGAAAATAAAATTGTTCTTTTTCTGCAAGTGCAAAAGGACGAGAATTGTCACTGATTTTATGCAAATTAATTAAAAATCTGCTCAATCTTCAATTTTAACTTTTATTTTTCTCTTCAAGCATAGTTAATATCCATTATTTTGTTTGCATAATAAAGATAAAACCAGAAGTATCCTAACAGCACACATTAGAAATCATTTATTAAAATAAAAAATGGATGGCATGAAGAAAACTTCATAATATTGGCTAAAAATAATTCAGCTTTCTTATCCCCCACATTGACAAATTCCCTCAAGGAAAGAACCTTGAATCCCATTTTCCTTTCCAAGGTTCTTTTTCTGGACTCTGAGGACCTCTAGTACTTGTTGCTTCAGGGTCCCTCCACTTCCTCTAAACAATTGCATATTTTATCTAACATTTCTAGTGGTTTGGGGCAAGAGTATTGCCCTGCCACTAGAAGAAAAGCTGGGAAGAATTTTGACTTTTACAGTTAATCCAATGGAAAGATATTCAAAGTTCATAAGGGAAGAATAAGATTCATATTTAAAAGATTGATCTCTCTGCTGTGTTGGTATGGGAAATCTCAGGCAAGAAATGATGGTGATTTAAACAATGGTGGTATAAGTAGAAATGAGGAAGAAATGGACACTCGTAGGCTTTATGTTAGAGGTATACAGAATTATCATTAAGAATTAAATATTTCTTGGGTGCCAGGGTGGCTCAGTCTGTTAAGTATCTGACTCAAGATTTTGGCTCAGGTCATGAACTCATAGTTTGTGGGTTTGAGCTCTGCATCTGGCTCTGCACTGACAGCGTGAAGCCTGCTTGGGATTCTCTCTCCCTCTCTCACTGCCCATCCCTCAGTAAATAAATAAACTAAAAAAAAAAAAAAAAGAATTCAACATTGTTTTGTACAAAGATTAATTCACAAATTTCCTGCAAATTAAACCAAATAACACAGAATGGAAAATAAATCAATTATATTGTTATATTTTCATATAATGAGACACTAGGTAGTCAGTAAAATTGTGTTTTAGAAAATGCTTTAATAACATGGACTTAGTTGTGATGATAAATTTAAAAACAGTAACAAAATGTTTATAATATATATACTAGAACAATCTTTTATGCCATCATGACTACCCTATGAAGCAGATTCTATATTTATTGCCATTTTACAGATGAAGAAAATCTTTATAACTTCTCCAATAGCTTGTACATAGTGAAGCTGACCTTTGAAACCAGAACTACATGTAATAATACACTATATTATGTATATATATATATATATATATATACACACACACACACATACACATTTATACATCTATATATACCATACTGTAATCTTTAATATTGAGTATATTTGAGCAGTATGATAGGTATATTTATTTATATATTTTTTAAATTTTTTTAACGTTTATTTTTGAGAGACAGAGAAACACAAAGTGCAAGTGGGGGAGGGGCAGAGTGGGAGACACAGAATCAGAAGCAGTTTCCAGGCTCTGAGCTGTCAGCACAGTCTGACACGGCTTGAATCCACGAACCATGAGATCACAACCTGAACAGAAGTCAGACACTCAACTGACTGAGCTGCCTAGGCACCCCTATATTTATTTATATTTTATATGTATGTTTTTAAAAACTTTGTGGATATTATTGCCATTCAGAATATTGCCCATATGTAAAATGTAAAATCTGATGTTTTACCAATGTTTATTTTATCATCAACACAATTAAGATAATGTACATGTAAATGAATTCCCCTTTACAAACCCTCTCTCCTCCATTTTTATTCCTTGTCTGTCACCAGGTAATCTTTCTATAAATATAGATTTATTTGTATTGTCTAAAATTTTATATAAATGGAATTCTATAGTATATACTCTTTTTACAGCATCTTTCACTCATCTTAATCATTTTGAGATTAATCCATGAAGTTGTCTGTTTCAAGATTATGTTCTTTCTTACTGCTGTATAGTATTCCATTGTATAGACATATCACAAATTGTTATACTTTCCCTGTTGTTGGACTTTTAGGCTCTTTTTAGTTCTTGGCTATTATAACTAAAGCTTCTGTGACCATTTGTGCACAAGTCTTTTTATGAACATATATTTTAATGTCTCTTGGAGAACCAGGGGTGAAGTATTAGGGTCAAGTTCTAGATGTATTTTTAAATTAGAAAAATTACACTGCTGAACTAGTTTTTTCAAATTGTTGTATCCTTTAACATTTCCACCATCCATTTATGAGAGATACAGGTTTGCTACATTCTTGCTAACACTTGCCTGTGGCCAGTCTCTTTAGTTGTTGTTGTTTTTGTTGTTGTTTTTGTTGTTGTTGTTGTTGTTTATGAGCTTTATTCTCTTATACTTTTCAGCTTAAAATCTTTTTTTTAAGTTTTTTTTTTAATTCCAATTAGTTAGTATACACTGTATATTAGCTTCAGGTGTACAATATAGTGATTCATCATTTATATACAACCCCAGTGCTCATCACAACAAGTGCCCTCATTAATCCCCATCACCTGTTTTACCCATCTCCGCACCCCTTGGTAACCATCAGTTTGTTTTCTATAGTTAAAAGTATGTTTCTTGGTTTGCCTGTCTTTTCCCCCACTTTGCTCATTTGTTTTGTTTCTTAAATTCCACATATGCATGAAAATATATGATATTTGTCTTTCTCTGACTGACATACTTCACTTAATATTATACTCCATCCATATCATTGCAAGTGGCAAGATTTCATTCTTTTTATGGCTGAATACACACACACACACACACACACACACACACACACACACCCTCCTCTTTATCCATTCTTTAGTCAATGGACACGGGCTATTCCCATAATATGGGTATTGTAGATAATGCTGCTATAAACATTAGGGTGCATGTATCCTTTTGAATTAGTATTTTTGTACTCTTTGGGTGAATACCTAGTAATTAAATTGCTAGATCATAGGGTAGTTCTATTTTTAACTTTTTGAGGAACCTCCATACTGTTTTCCAAACTGATTGTACCATTTGCATTCCTACTAAAAATGCAAGAGGGTTCCTTTTTCCACATCCTCACCCACACCTGTTGTTTCTTGTGTTGTTGATTTTAGCCATTTTGACAGGTGTGAGGTGATACCTTATTGTAGTTTTGATTTGTATTTCCCTGATTATCAGTGATGTTGAGCATCTCTTTATGTGTCTGTTGACCATCTGTTTCCTTTCTTTAGAAAAATGTTTATTCATGTCCTCTGCCCATTTTTTCCATTGGATTATTTGTTTTTTTGCATATTGATTTTGATAAGTTATTTATAGGTTTTGAATACTAACTTTTTTCAGATATATCATTCGCAAATATGTTCTCCCATTCTGAATTGCCTTTTAGTTTTGTTGATTATTTCCTTCACTGGGTAGAAGCTTTTTATTTTTATGAAGTCCTGGTAGTTTATTTTTGCTTTTGTTTCCTTTGCCTCCAGAGACATATCTAAAAGGAAGTTCAGACAGGTGATGTCAAAGAGGTTACTGCCTCTGTTGTCTTCCAAGATTTTAATGGTTTCAGATCTCACATTTAAGTCTTTCACACTTTTGAACTTATTTTTGTATATGGTGTTAAGAAAGTGATCCAGTTTCATCTTTCTGCATGTTGCTGTCTAGTTTTCCCAACACCATTTGTTGAAAAAACTGTCTTTTTCCTATTGAGTATTCTTCCCTGCTTTGTTAAAGATTAATTGACCATATAGTTATGGGTTCATTTCTGGGTTTCCTATTCTGTTCTGTTAATCTATGTGCCTATTTTTGTGTCAGTCTTTTTAATTTTAGCTATTCTAGTGGGTATGTAGTGGGATTTCATTGTGTTATTTTATTTGTATTTCTCTAATGGCTAATGGTGTTCAGCAAATTTTCATGTATTTATTTTATAGCATAATTTTTGTTAAGTGGCTATCCAAAAAATGTGTTTAATTATGTTAAAAATGAGCTATAAGAGTTCTTTATATATTCGAGATACAACTACTTTATGAAGCATGAGTTTTACAAGTACTTTCTATTAGTCTGGGGCTTACATTATCATTTTAATAATATTTACATATAAGATTTAATATATCTTCTTGATTAAGTTGTAGTACATTGTGTCAGCTAAGCAATTTTTGGATTTTAATCTAAATTTTAAAAATGATTGGCATAAAATTATTCATAATATATCTTATATATTTTTTAAAGTTTATTTTTGAGAGAGAGAGAAAATGAGTAGGGGAGGAGCAGAGAAAGGGAGAGAGAGTATCCCAAGCAGGCTGTGTGGCATCAGTGTAGAGCCCAACGTGAGGCTAGAACCCATGAACCATGAAATCATGACCTGAGCTGAAATCAAAAGCCCTTCCCCAAACAACCAATGTAAAATTGTATTGTCCCTCCACACCCTATCCATCCAGCACGGTAGTGATTAATTCCTAACATGCTGTAGGTCACTGATTTATTGTGTTGATTATATATTCTATCTTACATTAGAATGTGAGTCGTTTGTGGTATGTGATTTGTTTGGTTGTTTGTTTCACTGTATATCCTCAAACCCAAGGAAAATACTTGCAGGTGTGAATTAATTTAAAATTTAATTGAATGAGTATACAAAAAATGAACGTATCACATTTACTAATAACCTGGTGGGTGAAAGTGAAAAAACATTTCACTGAATCAGACTAGCAAATATTGACAAATATTAAGGATGTACAACATCCAAATTTTGATTGAAATAGGAACTCATTTAGATTGCTAGTGGGAATGAAAATTTGTGCAACTACTTGGTAGATCAAATTGGCAGTATTAATATAATTGAAAATACAAATATCCTAAGATTGAGCAATTCTATGACAGGTATTTTCTTTAAAGAAACTCTTGCTGTGTGAAATGACATAGGAAAAGGAATTTACCAGTGAAAACTGCCCAAGAATCAATCAGTAAGAAAATTGATGAATAAAATGTAATATTTTCCACAATGACATAATAATGTAATCAGAGTATGCTAGATCAATTTGAAATATCACAAAGAATTCTATGAAGATATGAAGACACTTATGAATAGAGAAAAAATAAATTGTGGCATGGTATGTAAATATACTATTAGTATGAAAAAATAGAAACTTATAAAACAATTATGTTTTTGGATATATACATATAATATTATATAAGCAAGAATATAAAAATATGCACTAACATCATAGGAAATAAAGAGGACTACAAATGTATCAGTAATGTCTCCCTTCTTTTATTTAAAATCATGAAATTATTACAGTGTGCTGAGTATTATTCACTGGACTTTCAAAACTATTCTCTATCCTTATCCATATTACTCCACATACTTGGAGGCTGATATTTTTACTAGTAATATCAATGAATGTATTTGCCATCCCTTGCCTACTCTTTGTGTTTGGCCAACACAAAGCAATGTCAAGAAATTGGGTTGCCTGTCCTGCCCTTAATGCATCTGCTGGGAACACCTTTTCAGAACTCACTGAAGGAAGTATTTATAGCCAAAGCATTCCACAAAATTTGTCTAACCAGACAACAAATTTTTCAACAACTTAAATTAGACTGTGAGCTGACAATAGATTCCATTGTGCTTACCTATACCTTATCATACTGAAGCAGTTAAATTTTGTACCAATGGAATTTTCTATTTAATGTTCAATTATTATATTGCTGGAAACAACACCTTGTGACATTAAATTGCCACATTATAGGATAGTTCATATAATCTGAATCAATTTATTTATGCCGATTTTTCCATATTTTTCCATATTTCCCCCTTTTATAACCTAACCAATTTGCATTTTTCTATAACTTTCAAATAATTCACTTACAAAGTTGTGTTTGATCTCCTTCTTACTGACTTTTGTCTCTGTTGACTTAGACTTTATATTACAAAGGTGTACAACAATTGTTTAATTAAACTGTAAATTGAAATCATCCCTATTCCACAAGACTAACAAGTCAAAAGTGGGACTAGCTGAATGGACTCTGTCTTTGATTATAAATTTCGAGAGAGAACAAAGAACAGAATGTCTGATACATGATCTGAGCATGGAGAAGTACTCTCACCTTAAGCAGTCAGATATTTCCCTCACAAGTCCCAGCACTGGTAATGTGCTGGCCTCCAACCCCCAACTGTGTAAACCCCTCTACTCCAAGCACCTGTGTCTCCTGTGAATTCCCCTCCCTCATTCTCTTTTTTCCGACTTAGTCATGGTGTCTGCTCCTCCAGTTATTCATAACTGGCTCATCTCAGCATCTCTTTTTTGTTCCTTCAACCATCTAATAATTATTTCATCAATTACCTATAGTATGATTATCTCTCTTGGAAATACCTAGCATTGTTCTTCCTTTCTGATTGGACCTTAATAAATACACTTGTAAATCCATTGCTAAAGTGTTAATTATTTCCATAGTATGAGTCATGGAATTATTCAACTAATATTTCTTGAAATTGTGCATCGATTACAATTCTTTTTAATGGACTAATAAGCCTTCTCTTACAAGTGTGCTTATAATGGCATAAGTGTCTAAGTGTCTGGAGGAAACATTAAATATAGATGCCTTGAATCAGCTACTATTGCAGATACCAGATTTTATGATGCAATCTCCACTGGAATTAAAAGTATGTTAAAAAGATTCCTCTAAAGTGGTTTTTTTTCCTGGATGTAAACAGTTTTATTAAATTTATATGTCAGAATCTAAAACTGCCTTGAAATGCCATGATTTTCATATGTCAACACCTTGATTTATATGTCTATAAAATATATATTTCATGGGAAATTTACATGGTTACTCCAGAAGTTACTCATTATATTAATGCATCCATACCATATGTAGCACAATCAGAAACCACTTTGTATGAAATCATTGACTTGAAAATCACATCTGCTGGCTTAAAATTGAATATAATGTAAAATATACATCTGTTTATTCCTAGGATATGACCAGAAGTTCCTAATTAAGAATCTACACTGAATATATAAACTCATGGCAACAAAACCATCTAGAATATAGTAAATTACCCAAATTGGTAGGCAATATGCTTATTTTTGATCACAAAAGTCAACTATATTAACAGTGGACTGAAACTATATGCTGAAATATATGGATGTTACCTAACATCTATGTTCCTTAATTACATTCTACACCCTATTGTAAAATAAGGAAATAAAAGCACTCAGATAATTTGTTTAATGTTAAGATTGATTAAGTGAATGTATGTGAAGTATTAAGACTGGTGTCTTGTATTTAATAAGGATTAACTTTTAAATGTTATTATTACTAAGGTTAATATTTTTTTCATTACCTTTACTGCTATTACTAAATAAAGTAACATTCATTTACTTGGGCATTATACCATACAATTTCACTTCTGTGTGGAATTTAAGAAACCAAACAAACCAGCAAAGGGAAAAAGAGAGAGAAAGAGAGATAAACCAAGAAACAGACTCTTAACTAGTTAAGAGAACAAACTGATGGTTACCAGAGGGAAGTAGGTGGGGGGATGGGTTAAATAGGTGATGGTTGTGCTGAGCATTGGCTCATGTAGGGAAGTGTAGAATCACTGTATGGTACACCTGAAACTAGTATTACACTGTATGTTAACTGGAATTTAAGTTAAAACTTAAAAAAGGCAACATTTTCTAAATTTTCATCACCTAATTTCCTTAAAGAAAACATTAGAGCTTGGGGCGCCTGGGTGGCTCAGTCGGTTAAGCGTCCAACTTCAGCCTAGGTCGTGATCTCATGGTTCCTGAGTTCGAGCCCCACATCCAGCTCTTTGCTGACAGCTTGGAGCCTGGAGCCTGCTTCGGATTCTGTGTCTACCTCTCTCTCTCTGTCCCTCCCTCACTTGTACCTAGACCCTCTCTCTCAAAAATAAATAAACATTTAAAAAAATTAAAAAAACAGAAAACATGAGAGCTTAATAATGATATGGTATATTACAGATGCCTTGACAGAAGAAGTCAAAATAAATTTGTTCTTTAAAAAAAAAGTTTTCTATTAATATGCAACTCCAAGTTCAACAATAATTCTGAGTCCTACTGAATTATTAAAGAGGTGCTATGCTTGTTTGAGACTAAATAAAATATATGTCCCCTGAAACATACACATAAATACTTGGAAGTATGGAGAATACATATTATGAGAAATGGAAACACTGGTATATGTAGATATATCTAGTTGCCCATACACTATACAAAAGCCTTTCTACATTAATAACCAAATCCCAGATGGAACAGTGTAAGGGGTGGACAACAATTTATTAGATTAAAAATTCTTTGACTTCTAACATTTTTACATTCATGCTTAATCATTTGTCATCAATCTAATGAAATGTAAGCACAGTCATCCAATGAAGTCTGTTTAAAAAATCCACTCTAGTTATCATGTACTTTCTCAGCATTCACATTCTCATTGTTCTCAGTCAAGATGTGCGTTTACAAGCAATGAAAAAGAAAAAACAAATAAGCAAAAACAATACCGGTATATTTCTGCAAGTATATTAGTGAATGGGGTAGGCAGAATTTGAAAGTGACACCCCCCAAGATTCCCTGTCGTAATTTCTGGAACTATGAATACTATAAGATGTTATTTCCATGAGCACATTATATTACTGACAAGAAGGAATTCATAGTAGATGTAATTAAAGTCACTAATCTGTTTGATAATTTGATATTATCAAAAGGAATATTCTTCTGGTAGGCACAATCTAATCACATCAGCCCATTAAAATCTAAATTCTCTTCTGCCCACCCAAAGCTAAATATTTGTCTACTTCTATTTTGTATTTATCTGCTTCTATTTTTCTTCTTAAATATGTGGAGTTATCAGTGAAACTATTGGAATTAGTACTTTGTTTTAAAAGTTTATTTATTTTGAGAGCAAAAGAGTGAGACAGAGCATGAGTAGAAGAGGGGCAGAGAGAGAGGGGGAGAGAGAATCTCAAACGGGCTCCACGTTGTGAGCACAGAACCCAGGAGGCCCAGTCCCACAAACTGTGAGTTCATGACCTGAGCTGAAATCGAGTCAGACACAACCAGCTGGGCCACCCAGGTGCCCCAGAACTTCTTTATTTTAATATTTTATGATGTGCAATTTATCTTTTTTTGTGTGTAACTTGTGTTTGTATTTTTTGTTTGTTTGGCTTTTTTGAGTCAATGATTCCCTAATATAAGTCCACAAATATTTAATCCTATACTTTCTACAAGGGTTTTATGGTTTTAACTTAAAGTTAAGTCTGTTATCCATTTTGAGTTAAAAAAATCCCAAGGTCATCCTTTTGTGTGTAGATACCCAATTTTCCCAGCACCATTTGTGGAAAAGATTATTTTTTCAATAGTGTTTTTTTTGCTTGCAGCACAATTATTAAAAATCAATGACTATAAATATAAGCATTTATTTTAATGGACTCTGAATTCTATCCCTTTATTCTATACATCTATACTTATGTCAGTACCACACTGTTTTAAGTAATAAAGCTTTGTAGTTAAGTTGAAATGAGAAGTTTAAGTTCAACATTTTTCTTGTCTTTCAAGATTATTTGGGCTCTTCTGAGTAACTTGTATTTCCATATTAATTCTAGGGATCAGATTCTCAATTTATATGAAAAAAACGATATCTGGGATTTCTATAGGGATTGCATTGAATTGGTAGATCAATTTGGAGAATATTTTCATCTTAGGTCTTCTGATCTATAGACATCATATGTATTTCCATTTATTCCTATCACCTCTAATTAAAACAAGAATTTTAATGTTTATTTATTTTTGAGAGAGAGAAAGAGACAGAACATGAGTAGGGGAGGGGCAGAGAGAGAGGGAGACACAGAATCTGAAGCAGGTTCCAGAGTCAGAGCTGTCAGCACAGAGCCTGACACGGGACTTGAACTCATGGACCAATAGATCATGACCTGAGCTGAAGTCGGATGCTTAACCGACTGAGCCTCCCAGGCACCCCTATCACCTCTAATTTTTTTTTTTATTTTTTTTTTTATTTTTAAATTTTTTTTTCAACGTTTATTTATTTTTGGGACAGAGAGAGACAGAGCATGAACGGGGGAGGGGCAGAGAGAGAGGGAGACACAGAATCAGAAACAGGCTCCAGGCTCTGAGCCATCAGCCCAGAGCCCGACGCGGGGCTCGAACTCACGGACCGCGAGATCATGACCTGAGCCGAAGTCGGAGGCTTAACCGACTGTGCCACCCAGGCGCCCCACCTCTAATTTTTTTTAATATTTCATAGATTTTAGAATGTAAGTCTTGCATTTCTTTTGTTAAATTTAAGTATTTTTTTCTGATGTTATCATAAATTCAATAATTTTCCTTATCTCATTTTCAAACGTTTGTTATGTATAGAAATACAACTAATGTCTTATATAGGTATGTCTTGGAAATATTGCAGGTTTGGTTCCAGACCACTGCAACAAAGCAAACATCACAATTAAAGCAAGTCATATATATATGTCAAATATATATATTTGTTTCCCAATACATATAAAAGTTATGTTAACACCATATTGGAGTCATTTAGTGTGAAATAGTATATGTCTAAAACACCAATGTACATATCTTAATTTAAAAGTACTTTATTATTTAAAAAATGATAACCATCATCTATACTTTCAGCAAGTTGTAATCACTGATCCCAGATCATCATATCAAATATAATAACAAAGAAAAAGTTTGAAATATTGTGAGAATTGCCAAAATGTGACACAGAGACACAAAGTGAGCAGATGCCATTTGAAAAATGCGCCAACGGATTTGCTTAGTGCCAGGCTGCCACGGTCCTTCAATTTGTAAAAGCTAGTTTCCAACATTTTCTATTGTAAAATCAGCTGTACATCTTTGTTTTATCCTCTGAAGGTAATCCTTTAATTCTCCAGCTACTTTTAGTATTTTCTCTCTCTATTTTTTGATTTACTATTCAGAATTTTTACTATAATGTACCCAGATTTGTTCATGTGCATATGTGTGTGTGTGTGTGTGTGTGTGTGTGTGTGTGTGTGTGTATGTGTGTATCCACTAAAACCTGGAATACTGTTTATGCCCCATTACATTTGTCTGCTCCATTGAGATTCAAATGACATGATATGTTAGTCTTTTTACCTCAGTCCCCTATACCTATGATACACCTTTCTCTAGTGTCTTCTTTTTTTGTTTCAGTTGTATATAAGTTGTAAACATCTGTGTTCCAATTCATAAGTACTCTTTTTTGCTATGTCTAATAAACTTTTAAACTTTTATTTTTCTTAATTTTATTAATAATTTAATTTTTTATTGATTCAGATTTTCTTCTGAGATTCTTCTTTAATGTGTTCTTTCTTTTCTCTGTTTATTTGAAACTATAATCATAGTAAATTAAAAATCCTTATAATTTCTCCAGTAACTAGATGCCTTTTAGGTGCTTTTTATTATTATTGTTATTATTCAAGTACAATGAACATACAGTGTTATATTTGTTTCAGGTGTACAATATAGTGGTTTAAAAATTCTATACATTACTCAGTGTTCATCACAATAAAAGTATTCTTAATCTCCTTCACCTATTTCAACCATCCCCCTACCTACCTTCCTTCAGGCAACCACCAATTTGTTCTCTATATTTAAATGTCTGTATTTTTGTTGTCTCTTTTTTCTTTGTTCATTTGTTTTGTTGTTTTAATTTTTGCATGTGAGTGAAATCATATATTAGTATCTTTCTGTGTGACTTATTTCACTGAGTATTATACCCTCTAGATTCATCCATGTTGTTACCAATGACAAGATTTCATTCTTTTTATGAGGCTGAGGATTGTTCCATTGTCTATATGTACCACATCTTCTTTATCTGTTCATCTCTTGATGGACACTTGGGTTGCTTCCATATCTTGGCTATTGTAAATAGCTGTAAACATAGGGGTGCACATATCTTTTTTGAGTTAGTGTTTTCTCTTTCTTTGGGTAAATACTTGGTCATGGAATTACTGGATCATATTGTAATTCTACTTTTGTTTGAGGAGACTCGATAATGTTTTCCACTGTGGCTGCACTAGTTTGCATTCCTACCAACAGTGCATGAGGGTTCCATTTCCTCTACATTATTGCCAACACTTGTTATTTCCTGTGTTTTTGAATTTAGTCATTCTGACAGGTGTGAGGTGATAGCTCATTTTTGTTTCAATTTGCATTTCCTTGATGATTAGGGATGTTGAGTACTTTCTTCAGGTGTCTATTTCATACCAACTCCATGTCTTCTTTGGAAAAGTGTCTGTTCAGGTCTTCTCCCCATTTTAAGTGGGTTATTTGTTTTTTAGTGTTGAGATGTATAAAGTCTTTATATATTTTGTATATTAACCCCTTATTGGAAATATCATTTGGAAATATCTTCTCCCATTCAGTGGGTGGCCTTCTTTTGTTTCATTGATGGTGTTTTTCACTGTGCAAAGCTTTTATTTAAGTGTAGCCCCAATAATTTAATTTTGCTTTTGTTTCCCTTTCCAGAAGAGGCATACCTAGAAAAATGTTTCTATGACCAACGTCAGGGAAGTTGCTTTCCGTGTTTTCTTTTAGGAATTTTGTGGTTTCACATCTCACATATTGGTCTTTAATATATTTTGGGTTTATTTTGTGTATAGTGTAAGAAAGTCGTCCAGTTTCATTCTTTTGCATGGAGCTGTCCAATTTTCCCAGCACCATTTCTTGAAAAAGCTTTTTCCCATTGTATATTCATGCCTCTTTCATTGTAGATTAATTGTCCATAAGAGCATGAGTTTATTTATAGAGTCTATTCTATTCTACTGATCTATGTGTTAATTTTTGGCCAGTATCATACTGTTTTGGTTGCTGCAGCTTTGTAGTATATCTTGACATGTGGGATCATGATACCTCCAGTTTTGTTCTACTTTTTGAAAATTGCTTCAGCTATTCACGGTTTTTGTGGTTCCATACAAATTTTAGGAATATTTGTTCTAGTTCTGTGAAAAACGCTGGTGGTATTTTGATAGGGATTGTACTGAATGTGTATATTGCTTTGGGTAGTATAGACATTTAACAATATTCATTCTCCAAATCCATGAGCATGGAATATCTTTTCATTTGTTTGTGTTATCTTAGATTTTTTTCATCAATGTTTTATAGTTTCAAAATACAGGTCTTTCACTTCCTAGGTTAAGGTTATTCTTAGGCATTTTATATTTTTGGTACAATTATAAATGGAATTATTTTCTTAATTTCTCTTTCTGATTCTTCAAATTATATTATAGAAATGTAACATATTTCTGTATATTAATTTTGTATCTGTGAGTTTACTGAATTCATTTATTATTTCTAGCAGTTTGGTAGAGTCTTTAGGATTTTCTATGTACAGTATTATGGTATTTGTAAATAATGAAAGTTTTACTTCTGCCTTACCAATTTGGATGTCTTTTATTTCTTTTTATTGTCTAATTCCTGTTACTGGGACTTCCAGTACTATGTTGAGTAAAAGTGGCAACAGTAGACATTATCTTGTTCCTGATCTCACGGGAAAAGCACTCAGTTTTTGACCATTGAGTATGATGTTAACAATGCATTTGTTATAAATGGCCTTAATTATGTTGAGGTATGTTTCTTCTAAATGTATTTTGTTGATAGTTTTTATCGTAAATGAATGTTCATTGTCAAAAGTTTTATTCTGCATCTATTGAAATCATCATATGGTTTTTATCCTTTTCCTTGTTAATGTGATATATCATAGTGATTGATGTTCAAATATTGAGCCACCACCTTTGCATCTCTAGATAAAATCCCACTTGAGTTTGGTAAATGATTTTTTAATCTATTGTTGGATTTGGTTTGCTAATATTTTGTTGAGGATTTTTGCACCTATGTTCATCAGAAATATTGCCCTGTATTTTTCTTTTTTCTTTTCTTTTCTTTTCTTTTCTTTCTTTCTTTCTTTCTTTCTTTCTTTCTTTCTTCTTGCCGCCGCCTCCTCCTCCTCCTTCTTCTTCTTCTTCTTCTTCTTCTTCTTTAATCTATTTTTGGCGTCAGAGTCTTGTTGGCTTCATTAGAATGATATTTGGAATCTTTCCTCTTCCTTCTATTTTTTGGAATATTTTTCTTTTACATTTTTTTTTTTTTACTTTTGATAAAAGAGAGACAGAGCATGAGCTTGGGAGAGTCAAAGAGAGAGGGAGACACAGAATTTACATCAGGCTCCAGTCTTTAAGCTGTCAGCACAGAGTCTGACATGGGGCTTGAACCCACGAACTGTGAGACCATGACGTGAGCCGAAGTTGGACATTCAACCAACTGAGCTACCCAGGGGCCCCTGGAATATTTTGACAAAAGCAAATATTAACTCTTCTTTAAATGTTTAGTGTAATTCATCTATGACACCATTTGGTCCTGGACTTTTGCTTGTTGAAAGCTTTTGACTATTGATTCAATTTCATTGATGGTAATTGGTTTGTTAAAATTTTCTATTTCTTATTGATTTGGTTTGGGAAGGTTATATTTTCCTAAGAATTTATTCATTTCTTCTACATTGTTCAGTTTGTTGCCATTATATTTTTTTATAATATTCTCTTATAATCTTTTGTATTTCTGTGGTGTCAGTTGTTACTTCCCCTCCTTCATTTCTGATTTTTATTTTTTTGCATCCTTTCTCTTTTATTAGTTGACTAAAGGTATCAATTTTGCTGATCTTTTCAAAGAAACAGATCCTGATTTGATTGATTTGTTCATTTTGTTGTAGCTGTTTTGTTTTGTTTGCCTCTCTTTCATTTACTTCCGTTCTAATCTATATTATTTTCTTCCTTCTACTAGCTTTGGATGGGGATGTATATATTCTTTTTCTAGACCCTTTAGGTATGAGGTTTAGGTTATTTAATTGAGATTTTTCTTGCTTCTTGAGGGAATTTCTTGGCTGATCCATTTATTCTTTAGTAGCATGCTATTTAGCCTCCATGTATTTGTAAGGTTTTTTTCCAAAATTTTTTTTCTTATGATTGATTTCTAGTTTCATACTGTTGTGGTCAGAAAAGATACATGATATGATTTCAATCTTTCTGAATGCTTTGAGACTTGTTCTGTGGTCTTACATGCGATTTGTTCTGGAAATGTGCACTTGAAAATAATGTGTATTCCACTGGTTTGATGGAATTTTCTGAATATATCTGTTAGAAACATCTGGTCCAGTGTGTCATTCAAAGCCATGTTTCCTTATTGATTTTCTTTCTGGATATTTTATCCATTGATGCAACTGGAGTATTAAAGTCCTCTACTGTCATCTTATTGCTTTTGATTTTATGCTTTTTGTCTGTTTATAGTTACTTTACGTATTTGGGTACTCTCATGTTGGGTGTATAAATATTTATAATTTTTGTATCTTCTTGTTGGATTGTTCTCTTTAACATTATGTGGTGTTTTCCTTTTGTTTTGTTCCAGTCTTTCTTTTCAATTATTTTGTCTGATATAAGTATTGCTACCCTAGCTTTCTTTTAGATTCCATTTGCATGATAAATGTTTTTCCATCCTTTTACTTTCAACCTGCATGTCTTTAGGTCTGAAGTGAGTCTCTTGTAGGCAGCATATAAATGGCTCTTGCTTTTTATCCTTTCAGTCACCCTACGTGTTTTTATTGGAGCATTTAGTCCATTTACATTCAAAGTACTTATTGCTGGATTATGTACTTAATTGCCACTTTGCTTCTTATTTTACAATTGTTTTTGTAGTTATTCTCTGTTCCTTTCCTCTTGCTCTCTTCTATTGAGGTTTGATGACTTTCTTTAATGATATGCTTGGATTCCTTTCTATTTATTTTTTGCATATATATTACAAGTTTTTGATTTGTGGTTACCATGAGGTTGATATATAACATCCTATGATATAGCAGTCCATATTAAGCTGATAGTCACTGAATTTTGAATGCATTCTAAACAGTAAATTTTTATTCCCCCCTCCATGTTTTATGTATATTATGTTATGCTTTACATCCTTTTTATTTTGTGAATCTCTTGTTTGAGTTTATAGGTATAATTGATTTTGCTGCTTTTGTGCTTTAACCTCTATACTGGTTTTATAAATGATTAATCTTACTAATTTATTATGTTTGTATTTACCTGTGACTTTTTTTTGTCTCCTAATTTTCTTCCTCCTGATTTATGGCCTTTTCTTTCCATTCAAAGAATACCCTTTAATATTTCTTGTAAGGCTAGTTTTGTGGTGATGAACTCCTTTAACTTGTGTTATTATAGTGAAATTCTTTTATCTCTCCTTCTAATTTGAATTATTGCCTTTCTGGATAGAGTATTCTTGGCTGCAGTTTTGTTTTTGTTTCTTTTTCCAACCCTTCCCCCACCCTTTCAGCACTTTGACTATATCATTCCTCTCCCTTCTGACCTGCAAAGTTTCTTCTGAACAATCAGCTGATAGCCTTATGGAGTTTCCCTTGTATGTAACTTTTTTTTCCATTTGTTGCTCTTATTTTTTTAAATGGTTATTCATGTATTTTTTTGAGAGAGAAAGAGAGAGAGCATGAATGAACGGGGTAGGCACACAGAAACAGGGAGAGAGAAATCCCAAGCAGGCTCTGCACCATCAGCTCAGAGTCCAATGCAGGGCTTGAACCCATGAACTGTGAGATCATGACCTGAGCCAAAACCAAGAGTCGGATGCTTAACCAACTGAGCCACCCAGGTGCCTCTCTCTTGTTGCTTTTGAAATTCTCTCTTTATCATTCCTTTTTATCATTTTCATTATTGCGTGTCTTGAGGCGAACGTCCTTGGGTTGATTTTTGGGGGGACTCTCTGTGACTCCTGAATATGGATTTCTGTTTAATTCCCCATATTAGGGAAGTATTCAGCTATTATTTCTTTAACTAAATTTTATGTCCCCTTTTCTGTCTCTTTTCCTTCTGGGAGTCCTATAAAGCAAATGTTATTTTGTTTGATGATGTTGCTGAGTTCCCTTAACCTATTCTCACTTTATTCTTCTTTCCTTTTTTTTTTCCTTTTTTCTGTTCAGCTTGCTTGCTTTCCATTACTCTGTCTTCCAGCTCACTGATTCATTCTTGTGCTTCCTCTAATCTATGATTGTTTCTCTCTAACATATTTTTTAGCTTCAGTTATTGAGTTCTTCATCTCTGATTTGTTTTTTTTTTTTTTCTATCTCTTTGTTGAAGGTCTCACTGAGATCCTCCAATCTTTTCTCAAGTCCAGTATCTGTATGATCATTATTTGGTGAATTCTATATCAGGCATATTATTCATCTCCATATAATGAAGCTCTTTCACTGTGATTTTGTCCCATTCTTTTATTTGGAACATATTTTTCTATCTCTTCATTTTGTTTATCTCTCTGTGCTTATTTCTATGTATTAGGAATGTCAGCTATGTCTCCTAATCTTGAAAGGGGTGGACTTATGAAGAAGAGGTCTGTAGTGCTATGTGCCCTGTTCACTAGAACCAGGTGCTTTAAGGCCATCTCCTATGTGTGTTGAGTGAACTCTACTACTGTGGCTGAGTCACATTTACCTTACAATGATAAGTTGGCTGCAATGGCCCTCTTTGCTGGTTGTGGTCAGGGTTTAGTCTCTGTGCTGTTAAGGAGCCAGTCTGGAGCTACCTTGGTCTAGTCATTGAATCAGGCCAAATTCTTGCCCTTAGCTCATTTACCAGGGCTGTGATCACACATAACTGCAAGGCACTCTCCTTACATTGTCTTCTGAGAAGCCTTAATTTGTGAGTGGGGCCTGAAGTCAGACCAGATGCCTGCCTCCAGTCTGTCTGTTAGGGTTGCAATGACCCTAAACTACAAGGCTATGTCTTTATACTGCGTCTATCAGGTTTATGTTGAAGAGCAGGGCTGGCAGTCAGATCAGATGTCTGTCCCCACTCACTGCTGGGGCTACAGTCAAATTTGTGTGTGTGGTTATCTTCCCCTCTCCCCAGAGCAGCAGTCACTATGGAGTAGGACCAGTTGCTGTCAGGGCTGCTTGCAGAAAAGTCACATAGAGTGCCACTTTAGAGGGACTCCTACCCACTGCTGTGGGTTGGATGAGGCGAGTCTGCAGTAGAGCACACAGGCAGTGCACACAGTGTTTGCAAGCTAGGTGGAGAGTGCTAGTGCTTTTCCATGCAGTTTGTCAAAGTCTAGGCTGGTGGTTGCTAGAAGGAAAAATGGACCCACCAGCTCTTTTGTTCTTGAAGTATTCTAAAGATACCTGCCCCTCCAGCACACATTCTAAAATTAGTAAATGCATCTTCCTGTATACCCCAGGCACTTTCAAACTGCTGTTTCTATGCAGCATTTCAGTGGGGTTGTTTATTCTGTCTTTTTAGAGGTGGGGGCTCAGTTTCCTATTGCCCTGTGTCTCTCACAGAGCTAAGCACCCTGATTTTTTTTTTAATTCCTGGAGTTAAGCCTCACTGATCATAAAAAACTCACAAAGTCTGGGGCATCTGGTTGGCTAGTCAGTTAAGCATCTGACTCTTGATTTCAGCTCAGATCATCATCTCACATTTGTGAGATTGAGCCCACCTCAGGCTCTGTGCTGACAGTGTGGAAACTGCTTGGGATTCTCTCACTTTTGCTCTGCCCCTCTCTCACTTGCGTTCTCTCTCTCTCTCTCTCTCTCTCTCTCTCTGTCAACAGTAACTAAATAAACATTCAACACAAAACAAAACAAAACAAAACAAAACAAACTCACAGTGTCGAGACCCATTGGTTTCCAAAACCAAATGTTATGAGGACTTGTCTTCCCAGTGGAGGTCCCCAGTGCCTGAAGTATCTGGTGTGAGATCTTCTCCTCTCCTTTCTCCATGCTTTGTAGTGTCTCTCCCATTTGTGGTTAGTCTTTCTGGGTGTTTGGTCCCCAACCACAACTCATGTATCTGCCCCTCCTACACTTTTCTGTGTGGCCTCCTCTTTGTAATTAACTGTGAAGAGTCTGTTTTTCCAGTCTTTGTATTGTTTTCTGGGTTACTGCACTGATAAAAGCTGTCATCTAGCTGTATCTGTGGGATGAGTTGAGTTTTGGATTCTCTTAATCTGCCATCTTCCCAGGCTCCTGGACATCTACAACTGGGCTGGGGTAGGGACTGACTGAATATAGGAGGAGAGTGTAGATGTTTTTCTTTTGAATATCTTCTTCCTCCTTTGTTTTTAGTCATGAAGTTATATTTTCTGCCTCTTTGTTTTTAATCATGAGGTCCAATTTTCTTCAATCTCTTCTCATTTTACCTATGTCAAATGTTTTGTTTAAATAATTGTAAAGACTCCAGATTATGTTATCTTCCTTCTTAGAAGACTCAACCTCCTATATGCTAAACAAATAGAGGGATAATCTTAATCTCATGATGGACTCTGTTGATCCAAAACTGGATTACAGCCCTCAAAATCCTGAAGCTTAGGTTCCTGATCCTCCAGAGTTTTAAACGGATAACCTGGTATTTTCTGTAGTGTCCCTCACTTGAGTAGATTCAGAAATCTAATATCTGTTTCTACTACCTGTCCCCAATCTCAGTTCTAATTTTCAGTGGCTTTCTTTTATGTTCTGCTTCTCTCCCCCATAGTTGCAGGGCTGGGCAAACAAACCTATGGAGAAAAGTACCTGTGTGCTTGAGGTTTCCTGAGTCTTTGCCAAAGATTTTGCTGGTTGTTTTATTTTTCCCCACAAGAGCTATTTGTGGGTGCAGAACCCAAATTGTCAGCCGCCTGAGTGGATCTAAGATAAAAGCTGCTATAGAAGCTCAGTCCTCCACCTGAAGATTTATCCCTTTCTGGAGTCTTATTAGTTCCTATAATGCTTTTTGTTTCAGCTTCTCTGTTACCCTCAAATAATGTTGTTTAGTTATTGTCTTCCAGATGACTTGTTTACTGCCAGCAACTTTATTAAGAGAAAAGGATTTAATACAATGAATCTGATACTTATAAATATATCAGAGCTACTGAAAGAGTGGTCTCTATGCTTGTATCTAGAGAAAATACCAGTCAACAGTACAACTCAGACTCTTCCCAGGGCAGCTGTTACCTCTTTCATAATCAGATAGATGGAAAATCAAACTGAAGCCACTGACAATAACTGACTTAAAGAACACCACACCATTGACACATTCAGGGCACCAGGAACCTGAGGATAACACCAATGCTCTGGACCCACCTGTAGCTACTAACTGAACACTAGTTTGCTGCTGCAGGCAAACAGATAACCCAAATCACCTCATGACTGCCAGAAGCATTAGTCATAGTTGCAGAAAGTTAGCCTATGTCCCATTTTGGATTTCTTAATCTTAAGGGAATGTTTTGGAAATTTATTGAGAAGGAAATCTGAACAAGAGTGTAGCCTATTGTTTCTCCATTTAATATGAATAATGTTACTTCATAATTAAACTAAAAAATAGTATTTCTCCAATTTATAAACATTGAGTTGATAGTCTATCAAAATGTTCCTATTTTAAATATATAATCATTTAACATTCTATAGCCAATTTTAAGGTAATCACTTTTATCACTTAAATTTATTAAGCAACCTCTCTTATACATCCCTTGAGGTTTCTAGAAGTAACAAAAGTAGAGATATCTGGTGATAACTTTTTTTTTCTGCTTTACTGCAATAATTTTCCTATTTTTACAAGTATGGCTATATATTAAAAATAGTTCATTTAAGAATAAATAGTGTTAAGTGGCTTAATATTAAAAATAGTTCATTTAAGAATAAATAGTGTTAAGTGGCTTACTTAAATTAAAATAATGATAAAATAGCAACCAAATATTTTTGAATAAACTAAGTTCTATGGTATCAACCTATATAATTTTTTATATATTTCTATCATTCTGCATGCATTGTCTTTTTTTTAAATAAAATAACTTTAAAATGACTCCTTATTGATATATTTTTTCTTATTACAAAAATGGTATATATATTTAATTATTGAAAAAATGCTTAAATGAATCACCCATATTTTAATCTGGCAATTGAAGTACTATAAAAAAGTATTTTATTTTTCTTGTTTCTTTGGACTAGGCAAGAGGTTGGCAAATGCAAAATCTTGGCTATATTAGGGAATTTTGATGGAGCCCAATCATGTCCTTTTGTGTAGTTAGTGCCTATGACTGTGTTAAATAATTGCAACAGATACATCTGGCTGACATAGACTGAAATATCTACTATGTGGATCTGTACAGAACAACAACAAAAAAAAAAGTGACCCCTGAGCTATAGTTCTTTTCTTTTGTTATTTAAAACTTTGTATTTATTTCTGTGAATTATCTGCATCTATTGTTTGCTATTTTAAAATTTGGATCATTGTCCTTTTCTCATTGATTTGTAGAAACCAGTTATTTATTGTATATGTTACTAGTATTTTCCTTCATCAATTTCTTTTTCTTTAACATTTGCTTTTGATAACTTTTTTTGTAGGTTAGTGTAAAATTTTGACATACCGAAAGAAAATAATGTTTTGTTTTGTTTTGTTTTTAATTTTTTTTTTCAACGTTTATTTATTTTTGGGACAGAGAGAGACAGAGCATGAACGGGGGAGGGGCAGAGAGAGAGGGAGACACAGAATCGGAAACAGGCTCCAGGCTCCGAGCCATCAGCCCAGAGCCTGACGCGGGGCTCGAACTCACGGACCGCGAGATCGTGACCTGGCTGAAGTCGGACGCTTAACCGACTGCGCCACCCAGGCGCCCCTTGTTTTGTTTTTTAATTGCTTCTGTTTCTTAGGAGATCATTTCACACTCATAAATGTTATTTGACTATATTATTTTTTTTTTACTTTGTAATTTGCAAGTTATATTCTACTCTATTTTGTGCATGGCATGGGGTAGAAATACAAATTTATTTATTTTAAAGGTAAAAGTCAGTTACCCAACACTATATATTAAATAGTTATCTTTTCCCACTAATAATGGCAAGTGTTATATATTAAATGCTCATGCTATTAATACATTAAGAATGCATTTTTCATTTATACTTCTAGATAAATAGTAGAATAACTTTGCTAAGTCAGACAAAATATTCTGTTCCTAATTTATTGTCAACTGCATTGAGTTTATATCTAACAATTTTGCCATATCAAATCTTCCTATATAGGAATACAATATTATTATTTCATACCATTTAAGACTTTCAAGAAAGTTTTAGTGTTCTAGATTTTAGATTTGGGCAATTATTCCTAAATTTATTTTTAGTGGCAATGCCTATTTTAAGTTGCCTATTTTATTATTGGTATATATGGAAGTAATTAGCGTATTTATCTTACATAGAGACAGTTTTAGATCTCTTTTTAGTTTCTCTGTCATTGGGTGATTGTATTAAATGATATAAGCTCATACTTTCTTGATTATATAATAAATTCCTGTGTTTATCTTTTTTTTTTTTACACTTACCTTCCCCTTTATTGCATTTTACTACATTAGTATAGCATCCTAACCTAACCATCTCTCTGATACTTCATTCTAGCTAATGGAAATGAAACTTGTTTCTATTGAACATTCTTTCTTCATGCTTTACAAACATATTCAGATTACTCTAAGCAAATCACACTGTTCTCTCTCCCATTGCAGTAAATTTAGATGTGGGCAATTAATGGCGCTTAAAGTATGTAAAGTATGGTAGGTTCTGCAACAAAAACTGTTGATGACGCCCGGAACTGATGCATGTCTTTTATAACCATGCAGTGAGCCACCCTGAGAGCAAAGATAGTACTTTGAGGAAAGTAGAAGAAAAATGGAAAATATAAATTAAAAAAAAGCATAGTTTTAAGAAACTGTGTCTACTTTTCAAAGAGCTCCATTTTGAAGTAATGACATTCCATAGAGTTTAAGGTGTGTGAACTGCAATTTTCTATTACTTGCAGCCAAAATTTCTTACTGATAATTGATGGGATAAATCCTTTAGAAGAATATTAATTATTGGTAGTAACAGCAGCCATCAACAGCACATCAACAGCAGCTTGTATCATTTTAACCCAATCTTACTAAGAATGGTTCATCAGAAGTTGATGTGAAAATTTATTAATTTGAATTTTTATTTCTATTATAATGATCAAATAGTTCCTTATTTATTAATCCATTGTATTATTTTAAGTAATACAAATTAAATTTTATTCCTTGAATAAACCTACTTCTTCATGGTGTAGTAAGATTATTTTAATATACTGCTTGGATCAATTTATTAACATAATAGTTAACAGTTCTCATATGCATGAGTAAGATTGGATGATAGTTACTTTTGATACCATCTACATTTCCTGCAAAAATGCATCAAGAAGTTTTTGTTTTATTTAAAAAAAATTCTTTGTTTTAAATAACCAGATACCAAATAAATATGTATTTTTCAACATGATGATTTGTAGGTAAAGTTAATATAGAAAATACATGTTTACATAAGTATCAAAATTCAGTATATTATTCTAGTTCAGTGACATATGGATAAAACCTCCAGTTCCTTAAAATTAATTAATATCATAGTTAACTTCAGACATTTTTTAATTAAGCATAGTTTGCCTACAGTAAAATGTATACCTTCTAAATGTCCAGTTTGGTGATTTTGACAAATTGACCCAATCACATAACCACCAGCCAAATCAATATACAGAATATTTTCATCACCCCATAAGGCTCCCTTATTTCACTCTGCTGCCAATTTACTCACCGCTTGCCTTCGGCTACAAATTGACTTTTCTCTATATATAGATTATTTTTCCTCTTCAAGATTTTCATATAAATTTAAAAATACATTATGTGCTCTTTTCCTTGTGACTTCATTCCTTCAGAATAATGCTTTTAAATTTTATACATATCATTTCATGTATCAATGATTTGTTTCATTTTATTGCTAAAAACTGTTTACTTGTATGGAAGTACCTCAATCTGTTGCCATGAAGTTGCAATGAACATTCATAAAGTTTTGTTTTTTTTTTCTTTTGGTTTTTGTTTTTGTTTTTGTTTTTTTTTTTTGATTTATATTTTCATTCTTTTAGTAAATGCCTAGGAATGGAATAGCTGGTCAAATTGTATTCTAGTTATCAATTTATTGGTCTCTTAGCTCCAAATTCACCTTCCATTGCTTACTCCATAAAAATAAATCTGGGATATTTAAAAAAGTTCCTCTGCTATCTGGCATGAAGTTAAGATTTATGAACAGAAGATGATGGTAGAAACATTGCAGGAGTGGGAAAGGGATAGTTTTCCTTCTTCCTGGTTCAGATGTTTTTGAACATCTCTTGATGTTCATATCAGAATATATCATGGGCATAATAGATATGTTTGACATATCAGAAACCCTCTTGAAAGGTTTCTACAGCACAGATAGCTTCCCCAGCACCAGTATCTTTCTGTCTACAGGGGTAAATTCTACAGTGCCAGAATTCTCCAGTACAGATGGTTTCTTCTTCATGAATTCACACAGAGTGGGCAGCTATCCCATATCCTGTGTCCAAAGGCCCTGTGGTCACCATGGCCTAGGGACCGGCAGCTTCCACTTACACACCCTTTCATAGTGCCTCCAGTGCACAGCTTCTCCTGTGCCTAGAGGAAGTATTTTCAAGCAAAGAACCAAAGCATCTTCTCTGCCATCCAGGGAGTCACCTTCATGCGTGTGACTTTACCAGGGCCTACCTTGCTGCCTACGGATATTTGAATAAAGCTTCCTTTATTATAACACATTTTTAAAATATTGAAGTATAATTGATGCACAATGTTACATTAGTTTCAGGTGTGCAACATAAGGCTCAAAGTCTATACATTATGCTATGCTTACCACACGTATAGCTACCATCAGTCACCATACAACGCTATTAGATTACCACTGACTGTATTCCTTTTGCTGTATCTTTTATGCCCATGATATATTAATTCCATAACTAGAAGCCCGTATCTCTCCTTCACCCATTTGCCCATCCACTCACCCCCGCCCCTCTGACAATCGTCAGCTTGTTCTCTGTATTTATGGGACTATTTCTGCTTTTTGCCTATTTACTCATTTGTTTTGTTTTTTAAATTTCACATATAAGTGAAATCATATGGTGTTTGCCTTTCTGTAACAGCAAATACTTACTACATCAGTTTTTCCCTCATTTAAATTACTTTATGGTTTATTTCTCACTGTTGTACCATGTCAAACATGATTCATTTGTCCCTTCTCCACTTTTTCCACTACAGGGTTGGAAATTATACAGTGTAATTTTTGTTTTGATCACCTTATTCCTGAGTTGTAATCTACTGTTATCTCATATTTAGTTTTTTCTTATCTCCTTGTTTTAATTTTCTTTTAATTAGAATGATCATGGTCTGTAATTTGCCTTTGTTTCAGGGATTATAGTCTTATATGCTGAAAGAAAACTATTACTTCATACATTTTGTCTGGTTTTATAGTTGTTTACAGTGGAAGGGTTTATTCATTAAGAGTTACTCTATCATGGCCAGAAGCAGAAGTTTTGACAGTATAATTTTGAGTCTTCTAAAAGAGATGTATACACTAAAGAAAAAAAAAAAAAAACTCCAAGCCCCACCAAAGAGTATGTGTGCCTTGGAAATTACAAGAGAGCTATAATAGCCATATTAATATTTGGTGTTCAGAAGGTGATATTTTAATTTTTTTAACGTTTATTTATTTTTGAGACAGAGAGAGACAGAGCATGAACAGGGGAGGGTCAGAGAGAAAGAGGGAGACACAGAATCTGAAACAGGCTCCAGGCTCCGAGCTGTCAGCACAGAGCCCAACATGGGGCTCAAACCCACGAACTGCGAGATCGTGACCTGAGCTGAAGTCGGACGCTTAGCCGACTGAGCCAACCAGGCGCCCCGAGAAAGTGATATTTTACTCATTTATCCTTAGTATAATGACTATTTTTTCTATAATTAAAAATTTTTTTTTCTATAATTAAACTTGGAAATCTTGGGAGACGTTGTAGTGTAGCTACGTAATATTTTCTGCTTTTTCCATTAAAACATAAAAAATGTTTCTTACTTAAACATTTTCATATATAGCTTGTCATTTTAAGCCAGAAATCTCTACACATCCCCCCTTACTGAGTTTTAGCCTTCTGTTTCAAGTTTCTTACTTAATACTTTTGTCCATGTGTCCTATAGTTACATTCAAAATGCCAACATGAACTTATATTTCTTTTCAACAATCTGTCCATCACAGTCTACATGAAGAAATTATACCTCCTCACACAATTACCCAAGCCAGGAAATTGTCTTTTCAATCATAAGATCACATATATTACACACTCTTTGCATTTTTTGTATCATGCACAACCTTCTACCACTTCTCATTTAATTCAGATTCTCATTATAACTTTAATTGTATTTCTTGTCTTTTACCATTCTTTTGGTGTAATATTTCCTTACCATTCTTTTAAAAGTACTATTTCAAAATATTCTACTCATGTAATATTTCTCTTGCCATTCTTCTAAGAGTAATATTTCCAGGTGTAAAAATAGTTATTGGGATAAAATTCACCCCTTTTTAAATATTTGTTTACTTTTGAGATAGACAGAGAGAGAGAGAGAGAGAGAGAGAATGAGAACGCGCGGGCAGTTGGGGGAGGGGCAGAGGGAAAGGGAGACACAGAAACTGAAGCAGGCTCCAGGCTCTGAGCTGTCAGCACAGAGTCCAATGCGGGGCATGAACCCACGAACCATAAGATCATGACCTGAGCCCAAGTCAGAAGCTTAATGGACCGAGCCACCCAGGCTTCCTGGGATAAATTTCACTCTTCATTTGACCAATCAATTCAAAATTTGATGCCTGACTTCTTGTCTTCTCAGCTCCTATTACTCTGCTACATAATAGACATACTTACTCCAGGCATTCTAAGCTTTTCAAAAAAAAAAAATTCTTAAAATGTGTTACAATGTTTCAAGCCTCTGGGTTATTACACCTGCATGTCCCCTGGTACCATATCCCTTTGAATCCCCTTGCTGTTATTTTACTCTGCTCCTGTGGATTTCACTTACTGTTACATTCATCCCGAAAAGCTTCTCCTGTCCAGATTTTATATCTATTTTAAAGAGCTAATATTGCCTTGTGATAGATCTATTGAAGTACTTAGTAAAGTGTATTTATTCCAATTTTCCATTTAAATGTTTTCCTTCATTTGATCATCTTTAAGGAGAACCAATTTTAATAGACTTTGAAATGCTGGCATTTACCAAAATATATTCCACATGGAGTGCCATGTTTTAAAAATACTCTTTAGACGAATAATCTAAAAAGGTTTATAGACATAATAACATAATAGAACACATCAAATGTATAGTACTATTTTTATCCTATACACCAAAATAACTAAAAGTTTGTTTAATGTGTCCTAATGTATGCTCTCTACTATATTTAGTCACTATTAAATAGCTAAACTTTAAAATAATTCTCCATAGAAAAGATAAATAGAACAGTGGAAGACTCCTGTAGGGCACTGAGGTGCCATAAAATAGATTAAATGAGAGACAAACTTTCAAAGAATGTAGAAGGTGAAGGACAGTACCAAGTTTTGTAAAGAAAAAAAAATTAGTTTATTCCTCACAATATGTTCTCTGGAGGCAACACAAATCTGAAGCTTGATCTATGCATTAGGGAGAAGGAAATAGAAACTGCATGCTCAGGAGAATATAGCTATAAACAAATAAATTGGTGATGTTTATTTTAAACCATATTTTCCATACTTTTGGCTTGTTTTTGATTCACACTATGATATTAAAAATGGTAGCTCACAACTTTCCAGCACCCAAACTCAAATTACTCAGTAGCTCAGGAGTATAAGAGCAGCAAAAACTTTTGTATGTTATAGCTTGAAACCAAGTATGAATAAATAAATAAATATATATATTATATAATATATATATTATATATATGTATATATCAGAAGAGCAAATAACCTGTCTATATTCTCTCTCAACTCACTAATCTTCCTTACATTCCTCATGTACTGGGTAATAGGAAAAGAAACTAATTTCATACCAACCATTCAATGAAGACAGATATACTCACTGTGAGCTATTCTCATACTCATTAGGTTATATTTAGCTGTGAAGACAAAAACCACTATTAACTTAGATGTAAACAGGATAGGAGTTTCTTTCTCACCTACATTAGGTTGGAGGTTAAGCAGCTACTGCTGTGTTGGTGCCGTGATGCACAGAGACCCAGGCTCCTTTTGTACTTGCCACTCTTCCACTTTGCCAGATTTGAGTTGTGGCCTCACCAGTAGAATGGGTGGCTGGGAATTGTAGGATTTGACTGTTGTGATTTTGTCATTTCTTTAAAAATTTTTTGTTTGTCTATCATGTGTCAACCAAGAAAAAACACAGAATTGAAATGAAACAAACACGTTTATTTGAGGGTCTTAGAATTGCCATTCAGGGAGCACAGATTTGGGTGGTCAAAGGGGCTGAGGGAGGGGGAAATTGAGGAGATGTTAAAGGGTACAGACTTGCTACTGGTAGATTAATAAGTTCTAAAGATCTGATGCAGAGAAGAGTAATTATAGTCAGCAAAACAGTATTTTAAACTTCAAACTAGCTAAGAGGCTAGATCTATTTCTATAAGTTCATTTTTTTTAGATTCCATATATAAGTGATATCATACACTGTTGATTGTTCTCTACCTGTCTTATCTCACTACGCATAATGCCCTCGAAGTGTCACAAATGGCAGGATTTCCTTCTTTCTTGTGGCTGAATAATAAATAGTCATGTTATACAATGTCTCACATTTTTATCTGTGTATCTGTGGACAGACACTTAAGTTGCTTCCCTATCTTGCCCATTGTGAATAGTGTTGCAATATATGAGAGTGCAAATATCTCTTCAAGATCCTGTTTTCATTTCCTATGGATATACCCAGAAGGGGTATTGCTGGGTCAGATAATAATGCTAGTTCTCATTTTTTTTTTTTTTTGAGAAACTTCATACTATTTTCCATGGGGGCTGAACCAATTTCCATTCCCACCACAGTGCACAACCATTCCCTTTTCTCCACATCCACTAGATGTTCCTGCTCTTCTTACCAGATACTGGTTGACTGAATATCCAGAGGGTTATTTCTGGGCTCTGTTCTGTTCCATTGGTTTACATATCTATTTTTATGTTAGTACTGTACTGTTTTGTTTTAATTACTGTGGCTTTGTAGTGTAGTTTGAAATCATGAAATGTGATGTTTCCAGCTTTGTTTTTCTTTCTTAGTATTCCTTTGGCTATTCAGAATCTTTTGTGGTTTCAAAGGAATTTTAAGGGTTTTATTTTTCCCATTTCTGTGAAAAATGCTATTGGAATTGTGATAGAGATTGCATTAAATCTATAGAGTTCTTTGGGTATTAAGTACATTTTAACAATATTAATTCTTCCATGCCATGAACATGGGATGTCTTTCCATTTCCTTGTGTCTTCTTCAGTTTCTTTCAATCAAAAACTTGCAGATTTCATTGTATAGATATTTTACTTCCTTGGCTAAATTTACTCCTAAGTATTTTATTGTTTTTGATACTATTGTGAATGTAATAGTTTTCTTTATTTCTTTTTTTGGATTTGTAATTGCTAATATATGGAAATGCAACCAATTTTTTGTATGTTGACTTTATATCCTACAATTTCATGAATCCCTTGATTAGTTCCAAAATTTTGGGTTGAAGTCTTTAGGATTTTTACATATTAGATCATATCATCTGCAAATAATAGCAATTTTTCTTCTTTATTTCCAATTTGGATGCTATTTATTTATTTATTTATTTATTTTTGGGGACAGAGAGAGACAGAGCATGAACGGGGGAGGGGCAGAGAGAGAGGGAGACACAGAATCGGAAGCAGGCTCCAGGCTCTGAGCCATCAGCCCAGAGCCCGACGCGGGGCTCGAACTCAGGAACCGTGAGATCGTGACCTGAGCCGAAGTCGGACGCTCAACCGACTGAGCCACCCAGGCGCCCCTGGATGCTTTTTATTTCTTTGTTTTGCCTGATTGCTCTAGCCAGGAATTCCAGTACTATGTTGAAGAGTAATGAGACTATATATTCTTGTCTTGCTCTTGATCTTAGAGGGAAGCTTTCATTAGGTGTGTGTGATGTTAGCACTGGCTTGTCATATATAACCTTTATTATGTTGAGGTATGTTCTTTCTTCACTCAATTTGTTGAAGGGTTATATCATGAAAGGATGTTGTATTTTGTCAAGTGCTTTTTCTGCATCTCTTGACATGATCATATGATTTTTACCTTTCATTCTATTAATGTATTTTATCACAATTATTGATTTGTGTATGTTAACCCAATCTTATATCCCAGAGACATATCTCACTCAGTCATGGGTAATGATCCTTTTAAAACGGTGTTGAATTTGGTATGCTAATATTTTGCTGTGAATTTTTGTATTAATATTCAGCAGAGATTTCTTGTACTGTCTTTATCTGGGTGTATTTCACAATGATCTCACCTCTCTTTGCCGTAGACACAAAGTGATCTTTGTAATCCTTACCAAAAAGAAAAAGAAAAAGAAAAAGAAACAAACAAAACCATCAAAGCAAACCAAACAAAGCAAAACTGGTGTGAAAGTATATAGGGCTCCTCAGAAGTCTCAACAATTTCTCACTCTCACACTAGTTGGCACTCAGTCTGCAGCTATTGATTAAAATTGCCGTTTAAGTGTTACCATTTTACGACTGCAGCACCCACTGCTCCATCTAAGCAGACCTTGGTTACCATATGTCGCTAGGTGTGCCTTATTTTCTAGACATTGAAGGGATGGTTTGCCATATAACCTCCGTTTTCATATGAGCCCCCCAAAAAAGTCATTGATTTTTATTTTTTGCGCCTTCCTCTTATTGTAAGAATAAGAGTGAAGACTTCTAAGTTCTTCAGATGCTGAATCTAAAATCAATAGTCTGGCTTTTTGATAGTTTGTAGAACACATCAATCCTTCCAGGTTACATTGTCCTCAATGCACTTTCCCCTTGTATCTTGAAATGAATAAGTACTTCTCATCTTTTAGATACCAACCTTCAATGTCACTACAAGGGCAGTGGAGGCCCTCTTGTTATTTTATCTAAAATAACTCCTTTACTCTCATCTTTATGTTATAACACACTTTATATCATTTGTCAAAATCTTAAATATTTTTTTTCCAAATTGTCTTCTCTTGTAAAATAAAAGTTGTAAAGGGATAGAAATATGCATAAGTTTTATTCATTTCTTTATAAAATACTAAAAAAACAAATTTTACTAAATACTGAAAATGTAACACTGAATATGTTTCTTAATACAAATGCATTTTTATAGAATAAATAATCCATATTACTTGTTAAAATATATGATACAAGTCTGTGTGTTCAGATATCTTTTAGATATTTTCCACTAAAATCATACCTATCTTGTGACACCTGGGTGGCTCAGTCAGTTAAGTGTCCGACTTCCGCTCAGGTCACGATCTCAAGGCTCGTGACTTCAAGCCCCACATCGGGCTCTGTGCTCACAGCTCAGAGCCTGGAGCCTGCTTTGGGTTCTGTGTCTCCCTCTCTCTCTGCTCCTTCCCCACTAGCACTCTGTCTCTCTCTGTCTTTCAATAATAAATAAAAGTTTAAAAAAGTTAAAAAAAATAAAATCATACCTATTTCAACAAAAATTTTCAGGAAGCAATGATGAAATACTTGATATTAATTATGGCCAACTTTATTGTTTTTTAAATATTTTTATTTTATTTTACTTTAGAGAAAGACAAAGAACAAGAGCATGTGAGGAGGGGAGAGGGCCAGAGGGAGAGAGAGAGAATCTTAAGCAGGCTCCATGTTCAATGTGGAGCCTGACACAGGTCTCCATCCCATGATCCTGGGATCACGACCTGAGTTCAAATCAAGAGTCAGACGCCTAACTGACTAAGTCACCAGGCACCCCATGATCAACTTTATTGATATCTGGGAATCAAAGTTTTTCACATATTTTTGTAAGCACCTAATGTCATTTACTATGTTTCTTCTATACCTAGCACTTATTAAGACAAAAAAAAAAAAAAAAAAAGACCATACCTCATCAAAGGTAATGAATGCAATTGTCTCATTATACCTCTCTCTCTCTCTCTCTTTCTCTTTTCCTAATCCCCTCATCTCTATATATTGTGTTTACTTCTAGGCTCTCATTTTGATTTTTACCAGATAAGAACAATAGTTATTTTTATTCCTATAAAATATAACTTGAATAAGCATCTGTCTAAGATTTCAGACTTGCCTATAAATAAATTCAAAGTGTCATTAAATAGCTTTACATCATAACAAACAAAAAACACTTTCATATAATCATCTGTGATGAAGTGCCAGCGAAGAATATGGAGCAGAGCCTGAGAAACTCACAATGTCATGTCAATCGAGTTATAAATAAATTTAAATTGTTTTAAGCTATTGAGAATTTAGGGTTGCTTGGTTTTGCAGCATAATTCAGCTTTATCAAACTGATACAACAAGATTCTAAATGAAAACCCTAATTAACCTTGTGCTAAACAGCTGTGATGGCAGTGAACATTTTTTTTTCATTTCTTTATAATTGTTACTTCATAGGTTGTTTTATTGAAACTCGCTCAACAATCTTCAAACCATTTTATATGTTTTAATAACACTACCATAAGCAGTGGATAACCTTAATCGTGAGAAGGCTTCATAATTAAGGGCTTGGATTAAAATATATCAGGAGTTTACAGCTATTTCACATGGGGACTCATGGAATGTTGAGGATATGTCCCCCTGAAGGATATTAACTATACTGCTTCCTGCAAGTTTTCCTTTTACACAGTTTTAACCTTTTTTTTTAATCCCAGTAACACTAGGTTCTCTCTTTTTTTTTAATGAAATTGACTAGGCAGCATTAAGCCTATTATTGTTATTCCAGGGATAACAATCATCAGAATTTTTTCTTTATAGTAAAAATTTAAGGACTTTCATTTCCAATGAATGGTGATTGTCCTTGAAAAATCATGTAAAGTAACATTCCCCAATTTTATTCAGACTTTTATGCAGACATATACATTTGCTAAGGGGAAAATAGCAGTGTGGAATTATTTGATTTAAAAGCTTCTTTGGTTTATTTCTATTATGCCTAAATTTTCAGACGGAAATGCAAAAATTAAATGACTTAGGATGTTTGGTTTGCTTAATATTGACTCTGAATGAATGTTTCCAAATGGCCTTAAGTAAATTATATTTTCCATGTAATAGACTAATAACAAATGAAATGCTTTTTACCCCAGTGCTTACCATTTACTAAAGAGTCTTGTTACATATGTATGCTTATTTTCTAAGGCTTGGCACTATCACAGAATTCCTGCAGTTCTTTTTTCTTTTTTCCTTCCTTCCTCCATCCCTCCGTTCCTCTCTCTCTCTCCATTCTACACCTCCTTTTCTTTCCTTTTTCTTTTACTTCTTTGTTTCAATTTGGATATCTTCTTGCATACCCTGTGGAAATAAAATAATCAGTGATGACAATGTGATACTATTGTGTTTTTTTTTTTTTCAACGTTTATTTATTTTTGGGACAGAGAGAGACAGAGCATGAATGGGGGAGGGGCAGAGAGAGAGGGAGACACAGAATCGGAAACAGGCTCCAGGCTCCGAGCCATCAGCCCAGAGCCTGACGCGGGGCTCGAACTCACGGACCGCGAGATCGTGACCTGGGTGAAGTCGGACGCTTAGCCGACTGCGCCACCCAGGCGCCCCGATACTATTGTGTTTTAATGTCAATAGCATTAGATTTAAACCATCCTTTTAAAAAAATCTATTTGCAACAGACTAGAAATAGAATTGAGGTTTTGTACAGATCAAAAACTGCAAAAAATTAGTAACTATCAGACTTAAGCATGTGACTTCATCTTTCAAAGAACAAATGCATTTTATCAGATATTCTAGAGTAGTCCGTTGTTCAGTGAGGCTGAAGAATAGTGTATTATGTATGCCTAGAGCAAACTCCCATTATGTAGCTATCTGGCTAAGGTTCATCCTAATATTCTTAGTCACTTTTGAATAATCTTTAGTAGGATCCCTAACTACTCTTAGGCAGTATCAAAATACCTTCTTCTTTTTTCTTTTTGTTTTTTTTTGGAATAGATTTATAACATTGCTAACTTGGCTATATTTTAATGTTTTAAATTTTATACCATCAAATTCTTAGTATTTTCCTGACATCACCTTCTCTCTAAAATATGCATCTATAAATATACATCTATATGTCTATATATATTATTATTATACAAAATTGTAATCTACATTGTGATGGAAGTTCAAATCAAATAATACAACAATGGAATGTAGTTCCTGTGGTACTTACAAAACAATCTCTTGGTAATGGCCTGTAGGTGTTAGGCAATCAAACACTGTAATCATGATTAATTGCTAGCCAACTAGCAAAGGGAGCCCCAGATGCATTTAAATACAGATTGCAGCTCAGCACGATATACAAATTGAAAGCTCTCTTCTCTTTTATTAGTATATCTATTAAAATAACTTACTCTGCCCATCTAGAAGCATGAAGTACCTTTGAGGGTACAAAAATAAGTTGCAAACCCATTAATAGAACATTTGTGTATTTGAAGACCTTTACCTTGCTAAATGAACTCTGCTATTTGCCTGCTCTGTGAGGGAAAATAGTGCTATGAAGAGAAGCAGATTAAAAACTAAGACAAATTCTTATTTATTTATCTGGGCCATAAACCTAAATAGAAAAATTTCCCTTTTCAGTAGAAAGGTTATCCGATGGACCCATTTCAGACATATAAAGAACAGAATTTCTCTTCCATCATTCGTCTATCGCCACATAGGACCCTCTAAGAATGCATATATAGGGCTTTCTAACTAATATAGAAATCTCATATTCTTTGTTTGGACATGGGGAAAGGTAGAGACTATCTCTCCCATCACCAGAATGATTATCATCATAAAGCGGATGAAAACTTTAACACAATCAATCTCTTCTACAAAGATAGTGGAAACAAACTAAAATGCCAGGACTTTTAGAACGCTCAGTGTTCCCTTGATGTGGTCAAATTAAAATTCCTACCATGTTGCTCTTTGTGTTGCAGACCATCTGACTAGTGCTCTTTGATACCTCACAGACATGTTCCTCTGTCTCTCTGCATAATATATTAAAAGTGTTCATCAGTGGTCATCCCCACCAAAATTCTTGCATCTCTGATATTATTAGATTAAAAACCTTAACTAAAAATTCATCCTGGTACCTGTTTTTTGGTTTTTTTTTTAACCAAATGTATTTTTTTAATGTTTATTTTATATTTTTGAGAAAGAGAGAGAGAGAAAAAAAACACAGGGTGCACAAGTGGGGGAGGGGCAGAGAGGGAGGGAGGCAGAGTATCCAAAGCAGGCTCTGCACTGTCAGCACAGAGTCCGATTCAGGGCTTGAACTCATGAACCGTGAGATCATGACCTGAGGTGAGGTCAGACACGTAACCAACTGAGCCACCCAGGTGCACCCTCCTTTTTTTTTCCTTTTTTTAAATGTTTACAAACTTTAATTAATACTACCTTGAGAATATAAACACATTATAGAATTCAAATGGAAGTGTTAATAGAAAATAATTTAAGTTTTAGGAATTATAATGAAAGGTGCACAAAATTATTGATTAAAAAATTTTAAAGATAAAAAAGAAAACTCCTTTACATTTATTTATATATTTATATTTATTATACAATTTGTATAATTGAATCTATCAATAAGAAATTTGTTAAGGTATTTATACATATTCTACCCACAAATAAGGTTTTAATAAAATATACATACATACATGAATGTACTCAAAGGTACACTTGAAACACTTTGAAATGTTTGAAGGATGAAGGACTAGGTACTTTGTAGCCATTTGTTTTGTGATAATCCAAATTTTATCTGAAAAAGATGGGTCTAATACTTTATTACTGCTTCTGTAACATAGTATTTCAAGGCCTGACCTTTGCCCTTCTATAGTATAGTTTTATAGGTTACAATAAGGAGATAAAACAGACAGGAGGGTTTTTATAAAAATTTTATTGGCAACCAGATAAATGCCATGAGCATCAAATGATGAACAAAGAACTCTAACTAGAACTTATCATTCTTTGTTATCTTGGTTATAAGATAAGGATTCATGTTGCATTTCCCTGAAGGAACAGATTAAGTACATCAAGTACCTGGGAAAGGAAAGGGCAAGGAGTGAAACTCATTTCTCCCTTACTGAGGTGATATCCCATGGAAAGAATACCTCCTTCCAGGCTTTCTTGTAAACATGCTAATGGTACTTATCAGTAGACTTAATAGACACCCTATCTAAGAAATGTGTTTTAGGTGTCAAAGTCCTGAAAGTCAAGGAAAATGTGAGGAACCAATGTAGACTGAAAGAAACCTAAGAAGATTGTGAAACAAATCTGAAAGGGATCCATATTCTATTAAAGAGAGCCTTGGGGCAGTTGTCAACATTTGAGCAGAGTCAGAGAACTAGATAATTTTTGTCTTATTTCAAAATTTGAAAGAATATTGAAAACTTTTTTGTGATATAAAACATATTTGTCAATGGTTTATTTTAAATAAAATTAGAATTACTGGCTTATGAAGAATGGAATCACTGGTACAAAAATGGGAATTAGCCACATGGGCATTTTTTTGTGTTGCACCTAAAAAATATAAAACTGCAGGGCACCCAACCTGAAACATATTCCCTTAAGAGTAATGATTCTGCACACATCATTCAGAAATCCTCTGTTAATCCAAAATTTGATTAGAGCTAGAAAGAAGAGGACATTTAGAAACTGTACTCAAGGACTCAAGCTTCTTCAGAAAGTAACGTTGTCCCTGGTTTTTGCCTTTAATCACTAATAAAAGTTTTAGGAGGCTTCTGGGAAGATGGCGGCGTAGGAGGACGCTGAGCTCACCGCGTCCTGCGAATCACTTAGATTCCACCCACACCTGCCTAAATAACCCAGAAAACCACCAGAAGACTAGCAGAATGCAGTCTCAGGAGCCAAGAGCAGATGAGAGGCCCACGGAAGAGGATAGGAAGGGCGGCGAGGCGGTGCGCGCTGCACAGACTGGAGGGAGGGAGCCGGGGCGGAGGGGCGGCCCGCTGACCTAGCAGAGCCCCCGAGTCTGGCTGGCAAAAGCGGAGGGACCGGATGGAGTGTGTTCCGACAGCAAGCACGACTTAGGATCTGGGAGGTCATAAGTTAACAGCTCTGCTCAGAAAGCGGGAAGGCTGGAGGACAAAGGGAGGGAGAGTTGTTGAGCCCCGGGTGACAGAGGTCAGTTTGGCGGGGAACAAAGGCGCTCACCAGCGCCATCTCCCTCGCCCATCCCCCAGCCAAAATCCCAATGGGAACCAGTTCCTGCCAGGGAACTTGCTCGCACCACAAACACCCAACGCTGCGCTTCTGCAGATCTGTCCCTCCATCGGGTCTGACTCCCGCCCAGTGCCACAGGGCCCCTCCCAAAGCTGATCTCCCAAGGAAAAGCGAGCTGAGCCTGCCCCTCCCGCCCCTGTGCACCTTGCCGATCGGCCCCAGCTGATACGCCAGATCCCCAGCACCCCAAGCCTGGCAGTGTGCAAGTAGCCCAGACGGGCCACGCCACCCCACAGTGAATCCTGCCCCTAGGAGAGGGGAAGAGAAAGTACACTAACCAGTCTGACTGTGGCCCCAGTGGTGAGCTGGGGGCAGACATCAGGTCTGACTGCCTCCCCGCCCACCAACACAAGTTAGTCAAGACAGCACAGGGGAAGGGCCCCGCAGTCTGGCACCACTCCAGGGACTATCCAAAATGATGAAACGGAAGAATTCCGCTCAAAAAAACCTCCAGGAAATAACGACAGCTAACGAACTGATCAAAAATGATTTAAACAATATAACAGAGAGTGAATTTAGGATGATGGTCATAATATTAATCACTGGGCTAGAAAACAGTATAAAGGACAGCAGAGAATCTCTTGCTACAGAGATCAAGGAACTCAGGAACAGCCAGGAGGAGCTAAAAAATGCTATTAATGAGCTGCAAAATAAAATGGAGACGACCACGGCTTGGATTGAAGAGGCAGAGGAGAGAATAGGTGAACTAGAAGATAAAATTATGGAAAAACAAGAAGCTGAGAAAAAGAGCTATAAAAAAATCCAGGAGTATGAGGGGAAAATTAGAGAATTAAGTGATGCACTAAAGAGAAATAATCTACGCATAATTGGTATTCCAGAGAAGGAAGAGAGAGGGAAAGGTGCTGAAGGTGTACTTAAAGAAATAATAGCTGAGAACTTCCCTGATCTGGGAAAGGAAAAAGGCATTGAAATCCAAGAGGCACAGAGAACTCCCTTCAGATGTAACTTGAATCGATCTTCTGCATGACATATCATAGTGAAACTGGCAAAATACAAGGATAAAGAGAAAATTCTGAAAGCAGCTAGGGATAAATGTGCTCTCACATATAAAGGGAGACCTATAAGACTCGTGACCAATCTCTCTACTGAAACTTGGCAGGCCTGGGGCGCCTGGGTGGCGCAGTCGGTTAAGCGTCCGACTTCAGCCAGGTCACGATCTCGCGGTCCGGGAGTTCGAGCCCCGCATCAGGCTCTGGGCTGATGGCTCAGAGCCTGGAGCCTGTTTCCGATTCTGTGTCTCCCTCTCTCTCTGCCCCTCCCCCGTTCATGCTCTGTCTCTCTCTGTCCCAAAAATAAATAAACGTTGAAAAAAAAAATTTTTAAATAAAAAAAAAAAAAAAAGAAACTTGGCAGGCCAGAAAGGAATGGCAGGAAATCTTCCATGTGATGAACAGAAAAAATATGCAGCCGAGAATCCTTTATCCAGCAAGTCTGTCATTTAGAATAGAAGGAGAGATAAAGGTCTTCCCAAACAAACAAAACTGAAGGAATTCATCACCACTAAACCAGCCCTACAAGAGATCCTAAGGGGGATCCTGTGAGACAAAGTACCAGAGACATCGCTACAAGCATGAAACCTACAGACATCACAATGACTCTAAACCCATATCTTTCTATAATAACACTGAATGTAACTGGACTAAATGCTCCAACCAAAAGACATTGGGTATCAGAATGGATAAAAAAACAAGACCCATCTATTTGCTGTCTACAAGAGCCTCATTTTAGACCTGAGGACACCTTCAGATTGAGAGTGAGGGGATGGAGAACTATTTATCATGCTACTGGAAGTCAAAAAAAAAAAAGAAGCTGGAGTAGCCATACTTATATCAGACAAACTAGACTCTAAATTAAAGGCTGTAACAAGACATGAAGAAGGGCATTATATAATAATTACAGGGTCTATCCATCAAGAAGAACGAAAAATTATAAATGTCTATGTGCCGAATACAGAAGCCCCCAAATATATGAAACAATTACTCACAAACATAAGTAACCTTATTGATAAGAATGTGGTTATTGCAGGGGACTTTAACACCCCACTCACAGCAATGGACAGATCATCTAGACACACGGTCAATAAAGAAACAAGGGCCCTGAATGATACATTGGATCTGATGGACTTGACAGATATATTTAGAACTCTGGATCCCAAAGCAACAGAATATACTTTCGTCTTGAGTGCACATGGAGCATTCTCCAAGATAGATCACATACCAGATCACAAAACAGCCCTTCATAAGTATACAAGAATTGAAATCATACCATGCATACTTTCAGACCACAATGCTATGAAGCTTGAAATCAACCAAAGGAAAAGTCTGGAAAACCTCCAAAAGCATGGAGGTTAAAGAACACCCTACTAAAGAATGAGTGGGTCAACCAGGCAATTAGAGAAGAAATTAAATAATATATGGAAACAAACGAAAATGAAAATGTAACAATCCAAATGCTTTGGGACGCAGCGAAGGCAGTCCTGAGAGGAAAATACGTTGCAATCCAGGCCTATCTCCAGAAACAAGAAAAATCCCAAATACAAAATCTAACAGCACACCTAAAGGAAATAGAAGCAGAACAGCAAAGGCAGCCTAAACCCAGCAGAAGAAGAGAAATAATAAAGATCAGAGCAGAAATAAACAATACAGAATCTAAAAAAACGGTAGAGCAGATCAACGAAACCAAGATTTTTTTTTTTTTAAATAAACAAAATTGACAAACCGCTAGCCAGACTTCTCAAAAAGAAAAGGGAGATGACCCAAATAGATAAAATCATGAATGAAAATGGAATTATTACAACCAATTCCTCAGAAATACAAGTAATTATCAGGGAATACTATGAAAAATTATATGCCAACAAACTAGACAACCTGGAAGAAATGGACAAATTCCTAAACACCAACCAGGAGGAAATAGAAAGCTTGAAGAGACCCATAACCAGCGAAGAAATTGAATCAGTCATCAAAAATCTCCCAACAAATAAGAGTCCAGGACCAGATGGCTTCCCAGGGGAGTTCTACCAGACGTTTAAAGCAGAGATAATACCTATCCTTCTCAAGCTATTCCAAGAAATGGAAAGGGAAGGAAAACTTCCAGACTCATTCTATGAAGCCAGTATTACTTTGATTCCTAAACCAGACGGAGACCCATTAAAAAAAGAGAACTACAGGCCAATATCCCTGATGAATATGGATGCAAAAATTCTCAATAAGATACTAGCAAATCGAATTCAACAGCTTATAAAAAGAATTATTCACCATGATCAAGTGGGATTCGTTCCTGGGATGCAGGGCTGGTTCAACATTCGCAAATCAATCAACTTGATACATCACATTAATAAAAGAAAAGATAAGAACCATATGATCCTGTCAATCGATGCAGAAAAAGCATTTGACAAAATTCAGCATCCTTTCTTAATAAAAACCCTCGAGAAAGTCAGGATAGAAGGAACATACTTAGACATCATAAAAGCCATCTATGAAAAACCCACAGCTAACATCATCCTCAATGGGGAAAAACTGAAAGCTTTTTCCCTGAGATCAGGAACACGACAGGGATGTCCACTGTCACCGCTGTTGTTTAACATAGTGTTGGAAGTGCTAGCATCAGCAATCAGACAACAAAAGGAAATCAAAGGCATCAAAATTGGCAAAGATGAAGTCAAGCTTTCACTTTTTGCACATGACATGATATTATACATGGAAAATCCGATAGACTCCACCAAAAGTCTGCTAGAACTGATACATGAATTCAGCAAAGTTGCAGAATACAAAATCAATGTACAGAAATCAGTTTCAGTCTTATACACTAATAGTGAAGCAACGGAAAGACAAATAAAGAAACTGATCCCATTCACAATTGCACCAAGAAGCATAAAATACCTAGGAATAAATCTAACCAAAGATGTAAAAGATCTGTATGCTGAAAACTATAGAAAGCTTATGAAGGAAATTGAAGAAGATATAAAGAAATGGAAAAACATTCTGTGCTCATGGATTGGAAGAATAAATATTGTCAAAATGTCAATACTACCCAAAGCTATCTACACATTCAATGCAATCCCAATCAAAATTGTACCAGCATTCTTCTCGAAGCTAGAACAAGCAATCCCAAAATTCATATGGAACCACAAAAGGCCCCGAATAGCCAAAGTAATTTTGAAGAAGACCAAAGCAGGAGGCATAACAATCCCAGACTTTAGCCTCTACTACAAAGCTGTAATCATCAAAACAGCATGGTATTGGCACAAAAACAGACACATAGACCCATGGAATAGAATAGAAACCCCAGAACTAGACCCACAAAAGTATGGCCAACTAATCTTTGACAAAGCAGGAAAGAACATCCAATGGAAAAAAGACAGTGTCTTTAACAAATTGTGCTGGGAGAACTGGACAGCAACATGCAGAAGAATGAAACTAGACGACTTTCTTACACCATTCACAAAAATAAACTCAAAATGCATAAAGGACTTGAATTTGAGACAGGAAACCATCAAAACCCTAGAGGAGAAAGCAGGAAAAGACCTCTCTGACCTCAGCTGTAGCAATTGCTTACTTGACACATCCCCAAAGGCAAGGGAATTAAAAGCTAAAATGAACTATTGGGAATTAAAAGCAAAAATGAACTATTTTCATGAAGATGAAAAGCTTCTGCACAGCAAAGGAAACAATCAACCAAACTAAAGGCAACCAACGGAATGGGAAAAGATATTTGCAGATGACATATCAGACAAAGGGCTAGTATCCAAAATCTATAAAGAACTCACCAAACTCCACACCCGAAAAGCAAATAATCCAGTGGAGAAATGGGCAGAAAACATGAATAGACAGTTCTCTAAAGAAGACATCCAGATGGCCAACAGACACATGAAAAGATGCTCAACGTCGCTCCTCATCAGGGAAATACAAGTCAAAACCACACTCAGATATCACCTCACGCCAGTCAGAGTGGCCAAAATGAACAAATCAGGAGACTATAGATGCTGGAGAGGATGTGGAGAAATGGGAACCCTATTGCACTGTTGGCGGGAATGCAAACTGGTGCACCACTCTGGAAAACAGTGTGGAGGTTCCTCAGAAAATTAAAAATAGACCTACCCTATGACCCAGCAATAGCACTGCTAGGAATTTACCCAAGGGATACAGGAGTACTGATGCATAGGGGCACTTGTACCCCAATGTTTATAGCAGCACTCTCAACAATAGCCAAATTGTGGAAAAAGCCTAAATGTCCTTCAACTGATGAATGGATAAAGAAATTGTGGTTTATATACCCAATGGAGTAGTACATGGCAATGAGAAAGAATGAAATATGGCCCTTTATAGCAATGTGGATGGAACTGGAGAGTGTGATGCTAAGTGAAATAAGCCATATAGAGAAAGACAGATACCATATGTTTTCACTCTTATGTAGATCCTGAGTAACTTAACAGAAACCCATGGGGGAGGGGAAGGAAAAAAAAAAAGAAAAAAAAGAGGTTAGAATGGGAGAGGGCCAAAGCATAAGAGACTCTTAAAAACTGAGAACAAACTGAGGGTTGATGGGGGGTGGAAGGGAGGGTAGGGTAGGTGATAGGCATTGAAGAGGGCATCTTTTGGGATGAGCACTGGGTGTTGTATGGAAACTCATTTGACAATAAATTTCATATAATAAAAATAAATAAATAAAAATATAAAAAAAGTTTTAGGTAAGTTCAATAATTCACATGAGACTTCTTTGACTCTTTAGCCATTTGCTTTTGTGTGTTAACACAAACAGAATTTGTTTGTTTGGCTTTACTTTTTTTTTTTGTGCCCCTCCTACAAGGAATTGGAATATTTTAAGCAAAAAGTAAGAATTCCGTGATTCTAGAAAGCTATGGGCAGCAAGTTGATCTGGGATCCAGGAGGAGAAACAGGAAGCTCTGGATGTCTGCAGCTCCTTTTTTTTTTGAGGTGTCACTTGTTTTTAGAAACAAATTCATGTGAAATATTGATATAAGCCAGGAACATGAAAGGACCTTACAGAAAGAGAAATGACTTTCTCAGACTTACTAAGACCTTACTTCTCTTACTAGTCATAGTAGTACATGATAGTCACTGCCAAGTACTCCCTTTAGGACATTTGCACACAAAAGGGGCTATGATGGATATGCTGCATCTAGGACGACTTTGTGGCTATCTTTACTTCCCTCCAAGTTTTGTATCCCTCCGGAGAAATTAGGATTATTATGTAGTTATATATGTTCATGTTTTCTTTCCATCAGTTTACAACCCATCAAAATGAAGAATCATTCTCCATAAGAAGGCTTAATAATCAGCATTTGCCAGTATCTGACCATTGCTTAATCTCATCTTGAGCATAAACTGAAGGATTTGTTGCAAAAACCCCTTTAACTGGTATCTGTTTCTTGGAATTCCTATCTTTCAATCATAATCTTATAAAAGAAACCAAGTAATTAATCTATAGCTTAGGAAGGAGAAGGGGATATATTATCCATTCATAATTCTCAGATATAATATTATGTGAAAACAGCACACACAGAGACACAGACACACACAGTATAAAACTGTTAATGGATATGGAGTCCTCCTGATAGATTTGGTCCAAATTTGGGGGCTTTAAAAATGTTTTAAATGAATTTAGTAATACTGTATATTAAAGATTCTACATATGTATATTTGAATAATGAAAGATTTATTCAAATATTTAATTGGAAGGAAATACATCTGGAATAGGTTTTATTGAGGTTTATGTAAAAAGGAAAATAAGTCCATTAGAATTAATATCAGAAACAGTTGACTTTATCCAGAACCAGAAATATTAATGAACTAGAGCTAAAAGTATATTTTTATTTATTTAAATATATGATATATGGTTATAATATTGTTTAATATTGTACAGGACATTTGGCTTGAAAGAAAAGCACAAATACAAATATATTCGTTGTGATTATTTCTTGTACTCCTTTTTTCTATATATTTTACTATTTTTTTTTTAATTTTTTTTTTTCAACGTTTATTTATTTTTGGGACAGAGAGAGACAGAGCATGAACAGGGGAGGGGCAGAGAGAGAGGGAGACACAGAATCGGAAACAGGCTCCAGGCTCTGAGCCATCAGCCCAGAGCCTGACGCGGGGCTCGAACTCACGGACCGCGAGATCGTGACCTGGCTGAAGTCGGACGCTTAACCGACTGCGCCACCCAGGCGCCCCTATATTTTACTATTTTTAAGACACTTAAGTGAAATTTGTATTATGCTCTTAATAGTTTAAAAATAAAGATCAGGGGCACCTGGGTGGCTCAGTCAGTTAAGTGTCCGACTTTGGCTCAGGCCATGATCTCATGGTCTGTGAGTTCGAGCCCCACATCGGGCTCTGTGCTGACTTCTCAGAACCTGGAGCCTGCTTTGGATTCTGTGTCTCCCTCTCTCTGCCCCTTCCCCATTTATGCTCTGCCTCTCTGTTTCTCAAAATAAATAAACATTTAAAAAAAACTTAAAAAAATAAAGATCAGTAAGATGATATACACTCACAAATCATGTGAGAGTGAGCTAAACATTTAGAGGAGTTAATCGTTCTGTTTTTTTACTATATGTGTGTATGTTTATTAACGGATGATGAGAACACAAATTTATACGGAAAAAAATTAATACTAGGTGAGGTATAAAACAAGGCTTTTCATATTGTTTAGCTCATTTAGTCTCTATTACAACTTGTCTAGATGTACTGAGACTCAGAGACATTAAGTAATTTTACCAAGTCTGTTTAAAGTCTTAACTTTACAAATTAAACATGTATGTTTGTTTTAATTTCCAAACTGCATTATTGACACTTCACCACATTTTCTGGTAGAGTAATCCCCAAACTGAGTCTTGGATGATGCTTTTTTTTTTTACTGTCATATTTATACAACTTCTTGCTCTTTTCTTGGTCTTGAAAATGGCCTTGTAGCCTTCCCTTTATTATTATACTTTTTGTTTAATGTTGACTTTAATAAAGAAATCCTCTGGGTGAATAAATGAAAAGAACTTTTCTATGTAGCATGTGAGCTCATGTCAAGATTATAACTATAATAGTTATAATCTATAAATATTAACTAATAGTGGTCTAATCTAGTAACTAATAGTAGTCCTATAATAGTTTTGCATTTAACAAAGCAACATCTTTTTTCTTTATTATGTAAAATGGAGAAATGCATTGTGCTACCATTTTTTCACATTAAATATGTTAGAAAAAATAAAAATACTATCAAACATCATACTTTCATATTACAAAGAACATTCTAGTAATAAAAGTATGTGAAAGATGCAATGCCAGAATAAGGAGAGACTTTTAAGTTTAATACAGTTAACCTCATGAAAATCTACACCAGTGAGAACTTCTGAAGAATATCAGTTTATAGAAGCACTTTTAATAATTTACCTAGTAGACTAAAAAGTTAAGAATTCCTGTAACTCACAAGATTCCAGAAAATCATCAAGTGTTAAGATTGGTTTCATCAGAGCTAACTATATAGAGAATAAATCCTTCTAGAAAAAGTTGGTAATGAGAACTCAAAATCTTGTGTTAATCTCACTGACATAGAGACCATGTGACCCACCAATTGTCCAGTATAAAATAATTTTATTTTTACAAAAATATTTTTAAGGAGTCATCTTTTATATCCTATTATGATTTTTTAAATATATGTTCAGTTATTTAAGCATAACATTTTATGTAACTTGCTACCATTAAAATTGTATCAATGAAGAATAGAGTCATACTATATCATGTATTTCTAATCTAAAGTAACTAAACAAAAATAGAATCACTAAATGAGAAATCTAAATAGTGCAACATAAAAAATAACACAGGTCACTTCAGGTGACATGTTGACTAGATCAATTTAGGACTGAAATGAAATAAATAAATTTTTTCTAGGATTTTGTATACTAAAGGTTATATTGGGAAAAAGTTTCTAATTAGAAAAAACCCTTATTTGTTGTGTATTAATCTGTATACTAAATTGTTTTCAGTTTGTGTAGTTAATACTAAATGCCAGCCCCTTAAGTTTTGAGTAAAGTGGCCTCATATGCTAATTTCAAAGAGTGTTTCTATTTCTTTTCTGCTTCCAAGTAGCTTTAGAGATACAAGAAAAATCAAATCCTCAAACAAGAATATTTAAAAATGCATTATAGAAAAAGACAGTGGCCCCTGAAATGCTTCTTTTTCTCTCTCCCAAATGAAGGTGAAAGTCTAGAGAAGCCAGCTTTTATTCTGCATATATACTCTGCATATATTTCAGTTTTTATTATGTTTTTGAAAAAGTTGACATAAAATTATTTAAGCCTTATGCCATAATTTATCATAAACTATAAGACATCTAAAATGTACATTTTTCTGAAACAGCAAGGATAAAAAAGTTGACTGCAGAATTTGTAAATATTTGATGTTGTTTCCTACAAATATCATGGTTATGGTCAGTAAGTTTACTAAGTATTCAGATCAAATAAGACATAATCTAGCAAAGTGGGCTTGGGGATGGTAAAAGCACTCAAATGCAATTCAATAAAGTTTGTGTCAGGTTACGAAACTTTTGGAAATACGATTTTATACCCCAATCACATACTTTTTTCCTTACACTCCTTCACACTGATTTCTGCCAAAACAATTGTAGGGCTTTATTGATTCATGTTCTTTCTTCTTCCCTTCATTTATTTGTTACACTTGTTACTGCTGAACATTAAAAAAATTATCTCTTGTATTAATGCCATTATTCCACATCTTGTTTGTATTTCTCCTTTCTGACTCCATTATATGAAAAATAAACACAAGAAAAAATATGTTTTCTAATGACATGTTATTTCAAATAAATGAAAATCTCTTGAGCTGATGTTGTGTTACTGTATTATCTTTTGTATTTTCTGTGGTGTCAGAAAATGCTTCATTCTTCTCTCTCTAAACTGGAACTTATATTTGAATGCTCTTTTCCAATACCACCTCTAGAATCACTCTGCATGAGATTGGTTTTCCAAGTCTTCGATGTGTGGTCTTTGTCCTCAATGAGGTCTCTTCTGTGCTCTGAAAGTAACAAATCAGCTTTCATTTGGAGATATAATCCCCAAAAGAAATGCCTGTCTGGATAACTGAAACTTTTTTTCTTTTTTTCTCGTGTTCATCTTAGTACTGACAACCTATATTTTCCTAATATGTACAATCTTGTTCCTAAAATACCTTGAAATCCTCAGCCTACCTCATTTGGAGACTAAAGCTCATTGTTTCAACTATTGTCTGTCACCTGTTTAAAATTCTTTCTTGATGAATTCTTTCTTTCCTGACTACTTGCAGGAAATTCAGAGAATAGAACCATTTCTTGTTTTTTCCTGGGTGTCTTCTCATTATCTAACAGGACAGTCTAGTATCACTCTCCATTGGGCTCTCTTGATGGTGACTGGTGATATGTTAAGGATATACCCAAAGCCCACAGTTGTATTCATCTCTCCTATCTAGCTGTTGGATTATGTAACTGTTGACTCCCAGAGACTGCATGTGGAAAATTTACATATTACCTGTGACTTCCAGCAATTTAAACTGTATTAATCTGTTTTTTATGGGGCACCTGGGTGGTTCAGTCGATTAAATGTCAGACTTTGGCTCAGGTCATGATCTCATGGTTTGTGAATTTGAGCCCAGTGTTGGGCTCTGTGCTGACAGCTCAGAACCTGGAGCCTGCTTCAGATTCTGTGTCTCATTCTCTCTCTGCCCCTCCTCTACTTGTGCTCTGTCTCTATCTCTCAAAAATAAATAAATGTAAAAAAAATTTTTAAACTGTATTAATCTGTTTTAAAATGTCTCTGCATTTCAAAGATACCAGTTTAATTAAAAATAAATTAATAATAATAACAATAATGATAATAATGGATTTTACTTTTAATTCTGAGGAATATAGCATTTTATTAATAAACCAAATATTTTTTCACTTTGAACCATAGTATTTCTTCAAAAGACTATCCCTAAACTGCATAATTGACATTGAGAGTATATATATATATATACACACACACACTATAAATATATATATAGTGTATATATATATATATATATATACAGTGTATATTATATATATGCATACATATACATATATTATATATAATCCCTATATCCCTAATCCCTAATTATCCCTATAATCCCTAATCCCTAAACTGCATAATTGACATTGAGAGTATATATATATATATATATAATTAGATCTTAAGACTGAATTCTTTTGAGTGCAGTGAACCACTGTTAATTATATTATCTTATTTACCTTTATTGTACTGGGATATAATATTTGCTAAAAATTTGCTAAAGTAAAGTAAACTGAGCACATGTGATATAGGTTTGTAGTTTTTTGCTTTGTTTAGTTTTTGTGGTTTTTTTTTTATCATTACTAATTGCTAGGGCCTTTTGTGGATTAAAAAAAAAACAAACTTTTGATATATTATATCTGGATATGGATTTACATTTATAGATAAAGCACAGATTTTTGCATCCGACTTTTTTAATAGAACAATTTTTGGCCCAAAATACAGGCCATGAACTCAGTCATGTCTCAACTTTAACGCATAATACCATCTGTGGAAGCAACACTATGACTGTTACTGTGCTTTGTGGAAATACTCTATTTTGATATTTATAAATATCTGATTTTTTTTCATTATCTCTATTTTTTATACGTCATCATTATTGAAGTATAATTGACAAAATTTTAAATATACTTCAAGTATACATTGTGGTGTTTGATATGCATTATGAAAGAATTCCATCTAGTTAATTAATATACATAACCATCACTTCACCTATTTATCTCTCTCATTTTTGGTGAGAACATTTAAGCTCTACTCTTTTACCAAATTTCAAATACAGAATACAGTGCTATCAATGATAGCTATCATTATTCACATTAGATGTTCAGACTTACTCATTTTGCAGATGGAAGTTTCGATTCAATTACCAGCATCCCATGGCAACCATCCTCAAACTCCCTGTTTCTAAGAGTTTGACTTTATTTTTTAGATTCTATATATATATGTGGTACTTTTTGGTATTAGCCTTTTCTGTTTGCCTTATGTCATTTAGCATAATTCCCTCAAAATCCATGCATGTTGTCAAAAATGGCAGGATTTCCCTCTTTTTTATGGCTGAATCGCATACATCACATCTCTTTATCTAGTGCTCTATCCATGGACACTTGAGCTGCTTCCATAGTCTGGGTACTGTAAATAATGATGCAATAAACATGGAATTCAGGTAAGTGTTTGAGATCCTATTTTTTTTCTTTGAATATATACCCATAGGTGGAATTGCTGGATTATGTAATAAGTTGTATTTTTATTTTTTGAGGACCATTCATACTGTTTTCCACAGTGGCTATACCAATTTACTTCCTCATCAACAGTACACCAAGGTTCCCTTTCCTCTATATCCTCACCAACACTTGTCTCTTGTCTTTTTGATGATAGCCATTTTAACAGGTATGGGGTGATATTTCATTACAGCTTTGACTTGCATTTCTCTGATGATTAGTGTCGATGACTATCTCTTCATGTACATTTTGGCCATTTGTATGTCTTCTTCAGAACAAAAATGTCTATTCAGTTAGTTTGTCCATTTTTAGTTGGATTGTTAGTTTTTTGCTATTTAGTTGTATATATATTTTGGATCTTGATCCTTTATTAAATATACAATTTGTAAATATTTCCTCTCATTCTGTAAGTTGACTTTTCTTTTATTAAATTTTAATTCCAGTGTAGTTAACATACAGTGTTATATTAGTTTCAGGAGTACAATATAGTGATTCAGCAATACCATATATTACTCAGCCCTCATCAAGATAAGCACACTCTTAATCTCCTTCACCTATTCCACCCATCCCCCCACCCACCTCCTCTGCAGTTACCATCTATTTGTTCTTTATAGTGGGGAGTCTATTTCTTGGTTTATCTCTCTTTTTTTTCCATTGTACTTTTTCTTAAATTTCACATGAGTGATATCATATGGTATTTGTCTTCCTCTGACTAGCTTATTTTGCTTAGCATTATATGCTCTAGATCCATCCATGTTGTTGCAAATGTCAAGATTTCATTCTTTTTTTATGGCTGAATATAATTCTATCAATAGACACTTGGGCTGCTTCCATAGTTTGACTATTGTAAATAATGCAATAAACATAAGGGTGCCTATATCTTTTCAGATTAATGTTTTCATATTTTGTTTTGTTTTTGATACATACCCAGTAATGTGAGTGCTGTATTGTAGGGCAGTTATATTTTTAATTTTTTGAGAAACCTCATTACTGTCTTCCACAGTGGCTGTACCTGTTTGCATTTCCACTAATGGTGCATGAGAGTTTCTTTGTCTTCACATCCTTGTCAGTGGGAAATACTACATTTTGAATGAAATATCTTTATCTCAACAGTTCATCTCAGTAAGTATTTATACATTGTTTTATTGGTACTTCATGAAGCAACATATGGTGGAAAATAATCACAGCCATAGAAACAATACCTTATATAGGTGAACATTCCAGTTCTCTTTAGTAGGAAAGCATTTCATTTGGGGGTTAATCTATGGCTTTAAGAGGATTTTTCAGTTAAGTTTTGTGAAAGATAAACATATATATAAGAGAAAATATATATAAGAAAAAATCAAATATATATCTGTATTTATTTTCAGACTTAAAAAAAGAACCAAGTGTGAGACAGTTTTTAGGATTTATGAAGATTACCATTTCCACATAGCCAGGATTTTTATTTTATAGCAGTTTGTATCATTTTATTATGATATGATATTATAATCATATTTTCCTCAAAATATTTTTAAATGTTTATTATGTACACACACACACACACACACACACATACATATGCATATATACACACACACAAACATTTGTCAGGGTCTCTATTACACTTTTGGAGCACATGGCAAGAAAAATACGAAAAATATCTCCAAATTATGGAGACATAGGTATAAATGATTTATTTTGAGAAATAGCTATCAAAATGGACAAAATAATAAACTTAGATAAATCTTTTATATTAAAAAAAACTTTTTGAACATTTATTCAGCTTTGAGAGACAGAGCAAGACAAGGCATGAGCAGGGGAGGCACAGGAAGGGAGACACAGGGCAGAGACCAACGTGGGGTTTGAACTCACGAACCATGAGATCATGACCGAGCCAAAATCAGCTGTTTAACCGACTGAGCCACGGTGATACCCCTAGATAAATCTTTTAAATGACAAAGGAAATCAATAAGGAGCTGAGAGAGTCATGGGAGAAAAAGCTACTTCTGATGTAATGCTTAGACAGCAATTAAATTTACTGAGTCTGTGAATCTGAAATAAATTTACTCTGGTGAGAAGCAGATGTATCCCTGCTATGGGGAGAATAGAAGGAGATGGCATGAAATGAGTTTGAATATATAGGTATAAAATTATGTGATGGCTTATAGTTCATGTTAAGAATTTTGAATTGTAGTTTTTTAGGTTGAACCATATGAAATTGTTAATATTTGACCATTTTGCTATAAAGACAGTAATTTTCTATGGTTCAACTTATTACTGGAAGAATAAAGCATTGGGAATTCTGAGTAAGTACAGTAGTTATAAATTTTAAATTAATTCCTATATTGGGCAGAAATGTTATTAGCGGCAGGAATAAATGGAAAAACATATAGGAAGCTGTTGGAGTAGTCATTATTTATGAAAAGCAATAGTGGAATGTGTTAAGGTGAGCTGGAAACAAACGTAGTTAATATATACTAAGCACAAAACCATGCTTCAAAAACTATGATGGATATTAGGAAAACAAAGATGCACAAGTAATTTCACTGCCATACAATGTAACACGTTGTAGGACAGTTGTTTTAAATCACGATGTAGGGGCGCCTGGGTGGCGCAGTCGGTTAAGCGTCCGACTTCAGCCAGGTCACGATCTCGCGGTCCGTGAGTTCGAGCCCCGCGTCGGGCTCTGGGCTGATGGCTCAGAGCCTGGAGCCTGTTTCCGATTCTGTGTCTCCCTCTCTCTCCGCCCCTCCCCCGTTCATGCTCTGTCTCTCTCTGTCCCAAAAATAAATAAACGTTGGAAAAAAAAAAAATTAAAATAAATAAATAAATAAATAAATCACGATGTATATTACAGTATCCTGTGGTAATTAAAAAAATATATAGGTATTGACTACTTCCCAAATCCAATGACTGAGTTTCTATGTATAGGCCCAGGGGTGTATATGGTGTGTGTGTGTGTGTGTGTGTGTGTGTGTGTGTGTGTGTGTGTGTTCACATCATCTAGCTCATTCTTCTGATATGCAGCTCTGATTAAAAGCCCCAAAATGCGGGGCACCTGAGTGTCTTAGTCGGTTAAGTGTCTGACTTCGGCTCAGGTTATGATCTCATGCTTCGTGGATCTGAGCCCCACGTCAGGCTTGCTGCTGTTAGTGCAGAGCCTTCTTCGGATCCTCTGTCTCCCTCTCTCTCTGTTCCTCCCTGGCTCACTCTTTTTCTCTCAAAAATAAAGAAAACATTTATTAAAAAAAAGTCCCAGAATACTTACAAAGAAAGACATACTGGTAAGTGGATAATTACAGTACAGTGTGACAAATATGATGATGTAGGGATGCAAAGAACTAAGGAAACTTATAAACAAATTAGCTAATTGAATAAATCATAATTTACTGAGTGATTTTTCCAATTATTTAGCTGTAAACGACTTTCCAAAAGTACATTTATCTTGAAAATTATAAGTAATCTGTATGAAAACAAATACTAGCAAATCACCTGTATTTGTTCAACCTTTTTGCCTTCAACTCACTTTCTTAGAATTGCCCAAATATTTTATTTTGATGGAATCATAATATTAAAATTATGTGATATCCTTATCCCTTAATTTACATGTGACATGCAATCCGCAAAGAATTTGAACACTTGTTCTACTCAGTGCTGATATCAGGAAGGATTGCAAAATTATTATACTATTTTAGCAAATTATTCTTTTAGAGATAGCATAAGTTTTTCAATAAAAAATAAATATGATTCTAATATATGTCTTATAATTGTTACATTGTTGGTCTTACCTACCTATAAAGAGCTTTCTAATATTCCTTTGTAGCATTGCTTGCTTGAGATGATGTCCTAGAGTGGCTTGTCCTGACTCACAACAGCTAATTGTGCATGTGTCTTCCTAACTCCCATGTTCAAGGATATCACATTAGTATCGGGGGATAATTCTTTATTGGTTTCTTGTGAAAAAAGGCATTGACTACCTTGTTATAATCTATCTTTTCAAGGAAGTTTGTATAGTAAACAAAATTGAAAGAAAGTATCTTACCTCTGTGAAAAACATGGACTTATTTATTACCCAGCATAATACAGATGCCATCTCTGGGAAAAGTTTATTTTCCATATTGCCCATTATGAAAGATTCAGGTACCCTACACTCAAGGTTTCTCTTCTGTAACATACGTGCAGGTGTTATTTATACCACTTTGTCTCACCTCGTTGTATTTGGGGTGTGAGGGTGGCACGAATTCTGGTATTCTGACAACTGCTATTGCTGTGAGGAATAAGCTGTCCTTTACCTCGGATTCAAGAGTCTCAGCTCTTCTCCCAGCATCCATGAAACTGTGGCAAGCTAATCTGTTTGCTTGCAGTTAGGGTAAAAACTCATACCCTTCATGGTCCTTGAAATTTAGCAGCATGAGGGGTGCCTGGGAGCTCAATCGGTTAAGCGTCCGACTTTAGCTCATGTTATGATCTCACAGTCCGTGGGTTCCAGCCCCGTGTCAGGCTCTGTGCCGACAGCTCAGAGCCTGGAGCTTGCTTTAGATTCTGTGCCTCCCTGTCTCTCTGTTCCTCCCCTGTTTGTGTTCTGTCTCTCTCTCTCTCTCGAAAATAAATAAAGATTAAAAAAAAAAAAGAAATTTAGCAGCTTGAAATAGTCCCAGGTGAGAATATTCACACTACAAAAAGTCTTCAAATATTACAAAGTACCGATTTGGTGTTTGTTTTGTTTTTAAAGAGTCAATTGTTAACATTTTGCCAATACCCCAATGCTTGATAGTTGATTGCATGAACAACAGTACTGTCTGCCATATTTTCTGACTTAGCTTACTGCTACCTTCTAAACCATCATATTAGAAATACTATAAGTGACTCACACATTGCACCATCACTTAATGTGTTATATTGTAAGGAATAAAGGCTCTGCATTTAGGCATACCTGGTTGTCAATCTGGCTTGTGCTTTATATAAGCTACCTGGGCATGGCATTTTATTAAACCATTCTCACTACAGTTAGTGATATCCAGAGAATTATCCCGGGTTCACAAATTTCTTTTTGGAGAATTATTTCCGTAATGTTTAATGTACAGTATGAAAATATCTCAGCCTTTACAATAGACACTTTAAAATTTTTACTCCCATTTTCTGTGACTGTTTCTATTCACAGCAGTTAGAGAGACTAGTAGTAAGGAAGAATGGAGCATGCTCAGGCCATAGGAGCAAATGTTTACTTAATTTCCTGAAACTTGTGCTTAATCAATAATAAGTTGATAACAGAAGTTGTCATGATATTTAAAGTTAAATCATGTCTGTAGTAAAAACAAAGATTCAATTGACATTTATTCTTAATAATTGGATATTTAAATATACAATGTGGAGCTAAAATATCTGAAAAAAAATTAAGATTAAAATCATATTTTAGTATGCATATATAAACTTACCATTTGAATAACACAGGTAAATTTATTAGTGCAAGAGTTAAGTGTAATGATGATTAATAATGATCACGAAACCTGGGTTATTTCAAGAAAAAAATTTCAAGAACTTCCTTAAGAGGTTAAGTTAATTGAGAACATCTATTTGCAAAAGACATCGTTAAGAAAAGACAAACTACAAACTAGAAGAAGGTCTTTGCAAAACACTTATCTGAAGAAGGACTTGTGTATATACAAAGACCTTTGAAAAATCACTAATAAGAAAACAATCAAATTTAAAAACGGGCAGAAGATCTGAGCAGTAACCTACCTCATCAACGAAGAATTACAGATTGTAAATAAGCACCTGAAAACATGCTCAACATAGTCATCAGAGAATTGCAAATTAAAACAAGATGCTACTACAAACTTATTAGAATGGCTAAAACCCAAAACACTGACAACACCAATCGCGAGGGAGAATATGGAGCAAAAGGAGATCTCATTCATTTCGTGTAGAAATGTAAAATGCTCCAGCCATTTTGGAAGATCGTTTGATAGGTTTTTTTTTACAAAACTAAACAGACTCACCTTACTTTCCATATCAACTGAAAACTCTCCATGCAATATCCTGCACAGTAATGTTTATAACAGATTTATTCATAATTACCAAAATGTGGCAGCAACTAAGACATCCTTCAAAAAGCAACTATAATATAGTTATACAATGGAATATTAGTGAGTGATGAGAAGCAATTTTTTAAAATGTTTATTTATTTTTGAGAGAGATGGAGACAAAATGCAAGTGGCTTAGGGGCAGAGAGAGAGGAAGACACAGAATCAGAAGCAGGCTCCAGGCTCCCAGCTGTCAGCACAGAGCCCGATGCGGGGCTCAAACTCACAAGCTGTGAGATCATGACCTGAGCTGAAGTCGGACCCTCAATCAACTGAGCCACCCAGGCGCCCCAAAGCAATTATTTATCTAACCATGAAAATGTATGGAGCAGCATTAAATGCATATTGCTCAGTGAAAGAAAGCAATCTGAGAAGTCTACATATTGTATGGTTCTAACTCTGTAACATGGTAGTCTGCCAAAGCCACAACTATGAAGACCATAGATTAAGCTTGCCCAAAAGTTGGGGTAGGGATATCAATGGGGGGAGAGAGGAGGGATGAACAAGCAGAGCCCAGAGCATTTTTAGGGACGTGAAACTATTCAATAAGATTCTAAAGTAGGGGCGCCTGGTTGGCTCAGTCGGTTGAGCGTCCGACTTTGGCTCAGGTCATGATCTCACCGTTTGTGAATTTGAACTCCGCATTGGGCTCTGTGCTGACAGTTCAGAGCCTGGAGCCTGTTTCAGATTCTGTGTTTCCCTCTCTCTCTGCTCCCCGCCCCCCCCCCCCCGTTTGTGCTCTGTCTCTCTCTCTCTCAAAAATAAATAAACATTAAAAAAATTTTTTTTAAATTCTAAAGTAATGGACATGTTACAAAAACCCGGTGATTGGAAAGCAATATGAGCTTTATTCAGGGGTCCAGTCACCTGGGGAAAAGACAGATTCTTGTTCGAAGGCCAACTCCGAGGTTTCTGCCTGAACCAGAGATAAGGGGTTTAATCAGTTAAGGCAGTACCTTCCGTGGTCTGTGGCATTTCTACCTTACGTGCATACTCATGGTGCCAGCTACAGAGTTACCTCAGTGCTTGGGCGTTGTACAAGAAATTCTAGTTCCTTGGGACCCAGGGGAGGTTGTGCAAGAAAGTCTGGTACCTTGGTACCTGGAGCTGGTTGTACAAGAGTATTCTGTTCTTTCTGAAAAGGAGGCCAAGGTCTACTGATGTGCAAAAGGAGGTCGATGAAGTCATTTGTGTGACCTAAAAAAGAAAAGCATTTTTCTAAAAAGATAGCTGGGGTAATCAGAAAGCCAGGTGGCTTCAAACAGGCTTGCTGGCCTCAGTAGCCTTGGAAACTTCCAGTGCTTTATTCCCCAAGGCCAGTGGTCTACAAATCTGTAAAGGAAGTAAATCAGTTATCTTATAGATCAAGGATTTTTTTTTTTAATTTTTTTTTTAACGTTTTTATTTATTTTTGGGACAGAGAGAGACAGAGCACGAATGGGGGAGGGGCAGAGAGAGAGGGAGACACAGAATCGGAACAGGCTCCAGGCTCTGAGCCATCAGCCCAGAGCCCGACGCGGGGCTCGAACTCACGGACCGCGAGATCGTGACCTGGCTGAAGTCGGACGCCTAACCGACTGCGCCACCCAGGCTCCCCTAGATCAAGGATTTTAAGTGAGCAAGCAAGGAATATGTTAACTTGAAGCAAGTTAACCTTTAAGACTAGCTACAGTCCTGTTATATACACACTGTACATTTGTCAAAGTCCATAGAATGTACAACACAAAAAGGAAACCTAATGTCAACTATAGATTTTGTTAATAATGCATCACTATTGGATTATTGTAATAAATGCAAAACCACACAAATGAAGAATGTTAATATAAGGCAGACTGGAGGGGACGGAGAGAATGTATGGAAAATCTCTGTACTTTCTACTCATTTTACCATAAGCCTCAGACTGTTTTTAAGTATAGTCTATTAATTAACAAAAATAATACAGCAGAAATTTAGTACAAAATAATACAGTATTTCATAGTTTTCCAGTGCTGACATAGTTTTCTCTTTTAAAATTTCCATTGTCATGTTATTCAGAAATGAACCAAATGTACAGTTTTATAGCTTGAAATGGAGCCAACTTTTCTTTAGTTAATTCTAAAATAACTGTTTTCCACAAAATACCCTTATTTAATGGCTTTAGCTTCTTTAATTCAATGTAGTTAATGTGTTCTCATTCACAAAGGTTTGGATCTGTGTTTAGGCATAGAGTACCAGAGATTCCTTAAATAACTTAGCTAACTAGTAATGGATCAAATGAAATCTATGAGTTCAGGAAAATGATGTTTCTTATTCTACATAATAAGGACAAAATATTTGAGCAGTAAATATACCTTCTTGAAAATGCATGATGTTTGTAGTATGTAATATTTTCATATTAAAGCCAATTATTTAATATTTGAAATTACTAGTTGAAAAGAGTTCTGTTTTTTAAACTCAGTTAATAGTAATTTTTCACACAATTTATTCAATCAATCTTTATGATGTATTATTAGGTATTTAAATGACTAAAATATCAGACATTTGCTCTTTATTATTTTGGCCTTGTTATTTTTGTCATATTACATATGTGGTTTAACTATATTAATTGGATTTTTTTCTTATATTACCTTGAAATAGTAGCCTATTATTACTAATTTACATGTTTTTAATAGCAGTTAATTCATTTTTGGAAATTACACAGACTAACGAAATAAGAAGCCAAAATAGTCAATGAGTAATTATATTTTAATTTGTTTCTGGGGAAAAAAATTGAATGCCTCATAAATTATTTTGGAAAGCAAAAATTTTATAATAATAATAATATAGTAGTAATAGTAATTGTGAGGAAACCTGAAAGAAGTTTTTCTATTTTCCATATTTTCATGAGAGAATGACATTCACAATAAGTGACTACATATGCTTTATATTTCAAAAAGTTTGATATTTTTTAGAATGTTTCATCCACAAAAATATGGATTGATATACATTTTGAATTGAAAAATAATAATATCCCCAATTTAGGAAATAGAATATAACCAGTACATATGATACTCTGTGTTCCTCACTGAGTCCTCAGTCCTATAAGCCTTTTTCTGAGTTTTTGTTTGTTTTTAAAGTTTATTTTGAGAGGGACAGAGAGAGAGAGAGAGAGAGGAAAGAGAGAGAACATGCTTAGGGCAGGGCAGAGAGAGAAGGAGAGAGAGAATTCCAAGCAGGCTCTGTGCTATCAGCACGAGCCCAACACAGGGATCAATCTCATGAACGATGAATCTTAAGCTGAGTTGAAGTCAAGAGTTGGACGCTTGACTAAGCCACCCAGGTGCCTTTCTGAGTTTTGAGTACATAACATTTGATCTTTTTTGTTTTGTGGTATGTGTATATATCAGTAAATCAAACATTTTCTAATGTTTCTATAATATGTATGAATGTCACTGTACTCTATTTTATACTTCTGTGACTTGCTTTTATTCAACATGATGTATGTGTATTTTACTCACATTAATGCACTTAGCTATTTTGACTACTGTGTAGAATTTCTATAAATATATTATTATACTGTATATGCATTCTACTGAGAATTATTATTCAAGCTCCTGACAGTTCTTTCTTTTGCTTCTGCTAGTACTATTTCTATGAATATTTTTGAACACATTTTTGAACACAAAATATATGTGTCTTCTAGAATATATAGTTAGTAGTGTGAGTTCTGATGCTGTTTTCTGTTTCACATTTCTTCTGCAAGCAGTATAAATCAATTTTTATTCACATACTCACACATGCTGGAAATGGTCCAACTTTCTCCATTCATTTTTCTGACAATGCATCCTATTGTGGTTTGTATTCATATTTTACCAATTACAAATGAAGTTAAATTTTTTTCATATGTTAATTGATCACTTTTTTTATTCTTTGAAATGCCTGCTTATGACTGTGAATGATTATTTTACATGAAGTTATTTATCTGTTTCTCAGTAAAATCTCTGTATTCAAATGCTAGTTCTTTGTTGGTTACTGAATTGATTTTCTATTACTGTGTAACAAATTCCCACAAATTTAGTAGCTTAAATCGACAAAAATATATCTCAGTTTCTATGGGGGAGGAGTTCAGCAAGATTTAGCTAGGACCCCTGCACAGTAATTCCTAAGGCTGAAATCAAGGAGTCAGTGTGGTATGTCCTCACCTCTGGAGGCTGCTCCCAAGCTTCCTCGGGTTGTTGGCAGAATCCATTTCTCTACGGTTGTGATTAAAATCTCTGCTTTCTTTTAATCATTGGATATTCTCAGCATATAGAGACCGCTCTCAAGGCATAGCTGTGGGACTACTTCATAGGCCCTCTCCAGAACATGATGGCTCCCTGCTTTAAGCCCATTAGGACTGTACCTACTGCAGCTTCGAATCTCTTTGACCTATTCTGTTTCTGACTCTTAGACTCTCTATTAGAGGAACTTACCTGATTAGGTCAGGCTCACCCATATTAAAAGAGAGAGGATATAACAAAATCTGCACACTCTATTAGAGGTCATCTTAAAATTCTGACTATCCAGTTATATAGGTTACAAGTACTTTGTCACAGTTTGTGACTTGTTTTTCACCTTAAGAAATAGTGCTTTGTGATAAAAAATACATTTTTTATCTTTTAATATTGAAATATAATTTAAATATAACATTATATTAGTTCCAGGTATACAACATAATGATTCTATATATGTTTATATTACAAAATGATCACTGTAATATGTCTAGTTAAAATTCATCACCACACATGGATACAAATTTTATTTTTTGTGATAAGAAGTTTTAAGATCAATTCTCTTAACAATTTTCAAGTATGGAATACAGTATTGTTAACTGTAGACACCATGGTGTATATTATATCCCTGACTTATTTATTTTGTAACTAAAAGTTTATACCTTTGGGCCATCTTCACCCATTTTACCCATCTCCCACCTCCTGTCTCTGGTAACCACCAATCTATTCTCTGTATCTATGAGTTAAGTTTTTTCTGTTACTTTGTTTTTAGGTTCCACACATGAGTGAGATCATGTGGCATTTGTCTTTCTCTTTCTCTCTCTCCCTTATGTCACTTAGCATAATGCCCTCAAGGTCCATCCATGTTGTCACAAATGGCAAAATTTCTTTCTTCTTCAAGGATGAAAATATTCCTGTGTGTGTGTGTGTGTGTGTGTGTGCGCGCGCGCATGCACATGTGCATGTATGCGTGTGACATATCTTTATTCATTCATCAACCAGTGTTTCCATTGGGTCGTTTCTATGTCTTGGCTATTGTAAATAATGACACAATGAATATGGGGGTACAGATGTCTTTTTCAGTTAAGTGTTTTCATTTGCTTTGGATATAGTCCCAGAAGTAGAATTGTTAGATCATATGATAGTTCTATTTTTAATTTTTTGAGGATCCTCCATATTGTTTTCCGTAGTGGCTACACTAATTTACATTCCCACCAACAGAACACAAGAGTTCTCTTTTCTCCATATCCTCACCAATGCTTATTTCATATCTTTTTTTTTTATTTATTTTTTTTAATTTACATCCAAGTTATTTAGCATATAGTGCAACAATGATTTCAGGAGTAGATTCTTTAATGCCCCTTGCCCATTTAGCCCATCCCCCCCTCCCACAAAACCTCCAGTAACCCTCTGTTTATGCTCCATATTTAAGAGTCTCTTATGTTTTGTCCCGATCCCTGTTTTTATATTATTTTTGCTTCCCTTCCCTTATGCTCATCTGTTTTGTATCTTAAAGTACTCATAAGAGTTAAGTCATATGATATTTGTCTTTCTCTTACTGACTAATTTCACTTAGAATAATACCCTCTAGTTCCATCCACGTAGTTCCAAATGGCAAGATATCATTCTTTCTGATTACCAAGTAATACTCCATTGCATATATATACCACATCTTCTTTATCCATTCATCCATCGATGGACATTTGGTTTCTTTCCATACTTTGGCTATAGTTGATAGCACTGCTATAAACATTGGGGTGCATGTGCCCCTTCAAAACAGGATATCTGTATTCCTTAGATAAATACTTAGTAGTGCAATTGCTGGGTCATAGGGTAGTTCTTTTTTTAATGTTTTGAGGAACCTCCATAATGTTTTCCAGAATGGCTGCACCAGTTTGCATTCCCACCAGCAGTGCAAAAGAGATCCTCTTTCTCCACATCCTCGCCAACATCTGTTGTTGCCTGAGTTGTTAAAGTTAGCCATTCTGACACGTGTGAGGTGATATCTCATTGTGGTTTTAATTTGTATTTCCCTGATGATGAGTGATGAGCATTTTTTCATGTGTCAGTTGGCCAGCTGGATGTCTTCTTTGAAGAAGTGTCTGTTTTTTGCCCATCTTCACTGGATTATTTATTTTTTGAGTGTTGAGTTTGATAAGTTCTCTATAGATTTTGGATATTAACCCTTGATCTGATATGTTGTTTGCAAATATCTTCTCCCATTCCATTGGTTGCCATTTAGTTTGGCTGATTGTTTCCTTCACTGTGCCAAAGGTTTTTATTTTGATGAGGTCCCAATAGTTCATTTTTGCTTTTGTTTCCCTTGCCTCCAGAGATGTGTTCAGTAAGAAGTTGCTGCAGCCAAGATCAAAGAGGTTTTTGCCTGTTTTTTCCTCGAGGATTTTGATGGGTTCCTGTCTTACATTGAGGTCTTTCATCCATCTTGAGTTTATTTTTGTGTATGGTGTAAGAAAGTGGTCTAGGTTCATTTTGCTGCATGTCACTCATGCATTCAGTTCTGTTTAATGTATACTTAATTTATTGCCAACTTTAATCTTCTTCAATTATGGCTTTCGGTTTGTGTCTTTTTAAATAAATTTCCCAGCACCACTTGCTGATGAGACTATCTTTATTCCATTGGATATGCTGTCCTGCTTTGTCAAAGATTAGTTGGCCATATGTTTGTGGGTCCATTACTGGGTTTTCTATTCTCTTCCATTGATCTGAGTGTCTGTTCTTGTGCCAGTACCATACTGTCTTGATGATTACAGCTTTGTAGTACAGCTTGAAGTCCGGGATTGTGATGCCTCCTGCTTTGGTTTTCATTTTCAAGATTGATTTGGCTATTCATTATCTTTTTGATAACAACCATTTTAAGAGTGATCAAGTAATATCTTTTGTGGTTTTAATTTTCATTTCCCTGATTAGTGACGGTGAGCATCTTTTCCTGTACCTGTTGTCCATCTCATGTCTACTTAAAAAAAAAAAAGAAGTCTGTCCATTCAGATCCTCTTTCCATTTTTTAAAATCAGATTGTCTGTTTGGGTTGTTGTTTTTGTTTTTGTTTTTTTGGTATTGAGTTCTGTTTAATGTATGCTTAATTTATTGCCAACTTTAATCTTCTTCAATTATGGCTTTCGATTTGTGTCTTTTTAAATAAATTCTTCCTCATCTTAAATGTCTCATCTTTCTGGTGAGAGTATTGACTTGTGTTTTATATGTGAATCATTACTAAGTTTATACTAAAAGGTGTATGTATACAGTGGGGGGTAGGTTTCCAAGCTACTTCTTCCATCTAATTAACAATTCTACCACCATTGTAACTATATTATCTACTATCACCTCTACTATGTGTCAAGTGTCCATAGTAAAATAACAATATTTCTAGAATAACTAATGTCAGTCAGTCCCTCTGTTTTTGACTTTTTTTTTTTTTGGTCTCTTTGTTGCTAACACCTCCAACATCTGTAATAAAACTTATCTTTGGTATTTCTTATTAGTGATTTGAATATGTTTTCTATTTTCAAATATTTATTCTTTGAACATGAGTTTTTTTAGAAATATGTTTTTACATTTTGAAAAATAAGAGTTCTCTTTGGTTTGTTTACTTCAGCACTCCTATTGATTTCTCACATGTTTGATTATACTAAAAGCAATGATACCTATAAGTTTGTCTGCCATTTATTAGGAACAGAGGAAAATATGTTAAAATCTGCTACTTACAAGTGAATTTGTCAATTCATTTTTGTGTCTTAAATTTTTTTTAAATATCTTTGAAGTGTATCTAATTAGATTAATAGAAGTTTAAAATTACCATATTTCTCTGATAAATGAGATTATTTCACTACTTTTCTGAGATTAATATAATCTTTCCTTTGTGTATTTTATGTTTTCATCTTGTGGAACCACTTACTTGTGTTGTTAAGTGTAGATACATCTGTTTAATTGAGCATATAGCTGCTTATTTTGTTTGCTAATCTTTAATTTAGTAAGTCATTTTTAATGTGACAAATTAGTATGCATGCATGTCTAATGACATATTATAAAATAAATTATGCTTTTTTTTTTACCTTTTGTCACACTTTGTTTAATTTTATTCTCTATTCTTCTATTTAGAAAGTAGATTGAATTCTTCTCATTTGATAATTTTCTTCTACTAGTTTGGAGTCACATATTCTATTTCAATTATTAGATGTTACTATCAGCATTACCTTTTGAATACTTAATTTGAAATTGATCAATACCTACAGTCTTCTACCAGGCACTAAACGACAACAGATTTCTTTATTTCTAGTAACAATCTTTCCCAAATTATTTGCTATCTTTGTCCATCATTTTTTAAATTGTTTATTTACTGCCTCATTAGCAATTTGGCTACTATTATTTTTTGTAGTCAATGTGTATTTAGATATATCTTCATGTTTGTCATTTTATTAGTTTACTATTTCTGTTAAGATAACCCTCATTTTTTTATTCTCTTTACTTGACTTAACCTTTACAGTTCCTTTAATGAAGGTCTATTGACATTAATTATGTCAGTTTGAATTATATGAAAGTATTCTTACTTTACTATTGTTAATTAAAATATATTTTTATGTGCTATATATTGTAGGTGAGTTATTTTTTTTAAACATTACTGTTGCTAAGTAATTTGCTCTCAGCCTTACTTTCCGTTTTAGGTACTCTGTATTTTATCTTTGACTTCTTTTAAGATATTGTCTTTATCTTTGGGGTTTGTATTTTCAGCACTCTATTAATATAATTATTTATTTGAGATTAGTTGAACTTCCTGAATCTGAGTATTTGTTATTTTTATTTTTGAATTGTATATCATCATTTTTTACATCTGCATTTTCCTCATTTTAACTATTTCTCTCTGCTCCCCAGAACCCCATTGGATTATAGCATACTCCTTATCATGCTATTTTCATGTGTCTTAGACATTTGTTCATATTTTCCATTTCTTTTCCTCCCTGGGCTCCATTCTGAGTAAATTCACACGACATAGCCCCATTTCAATAATTTTCAACAGTATCCACACTGCTCTTTATCTTATCCATCAAAGTTCTAGTTTGAATTATCATGCTTAACTGCATTTAGAAAGTTTACATAGAACTTTTTTCAAATATAAGTCGTGATGGATTTTTTTTAATATTTTCATGCTCTTGGTATGCTCTTTCTTTAAATGTGTGTAAATATGTTATATTCTGCCTTTGATAATGGCAGTACCTACTAGAGGTTTGATCCTGTTGTTTCAATGGACTCTCATTATGACAGCATATGTCCTCAGAATTTTTCTGATTTTGAGCATGACTTCATGATCCATGGAAGTTTATTGTGAAAATTTCTTGAACCCTGATTATAAAATGTGTCCTGCTAGATATAATTTTGGTTTATGCTTCTAGAAGAGGTAACTACAAACCTGAAACTAACTTGTATGTTTTCTGGCTTGAGGTTGTTTCTATCATATAAATCACCTGATGGCCAACATGTGGATAGGAATTATTTTCCTACCGAGCACCTGGATGGCTTAGTTGGTTGCACGTCCAACTTCGGCTCAGGTCATGATCTCATGGTTCGTGACTTCAAACCCTGTGTCAGGCTCTGTGCTGACATCTCAGAGCCTAAAGCCTGTTTCAGATTCTGTGTCTCCTTCTCTCTCTGCCCCTCCCCCACTCATACTCTGTCTCTCTCAAAAATATGTAAATTTTAAAAAAATAATCATTTTTCTTATTTTCCCCACAACCTATAGTCAAGTTTAAAACCACCAAGTACCAAACCGATTCAATCCACAATGTATGTGTGCTTTTTTCCTGTTTTCCAACTAACGGTTTGTTGGGATTTGCTCTGGATGGTGATGAACTTCTCATACTATCTCCCATCATGAGAAGTTCCTAGGGTGCATCCCCTCTGTCCCTTATACAGCCTATTAGAGGTCTCTAGCCCATCAGGGATAGGCAATGCTTAAATGACACACTGGCTTTACAGATCAACCACATTGATAGAACATTTTTTTTCACCACAGTGTATCTGCAACGACTTCTTTATATTATTTGTATACTTAGTATTCTATTTACTAAAAACTTTTTAAAGTACATTTTTTATCAAACATTTTTAGGCACTCTCTAGTGAGAACATTGTTTAGATATCCATTCTAACATATTGCTGGACAAATGTCCTTGTTCTTTAGTTCCTAGACATTTTTGTGCATAAGATAAAAGCAACCACAAATAATTATATAATTTACTATAAGGTAACCTTTAGAAAAATGATTCTTCTGATCATTTTAAACACATCACAAGAAAGACAAAATCTACAGAGTTTTGAAGCTTATACAATTTATTACTATATTTAAAACTTAGTTAATTCTATATATCAATGTCATGATTAGTTTATTTCTTCATTGTTTTTAAACCTGTTTTCATAGCTTCCTGAAGGCAAAGCTCTATTTATTTTTTATATTTTCTTAGGATTTCTGTAATCCTACCAGAACCAAGAGACAAACACTTCCATCTTAGACAAACTGACATAGAATTCAATTTTTTAAAAACTGATTTTTGTTTGCAACATACTCATTTTGCATTCTCAAAATGTAAATTGAAAACCAATCCTTTGGGCAAGTGACTGAATTTTCTTTATAGAGTTCATCTTCCCTATGACATTAAAAAGCATTCTAAATTCATTCTCATTGTTCACTTATGTTTTACCTTTTTGGTACCTGGCATCTTTCTCTAAAAAGATTTATTTTTAAACATTTCATGGCCAGTATCACATAAACAATTGTTCTGTAACCACAACATATTTGGTCTATTAGCTTTGTTAAAATGTGTATTCTTACTGGTATTTTATTATAATTTGTAGGATCTTCTATATGTTTTATCTCCCAAGAGCTGATTGATTGAGCTTATGCTGTTATGTAAGATAGTTCTCTCTCTTCCTTTGGATACATTTATTATTAATATATCATTTTATGACACAATGGTTAACAATATTACTTGGTCACTTTTATGAGCACCAGAACTAATCCGTCATTAGTATATACTAACACTCCATGTTTTCAAAGCCTTCTTAGCTTACTCCCAGCCCCCTATGTCTAATTAAGAAAGAAGTGCATATCTTATACACAAACAATGGATTGGAGAAACAGAATGCCATCTATAAATACTCCCGCCTACATATTAAAATCTATTAAAAGTCAAATTTTATTCACTTCTTTAAATTGTGCCTTATAACTACATTTCATATACTTTGTATTCCTATTTTTCATTTAAGGGGCCATCATTCACAAATACAACCTCTTTCAGTGAACCAAAACTCTCCTGATGCTTTTTTTTCCTCTGATGATAAAACTGTTGCCATGTCAGGATGCCTGCGTGACTTGGTTGAGCATCTGACTTCAGCTCAGGTGAGGTCATGATCTCATGGTTTGTGAGTTCAAACCCCACATGGGGTTTGGTGCAGAGCCCGCTTCGGATACCTCTGTCTCCCTCTTTATCTTCTCTCCTTCTCTCTCTCTTTCAAAAATAAATGAACATTAAAAAAAAAATTGTCACCATGTGGCCACTGGGAAAACCTTTAAGTCTTCCTTCAAATAATCTCTGATTCTTTCCAGAAAGTCCATTCATAGCTTCCATCATGGTCAAGAGCTACTGAAATTGTAGACCTCAAAGAACAGTTGAGCCCAACCTCACTTTACAACTCTCAAACAGAACATTCTCATCCCACATACTTTTAAAAGGTTTCATTATGTGTGAACCTTGAAGGTGAATTTCCCTTTGTGCATCATAAAGAAAATTCTAAACATAATAAAATAATGTAATGATAAGAAATTTCTAAATCAATCTATACATTAAAAAACATCCCAGTTAAATCCCCATGAATATTTTTATAGAACAAAATGAATATGTGCAGATTATTGATCAATTTTATAATATAAAAGCATGAGTAGATATAAGAAAATGTACCAGTGGATTAAAATAATTAAGTTCTTATTTGTAAGAGGGCAGGTCAATGTAACAAAATAAAACAAAAGCACGATATTTTTATATGAGAAATTAGGATATATGATAAAGGCACATTTTATATCACCTTGAGAAAGAATAGGAAAACTGGAAATCATTTTGAAAAAAACTTACTTGATAACATATTTTAGGTATTAAAAACTCACAATACATACATACCAATTTATATAAGGACTAGGACAAAAGAGAAGGAAATGTATATGTATATATAAATGACCTTAGCCTAAGTCACCTTTGGAATATACAGAATAATGCCACCCCAGGGTATCTATATTCTAACCCCCTGATCTTGTGAATATGTTAACTTTACACCTTACATGGCAGAAGGAACTTTGTAAATTGATTAAATTGAGAATCTTGAGTTGGGGAAATTATTCTGGATTATCTGATAAAAAGGAGGCAGTAGGGGTCACAGTCAGAGAAGGTAATGTAAGGATGAAAGTGGAGAAGGAAAGGAGATATGGGAACAGAAACACAGAAACATGAGAGAGAGAAAGAGAGAGAGACTGACAGACTAACAGAGAAAGATGCTACATCCATTGCTGGCGTTGAAGATGGAAGGTGGATGCATAGGCAAAGAATCTGGGAGGACTATTAAGGCTAGGAAAAGTCAAGGCAACAAATTCTCCCCTACATCTTTCAGAAGGAATACAGCCCTGCCAGCCACTTTTAGATTTTGGCCTCTGTGACTGTTTTGCAATGAGTTTGTGCTGATTTAAGCTGCTAGGTTTATGGAAATTGATTACAATAGCAGCATAACCTTACTAAACTAGAAACAGAAACAAGAATTGATGTGGGAAAACAATTACAAATTTTTTATGTCGTAACAATTTTTAAAAATTATTTAGATGATATTTCATACAAATAAGGCAAGTGACAGGATAGTGTATAGAACTCGTAACCTGTATAAAATGCAAAAATTAGTACACAGATTATCAATAGAGCTCATTTAAGAGAAAGAACAGAGAGCCCTGCAATAGATGTGCAAAAGGATATAAATGTTAATTAACAAATAGGAAAAGCAAATATGAAGAGATTACATATCTTCAAGATTAAAAGAAATTATTAAATATGTCTTTTTTTTGTAAGAAATTGTAAGAAATTTCTTTAGTGTTTGCTCTAATGGCAATCAATTTGTAAATATAATATTTTTATGTCTATGCTTAGTTCATTTAGCAAGAGTTAAATTAAAAACAAATGTTTAGTGCATTGTGGCTGTTTACTATATATGTATATTTACTGAATAAATAAACAAACCAATAGGTGAAAAAAATGCCTTTTTTTCTTCTCAGTCAAGCTATAGAAGTTTGAATACTTAATCTAGTAAGTATTTATGGTTGGCTTATTTGCAACAATTTAAAAATAGAATACCAAAAGTTTTTATTTTTTGTTTATTTTATTTGTTTGTTTATTTGTAATGTTTATTTATTTTTGAGAGAGAGAGCATGCACATGAACAGAGCAGGGGCAGAAAGAGAGGGAAAGAGAGAATCCCAAGATTCTTTCGAACCGGGCATTGGTGGTTCAGTGGTAGAATTCTCGCCTGCCAAGATTCTTTCGTGCTGATAGCATGGAGTCCAATGCGGGTCTCAAACTCATGAACCAACATCATGACCTGAGCTGAAATCAAGAGTCAGGTGTTCAACTGACTGAGCCACTCAGTCACTTCTAGAATACCAGAAGGTTTAATTATTGTACTATTAAAATTATTTATATACTCTACACAATGAGATCTTATTATTTTATTAATTTTCATTTTGCCTATGTCAGGGGCCATCTTTAAGATCAAAAAGTATTCGAAAACATGAATAAGACAATGTAATCATTTCATTTTTATAAGTAGAGACACACATGATTGAGACTAAATATCTGGGAGAAAAAGTATGAGGTAATTCAGTCACTTTATTTCAAAATAAATTTTACATAAATAAGTACATTAATTTGCTCTTCTTAAAAGAAAAACTGGGGGCGCCTGGGTGGCGCAGTCGGTTAAGCGTCCGACTTCAGCCAGGTCACGATCTCACGGTCCGGGAGTTTGAGCCCCGCGTCAGGCTCTGGGCTGATGGCTCGGAGCCTGGAGCCTGTTTCCGATTCTGTGTCTCCCTCTCTCTCTGCCCCTCCCCCGTTCATGCTCTCTCTCTGTCCCAAAAATAAATAAACGTTGAAAAAAAAAATTTTTTTAAAAAAAAGAAAAACTGATCAGAACTGATGCGTGGGGAACAAAAATTCTTCTTTCATTCTTAAATTACTGTTTGACCTTAAACAAGTCATAAAATTCTGGATTTTGTGGTTCTTATCTATAAGATAATAAAATTTATTATAAATCAAGCAGAAGGAAGACATCTTATCTTGGGGTGAGTGGAATTTATAATACATATAATAGCAAAGAGAGAATCCATAAAATAAAATTATAGGAATATTAGAGATAAAAATCAAGATACTTCAAACTCTGACATTTTTATTCTGATTTTTTGCTAACCACCTCTTAAGACTCGTTCAGCTTTATCATTCACTGGGGCATATTAAATTTATCTCTCCCACCCTCAGCTTTATCAACTTTAAATATGTCTTTATATTCCATTCCTTCCAAAAGCTCTTGTGCATCTGTGTATTAACTTTTAATTACTAAATATATGCATTTGAAAACTTGCTTTGCAAAAATTAACAGTTATTTGTCTTACAAAATGAATTTTCTATCTATTATCTATCTATATACAACTTGTATTGTTTGAAAAGGACTTCATAAAAATGCTATTCAGAGAAATCTGCACCCCCATGCTCACTGCAGCATTATTCACAATAGCCAAGATATGGAAACAACCCAAATATCCATAGACAAATCAATATTTAAAGAAAATGTGATAAATACATACAGTGGAATATTATTCAGTCTTAAGAAAGAGATTCTGTCATTCACAACAACACAAATGAACTCATTTGTCATAGATAACTTTATGCTAAGTGAGATAAGCCAGACACATGAAAAGTACTGCATAAATCCACTTATAAGAGGTATTTAAAATAACCGAACTCACAGAAACAGAGAAAAGAATGGTGCTTAGCAGGAGTTGGCGGGGAGGGGGGAGATGGGGAGTTAATCACTCAAAGGGCATAAAGTTTCAGTTATGCAGGATGAATAACCCCTAGAAATCTACACTACAACATTGTGCCTATAGTGAACAATACTGTATTATACACTTAAATATTTGTTCAGAGGGTAAATCTCCTGTTAAGTGTTCTTACCACAAAAACAAAACCAAATGAAAAGAAACACAAAAAAACTTATGAGTGTGATAAATATTCTATTACCTTGATTATTAATGATGTTTTCATGGGTGTAAGCATATGTCCAAACTCATCAAATTGTATACATTAAATATGTGCAATATTTTGTATATCAACTATTACCTCTGTAAGCTGTCTGAAAGAAAAATGGAATAAAAAAGAAAGCAATGCCAGTGATACTACCATTAGTAAGACACGCACTAAGTTGTTTTTGCCATGTGGTAATGAATTCTAATTGGCCTGTTTCCAGTCGTTCCAGTTTTGATTTTCCTGAAATCATATAAGCCCTCTGGCTAGTCTATAATTGACATAAATATACAGTTTTAGTAAATATGAAATCTATAATTAATGTTAAGACTAGAAATAGCACTACTGTAAAAATAACTTTTCAGCCATATGTAAATGAATCAAGAAGAGAAAAGCATCATCTCACAATGAATTAAATTTATCTTTTATAGCATTGGAAAATACATAACAAAATTGCATGAGAAGACTCCTAGCATAAACTGAGCCAATATGATGATAGAAAGAATAGGAAAGTAGCTAATAATATTGGAGCATATAATAAATGATAAGATTTTGTATTTTCAGAGGATCGTGATTCAATAAAAGACATTTTAACTTCAGTGTCTTCTTTCTGATTAACTCTCAGAATTGATGAGAAAAGGAAGTGTGGTTATCAAAATTGGAAATTTGAATAAAATTCTCCTTTCATTGTTTTGGTGAAAAATTTATGCGGCAAATATATAGAATTGTTGACAAAATTTTAACTATAGTCATAAAATTTATGTATGTTCCAGAACATTTTAATAAGAAAAAGATGTCCAGTTATTCACATGGCTATCTTGCATTTACGTAAATTTTCTCTTTTTACTATTAATATGATAAATTGTGTTGAGATAATCTTTTAACTTTAGAAATAGCCTGAATTCTTGAAGTAATTCTTAACGTGTCATGATGAGTTATTCATTTAAAATAGTTGAGGCATCAATTTGCTTCTACTTAATTTAGGATTTCATATCTATTATAATGCAGGAAATAAGTCTGTCATTGTTGTACTGCATATTTCACCAGATACAGTTTTATCAAACTATCACATTTATTAGCATAGCATATGACATTTTATTAAAATATTTTAAAGTTTCACCTGCATGTATATTATTCAAACTCTGAATTAAAATAATACATTCATAGAGTCCATTTTGGTTCTTCAGTGGCCACAGCAGAATTTAAATGACCTTACTGTTCTTCCTAAAAGTTAGAGTTTTATATTTAAAAAAACTTACAGACGGGCTCAGCGGGGGTGGGGAGGGGTGGGGGGTGGGGGGGAGGAATAGGATTTTCAACTGTTATCTTGCTCTTGATACAGACTCTTGTGAGGTGGCACTCAGTTTTGGAAGAGGCCTTCTCCTTCCTGCATTCTAATAAATAAGCCATGTCTGTTTCTTTCCCCCATAATAAGTAAGTAAGTGGGGCGCCTCAGTGGCTCAGTCGGCTGAGCGTCCGACTTCGGCTCAGGTCGAGATCTCAGGGTTCCTGAGCTCCAGTCCCGCATCAGGCTCTGTGCTGACAGCTCAGAGCCTGGAGCCTGTTTCAGATTCTGTGTCTCCCTCTCTCTCTCTGCCCCTCCCCTCTCACCCTCTGTCTCTCCCTCTCTCTCAAAAATAAATAAACATTAAAAAATATTTTAAAAAGTAAATTAATAAAAATAAAAAGATTATAACAATTTATCATCTCACATTTTTGTTCAGTAACTAAGTCATTGCATTTGATTCTTTACTCCTTTTTTGGTATATTTTATTTATTTATTGTTTACGTTGAATATAATGAAAATTTAATACTAATGTATTTTTCTTTGAATACAATGTTATTTAATTCCTGAGTAATTGAGAAATATTAGAAAATTCTAAGGGACTTAATACTTTTCATTTTGTCCAGTTGTTTTTTATTCTATGTTTGCAGGTTTGTGACAATTTTGTCTGAAAATCCTATTCCTATTTCATTATTATCGATACTAAAATGGAAAATTTCCCAATAAATCTTTTCTGATACATTTAAAAAGATTAATTTTATGCTTATTGTTCCAAAGATTAGTGTAAATCTATTAAATCATGTTGATTAGATGAATAAAATCTTGTATATTTTAAATTCTAGAGATTTATTATTTTGAGATGAATTTAAGATGGAAAAGATGAAACATGAACTTTTATGCCACCTTGAGCTAGTATTTTCATAATTATTGAACTGACGAATTTCTTCATGAATAGTGGGTATAAGTTGGATGCAAACACCATTGAAGCTAGTGGCAATCATGGGACACAGGTCTGGCTAATAACTAAGCAGAAGTTTCTCAAAAGCTTTTCTTAAAAGAAGTGGGCTTGACTAGCAGTCACCCTTTTGTCCTTTGCCCTTCAACTTTCCCCAATCTTTGTGTATATTGTAAGGATGGCATAAGAGAAATATATATTTCATATATATATGATATATATTATATAAGATAATACATACTATATATTTCTAAAAGATACATATTGTGTATTTCTATATATTATATATATATATGTATACATATGTACATACACATACATGGATAAGGACATGTATATAGGAGCCATAGATTTATTATTAATACATATTTATAATATCAATAAACATTAATAATAACTATATGTGCTTAGAATGTTTATTATTTACATATTTATATTTCTTTTTATACTATTTATTAATGAGTATTAAGAAAATATTGATAAGTATTTATTGTTTGTTATGCATTTTGTTACATGTATAATAATAAGGCCATTAAAAAAACAAAACTGGTAGAAAATATAGAAGGTGACTTACCTTCTTCACTTGGAGATGGGTGGATTAGAACTTTGTATGCCTGAAAGTTGTGGAAAAAACATAATGTAAAAATATATTATAAGAATATATATGTACATGTGGGGGCACTGAGTGGCTCAGTCAGTTAAGAATCCCACTCTTGGGGCGCCTGGGTGGCGCAGTCGGTTAAGCGTCCGACTTCAGCCAGGTCACGATCTCGCGGTCCGGGAGTTCGAGCCCCGCGTCGGGCTCTGGGCTGATGGCTCAGAGCCTGGAGCCTGTTTCCGATTCTGTGTCTCCCTCTCTCTCTGCCCCTCCCCCGTTCATGCTCTGTCTCTCTCTGTCCCAAAAATAAAAATAAACGTTGAAAAAAAAAATTTTTAAAAAAGAATCCCACTCTTGATTTTGGCTCAGGTTATGATATCACAGTTTTGTGAGTTGAAGCCCTGCATTGGGGTCTGCGCTGACATATTCTCCCTCTTGCTCTTCCCCTCCCCCACTCATGCTCTCTCTGTCTCTCTCAAAATAAATAAACTTTAAAAAAATTAAAAAAAATATATATGTATGTGTGTACATGCATGCATATAAACATATATACTTAAATACATATACTATATGTGTATTTACAAAATTAAAAGCATCTTTAATATCCAAATCTCTTAGAAAATATCAAAAGAAAAAATAACTGAAATGCATTTTACATAAACCTTCAAGGACTAAAGTTGTTAAAATGCCTTTGATAAACTGGGTGGCACAAATTAAATTCTAATTTAAGAATGGTAATTGTAGCCATAGTGAATAATCTACTTCTGAAAAGAGGTGGAATCTAGCAAATGACCTGCAAGAATGTAAGACACCAAGGGAATGCTGTGTTCAGACACAACTAATTCCTGCCTGACTCAGCCACCCTATTACCATATGTGTTTTCATAAAAGAGTTGAGTGAACTGTACCAATAAAGAATACTAACAATTGTGGTCTCTGTAAATTGGCTGTGGGACATTACTAACTAAACATAATACTATTAGAAAAAATTCCAATATTTGTACCTTTGGAACCACAATGACATTAATCAATAGTAAGAGAGATATTAGAACTTCCAGGAGTAGTAGTCATTAAGGTACATCTCTTTATATTCAGATTTCCAGTCTTCTACCAACTTATTCAAAGAAATGGTAAGAAAGGAATGAAAAGCTCATATTAGAAGTTGTATAAAATAATCGTCTGGGAAAAAGGGAAGAAACTTTAACTTAAATATAGTGTGATTGCCTCATTAAAGTCTCAGGAAACAGAGAGGAAGGAAGGGAGGGAGGGAGGGAAGGAGGGAAGGAGAACTCGATGAAAAAATGGCAGAAAAACTGGACACACACACACACACACATGGGATCACCCATAGCTGTGTGATTTGTTAATATATCCACACAAACAATCACCATCATTCAGGAAGTTAAGCAATAACATCAATCTCTTATATGTAGAGATCAGTGCCATTGCACTAAAGCCACAAGTCAGTTTAGGTCCAGTCAAAATAATCACATAGAGTTATAAAATGGGTGGGGAGTGAGCAATCAATTCATGATGATGGATATGTGTTTACAAAATATAAATGGAACCCTAAAATAAGTCAAGAATGATGCAATGAAAATTATCATTTTAATGGATGGCTTTTTCAAAGAGCTAATACTGTTTTGCCTTTCCTAGCATGTCCAACATCCACATAAAAATTTAGTATCTGAATCCTCTTTTGGGGAAAGTGCAGAGGAGAAAACCACTTCTCAAGGCTCTCTTATTTTATTATTTTTTTAGTTTACTTATTTATTTTGAGAGCAAGAAAACACGAGTAGCGGAGGGGCAGAGAGAGAAAGAGAGAGAGAATTCCAAGCAGGCTCTGTACTGTCAGTGCACAGCCCGATGTGGTGCTTGAACCCATGAACCATGAGATCTTGATCTGAGCAGAAGTCAGATGCTTAACAGTCTGAGCCCCCCAGGCGCCCATACAGGCTCTCTTTTAAAAGGGACACACATTGTTTTCAAGAGACACTTGCCAAGTTATACTTTCAGAGTTTCGCCTCTAATTCAAAGGCCCAAGGAAGTGCAAGCTAAAGAGCCAGGAGTTATTGGCAACTAAAAACATGAAGACATGAAGGGTCTTGTGGTCTGAGTGAGGTGGGAGAGAGGCTCTGTGGTGAAAGCACTGTATTAGGCTCTTTGTCATCCTCTCTAAAATGAAATGTAATGTAATGTAAACAGGGAAACACACTTAGATTTCAAGACTTGATTATCTGATTTTTATAGTGAGGCTAGAAATAAATTGTCTTCACAGATGAAGATCATAGCCCCCTCAGCTTCAGCTTTAGTAGCTAAACATTTATGAGGCACCCCTGGTATGAGGGTGAAATCTCAACAGAGCGCTGACACGGAAGAAGCTTTCCATGGAACCAAATACTCTAATTCTACTGATAACTAGTTGAGTGATCTTTGAGATAGTCATGTTTCTATGCCCCATTTTCTTTATTTTTCTAAGGAAGATGATCTACTACATCAATGGCTTTCAAAATCTTTTTTTTTCTAGCCAGAGTTTACTTCATTTTTAGCAGTCATATATTTTAAGTTCTGTTACTTAAACTTTTTTTTTTTTTTTTTTTTTTTTTTTTTTTAATTTTTTTTTCAACGTTTATTTATTTTTGGGACAGAGAGAGACAGAGCATGAACGGGGGAGGGGCAGAGAGAGAGGGAGACACAGCATCGGAAACAGGCTCCAGGCTCCGAGCCATCAGCCCAGAGCCCGACGCGGGGCTCGAACTCCCGGACCGCGAGATCGTGACCTGGCTGAAGTCGGACGCTTAACCGACTGCGCCACCCAGGCGCCCCTTACTTAAACTTTTTAAAGTAAAGCTAGTCTAGTGAAACTGAGGGATTAAAAATCTGAAGCCCCAGGACTCAACTGGCCATATAAATCTGCAAAAAAAAAAAAAAAAATCCAGAAATGACTCAGATCAAACAGTCTATAATTCCACCATTATTAAAACTGATTGGCATTCAGTTTTATTTTTATGATTCAAACTCAGATAATCCTTTATTCAGGTCTGGTTTCTTGAATGACTTTTTCACAAACAAAAGCACAGTGACTACTCCATCCCACCTCTGAGAAATTATTAGAAAACAACCTGCTTCGTCCCTGAACACTTTTACCTTCCACCTAGGGAGTGCTTTTGAGCATTATCTGAGGCCTCTCTAGACACAATTCTTTCTCAGAAAGAGTGGCATCTTGCCTGCCTTCCTAGATAGACTTTTCCTCAAGGAATTTATGACCATTCACTCTGCCCAGCAGGTCAGGGCTCAAACAAACAAACAAAAGACCCTTAAGGGAGATGCTAGCAATTTAATGAGACAATTAGTTGTGGTGGCCTTGAGGTTAAGTGCTTTTGAAGATTTCAGGTTATTTCTAAGGGAAATCGTTTCTGACTGGCTACAGTTATCACTCCTCCGGCTGTCACTATCAACCTAAATCCTAATCTCATTCTTTAATGAATGACATATCAACCTTTGGCAAATCTTTTTCCTCTCCCTGGAAAATGTTTTCCCATATCTCAAGAAGATTGGTTCCCTGTAGTCCACAACTAGGAGGCTCCAGAAATTAAGTATTTGGCTTAATTTTTCAAAAACAGTCCAGTGATCATCATTAGTTATAATCATTGAAAACTGATTATATGTCAATAATGAGAAACATTAATTTCGAGAATAAACACGTACTTAGAGAGATATGGGAGATACAAACATCAAAGCAAAATATGCGTTGGATGTAGTAAACATTAAATTGAAGGTGTAAAATCAAGGCCTTCCTTTGAAAGAGAATTTTAGTAAATATAATATTTTGCTGGAGAAAAATAGGTTTGATTTATGGCTATGTGTGTACTTGTGCAATGATATACAAGTTTGCTCTTTATTTATCTTATTTATTTATTATTTATTTATTTATTTATTTAGTATTTAATGATTTAGTCATTATGAGGAAAGAAAAGATATGATTGGTACTAAAACACACTTTGACTTCACTGAATTTTCTTAGAGAAAGTTTAGGTTAAGCACAAGATAAAATGCTACCAGCAAGTTAATGTAGTTATACTTCAGAGGTTTATCTCTTTGATTATGTCTGCTTAAGCAATATAATGTCATTTTATTCATGAAAGAACTCATTTTTTATATCTTCTGAAGCTTCAACCTCCTTTTCTATATGTATTTTGAAACTTTATATGTCAGCAAGAGAAGTAAAATACTCATAGATGATCTTAGGTTAACAACAAAGGACATCTCTAGCATCAAATAGCTATATATAATAATTATGTATAATTTAAATATCTTGCTCTTTGATGAAAAGTATATGGAAATGTTTAAAGTGAAAAGAAATGAATTTTAAAAAGCAATCTTTTTAGTAGTTAATGGTACATATGCATAGACTCACTCAAGAAGAAAATTACATTTTAATTATCAGTATTGTAATCATTTAGTTTATGAAATAATTTTCCTTTTTAAGTTTTTAGAATTTTCCATTCAATTTCACTTTTACATTTGTATTTCTGAATAGGTTTATATAAAATCCAAACTTGATTGGATTAAGAAAGCTACAAATGAAATTATCCAAGTAACATGCAATGTTTGTCCTTGGTTATAGATTGAATTAAGCAGTATCTACCAAATGATATGTAAAATATTATGTAAACTCACTTATGTAAATATTATGTAAACATAAATTTTGGAGTTTGCCCATTGAATGAAAAGATGAAATATTTGTTTTTGGTTTTGAATGTGACTTTACTTTTGGGGTGAACAGTATTCTACTTATGATTATCCATCCTCATTTGGATTCAGAATGTTAAGCAGGTGTGCACACAGTGCTTTAGGATTTATCACTAAAAAATGTTTTCCCTATCCTGGCTTGAACTCAGGAAGTATTATAAGTCATATAAAACTAAGATTCAAGGTACACATACTAAATGTATTTGTATTTATAAAGTGTCCTGAATATGAGAATGTAACTAATCAGCATAACTATATCAGATACTTTTTCATAAGTATCAAACAGAAATGGTGGTTAAACCAATTTGAGCCTTACTCTTCAAACTTAGGGAAAAAAATCAGACATAAAGAGATATAAACAAGCAACAGTTTTAGGTATCCTTGCAGAAGGTGTATCTTCTGTGATGGTCAGATAGAAGAGTAATTAGTATACAAAGGAGTGACTCAAAATGTAGTCCACAGACTTTTCTCTGTGAATATTTTCCTTCAACTGTCAGTTAAAGGAAACTGTCAGTTGTCAGTCCTGATGAGTTAGGTAGAAATTCTAGAGTGGTGTACTCTCTTGCTAGATAACCATCTAACCACATAAAATTAGGAGTTTTGTTGCAGCAAGGAGTGTAGGGGAATAGATTTGTGGATATAAATAGCAGACATTGCCATACTTGGCAAGTATGGGAATTCAGGGTACTTTCCTTAGCTGGCTGGGTGTCCAAGAGTAAAAGTTTATATTTATAAGATAGAGCCCTGTACAACACAAGGAAATAAACATGCATGGAAATTAGTCATAATATAACAACTTTCCTAACAAATTTTCTCACAAGGAGTGTTTTCAGTGCTTGGAGAAATATTTTTTTAAAGAATTGAGTTAATCTATTATTTTAATATTTTTAAGTGTTACTTATGTTGAAATTTATTTAGTAATATTGATGTGTTTCTGTAAGTCATGAAATTACCTCCATAATTTTTATTTGGTGGTTAAGGACAGCCATGTGTACCACTGCAGGTGATAGAGTTGGAATTACTGATAATCTTATGAAGACTATGAGTGTCTTACGCAATACTGAGGATCACAAAAAGTATTCAATTCAAGATGCACTTATTTCATTATTGATATGCTAATTGTATGATCAACATCTGAGTGAGAATTCACATAGTTTATTCAACTTATTTCTTCCTGTTGAGGGACATATAATTTGTTTACCTGACACTTCTCCTTGGAGAGGAAATATATGCAAGGAGTAAGAAAAGTCCTTGAATAGTTTCATTGAGAACATTTGGGAAGAATATTTTTAAATAATGTTATACACTATAATACTTACTATAAAATAGTTTTCATCCAGTCACATAGACAGGTAAGCCCTAAATATGTGGCTTAGGCTGCTTGATGGCAATTAGTGCAGTGCTCACAAGGATAAACGTAGCACAAGTATATAGTACACCTTATTCAACAAATTGATAGTAATCAACTAGGAACTTACAAATATTGAATTATTTGAATAATATATTTGAAGAATAGATGTAAAAAATATTTTATTTTTTTGCTTTGAATTAAAAAATTGAATAATTATTGTTTTTATTTCTCATAGCATAACACTTAAGCCTCTCTAAAAGTTTAGCTTTGACCTATGGAAAAAAATATGAAATGTTGAAAATGAGAGCCATTGCCTTTTTATTTTAGTTTTATAGTCCTATAAGACTTAAAACTGTAACACTGATGCAGATGAAATTAATTTACATAAATACACATATACATATATGCCTATATGTTTTCCCTTCATGATTAAAATCCTAGATCTAATTATCTTAGCTCTTCTTTTTTTTATTTTTTTTTTATTTTCTCTTATGTTTATTTATGTTTGAGAGAGAGAGAGAGAGAGAGCACAAGCGGGAGAGGGGCATAGAGAGAGGGACACACAGAATCCAAAGCAGGCTCCAGGCTCCAAACTGTCAGCACACAACCTGACAAGAGGCTCAAACTCACAAATCACGAGATAATGACCTGAGCCAAAGTTGAACACTTAACCAACTGAGCCACCCATGCACCATTGTCTTATGGGAAAAATTCTAGTTTTCCCATAAATTTATAAACCTATATGGAATCTGTCATTGCATATCATACTTATATTCTACAGTTTTATAATTTCTTTCTTCATTCAACATGTTTGTCGATAACCTATAGACTTTAAATCTTAAAAAAAAGCTTATTAGAGAATATTCACTGAAAGAATGTCAAAGGAAATATTTAGCATTAGAAAGCAGAATATACGTACGTGACTATATATAAGTGTATGCCCTTTTCATATCAAATAAAAAGTATATAGTGGAACGAGGATGTTTAGAAGAAAGCTTGATGAAATGTAAAATGAAAAAAGGGGGGGCTGGTCAAAGAAAAATTACAAACATCACATGAGTTAATATTTTCTTCATTTGTAATATTTAATAGAATATTTTTCATCTTAAACATTAAATCTACAGTAAAAGAGGAAGCAAGAAAGAGAAGAGAAATAAAAAGAAAGTGAAAGAATGGATACAATAGAAAAGAATAGAATAGAGTAGAATAGAATAGAATAGAATAGAATAGAATAGAATAGAATAGAAATGGCCATCTGGTGGAAATTGCTTAATTTGGTGCAAGAGTGTTGAAACAGTGAACATTTCAGCTAATCTTAGAAGCTAGACAAAGTCCTATTGCTGTTGTTGACTTAACATTTCTGAAAGTCACATCGGTATTTATATTGAAGATTATAAAATAAAAGAGTTCATGATATTTTTATAATGTCCTTTTAACTGCCCTTTGAGACTTGAGGTATTTTATCAGCCATTTTGGGTTTCCATTACTTTGTCCATTTGTAAGCTTTTTCAGTTTGAAAGCCAGAATCTCAAATACAGTGGTCCATCATAACTCACTTGGGAATAGGAAAACAATTTATTATGTTTGAATAGATTTTGAATTAAAGTATAGCAACTCAATTCTTCCCTTATTAGGGGTCATGAGATATATTAGCTTTATTTTCTTAACATTGTATATAAATATCTCCTCAAAGCTGCAAATGTATTTCATTTCTAAAAAAAAAAATGTCATTGTTTCTTTGGATAACCTAACATTTTAACTTAATAATGATATAGACCAGGACTTCTAAAATATGTGTCCTGATGGAATACAAGAATGGCGACACACTGCTATTAAAAAATGGGCCCTTGCATGCCATCTGGACACTCTGAAAACCTTATCTAGTGAGGTTCTGTGAGATGACACTCACTGAATCCCTATGCAAAGAATCATCAGTATAAACACAGGTTTTATTCAGGCAAAGTCAGCTTTCCTTCACCCTGGCTCCATTTGTGCAGTACAGGTTCAATGTAGAAAACTTGGGGGGGGGTGTGGGCAGGAGAAAAATCATTTAGCAAAACATCACTCAAAAATCTTCATTACCAACATTTTTGCACACTTCGCTTTCAGCCTACATGTATGTATATATACAAACTGGAAAACTGAAATATATGATACTGTACATCTAACTTATGAACTATTCTTGCATTTCATTTATATACTACACTGAACTTTCGAGGTCAATTTCATCTTAGTATAAGTTGCTTTATCAGATACTTCCCCAAGTAATTTTTGGATAGGTTCTGAGGAAGAGGCTAGAAGATCATAACTGCCTGAAGCAAGTGAAGGGAGCACCAATACCTGGAGGACAGAAGTTTTAAGTGGGAAAAAGCTCCCTATTTCATAAACTTTTATATATCTGACATTTGCTTAGTAAGAGAAATATAGATCATTGTTATTAGAAGACTTTTGTGCATGTGGGAAACTCGGTTAAAGACAATAAACTCCCATCTTTGCAAACACTACATAATACCTTTCATGTGTTGATGGAGCTCAATATATAAACTGAACATGAAAATGAATAGGTATATTCCCTTCTTGACAAAAGAGGCTAATGGAACTTGCCCAGCTAAAACTTTTCACATTAAATTGAAATTATACCTCTAAATCTTGGAGGTAGTGAAAGCCAGGCATACCTCTTCTATGTTAAGACACTGCAAAAATATTGGCCAAAGCAAAGATTTATAAGATGTCACTGAAAGCATTCACTCTAACAATAAAGAAGACAGCAGGATAGTGAAATGATGGTTGAGATTCAAAATAAATCACATGGCACCGTAATAATTCCATAGCAGTTAGATCTACTTTACCACAGTGCATCTGGCATCCTATCGTGCTGTATTTCAAGGGAATAATTGTTCTTCATAGGGATAACAGTTCAATGTTCAGACTTTGAAGTTAAAAAGAAATATTAAGAAAAAATTCACTACAAAAAAATGGAAAGGTTCAGTTAGGTGAATACACTTTTAAGTTTTAGAGAAGATTGATATTTTGTCAACATACTCTTTAAAAAGAAAGAGAAGAGTAAACGGATTGTGAGGAAAATTGTTTTTTGCCACAAGAAAATGAAGACTTGTATAAAAGTATTCTCAATAAATAGGCAACTATTGCTGACCAAAGCCTGTTTAGTTAAAATTATCATGGAATGGATTCTCCCTTATAGCCTTCAGGAAAAAAACAAAAACAAAAACAAAAAACAAAAACAAAAAACAAATAACAAAACAAAACAAGAAACTTGCCAAACCCTAATTTCCAGATTTTTGCCTCCTAGGAAACAAATATTATAATTAAGTCAAGGAATTGTTAGGAGGTTACCCATAACTGAAACAAGATGTGTAAAAATACAGTCTGCACATGCACTGAGCCATGTACCTGTAACTAATTTTCAAGGGTTTATAGAGTAGTTAATAACAGGTATCAATAAGAAGAAGCTGACTTTGAGAATGGGTTGTGGTCACATGCATGTAAATGGGGCACATAGTTAGCTAGGTAATAAACATGATGGAACCCCAGATTTGATGACTCCCTGGGCTGAGGTATCTGTACACTCATAACTTTTCATTGTACTTGGCCCAAGTGCAGAATAACTGAGGCTGGAATGGAAAATCAGGGACTTCTTTGTTGGTATTTCTCTGGATGTTGATAATTCAGAATGTTCAATCTGAAGCCAGAACCAAATTGCTTGTAGAGAGAACTAGGCATTTCATAACTCTATAGAAATAAGTACCTGTGAGTTAGGCGTTTTACAGTTAGAAAAAAATAACTAAGCTTGAAATATGTTAACTTATGTAGGGGAAATTTTTGATGGGGAAGTCATTTTAGGAGCATTTGGACAGTCAAAGGGTGGCATGAAAGTGATGGGGCATGGGTCACCTAAAAATAGGGAGCTAATATTAGAAAGTGATATTTCTGCAGATAAATATATTTCATGCTGCTTCTCAAAAGATACAGATGATCTAGTGTTTGCCAATAAAAATAACTTAGCCTAAGCAGAAAAAAAAATAGAGAGGCTTGATTACTTGTTGGTATATAATATGCAATTAGTGGCCTTCCCATGAACTAATTTTTATTATATTTAAATTGTTTATCAATGATGATCATCAACTGAGATACTTGGAAACTTCAGATGCCCTTAGAAGAATTAGTTTCTTTAAATTGTTATATGTTCTTTTCTAAATGTTTTTGTCACAAAAACAAAGAAGATTCTGCTTCTTTATCTTCCATTACATAGTCAGCAATTATGTTACCACATGCACATGCACACACACACACACACACACACACACACCCTAACCTATCATTATTTCTAATACAGTGCATTTTCCTGAGGTGAGGAAACTTCTAGAACTCCAAATTATGACATAATATGAAAAGCAGTGTAGTGAGGAGAAAGTGAATGACCTTAATGAACAGAGAGGGAATCCTTTAATCATTCAAGCACTTTAAACCTCTTAGTTTTCAGCAAACTTAAGGATGATAAAAACACATTTTTACCTGATAGATCTCTATATGACCTTGGCTTGTTACTCAAAATAAGTTCAAGAAATTGAATGACATTTTTCAAAGCCTATTGCCATTCACCTATTAATACAAAGACATTTTTCTATACCTACATAAAAATAGAAAAATGAAAATAAAATTTATTTTGCTACTTTTTTACTCTGACGATAAGTAACAATCATGAACAAATAAAGGACTAATAAACATTCCAATTCCATTTCATTAATGGTCAAATTTTCAGTAACAGTTCACTTTTTATAATAAATACCAATTAGAAATTTTAATATATTTATTTTGATCAATTTTGTACCATTAATAATTTTAATGGTTATCCAATCCTTTATTTTTTTAAGTTTTTTTTAAATAATCTCTACCCCCAATGTGGGGCTCAAACTCAAGACCCTGAGATCAAGAGTCACCTGCTTTTCCAACTGAGCCAGCCAGGCCCCCGATGGTTATTCAATTCTGAAGGAAAAAGTGTTATAACACATAGAGCATCATGGTAATGAAATATTAAAATTATTTTTAGTATCAACAAATTTTTTCAGCCTAAGTATGATATTTTGATAATTCGTAAGTCATTCAGAAAAAGAAAAATGCCATATTATTTCACTCATGTGGGGAATTTAAGAAACAAAACAAATGAGCAAAGGGGAAAAAAAAAAGGCAAACCAAGGCAGAGTCTTTTTTTTTTAATGTTAATTTATTTTCGAGAGAGAGAAAGACAGAATGTTAGCAGGGGAGGGGCAGAGAGAGGGAGATACAGAATCCAAAGCAGCCTCCAGGCTCAGCTGTCAGCACAGAGCCCTATGCAGGGCTCAAACTGACAAACCAAGAAATCATGACCTGAGCCGAAGTTGGTCACTTAACTGACTGAGCTACTCAGGTGTCCCAATACAGACTCTTAACTACAGAGAACAAACTGATGGTTACCAGAGGGGAGGGGTTGGGGGATGGGTAAAATAGGTGATGGGGATTAAGGAGTGCACTTGTGATAATCACAGGGTGATGGATGGAAGTGTTTAATTACTATATTGTACACCTGAAACTAATATTACAACATATGTCAACTAACTGGAATTGAGATAAAAACTTTAAAGAGAGAGATTTTTTTTAAGCCCAAATTTATAGGATTAAAATTCTCTGGAGAAAGAATCAAACAGTAAAAGAAGGCATGTGAAATGTCTGACTGTCAGGAAGGAGCCTATTCATAAATTTTAGACGGAGGATTATTGGTATCAAATGTATTTGGTATTTTGATTCTATCAATGTATTTAAGTTGGTTATTGTGCTAACTTTATTTAAAAATACAATACATAAAAAAATACAATACATGGAATATTTTACCAATTACACTATTTGCAATTATTTCAAGTTATAGTGGAAAATGTCTTAGAAATTAAATTAAAACATATAAGAGGCATAGGAGAATGAGAGCAAAAGTATCTTAAGACTACTGAAAACATCTTGACAAATGTAGAAAAGGTCAATAATTCCTTCTCTTTTTTTACCTTTTTTATTGATATGTAATTGACATATAACATATATTAGTTTCTGGTGTGTCACAAAATGGTTTGATATATGTTCATAATGCAAAATGATTACCACGTAAGTCTAGCTAACATTTGTCACCATAGATACAATTTTTTTCCAGTGATGAGAACTTTTCAGATTTACTCTCTAAGAAACTTACAAATACACAATGCAGTATTATTAACTATAGTCTGTTGCTGCTGTAAATTACATTTCCAGGACTATTTTATAACAGGAAGTTTTCTTTTGATCAGCTTTAACCATTGCACCCAACCCCACCAGTGAAAATAACCCCAATCTATTTTCTGTATCTATGAATTTATTCTTTCTTTCTCCCTCCCTCCCTCTTTCTTTTTTTCCTTCCTTCCTTCCTTCCTTCCTTCCTTTTTCTTTTTTTTTCTTTTCTTTTTCTTGTTTTTCTTTTTCTTCTTTCCTTCTATTTTCTTCTTTCTTTTTCTTTCTTTCTTTTGTTCTTTCTTTCATTCATATTATTGTAAATGGAAGGATTTCCTTTTCTGACTGAAATATTCCATTGGTAAATATGATATATACTGATAAATTTGATATAAATAATATATGATAAACATTATTCATCCATCTTTCCATGGTTGGAAGGTTGTTCCCGTGTCTTGGATATTGTAAATTGTAAATATTGTAAATATTTAAAATTTATTGTAAATATTTATTGTAAATATTGTAAATAATACTGCAAAGAATATGGAAGTACATATAACTTTTTGAGTTAGAGTTTTTGTTTCCTTTGGGTAAATATCTAGTGGTAGAATTGCTGACTCATAAAGTAGTCCTAATTTTTAATTGTTTGAAGAACCTTTACGCTGTTTTCCATAGTGATTGCACCAACCTACATTCCCACCAGCAGTGCACAGGGATTCTCATTTCTTCATATTCTTGCTAATTTGTGTTATTTCTTATCTTTTTAATAGTTATTCTAGCAGGTGTAATGTGATATCTCATTGTGGTTTTGATTTGCATTACCCTGATGATTAGTGATGTTGAGCATCTTTTCATGTACATGTTGTCCATCTGTATGTTTTCTTTGGGGGAAAAATGTCTATTCAGTTCCTCTGCCCATTTTCTTCTTATTTGTTGTTGTTGTTGTTGTTGTTGTTGTTGTTACTGGATTGTATGAGCCCTGTATGTATTTTGGATAGTAACTCCTTTTAAAATTTATGATTTGCAAATATTTTCTCTCATTCAGTAGGTTGTCTTTACATTTTATTGGTGGTTCCCTTCTCTGTGCAGAAGCTTTTTAGTTTTATGTAGTCCCACCTATTTATTTTTGCTCCTCTTGCCTTTCCTTTTGATGTCAAAGCCAAAAAAGTATCAACAAGACTGATGTCAAGGAGCTAACTGCCTATGTTTTCTTCTAGGGGTTTATGGTTTCAGGTATTATATTCAAGTCTTTAATCCATTTTGAGTTAACTTTACTGTATGGTATAGGATAGTGGTCCAGTTCCATTCTTTTGCATGTGACTATCTACTTTTCACAGTACCATTTATTGAAGAGACTGTCCTTTCTCTATTGTTTATTCTTAACTCCTCTGTCATAAATTTGTCCATATATTTATGGGTTTACATCCAGGCTTTTTATTTTGATGCATTGATCTATGTGTCTGTTTTTATGCTAATTCCATTTTGTTTTGATTACCATAGTTTGTAATACAGTTTGAGATCAGAAGTGTGATTCTTCAGCTTTGTTCTCAAGATTCCTTTGGCTATTCCTTTGTGGTTCCACAAAATTTTAAAATTTAATTAAGAACATCATATTACACAAATAACATATTCATGTTTCAGTGACTTACAAAGTATCTGCAATGCACCAAAAGTAATTCCACACTCTGGAAAAATAAAGCACGGTCTTTGTCTTTAAAGGACATAGGGGGGCGCCTGGGTGGCGCAGTCGGTTAAGCGTCCGACTTCAGCCAGGTCACGATCTCGCGGTCCGTGAGTTCGAGCCCCGCATCAGGCTCTGGGGTGATGGCTCAGAGCCTGGAGCCTGCTTCCGATTCTGTGTCTCCCTCTCTCTCTGCCCCTCCCCCGTTCATGCTCTGTCTCTCTCTGTCCCAAAAATAAATAAACGTTGAAAAAAAAAATTAAAAAAAAAAAACATTGAAAAAAAATAAAAAAAAATAAAGGACATAGGAACGCTAATGGAGAGCTAATAATTTAAACAATACACAACATATGATCAATTAGGTGTCAAAGATGTGTACACATTGCACAAATCAAATGAAAATTACCAGAATTATATAGGCTAAAGTATAACACTGACTTGTAGTCAAGTAACTTCTCTACATTTATTTTATTGAATTATTATTATTTTTTAACGTTTTTTATTTATTTATTTTTGAGACAGGGAGAGACAGAGCATGAACAGGGGAGGGTCAGAGAGAGGGAGACACAGAATCCGAAACAGGCTCCAGGCTCTGAGCTGTCAGCACAGAGCCCGACGCGGGGCTCGAACTCACAGAGTGCGAGATCATGACCTGAGCCGAAGTCGGCTGCCTAACCGACTGAGCCACCCAGGCGCCCCAGAATTATTATTTTTAAAAGTTCATTTATTTTGAGAGAGAGTGCTTGACAGCAAGTGAGAGATCAAGAGAGAGGGAGAGAGATAGCAGGGGAGGATCAGAGAGAGAGAGAGAGACAGAGAGAGACAGAGAGAGAGACAGAGAGAGAGAGAATCCCAATCAGGGTCTGTGCTGTCAATGCAGAGCCTGATTCAGGGCTCAGACTCACAAACTGTGGGATCCTGATCTCAGCTAAAATCAGAGTCAGAAGCTTAACCGACCTAGCCACCTAGATATCCTGAATTAGATTATTATATGCAAATGTTTATAGCATATATATTTAATAAATGTATTTGAGTTAGCAAATTTTTGTCCATGCATTTTTACTATGACTTTTTAGGGAGATTTTTGGGTTCATATCTGTTTCTGTGGTTATATTTTGAAGAATTGACTGTGATTAGAAATAGAAATACTCCTCATAATTCTTTGTATAGGAAATTTTTCTTCTGTTGCCTAAATTTAATCTCCCCATTCTCCAGAATGAAAAAGGCCCTGCAGGCCTGGGGGCCGTTCCCCCCTTCCCAATGCTTTGCATTTTGGATAAAAGACTTCAAGTCATTTTGAAGTACTGGCCTAACTACACCATCCCCAAAGGGGAGAATGAGGGATCTTGTTTATCTCAGGAACCTTGTGCTAGACACCCACTTTGGGTAACTTGAGTAGCCAACTTTAAACACTACTAGCCATTCCTTTTCTGGTTTCTCAGAGCTGGGGCTGTGATGTTCTCCCTCTGCCACTCAGACGTGCATCTTTGGCCTTGGGCTCAAGTGTTCCTCATGTGTAATTCAAATACTTTGAAAATAAAAAAAGAAAAATCATCAGACAAAAAAGGAAAAACAAAGAAATAAATCTTTGCTTTTCAGTATATGTGATATGTATGTACCTCTGGTTTGCTTGGCTCCTTGTACTGAAGGTCATACTACTGCTGGGTAACTGCTGTGGCCCCTAGTATTGGATATTTTCTGTCTGCGTACCTAACTCACTGTATCAAAATCTCCTCCCAGGACCCTTTGCCTGGGGTCTCTGTAGCCCTAGGTGCAACTTTCTTTCTTGAGAGTGATGAGAGCACTGAAGATGGTCTCTCAACAATAAACAAAGTTTTTCTTTGACAAATCCATAATTAAAAGAGAAAATGCTTTCTCAACTATAAATGCCCTTGAAATTCAATGAACTATTTGAATCCTTACCTCTCCAATGACCTAGTAAATTACTGATAATAATCAACATGTTTCCAAATTAAAGCATCATTGCTGATTATGATGTGCTAAACATCCTGAAATATCTGGTACCATTTTATAACAATGTTATGAGACATTTAGTATCATTATCACCATCATAAAAACGGAAAATAAGGCACAGAAAGAATAAATTACCCAAGTTTCATTCATCCAATCGGTGAACATTTACTGAGCACCTACTATTTGCAGCATATGGTTCTTGATCTAGAAAATAGAGTCGAATAATCCACATAGCCTCTTTTCTAGTATAGCTTTTTGTTGTAACATGTGGCAATGCAGACTTTGAACTCTGGCAGTCGTCTTTTCCAATCCTAGGTGGTAGCTACTGGGCCGCACTGTCTATACTGCGGCAACCCTGATTTCTCTGTTATGAGAAATAAGGAATATGAAGTCAACATATTCTGCTGAGCACATATTTAAGTTAATGAACAGAGAAAACCTTTTCCATAAAAGGATTCTACAGCCTCTTTGAAAATTGTCAGTAATTTATACTTAGATCATCTCAGTTCTTTCTCTAGTTCTGCTAATAATGAGACATGTCATTGGGCAAGATATTCAAGTTTTTACTATTTTATTTTACTTTTTTGGGAAAAGGGGAGTAACAGAACCTAGGCCACCTGGTGTCAATTTTGTTCCTTTTCAGAAGCACAGTTTATTGATTTGGTTACATAAATGCATATAAAGTTCAGACCTCATAAACAACAAGATAATTTATGTTAATTTAATATAAATACTATATTTTTAAGTCTACAGAATAAATTTTTAGGCAGAATTAAGAATATTTCTAAGATGTTTTTCTGCAATTTTAAAATATTATTTGTACAAGTCTAGAATAGTTTTAGTGAATAACACTGATCAAAAATTCTTATATTTTTAAAGCACATTTTGCACATGAGAATAAATTCTGTGTTAATAAAAAGAGGAGCAGTGCCTATCAGTTCATTTCTTGAACATAAAAATTCAGTTACTGATAATTCATTAGGAACCAAGCTTTGGTTAAATGGAGCCATCCGTTGTTAATAGCCTGTGGTGCAGTAAGGCTCACTGTGAACAGGTGATGATTACAGTACTTAGCACTTCTGGAGAATGAAAGTATAGTGACTATAATCATTCTAAAAATTACTTCATAAATGTCACACTGTTAATTACAGTTCAAAGAATTAGCATCTGGTTGAAGTTATAGGTGTAGCTTTGAGGAATCGATATTACAGGAAATGCATTTAAAGAACCTTTAATCACAACATAAAATGTTCTCTGCCTGGCTTTGGGTCCCCTTGTACAGTAAGCCGCACCTGGTGTTTACTAAGGATGCCAAAGTACAACAAGCAGTTGGTGCTGGATTTCCTTCTAGGGAACAAGGGAAACAGTATCATTTTATGTTTTAGACATGAAGGTTTCTAAAGAAACTAAAACTGTGAGACCTTTAATGAATTTTTATGTTTCAGTAACATTGGAGGTGGTACTCAGCTATAATAGCTTGTTCTTATTTATAATCAATATGTAAATGAGATATGAAATGATGAAGGAACATTAAATGACATTAACTTGTTTTTCATATAGACTGTGTGAGGCAAAAGTGTTTATGAAGAGACATTGTGAAAACCATTCATGCTAATCCATTGGCAAGGAGGCAGTGTAAGGATTATTCTGAATTTTTGATTTGGAAGTTACTCTGAAAAAAACAATGGAGAGAATGTTCATAAACAGTTCACATAGGCTATTTAATATGTAACAGATTCAACATTCAAATTCAGTGAGAAAGATATCTTGTTTTTTTTTTCCTAACATAATGTTGGGATGATAGACTAATATTTGGGGGGAAATAGAGACAGATAGAAATGTAAAAATAAACACTTAATCACAAAAGTGAGGAACAAAATATGGTTTATTTTTAAAGGTGAACTATTTTTTTAATTAAAAATGATCTTAAATTTGGAATCAATAAAAAAAATGGACATATCTGACTCCATTACCTAAAAGTTCTGCCTAATAAAAATAAAGTAACAGGGGCTCCTGGGTGGCTCAGTCGGTTAAGCGATGGGCTCTTGGTTTGGGCTCTAGTCATGATCTCACGGTTTGTGAGTTGGAGCCCCGCATTGGGCTCTGCACTCACAGCGGGGAACCTGCTTGGCATTCTCTCTCCCTCTGTGCCCCTCTCCCATTCACGCTGTCTCTCTCTCTCTCAAAATAAATAAATAAACTTAAAATAATAAACTGACAAAAAATGTACACAGGATACATGATTACCCAAGTTAGAAACATTAGAACACATATAATAAAAAGCATTTATCTATATGAAGAGCTTTTTGTTGTTTTCAAACAATATGTAAAAAATAAAGAATATCACCAAAGAACAAATATAAACAGTGAAAAAACAAATGAGATTTAAAACAATGTTAATTTGCAGGCATATTAAACTATCATAAAAAGATAATTTTTATAAGTAATATCAAAAAATGTAAAATGATTGGCTATTCAGAAGGTCGTGACAAAGTGGGGCTCCAAGTGGGAAAACAATTCAAGTGATGATCACAAACATTAACGATGGGTATTTCTATGGTGATTAAAATGCCACTTTGAGGAGTCTACACTAAAGAAAAACAAAATAGTCTCCTGAGCCAAGATTTATATGATATAGTTTCAACTTTATTTTTTAATAAGTAGTGATTTTATACATATGGAAATATCTGTGATAGTATTTAGATTAAACTTATGTTAGTACATTTATATTTTCTAATAATATGAAGTCACTAAAAAGCCTACTTATCTATGATAATAACTATGAAGATACACTCATATACACAGGGAAGGGGAAAAGTTGGTTATACTGAAAGGATGGACAGAAAAGGGGTTAAGAATTATCTGTGTCACTCGACAGGAAGATGGCGGCCTAGGAGGACGCTGGGCTCACCGCGCATCCTGCTGATCACTTAGATTCCACCTACACCTGCCTAAATAACCCAGAAAACCCCCAGAGGATTAGCAGAATGGAGTCACCGGACCCAAGTGCAGAAGAGAGGCCCACGGAAGAGGGTAGGAAGGGCAGCGAGGCGGTGCGCGCTCCACGGACTGGCGGGAGGGAGCCGGGGCGGAGGGGCGGCTCGCCAGCCAAGCAGAGCCCCCGAGTCCAGCTTACAAAAGCGGAGGGGCCTGACGGACTGTGTTCTGACAGCAAGCGCGACTTAGCGTCTGGGAGGTCATAAGTTAACAGCTCTGTTCGGAAAGCGGGAAGGCTGGAGGACAAAGGGAGGGTGAGCTGCGGAGCCCCCGGACGACAGAGCTCAGTTTGGCGGGGAACAAAGGCGCTCGCCAGCGCCATCTCCCCCGCCCATCCCCCAGCCAAAATCCCAAAGGGAACCAGTTCCGGCCAGGGAAATTGCTCGCTCCGCACAAACACCCAACTCTGTGCTTCTGCGGAGCCAGACCTCCGGCAGCGGATCTGACTCCCTCCGGCTGCCACAGGGCCCCTCCTGAAGTGGATCACCTAAGGAGAAGCGAGCTAAGCCTGCCCCCTCTGCCGCCGTGCACCTTGCCTTCCCACCCCAGCTAATACGCCAGATCCCCAGCATCACAAGCCTGGCAGTGTGCAAGTAGCCCAGACGGGCCACGCCACCCCACAGTGAATCCCGCCCCTAGGAGAGGGGAAGAGACTGACTGTGGCCCCAGCGGTGGGCTGGGGGCAGACATCAGGACTGACTGCGGCCCCGCCCACCAACTCCAGTTATACACCACAGCACAGGGGAAGTGCCCTGCAGGTCCTCACCACACCAGGGACTATCCAAAATGACCAAGCGGAAGAATTCCCCTCAGAAGAATCTCCAGGAAATAACAACAGCTAATGAGCTGATCAAAAAGGATTTAAATAATATAACAGAAAGTGAATTTAGAATAATAGTCATAAAATTAATCGCTGGGCTGGAAAACAGTATACAGGACAGCAGAGAATCTCTTGCTACAGAGATCAAGGGACTAAGGAACAGCCACAAGGAGCTGAAAAACGCTTTAAATGAAATGCAAAACAAAATGCAAACCACCACGGCTCGGATGGAAGAGGCAGAGGAGAGAATAGGTGAACTAGAAGATAAAGTTATGGAAAAAGAGGAAGCTGAGAAAAAGAGAGATAAAAAAATCCAGGAGTATGAGGGGAAAATTAGAGAACTAAGTGATACACTAAAAAGAAATAATTTACGCATAATTGGTATCCCAGAGGAGGAAGAGAGAGGGAAAGGTGCTGAAGGGGTACTTGAAGAAATCATAGCTGAGAACTTCCCTGAACTGGGGAAGGAAAAAGGCATTGAAATCCAAGAGGCACAGAGAACTCCCTTCAGACGTAACTTGAATCGATCTTCTGCACGACATATCATAGTGAAACTGGCAAAATACAAGGAAAAAGAGAAAATTCTGAAAGCAGCAAGGGGTAAACGTGCCCTCACATATAAAGGGAGACCTATAAGACTCGTGACTGATCTCTCTTTTGAAACTTGGCAGGCCAGAAAGAATTGGCACGAGATTTTCAGGGTGCTAGACAGCAAAAATATGCAGCCGAGAATCCTTTATCCAGCAAGTCTGTCATTTAGAATAGAAGGAGAGATAAAGGTCTTCCCAAACAAACAAAAACTGAAGGAATTTGTCACCACTAAACCAGCCCTACAAGAGATCCTAAGGGGGACCCTGTGAGACAAAGTACCAGAGACATCACTACAAGCATAAAACATACAGACATCACAATGACTCTAAACCCGTATCTTTCTATAATAACACTGAATGTAAATGGATTAAATGCGCCAACCAAAAGACATAGGGTATCAGAATGGATAAAAAAACAAGACCCATCTATTTGCTGTCTACAAGAGACTCATTTTAGACCTGAGGACACCTTTAGATTCAGAGTGAGGGGATGGAGAACTATTTATCATGCTACTGGAAGCCAAAAGAAAGCTGGAGTAGCCATACTTATATCAGACAAACTAGACTTTAAATTAAAGGCTGTAACAAGAGATGAAGAAGGACATTATATAATAGTTACAGGGTCTATCCATCAGGAAGAGCTAACAATTATAAATGTCTATGCGCCGAATACCGGAGCCCCCAAATATATAAAACAATTACTCATAAACAGAAGCAACCTTATTGATAAGAATGTGGTAATTGCTGGGGACTTTAACACCCCACTTACAGAAATGGATAGATCATCTAGACACACGGTCAATAAAGAAACAAGGGCCCTGAATGAGACACTGGATCAGATGGACTTGACAGATCTATTTAGAACTCTGCATCCCAAAGCAACAGAATATACTTTCTTCTCGAGTGCACATGGAACATTCTCCAAGATAGATCATATACTGGGTCACAAAACAGCCCTTCATAAGTTTACAAGAATTGAAATTATACCATGCATACTTTCAGACCACAATGCTATGAAGCTTGAAATCAACCACAGGAAAAGGTCTGGAAAACCTCCAAAAGCATGGAGGTTAAAGAACACCCTACTAACGAATGAGTGGGTCAACCAGGCAATTAGAGAAGAAATCAAAAAATATATGGAAACAAACGAAAATGAAAATACAACAATCCAAACGATTTAGGACGCAGCGAAGGCAGTCCTGAGAGGAAAATACATTGCAATCCAGGCCTATCTCAAGAAACAAGAAAAATACAAAATCTAACAGCACACCTAAAGGAAATAGAAGCAGAACAGCAAAGGCAGCCTAAACCCAGCAGAAGAGAAATAATAAAGATCAAAGCAGAAATAAACAATATAGAATCTAAAAAAACTGTAGAGCAGATCAACGAAACCAAGAGTTGGTTTTTTGAAAAAATTAACAAAATTGACAAACCTCTAGCCAGGCTTCTCAAAAAGAAAAGGGAGATGACCCAAATAGATAAAATCATGAATGAAAATGGAATGATTACAACCAATCCCTCAGAGATACAAACAATTATCAGGGAATACTATGAAAAATTATATGCCAACAAATTGGACAACCTGGAAGAAATGGACAAATTCCTGAACACCCACACTCTTCCAAAACTCAATCAGGAGGAAAGAGAAAGCTTGAACAGACCCATAACCAGCGAAGAAATTGAATCGGTTATCAAAAATCTCCCAACAAATAAGAGTCCAGGACCAGATGGCTTCCCAGGGGAGTTCTACCAGACATTTAAAGCAGAGATAATACCTATCCTTCTCAAGCTATTCCAAGAAATAAAAAGGGAAGGAAAACTTCCAGACTCATTCTATGAAACCAGTATTACTTTGATTCCTAAACCAGACAGAGACCCATTAAAAAAAGAGAACTACAGGCCAATATCCCCGATGAATATGGATGCAAAAATTCTCAATAAGATACTAGCAAATCGAATTCAACAGCATATAAAAAGAATTATTCACCATGATCAAGTGGGATTCATTCCTGGGATGCAGGGCTGGTTCAACATTCGCAAATCAATCAACGTGATACATCACATTAACAAAAAAAAAAGAGAAGAACCATATGATCCTGTCAATCGATGCAGAAAAGGCCTTTGACAAAATCCAGCACCCTTTCTTAATAAAAACCCTTGAGAAAGTCGGGATAGAAGGAACATACTTAAAGATCATAAAAGCCATTTATGAAAAGCCCACAGCTAACATCATCCTCAACGGGGAAAAACTGAGAGCCTTTTCCCTGAGATCAGGAACACGACAGGGATGCCCACTCTCACCGCTGTTGTTTAACATAGTGCTGGAAGTTCTAGCATCAGCAATCAGACAACAAAAGGAAATCAAAGGCATCAAAATTGGCAAAGATGAAGTCAAGCTTTCGCTTTTTGCAGATGACATCCGATAGACTCCACCAAAATCCGATAGACTCCACCAAAAGTCTGCTAGAACTGATACATGAATTCACCAAAGTTGCAGGATACAAAATCAATGTACAGAAATCAGTTGCATTCTTATACACTAACAATGAAGCAACAGAAAGACAAATAAAGAAACTGATCCCATTCACAATTGCACCAAGAAGCATAAAATACCTAGGAATAAATCTAACCAAAGATGTAAAGGATCTGTATGCTGAAAACTATAGAAAGCTTATGAAGGTAATTGAAGAAGATTTAAAGAAATGGAAAGACATTCCCTGCTCATGGATTGGAAAAATAAATATATGTCAAAATGTCAATACTACCCAAAGCTATCTACACATTCAATGCAATCCCAATCAAAATTGCACCAGCATTCTTCTCGAAATTAGAACAAGCAATCCTAAAATTCATATGGAACCACAAAAGGCCCCGAATAGCCAAAGGAATTTTGAAGAAGAAGACCAAAGCAGGAGGCATCACAATCCCAGACTTTAGCCTCTACTACAAAGCTGTCATCATAAAGACAGCATGGTATTGGCACAAAAACAGACACACAGACCAATGGAATAGAATAGAAACCCCAGAACTAGACCCACAAACGTATGGCCAACTCATCTTTGACAAAGCAGGAAAGAACATCCAATGGAAAAAAGCCTCTTTAACAAATGGTGCTGGGAGAACTGGACAGCAACATGCAGAAGGTTGAAACTAGACCACTTCCTCACACCATTTACAAAAATAAACTCAAAATGGATAAAGGACCTAAATGTGAGACAGGAAACCATCAGAACCTTAGAGGAGAAAGCAGGAAAAGACCTCTCTGACCTCAGCCATAGCAATCTCTTACTTGACACATCCCCAAAGGCAAGGGAACTAAAAGCAAAAGTGAATTACTGGGACCTTATGAAGATAAAAAGCTTCTGCACAGCAAAGGAAACAACCAACAAAACTAAAAGGCAACCAACGGAATGGGAAAAGATATTTGCAGATGACATATCGGACAAAGGGCTAGTATCTAAAATCTATAAAGAGCTCACCAAACTCCACACCCGAAAAACAAATAACCCAGTGAAGAAATGGGCAGAAAACATGAATAGACACTTCTCTAAAGAAGACATCCAGATGGCCAACAGGCACATGAAAAGATGTTCAGCGTCGCTCCTTATCAGGGAAATACAAATCAAAACCACACTCAGGTATCACCTCACGCCAGTCAGAGTGGCCAAAATGAACAAATCAGGAGACTATAGATGCTGGAGAGGATGTGGAGAAACGGGAACCCTCTTGCACTGTTGGTGGGAATGCAAATTGGTGCAGCCGCTCTGGAAAGCAGTGTGGACGTTCCTCAGAAAATTAAAAATAGACCTACCCTATGACCCAGCAATAGCACTGCTAGGAATTTATCCAAGGGATACAGGAGTACTGATGCATAGGGGCACTTGTACCCCAATGTTCATAGCAGCACTCTCAACAATAGCCAAATTATGGAAAGAGCCTAAATGTCCATCAACTGATGAATGGATAAAGAAATTGTGGTATATATACACAATGGAATACTATGTGGCAATGAGAAAAAATGAAATATGGCCTTTTGTAGCAACGTGGATGGAACTGGAGAGTGTGATGCTAAGTGAAATAAGCCATACAGAGAAAGACAGATACCATATGGTTTCACTCTTATGTGGATCCTGAGAAACTTAACAGGAACCCATGGGGGAGGGGAAGGAAAAAAAAAAAAAAAAAAAGGACGTTAGAGTGGGAGAGAGCCAAAGCATAAGAGACTGTTAAAAACTGAGAACAAACTGAGGGTTGATGGGGGGTGGGAGGGAGGGGAGGGTGGGTGATGGGTATTGAGGAGGGCACCTTTTGGGATGAGCACTGGGTGTTGTATGGAAACCAATTTGTCAATAAATTTCATATATATAAAAAAAAAATAAAATAAAAAAAATAAAAAGGCAAAAAAAAAAAAGAATTATCCGTGAATAATATGATTACAGGTGATTTTAAATTCAACTTTACTTTTTATTTCATTTTTATAAGTTTATTTAAGTGGGCATATATAATTTAAATATTTTCCATTATATTTTTACTTTTCATAAAGTAATGCATTTTCAACTAAACAACACAGTTTAAAAGTTGGCAGAATTTATCATCTACCCCAGCACAGGTGCCTCTCCAGAGGTGACTCCTATTCTATGTTTTGCATTATTTTCCTGATATTTCTATTCATTTGCATACATAAAATTTTGTCAAAAAATTATATATATATACACATATATACATTTATATACACATATATAAACATATACATACTTTATATAAATATACATACATATATATGTGTGTGTGTGTATATGTGTGTGTGTGTGTGTGTGTGTGTATATATATATATATATATATATATATATATACTTTCTTGCTGCTTTTTTTAATACCTTTTTTTTCCCTGCAGTTTCTGGCATGTAATTTACAAATTCTTTCAATAACTTATTTGTTGAGCACCTATTAGGTATTAGGCCTTATATTTTATGAAGGAAAATGTAAAGTGAAAAAAGTACAGAATAAAAGAATCCTGTCTGTGAACTGGAAGCAAACACTAAAAAGTTAAGAATTACACATACAGCATGTCAGGTAATGTTAAGTGCTATAGAAAAAGGAATAGCAAACAGATTCTCTCTCATGGTGGTTAAATTGACAGAAAAGTCCTCCCATTTCTCTTGAACACTCTTTAATTATATAGTTGATCATAAGGCTTTATGGACTTCACCCTTGTTAAAGTCAGTACTTACATCTTTGTTAAATATAAAGCCAATATTTAGTTAGCTTACTTGATCCGATATTAACATAGTTAACAGAGTTTTCATTCCCTTTGCCAAAATGTGTGTGTGTGTGGGGGGTGTATGTGTGTGTCTTCATATAAAAAGGCAGAGAGAGAGATTTATGGGGCACTACAAACTCTTCTCATTTCGTTTTAACTCATGGGCTGCACCTTACCTTTCTTATTTGTGTTTTAGCCTTATTTTTTTGTACTTCGAATGTTGGGATGGCTCAGGTCTCAGCTCTTGGTATTTTCTTCTGCTTTAACTATACTCCATCCCCACGTGATATATATATATATTTTTCAGATGCATTGCTTTAAATATCATCGACGTACTGAAAATTTCCAAAGTACATTTTCATTCTGAATCTAAAATCCCCTGAATTCTAGCCTGGATCTGCAATTGCCTACTTGACATCAACATTTGGATGTGTAACAGGCATCTCAAAATTAACTTGTCCCCATATATATCTTTACCAACTCAGATACCCACAATGTACTCATCCAACACCTTTCACTGTCTGATAAAATATATAATCACATCTCAAAGCAGTGACAGTAAACTTTGAAATTCTTGTAAGGTCACATTTCTCCTTTCCGCAGTATGTTCCTTTCAATTGCTTTAAAGACTTGCTTAATGCATCACTGACCTCCTTTTGACCTCATCTTTTGTTACTTTGCTACTGGTTTATTCCAGATCAGTTATGGGAAGATTCTTGATGCTCTTAAAACCCATCAAGCATGCTTCAATCTCAGACATTGTCACTAGCCACTCTATAATCTGGAGTCACTCTTCCACTACATGGCCACACAGTTAGTCCGCCCCCTCCCCCTTCTTTCAGGTTTACCCTCAAAAATTACTTGACAATTAAGCATTGCCTTCCGCTGTATTGAAAGAGAATGCTCATACAAGTGCACGTACACATGTGCACATGCATACACCTTCACACGCACACATACAACTCAATACTGCATACTCTAACCCTTCAGTTTGCTGTTCATTTTTCTATAGGACTTAATACTATCCCAAATTCTGTGAATATTAAAACTTGCAGATATAGATCATAAACGAGGTAGTCTTAAGGTATTTAGATTAAAATATGTCAACCAAGAAGATAACTCTCTGGAATAAACAAGAATATATAAATTGATGCAAATGGAGCTTCTATAAACGAGAAAAAAATTACAATTGCTGATATCACACATTCAGTAAACAATTAAACCAGGAGGTTACATTTCAGATGAAAAGAGATTGAGTATAATGGGACAGACAGCTAAAGAAATTACACAGAGTTCGTTATGGAATGACATAGAAAAGGTCAGAGAAAATATTAGCAAGAAGAGATTGACCAAGATGGCCTTAGCATTCTCCTAGATGTGCTAAAATTTAGACAGTTTTCTTCCTGACTATAGGCCCTTGATTTACCTTTTCTTTAAGTATTTGCTTTACAAAACAAATTGTTTTGTAATTTTTTGTAATTGCAAATTGTTTCTCTGATCTTCTGAGATGTAAACCTCTCAGACCTTTGTCAGTTTTACAACCCAGAAATGTCTTTCTTAAGGACCTAGGAGCCATCCTTTTCTTGGAATCATAACCCTGTCTCTGGGTCTCTGGGAGGATAGGAGCCTAAGTCAATAAGCATCAATTAGAAAACACTGATGGCCTCATCGCAATGACCAATCTCCCCCCGCCCCTCCCCGCCCCAAACTTCTTCCCTTAGCTCACCTCAGTGTTTAGAAATCTTCCTGCCTTTTCTTTCAGTGTTGAGTTGAATCTCTCCCTGTATTGCAAGTTTTGAGCCCTATTGTAATAATCTTGAATAAAGTCTGCCTTGCTTACTGAACTCCTTCCTGTGCAATTTTTCTCTGACGAGATATATAAGCTACAGCAAGAACCTCTAAAACGTGTAGAGTTCAATTAAAAAAAAATACAAAGAATGAAATTCCGGAAATTTGAATCCTGGAGAGATAGTGGTTAAAAAATTTCCTGTTCAGGGGTGCCTGGGTGGCTCAGTCAGCTAAGCTACTGACTCTTGGATTTAGGCTCAGGTCATTATCCCACAGTTCCTAAGACCAAACCCTGCATTGGGCTCAGCACTGACCTCAGCTGCAGAGCCAGCTTGAGGTTTTCTCTCCCTCCCTCCTTGCCTGTCTTTCTCTAGAATAAATGAATAAACTTTGAAAAAGTGTCCTGATTAAAGTAAATACTTTACAGACACAGGAAGCACATTTATCAAGCGCATTAAAAAAAAAAAAAACAGGAAAAGCTGGAGCGCCTGGGTGGCTAAGTTGGTTAAGCATCCCACTTCAGCTCAGGTTATGATCTCGCAGTTTGTGAGTTCGAGTCCCATGTCAGGCTCTTTGCTGACAGCTCAGAGCCTGGAGCCTGCTTCAGATTCTGTGTCTCTCTCTCTGTCTGTCTCTCTCCAAAATAGAATTTAAAAATTTTTTAAAAAAGGAAAGAAATATACTTATCTATTATTCAGACTATGTGCTTTCAAAATATGTATCACTGGAGATACTTGGCTTAGGCAAAAATTAATATGAGACTGTATAACAGTCATCATTTTTTCTAAAATGCGTTTCATACAATATATAGAGTTTTAAATAAATCTGTTTTTATGATAAAAAAATCTAGGTTTATGAAGGGCATCTTAATAAACAATGGAAATTTTATTTTTTTATTCTTATAGTTTAATGAGATTTCCAAATAATTTCAATTTTCTCCTTGGAAAATATGATGAATATTTTGTTGCCAAATCATTACACTAACATTTTTTCACTCATGCCTCTTGATGATTTCTTTAACAGTCAACTGTGCCCAGAGTTGCTGTTAGAAACAAACGGCACCAGATCCTATTGCTTCTGAATCAACTAAAGTAATTCCTTAGTTTTCGGTTGAAAATGGTCATTTTCTATGTTTTATTATTTACAACATATTTCATGTAAAATACTAAACAACATCATTAACATTAAACTCTAAGGTATATTTTCAGATAAACTTTCCATTATTAATTTTGCTTTTCTGGCTTATTTGTTCATATGACTATTAAATATATTTTTGAAATCTGACAACATGGAAGTTATAAATAATTTATATCAGGTAGTATTTCATATACATAACTTGCCATAATTTTAGGAATACAAGTACTTTAAAATTATAGCATTGGAATAATTTATTTATATATATTAATTGTGATTTTATTACTTAATCAATATATGTATTAATTATATCATCTATTTTACATATTTATTTTAATTAATACACAGAAAATATTTTTATTTATATGCATATAGTTTTGCATTTCAACACATTAATAGTTAACATGGGATAAATGGTCTCAAATATTTTAAAAAATATATTGCTTAGAAGATATTAATGATATCCATGTTTCAGCTAATGTAATTTTATCTAATTACATTCCTGGAAGTACTTTCACAATTGATTCTGGTGATAAAGCCAACAGCTAAGAGGACACAATGATCAAATTTGAGATAATGGTAATACTGATAACTCCCACTGAAGTATTTAAGAATTATCTTGTGCTATTTATTCTAAAGCATCGCACTCTATTTCCACACAGTCATACATTTTTGCAAATGTATTATATAATAGCTTTGTTTCCTCTCTCTGGCGAAAGTGCAGTAGAGATTGGCATATAGACATATGAAGTACTTTGGTGTAAGCTTCAATAATTTTTCCATGATGTAAGTGGGAAAAAAAATAGTGCTCATAAAATAGAAATATTGTCATGAAGAAAACAAAAGGCTAGAAACTGATCTGAAGTGACTGCAAGAAATATGTTAATACTTTATTCCTTTAAACATATATATTTAGGCAATACAATATAATGTAGAAAATGCAAATAAAATATTTCATGCCAGAGCTATTCTGTTAGTAAGAAAAGAACATATGCAGAATGTGTAAATACAGTATTTCCACTACATGTAAAGTTGTGACTTCGTTAGAAAACGGCATCACAAGAAAAGAACCCCAAGACCAGAAAGCCCTGTGCAAATATCTAATTTGAGCTAAATATAGGATCGGTCAAAAACAGTATACCCATTTATTTATTTGGTGGAAATGCATTTGAATAAGAATGGATTTGAGAGATAATTACTATAGTTTTATTTCTAAATAGATGTAAAGATATTTAGAAAGAGACTTACTAATTAATACTTGGGAAGACAAGGACTAGAAGACATAGCCTTGGTGATATGCTGCTAAATCTTCGAAAACTAGCCCTCTGGTGGGAAGAATAGCCTTAATTTATCACAGCTGCCATTTTCCATAATGTAAATATTGCTGCCATGACCAATCCCAAGATGCCAGTGTGATATGCCTGAATATAGCCAGTTCAAGCCACATCTAGCATGTCACATATGACAGTTAACATATATATATATAAATGTTATATATATATATATATTATATATATTTGCATTATATATATTTGCATTGTTATATATATATATAAATGTTATATATATATATAAAAGTTTATATATATATAAATGTTAAATACATATACGTGTGTGTGTGTGTGTGTGTGTGTATGTGTGTGTGTAATAGTAGCAGTTAGGGAAAAAAAAAAACCTGGAGCACACCTGGATTCAAAGAGAAAAAACTAAACAATGCTCAGTGTGTAGGCTAAGAGGGCAAGCTCTTATGTCTGGAGCTCTTGGGGGTACTTTTATTGCATAGCATAGTATTAAGAAGAATTTATATATTTTAAGTGAATTGCCCATGTAGATTATTCACCTGTATGGATATTTTACATTAATATTACATTCAGTATTATCTGTGTTATAATGAGGACACTATGAGAAAAGTGTGTGAGACAACTTTCAATAAATATTAGCCGAAAACATTTATCCTGCAAATTACATTCAGATCAAACAGATATGTTTTGCTAAAGAAACCTGTTAATAATAATTCGTGTCTCACATTCCTTCTAATAAAGTCTAATTTTTAAAAGGTATGATCAGGGGATGCCTGGGTGGCTCAATTGGTTAAGCGTCCGACTCTTGACTTTGGCTCAGGTCATGATCCCATAGTTCATGAATTCAAGTCCTGCACTGGGCTCTGCACTGACAGCATGGAACCTGCTTGGGATTCTGTCTCCGACTCTCTCTACCCTTCCCAGCTTTCTCTATCTCTCAAAATAAATAAAAATAAACTTGAAAAATAAAGGTATGATCAGGAGACACTTAAAATATTTAATAAAAACTTATTTCATATATACAGCTGTTTGCTTCACTTAATAGTTTACACCATTTAAATATTTGTCCTGCGGCAAGAGGGTTCTACCAGATACTGGAATCTGTTGGCACCTTGATTGTGGACATGTCAGCCTCCCAAACTATGAAAAATATCTGTCGTTTAAGCCACCCACTCTGTGTTTCTTGTTATGGCAGGCCAAGATGACTAAGACATAGACTTAATTGCCATTATTTCATATGATATAGTTGCCAACTTATAAAGCCCAAAATAATTCATGGGGAAATGATAATGAATTATACCAACAGTTCATTAAAAACATGTAATATAAGGGATGCCTGTGTGGCTCAGTTGGTTGGTTAAGTGTCCACTTCAGCTCAGGTCATGATCTCCCAGTTCACAAGTTCCAGCCCTATGTAGGCTCTGTGCTGACAGCTCAGAGCCTGAGCCTGCTTTGGATTCTGTGTCTCCTTCTCTTTCTCTGCCCTTCCCCTGCTCATACTCTGTCTCTCTCTCTCTCTCAAAAATAAAGATTTTAAAAAATGTAATATATAATAACCAATATCCTTTCCTTTATACAAAAGAAGTACTTATTTAAGAGATATGGGAGGGGGGCACCTGGGCAGCTCAGTCATTTAGGTGTCCGACTCCTGATTTCAGCTCTGATCATGATCTCATGGTTAGTGAAATTGAACCCCACGTTGGGTCCACACTGAGAGCACTGAGCCTACTTGTGACTCTCTCTCTCTCTCTCTCTCTCTCTCTCTCTCTCCCTCTTTCTGCCCTTCCCCCTTAACACACGAGTGTGTGCACTCTATCTCAAAATAAAATGAAAAACAAAAAAGACATATAGGGGGAAAACACATTAACAAATGATCAATATGAGCAAATCAAGCTGAACATATCTGTAGGATATATACCCACACATCCATCTACTTAGTGTTATTAAACATAAAGTAAATTGAAACATATACTATTAAGTTATGTGGAAACCCTCTCTATTGTGAAAATGTCAATTTCCCTAGCTTTTCAGAAATAATCATAATATTTAATAATGATGACAATAAGAAGTATATACCACATTTATTGAGTTCCTGCTAAGTACCTATGGCTGAAACTGATAAACCATCTCCCCACATTCATTTTCTTTGCAACCTTATCCTTATGTAGCCAGGCACATGGCTATCTGTATTTATGTCAGTGTCTTGAACTTAGAATAAAGAGCAGAGGTAATATATACAGCTTCAGAGTCATTTCGTAAAAGATAAAACTTCTTGCATAGGATGGAAAATGGCAAGAACTGTAAAACAGAAGAAACATTGTGCATAGCAAAGGCAACTACCTCTGGAGTGTGTTCATCTGTCTGACTACTTTTGGAGTGTTGTATGTAAAATAGAAAGTCTCTTGTCTTACACAAGCCAGTTACTGTGAAACTACATCATTTCAGCAGTACAGCTTGGACTTCTAATTTTATATATATTTTAAGAGGGAGGAAGTAATTGATTTTGGTCAGCAATGATCAGAACACAATCAAGAGACATGTCATTAAGAGTCCTGCCACATGACCACTGCTCATTCCTCTTGCTAGGACTGACCTCATACAACAACTGTATCTCTTTATCTTTAGTCCCCTCATAAGAAGTGGAGTTCCAGGTTCAGCTTCTCCAAAAGAGAATAATTCGTTCTTAATGTTGCTGTATCACTGCCAGAGATTTCATATTGAAATAGGGCTTATTTCTGATTGGCCCAACTTTTTATCTCCCCCAATTTAGCAAACCAAGCAAAAAAACTTAAGCCGGTTTCTTGTTAAATACTTCTGATGGGTTTAAATTTACAAATGAAATCTTATCATTGTATGCCGGGCACAAATAACACAAGGTTGAATGAACATGTACTATCCTTCACTAATCTCTAAAACCGTGATAATCGCCAACTTTAAGAAATTCTGCTAGACAATAGACAAGAAAAGAAAATGCCAAGTGAGATAAATACTGAAGATTACCCAGGTGTAAAGCATTTTAAGTTATGTGTTATTCCATTGATAGTTACAGAAAAACAACATGACATTTTGTAACTGATAATGCCAGAGGTGGAAGAAAATGTGAATGGATCATGTTTTCCCCCTAGTGTAGACTATAAGAGATCATTTGTCTTTCTGTTCTTTAAAGCAAGGGATTCACCCAAAATGGTCTAGTAATAGAGCATGTATTAAAGTTAAAGATAACAAATATTTAAAATATATTCCTATTGGGGTGCCTGGGTGCTCAGTCAGTTAAGCGTCCGACTTTGGCTCAGGTCATGATCTTGCGGGTTCCTGAGTTTGAGCCCTACGTATGGCTCTGGGCTGACAGCTCGGAGCCTGGAGTCGGCTTCAGATTCTGTATCTCCCTCTCCTTCTGTTTCTCCCCTGCTCACTCTCTTTCTCTCTCAAAAATAAACAAAACATTAAATTTTTTTAAATACAATATATTCCCATTTATTCCTCTGAGAATTATTATAGCAACTATTAGTAGATAATTCATACCAATATTGACTCTTACTGCAATAAAAATGCTGATTGCATGTGAGCATACTTATTGATGTGTTATTAATAACTGGTGAGGGAGCCCCCTGATACACAGCTGAAGGGTCTCATGACTGAGATTTTACTGAACAGTAATAAATGGTGTTTTCCTAACATAGCTAGCCCCTCAAGGTCCTGGAGACCTTGTTTCCAAAATACCTTGGAGACTTACTCTATCTATAACCCCCTCCCAACCTGAGGGTATATAATCAGTTGCCTGTCACAACCCCAGTGCAGCTCTTCCTGCCCACGCCACAGGTCCTGTCCCCATGCTTTAATAAAATCACCTTTTTGCACCAAAGATGTCTTTTTTCTTGGCTGTTGGCTCTGGACCCCGCGCCATCACCCCAAAACTCATCAATAACAACAAAAACAAAAATTGTAAATAAAGTAAAAAAAAAATCTCTCTACTCTTTTAACTAACCTGGGAAACTCTTCATAGGCTCTTCATATGCTGTCTCTCGCTAAAAAGTCCTACTGGAGAGACTTCATTGTCGTTCCATAATTCTTAGCTTTGGTGTAAATGAAGAGCTTGTTTTATCCCTTTATAGTAAAAGGAATAGAAGAGATACATTCTGTTCTCTTTATACTAAAACAACACACAAATAATATTTAATAACTCTTAAATGCATGAAGCATCATTTCGAAGATCATGCTCAATAAAAAAAGCAAGCAGGAGTATTTGAATATATGTAAGTAGGGGACGAGTCTCCTTGGTCGCTATAAAACTGATTAAATGTATGTGTCATAATTGCTCAGAATCTGTGGCATTCTTTCATACATTTAGCTATTGCTTCTTTTAATAGCTCACAACATTTAAATATTTGTCTACAGCTTATTTAATTTTGTCATGATATTTCAGATAAAAAATTAAAATATAGCATTATGCTATCTAACAAATATTAATTTTAACTTGTCCTCTTGGTTATGTAAGGAAACTTGAAATGTGTGCATTTCCCTAACATCTTTGGGGGTAGTTTTATTCTCCTTTGAAGATGATATTTTCCAAATTTAAAAACTTTCAATATTAACTCTTGGACTAACTGACTTGTTAGTTAAAATGAATTTAAAATATTCATCATTTCAGTCAGATGATAGTGGCTTCTTTTTTTTGTAATTTTGAGAACAGGGGAAAACTGTATGTTTCACTTTTGACAAATACCCTAACATTTAGTTCAAAATAAATTAATTGTATTCATCTTTTTCAAAGAAAATAAATTTTGAATGCAACATACAAATTTAAAAATCAACCTCAGCAAAATATTAATTTACCTCTTGCATTTGAAAAAAAATACTTGAAATAACTTCCAATGTATATATAATAATGAAAGCTCTTTACTCATACTAGTAAAACATGAAGATAAAGGTCCAACAATTTCTCAAAAATCTACTATACACACTTGCTTTGATATTGCCTTCATTATCACAATCCATTTAATTTATAGATCTTTCACAAAAGAATTTTTAAAATTGAGTGTATCTTAGAGCAGTTTTGATTTTTCACAGTATCTCTCTGGTAAATTAAACTATATATATAGTATGAATGAAGCAACAAACTTTTTTTTAATAATCTAGACCCTAGAGTTCTATCACTCTAGCTCCTGGGCCATTTCTTTGCTCCCCCATTATAGAAAAGACTCAAAAGTAGTTTTGTCTTCACTGCCTCTATTTCTCTTTTCCCATTCTCTCACAATTTATTCCTAATATGCCATATAATTTATATTTATTAAACATTGACAACACTGCATAATGTAAAATTAGTGCATTTTAATTCTTGGAGTTAACTGATCACTTTTTCAATGTTTGAGTTATCAAATCACTTTATAGTTTTTGAAAAATTTACTTTGTCTGTTTCAGTACATCATTCTCTTGGTCTTTCTCGTATCTTAGCAGTGAACTCCTCAAATTCATTCTGTTTCCTCTTCCTTAGCTCAAAATTTGGGAGTGTCTAGAGTTCAGTTTGTGGCATTTTTGTCTTTATGCAGTGTTGCTATGTTAAGTATGACTTAAACGCCACCATGTTCAGATAATTCTCAAACTTGTATTCCCAATCAAAGCATCTCTTCCAAATCTCTAAATTAAAGTAATGAAAGTATTATGAATATAAATGTTAATTAATTTTAGCAACAATTAATTAATACAAAAAGATACTCAAATCTAATCCATCTAAAAAAAAACATGTGTTTTTGCCATAATATTTTTTTTCCTTGCCTGGTTTTGTACAATTCCAATAGAATTGGAACTATCAATCATGAAGTAACTGAAGTTAAAAAAAAAACACATAATATAAATCTAAAAATCAATTTTTCTTCTTTCTTGCATTAATCTTCCCTACAATAAACTAGTCCTGGCAACTGAAATTTCAACTTGTTCTTCAAATTTGGCCCCTTGTTACTACCTCTACTACTGTCACCTTGAACCATCACACTATCAAAAAGTCTACTTTATTCTATTTTTATCCCCAGCTCTAAATTCAGTTCTCCATATGAGATGAATCTGATCGGGTCATTCCTCACTACTGTGTTTATAGTTCGTTGACTTTCTGCCACACTCAGTATAAAACATAAATGTTTTTCCATGATAGCAAAGACTCCTTATGATTTTGCCAAACCCCATTATTATTTCAACCTCTTCTTTTGTCAATCTCTGTATTGAATTCTCCACTCTAGGCACATTAACTTTCTAGTTATTCCTTAATTATGACCAATTCATTCCTGCCTCAATACCTTTGTATTTGTTGCAATTCTGCTTGGAATATTTCATTTCACATTTGTTAATAACCACTTAAATTATTCATTTAGTTCTCTTCACAGATTTCACCCTCTCAAAGGTTTCACTCCTATTTTCTGCTCTCTATTTTTTTACCTTCAAATCACATATTAATACATGAAATAATATTTATTTTTATATCTGCCTTTTCCATATAAGTTTGATAAAGAATTTAGTTAATCTGTCTTATTCATCTTGTCCCCCATGTCCTGAACAGAACTTGAAATAAAGCAGGTTGTGAATAAAGAGTGCTTGAATGGATGATTTACCAAATGAATTAATACAAGCAATTTGTTATTCTTTTCTTTTTTAATATCTAACTTTATTTATTCATTGAGAGAGAGAGAGATCACAAGCAGGGAAGGGGCAGAGAGAGAGAGAGAGAAAGAGATCACAAGCAGGGAAAGGGCAGAGAGAGAGAAAGAGAGAGGGGCGGGGGGAGGGAGAATTCCAAGCAGGCTCTGCACTGTCAGTGCAAAGCTGGATGGAGGGGCTTGAACTCAGGAACTCTGAGATCATGACCTGAGCCCAAGTCAGATGCTTAACTGACTGAGCCACCCAGGCGTCCTGCAACTTGTTATTCTTACATAAACATAAACAACCTCATTCATGCTAGTAACCTACCTATTTTTTTTTCTTTTTGGCATGAATATCAGTTGGGTCATCATAAACTTGCACATGCATTCCATTCAAATATATTTGATTTGCAACCCACTCAGCATATTTTTGCTACAATGATCTTTCAGATATATTAACATGCTATTGTTATTCTCTAAAGTTCAAAAGCGATAAGTGACATCATATATCTTCAGGATAGAGTTCAGTCTGTTTTTCATAATTTTGAAGAATTTTGAACATTTGCTAATCCCATATCCTCCCTCCCTCCCCTCCAAGATTTTATCCCCAGTAGTGTGCTTGATGTTCACAGATATGATCAAACTTTTGGGTCTTCTGATCCACTCCCAACCCTGCCAGTTTAGTGAAGTATAAGAGCAATATTGTCATACATATTCACAGTAAACTATGAAATGTATTTAGGAGTTGCAAAGTGTGGTTCAAAGATTTAGGGGGGAGTTATTTAAAACAATTGCGTACACATAATTTGAAACTTTGATATAGAAGATACGTTCTCTAATTCAATGCAGTTCCCATCTCTCTATTTCCTTATTCTTGACTCATTTCACTATTTTCACTTTCCATTAACTTTTAGAGGCCATTTATATTTAGGGCTATTTAAGATAACTAAAATAATTCTTCAAATACAGTGAATGAAAACTAAAAATTAGAAAATGTACATATCATGATTATTCAAAAGTCCATTTCATGATTCACATAAGTACTCTTATTGTTATATAAAAATTCCAAAATCCACAGGTAAGGTCATAATTTCCTTTAATGTGGGCAAGAATACAATGGTTAACTGCAAACAGCGGTCTGTAATAATCAGTAGGATCTGTGGATTCTTCTTCACTAGGAGATCAAAATTTCATATCAGTGCTCACATACCTATTACTCACAGTCTTGGGGTGAGGATTTGCCACATGTGTTAAGAAAACTCCCTTGTCCATTCTCCTTTTTTTTTTTTTTAATTCTTTTGTAATACCTACCTGATCCTTTTTGTCTTTGCAGAATATTGTGTCTGCAAGCTAGGAGCCACTACCTGTAACATACCAGATATTTTTTTCAGTGCTTTTCTGAATTTGGGAATTGGGAAGATTACTTTCTCAGTTTCCCAACTCAGGCACTTTGTCCTCTTTTGGTTTTAGACCTCTATGGGTCAATTTTTTAGCATCATCGTCATCAAGGGCTTTCCTTAACAAGGACACTTTTACCTAACTTGTGTTGCATCCTAATGATAGTAAGCTACTTACTTTTTTAAAGGGTTATTTAAAGCAATTGTTCACGTATGCAGCCTTTTTTTTTTTGAGCTCTCAGTAAATATTACATACTAATCTTTTACAACAAAGCCATTGGAAATGCTCTTGTTTCCAGAGACAAGATTCTGCACTTTGCCTAAATTTAGGGTTTCTTGGCAACAGTTGGCTCTTGTCTGAATTCTTATCAACCACTCTCTTCACAACGATTCAAAATGTGCATATGCTTAAAAAATATTTATTGAATTGAACCGCAGCATAAGTAAAACTTTTCATTTACTAGTTATTTTTTTCCTTCACTAGTAAATTATAAGCAACATGACAGCAAATGTCTTCTCTCTTACTCACCTCTATTACAAAAGCCTTAGAAATTGAATTTGACATACACTTTACACTTAAGAAATAGTTACATAAGTTAATAAATATAAATTTAATAGTTGATGTAACTGCATCAGTCCCTTTGAAATGTTCATTCATTTAGTTTTAAACAAGGGGCATGCTAGATCACAAAATTTCAAAGAAGAAAGATGTATGCAGAGGAAAGGGACCGTTTAAGCTGTAACCAAGCACATGTTAATTATTTACTTGTACTGGTACCTAGATAATACTTGAGGAATTTTGTCCTTACAAGATTGTTTATCGATGATATATAAAATGGTACTTGTCAAAGATTAGCTAATGACATATCTAGACCAGAATCTTGGTTATCTAATTGCTCTTTGATTTCTCTTCCTTGCAAAGTCTAACTCTGTCATGTGTGTACATGTTATGTGCATATATGTTTCATTCTGTATTTTGTAGTGCATCAATGAGTTTGGAGTAATCATTTTTTCTGTACTTTGTATACAGTTATCTTAATAATTTATAATTGGTAGTCTTTTCCACTTTTGGGGTTAATGATTATGCCTTTAAAATTTATCAGTGTTTTGGTAATTTTTGTTTTTTCTAGGGATATGAGTGCCATGAAATTTCTTAGAATATGGGGCTAATAAACACCCATTTAGCCTCACTAGTTTAATTTGCATTTGTACAGACACATGAAGTTAGTAGTTGAAGAAATTTGATAAGTGCAATTTTAAAAAGTATATTTATAAATTAAGAGTTTAGATAAAATAAAGAGGCAATTATCTCAAGTGAAGCCTTTCATTAAGAACAATAATATTTTTCTATGGGGCACCTGGGTAGCTCAGTCAGTTGAGTGTCCAACTTTGGCTCAGCTCATGATCTCGTATCTTGCGAGTTCGAGCCCCACATTGGGATTGCTGCTATCATCTCACAGGGACTTTCAATCCTCTGTCTCCTTCTCTGCCTCTGTGCCACTTGTGCTCTCTCTCTCTCAAAAATAAAGAAACATAAAAGAAAAAAAGCAATAATATTTTTCTCAATTAGTTTCTCAATTAAAACAAAAAATATTTTAAAAAACCCAAAATATCTATTACAATGTATTTTCAGCAGCCCCAAAATATGCCTTATGTATTTACAGGTTTTCAGTCTTCAAAATAGATACTCTCCTGAATACTTTGGGAAAGTATAATTATATATTAAATATTCATGTTATTCATGCTTTGTCCAGAATACGTATTATAATATTGAATACTTCCTTATATTTAGAATGATTTTATCTGAATTAAATTTTGGTTTAAAAATGTGAAGACCCATGAAACAAAATGGTCCAGAATTATAATTATGGCTAAATATGTACATGAGAAAGAGCATTATACTGCCATAATCATATACAAAAATCTTTTCTATAGTTCTCTTTTATTCATTTAAATTTATCGGCACTGAGTTGATCTCATGCAAGGCTCCACATTGCATTTCAAGTAAACTTCAAAAGGAAGATGAAGACATCCCAGGAGACCAATGAATTGTTTCCAGGAGTGTTTCTGATGACCACATTAATCTGCAAACAGCTCCAAGGATTTAGTTTTATTCTCAGAATTTATTAAGGGAACTGGAGTTTATCAAGCAAATTAAACAAAGCACATCTTTATAAATGCATAAATTAGGAGATATTGAAAGAAAAATCCTATGAGACCATTTATTGTTTTGTTCTTTGTTGTTTGTTTGTTTTGTTTTCCTCGAAGCATACAAGATAAATTGTCTTTTACACTGTACATAAGCATTATTTCTGTAATATTCGCCAGTTACTATATTGGGAATAATTAGTAGAAAGTATTATCTTCCTAATTAATTAATGCAAAAAGTGCTACAATATGCTGTAAAGCACTTATAAATCCTTGCATACATTTAAATTTTGCAAATGCTCTCTAAAGGATACATTTTTATATGACTCATATTCCCCTAAAATATGTAAAGTATTTTACAATAGTTTAATGACATTAAAATGCTAATTAATGATACTTAACAGAAATCAAGGGCTTTCACATGATGGGCTCAAAGTGGTAGGAAAATAGCTAACTTATTAGAGCATTACAACTCTATTTTAAAATTATACCCTGTATGCTTTAACACACATTTTTAAAGATAGCTTGGAAGACTTAAGAGACAGTGAATAAAATAAAAATCGCTAGATTTTATATTTTACTAAGAATGAAAGTTTTAGGAAAACATAGGTAGAAAGATGTCATGATCCTTTTACCAAAACAAGCTTTTTCTTGATATTTCTAATATTTAGTTTCCACTTTGTTTTGGCAAAATTCAATGTGCTTGAAAATAACATTACAAATAGCATTCAAAATATTTTCCATCTGTCATTTGTCTTTTGGTCTTCTGTGTTTAAACTTATTTAAAAGACTTTTTTTTTTCAACGTTTATTTATTTTTGGGACAGAGAGAGACAGAGCATGAACGGGGGAGGGGCAGAGAGAGAGGGAGACACAGAACAGGAAGCAGGCTCCAGGCTCTGAGCCATCAGCCCAGAGCCTGACGCGGGGCTCGAACTCACGGACCGCGAGATCGTGACCTGGCTGAAGTCGGACGCTTAACCGACTGCGCCACCCAGGCGCCCCATAAACTTATTTAGATGATAATTGGATCACTAGTTTTTCCTCTTAATGATGTTCATTTATTTTTATAAAAAATAAACTTTTCAATGAAACCATTCAAAATTAAGCTAAATATGGGACACCTGGGTGGCTCAGTCGGTTAAGGGTCCAACTCTTGATTTTGGCTCAGGTCATGATCTCATGGTTCAAGAGTTTGAGCCCTGCCTTGGGCTCTGAACACACAGTGCAGAGCCTGCTTGGGATTCTCTCTCTCTCCCTCTCTCTCTGCACCTCCAGAGCGCTGTCTCTCAAAAATAAGTAAATAAACTTAAAAAAAATAAGCCAAATATGAAATTAAACCCCAATAACACGTATTTGTCAACAAGAATGACATCATTAATCAGACATGTATACTATTGGTATCAAGGAAACATATGAATATGTTGTAATATGAATAGTTGTAATATGAATAGAGTAAGAAGAAATGATTTAAATTGTTCACAAGTTACATTATTTAAAGTAAGGAACTTAATTCCTCTGAGCTTTGGATTCATCACATATAAAATAGTACAAATATTATCTAACATTTTATATAGTTATGTTGGCTAACAATCTATTAGGTAAAGCCAAGTTGGGCACCGTAAATAGACACACAAAGTAAAACATTTGCCTGTACTTTTCAGGAAACCATGTGAATTTATAAAATAAATATTATTAGAATATAAAGTATCAACTGACTTTTTAATTTTTTTCATTAAGACTTTAGTTTTAGAAAGGAATTTTAGGTTCCCATCACAGTTGAAAAGGTACAGAGATTTGCCATATACCCTCTGACCCCAGTCATGCATAACCTTCCCCATTATCTATGTGCTTTCCCCACCAACCAGGAACAATTGATGAATTGTTGATGAACCTACATTAACACATCATCCATTCATCCATTGATGGACATTTGGGCTCTGTCGATAGTTTGGCTATTGTTGCTAATGCCGCTATAAATTATGAGGTGCATGTGCCCCTTTGAATCAGTATTTTTATATCTTTTGAGTAAACACCTAGTAGTGCTAATGGCCTTACAACTTATTTTGCTTCATGTCTTTGCTTTGTATTCTTATATACTTCAGTACTTCTCTTATCATTAGACTTCTTATTGAAACATTATTTTATGTCAAAGCTTAAGAAACTGGCTCTGACATCAGAACATAAGTGCTATGCCACCTTTGTTGTTGTATATCAAATACATCACCTACATGAGTGAAGAAAGAAACACAGATTGTTCTAGAGGAAAAAAAATTGCAATCTGGATATTTGGCATTTAGTACTCAACTGAGGTAGTAACAAAATGTTAATTCATTTTCTCACATATAAATAGATTAAATAGATTGGCTAAAATTTTTCTACTTACTTTCCAATGTGCTACATTGATGAAACTATTTTATTGAAACATAATAATAAAAGTAGTTTAACATTCATCAGTCACACTATGTGAGATAAAATATATTTTAATATACTGGCTTTCAGAGCAAGTCAATGGGATGAAGCTAGAATGTCTTTTACAAAAAATATATAGAGGTGTGTGTGTATGTATGTTTATACACATATATGTGTATGTATATATGTATGGTGTCTATACATATGTAGATATAGGCGGCTGTGGATGTGTTTGTGTGTGTGTAGCATTATATGTAACAGTTTTGTGAAACTTGAACTACAGAAAATAAATTACATGAATCTTTAATACTTGTAAGTTTAAAGACAAAAGTAAAAGACAAAAAAGTTTAAAGTTGTAAGTAAAGTAAAAGTTTTCTTACAATACCTCATACAACCAAACAGAAAGTCTAAATAAAATGGATTGATCACAGTTTTAAAAAAACTAAACTTTTTCAAAATTAAAAAGTTCAATTCCATATTTTTATACTCGTCATTTAAACATTAATTAACATGAGGCAAAGTTGTTCCATATCCCCTAGGGACACAAGGTTAAATTGGATTTTACCATCCAAATAACTATTTTTTAATGAAATGAGGAAAAGAAAAAGTAAAAAATTATTTTCATGTGCAAAAATTGATCCATATATTAAGCGGATTAAAACTTAAGTGGGTCATAATATAAAAATATTTTTATGCAAAGGATTAGAGTATTTTGACAGATGTTAAAATTATGTTACTTGTAAAATTAGGATTTCAGTTAGCTAAAAATGTCTTACATTTTTACAGTTTAATAATTATTCCAGTATCGCACATGTTACTTGAAATATGTCACCTATAAAGTGTTATTAGTACTAGGAATTTCTACTTTATGAAATTCAGGAGTTGGTGTGTGATTTAGGTGCATCCTATGCTTTATGAAAACAGGGCACGACATTTGGAACTCATCTTAGTGTACTTAATGTGTAATGGTCCCTATCCTCAAGGAAGTTATGAAAGTCACCATTTTCGATCTATAATATGACTTCAAGATTACTCACAGACACACTGACAACTGACAGATGGAAAAAAAAGCTGAATAGGAAAAATGACAGTGTTTTGAATGTCTTAATCACTCTGCAATGAGAGTGATATTTAATATATAAAATATATTAAATACATATTACATATTATATATGTTTTCATGTATAACTGTAAAAAAATAAAAATTAGATTATTGCAAAAAGTAGCTTTATTAAAAGCCTACCTGATGAAAAATATGTTGTTTGAAGTTGTAACTTTATTAAAGGATATTTGGTACAATTTGGGGAAAAAAGAAACCTAAGCTAAGTATAACAAATGTATTTTATTTAGATATATCTCAGTTAAATTTCTAAGACGGTCACTTATAGACAATCACTTATTACCTCGGTGATCCTGGGAAAATCTTCAAATTTTCTGATCTTTTTTGTATACTTTAATAATGGTTTCCAATGATTCAATATGTCCTATAGATATATTTGTTTGTCTAATGTAATGTTTTGTTTTGTCTTATTTCAAACATCATCTTAAAGTATGGGATTTCAATCCAGGCTTTCAGATTTTCTTTAAAACAATGAGAAAGATATTATAACACTGAAACCACATTCCACCATATTGGAATAGGATAGGACTATATAGATAAGGGGTACCTGCAAGTGAATGCTCCTCTATTTACCACCATGTCCATTACTACCTACATTCTCATCAACCCTAAGGATAATCCCAACTATCATTTTACATCATTTTTGCATCATTGTTTTTCTTTTGGTGCAGATGTATTTTTCTGTATCCATGATCACTGCAGACATACTTACTTAAGCGCGGTAAAATTCAAAACAGTAAGAGAGAGATCTCATAGTGTAGATTATATTAAATTTTCCCTGTTCAAACTACTACTGTATTTGGTTTATATTTCCTTGTTGGAAAAATATATGTTTAAGAAAGCAGTAAATGATAAATCAGCAAAATAGTCTGATTTGGGACAAAGGCTGCAGGGGAATATGGTATCACAGTAAAGAAACAAGGAGAGATCGAGAACATTAAATGCTACGAAGTAAAAAAATGTTGAGAACTGGAAAACACTTATTAGATTTTTGTGACATTAAGGTTTCTTAGCAAACTTATGAACATCATTTTGTTACAGTCCCGGGTAAAGTCAGATCAGTGTAAATTGGGAAGTGACTAGGAAACAGAGAAATGGAGACACTAAATTTGATGTCTATTAAGCAATCAAAGGCAAATTACACAGTTTTCTGAAAACTTTTTTTAACTGCTATTGCTTTGTTTGAATCTGTATTTTAATAGCAAGGAGAATGAACTACATAGTAATGAAAAAATAACTTTAAAACTCAATTCAGAAAATTATTTTCAAGTTATATAACATGATCTCAAGTTTTGAAACATAAAGTAATAAAATAATAGACATAAAGATACTCATATAATATGGTTAAAGAGATGTTAAATGACAAAAAGATGTTATAATGGTAATTTATAGTTTGAATGGCATCTTAATATTTATAGAGAAAATTATATATATATACATACATATGTAAAAAGAGGGCAAAGGAAAAAAATATCTTGTTTTGATTGGAACCCTTAATGACAAAAACATTATTCTTCCAGTTCATAAAATAAAACAACTTCCAGGGCGGATCTGTTGGTGGCTCAGTTGGTTAAGCATCTGACTCTTGATTTCAGCTCAGGTCATGATCCCAGGGTCATGGGATCAAGCCCAACATTGGGCTCCACATTCAGCATGGAGCCTGCTTAAGATTCTCTTTCTCTCTGCCCCTCTCCCCCACTCATGCTCTCTCTCTCTCTCTCACATATATATATGTATATATATATATATATATATATATATCTAATAAAAATTAAATAAAATAAAAAATAAAAACAACTTCCACTAACACTTTGAAACTTGAATTCATAACTCTAAAATAAGAAAAGTTTAAGTAGTTTGATGGACACAACAGGCTATTACTGCAGCACATTTATCCACTCAGGGCGCCTGGGTGGCTCAGTCAGTTAGGTTTAGCGTCTGACTTCGGCTCACGTCATGATCTCTCATGGTGCGTGATTTCGAACCTCATGTCGGGCTCTGTACTGACAGTTCAGAGCCTGATGTCTGCTTCAAATTCTGTGTACCCCTCTCTCTCTGCCTCTCCCCCCACTCGTTCTCTGTTTCTCTCAAAAATAAATAAATATTAAAAAATAAATAAGCTATCTTCTCACCATGATTTCTCCATTTATTTATTTCATATAACTTTATGTCTGTTTTTGTAAGTTATCTCAAATATTGTTTGGAATGATAACTTTTTTCAATATCGTAACAATAAAAAATAAGTTCTTCTTGATAATATCCAAACTACCACACGGTATTCATAATAATGTTGCTGTAGCTCAGCCAAAAATGCACTCTATTCAACTTTAAGTGTGTTTTCTTGGTTAACACTTTACTGATTTGAATGACTTAATAAAGACGATTGGAAACTTCTTAACATTAAGTTTGGAAAGGGTAGCATAACTCATAAGTAAGACTTGGTAAACAAGTACTTGGCGGTATATGAGACTACATGCCACTTGGAAACAAAATTATATGTAGGCTTCATATGAAAAAATAATCCGTTGAGGAACTGAGACTGAATTTCATTTCCTTCCTAAATTGAGTTAGAACAGTGGAAACCAGTTCCAGCTTCATAGATTAGAAAGTAGACTGCCAATATTATTTAAAAAAACATGACATCAGTGATAATCGTGCTTCATAATAAAAGTTGGCCCTTTATGACTAACATGGGGATACAGAGAGTGAACTAAACAGAAGAGAAATATTAATTCTGTCAACCCATTTTCTTCTGTTTGGTTTTATTTTTCATTCAAAAAAAATTTAATGTTTATTTTTGACAGAGAGAGAGAGAGAGAGAGAGAGAGACGAGAGAGACAGAACGCAACTGAGGGAGGGGCAGAGAAAGATGGAAACAGAATCAGAAGCAGGCTCCAGGCTCTGAGCTGTCAGCACAGAGCCTGAAGCGGGGCTCAAACTCCCGAGCCAGGAGATCATGACCTGAGTCGAAGTCGGACGCTTAACAGACTGATCCACCCAGGTGCCCCATGGTTTTATTTTTTATTTTTTTTTTAATTTATCCAACTGTTACCAAAGTACTTCCTTACCTGCATTTTATAAGTGAGAAACCTAAGAATCAGCAAATTAAACATAAATAAGCATAATAATAATGTTTATATTTTAGCGATGATTAAATGTCATACTTCATAACTTGTAACTTTGTAGGTTATCACATACTGTATCATCTTTATCACAAAATGTTTTCTTTATTTTACTCTGCTACTTCTCTACTGTTGTTGTTTCAGTAAATCCCATTGTGTCCCTGCCTATGTGTTCTGTATTCAGTGGAAACATTTAACTATATGATAACTATATGTTTTGATTTATGAAATATGAACTAAATTTTGTGGTATATTTTCACTTTTCATGCTTATAGAGCCCAAGGATAACAAGAAAATTATATGTAAAGATTATTTCAATTGTTTTATTAGGAAATGTTTGAAGATCCTACAATTAATAGGTGTATTTTATTGAGTCGTCAAAATAATGCAGATGCCAAACATTCATCTGTAATAGCTTGAGTCAATTCTTTTGCATATCTTACTACTATAGTCTGCATTGGCTACTATTAACTATTAAAACATTCAATGTATGTTATGTGCATATTACACTAATAAATGCATTTATTAGTAACAAGCGTATGTTATCAAAACACAGAATCCCACCCCCCCCCAAATTAGGAGTGCTTTCATTTATCAGAAATAAAATTTCACTTTGGATAATAGATTAAAATGAAGTATAGAATTTTATTTATTTATTTATTTATTTATTTATTTATTTATTTTTAATTTTTTTTTCAACGTTTATTTATTTTTGGTACAGAGAGAGACCGAGCATGAACGGGGGAGGGGCAGAGAGAGAGGGAGACACAGAATCGGAAACAGGCTCCAGGCTCCGAGCCATCAGCCCAGAGCCTGATGCGGGGCTCGAACTCACGGACCGCGAGATCGTGACCTGGCTGAAGTCGGACGCTTAACCGACTGCGCCACCCAGGCGCCCCAAGTATAGAATTTTAAATTCAATGATCATTTCACCCACATTTTTATTTTCTGATTTCATTTTTAAGATGTCATGACATTTTTCTTTTAGTTTTTATTTTATGCCTACGTGATTTTCCTAAAGAAATAAACTTGAGTAAAAGTTCTAAATGAAGAAATAAATCAACAAGAAGTCAATGTTCATGGTATACAAAGGTATATATAAAGGTATATATATGGTACATGCTATATTATATAATTTAGTAAAATTAATTTTACATTTTGAAACTCTATTTTAAGGATTAAAAATGTTAAACTTAGGGGCACCTGGTGGCTCAGTTGGTTAAGCGTCCAACTCTTGATTTTTAGCTCAGGTTCTGATCTCAGGGTTCATGAGTTTGAGCCCCATGTCGAGCGGGTTCTGCACTATCAGAGGGATTCTCTCTCTTTCTCCCTCTCTCTCTGACCCCCCCCCATACTCTCTCTCTCTTTCTCTCTCAAAATAAATAAATAAGCTTTAAAAACTTAAAAAATTTAAAAAAATGTAAACTTTAAGATACTAGATGAAAATTTCATACAGAAAAAATTGGGAATGGGTACTTAAATCTTTAAATTTGTACCCATAATACAAATTATTAACTTGAGGAGGAAATTATTAATACATAAGTATTTTTACACTAATTGATTGATTACACAAATAATTGTAATCTTATAGCCATACTGCCAAAACAATGAATCAAAGACCTGAGTTTAGTGATTTTCAGTTTCAAATAAGACTCAGTATAAGTAATCACTGGTTTTCTGTAGATTTACAGACTTCTAGTCAGTAAAATATCTGGATGCCATACCGTGTGATAGACACATACACCATATGTGTAATGGTGGTTAGTAGGAAAGTTAAATTGATTAACAATATTGCAGGTAGGGGGCATACGTTATAAGAGGCATCTTGAATGCATGGTGGAACATTTAAGATCTGTAACAGGTCACAATGAGTGGTAAGCAGGGAGAAAGAAAAGGAGGGGGTAATGAGATTCATGAGTGCTTACTCTGAAGTGACTAGTTTTAGCAGCATTTGATATACATTTTTTTTATTGAAGTATAGTTGACACACACGTTATGTTGATTTCAGATATACAACATAATGATTCAACAAGCTTATATGTTATAACATGCTCACCACAAGAGTAGCTATCCTCTGTCACCATACAATGCTATTACAATACCATTGAGTAACTTCCCTATGCTGTACCTTTTATTGCTGTGAGTTATTCATTTGCAGTGTTTGATATTTTCTTGAAGTATTTTCGTTGCTCTCTACAAATATGTGTACGTACTGGGTGATTTTAATCAGATTATTTTATCATGAGACTCGGGTTCTGGAAACATTCCTGGTGTTTTTATCAAAGATAAGTAAAGGGCTTTGTTAGGTCATGTGGAGGACTAGAAGGGTAGTTGGGATATAAAATACTGTGTTGGTAGAAAGAACATTAGGAGGTGGTGTCTGGTTGGCTCAGTTGGTAGAGTGTGTGACTCCTTGTCTCAGGGTTGTGAGTTCAAGTCCAACATTGGTGGAGAGATTACTTAAAAATAAAATTAAAAAAAAAAGAAGAGATTTGGATTAAGGCATTAACATTGTGTGGTGGACAGGTGCAATCAATAATGACCGAAACATCAGTTCATAATATTCTCCTTTCTCTCTTTCTCTTTCTTTCTCCCTCCTCCCCTACCTCCCTACCAAAAATTCTCAAAAAAAAGGCACAAGGCATATTAAAGCCACCAGACATATTTACTCTTTTCATTGCCTTATTTTATTCTCCACTCATCCCCCTCTCTTATATAGCTGCAACAATAAGGAATTAGACGTAAACACATTTTGCAAGAATCTCTCTTAGTTCATTAACTATAAACACTATAACACAATTCTACTAAGATACAAATATCCCAACAGCAATTATACTTTCCTCTCAAATTCTAATTGACTTTTGCAATTACATGTTTATTCTAATCTATTTCTATAAAGGTGATATAGCATCATTGTACAGCTTTTTAAAATGACCACTGCACACCATTATCAGGATAGCCACTTACATTCTCCTAAACTTTTTTAGTATTATGGGAAATATTCTACTGATTCACTATATTTTATTTTAATATCTGTATGAATTATTATTACCATACTTTATCAAAAGGGTTTTCTTAACTGAGATGTCAGTTAACACTTTCTGATTCTCTTGAGCTATATTTTCTCCTTTATTCCTCATTCTTTCTTTATAGTTAATACATAAGAAAACACATTTATTATTAAGTAATATCAATGTAGTAAAACCACAACTCTGTATACAAAATTTGCCCTCCCTCTTTATTACTGTATAAGAAACATTGTCAAAGTTGTAAAATTAAAAAAAAAAATCAAAGTTCTTGTAAACAAGTAGTCTTAAATCTTGCATTTGCTTCTACCAGTTTCTGCTTTCTAGAAGTCTAGCAAAGAACTAGCTTTTATTGGGTATTACTTTCTAGAATATATTTTGTTTTAAATAATGAAACAATATATATTGCCTTTATTTTGCAGATATCAAAACTAAACTTAGAGTTGGCATAGAGTAACAAAGGTAGTTACAATCAAAGAATGTCCCCTGAATCTAAATTTAGTTCCTTTGCCAATATGTTCCATTGCAATCAAGTGATTATAGATAGATCTGTTAGTTTCAGTCAAGATTTGGGGTTTTATAGTTATGCTGATTAAAGGTATGGTTTACTCACAAACACCTCTTGTCAAGGGGTAAATTATGGGTTTCTTAACCCATTCCATTTTATATGGAAAATATTTAACAAGGAAATAACCAAGAGTGAATGATAATTATATCCTATGTAATTTCAGAGTAAAATTAGATAATTTGGTGGCAGAAATTAGCAGAGAAAATGTTCAAAATTAAATTATAATACAAGATAAGATGATTACTCTTTTTAATGGATGAGAATTTCATTTGTCTGAAGTTCTCCAAATAGGGAACAATTCCCAGTAAAGTGAGAGCTCAAGTAATACTGGAAGAGGCATATTGGGAAATTATTGGGTAAAAACATGACAAGATAGACTTAAAAATGAGTAGTTTAACTTCTCAGCTTAGAAATAGAGATCTTGCTTAAATAGATTGATATGAAGAAATATCTTTCTTTAAGGATGATAGGATACTAGATTCCCAGAAGCTTGATGGACATTATTGTCTCAGTATGAATCATCAGACTCAAAAATGTAATTCAGTTCTTACTTGGACTTAGTTTTATATTTCAGTGATATTTCTTTCTAAAGTTTACTTGTATTTTGGAGGCAGTTCTGTAAACACATAATCCAAGGTCAATCAATAAAAATCTTTTTTATTTGTACTTCCACATTCCGATCTTAATTCTACCCACTGAGTAAATGCATACCAATTTCAAACCTAAATCCACATTATCAAAACTCATCAAGATTTATGAATTCCAGGAATCCTATAAAAATCCTGGTAATTATAGAGGCACTTGGGTGGCTCAGTAGGTTAAGTGTCCTATTTCAGCCCAGGTCATGATCTCATGGCTTGTAAGTTGGACCCCCATGTGAGGCTCCTTGCTGACAGCTCAGAGCCTGGAGCCAGCTTCGGATTCTGTGTCTCGCTCTCTCTCTCTGATCCTAACCCTCTCCTGCTCTGTCTCTGTCTCTCAAAATTAAAATAAACTTTGAAAAAAAAATTCTGGAGGGACACCTGGGTGTGTGACTTCAGCTCAGGTCATGGTCTTGTGGTTCATGAGTTGGAGCCCAAGTTGGGTTCTGTGCTGACAGCTCAGAGCCTGGAGCCTGCTTCGGATCTATGTCTCCCTCTTTCTCTACCTCCCCCCTGTTTGCACTCTCTCTCTCTCTTTCAAAAATAAATACAGATTGAATTTTTTTTAATTCTGGTAGTTGTAAAATATTTATCATATTCCTTTCAAATTATTTTTTTCTCAGGATAAAGATCCTCAAATCCTTCAACTATTCCATGTTTTTTAATCTCTTTCCTGGTCTGTAATACTACTCTGAATATATTTTACTTTTTGTCTAAGTGTTGCTGCATTTGGGATCTCAAACAAAAACCATGAATTTTCAAATTCTCAGAGAAGAGTAATACTGTTTTTTTTTTCCCTATTCTAAATTAATTATATCTACATATAAGATTTTCCTGTTGACTCATGCAGAGATCATTCTCCTGTCCCCATCAGAGACAGTCATAAGAGTTACACTGATAAGGGATAATTAAGTTATGAAATAAGTTTAAAAGAACCAAATTGTATAGTAATTATAATGAATGACAGAAAGAAAATGGGTATAATATTAAGAATTCTGAATTATAGTTGAGGATGCCTGTGTTCCATTCTAAATTGTGTCACAAAATTATCATGTGACCTTGAAAAAGTTACTTAACCTTTGAGGCTCTGTAAAATGAGGTTTATAAAGATCAGGGGTTCTCATTCAGACAAACACTGGTGAATCCTGATGAGGAATAAACATCACCAAAGGGAATGTGTGGTGTGTGTGAGGAGTGCAACACAGAGGAAATGTTGGGGAACATTAACTAGATAATCTAAACTGTTATCACTGGATTTTACTCACAATTTTATTTCCCAGATTCCTCGGATATCACATTATCAACCTCTGTTGCATGGAACACCGGTCTATGCTGACGTTCATGTGCTTTTTCAAAGGTTTCAATGTAAAAACATACGTACTCTATCGGCCTCATGGAATTTCAATGATTTGCATAAAGAAACCTCTAAAATTTATCCACTGCTGCTACTTCTCAGTGATGGTATTCTCACAGAATCATTTCTATTGTGTCATCCCAAAGCACACCATGAATTTTGATGTCATCCTACATTAACAGAACGGTCAGGATAGCATGCCTATGTCAACCTAAATAAACAACCTTGGTGCTTTCAGTGTTCAAGATGTAAACAAACAAGCATATTTTCCACGTTTATATTTATACAGTGGAATATTGTGTTTGGGATAACTATGGATACATATAAAATATCAGTGAGAATGCCAGGTAGTGTGTGCGAAGTGTCATATGTATATATATGTATACTTATATACATGTCATACATATTCATACAAGATTTCAAGTATATGAAAATAGTTAAACCTCATAAGAATGGTCACAGTTACTGTGAAATATTCTAGGTGTAACAAATGGTGTGAGGAAAGAAAATTCAGGAATTGTTGCGTTTTCAGATTTTTTAAACCATTTTTTCACCATGAAAAGCCTTCCCTTGGAATTTAAACACTGTCGTGTTCCTGAAGTCTTTCTTAAGTCATAGGTTTCAACTCACATTACACTTATTATTTTTTATTATGTGTTGAGGCAAAAGGGAGTGTGTACAGTAGGAAGAAAAAACAATGGTCAATGCTTTTTAGATGCGTTACCAAGAACACAGTGGATAGAGATCAAATCACTCTATTCATTTCTTTTATATGTAACTTCCTGAAGATTTAGTTACTCCTTCAATTTTATTTAACAAAATCTAACAGTGTACTTTATTCCATATCTTTCTTATATATTTATTTTTCAAGTAATCTTTATGCAATCTTTTCTCTTATAATCTCTTCTAGATCTTATTCACACCCACATTCTAGGAATATTTTGCTGTGCATTGTAATTTCTCCCAACTTCACCTCATACTGTATTCCCTCTCTACTGACTCCAACTTACCAGTATTTAAAAAGCTGAAGTCTTAATCTCTCTAAAATGTTTCATATTGAAGTCACTGTTTAATCACTGCCCCCATTTTCTCTTCCCTTCCAGAACCAAATTTCTAAAGTAAATTGTCCACAACTGTGGTCTACAAATTTTTCATTTTCTACTTCAACCGTTTCCATTCTGATCTATCCCCTTCTAAAAGCTCTCCTGAAATCGTTCATGTCAAGCTCACCATTGGATAATTTGGTGACGAATTTTAAGTCTCAAATAAATACTCAGAAATCTTTGAAATGACTGCCCTTTAAGAATGACTCTTTCCTCATGTCTTCTAGGGCAACACTCTGTGTCTGCCATTTATATTTATGGGTGCTCTTTTTCGGTCTTCTATGCTGACCTCTTCTCCAGAATGTGGTCAATTTTAAAAATTTTATCAAAGGCTCTCTTTTGGTCCACAAAGTGATCTCATACACTTGAATTTTAGTAATTAAGCTGTATGCAGGCAACATTTGATCTATGTTTTCCCAGCCTCCTTTCTTGAATCGTAGAAATGTTTAGCCACAAAGCAATGGATATTTTCACTTGAATATTTGCAAACATCTCAGATTCAGAATACTTAAAATATACACATCATAACACCTTCCAACCTTCTTTAGTTCTGTGCATCTTATTAAATGGCAATAACCAACATGAATTTTCTCAAGCTAGAGATCTGTAAGTCATTTTTTTCTCTTCCTGTCAACAAACCATAAGTCGTATTTATTTTACCTCTGTGTAAACCCTTTGCTGTCTCCTCTGCCACTATCCTAGTCCATAGCACAATCACTTATTTTCTGGACTATTACAACATGTTCCTAACTGGATAATCCCAAATCCACTCTTCTTTACTTCTAATCAATTCTTCAAACTGCACCTTGAGTTACAGTTTCAAAATGAATATCTGATTGTGTCATCTCTTCTTATCAGACTCTTCAGAAGCTTCCCATTCTCTTTTGGCTAAAATAAAAAAGTACTTAATATTGCTTATAATACCCTGCATGATCTGTTCTCTGCTCACTATTCCGTTTTTATCTCCTGTCAGATAGAAAATGGCCTCACACATTTGTGATGGATTTTGAAATAAATGCATGTTCCCAGCTAGTGAAAGTTCAGTAATTTTATTTGAAGGAATTTTGTTCATTCCTGGAATGAGTACTCTTTAAGTTTTAGTCATTGAAAATAAGTTTAGCCAAGATAGCTAAGGAATGACTTCATTTTTAAAACATCACCTCAGCATGACATTTCTCTAAGATGGAATATAATAATTTAGCCTACTTATGACAAATGTTTTTTAAAAGATATTCATCACTGTAAAGGCCATATAAATGTGTCCTTGTTTTGAAGAATGCTTTCTATTTAGTTTCAAACTCCTTACCTCAACCACATTTAAAAGGAGCTCAAAACAAGATCTAAGATACAATTCAATCATGGAGAGAAAGGAATTGGTCAGAATTGGTTAATTGTTAAATACATACTTGGAAATTTGTTTAGGTGGAACACTGTCCCCCCATTCAGTATCAATTTAGGAATAAATGTATATTTCTGACCTGTAAAAGATCAAAATTTTTTCTTGAAAAAATTTTAGATTTTTATTATAAAACATTAGTATAAACTGATCACTTTAATTTTGATAAATATGTACTGAATGCCTTACTGCCTTAATATTTACTTTCTTTTGTGGGAAAAAGTTATCTTATTATTTTACCTAAAATATTTAAACTCACATATAATGCATTTTGTTAATCATACACAATAATATGTAAAATGATATCTAAACAATGACCTTTCCAACCTCCCTTACAGCTAGAGAATATCAATGATATGCATGTGAAGTTTTGGTTTAGAAGTTACTAGAAAGCTCCTTATTAGGAGCCAAACATTGTAAAAGCTCTTTGCCCTGTCTCTTTCTCCATCAGCTTCATATATGTCTATAATACCGAAATATTGGATAGAACTCCAGCAGATCTCTTGCATGAAGATATGATTTTTGGGTGAAAGCCGCTTGCTAAGGAAAGGGAAGTAGAAAGAAAAGAGTTTAGCAACTGATCCTGGACTGCCCTTCACAAGATTAATTTTATGTTTAAAAAAAATAAAATCTCCTCCCTCTTTTGAGCCATCATTCTTTCTTAATTCTGTTCTTGGCAGTCAAAACAAGTAATATTTGTGGTGATTTCAGAATGTTTGATGTCTTTAGTGTTGTTAACCTTAAAGATAAAACTGTCAGTTTTTTTCCCAGCAAAACTGGATTACTCGGGACCAGCAGAGCGTTACAATTTGGGATATGCCAGGTACAGCAAAACAATAAGCAAGTCTGGAAAACAAAGGAAGAGAATAATACTTTATAGAGGAAGGGGGTGGTGGTGTTGGGAGGGTTTTAAACAAAAATTCCACTGGAATAAACTGAGAGCTTGAAGTATATTTTCCATTGGTTGAGTTCTAACAGTCTCTCAATTGGCTGGGCTATTGCCAGGGAAAGAGAAAATCTTCTTTCCCTCCTACTAGATAATTAAGTACAGGCTTCTTCCTGTTGGAAAGAGAAGGTAAGTGTCTTGAATTGATGATGAGTGATAGGGCAAGAGAGCTCTTCCTTCAGACCTTTTGACTCTATTTTAACTGAGGTTTCTTTCATTCAGTCACGCAGTATACATGTGTGAAAATAGTTTTTCTTTGGGAGTTTTGATCAAATAAACTGTATGCAATCTCAAAGTTTATAAAAGCAATGAAGTGGGTTTGAATTACCAAGAATCAATAATTCATCCACTTAGTTTTGATCCAGAAGATTGTATTCAAATTAGTTTAAAAAATAAACCATCCCTTGTCTTAATATACTCACTCTATACTGTTAAAATTCATTTGCTAGTTTTAGGTTTTTATACCTACGGCAAAAATAAATGGTTACATTTAAATTTTAAATTCATTTTTAAGAGTTTTAGCCATTTCCTTCTCATTGACATATATGTACTACTTATTAATACTTCATAGGGATGATATTCATTTATTCTTATTCCAAAGAATCATAGGATTGATTCTTTTCTCATATTATATTGAATAAATAGGGCACAAGGTATATAATAAAGACAAAAGGATTTATAATATATGAAGCATTATGCTTAGTACCTGATATATTTTAATTCCTGTAATTCTAGTAATAATCCTTCTAGGTAGAAACTAGTTATACATAATCCTATCGTGAGATGAATAAACAGAAACACAGATTAAACGACTTACTCAAGGTCACACACTACTTCTTAACAAAATTAGAACTGGAAATTGTGCACTTAGGCCTCAGAATCTATACTCTTTTTTTTTTTTAATTTTTTTTTTTTCCCAACGTTTTTATTTATTTTTGGGACAGAGAGAGACAGAGCATGAACGGGGGAGGGGCAGAGAGAGAGGGAGACACAGAATCGGAAACAGGCTCCATGCTCCGAGCCATCAGCCCAGAGCCTGACGCGGGGCTCGAACCCCCGGACTGCAAGATCGTGACCTGGCTGAAGTCGGACGCTTAACCGACTGCGCCACCCAGGCACCCCAGAATCTATACTCTTAATGCCCAGTCTCTTCACTTTTTCCAGTAAAGGGTTAGTTCATGACAACATGAGTAGATATCTAACCAGATAGCATCTGTCACTTTGAAAGTTAGTTGAAGTGAGGGCTGCCTGGGTGGCTCAGTTGGTTGAGCTATCTACTTCAGCTTAGGTCATGATCTCATGGTGCATGGACTTGAGCCAGACATCAAACTCTGTGCTAACAGCTCAGACCCTGGAGCCTACTTCAGAATCTGTGTCTCCCTCTCTCTATCCTTCCCCTGCTACCACTCTGTCTCTCTCTCAAAAATAAGTAAACATAAAAAAAAAGAAAGTTAGTTGAAGTGAATATATCACTAAAACTATTCCCCACAAGTTAAAAAAAATGCATTGAGACAGTATGCAGTAAATTCTAATACTATAGAAAAAATATTTTTCCTTCGGTTATATTCATTAGCTTTTTTCTTTATATTTATTTAAGTGATCAAATGGCGAAAGAAATTACCTTGAGAAAGGCAGTAGCAACAATCTAGAGTGTCAGAGAGGACTTGCAAACCAAAGAAACAGACTGCACATCATTAATTCTAATTCTAATTATATTCACTCGATTTTCAATGCCGTTATATGTGGATGATTCAAAAAAATCTTTCTGCCCTCTTCAGAAAAGAAAAAAAAATGCCTGTCTTAAATTCTGTCCAAAACTTATTTCTCATAGGTATTTCCATACTAATTTATATGTAAAAATTACAAACTTTAGTTCCAAATCCTAGCATGGTTATATACACAACACTTCTATGGTGCTGTGATTTATAATAAATATGTATTTGGCCTTCATCTCTGGTTCCTGGTCAAGGTTCTCAAATCCTTGGAATTTTCTAAGTGTAGAGAATGATAAAGGTGTCTTTTATTATGTTAATGATATGACTTTTTTTTTTTAATTTTTTTTTCAACGTTTATTTATTTTTGGGACAGAGAGAGACAGAGCATGAACGAGGGAGGGGCAGAGAGAGAGGGAGACACAGAATCGGAAACGGGCTCCAGGCTCTGAGCCATCAGCCCAGAGCCCGACGCGGGGCTCGAACTCACGGAGCGCGAGATCGTGACCCGGCTGAAGTCGGACGCTTAACCGACTGCGCCACCCAGGCGCCCCATGATATGACTTTTAATAAGCATCTAAGGATGGGAGCTGGTTGTCAGTGAAGCCAACTGAAGTGATTAGTCACCTGGAATTTTCAGTATCATTTCCTGGCCTTTGGATAGGGGAGAGGGAAAGGTAGGAGGTAGGACTGTTAAAGGCCATTAGTTAGGTTCTAACAAGAGGCCTGGAGGCCAGCAAAGAGGTAGCCATGGCCAGGTATTGGGAAAGTCAGAGGCTTGTCCTGGCAGCATTCCAAAACAAAGCTTCAAGAAGCTGTAACAGGCCCGAGATGGCTGGCAGGCCCAAGATGGCTGACAGAGTAGGCAAGAAACCCCTGACCAAATAAAGAAGGAAAGACATGAAGGGAATTCCCACTCCCATTAATGAATATTCCACCTCCTTGTGAGCAGCTGTTAATAAAAGCTGGAAATCCAAATCCCAAGGCACAATGTGCATGCTCTCTCTGCCCTGGCCTGCTCTTCTTCACAGTATACTTTTGGTTTAATAAACTTTCCCACTTAGGGACACCTGGGTGTCTCAGTCAGTTAAGCATCCGACTCTTGATTTCGGCTCAGGTCATAATCTCTACCTATCTCTCTGCCCTTCCCCTGCTTGCACATGCTCTATATCTCTCTCAAATAAATTAATAAATGTTAAAAAATAATAAATAAATAAATAAATAAATAAACTCTCCCACTTATGTCACGTGTTTGCTGTGTTATATCTGTCCTTGAATTTGTTCTTGTGATGAGGCCAAGAGCCGTTGGAGACATCCCAGGGATAGGCTGAGCTAAGAAAGCAGAGAATGTGAAACAAAATAAAATGATTATATATAATAATATATATATATATACTGTATATATATATATGCATATATATGGTTTATTTAGTTATATATATAGTGTATTTTATAATTATCAGTTAGTTATAGGAAAAACTATAAGTGTGTACTTATAGTTATCAGTATAGTTATAGGGAAAAAAATCCAATCAGAATTTATGTTCCAAATGATGAATTGCAGAATCATCTGTTCTGTAACCTAATAATGCAAGTTGTTAATTCCATATAACATAACCCACAATTTTAAATAATATGAACTGTATTTTCTTGATTAAAGACTTAAGGAGATTTTAACAATTTTTCAAAGCCTACCAGTTTTAAGGCAAATTAAATAGATAATACCTGAATTGCAAGGAGTTTGTCCTCAAATTCTCTTATCTATCATCTAGTTAAAAATCATAACTTGTCCTCTTGAGCAGAACATTGTTTGCCTCAGATCCAGAGATCAGGATAACTTTTCAAAATACCAATGTATAGCCTTCAGGTATTATTTTGTAAGAAACCAGTTATCTCTACCATATTTTGAAATCGGTAAACAATCTCAAAAACCTACATGACCTACAGTGTGTTCTATAAGGAAAATAGTGGAGTCATAAGTTAAAGTTTTGATAAAAAGCCTTTTAGGGTACTTACTATTGCATATCTATTTACCAACATACAGGTTATTTATGCATAAATTGTACTGTCAAGAGAGTCAAGAGTATCTGTAAAGACTCAATTCCAGAAAATATGAAAAATGACATAGTGAAGTCAAGCACTATTTTTTGCTATTTTCCCAGGCTATCATGATTGTAAACCATATGTATGCGTATGTATAAGTATAAAAATTCTTTTGTGATACTTTTTAGCACACAATGTAATTTCAATTACATATTTTAAAAAATATATTATTTTATATGAAAATTAATATCATAATATCTTTTTTAAGATGTTATATTCTATACCTGTATCTCCAGATAATAATTTTTTATCACAGTTCAATTTTCAAAAACTGTGTGATAGCATTGTTCATTTCTGTTGGAGTGGAATTTAGAATTTCAACATGAATTACACCAATGAAGAATTTTACCATTTTGAATGTTACTAACAACTCTATTTTAGGATTTTATGAAATATTAAATGAAAATGGGGTTCTAAAATGGCCTTAAAACCACAGCAGAATCTGAGCAGTAAGAAAAAAGAATTTATGAATTACATAGATTAGCACAGGATCAAATAATAGTTGTAAAGAAAGTAGGTGGCCATCTTTCATCTCTTGACTAGTCTGTTTCCTAGGAAACAAAGACTGAATGATTGTACAAATGACCCTATGCCTGTGGATTTAAATTGATGAAATTATATAGGGTTGTAATATATGTGAAACAAGAAAGGTAATTGTTAGAGTGGCTATTTATTAGGTAAAATTGAAAAGTTTAAATACTTATTTTACTTTGCAAGAGTTTTTAAAAAATAAAATATCAAAATCTTTTGTCTGTGTTTTAAAGTCCCTATCCTATCAAATCATAAGATTATAATATAACAAGTCAACCAGCATACTGATTAAACAGCTTTGTTTAAGCATATCTGTACAGGAAGTTATTTACTGACTCAACTCTGACTCCTACCAGTAGAACTAAACTTGATTCCAACAGACATCCAGATGGTATCAGTAGGATATCATTTTGACTAGTAGCAAAGAGTTTATTAAATGGCCTTTGTCTGCTGGACTTCCAGCAAAACTAATCCTGCATGAGCAACCACAGAGTACCTTCACAGAGTTTGACAAATACATCTCTCTCATAAATTTTACAGCATATGAGAGCCTGGTGATGCATTACCTGTGATCATTATAATAACCCTCTGTGAAAATATCAAGTCGTCACTAAAAGGATAAAAGTATTTGCCTCCTCTTGAGAAAATAACCTTGGACTCCTCATAGAAATTCTTGTAACAATTTAAAGAGCATTTTTTTTTCATAGAGATAATTCTATTTGCAAGCTTGTTGCTACAAGAATTGTATTTCTAGTTTATTGTTTCCTCTTGAGATCTGTTTTATTATGAGATAATTGAATAAAGCACTGTGATATGAAGAAAAGAAAATTAGAAGATGATAAAAGACTTTATATCTAGAAATGAAATCTCTAGAAATGGATATATGTGTGTGTGTGTGTATATATATATATATATATATATCAAAAGTAATGAGAGTAATAATATCATAATTAATAATATCTTACAATAACTACTATGGAATATAGGATGCATTTATTTGTTCACAACTATTTATATGGAAGACACTGTTCTAGGTTCTGGGAAAGATATCTCTATCTCTGTCATTTAAATTTATCATTTATCTATCTATCTATCTATCTATCTGTCTGTCTATCTATCTGCCTATCTAGCTATCATCATCATCATCTATCATCTATCATGTGTACATACATACATATATATACATACATATATGTATGTATATATATGTATATATATATATGTAATTGTCCATAAAAGATTTAGAAATGAATATTAACAATCAAAAATGATTAGCTGTAGCTAGTGTAATATAGTGACCAAATACTTGATATAATTTTCACATGAATATATTTTATTATCCTGTAGTAACTCAAGGCAGTCACTATGTCTGGTGATTATCCTTCTTCTTCCTTTTCCGCATTGTATATAAAAATTACCTTAAAATGCTTACAGATAAGAATGGCTGAAGACAGAAGAGAAAGAAAGATATGGAGCTGTAAGGTGAAAACTTGCAGTATAAAAAATGATTTTAGAAGTTTTAAATTTATTAAATTTGCAAAGATAGTACAGAGAGTTCCCATATACCTTGTGCTTAGTTTTCCCTATCATTAATGTCTTACATTAGCACAACACATTTGTGATAATTAATGAACCAGTATTCATACATTATTATCAACTAGTATACACAGTTTTTGATATTTTCTGTTTTTACCTAGTTTATTTTTTCTGCTCCAAGATTCTATCTGGTATACCATATTACATGTAGTTATCATGTCTCTTTAGACCCCTCTTTAATATTTTTTTATATCTTTGATAGTTTTGAGGGTTATTGGTCAGGTATTTTGTACAATATCACTCAACGGGGATTTGTCTGATTTTTTCCCCTAATTAGAATGGGGTTTGGGTTTTTTGGTAGAAAGACCAGAGAAGGAAAGTTCTATTTTCATTACATTATATAAAGGGTAATATGAAGTGCTGTTTGTACTCACACCCACAATCTGACACTAAGTGCACTGGGGGTTTCCACACAGAACAATTCTCTAATTCGCTAATGTCACCAACTAGGTGTCCCACAATTCAATTTAATCTGATACTAACTACTCAGAGTTAGTGCAAACCCCACTAAGGGGTCCCTCAAGACCTACACACACACACATTCAGACACCAACTGAAAGTGCTAGATCCCCAGATTACTTACTCTTCTGCCCAACCGGGCAACCCATTGGAGGTTTACAATTTACTCCTAAGTTTTGATAATTTGGTAAGTCATCTCACAGAACCCAGGGAAATACTTTTGTTGACCATCTTATTATAAAGGATATTTATTATAAAGAAATTACAAAGAAATGGGTAGCCAGATAAAGAGGTGCATGGGGGTGCAGGGTAGTACAGTCCTAGAGTGGTGACATCTATCTTCTTAGAGTTGCGGCGTGTTACCCTCATTCAAAGATTCATTCATCAACCTGAAAGCTCATGCAATCTCCTAGTTCAGAGGTCTTTATAGAGCTTAATTCCAACTCTGCCTCTCCATTTCCCAGAAGTCAATGGGTGGGGCTGACATTTCCCACCTCCTAACCATTTTGTATTTCTGATGACTGGCTCCACCCTGGAAGTAACTAGGAGGGTTCACCCTAAGTCACTTCTGTAGCATGACCTCAGGTGCTATCAAAATGGACTGTTTATGATTAACAAATGATACCTCTATCACTTAGAAAATTCTAAGAGTTATAGGAACTCTGTAGCAGGAACCAGGAAGACCAAATACATTTCTTTTCATATGACAGGTAATTAATATCAACAGGACTTACACTGTTGATGTTATTTTTGATCACTTGGTTAAAGTAGCGTTTGTTGTGTTTCTCCATTATAAATTTACTCTTTTTTCTTTCTTTGCTTACTGTACGCTTTGGAAAGAAGTCCCTTTGCACATCAACAAGATAAAGAAGAAAAATTATATAAGAGTGGAGTATCTATTGTGATTATTTGAAAAATTTTGCATGAGATTTTGTCTATCTGCCCCCCACCCCAGCATATTTATTTGCTCAGCATGTATTTATACCAGTATTGAAGCTTTTTCAGTTGGCTACTCTGTCTCACTCACATGTCCACCATTTTTTGTTTACCACTCCTTTACTTTCTGGGATGACCAGATGCTCCAGGCCCATCTTATATAATTTTTGGTGCTATAATAAATGTCACTTAAAAATTTTTCAAATATAAAATGCTTATTGCTGGCATATACAAAAGCAATCACCTTTTGTTTATTCGCCTTGGATCCTGTGACTTTGTTATATTCTCTCATTATTTCAAGGAGTTTGTGTGTTGATTTTGGGGATTTTTACATAGACAATGATGTCAACTGTGAATAAAAAGTTACAGTTCTTCCTTTCCAGTCCATATTCTATTTTTTTTTCCTTGTTCCATTGCACTAGAAGGAATTTTCAGTAAGATGTTGGTTAGAAGTGGTGATGGGCACCTGGGTGGCTCAGTTGGTTAAGCATCCAACTTTGTCTCAGGTCATCATCTCATGATTTGTGGGTTCGAGCCCAGTGTCAGGCTCTGTACTGGCAGCTTGGAGCCTGGAGCCTGCTTTGGATTTTGTGTCTCCCTCTCTCTCTGCCCCTCCCCTGCTGGGACTCTCTCTCTCAAAAATAAATAAACATTAAAAAAATAATAAGTGGTGAAAGAATATCCTTGCCTTAATTCCAATCTTAGGCTGAGAGCATCCAGTTCTTCACAATTAAGTATGATGTTAGCTATAGTTTTTGTTGTAGATGCTCTTTATTAAATTGAGGAATTTCTCTAATCTTAGCTGAAAATGTTAATATTTTTATTGTGAATAGATCTTGAATCATTGACACCATTATATAATTTTTCTTCTTTATCTTGTTGATGTAGTAGATTGTATTATTTGATTTTCAAATATTCCATCAGCCTTGAATACCTGTAATAAATCTGACTTGGTCAGGATGTATAATTTTTCATATATATTCTTGGATTCTATGTGTTAATATTTTGTCGACTTTTGCATCTGTGTTCATGAGAACCGTTGTTCTATGGTTTTCCTTTATCTGATTTTAGTATTAATCATTAATCATTAATGGTGGTTTCATAGAATGGGTTAGTAAGTTTACCTTCTGCTTTATATCCTAGAAGAGATTGTGGGAGACTGTTATCACTTTCTCCTTAAGTGCTTGGTAGAACTCACTAGTGAAACTGTCTGTGCCTCTAGCTTTACTTTCTTGGAGGGTAATTTTTTTGGTTGATTCAATTTTTTTGCATAGATTTAGGCATATTTTGGATATCCATTTCTCTGTGTGAGTGTTGCAAGATTTATGTCTCACATAATTGATCCATTTCTTCTGCTTTCATAGTTCCTAGTATTCTGTTATTATTCTGTTGTAATATCCATGGGTTCAGTAGTGATTACCCCTCTTTAACTCACAATATTCATAATTTGAGTCTTCTGTCTTTTCTCTTGGGTAGTCTGCTAGGACTTTATCAATTTTATTGATCTTTCAGTTTCATTGATTTTCTTCTCTATTATTTCCTTGTTTTTGTTTCCATTGGTTTGTGCTCTAATTTTTTATTATTTCTTTTAGTCTGTTTTCTTTAGGCTTAAATGTTTTTTCTTCCTCTCTAGTTTTCCTTTTTTGTCTGTTTGTTTATTTATTTATTTATTTTTCATTTATTTATTTATTATTTTTAATATGAAATTTATTGTCAAATTGGTTTCCATACAACATCCAGTGCTCATCCCAACAGGTGCCCTCCTCAATGCCCATCACCCACTTTCCCCTCCTTCCTACCCCCTCTCTCTAGTTTTCTAAAGTGAAGCTTAGGTTATAGACCTAAGATCTTTCCTCATTTCTATTAATGCCATACATTTTCCTCTAAGCATTACTTTCTCTGTACCCCACAAGTTTTGGTATGTTGTGATTTTGTTTTCATTTAGTTCAAAATAGACTTTTAAACATAACTTACTATTATTTCATTGATATATGTATTATTTAGAATTATGATGTGTAATATCCAGCTGTTTTTTGTTATAGATTTATAGCTTAATTTCATTATGGTTTGACAGCACAGTTTCTCTGATTAATAAAAAAACAAATCTGGACTTAGATGAGGAGATCTTTTATTTGAAAGGATTATTCTGAAAAAAAAAAAAAGAACTATTGTAAGAGAAGGGAAATTGGATGAATGCAATAGGGGTGTGGGATTATGGCAATAGGGAAAAGATTCAGACCGAGACCTGCAAGAGTTTCATAGGTTAAGCATAAAAGTCTCCTGTAAAGGGAGCTTGTAAACACGGTTAGAAAGAGCCTAGTGTGAGGAAGTGGTAGTATGAGCAACAGTGGGAAGATCAGACTGTAGACAAGGCATGTTTTGTCCTCAGGTCAGTCCCTATTTGGGAACTATTCAGGATGGGTTGTTTGCTGGCTCAGGCTGATGGCAGATCAAAGTTCAGGAGCCTGGTGAATAGAGAAAAACTTAACCAAATTTTGATGAACAAAAATTTTGTTCTGATTGCTCAGTGGAGACAAAGTTAATAATTTATGAGGCAAAGCTAGAAAAGGGGAGGGTCTTTTTCTGGCCTTGTCATAGATAAATGACTCTTATCTAGCTCATATGAGGAAGGGTGTTTTACAGTAAGCCATTTCCTGTAACAAAAGAAGAGTAGGGCTGTTGGGGGATTTATTAGCCATCACTATTCTAGTAGCATAAGACCCAGGGTAATTTCAAAATTATCAACTTCTATTCTTTTAAATTCTTCAAGCATATTTTATGGCCCACATTGCAGTCTGTCTTGAAGAATATTCCATGTAAACTTGAGACAAATGTGTTTTTTGTTTTTGTTGGATGGAGTAGTCTAGTAATTTCTATTAGATCAACTTGATTGACAGTGCTATTCAGATCAACTAAATCCTTACTGATTCATTGCCTCCAGGATCTATCAGTAATCTAAAAAGGAATCTCCAACTAAAATATTAGTTTTGTTTATTCCCCTTTTCAGTCTTACTGATATTTGCCTCAAGTATTTGATACTGTCTTGTGCATATATTGCGAGAACTTTATGTCTTATGGAGAATTGACTCCTTTATCATTTAATACCCTCTTTATCCTTGATAATTTTCTTTGTTATTAAGTTGGCTTTGTGTGAATTTAATATAGCTAGTCCAGATTTATTTTGATTAGTCTTAGTGTGATATATCTTTCTCTATTATTTTTATTTATATTATATCTGTGTTTTCATATTTTATGAGTTTATTATAGACAATATATCCCTGTGTCTTTTAAAAATCTTTTCAAACATTTGCTGTATTTTAATTGACATATAGACCATTAACACTTGAAGAGATTATGAATATATTTGGATTAATATCTACTCTGTTTGTAACTATTTCTTATTTATCACAATTGTTCTTTATTTTCTTCCTTTTTTTCTTTCTTCTGTAGATTTTTTTTTAAAAAAAATTTTTTTTTCAACGTTTATTTATTTTTGGGACAGAGAGAGACAGAGCATGAACGGGGGAGGGGCAGAGAGAGAGGGAGACACAGAATCGGAAACAGGCTCCAGGTTCCGAGCCATCAGCCCAGAGCCCGACGCGGGGCTCGAACTCACGGACCGCGCGATCGTGACCTGGCTGAAGTCGGACGCTTAACCGACTGCGCCACCCAGGCGCCCCTTTCTTCTGTAGATTTAAATGAGTATTAGATTTGTTTCTATTTTTTCTCCTCTCTTAGGATATCAATTATGTATCTGTTTTAACAAATATTAGTGATTATCTTTGAGATTGAAATATACATTTGTAACTAAGTCTACCTTCCAGTAATATTATACCACCGTATGTGTAGCACAGATACTTTGTAGCAGAGTATTGCCAATACCTTCTTCCTATCCCTTCTGATATTGCTGTCATTTACTTAACTTATCCATATGTTACCATTACTCAATATTGTTACTATTGTCACTTAAAACAGTTATGTTTTCAGTCAATTAAGAATAAGGGTAATAAAATATTCTATTTTACCTTTATTTATTCCTTCTCTAATACTCTTTCTTTTTTTGTATAAGTCCAAGTTCCTGACCTGTATTATTATTTTTTTACTCTGAAGAACTTCTTTTAACATTTCTTAAAGGGTAGGTCTACTGGTGATTTCTCAGTTTTTGTATGTCTTAGAAACTCTATTTTTTCTTCACTTTTGAAGGGTGATTTCTCTACATTTATATTTCAAAACTTGCAAATTGGTAATATTATGCAACTATATTATTCTGACCCATTACCTGGCAATTAGCCACACTGCTAAATCTGTTCAAAACTTTTCAAAGCAAAAGAAAATTCAGGGGTTTCCCAGAACAACATTCAGATTTGATAATTTGCTATTCAGGTATTCAAGGTATTTACTGAACTTATTATTCTCTTGGATAAATTCATCACAGGGAAAGGATACAAATTAGAACCAGTCAAAGGAAAGAAAGCATGGGGAAGAGCCTAGGAGGGGACCAAACAGAAGCTTCTAGTTATCCTCTCCCATGAAGTCATGGATAGCATTACCTTCCTCCAGACATACTGTGTGCTGATATGCATAGAGTATTGTCAATTACAGAAGCTCATCTAAGCTTTGAGATCCAGAATTTCTGTTGAATTTTATGACTGATTGATTCATTTCCTATGTGGTTGAAGTCAATCTCCAGGTCCCTCCCTTTCTGGTGGTTGAAAAGGCATTCTATGGCTGAGTAACTCACCATGAATGACCTACCTCCTGAGCATTAATTATCAGGTGTGACCCAGGGAGCCCACTCTGAATAACAGTCACACCTAACAGTGAGCAAATCCAAGGGTCTAAAGTTCACTTCCCAGGGCCTGGAGCCAAGGCTAGACCTTTGGTTGAGGCCAAATCCCTTACTACAAAACAAAGATCATAACTTTTTTTTTAATCTGATTATTGACAAATATATAGGTTATAAAAATAATTCATGTATCCAGCTATTAATATAGCTAACTAATAATTGATTTCAACTTGGAAATAACATTTTCTCACATGTATGATCTAACAATGGCACAGGGCAATAGTGGAAAAGCAGAGGCTAGCTCTCTTACTGGGTGAAGAATAATGCAATCATTTTTGAATTGCATTGAATTGCATAGATGGCTAGAATCTGAGAGCAAGTTTTCAAACAGAAGGTAGCAACAAAAAGAAATCCCCCCCCATACATGCATAATTATTTCTCTCATTTCCTTTGTGAAACCACAAACCACACAATTTCATTGCTCCAAGAGATTTATTGAGTGTACTGAATCAAATGTTAATCTTATCCAGAATCACCTTCATGGATACACCCAGAAATAATGTTTAACCCAATATCTGGTCACCCAGTGGCCTGGTCAAGTTGACACATATTAACCACCACAAGAACTATATCTTAAAAACAAAGGCTATGAGTAAACGCAAAACTAAAACACATTCTACCCTAAAAAAGATTAACACCACAGGGTCCTGACAGTGTCAGGGTGATCTGCAAATATTTAAATACTTGCTAGAAAAAAAAAAAAACATGTTTTAGAGCAATGCGACATAATGAAAAAAACTCATAATAACCATCTACAAAAGCCAATATACAATAAAATATGATGTGAAAGGTAAGTATGTATGGCCTTAAAAGAGAAAAGAGTGAATGATAAAGTCATTCCCAGACATCATGGACTTAGTAAACAAGACTTAAAGTAATTATAATTAATGTGTTAAAATAGGGAAAAAAAGATATGAATGAGAGGTAAATAGGTAGAATTTTAACCCTAATTGGAACCTATAGAAAGATGACATGAACACACTATATCTGAAATACAATTTCAGCAGATAGGTGTTATCACATGCAGAACATAACATACTATGGATTTGAGGCATTGAAGATGGAAGACATAATGCAAGAGGAAAAGAATGGGCAAAAAAGAATACACTGTAAGAGACATTTAGCACTTGGTCAAAATGTCTAACATACGAGGAATTTTAATCTCACAAGAGGATAGATCAGAAGCAATATTTGAAATAACGGTGTCTGAGCATTTCCAAATTGAAGAGACTCAGCAAGCTAGATTAACACCTATAGGGTACAACGAAAAGAAACACTAGACAAATGCCTGCCCAACCCACAAAATTGTAAGAAATAATAAAACATTCCTGTTTTGAGCCATAAGGTAAGGGGGATTCAATATACAGCATACTGCAATAACAAAACCGTAAAATATGTGCTGTTGCCGGCAGCTAGTGTCAGGAACTTGAAAGAGTGTTGAGAAGACTCTTAATAGAAGATGCAAAAGGAATCAGGACATTGCAATTAGAGCCTGAAAGTGCTAATGAATATTTTGTAGTGGCAGAACCAAATCGTCTGGTAGCTTGAAAGATGGAGGACATACTAATGAAGTTGTGAATCTGATTAAGACGATTTCCAGGCAGAATGTTGGAAATGTCTACTGGCTTTGTCATTGCTTTGCATAGGATAAGATATGGAAAGAGAGATATGAACAAAAGAAGACACCGTTTAGTTTACAGACAGAATTTGGAGAATATATTGAGGGACAGCATTGTGATCTGTTGTAAAATAAGACTGTTCTCATGCCCAGGCTTTCAAGCTAGAAAAAATATTCAAGGCTAAAATGGCCTTAAGGTGAAGATCAAATTAAGGATATGATTGTAAGACTTTCGTTAAATGTTTTATGAAGATTTAAAAGGATGCCTGGGACCCACTCAGCTAGATACAAGTGATTCTAAGAATCGTAAGGGGTTTGTCTCACGGCAATTTGACACTCTACACAAAGCAGCCATGGTTTATGCTTAGAACAATTATGAGGTGGCTTTAACAGTCCTGCAGTGAACTACAATCAAATTTCTAAGAAAGGCACACATTTATTAAGAGATTTGATTCAGAGTTATCTAAAAGGGCCTGATTTTCTATAGATAGGAAGGAGTCTTAGTAAGTTCTCGAGTGTGAACAAGTGCCATTTCTCATTGCACAGGAAAGGCATTTCCAAAGGTAGAATCAAGAGCAGAGAAAAATAAATTGTTATGAAACCACACTCACAGAGCAGAATTGTGCCTAATCAAAGAATAATCACTGCGCCTAGAATTGGATAACTGGTGATATGTGACTGGATTTCAGCATAGCTGTCATTCAGTGGGGGTCACATACTTCCTGTTCTTCACATAATGGAAATGACTATGGTAAAATCAGAAGAAGATAAGTTATCTCTTTATTTACAAGATGAGACACCAAGATGAGTCATAATGGGGGCATTATCAGTATTCAGGCTCAATGCAAAAGACTAGATCCTCAAACCATATACTATAATTAGTTGAGTCTTTTGGGCGTCTTCATAGGATTTGAATTTAGTTTACATATACATCAAAATTATAATCAGAGAGCAGAGTGTTAAAAATAAATATGGTCACATCCAGGGCGCCTGGGTGGCTCAGTCAGTTAAGCATCCAACTCTTGATTTCGACTCAGGTCATGATCTCATGGTTCGTGAGTTCAAGCCCCGCGTTGGGCTTTAGGCTGACAGCTCAGAGCCCGAGCCCGCTTCAGATTCTGTGTCTCCCTCTGTCTGCCCCTCTACTGCTTGCACTCTGTCTCTCGCATTGTCTCAAAAATAAATAAACATTAAAAAAATTAAAAAAATAAATAAATAAACTTAAGTAAATAATATGGACACACCCTTTGCAGAACTCCCATCAAAGGGTGGAGTCTATTTTTCCACTCCTTAAATGTGTTTAGGACATGATTTTCTTGTGACATGATTTTCTTGTGACATGATTTTCCCTAATTGAATGCACACATGTAAGGTCCTGTTACTTTTGATTGTAAACATCAAATAAACCTAAAGCTTTCGCTGCCATCCTATTGAAACCAGAAGAACATCATGCTGTGAAGAAGCCCAAGATGAGACGTTGCAAGATGAGACATTACAAAAGAGAGAACCCAGCCATTTCAAACATCCCAACTATAGCCACAAGTTCGTGAGTGAGATTACAATAGAGAAGTCAACCTCAGTCAAGCCACCAGCTGAATTCAGTTGCTAGGAAATTTGAATTCTGCATATACTAAAAAATTAAATTTGAAAGTTTAAAACATTCCCAAAATAATATGATAGGTGTAGATATCTTCACTGTTGAATTCTGTCAAATATTTAAAGAGGATATATTTTCAATGCTACATAAATTTTTTAGATATAGAAGAGAAAGGAGGGTTTCCATACCCATGTTATGAGACCAGCAAGTCCCACATTCCAAAACCAAAGATATTACAATTCAATGAGGCATAATCAGTATGCCTCATTAACATAAAAACAAAAATCATTTATACAATCTTGTCATATTGATTTCAGCAATAAGTAGACTAATACCTGTGACCAAGTGAATTTATTCCAAAAAAAATCTTATTTTCACATATTAAAGTCCATAAAAATAATTCATCATATAACATATTAAAATAACCATACGAGGGGCGCCTGGGTGGCACAGTCGGTTAAGCGTCCGACTTCAGCCAGGTCACGATCTCGCGGTCCGGGAGTTCGAGCCCCGCGTCAGGCTCTGGGCTGATGGCTCAGAGCCTGGAGCCTGTTTCCGATTCTGTGTCTCCCTCTCTCTCTGCCCCTCGCCCGTTCATGCTCTGTCTCTCTCTGTCCCAAAAATAAATAAACGTTGAAAAAAAAAATTTAAAATAACCATACGAACATATTAATAAGATGGGAAAAACCATTTAAAAATTTAACAAGTTTTCGTATTAAAAACTGTTGGCAAGAAAGGAATAGAATGCAAATTCTTCAACCTGAAAAAAGTTTACATGTGAAAGCCTTACAACCAAACTCATCCTCACGGGGAAAAGTGCAGGACAGTGGCAAAGGTGTCTGTTCTCACTGATTCTATTCAATATTTTTCAAGAAGATCCAGGTAATACAGTAAGCCAATAAAAAGAAATACAAGACATACATGTTGAAGATGAAGTAAACTTTTTCACAAACACATTTGTAGAAATCCTAAGAAGTCAACAAAATACCTATTAAAACTAACAATTTTAGCAAGGTTATTTACAGGCATACCTTGGAGATATTGAAGGTTTGGCTCTGGATTGCCACAATATGACAAGTAGCAATAAAAGGAGTTAGAAGTGCCTGGGTGGCACAGTGGGTTAAGCATCTGACTTTGGCTCAGGTAATGATCTCACAGTCTGTGGGTTCGAGCCCCACGTCAGGCTTTGTGCTGACAGCTCAGAGCCTGGAGCCTGCTTCAGATTCTGTGTCTCCTTCTCTCTGTCCCTCCCCCACTTGCACTCTGTCTCTCTCAAAAATAAAATAAAAAACATTAAAAAATTTAAAAAGAATAAAATGAGTCAAATTAATTTTTGGGTTTCCCAGTGCATATAAAAGTTATGTTTCCACTATACTCTAGTCTATTAACTCTACAATAACATTTTATTTAAAAGAGCAATGTACATACCTTAATTAAAAATACTTTATAGGGGTGCCTGGGTGGCGCAGTCGGTTAAGCATCCGACTTCAGCCAGGTCACGATCTCGCGGTCCGTGAGTTCGAGCCCTGCGTCAGGCTCTGGGCTGATGGCTCAGAGCCTGGAGCCTGTTTCCGATTCTGTGTCTCCCTCTCTCTCTGCCCCTCCCCCATTCATGCTCTGTCTCTCCCTGTCCCAAAAAAAATAAATAAACGTTGAAAAAAAAAAATTAAAAAAAAATACTTTATTGCTAAAAAATGCTAGCCACCTTCTGAGCTCTTAGGTGTTACAATCACTAATCACAGATCACCATAACAAAAATAGCAATAATTTAAAATTTTTGGAATATTGCAAGAATTGACAGAATGTTACCCAGAGACATGAAGTGAGCAAATGCTATTGGAAAAATGGTGCCAATAGACTTGCTCAATGTAAAGGTTGCCACAAACCTTAAATTTGTACAAAAACTCAGTACCTATAACACATGATTAAACAAAGAACAATAAAACAGGGTATGCCTGATATTCATGGACAATTTGTAAAAATCAATTCTATTTCTATATAGTGACATCAAAACTTGGAAAATAAAATTAAATATGCCAGGAAAAAAATCAGTGATTTAATGTAGGTATGAAAATATGCTTTATCCTTATAGCAAAAATAGCTACTACCAGTTTAGATTCTAAATATAAGACCTATTCATTTATTTCTAAAAGGAAGAATATTCACTCAATTATCAACTATTGGATGAAATAACTATTATTTGCAAATTGCCACATTAGTTCTCAAGAGGCATAAAAATTAATTTCACATAATTTCATGCATTAGGGAACTTGAATCAGGGAGGTGAGCTAAGACATATATAATGATCTAATATATGTAGAAAATGGCATTATTGTACCATTAATTAGTTCAAGCAGCAAAAGCTATAGTCATAGGTCTAGTGTGGGACAGGTGCCACAATAGACATATATACCAACGGGATACAATTGGGAGTATAGAAATAAGCTCTTAGATTTTCAGTCATTGAGTTTTGACAAAAATGCCAAGACAATTCAATGGGAAGAGAAAACTCTTCGCAAAAAATGATTCTGGGACAGCAGGATAGACACACATAAGTTACACACACACACACACACACACACACACACAATGAATTATAGACTTGAGGTATAAAACTAACCACTCTTGTACAAACATGGGAGTAAATCTTTGCTCAGAAGTTAGGCAATTGTTCTTACATATAACCCCAAAAGCATAAGTGAACATAGAAAACAAATGGGTTTCATTAAATTGAAAACTTTTGTGCTACACACAATACCAACCCAGAGAATGAGAGAAAATATGCGAAAATCTATACATAAGAAGAGACACATTTCCATAAGACACAGTTCCATAAAGAACTTTTGCAAATCAATAATAAAAAGACAGATGACTCAATCAAAATATTTGAATAGACATTTATCCAAAGGGAATATATAAATATCCAATAAACATGAAAGTATGCTCAACATTATTAGTTAATAGTTAAATGAAAAGCAAAACCATCATTAAATACATGGGGGGGCTTGGGTGGTTGATTAAGTGTGTAATTCTTGATTTTAGCTCAGGTCACTATCTCGTGGCATTGAGCACTGTATTGGGCTCTGCACTGACAGCATGGAGTCTGCTAGGGATTCTCTCTCCCTTTCTTTCTGCCCCTCCCCTTCTCATGAACACACATGCTCAATCTCTCGCCAACTCAAAATAAATTTTTAAAAAAATCACGAAATACCATTTCACACCCATATCACTTTTTGATTTTTCTGTAATCAAAAAAGGTAGAAATAACAAGTGTTGGTGTGAATGTGGAAAAATTAGAATCCTAATTAATTTCTGATGGGAATGTAAAATGGTACAGTCACTTAGGGAAATACTTCCTCAAAATGTAACCACAGAGAGTAACCACACGACCCAGCAATTCCTTTCCTAGGTAAATACTCAAGAGAAATGAAAACATGTCCACACAAAGACATGGCACATAAATGTTTATAACAACATTATGCACAATACCCTACATGTTTCTCAACTGGTGAATAGGTAAGATAAATGTTTTATATCTCTACAAAGGAGTATTATTTGGCCAAAAATAAAGAGAGAGAGAAAGAAAGAATACACAACATGGACCAATCCTATAAATATGTGAATAAAAGAGGCTGCATATCATATGATATCATGTATATGAAATATTTACAATTGGCAACTATTTAGAAATATCAGTACCTTAGCTGCCTACAGCTAGTCGTGGAGATACATGGTAAACTCTAATGGATACAAAGTCAATTTTATGCTGATGTAAGTGTTTTAGCATTAAGTCGTGGTGATGGTTGCACAACTTACCAAAAACATTGAATTGTACAGTTTAAATGTGTGAATTTTATAGTATGTGAAATATAAGTCAATAAAGCTGTTAAAAACATGCTATACAAAGTTAAAGATAGAATTAGTGAATGAAAGCGTATGTCTGAAGAAAATAAGATAAACTATAATGAAATAAAATAAAAGGGATTTATGAAAGAGAAGTTAATATATATGAAGCATAATTTTAATAACCAAAATATACATATAATTATTATCATAGTGATAAAGTAAATAACTGAAATAAATATAATTTTAAATGGTGAGGATTTTCCTGAAGACTTAAACTAAATGTGTGTGTGTATTTCACTTATATATCCTAGTAATATTAAAAATAAATTCTTTAACAGATAAAAATTACAATCTCTCATAAAATGATACAATCAAGTGAACAGAATAACTTTTATGCTCTTTAACTGCTACATATACCAGAAACAATAAAATAATACTCTACCAAAGCTAAGAATAAATACCAATGCTAAGAATAATCAATGGAGGATCATAGTTAAGTATATTTTTATGTTCAAACTCCTCACCCATCAGTATTTGTTACAATGATCTGGCTGTTTATATAAAAATTATGCTGTGAATTATTTTTCTATTGCCAAGTAATAATTATGCCACAACTTAATGTTCTAAAACCATGAAAGTTTTATTTATATTTCAGTTTCTGTGGATCAGAAATTCAGGCAAGGCTTAGCTGAGTCTTTAGGCTGAAGATCTCTAACAATGATGTAATCAAGTTGACCATTGACATCTGTATCTCAAAGATACACTAAGGAGAATTTGCTTTCAAAATAAAAAATAAATATATATTTTTTGGAAAAAAATAGCTCTTTGCTCTCTCAACAGCTAGACATGAAAGGTAGATTCCACCAGATTAAATGAGAGAGCAAAAGCAGGAAATAGAAATTACAGTCTTTTTTGCTACCATTTTCCTCAAAAACCTATTTATTGCAAATGAGTTAGTATGTTGAGCCCACATGCAAGGGAAGGAGATAATAAAAGAGCATAAATGCCAGGAAGCAAAGATAATTGAGAGCCATTTTAGAGGCTGCCTACCACCTGATTATTATCTGTTTACTTGTCTGTCTGTCTCTATCTATCTATCTATCTATCATCATCTATCTATCTATTATTTATTTCTCTCTTTATTTTAACCTTCAATCATAGGAATATAAAGATAAAGTAGCTGAAGTTTTTCAATATCCTCTCCCATATCCAGGTAATTCCAAAGTTTCAAGTGGGATTATTGGGTGGTATTCCCCATAGTCATGAGAACTTGACCACGTTATTGCTATATGTATGTCTTGCTATATGTATTCTAACTGGTGTTAGGTGAAGGTACTTGTATCTCCTTAGTTTCATTGTGATTTGAACCCCAATTACTGTTACTGGTCAAAGCAGAGCAGATATTTATATTGAATCATCTTCAATTTATTTTTTCCACTACTTTTGGAATTCACCTTTTATTTCATTCTCCATGTCTCTTCCATAAAAATAATTAGTCAAATTTTCTTGAATATGAAATGGAAGTTTTTAAATTATATTCTTCTTGGAGAATGTTAGTTTTTCATAGTAATGAAATGCAAAGAAGTCAGAACACCTTTTCTAAAATAAAACTCCTTTTGCCCTTGAGCACGCCTTAGAAGAAAAGAAAAATCTAATAAATCACAACTACTCTAATGTTATATATTTGCCTTCATGGTGTATGCCCACATGACATTTCATTGCTTATTTCATGTATTTTTCCAAGTGCACACTTTAAAAATAAGTTATTAGTTATATGCTTACTAAAAAGGCTCTTAATGATCAGATGCATATTTACCTCTTCAATTCTTGTTTTCTTTTTGCATATTACATCCTAGCCATGCTAGACTTTCAAGAGGCTTTTTACCAAATCTTAAACTTAATCTTCTTATCTACTACATCCAGTTTGTTTATACTGCTCTTAAAAAAAAAAATAAAAAAAAGTTTATTTATTTTGGAGGAGAAGGGGCAGAGAGAGAGAGGGAGAGAAAATCCCAAGCAGGCTCTGCACTGTCAGCACAGAGTACTACCCAGGGGCTCACACTCACAAATGGTGAGGTCATGACCCAAGCCGAAAACAAGAGTCTTTTCTCCATTTTTTATTGAGTCAAATATCCATGAGTCTATACTGATATAAATAAATGATTGAGTCAATAAAAAATAAATGAACAGTATTGTACAATGTTAATTGCCTGGCTTTGCTAATGGTATTGTGGCTGTAAGATGTGAACAATTTCAGAGACAGGTTGAAGGATTTGTGACTATTGATATACTTTATTTGCAACTTTTTGTAAGTTTGAGGTTATTTTTTTTTTAATTTTTTTTTCAACGTTTTTTATTTATTTTTGGGACAGAGAGAGACAGAGCATGAACGGGGGAGGGGCAGAGAGAGAGGGAGACACAGAATCGGAAACAGGCTCCAGGCTCTGAGCCATCAGCCCAGAGCCCGACGCGGGGCTCGAACTCACGGACCGTGAGATCGTGACCTGGCTGAAGTCGGACGCGCAACCGACTGCGCCACCCAGGCGCCCCAAGTTTGAGGTTATTTTGAAATGAAATTTTAAAATCTCAAGTTTTTAATTCTTGTTTCCCTCTTCTTAATGCAAGCTTTCTCCCAGGGTAATTTCAACTAGTTTTATGGTAGAATTCATATTTATAATTTTTGAAAATGTGTATTTTTGGCATTGCCCTCATCCTGCCTAGTGTGTTTAAATGTACAATACATAGCTTTATTTGCATGCTAAGTAGTCATAATAAACTGCTATTTATTGTCCATCCTTAAAAATCAATCAAAAACCATTCCTTCCACAGTGATCTCCTTCTCAATGAATGGCAATATTGTATACCCTAGAGCTCAAACCAGTATCTTGGCTCCTGCATACCTCATTCTCCAGTTCATCCTATCAATACCATCTTGAACATATCTCAACTTTTTTTTTAAACATGTATTTAATTTTAAGAGACAGAAAGAGTGCAAGCAGGGGAGAAGGCAGAGAGGGAAGGAGACACACAATCCAAAGCGCTCCAGGCTCTGAGCTATCAGCACAGAGCCTGATGCGGAGCTTGAACCCACAAACTGTGAGATCATGACCTGAGTTGAAGTCAGCTGCTTAACCAACTGGAGCCACCCAGGCACCCCTAAACACATCTCAACTTTTGACTACCGATTCCCTTTTGACTACTTCCCAAGCTCCTGCCCCTGTCATCTCTTTTCTGATATCTGCAATAGTCTCTTGTCTCCCCCTGTCAATATCAGTCATCTAAAATTACTTCTCTACAGAGTAATCATAAATCATAAGCCAGATTATAGCTTTTCCCTCCATACAGGCTTTTAAAGTTTTGCTTATGCTATACTACAAGATTCCGTTTGCCTAGTTCCTACCTCTTCATCACCATGTGGTATAATTCTCCCTTTTTCATATTTGCCTCAGCTGTGATAGTCTCCCGTCTGTTCTATGAGGCCAAACTTTGACTACCTTTTAACCTTCCTTTTAGGTAGCAACTCCCCATGCCTTAGTTAAATATTACCACCTTACAATTTGTATTTCTTTTATAGGCTGTGATCCAGTTGGAAATTATCTTGTTCACTCTTTGATCACTTGTTTTTTGTTCATCTCTATCCACTCAAATGAATCTTCATGATGGCAACAAAGTTGACTATTCTGTTAACCATCTCTCCGTTACACCTAATTACCGAAAGCCAAAAGTTATCTTAGGAAAATACAAAGTTGAGATGGATATGTTAACCTGTATCATCTTGAAATGTATTCCACATTTTGCTTATACTATTTTTTAAAACCATGAGGTGATTCGTTTTTTTTTTTTTTTTTAATTTTTTTTTCAACGTTTATTTATTTTTGGGACAGAGAGAGACAGAGCATGAACGGGCGAGGGGCAGAGAGAGAGGGAGACACAGAATCGGAAACAGGCTCCAGGCTCTGAGCCATCAGCCCAGAGCCTGACGCGGGGCTCGAACTCCCGGACCGCGAGATCGTGACCTGGCTGAAGTCGGACGCTTAACCGACTGCGCCACCCAGGCGCCCCAAAGGTGATTCGTTTTAAATGACAGATACATTGTTACATTTCCTTGTGAAGAATGCAAGCATATTAAGTTGAGAGGAGTGAGAAAAGGGAAGTTAGCTTGTTGTCTGTTTGACTGACTCCAGTTATTTGGCATAAGTCAGAAAACAGGAAGGGGGATACTGCCAAGAAAAGAGTGAAAATGTGCAGTTTTATCACTTCTTTGCACGTGGTCGTCATTCATAACTCGCTGCGACTTTTCTTATTTATATGGATAGTGGCAAAACGGCATATATTGATGCATTACAGAAAATTTCACCATTATTTTGGTTTAAAAACAACAACTCAGCAACAACTCTATGTAAGCATTCAGTTGCAACCACAAAAATACTATCATGTTTTAACCTAAAGAAGAAAAAAAATAATATTATTTGCCAAGAAAAAGGTAATCACTATTGCTAGGACTGGTAATGATAGTGGCAGGCACATTCCACATTTATTTAACTTACAGCTACTATAAGATAGTCCTCTCCCCTTCTGGAAGCACTCTTCCTTTAGGAGGCCAAGGAAAGAGTGCTTAAAATCGCAGAGACTGAAGTAGACATTTCAATATTTTCTGTCAAGGCAAATGTAGCATCACGAAACTGCCTTTGAGCCACTATTAAGTGAATAGTCTCTTCAACAAACCGTGTTGATTACTACACAAGTACAACAATGAATATCCCCCATACTGTTGTTCGCTAGACAACATTCATTCTTTATTCCAAAAGAAAAGTATCTACTGTTTTGTTCCTATTGAAAATAATAAAGAACACTTTTATCTCCTTTATCTTTTACGATTGTGTTTTTATATGAGGCCCCAGATGAATAAATGTGTCATAATATGCTATATTCACAGAGATTTTTCTTTTTATTGGACATTTCTCTTGGCACTTTGTAATTATCTAACCTTATTCGTTCATTCTTTAAGTCAGTCATTGACTCATTGATCAGATATCCATTGATGTTCTCATACTGCCAGGTTCTCCAGAGATATTGAGAATAAAATTGTGCAAAAAGTCATGTTACCCTCATGCAGCATAGAGTTTAGTGGAGAGATAGGTATTGATCAAGTAGTCACTGAAATTAAAGTGCTATAAAATGCTTGAGAGCAATACTTGATGGAATTGACCCCAATGATGATGTCATGGGGACTTCATCAGAAAACTGTATGCTGCCTTTAGAAGCATTAGTAGGAAATTTGGGTGAAGTATCAGACCTATGGTTATATCCAGTATTTTAAATGCAAATAAGTCAATATTTTAACATAAGAGGCAGGCATTGTGATCGATAAGAATTCATGATAAGAGAATAAGCTCATGGTTCCTACCAAGTCATCAAAGAATATATGTCTTAATAATACAAGATCATAAGAAAATTTTGTAAATACATTAGGTGGCTCACTTTGCTTTCCATGTGTGCTTAATTGTATTTAGTATTTTTTCTTTCATTAATTCTACTGCAAGGCAGGAAATTCTCATCTCTGGAATGTCATAAATAAGTAAAAGTTTATAGCCTCTACCCTTAGGGACCTTATAGTCTATATGACATACCAGTATATTTTAAAGAAGGAATTATTCTATTTATACCAATATTTTACCCACTTTTCCTTTAAAGAATGAAAATGACAAATATCTGCAAAATAATTTAGAGCAGAAAATTCTCTTTATATGATTTTCTCACAATAAATTGTCTTATAAATAAAGTAGAACATAGTAACCTTTCTTTAGTCTCCCATTAAGCCAGTTTAAATGTAAAAAGGAAGAGTATCTTGTAAAAATAAATACACATCTTGTTGACCAAAATAAAAGTTATATTTCAGAGGTATCTCAAATTTCAAACTTTTTGTTGTTGTTTGTATTGAAATTGACAATGAAGACACTGCTGCTGCTAATACAAATACTTATTCTGTGCAGTTTATCTGAGAGTTTATTTACAGGTGCTGGCAAGGAATATTTACCTATTTTTAACTGAAGAATAGTTTTTCTATATCTTAAGGTTGTTTCTATTGACTGGTCAGAACTGGGAGGATGGTTACGGAATAGTGAAAGACATCTGGCCAGTTAAATTATGTCAGTCAACCAGAATTAAATTAGGTAGCAGATATTAGAACCTCAAAGCCTACATTTCTATACATTCTTATATGCTGCATTTGACTATTTAGAAATATTCCTTTGTTTGATGTTTTTCATCCAAAACAACAAAGCTATCACAATGGACATGCGTGTCCACATTTTATAGATTAAAAAAAAAACAACCTGAGAATGTAATCGACTTGCCCAAGTTCACAGTGCTTGCAAATAGTGGAGTAATAAAAAACTCAGGTTTTGTGAATTGAGATCTGAGGATGTATGGACTAAGTCACTTTACAAGATATGAAATCGAATGTGATCACCACTAATTTAAGTCTTTCAAAACTGTGACAATTACAGTAGAGAAAGAAAAAGCTTTTAAGCCAATAAACCCTTTTGAAACGTATGCAGTAAAGTGCTTATACTTATTACTTTGGAGAAGATATGATTATGTCAAATAAGCCTAAGGAAAACATAAAGCAAAGCAAAATGTCTCCTTCCTAATAGTCATATGTGCATTTATATGATTTCAGATTTTCCACTCTCCTATAGAGTTATTTATAAAGGCATTATGATGTACTATAAAAGATTACTTTTCAATTTCTTTTTTTTGGTACCTGTGGTCATATTGTCCTTACAACCCTGCTGCTATTCTGAAAACTCACATTTCTGAGATAGTTAGCAGATCATCCACTACATAGAAATTATTTTATTTGTGCCAACAGATAGATTGACACATACCTAAACTACTTGCAGCTACATGAAACCTCTCATTTTCTTCAACATGCACTTTATATCCAGTCAGCTCTGGCCGTCTCTTCTAGATATTGAGTAAGCACAGTGGTGGAACTTGCTATAAAAATGACAGCAGTACTCTGACCCATGCTCAAATTGTTCTTTGTCCATGGATTCAGTCAGTGAACTGGAACGGTTTAAGAGTTGGAAGTCTTGTTTCTGTTGACAAGCTTTTCAGCTTGATGCCTCAGATACACAGTATTTACTAGTTTACCATTTTAGAGATGAGTGACTCAAAGGAGCAAAAATAATGATTCAACTCTCCAGATAAAAGTTTGAAACCCTCTTTAAATAAAATAAATTGCACATCTCTTGATGATATAAGCCATCTAAAGTGAACCAAGAAAATATGCTCAATCATGAATAGCTATTTCACTTTATAATAGGATTCTTATAGAAATTCTTTGGACTTGAAACAAGAGGCAATAAAGACAGTGTTATATGTAAAAAAAAAAATAAGGAATTTTTGAAGCCCTTAGGAGAGCATTCATCAAGTAAATTTCCAATCTAGGGATTCAAACTTATTTTTGGTTTTTATTCCTTGATGCATTTAAATGTATCAGCTTTCTCTGTGTGTACACATTTATAAATCAATATACATTATTAAATATCTAGCAGTTGTCTATGCCACACAACTTAGAACTCTATGGAAATTATAATTGTTGTTACTGTGGTTTCTGTGTCTTTTGTCTCAGATAAAACAGTGCATCAGTGATTGGGCTTTATATTATTCCTTTGATTCTTAATAGTGAAAATTTTTCTGTGAATACCATTTTCTTACTGATAGAATGAATGAATTACTTTTAAAAATTCAGTATGTTATTAAATTTGGAGGACAAAGAAGTTTTGGAATTGCCTGGAAGGAAGGCTGTGTTTTGGCAAATATGAATGACCTTTACAAAACATGTTATACAAACCAATATATTTTGTTGAGTTTTGTTCAATGTTTCAATTAGTAGTAATTGCATATAGAAAAAAAATAATTTTCTCTTAGGCTCCGTCTCTCTAAAATAATGTAACAGCATGTAGTCTACATTTTAGCATTGTGAGAATTTTGGGTTTAAAATAGACCTACTCAAGTTTTTCTGCAAGAAAGGAAATTAAGATTGGAATAATTAAATCATTTGCTCAAACTCATAGTTCATTAATAGGAAATGGAGTAAAACTAAATATTGGCTCCTTTTGTATGCATTTTCAATTATTCCACACTGTCCTATGTAGGGAAATATATGAAAATTATGCAACATACATAATCCTATTGAGATCATTGCAGAGAGCAGAGGGCTTGGAGTTGCTGTTTTACTAAGATTGGAGTTTCTTAGCTGATTCTGTAAGTATTATATATAGATATTTAATTCATTCTGCCTATATTTAATAAAGATTAGTGAAAATTGACTCTGGCTAGGGTATGTTTCTTTATTTTAATATTTATTTATTTTAGGGGACAGTGCAAGTGGGGAGGGGCACAGAGAGGGAGACAGAGGATCTGAAGTGGGCTCTTTGCTAATAAGCTGATAGCAGAGAGCCTGATGTGGGCTTGAGCTCACTAATGCTGAGATCATGATTTGAGCCAAACTTGGACACTTAACCAACTGAGCCACACAGGTGCTCCGGCCAGAGTATCTATTTCTGTGACAAAGGAAATATAGTGGTGAAAACATATGCGTGTATTCTAAAAGCTATTGGTAAAGATTATATAAAAACTAAAACATAAACTCCAAAAACTTATAGTAGCCTTCCATCCCAGATTTTAACTTCAAACTTTAACCTGTTTGTCTTTGATGGGTAATAATCAGTGTAATTACATGCTAGTATTGCTTCCATGTTAAAACCAACCAACAAACTAATAAGCAACTAGACAGTGCCTCATTTTTTTAATTCTGCTTTCAAAAGCAAACAATGACACAAAGAAATGACCTATATCCTTCCTCTAACTTGATCTCTCTCCAAACCAAAATTTCATACACTCCCGCATTTAATACAATTGTTCTTATAAAGTTTAACAATGATTTACACTTTGCTAATTCCAATGATCAGTTATCAATTTTTATTTGAATTTATAATCCTTCTTCCTTGATATTTTCTCTTTTTTTTTTTCAAGATATTGCATTTTATTCTCCTTCTTCTAACACTCCTGAACTCTAACACTTTTTTCCCCTCTTTTTCCTGATCTATTAGTGTGAGCTGTTCTACACTTCCCCACCCCAGGGGGCAATCTCAGGGCTCAGTCTTTGTCTTTTCTCTTTAATCTATACTTTACCCAAAAAATCCCATCTAGTTTATGAGATTAAATATCATTTATGTGCCAATAATTTAAAATTTAGGCACAGATTTTACACCCAAACCCCAGACCTATGTATTGAATTGCCTAGTTGACAGTTGACATTATAAGTTTAATAGATATCTCAAAATCCATATTTCCAGGGTAACTTTTGATCTTACACATCAAACATATCTTACCCCACTCCTACACACAAACAATATCCCTTCATTTTAATGGCAGCTTCGTTTTTCTAATTTCTGGGGCAAAAAATATTGATCTCATCATTGACCTCTTGCTTTATTTCACATCCTCTAATTTGTCAGCAAATCTTTCTTTCTCTAGCTTCATGTATTGGTACCCTGTCACTTCTTGTTTTCCTTTCCACTTTTTTTTTCACCTTACTCTATATCTTGCAGGCCTGAATTTTAAGGATTATATCAAAGAAAGTACTCTGTGTAGTATGGGGTGTGTGTGTGTGTGTGTGTGTGTGTGTGTTTAATGCTGTCTTGACCCAAGTCGGAGGCCCTGATACAAGAGACCAGCCAGTTCCCCTTTGGGCAGCTGATTAAGTTCACACTCCAACCACATCCTTAATTGGGTTCTCATACTCTGGGCCACTATGCAACTGCCCTCATTGTCAGGGGACCAGGGAGCAGACACATAGGGACAGCTGTTTGTCCCAGAGCCTGCGAAATTATTCAAATCATCCAATCCACAGAGAGCCCAGGTAACACACTTAACTGTACCACAGCTTAGCTATACATAAGCTATCTATCCCTATAAATCCAGCTTGTTGCTATCTTGCACCTAAATACAACCATCTATGTGACCCTGCTGGGCATCCTTTTTTGTTTTTTTTTTTGTTTTTTTTTTTTTTATTTAGCAGTCACCCTCTGGGCATAGATGAAGACCCATGAGATCTGGAGGAAGTTAACAATCACAAAAATAAAGTAAATAAATACAAATTTCTTCTACAATCACCCTTCTGTTTCTCTCAAAATGTAATATGCACAATTGTTCCTTATTAATATCCAAACAAACAAAAATATAGACTTTTAAAAAAAAATCACTCATTTTCTCTTTCATCCCTCTATCTACTTACTTATTCCTCTTCCAACTTACTCCTCAATTCAATGCAATCGGATACCACCCCCTCAGCCCTTCACTGGGAATGACAGAACGAAATGCATGCAGCTGCATCCTTGGGGTGGTCAAGGTCAATAGATGTATTTCACTCCTTAGCTTTTATGAGTTGCTCTTTCTATAGTACTTGGCTTTATGGAAGTCTTTCTCAACGTTATGTTTATGTTACCCATTCATTTAACCTTGTTGGTTATATTTTTTCTTGTTTTTCTAGTTATCCTGTGAACTACTCACTTTCATTCATTTGCATAGGATTCTCTTCCTCTGGCTGCTCTTTCTCTACTGTTCTCAGACCATCTCCTTTATAATTTTTTTTCTTGCATTCCTATAACTGTATCTACCACAGTGTGAAAATTAATCCAAGGGCTCTCTTGTGTATTCTTTGATTAGTGTATTAACTTTTTCAGCCATCATATATTCAGTGCCCGGTATGTATGAAGCAGTGTGTTAGGCAGAAGGCATAGAAAGATGAGTTAAGGTATACTTCCTGTTTCCAGTAAGCTTATAGTTTATACAGAAAAGTAAGTTATTTTAAAATAACAAAATAAATAGTTTTGATGATAGAGACCTGTATAAGGTATAATAAATGCACAATAGTAGAGTTGATGAATTCTTCCAAGAGGAAGAACAATCAAGAATGGTTTTTAAAAGGTGGTAATGATAGACTTCAGTTGTAAGTGATGACTTCCTTTTGTTTATTGGGTAGGGACACTGACTGATTTTCCCGCATCTGTTCTGAACACTCTTCAACTCAATAGTCACACAATATTGAGACTGCTCCTTTTCAAGAGTGAAATTTTGATCATAACACTCCTTAATTTAGCATCCTTCAATGATGTCTATTGCTTTCTAAAAACATAACAGGAAGTTCAATGACCACATTATTTGTCATAGCTATTTTCTTATATTCACATCATCCCTCTTCATCCCTCCTCATTTCAGAAATACTTTTATTACCTGTAACATGACAAGTTCTTCTTCCTTGTGACCTGAGTGCTTTCCTCTGATTTCATTGCCTAACTAACTGCAATATATCCACAGGTCACAACTTAAATGTTGTTCCTCAGAGAAGCTTTCTATGACTCCCTACGTAATATCACCTCTCTTTATGCTCTAATAGTATGACAGATTTTCCCTTGAAAGAAATTACTTCTATTGTAATCTAATACTTTTAGTGATAAGTTCATTTAGGTCTGTCTTTTTCCCCAAGGCACAGGTGATATGGGCATTGTATGTAGCTGACCATACAACTCTCCATATGATGTGTACTAGGTACCCATTAATGTTGATTGACTCAAGAAGTACAAAAATCATCAACACTTTAGATTCACCATTCCATGAATGTGTCATATATTTTAGCTTAACTGTTAATGAAACAGACATTTTAATAATAAGCTTCAAAATAAATAAAATAATCCAGTAAATTATTATATGTAACATATATACACATGAACATAAAGTCATGAACATTCATCAGTTTTCTACTGAGGGATATAATGTAGAGGGGGAAGTTCCAAACTTGAGAAGTTTGTAACATTCAATTGTGTCTTGTATTCACTTTACTAAAGATAAAGTATCTCAAAAGCAACATAAAAAGTAAAACAACCAGTATTTTGTCAATTCTTTGTATATTGAACATTGAAAATGTGGAAGTAATTCAGTTTTTATTGTGCTAGAATGTACACAGAAAACCAATGCAAATTAATTAATTATATCTTTACTGCTCATGGAGAAAGCTTCTAAAAAGATGGAAATGTGAATATGAATTTACTTACTAATGTGTTTTTTACTTGGAGTAATTATAGTCCTCCCCCAAATAGATGTGAACAGGATAGAGCATAGTATAGAGGTAGAATAATACTCTTACTGCAAGTCCAAAGTTTGGAATTACATTGCCCATGTTAAACCATTAGCTATATCACTTAATAACTGTGTGACCTTGGTTAAATTACCCTAACCTCTCCTATTCCAGATTCCCTCTCTATAAAATCTTGATAATAAAAGAACCTACTTCATATGGTTCATTAGTTCACCTAATGAGATAACCAATGATAAGAATTTAACAAAACTCCTAACACATAGTAAGTACTTAATAATGTTAGCTATTATTAATATCACTATCTGTCCAGTAGTATATGTAATAAAATACGTATTATTTTCATTTAAACAGATATCATGCAATACAAATATGTAGGAGAAAACTTAAATGACCTTGGGTGTGGTAATGACATATTAGACATAACACTAAAGATATGATTCATGAAAGAAATAATTGATAAGCTGGCCTTTGTTAAAATATATATATATATATTCTCTGTAAAAGACAATGTAAAGACAATGAGAAGACATTTCACAGACTGGGAGAAATATTGAAAAAGACACATCTGGTAAAGGGCTGTTATCCAAAATATACAAAGAACTCTTTAAAAAACTCAACAATAGGAATTCAGTCTGATTAAAAAATGAGCCAAAGACCTTAACGTACATTTACCAAAGAAAATATACAGAGGGAAAATTGGAATATGAAAACATGCTCCACATCATTATGTCATTAGGATAGTGCTAATTAAAACAATGAGATATCACTACATACTTATTAGAATGAACAAAATCTGGAACTATGACAACACAAAATTCTGGCATGCATGTGGAAGAACAGAAGCTCTTATTGCTGGTAAGAATGCAAAATGGTACAGTCACATTGGAAGACAGTTTGGCAGTGTTTTACAAAACTAAAGCATACTCTTAACATATGGTCCAATAACCACATTCCTTGTAATTTACCAAAAGTAGTTGAAAAGTTATGTGCATAGAAAAACCTGTACATGGATACTTGTAGCATTCATAACTGCCAGGACTTGGAAGGAACCAGATGTCCTCCAGGAGGTAAATGGATTCATAAACTGTGATCCATACAGAGTGGAATGTTATTTAGCATTAAAAGGAAATGAGCCACCAACATGGGAATACATGGAGGAAACTTAAAAGCATATTTTTCACTGAAAGAAGCCAATACAAAAAGCTACATACTGTGTGATTCCAACTATATGACATTCTGATAAAGGTAAAATATGGAGACAGTAAAAAAATCAATGCTTGTTGGAGACGTAGGAGATTGGAATGAATAGGCAGAACACAGAGTATTTTCAGGGTAGTGAAAATACCCTGTATGATACCATAATGATGGATACATGTCATTATACATTTGTCTAAACCCATATAATATGTAGTACAAGAAGGAACCATAATGTAAACTATGGACTCTGGGTGATTATGATGTGTCAATGTTGGTTCATCAATTGTAACAAATGTACTGATTTGGTGGCGAATGTTGAAAATGATGTAGCCTTTATGTGTGTGGAAGAAAGGGAAATCCCTCAATTTTGCTGTGAACTTAAAACTGATCTAAAATAATAATGAAGTCCAGGGGTGCCAGGGTGGCTCAGTCGGTTAAGCTTCCAACTTTGGTTCAGTTCATGATCTCATCATGGTTCGTGAGTTCAGGCCCGGCGTCGGGCTTTGTGCTGACAGCTCAGAGCATGAAGCCTGCTTCTGATTCTGTGTCTCCATTGCTCTGTGCCCCTCCCCCACTCATTCTCTCTTTCTCTCTCCCTCTCTCTCTGTCAAACACAAATAAATGTTAAAATATTTAAAAAAATAAGATAATAATAAATTCTTATAAAAAAAGAAACCAAATATAGATCTTAGTTTCCTAACCAATGGTGAGCCAATTACGTTGTGCATTTAAAATTTTTGCTTTAGAAAAAGATGTCAACTATGAACTCACAGTCATTAAAATCACAAAATATGTTCCCTGTATACCTTTTCCTTCCTTTATGCTTAAGTGCTGGAAATGGAGGACTTTGTTTAAATAGAGTTTTACTACTTTGGGGAGATTTCTCTTAAGCCAAAAGAATGAAATATTTTGAAAATGGGAAATTAAGTACCTGAGGATTATTTTACCAAGACCCATTCTAATGATGGAAACATTTTGGAAAACAATAAGACAAGCAATAAGAATAACAAAAAATAAATAAAAATACCTTTAGAATTAAAGAGAAAACAAAAAGGCATATGAGAAAGCTGAATCACATGTCTACTAAAGTAGAAAAACACGTGGTGGTTTTACGTTGATATTGCATATTCTTATTTCTTCAGAAAAAAAAAGTACTCAGTTACATTAATGAATCTAGAATTTGTCAACTTTATATTTAATGACTGAATTACAATTACCAAATTCTCAACACAGTGAAGCATAGCAGAAATCCAATTTATTATTTTGTCATGATAAATTTTCTGAGGGAAGCAGTGGGCACCAAAATGGTGAGAGGCATGAAGTTAAATCAAGAAAAGTGTATTAGTAATGTGAATGAATGATATCAAACTCAAAGGACATACTGAATATTTACATTAAGGAATACAGAAGATTATATCCAAAGTATGCTCTCCCAATGGGCATCACTGAATGTATCTTGTAATATTTTTTTTTCCTCTGTTAGAAGCTGTGCAAGAGTACAGTTTTCTTTGAAATAGTTTGTGGAAAGTATAATTGACTTTGTTTACACTTTATTTAAAAAAATATCTATACACGGAGGCGCCTGGGTGGCTCAGTCGGTTAAGCGTCCGACTTCGGTTCAGGTCATGATCTCGCGGTTTGTGAGTTCGAGCTCCACGTTGGGCTCTGTGCTGACAGCTAGGAGCCGGGATCCTGCTTCAGATTCTTTGTCTCTGTCTCTCTCTGCCCCTCCCCCACTTGTGCTCTGTCTCTCTCTATCAAAAATAAATAAAATGTAAAAAATAAAATAAAATAAAATAAAATAAAATATCTATACACCGATTGTGGTAAGCCCCCATAAAATTCCACATCCTAATCCCCAAAACCTATGAATATGTTATGTTATATGTCAATGGAGAATTAAGATTGCTAATCATCTGACCTTAAAGTAAGGAGATCACTCTGGATTATCCAGGTTGGCTCAATGCAATTACAAGGATCCTTAAAAGTATAAGAGGTAGGAAGAAATAGATTAAGTGAAAGTCATACAATGTACAAAAGACTCCACCAACCACTGAGGGCTTTGAAGATGGAAGAGGACGGAGGCCGAGGCTGGAAGAGGCGAAGAAATGAATTCCACCGTAGAGCCTCTAGAAATAAACTCAGTCTTAATGACAATACATCAGATTTATGACCTATAGAAGTTAAAGGTAATAAATTTATGTGTTGTAAATAATTGTGTATAATAATTTGCTACAGTAGGAATAGGAATCTAGTATATATATGTGTTTAGCCTCCAGATTCCTAGAACTATGTCAGAGTTTTCAAACTCCCCTGTGGACATCCTGTTCCTCAGATCTTCCTTTAAAATTTTTCACTGAGCCCTTGTATTCCCCAGTTGTTATTCCAGCCAGATGTGATGTGCAATAATTGTAGCTGATGTATGTTCTAGCTAATTCTCTGGGAATTGGATTTTTCCCATGGAGTGAACTCCTTGTAAGGTCAAATGATGAAAACTTCCTGCAGATAATGTTGCTTTTCCAGAGAGGTGCAAAACAAATCTGAGTGATGTTGTTCTGGGAATAAGGCTTTTGGTGAAACTATAAACATGGCATCAATGTTGCTGTTTTTCACAGTTACTGTGATTGCAAGGTTACTTGTATTTAAGTATATCATAGAACTGGGGAGAGAGGAAATGAGAGTAGTATATGTACAATGCCATAAAATCCCACTGCTCAGCAGTTCTGCAGTTTCTCTTCAATAAACAGATTGCAAATTTGTTTAATTTCCATAGTTCTGAAGTGGTATTGACAATTCATCAGTATTTTTGTTGCTTTTATTGAAGAACAAATTCAGAGAGGTTTTACATCGTCATCCCAGAAATTCTGCCCCTTATGTTGTATTGTGAATAGATACATAGATAGATCGATGATGATGATGATGATGATGATAGATAGATAGATAAAACATACCTCATATATTACATTCTTTTCTTCAATTTTAGGCATATATACCCCTAGTGGTTTACTAGAATTCCAGGAGTGAAACAAAAGTATAGGATAAAAATATGACATTGGCTATATTTGATACTAGATCATTTAAAACATTACTTTTTTGTGAGAGAAGTATATACATTGGCATGATTTTTTTGTTTTTTATTTTAATTCCAGTATAGTTATATTGCTTTCAGGTATACAATGTAATGAATCAACAATTCTGTCAGCATTCATCATAAGTGTACTCTTAATCTCCTTCACCTGTTTTCACCCATTCCCCTTCCACCTCCCTTCTGGTAATCATCTATTTGTTCTCTATAGTTAAGAGTCTGTTTCTTGGTTTGTTTCTCTCTCTTTTTTCCTTTGTTCATGTGTCTGATTCTTAAATTCTACATATGAAAGACATCATATGGTATTTGTCTTTCTCTGCAATATTTCATTCTTTTATGGTTGAATAATATTCCATTATATACCACCTACTTTTTATCCATAAAAAGTAGGATTTTTACTGTGGATTCTTCCATAATTTGACTTTTGTAAATAATGCTGCAATAAACATAGGATGCATAGTCTTTTGTATTATTTTTAAAACTTTTTAAATGTTTATTTGTTTTTGAGAGAGAGACAGATACAGAGAAACAGAGCATTAGTGGGGGAGGGGCAGACAGAGAAGGAGATACAGAATCCTAAGTAAGCTCCAGGCTCTGAGCTGTCAGCACAGAGCCCAATATGGGGTTTGAACTCACAAACCGTGAGATCATGACCTGAGCTGAAATCAGACGCTTAACCGATTGAGCCATCCATGTGGCCCTAGAGTTTTTGTTTGTTTGTTTGTTTATTCTTTGAGTGAATATTCAGTACAGTACTGAAATTACTGGAGAATAGGGTAGTTCTATTTTTAATTTCTTGGGCCACCTCCATACTGTTTTCTGCAGTGGCTGCACAAGTTTGCATTCCCACTAACAATGGCAAGATTCCCCTTTTCTCCACATCCTCACCAACACTTGTTGTTTCCTGTGATTTTGATTTTAGCCATTCTGACACATGTGAAGTGATATCTTATTGTAGATTTGGTTTGCTTTTCGCTAATGATCAGTGATGTTGAACATCTTTTCATGTATCTGTTGGCTGTCTGTATGTCTCTGAAGAAATGTCCATGTCTTCTGCCCATTTTTAATTGGATCATTTGTTTTTTGGGTGGTGAGTAATATAAATTCTTTATAGATTTTGGATAATAACCCTTTATCAGATATGTCATTCGCAGATATCTTTCTCCATTAAGTAAATTGCCCTTTAGCTTTGTTGACTGTTAACTTAGCTGTGCAGAAGCTTTTTATTTTGATTTAGTCCCAGTAGTTAATTTTTGCTTTTATTCCATTGAAATAAAATTGGCGTGATTTTTCTACAATGTTTTAAATCAAACTTTTAATTTAAGATAATTGCAGACTCACATGCAGTCATAAGAAAGAATACAGAGAGATCCTGTTTATCAGACACAGTTTCCCCCCAAGGTAATTTCTTAGAAAATTATAGTACAATATCACAACCAGAATATCAGCATTGATATAATCTACCGATATTGTTCATATTTCCCTAGTTTTACCTATACTCATTCATGTGTGTGTGTTTGTATGCAATTGTATGACCACCCCAATCAAGATATAGAATGATTCCATTACCACTAAGACCTCTAATGTTGGCCTTGTGAGGTTATAACCATACCTACTTTCTTCCCACCACCCCATCTCCTATCCATAGCACTTGACCTGCTAACTAATTGACTGCTAATCTATTCTCCATTTCTATTATTTTGTCAATTTAAGAAGATTATATCACTAGAGTCATACAGTATGTAACCTTTTGGGATTGGCTTTTGTCACTCAGCATAATCTCTGAAGATTTACCCAGGTTGATGTGTATATCAGCAGTATGTCCCTTTTTGACTGCTGAGTACATGCTTATACAACATCTGTATATCTTCTATTTTTTTTGCATTTAATAGCTTGTTTTTTTTTTTTTAATTTACATCCAAATTAGTTAACACATAGTGCAACAATGATTTCAGGAGTAGAATCCTTAGTGCCTCTTACCCATTTAGTTCATCCCCCCTCCCACAGCCCCTCCAGTAACCCTCAGTATATTCTCCATATTTATGAGTCTCTTCTGTTTTGGCCCCTCCCTGTTTTTATATTATTTTTGTTTCCCTTCCCTTATGTTCATCTGTTTTGTCTCTTAAAGTCCTCATATAAGTGAAGTCATGATTTTTGTCTTTCTCTGACTGACTAATTTCACTTAGCATAATACCCTCCAGTTCCATCTACATAGTTGCAAATGGCAAGGTTTCATTCTTTTTGATTGCCAAGTAATACTCCATTGTATTAATATACCACATCTTCTTTATCCATCCATCCATCGATGGACATTTGGGCTCTTTCCATACTTTGGCTATTGTTGATAGTGCTTTTGTAAACGTGGGGGTGCATGTGTCCCTTCGAAACAGCACACCTGTATCCGTTGGATAAATGCCTAGTAGTGCAATTGCTGGGTCATAGGGTAGTTCTAGTTTTAGTTTTTTGAGGAAACTCCATACTGTTTTCAGAGTGGCTGCACCAGCTTGCATTCCCATGGCATGATTTTTTAAAAGGTAAAGTACCAGACAAATATATTCCAGGCTTTAGAAGGGATGTGCAAAATAATGTAATAAAATCCAAGGCTATAGTGAGTGTATATATATTGGGTGTGGATAGAGCAAGAGTATTTACTTCCCCCTGCTTTTAGGTTACTTTATCGATAAATAAGTTACAGAAATATTGTATCTATTTATACCTGATTATTTAGCTATATAAAATTTTCACCCCATTGTCTTTGTGTAGTCTGTCAACCTTACAATTATTTTATAGTCTCAAAATGTCTCTCAAGTCCACTGTCTATAAACCTGTTTGTTTCACCCATAGCATGTCAACAATATGAATTCATAAAAAAGTTTTCTTTACTTGCCATACAGAGAATTCAATTATAAAGTTATTGAGGACAGTTAGCTTTTAACCCATTGTTATATCCTATTTGCTAGAAAAGTGTCATATAATAATGGTTCATGAAATTTTGTGAATAAATTAGTAAGTGAATAAGATCTTTAATTAAACCATAGTTTAATATTTAATACTTAGCAATATTTAACATTTGTCAAACAACGTTTTGAATATAGAAGGTACAGTTTGACAGGAATATCATGTTGATGAGAATTGAGTGCAATATGTTTTTCTACAGTTTATAGTAGAAAATTGCTTTAACGATGCACGAAATACTTAATTCCCCATAGTGTTATTAAGCAATATTATTACGCAGAAAATGGAATATAATGTTTTGTAAAAATATCCAGTAAAGAAGAATATTAGGGGGCGCCTGGCTGGCTCAGTTGGTTAAGTGTCCAACTTTGGCTCAGGTCATGATCTCAGTTTTTCGGTTTGAGCCTCACATCGAGCTCTGTACTGACAGCTCAGAGCCTTGAGCTTGTTTTGGATTCTGTGTCTCCCTCTCTTTGGCCTGCCACCTTTTGCAGTCTGTCTGTCTGTCTGCCTGTCTCTCTCTGTCTCTCAAAACTAAATAAACATTAAAAAAATTTTGAAAAGAGGAATATTCAAATTAAAACATATATTTGAACTTTAGTGGTATTTGTTCAGCTCTATTTCTAGCTGATTTATGGGTAGAAACTGAGGAACACAAGACATCTCATATTTACATCAAAATATAATAATCAATAATAAAATTTATTTTTACTGAATATATTAATAATGCAAAACTAATAAACATCACATTTCATTTTTCATGAATATTAAATTAACCATCAATGTTGATGATATGCCCATATTTCAGGTAAATTGTAATGATTATTTTGTTTCTAGTCCAAATGTATGCTGCTATTTCATAGGCAATGATTGTTAAAAATGTTCTCTGCAAGATTACAAATTTAGTTCCTCTCTTGAGAGCTCTAATCAAAATACATGTGTATTTGTTCAATTCTTACCTAAATTTAGGGCTTTTTCTTGATAAGTAAAATGAATATTCTTAATGTCTGTTATGAAATTCAACTAAAAACATGTTCAATTTTACTTTATAACATTTAACTGGCAAACAATAATTTCCTTTTCTGAGATTCTGTTTACTTTGGGAGGTCACTGCTTAGAGAATTACATTTTCTGCAGCCAATATTGTAGTATGAAGAAATCAATACATAATAGCATGCAGTACAATAAAATGCAGTAAGTGGCCATTCTTGAACTCTGCTTTATAATTTACCATGTTAAAAGACCTAACATGATTAGGCGAAACAGTCATCTCTATAGGTAGCTGTTGTACGTGGCTTGTTAGTATTAGAGGTCATTTTAACAACTCTTAGTTCTCCTTTTCCATTTTCTACAATAACCACTTTATTTTCTTCTCTCTCTTCTTTTTAATTATTTTAAACATAGAGTGTATGCCCACTGGATTCCCAGGGGTTCCAGGTAATTTGTATTCAAAGAAGTTTATTGTTGTATAGAATTAATGTGAGAAAAGCATCCCAGCCCATTCTCTTTAGGCTATAACACTATTTCAAAGGTGAAAAATTAATAACTTTAAAGCCCACAGTATCTCTTTACAGCTTGAGTAATATATAATGTGAAACACTTTCTACCTTTTAGTTTAAGAAGACAATTGTAAATAAGTTAATTTTTTAATGACAAATCAGCTAAAGTTTTTTGATTTTTATTTATCTAAATCATAATTTTCACTTTATATACACATCTAGAATCTAGTGCAGAAACTGTATGCTGTATAAATTTAATATTATTTATGTCTATTATTTGCTAATTTTATTTTCACCATTACGCAATGCACATCTTAAAAATAAAATTTGAACTTTTAAAGTAACACAGACTCAAATATACATATAAAATTAAATGTCTTCTTGTTTCTACTCTAAATTATATCTCAAATCTCTTAATTTCTTTTAAATTCCACTGCCACTACTTTAGCTTTTGTTATTATTTCTTCCCGGATGAAATAATATCCCTCCTTTTCTAATACATCTGCACCCAGAAGTCTGAATCATTGTTTTACATTTTAAATCGATAATCTTATTTGAGCATTGTAATGCCTTCCAATTGCTCTTAAAATCGCATCTGTAATTCCGGAAGTCATGAATCATTCTTCTTCCTTCCTCCCTGATCTCATGGATTGGTGTATTCCCAGTAGCACAGGCCTTCTTACAATTCCTTAAATACTGAAGATCCTCTCAACTCTTGAGTCTGTGCTCAAGCAATTCAACACCTGGAACTTCCTTTATCACCTTGACTTTTGTTCTCCTTCAGTGAGGAATGCCCTCGAATTTTGCCTGCCCCATTATTCTCTTCTAGTCCTTTCTACTTCTATAGCACCTATTACATTTTTGTGGTTTAACATCTTTTTCTACCAATGATTCATGAAAGTAAATTTTGTCAATTGTGCTCACTGTTGTGTCCCACGAAATAATGCAGGCTTTAGCAAATATTCTTGTTGAATGACTGAGAGTGTGAATAAAGAAATTAATGACAACTTATATGATCCCTATTTCTGTTGTACCTTTTCACTAGGACTCCCAGATACCTTTCTCTTCTTTATTTATTTTTTTAAGTGTATTTATTTATTTTGGGTGGAGCAGCAGAGAGAGGAGGAGAAACAGAGACCCAAGCAGAACTTGAACTCATGTGAGATCATGACCTGAGCCAAGATCTAGAGTCAGATGCTTAACCAACCTGAGCCACGCAGGCGCCCTACTTTTCTCTTAAGTGAATCAATTATTTTCTATATGTCGCTGTCTCTCTCTGTTTCTTTTTGTGGAGTTTCAATATCTCCTTCTCTAATGATTTTTTCATTAACCTTCATACTATTATTTTAATTAAAATCAAAAACAACAAAAAATAATATAAAAATCACTTTTTCACTATGCACTAATAAATATATCTTCTATGATATCTAGTTTTAAGAAAACTTCAAACTCAACTAAAGCTTATACTGAGTTCCACTCTCTAAACTAAGCTTCTAGGCTTTATACATTTCCTCTGAGTATTTTCTGTGTTAGAGATTGTTTTCTTCCAACTCTATCTTCAGAAATCTGATCTTTTCTTTCATGTCAATCTGAATACAACTTATTTTATAAAATTATTTATTACTACAGATAAAAGTTATTTATTAATCATTTGTTCATTATATTTTTTACCTGTGTAAATACATATTACATCTTCAACTACCTTATAAAATGTGTTTCTTATTCTTATGATGAAAGAAAAAAATTCCACATCCAAAATATTTTATAGTAATTGAAGGCCTTGACACGAAAGAACCAGATCAAAACTTCTTCATTGTATTTTTCAAACATCTCGCCCCAAAATCCTATATTCAAAGAATTTAGTGAAAATGTTTCTTGCCCTGGTCAATTTGCTTACTTATTCTTTTCCTTTAAAAAAAGTTAAGATTTAATTTTCATATAGCATTATATTAGTTTCAGGTGTACAACATAGGGATTTGATATTTATATTTATTGAAAAATGATTACCACAATATGTGTAGTTAACATCTATCACAACACATAGTTACCTTTTTTCCCTTTTGATTAGGACTTTTGAGTTCTACTCTCCTGACAATTTTCAAATGTATAATACAATATTATTAACTATAGTCACCATGCTGTATATTATGTCTCAGAACCCACTTATTTTATATGCCTTTTCTTATTTGAGGCCTTATTATAAAGTCCAATTTTCCTGGCATGATTTTATCACCTGTTGAAGATTTTGGGAAATATAGACAGTGTCTTTGTCTATAGACTGTGTTACTTGCTATGTAGATATGTAGATAAAGGCCCAACTCTATTACTCAGAACAAACTTGGATCTCATCATTGTTCTTCAAGTCCTTTGCTCAACACCACTACAAAAGTGTAGGAGTAATAGTTCAATAATATTCTAATGAATCATTAGAATTTAGTTTTTCCAAATAGTTTATACTTACGAACTTATATACTTAAAAACTTACAAGCTTTCTTGATAAGAAGTAATTTTTTCAAGAGAAGAATTCTTGAGCCAATATCATGTATAGAGATAATATGAGAGTACTCACTTCTGAAACCATACATTTGAAAAATTAAATTTCCCCAACAGAATGCTTATTTCAAAAAGCTTATTAAATTCATTTTGTATAATATTCTATGTGCAAATAAGAATAGATGTACTCAAATTTCCAAAAAAATGTTTTAGAAAGTACTTGTGGTAGTTACTCTTGCTTGAAGTGTTTTAGAAACTAATGTTCTTGTTATTCATGTGTTATATGATGACATTTGGTAATATGATCTTAAAAATGTAGTGATGCATAAGCTATATACTCAACAATTGGGCTTCCTACTGATAAGGCTAAAGACAAGAGAATATTAAGTTTTCCACTAACTTACAATTTTCTAACAGAACTAATGCTACTAAACACTAATACACTGATAACTGATACTACTCTCATACAGCATTCGTTGTGTTTATTCTAAAGTTATCTAGTATTAAATCTTTATGGCTGCCATTTTTCTTCTTTCCCATCAGTCATACCCACTAAGAACACATTTATCTCCATAGATGCGGGCTCTGGTTGTAGTATGACATCACTAAAAATGCTTGTTTAAATTTCAAATCCCTGTAGAAAACAAGGTATAAAATTTTCTTGATATTGCCACCCCACCCAGAATCAAACCCCAATCAAAATCTTCTGCCGATACAAAATGTTGCATTAATTATTTTTCTTTGAAATGAGTAGCCTTCTGCATCATGTCTTCCAATAATATTTCCCATCTTTCAGAGGAAAATATCCTAAATATGCCTCTCTCTCCATAATGTTTTCATTGATGCTAAAAGAAAACAAGACTTATTCTTGTCCTGAACTCCTTGAAAATTTATTCCATCTGTCTCTTATGACATAAGCCACATTCTGCCTAGTTTTCCAGTAGATGCGCCGCAAATAACCTTTCCCATTAGATAAATACCATGTATACTGTGAACATTTTATTTCATGTTTATATACCTTCTATACATTTTATGTAAAATTTCTTCATAAATGTTTATTGAATGAAAGTATAGCAATATAAACACTTATATAATTAGTCATATGGCATATAATCCTTAATTTCTTTTCAAGTACCTTTTAATTATATAAGAGTATCTCTGCTGAATTAAATAAATTTGAGCATATCTAAATTAAGTCAATTATTTCTTAGTTCATACAAGGCTCATCAGGTCCTCTTAAGGATGTTTCAGCTTTGAATGACATAACACCACACTAAAACTTCTTTTAAAAATTCAAATAGGTGATACTTCACTTAAGAAAAAATCTGCTCTCAGGGATTCGATTGTTGAATGAAAACAGCTTAATGATATCCTGGCTTCATTGGGCTACTGTATGATTCCTTGGCATTCTGTTTGTCTTTGTGGCCACAATACAACTGTAAAGAGGCAAGATGCTCCACACTCTCATAGTGCAGTGCCCAAAGCAAAAAGGTTCAGAGAGAAGGAAAGAGAGGATATCTCTGTTGAATCTTCCAAAAGAGAGTAAAGTGTTTCCATAACTCTTTAGCAAAATTTTCCATACATGTAATGGCCAGAGCTGGATCAAATGCCCAACTCTAGAATAATCATTTGCCAAGGACAACAGATTTAAGCTTTTAAAACTAATTTAGAGCAATCATTACTCATCCCTAATGCATGTTGCTATCAAAAGAAAATTGGGATCTCCTAAAGTATAGAATAGGAATGTCTGTTAGATACAAGTCTACCCTGCTACCACAGTGTAAGACTCCACCTGTGTTATCACTCCATCTTTAGGTTTACTTTGTTTGCATATTCAAGCTAGCAAAAAAACAAGTTAGCAAACAACAAACAAACAAAAACAACTAAATTAAAAAAAAAAAAACTAAGCAGCCAGTGAAACAAGTGTAATATTGAATAGATTTCTTTTCGATGTTTGATTCCTTCTTCATATCTGAGTTGAAACAAACAATAGTACATAATGGTATTTATCTGTACTGAATGAATTATGTTTATTCCTTCTCACATAATGATACTGTACTTGATGTGCACTTGTAGGATAGTCTTCATACTGCTTTGTGATATAGTCCTATGTATTGATTCTTCACTAAGATATCAATTTTTCAATGGCAGCCATGCCTTTGTATATATCTTTGTATTCTTGTAGCCTTGATTATTACACAATTTATAGACAATATTTACCAAACGGCTAGATGAATAGAAGGATGATGAAGTAGAAGATGGATGAGTGAATAAATGGTCTTATGTTCTATTTTTTCAGGTTCAGTCGTTGTTTTCTATTGGAGACTTTCAATATTACTCTTCCCATTTTATTCTTAATTACTAACTAGTTACACATTCAATTGGTTTCTTGTTCATGTTGTGAAAATTAATAAAAGGAAACCTCATTTAGAATGGAGGGGCACCTGGGTTGTTCAGTATGTAGAAGTCCAACTCTTGATGTTGGCTCAGGTCATGATCCCAAGATTGTGGGATCAAGCCACATGTTGGGTTCCACACAGAATGTGGAGCCTGCTTGAGATTCACTCTCTTTTTGCCTCTTCCACCCCTCTCTTCCACATCCTCTTTCTCTCCCTCTCTTAAAAAAAAAAAAAAAAAATTGGAGTGGAGATGCCAGCAGGTGGAGCTCCCATGCCCTATCACCTGTCTGTCAATTGCTGACTCCACAGGAAAAGCTTTACCTTGCAACTTGATAGTACTTTAGATACTACTTTACTACCTCCGCAAGAAGAAGAAAGATTTTTTTCCCTCCCCTGGCAACAGCACAGCCAATGAGAGACTGTCAACTCAGCCAGCGAGAAGCTACCATAGTTCAAACTCCCAGTTTGCTTCAATGGACTTTTTATTTGTAATAGCCCTTCCAATAACCCCCTTTCCTCTATAAAAGTGTCCCTTTGTTCTCAGGACTCACTTGGTTTTGCCATAGCATGTTTGTCCTGAATTGTCCTTATCCGTTATTTTCAAATAACTCTACATTTGATGGTAAAATAACTAGCAGTTTTATTTTTAGGGCTGAAAGTTATTTAAATTATGTGACCAGACAGAGATTTCTTGGTTTTGAGTCTTAGAATGATATAAAATAGATCATCTACCTTATTCATTGATGAGCTTTAGATTATATATTACAAATCCTTGAACTATGGGAGTTTTGTAGGTTGAAAATTGATTATCATGGTATTTTCTTAATATGTCATCTTAATAATCTGGAACTTTATCTTTTAGAATTCTGTATGGTACCAAGTTAGTATTGGTCACAAGAGACATTTGCATGATATTTGTTAAATGGAAATGTGTTAACAGTCAGTTATTTATTTATTTATTTATTTAATTTTCGAGAGAGAGACAGAGACAGAGAATGTGCAGGGGGAGGGCAGAGAGAGAGACACACACACACACAGAATCTGAGGCAGGTTCCAGGCTCTGAGCTGTCAACACAGAGCCCAACATGGGGCTCAAACTCACGAACTGCAATATCATGACCTGAGCGAAACTCAGATGCTTAACTGACTGAGCCACCCAGGTGCTGTTAGCAGTGACTTTTAGCAGTCACTTTTAGTGACTGTTAGCAGTCACTTCTACACTGTGAAGGTGTTTGTAGGCAACATACACTTTTGAATCTCATGTGTGATGTTATTGAATAACTGGTTCAACTGGTTGGTGTCAGGTTACAATCAATCCTTTATTCTTTCCACTCTCATCTGATCTCATCTTTCAGCTTTTCCAAATGTTGGATCAGATGTAAATATAACTCTGTACTAAAGAGCTCTACTTTATTCCACAGGTTACCTTTATCATCAAAATTGTTCATGGAAGTTGGATGTAGGGTTCAGTTTTTCTTTGGGGGTTTCATTTTATTCTTGTTATTTCCAGTTTGTTCTCGTTCTCCCCCCGTACACGCACAATACTACATGCAGAAGCAACACGCACCACTTAATCAGATTATAAAATTGTGCAAGGTTTAATTCCTACAACGAATTCCTTAATGCATATCACATATAGTAATTCTCTTTTTCTGATCAAACCCACCTGATGCAATCAAAAGAGAGGTATTATAAATTCATGAATTTGAGAGATTAAACTTTTTTCCCCCAGTTGGATTAATTTTAAGAGTCACTTTTTTATCTTAAAAATAAAAAATCAGGAAACAAATCTTTCATAAAATTCAGCAGAGCTGCTTAGAGAGACTCAGAGCTGTCATGTCAAGATCCAGCACTGAGCAAAATGACAGGCAGCTTTCTAAGTAAAATGCCGCAGCACAGAGTATAGCAGCTTTTCTTGGATAACAAGCAAATGCAGCTTTCATTGTCTGTGCTTACTTCATATGCTTAATATTTCCAATAATAAATGACACCATCGCTTCTTTGTCTTTACCACTCTATTGTAAGCTTCTTAAAATAAGAACATATGTATTTGTATCTGTATCATCAACCCTGAGCATATGCTAGGTTCTCAAAAATATAAGTTGAATAAATGAATACTTTAGCAGAATACATTGAGGGAAAATTCAACTTCACGAATGCCTCCATTACATGGGTGTGACTAGTACATGCAGTACAGAGGCAGAGTGACTGAAAGAAAATAAAAAAAGTCCAAGGGAACAGCAAATCTGATATAAAAAGTAAGAATTAAGAGATATAAATGATTCAGAACATATAACCTCTATATGAAAGTGAGAAGAGAGAGAGAGAGAGAGAGGGCAAGAAAGAAAGAGTAAAAGAGAGGGCCCAAAGAAATTCAACAGAAATATATACATATTTCTCTTAATTTGACATAGATAAGAGCTTTACTGACTCCTAATGATGAACGATTTAGTTACCATTCAGAAGACTTTTATAGTATATGTAGATGGTTAGAAAAATAGATTGATGATAGACCATCAAATTAACGATAAGTGTAATAATTTTTATTTTGACTTGAAGATTCTTTTGGGAGCTGTCATAAGTAGATTTCCAGAGAGTGTAGACTATAAATGACATTTGATGGCAAAATTTTGCTACATTACATAATGCTCATCTTATTCAAGGTCCATTTTTTCTGTACTGACATAAATTATTTTCTTTGCTAATTAGAACATCCTTATTGTTTGAGAGTTATCTTGAACATCCATAAATCTGCAACATTTAGAACTTCTGCTTCATAAATGTTTAAATTACCCATATATCCCAGACCTTGTGTTTTGCTTTTACTGAAAATTAACTAATTAATTGGTTAATTAAAAAATAAATATATCTAAGAGAGCCTGATGATATAGCATTATGGAAAACAGTATGTACAACTAATTCCTTGTCTACTTGGTTTATGAAATTTTCTAAAAATAACTTTTGTTTTCCAGTCTTTATTAGTCTAGGAGATATGCTCTATTTCACAGCCATACTTCTATGTTTTTAGAGTATTAGAATTCAAATGCATTTTTGTTCATTCTGTATAGGAATAGACCATAAATTTGTAAATATGCTAACATATGTACTCAAATGAAATACGTGTTTTAAGATTCAAAATAAATAACTAAAGGAGACAGGGAGTAAAATAGTTTCTGATGACTAGAAGTAGCCAATCTCGTATAAGAAGTGAGAAATTGATGGTTAATAACACACAAGAAAATGAATAAATGACACATATAAGCTTATAAATACTGCTTAGTATATCACCCTGAGATTCTGTCACCTGCAAAAATCAGTAACATATCTAAGTATTTAATAGTCACTGAAATACACAGGAGTGCTGTTTATTTTTGAGTAAGAGAAAGCTGGGGATATACTGATCTTACCAATGGCTTAAAATTCTAAGAACCATATCTAGAAAATGTTTTTACAGCTGATATCAAAAAAATCACTACCTATGTTTTCTTCTAGGAATTTTATGGTTTCAGGTCTTACATTTAGTTCTTTAATCTATTTTGACCTTTATGTTGTGTGTGGTGTGAGAAAGTGGTCTGGTTTCATTCTTTTGCATGTAGCTATCCAGTTAGCCCAAGAGACTTTTTCCCATTTTATATTCTTGCCTCCTTTGTCGGAGATTTATTGACCATATAATCACAGGTTTATTATTGGGCCTTCTATTCAGTTCTATTGATCTATGTGTCTATTTGGAGCCAACACCATACTGTTTAGATATGTCTCCTTTGGCAAGGGAAATAAAAGCAAAATTAAACTACTGGGACTACACCAAAATAAAAAGCTTTTGAACAGCAAAGGAAACCATCAACAAAACAAAAAGACAACATACTGAATGGGAAAAGATATATTGAATGATATATTTGATAAGGGGTTCATATCCAAAATATGTAAAGAACTTATTACAATTTCACACAAAATAACAAGGCAAAAATGTGGACAAAAAGGAACACTTGTGCATTATTGATATGAATGAATGTAAGCTGGTGTAGCCACTGTGGAAAACAGTATGGACGTTCCTCAAAAAATTAAAAATAGAATTACCATATAATCCAGTAATTCCACTGCTGGGTATTTACTCAAAGAAAACAAAAAATACAAATTCAAAAACATATATGCACGCCTATGTTTATTGCAACATTATATACAATAGCCAAGATATGGAAGCAACCCAAGTATCCATCAACAGATGAATGGATAGAGAGGAAGTGGTATATATGTATGTATATATATATGCATAGATATATATATATATTCCTCAGTCATAAAAAAACAATGAATTCTTGCTATTTGCGACAACATGGATGGATTTAAAGAGTATAATGCTAAGTGAAATAACTCAGTCAAAGACAAGTACTCTATGATTTCACTTATATGTGGATTTCACTAATATAACAATGTGTGTTAATTATACTTGAATTTTAAAATTAATTAATTAATTTTATAAAAATGAGAACCAGCTCTTCTAGGATTCTCTCACTTTCCTTTCATGATAGGAAGTAGTTGCTAAAGTCTCAAGTATTATAAGCATATTCAATGCAAAAGGAAGTGTTAAGACACAGAGTCAGCTTAATGTGGCACTTCCTTTGAGGAAAACATTTAAAAAGAGCTTTCCATAGACCCAATAATCAGAGTTGAATTTCTTAGTAACAAGGGTCTGAGGAAAACTTTCTAACCATGACTTGAAATTCACATGTAATAGAGAATTGATAAATTTGAGAATATTAAAAGACAAAAATTTTGTATAAGGAATAAAAAAATAAGCAAAGTCAAAAGACAAAATACAAACCAGAAGGAAATATTTGCAATATATACCATAGAAAAGTTCTACAGCCCCTACAGAATTTTAAAAACACCAAGAAAAGGGCCAAAATGTAATCAAAATGAGGCAGAAGACATGAACAGACACATCATAAAAGGATGTCAAAGGTTCTCAAAGATGCTAACTTCACTCATAATAAGAAAACTGCGGTTTCAAATTACACTAAAATGCCATTTCTCATCTATCAGTTTGGCCAATATACAGAAGCTTGATAACTCACTTTGTGTTTAGTCTGTAACAAAACAGGCGATCTTCCATATTGCTGGTAGAATTTAAAGTGGCATAGCCTCGTTGTTATTGTCAAATAACAAAATTAAACATGTTTAAAAATATGTAATTGTGCTTATCTTAACCGACAGTCCATGCCCTATGCCCATGCATGTGTTAGATTTTATTTTAATTTTTTATGTTTCTTAGCATTTAAGGTCAATTGAAAATATTTTTTTCTTCTAATGTGTATATGTGTGTATATATATATATGTATAATGTTATGTGGCTTGCAGCATAGTGAGAGATACATGATTTTTTTTTAAAGGCACACTAGATTGTTCTGATTTCCACTTAACAGGAGTAAATTTGCTATTGCTAAGGTTTTAAAATAAAGCTAAATATAGTAAATGTTCCATATAAATTGAACACTCTGATTTGTCATAGCTGAACAGTCACAGCCTGGATGATAAATGACTAAGGAAATTTTTAAAAGGACAAAGATAAAAGGAGAACTTAAAAGTTTTAACAAAACAGTGGACGATTTTTAACATTTACCTGGCCTATATTTGTAAATGGACTATTGAAAAGACCTAAATACATCAAGTAAATACTATAATTATCTGTTATTTGTATTATTATTATCTACGAACACTTATTTCTAGGTAATAAAAGTTATCATTAAGTTCTAAATTTCACACTGTGTAGTTTTTCATCACAATGTTGAACATAAAATAATATTAGCTGGTATAAAAGGAAAAAAAATGGCAACCTTGCATTAGACACACAATTTTATGTGCCCTGAGTATAATCTACTTATTTAAACGAATAAATTTAATGAACTATTTTTTTTTCTCCCGCCTGAATTTATTCAGCGGTTGGCTCTGGTTCTTAGGAGAAGGGGCAATGTTTACAATATGTCCTAAAATGTTCTGCCTCACCTTGCACTTGAACACACACTCACCTGAAACATTCCTGAATCTTGGCCCATTATCTGCAACATCTGCTGAGTTTAATTATGCTGCTCTATGTGCTTGCAATGTTTCTTTTTATCAATCTCCTACTTTATTTCTACTCACATTTCATTGTACGTGTCAACTGCCACTTCCACAACAAAATCTGCCAGGGCTCCATAGGCTTAGTTGAGTATCTCCTTGCTATATGCTCTCATATTCATCTTTACTTGATCACTACAGCATCTATCAAAACTAAGTCCTTTGCACTTACTTTAATGTTCAGTGAACAGTGTTGTGTATGTTCTAAGTCAATGATGTTTAATGAACTAACAAAGAAATTAATTTTTAATTAGAATTATTAATTAATTTTTAATCAAAACAACTTATTCAAATTCTATTTAAGTTAAAGCACCCATTATATTTATATCTAGGTGTATTTAGCAACAATATGATAATTAATTACCATTTAGAATTATATTTAGAATTTATATATATATATATTTAGAATTATGTTAATTTATTTATTAATGCTTCAAAATATTAGGTTATCTTTAGGAAGAATGCTTATAGTATAAATATTAAAATTTAGATTTTAGAATATTTTTATCACTTAATGCATCATTTATACACTTTAACATTAAAAAATGATCTTTTTTTTTTTTTTCAACCTTTATTTATTTTTGGGACAGAGAGAGACAGAGCATGAAAGGGGGAAGGGCAGAGAGAGGGAGACACAGAATCGGAAACAGGCTCCAGGCTCTGAGCCATCAGCCCAGAGCCCGACACGGGGCTCGAACTCACGGACCGCGAGATCGTGACCTGGCTGAAGTCGGACGTTCAACCGACTGCGCCACCCAGGCGCCCCTAAAAAATGATCTTTGAATATTTTTCTTTCTTTTTCCCTTGATATTATTTCCTTTTGTTTGCTGCTGTTTTTTCTTTGCCTCTCTCTTTTAAGCCTACATATGGGGTAAGATATTAAAATAATTTCAGAAATTAAATCTTATATTTGAAGTATTTTAATATTTAAAATATTTTATTAAAAATTTCATTTTCAAATAATTAAGGTCATTTGATATTTCTTGAATTAAAATAAAAATTTTACTTTGTCATTTATAAATGTAGGGTATATCTAAGAGTGAAAATAAGGTAAATACTATAGTAAAATTATTTTATAGATGTTATTTTTATTTTATAAATAGAAGAAATAGATAAGATATTGCTTATCTTATTCTCTTAAAATTATTTTAATTTATGGTAAAATATATTACAAAGGTTAATCAAAGAAATGTGTCTAAAATTTACTAGCATTTTAGTTTTGTGAAATATTTTGCAATCATAGAAAAACTATAACATGTAAAACATGAAATTATTTGCTTCTATCACAAAATAAAAACCGTGACAGTCAAAAGCAAAAAAAAATAGTGTTTTTCAGTTGTAGATATTAATATTAGATAAAAAATAGCATTGCCAAAAACATTCTAATATCATTTAAGGTATTTTCCTACATATAGAAGGCAGAATTCTAGGGTGGTCCTCACAAGCCCCACTCTGTAGAGTAATACCTTGTTTGATTCCCAACCCTTTAGAGTGAAGATATCCCTTCTGTGATTAAGGTACTAATATGAGAAAGATAAAGGAATATTTCAGATGGGACCAAAGTCCCAAATCAGTTGACTTTGAATTATTTAAAAGGAAGGTTACTCTAGGGAGGTCCGAACCAATCAAATGAGTCCATAACAAAGACTTGATCCTTCTTTTTTTTTTTTTTTTTTAATATTTTATTTTTAAGACAGAAAGAGACAGGGCATGAGTGGGGACAGGGCAGAGAGAGAGGGAGACGCAGAATCTGAAGCAGGCTCCAGGCTCTGAGCTGTCAGCACAGAGCCCGACGCAGGGCTCAAACAACGGACTGAGCCACCCCGGCGCCCCTGTGACTTGATCCTTAAAGAGAGTAATTCATAGCAAGAGACACTGCTGCTAGTCTTGAAGAAGAAAAGAGCCATACTGTAAACTGTATATGGAGGAAAACACATTGCAAATCTCTCGAGAGTGACTCCTAGGAACTGAAAATGGTCTCCGTCCAGCAACAAACAAACAAACAACCAAACAAAAGGGAACCTCAGTCATACAGGTGCAATGAAATAATTCTATAAAAAATCTCAGGGAGCTTGGAAGCTGATCTTTATGCCAATTTGAACCTCTGGATGAAGACACAGATACAGATATAGAACAGAGAACTCAGTCATTCCATGTTGGACTTCTGATACAAAGAAACTCTGAAATAACAAATGTTCTTTTAAGCCATTAAATATGTGGTAAATTTTTTATGTTTTGTTCTGCAGAAAAGATACTATCTCATTATGTGGAAGAAAAAATGATAAAATGAAGAATTATCTATTGCTGCGGAGTTCATCACTGTACTCCAACTTCTCAAAGAAACCATATACATTCTATCATATTTAAGTGTAATATGGGATTTTTGCATATTTTTCCAAACTAGTAATTTTAACTTGTTATTTGAGACAACTTTCTACTCTAAATAATGCCAAAAATTATAAATCATCATACAAAAAGTTAGATTCATTCTAAATTAAACATATACTTTTTTTTTTTCTTAAGATTTTATTTTTAAGTATTTCTACTCCAGGTATGGGGCTCAAACTTACAATCCCAACATCAAGAGTCCCACACTTCTGGGGTGCCTGGATGGCTCAGTCACTTAAGTGCCCAACTTCATCTCAGGTCATGATCTCACAGTTCATGGGTTCCAGCCCCACATCAGGCACTGCACTGACAGCTCAGAGCCTGGAACCTGCTTCAGATTCTGTGTCTCCCTCTCTCTCTGCCCCTCCCCTGCTCCTGCTCTGTCTCTCTCTCTCTCAAAAATAATTTAAAAAAAAAATTAAAAATTAGAAAAACAGTTTCGTACACTTCAGTGATGGAGCCAGGCAGGCAGCCCTGAAATATGTTTAAATATTCTGCAACTTTAACATACGACAGGCTCCTGAAGTGCAAGTGCTATGTCTGTGCATAGAAATATGTTTACTTTCTAGGAAACCAAATTTGTAGTTTCTCATATTGATTTAAAATTGACTAGAAAATCACATGCAAAAATTAGGATAGCCATAATACAATTTAATAAAAAATTTCAAATTTTCAAATTATTTCAAAATATTTGAATTTCCATTTTGTTGATGAGTAAGGGGCAAAGATTGATGAGTAAGGGACCAAGGGGTAAATATACAGATGATTATAGTGAGGAAAAAGAAAGGCAACTAATTTAATACCAAACAAGTTATATTATATTTGAAATAACCTTGCATTTTGTTTGGCACACAGTAAATATTCAATATAAATTTATTGTTTTCTCATCATAGAGGTCAGTCTCAAAACAATTATTTTTTGTTGAATATTTACTCAGTATTATAATGTTTCCTTTGGATTTCTAGAGATCAGAAATCTTAATTTATTTTTTAAAGTATTTGAATACTGAGTGCTGTGTAGACAATGAGAAATTATAGGGCCAATATTTAGAAGAGGCAGAAAGCCTCCCTTATGCTCCAGAGAAAACTCCCTTATGCTCCAGACTGAGTTATCAGTGCAGAGCCCAACGTGGAGCTAGAACTCATGAACCACGGGATCATGGCCTGAGCTGAAGTCAGATGCTTAACTGACTAAGCCACCCAGGCTCCCCTAGAAATGAACAGAAGTTTTACAGGCTCACAGTCTATGGAGGACAAAAGTTGGAGTTCAGGGTTTGGAAAGGAGAATAATCTTTGGTAGACAAAACAGTTTTTAGAGTGGGACCCCAAGAAACCCACCTTAAAATCATCTCAAATATTGACTAGACACAGGTAATCTGGGATCCCTCTGGCTCTTCTATGGATATTTTTAACTATATTGTCCAATGTAGTAGCTACTAGCTGCATGTGGCTATTTAAATTTAAATTAGTTTTTAAAAAGTGAAATGTATGTCCATTTTTGAAATTTAGAAGCTTTAAAATATTGAATCTAAGCTTATTGATCATGTTTGTTTATTGTCAGAAGAAATATCAGATAACTCAAAACAAAGCTCAGTAGTTGATTTTCATACCTGAGGTTTACTTTTCTAAAATTATATCATCTCCTTGGGATGTCCAACATCCCAACAATTTTTCTCCAAAAGAGGGTGGTGTTATATCTACTAGATTACCCTAACCCTAATGTCTAGAATGAATGGATTGCTTCACAAAACATTGTTTTTACCTACTGTCCTTTTTCTGTTCCAGGTTCCATGATACCATATTATATTTATATGTCGTATTTCCTAAAATAAAAATAAAATAAAATAAATGAGTGAAATAAGATAAATAAATATAATAAAACATAAAATAAATAAAATAAAATAACTAAAATAAAATAACTAAAATAAATGAAATAAAATAAATAAAATAAAATATAAAATAAATAAAATAAAATAAAATAAAATAAAATAAAATAAAATAAAATAAAATAAATAAAAGATGGCATATTTCCTTAGGCTCCTCTTGGCTGAGACAGTTCCATCGGATTTTTGTAGGAACCATGGACGTAAACTGAAAAGGCATTTGAAAGAGAATCAGGCTCTGTCTGCATCCTTTGAACCTTTGATGTGGCACTAAACTCTAAAATCCTCCCACGGTATAGTATTGCTTTCGATTTACTATCTTGATCAAGGATTTGGGGATACTTAAGGGATTTCCACTTGGTGCTTCCTGTCCTATGATACATGCTTGTTTTAAGGCAAATCTTTAGAGAATTTTTTCTGCCCTTACTTTCTGCCCTGATCATTAGCCAAACATTTTCTCACATTGTTTCCTTCTTTAAAAAATGGATTAGAAAATTGCTGATGCTTTAATATTACTTGAAACATAGGAATTACAGTTATATGTTGAATCGGGAAAAAATATTGTAAAATATAAAGATAGTAAATGTTTGCAAAAAAATTTGTTCCTATCCTTTAATAGATTATGTTGAAGCATAAATCTTTCATAAAGAATAAGCTAATGATGCACACAAAATAATGTGATTAGATCAGCATTTTATAAACTATTGATTCATGTAAGAATACTACTAGTTTCCTTTAAAAAGGACATCCGTGGTTCTAATTTTGGGTAAAGACAAGTTAAATAAACTTAAATTGGTTTTACTTCAGAAAATTCCATAATATTCAATATGGTAATACAGACAAGTGTCTAAGGTATATGTTAGGGAAACAATTTTAAAATTGATTGATGATAATACTTGTTTTAGTTTATTTTTTTTAAGTTTATTCATTTTTGAGAGAGAGACAGACAGACAGAGGGCAAGATGGCGAGGGGCAGAGAGAGAGGGAGACACAGAACCTGAAGCAGGCTCCAGGCTCTGAGTGTCAGCACAGAGCCCGACCCAGAGCCCGAACTCATGGACCACGAGATCGTGACCTGAGCCAAAGTCTGAGCCCAAATGACTGAGCCACCCAGGCCCCCCAATATTTGTTTTAGTTTTAATTCATAAATGCTCTTTGATTTATGTTTTAAGTGTTTGAGTATAGTTGACATACGATGTTACATTGATTTCAGGTGTACATCATAGTGATTCAATCTCTATATGTTATGCTATGTTCACCCCAAGTGTAGCTACCACCTATCACCATAAACACTATTATAATATTTTTGACTATATTTTCTATGCTGTGCCTTTTATTCTCATGACTTATTCATTCCATAACTGGAAGCCTGTATCTCCCACTCCCCTTCATCCTTGTTGCCCATCCTCCCCACCCTTCTACCCTCTGTCCATTGTAAGTTTGTTCTTTTTGTTTATAGATCTGATTCTGCTTTTTGTTTATTTATTCATTTGATTTGTTTTTTTAGATTCTACATATGAGTGAAATCACATGGTGTTTGTCTTTGTCAGTCTGACTTACTTCTGACTAGAGCAGACTTATAGTGTGACTAGAGCATAATAGACTCTAGATCCATCCATGTTTTTGCAAATAGCAGTAATTAAAAAAAAAGATATATACACCTCTATATTTATTGCATCATGAATGTTCTTTTATAATCATTGAGTTAGAAAAAAATATTTTGGAGTTTGGTGCCTGTTTTTAAGTATATTCATTTAATTAGATCTCCAAATGAATATAAACACCTTTGAATAGTGCTGATAATTGCTTCAAAGTTTTCTATTCTAAGTTTCTATATATGATTGTATCTAGTTTTGTTTCATTATGCTTTATTTAGTCTACAAATAATGTCCTGTATTTTATAATTGTGTTTATTACTTTATTCATTAAAATTATTTGATCAGAAGTCATTGAAATCAGTAACTAGGAGAGGCTTTACAAGGTTAACAGTGATCCAAAATTTTGTAGAGTACTTTATAAGTAAGAACTATTATTATGTTTGATTATACATGAAAGATATTTAGTAAGTTTACTAGGAAACAAGTCTACAAGCCCAAAGAATGTAAAACACATAATTTTTAAGCACCATTCAATAACACTGGATAATTATTAATGTTATTAAGATAGAAAGACCTCTTTGACAATCTCATAAGCAGATTAGTTAGGTTAGCAAATGAACTAACTCCATTTAACATTGGCTTTCATTCAACCCAAACAAGAGAATGACCACTCATGTCTTCCTTCAGTGTGGAAAGGAACCTAACCAATATGGTTACAGTTTAGATGCCCACGGTCTAAGATTGCATGCTCTTTTGAAATTCAGTAGTTCTTTTATTTCCATTGCATGTTTCATGAGCTCCAGGATCTTTGAGAAGTGTGAGAACCCACTTCTTAAATTTCAGTCTCACTGGAAAATCCATGAAGTCATTTCCTCTAAGCTATTACTTCTCCCCTTAGAAACAAATGGGGCTGCAGGTCACAGCTTTTTTAGAGACCAGTGGTCTTCAATACATTCTGAAGTATTATGTCATCACCTGCTTTCCTTAGGAAGCCCTTACAGATACACTTTTTATTTTCATTTCTTCAATATTTTCTTGCAAGCTATTTGTTGAATAAACTAGGAATAAAGTTTCTCGTAGTCTGGATATTGCAGATTACATGCCTATAGTTTAAGACATTCTTTGTTATTTGTATTTACTGTAAATTGGTACTTTGATCTAGAGGTCTCCTGTCCAATATGCTTGCCAGTGGCTACATGTGATCATTTAGATCTAAGAATAGGACTATAAAAATATAATAGTTATTATTATTATAGTTACTATTATTATTAGAGGAAGTATAGAAATAAACAATAAGGAGAAAGTGTAGATTCTAGCAGATTACTGTGAGGTTAAAGATATTTGAAGAGGTTCTCTTGTGTTTAGTTTCTTCTTTTTTTAGTTTCTTCTATCTTTAAAGGCAGAGGTATACTTCTCTAAATTTAGGTTATTTAACATTAAATACAATAGAAACTTCAGTTTCTTAGTTACACTAGCTATGTTCAAGTACTCAAAAGCCTCATGTGGTTAGTGGCTTCAATAGTGGACAGTATAGCTATAGAATATATCCATTATTTAAAAAATTTCATTGGACACACTAATCTAGAGGCTTGATATGCTTCATATTGATTTCATTTATTAAAAAAAAAATACTCCCTAAGTTGTGTTGCAAACTTACAACCAGGAAGGTGGTATATACTATTTATGTTTACTTTTTTTGTGATGTTATTAGCCATTGGTGACCATTGCCTATGGCAATGAAGTTATTAGGGTTTGGAAAATGGAAATATATTAACATCCCTTCTATTATTATATAGATTGTCCTATAAGGACAAACTTCTGTTTATGTTTAAATATTGTTTGCTATGAAGTACAGATAATGGGAGAAGAAGGTATGTTTTATTATTTCCCTTTACTTATCATTTTCAAAATAATGGTTTAGTTTGTTGTTGGTTTTCTTTTTTTTTTAGTATTCCTCAAGGTGACTGATCAAATATTTTCTACATGATTATTGAACCAAGGATTTAAAATGTGATGCTTTTAATGAAATACAGTTACTGTCTTCATTGTGTGCTTTTCTATCTTTGACTGGTAAGAGCCTTGTCAGTTCGGCTCTTGAGTCTGTTCACATGACACAAGAGTCTTTGATAGTTTCTTTGTATGGTAATATTTTCTAGGAGTATCTTATTATGTAGATTTCCTGCCCTAGACCTGATATATGAAGTTATTTCTATAAACTCTGGCTTCTTTTAATAAGAATGACTTTTTAGAAATGACAATCATAGTAACTTTTGCTGTTGGCTTATTCAAAAATCTCTGAGGCAAAATGAATGTATAAAAGCCCACCTGTTTCATTGCAATGCAAGTGGCCCAGGAATACATACAAAACAAAAATATATACCCAACTAAATTAATGTAACAATAGCTATGTCTGAGAAGACTGGAATTGCAAAGTTCAAGGAGGACTGTCACTTCATCTGTAGTGTTCTAATTTTCCACAGAAAGTTTTTAAACACTGAAGTATGTAAATAAGCATCTATTGCCAAATATTTGGTTAAATTGACTATTTAATAAAACTATAAAAATTATAACTCATTTTTTTGAAACTTCCCAATAATCAAATATATCTCTATACAAATAATCTTTTAAACTGCTAATGAATTATAAAAATAATTAGTATATTCCAGATTATAAAATTTGGAAACAAAAAAAAATAGAAGGAAGAATTAACAGAACCGTGTTACAGAGAGACATGATTAGGCCTCTGATGTCTGAGGAGATTTGAAATGATCATTAACTTCACCATGTTCTTGCTGTGTGAACCAGAATCAGTTTCCCTAGCATTCAAACAGTAATAATGAATCTTATCCCATAGAGTTGAGATTAGCTAATGTAACAAATCTAAAGCACTTAGTGTAATAACACTTTCAAATAATAAATGCAAAACAAATTATTAATGTTGATATTGATACTAAGAAATAATGAGGGATAATTAATACTTATTACATACACTATAAATTGCCTGTGGCTTAAATTGAAAATGAGCAAATAAAAAGGAATCTGTACATGACAAAATGAATAGACTTTTGATGAAATGGTGTCACCTTCATAACTTCTTTTAAATGTGTGCAAATTTTCACATTGGCTTTAATTAAGAATATCTATGGTTGGGAAAACGACACAAAAATAGGAAGCGTGATGATTCCAGTGACCACCTTAATATACCTCAGAATCAGGTATGTCAAACAACGTTTGTCTTTATACAGTATTTCATTATGAGAAAAATTCTATGAAGTAGATGGGTTCTCCCTCTGTGTCAGGTGAAATCAATGTCAGCATTATCCTTAGGACAGGAATCACTGCTACATAGTTTGCAATTCTGTGTTGCTAAAATGTAACATATTCTTCTCTTTTTCTTCGTGTGCATGTCAGAGGAATAGACTCAACTCTAATATAGTAGAAAATATCATGAATAAGAGTAGTTTTACAAGCTAAAATTATACAATTGATATTTAAGTGGCATGTTTTTGTAAGTCTTTTTGGTGTCTGGTAAATTTAAATATAAAAGACATTTGAAAGGGATTTGATATTCAACAATCCTCCTTTCAGTACCTTAGGACAAGTCGTAAAGAACAATTTATTGGAAATTGAACATATCTCAGACACCAGTTGCAAGGTGGGCAATCAATGATACTAAAATGACTGGTGTTAAAGTAAATGGGTGAGCCCAGAGGAGTGGCGTTTAGTAATTGTTTAATGGCCACAGCACCAAGGTATAGGGCCTGCTTCATTAAATCTTATGGAGAGAAAATGTTTTGATGGCCACTATAACAATCCTCCAACCTCAAGATAGGAGACATTTAATCTCTTATATCATCAGTTTTAGAACCTAAAAGAATGCATTAAATTGTGTTGAGAGCTCTTTCAATAAAGTGATGCAATGTGTAATCAAAATCAAAAGCATATGTCCATTATCACCAAATGGTGTTACCCTCTTTAAATTCTGACATACTGTTTGAAAGTAGTGGTTCTTAACCTTTTAAGCTACAGTTTAAGACCCAGAGATGTGAAGTTTAAAGACATCCTACTGCTTCAATAGGCAAACTGTGGGGATTATTTACCCATAATTTAATAAGGACCATTTTCTACACTGTTCTGTCACACTCATTACCAGAAATGGAGCCCGCCTTTCCACAGTGCCACTGCTCATTATGGGAAAACACATACCAAATTTGGAAGAATTTACTTACTAGAGTCTTGGGCTATTAACAAGGAGAGGACAGGTTGAATAGAGGACAGCAAAATGTGATACATTAATAATAATAATAATAACAACAACAACAACATGGCTGCCGTGAGGTGGCATGGTAGCCTACTCAGTTGGAGTCTCTGCTTTCATTTGGTTTCTTGGATCTATTGGGAGAAAATACATTATACTCTCAACTCTGGTATGGCTGCATCATGTCCTTCCAATTTTTATATTTTGAAGTTCTAACTCCCAGTGCCTCCGGATGTGACTATAGTTGCAGACAGAGTCTGTAAGAGTTAAGGTCATATGAGTGGACCTTAATACAATATGATTTGAGTCTTTACACCAAGAAATTAGACCACAGACACACACAGAGGGAAGATCATGTGAAGACACTGGAGAAAGAGCCATCTATAGGTCAAGGAGGCAGATTTTAATAGAAACCAACCCTACTGACACCTTGTTCTCAGACATCTAACCTCCAGAATTGTGAGAAAATAAATTTCTGTTGTTCAAGCCACTCAACCTGTGGTACTTTGTTAAGGTAGACCAAGCAGACTAATACAAACTCTGATTCCCTTTTCTTATGGTAATCTCCCCAAATCAGGAAACATTTTCTAGCATCTGACATTCTTCAAACTCAGAACCTTAAACTCTTTTTATCTGCCCTTTTAATCCAGTAAATCCTCTCGTCTTTTCAGAAGACCATCTTCTTTTTTTTCCCTATTTTTTTCCCGATTTTTTTCAAGCCATAGATATCTTACTCTGTTCTTTGAAAACTTCTGTTTTGCTTTCCAGTATAATTTGAAAGCAAACAAGAAACCTGAATTTTAACAAAACTAATTCTAAATTAGACTTTGTGACTACCTCAAAATGACTAAAAAATGAAGTGAAAACATTGGGGGAGGGGAGACAATATTATCACTGAAAATTTTTAAAACTCATTAAAAAATGGCTCTTTAAAATCATTTATTTTTAAAAATATTTTAAAGTTTATTTATTTATTTTGGGAAGAGGGGAGGAAGGACAGAGAGAAAGGGAGAAAAAGAATCCCAAGCAAGCTCCATCAGCTCAGAGTCCAACGTGGGGCTTGATCCTGCAAACCATGAGATCATGACATGAGCCAAAATCAAGAGTCAAACGCTTAACTGACTGAGCTACTCAGGCACCCCTAAAGTTATTTCTATAATTAATTACAACTATTTTTTGGCTTTCACACATCATTGCATATTTTTCAATGGAAATAATATACAAACTATGACTTTGGCAGATGTTATTTGATAGTCAATTTTAGGAAAGGACGGAAAGATAGTTAAGATGGGTACGATTTCCTGAAGAGAAAGAACTTCCTTTGTTTCTGCGCAAAATATTGCTGCCTCAGCAATATGGCACTAAACACTGTGGTGATGGACATTTGGCCTGATTCTGTGACCAGGACGTGTTGGATCTTACACACATCCAATAGCAGCTCTTGTGTCTTGGGTGCAGAGACTGTTGTGCATGATAGCATTTACTGTAAACTTCAATTTATGGATCATTGGATTGTTGGGCCAATGTATCTGACATTTCTTTTTTTCTAGAAACATTTTTTAATGTTTATTTTTGGGAGAGAGACAGACAGACAGACAGACCATGAGTGAAGGAGGGACAGAGAGAGAGGGAGACACAGAATCTGATGCAGCTCCAGTCTCCGAGTTGTCACCACAGAGCCCGACACGGAGCTCGAACCCATAGGCCTCGAGATCATGATCTGAACCAAAGTTGGACTCTCAAGTGACTGAGGCACCCAGACGCCCCATCTGGAAACATATTTTTGTGGCACTACATTTTAAAATATTTTTTCAACAAAAATCATATAATTTAAATGTTTCATTAAGGTAAATGTTATTTTTCACTTCATTAAACGATATTCTTAATAGGAAAATGAGAACCAAGACTGCATGTGGAATTATGATCTTAAAAACTTGCATTTGAAACACTACAAGTAGGAATTAAATGTTTGCTCCAAACATAGAATCTTGTAATACTTATTCCAGTGTCAGTCATGATGTTAAGGACCCCAAGTTACCTCTCAGGCATAAAGTAATTCTCATGGATCAAGCCACAATGCAAAAGCCTGAGGAAAACACATAATTGTTTCCATATACAAACATTTTTCTTCACATACATTCCCTCAAGATAAAGGAAAACCAAGAGCAATAACAAAGAAAATAGTGAATTGAATGCCTTTTAATATTTAAAATGTCAGAGTTAGGATCCCATAACTCATTTATAGCCAATGGGGTGGTTTTGTGTTTTTTCTAAAGACTAAAAAAATTGGAAATACAAGGTAAATTGTATGTGGCATAGTAATTTACTTTTTCTTTGTATTTAAACAATCTTTATGGATTCCCCCTCCACTCTTTGCTGATTTAATTTTATTGTTTTAAATATGTAGAACACTAATGTATTTCCAAAAGTCAAATATATCACAAAACAGGATAGACAAGCAGATCAGTGAAATAAATTAGGAGATCCAGCAATACAACCACATAAGCATTTTCAAAATAAATTTGGCAAAGGTGCTAAGGCATTTTGCAGAGTAAAGGAGGGACTCATCCAATGACATAAGACAGACTGGATATATGTATGATAGAACACCAATCATAATACTAACTCCATACTATCTGACAACTGCAATTGAGATGGAACAGAGGTATATGTAAATAAGCTAAGAAATAAAACTACTAGAAAGTGACAAATAATGTCTTTGTGAACTTGAGGAAGAAAAAAATGTTCTTAGTGCACAAACCACTAATCATAAAATTTTAGATATATGTCAGCAGTGAGAGAGTTTGCGTTATTTGAATGGAGGTCTCCGTCCATGGATTCCTCACAAGAAGATTTATGTGGGGATCCCAGCTTGAGTAAAAACAGAAAGGAAGTAGCAAACACAAAGAAGTTTATTAAAGCATGAGTACACTTTCAGTATGGGAGAATGGGCAGGTTCTGAAGGTGGAACAGGCCCTAGGTTGTTTTGGGATTGGATATTACTGGGTCTCTCTGGGCTAGAAGGAGCTGTGAGGTACAGTGGGGTGGTCTGTAATGGAGACTGCCTTCAGTCATTTGGGAAATTCTTTCCACAGATTGGAAGGGGAGTTTTTGACCCTACAAGGTTGTACTGGAACCATCATGGCAGCCTTTCTTCGTGAGGGGCTCTGTATCCGCAATGTAAATGCATGATAATGAGTCTAGGAGTTACCCTGGGCCAATGTTGCAAGAGTAGAGCATATATTCTCCACCTGTGGCTGTGGCTTTTGATCTGTGCCAGTTTCAAAGTCTCGTAAGCCACAAGATCAGGATGTTGTTTCTGGTCTTTTAGTGTGTACCTTGTTTATCACAGTCCTCTCTCCAGCTCATGTTTCTATCATTCCCTCTCAAGGACTTGAGACTCTGCTTCCAGCATTCTTTCCATTGCTCATATCTAGCTTCTACCTAGCAGATATACTGGACTTAATCAAAATTAAAAGCATAAATATATAGCAAATGCAAGCATCCAGAGTGTATAAAGAACTTCTAGAAATCAACTAAAAACAAATGAAAAGTGCCAATAAAATGGGGAAGAGACTTGACAGATATTTTTCAGCAAAAGATTAGGAATAATCATGTAGAGAGGTGTTCAATATCATTAGTCAGCAGGGAAATGCAAATTAAAACCACAGTGAGATGTTCTTCACATCCACTGGAAGAGCTAAAATTTAAAAAGACTGACAACACTGTGTTTATGAGGATATGGAACAATGGAACCGTCACTCACTGAAGTTGGGTAAGTAGAATTATTCAACCGCTTTGGTAAACATTTTGGCAGTTTCTCATATATTTAAACACACAGCTACCTAAGGAGGAAGAAGATAAAGCATTTGGGGGTTGGGAGGATGCCTCCAGAAGAAGAAAAGGAGAGTGACCCAGTCTAAATTCCTTTCAACATGATGACTGGCCCACAGGATTCTAAGTGAAGTCTTTCTTGCTAAGTGGATGATTTTTATCCAAGGACTATTTTTAACAGAATATTCCTGTTTAAAGATAACTAATGCAAATATACCCAGAGTCTATGGACTTTCAAAACATGGCTTCCTGAAAAGGTCATGTAAACTAAGGTACATAATGGAGATGTTTTTAGGATTAAAATCTCTCCTGCAAACCTGCAAAAACTCACTTAGCATCCTCAACTATTTTTGAGGAGGAGAGAGAGATATGTTCATGCAGAGAAGAAGGGCTTGGGGGCAGTTGTCACTAATGTAAGAGACACCTTCCTATAGATTTGTCTATATCCTTGAAATTATTAGAAATGCTTGATACTAGGTATGATTTTTTTTAAGATTTATTTTAGTTTTAGAGAGAAAGAGAGAGCAAGGGAGAGAGGCAGAGAGGGGGAGAGAGAGAGAGAGAGAGAGAGAGAGAGAGAGAGAATCCTAAGCAGGCTCCACACTCAGTGTGGAGTCTGACGCTGGGCTCAATCCCATGACCCAGGGATCATTACCTGAGCCAAAATCAAGAGTCGGATGCTCAACCAACTGAGCCACCTGGGCATCCCTTGATTTCTGATTTATTTGAGTCTGATATGACTATCTAATCATTTGATTCTTTGTACTAGATCAGTAATCTACAGCAGCAATTCTAATTCCAAGTTTTTAATCAAGAGAAATTAAAACACGTGTCAGCAACAACAAAAACTTTTATAAGGATGTTTGTGGTAGCTCTAATCATGATAGTATTAAACAGGAAACAATAATCAATAGAATCATGGATAAAAAGTTTTTCACATATTCGTATAATTGAATACTACTTACAAAAAGGTATAAACTACATATAGACAGCACAACATGGATGTATTTCAGATTGCATTATGTTGAGCAAGAGAGTCCAGAAACAAGAGAAAATGTGTTATTTCATCTATGTGAAGTTTCAGAATAGGAAAATTAAACTCTGGTGATAGGAATCAGGTCAAATGAGTAGAAAGAGAGGGAAGTTTTTTGCATCATGTCAATGTTTTATATCTTTTTTTATTAAAAAAATTAGCTTACTTATTTATATTGAGGGAGAAAGAGAAAGAGCTTAAGTGTGCACTGGAGTTGGGGAGGGGCAGAGAGAGAGGGAGAGAGCGAATCCCAGCAGGCTTTGCAAAATCAGCACAGAGCCTGCTGCAGGGCTTGAATTCACAAACCATGAGATCATGACCTGAGCTAAAGTCAGATGCTTAACCAACTGAACCACCCAGGTGCCCTTATATCTTTTTTAATGTAAAGATTGTTTCATAATTACATATAATTGCCAAAATCATTGACCTGTCACTTAATAGCTATGCATTTTACTGCATAGAAATTATATAAAGGTGAGCTCATTTTTAAAAAGACACAGAGGTGTATACTCAGACAAGCATAATTTCCTTCCTTATCATTTTCACACTATTCCAATCCATTTTAACAAAAAAAAAATCCTGTTTCGTTTTTCCAGTTTTTCTTTTTCAACAACAACAATAACATTGACACAAAAGTAGATTATTGAGTAACCATAGTGGGGGTGGTGGTACTAGTATTTCACAAGACAAGAAAAATTAAATTGAATGTGCTTGAAGGAAAAATAGCAGTTTACGAAAGGCACCATTTTTACTCTCTCCTGGCTAGAGACTCAAGATCTCACATTTTCTAAATGACTCATTTCCATCTGCCTTACTTTAAGTTTCTGTCAGTACACTTGAGCAAAAAATAAACAAAATGTAAAAACACTTTTATAAAGGGTGTCATTTATCTAATGCACTGATTGTGCATAATGTTGGCACAGAATTTCTAACATAGTCAAATAATGTATAACAACTTACTCATATTCAACAGAAGTTGGAGGGTTCCTTGACTCCTGACTTCTTGAATATATTAAATATTTATTTAAGTAGAAAGGAAGAATTTTGGAATAAGGTGTATACATAGTAATTTATCCATTCTTGTACATACAATTAAATAATCTTTAGTTGTGTTGTGCCCATTAAACTGGGTGGGGTAATTCTCTCTGCTTGGACTGTTGAAGGAATGGTTTCTGATCTGGTTCAGATAGTCTCTGCCCTTTCTTGTGTGTTTTTATTGATCCTCTGGTTACTCTGTTGTGTTTTTCTCTCCATCTGCCATATTTTGGGGCATACATGTTTAAGTAGTGTATTGTAGTTAGTATTTTGTATTTGAAATTGCTCAAACTTCACATCAAGTGTGACCTTATTGGAAAATTTCATCCTGTTCTACAAATTTAATAACATGTTTAGCCTATTTAACATAATAATAAGATGGCTTTTATGTAAATAAAATAGCTTTTATTTTTATGTTTAACTCTAGAGTTCTCTTTCTTTCCTACTTGTGCTCTTTAAGATCCTAATCATTGTTTACTGCTTATTGTGTATATGGAAACAAATTATAATTCCCTCTTGGAGGATGAATTAATCACTTAAAAAGGATTCCTTCATATTGCCATGCTATTTCAGTTATATTTTACTGTTCTATCACCCAAATTCCTCAACTCTGTTGTTTTCAACTGAATCTATGAATTATGTCATGTAAGACATAAAATTACCTATTATATTTTAGTTAGCATTTACATTGCTTTGTCTCCAGTGTGAAACCATTAAGGGCAGGATTAGGATTAATCTTTTTCTTCTCCCCACTCCAGAGTTCCTAAATATGGTAAAAATAGAGAGCATCTGTTGCTTTTAACCCCATCCAATTTTTCTAGAATGATTGGCAACTTTTCTTTTGGAAATTACTCCTCTCCAACTTTCAACCTATGCTACCCCTAGTCACTTGTTTCTTACTTAGTCCTGGCCAATCAGAACATTGCATGCCCCTGGCCGCAATGACTGACTCAGTATTGGTTACTGGGTCCAATCCAGAATGAGATTCATTACTATGATATAGTCTTTTCAGAAAAGAGTGCAAGCCATGGCTTTTGCAGTTTCATGAACCAATCAATTTTTTATTTTCTTTAGTTTAATTTAATTTTAGTTGTTTTTCTGTAATTTAAAAGTATAAGAACCCTATGTAAGCCAGATTTATAGATTGAAATAATACATATCTTCTCCACTTTTTATTTTAAAGTGTAAATATAAAAGAACAGTATTTATAGTAAAACAACACAAGCTTCTCTCTTGACACAATTGCCTTTAAAAATCTTTACCCATCTTCCAACTTGTTGATAGAAACTTTCTACTGAAACGTAAGATAAACCATGGATGTACAATAAAATATTTTATAATGAACTTTGCTATAAAAAGACTCAAAGAGAACTTTTCTGTAAAAAGACTCAGATAGGGGCGCCTGGGTGGCGCAGTCGGTTAAGCGTCCGACTTCAGCCAGGTCACGATCTCGCGGTCCGTGAGTTCGAGCCCCGTGTCGGGCTCTGGGCTGATGGCTCAGAGCCTGGAGCCTGTTTCCGATTCTGTGTCTCCCTCTCTCTCTGCCCCTCCCCCGTTCATGCTCTGTCTCTCTCTGTCCCAAAAATAAATAAAAACTTTGGAAAAAAAATTAAAAAAAAAAAAAAAGACTCAGATAGACTAAGTTGATTTTATATTCTTAATAATTTAAAATTTTATTTAAATAAAAGCATCTACATATGGAAATCTATATTCATAGTTTAGAATCTGAATGTAAAAAGAGTGAAAGTGCTATGCTAATTTTTAATTACATTTCAGTAGAAATGATTTTAGAGAAATAAAGAAATCATTTTAGAGCAAATGTATATATTTATGTCACCAATTAACCTACTACATGATAAAACATTATTTGCTGGTGTTCAGGGGAAATGTATTACGCTGTGTTACATCTGATTTTTTCCTTTCTGTATTGACAGTTGAGTAGAAAATTTTGTTGTATGTCATAGAGATAACTATGCAGAGTGAAAAGAATTGTTTGATGAACTTATTACTTATTTAAAGAAGAAAATTCCAATTAACAGTGAATGCATATTTTCTCTACATGGTCTATAGCTTTCTTTTTAACTGAACTGAGAAACTTACACGACAGATTTTTTATCTTGTTTACTGAAAAAATTCAGTGAGACTGAGTCAATGTAATTTGTGTTTGTACATTTAAACCGTGTTTGAATCTTTGCTTTTCCTTAGCTAACTACATACAGCAGATTAAGGGAAAAAGTGAGTCATTTGTAGGTTTGACAACCAAATACCTTGTCAGTCCATTTTATAAGAAAATATAGTCAGTCTTCATACATACCAATTTATTGTAATGTACATATATAAACTCTGGATAACAAAACACAGTAAAAAATACTAACAATGGCTTTGTGTACATACATATTCCTGTTTTCCCAATAACAGCAAAATGCCTAATTCTTGTGGCAGATTTTTACTGTATTTAATTGACTAGAAATATAATATACAATGTGTACTCTATTAGGAAGATGGGTCAAGTGAGAGAAACGTCAGAGATTTGTGATTTTTAACACAGTATATATAAGGCAAAGAGGCTTACAGATTAATCCTTTCAAAGATGTGATTATTACTTCTGGAAGGCTTAAATCAAAGGTATTAGCCAAGTCAATAATAGATGACATACACAAAAAACTGAGGCCTTTTCAAACTGAAGAACTGAGAGACTTTCTCACTTGTCTATTTTATGGCTTCTATTTTGCAAAGGCTAGATTATCTGTTGTCAGTAAGTAATTAACCTTAAGCATAGGTGGTCTCATTCAAGACAGAAAAAGATGACCTTTGCTACCTTAAAGCCCTGACCACTATTCCAAATACAGGAAGAGTTCATTTTTTGTGCGTGATTTTATTCCAAGTGAAAAGTCTTAAAAACTTTCCTTAATAAAGCACTCATTCAAATTCTATTTCGGAAAAAAAAAAATAGATCTAATGAAACCTGTTCTACATAAGTGTGATTAAATTGAAAAAAAATTAAATGATTGCCTGCGACAAAAATAGAGTGTATTTTAAAATTAGTCTTATACAAAAAGAGTCTGTAGAAAAAGAATATTTGAACACTGATGGGAGCTTCAGTAAAATTTAGTAAAATTAATCATAGAATTACTATGAGACCATTGGCAAGCTTTTCTTTTTTTCTTTAGAGTTTTAGAGATTAATGTAATAAAATACCAATATTAAGCAAGATGTCTAAAATAGTGGAGAGGATTTTTGTCATTTTTGGATTAAAATGATTAATCTGATTAAAACTACAGACCCTCTTCCTCAGAGGGGGGAAATGTATGCATTGCCAAATTTCCCAGGAGAGAACCCCAGTTACTCATTTTCAATCCAGACATTCTGGTCTAAGGATTTAATTGTTTTAATAGTAAAGAAAAATTGTGTTTCAAGCTCTATTTTTTTTATGATAAGCCAGAAACGACTCCATTCTATCTGCTACTATCTCTCAACTTGATTATTTCAAATATACTTTCTAATTAGATTTTATTTTGCACATCTATCATTTATTATGGCACTATGGAGATTTGGGAGATAAATCATTTTATTTTTCATTTATATTTTGCTTATTCAAATTCATCCAACTATATTTTACAAATCAGCCCATTTCAAAGGACAAATTTTCAGGCTGGCTACTAGATTTTTTTTTTTTTTAATTTGAGAGGAAATAATAGAACTACTTTTTTGTTTGTTTTTCGTTTTTGTTTTTGTTTTTTTACATGAGCAAGTTTCTGAAAGATAGACCAATATTTCCTCTGTGATGAAACCCCCTGTGATGAGTTTACTCACTTTCTCTAACCCTTCTACCTTTGGGCCTGTCCTGGAGACTGTCTGAGATAGAAACCTGAAGGCAGGGACTGACAGATACTAACTCATCCATATTTTAAAATTCTAAGACAAATAACTGGTGAGTGAGGTTGGTGATTGTTTATAAAATGTCTATGTAGTTAACTGGTAAGCAGTGGGCACATTATGTAGTTAACTGGTAAGCGGTGGGCACATTGACGAGTTGGGTCAAACTTCAGCAGGGACTCTATGTAAGGACACATATCTTGCCATCTCCATCCACTTTTTGTGCTTTATTCTCAGAATTTTTCTCAACTGAATTTTCTAGCCAGTCAAAAGTGATCGATCAAAAGCTATTGTATTGTAAATTATTTTCCATTCGAACTATATAATGATACATGTAGTGCATAAACAGGATAAATCAAGGGTGAAAATGCGGAGACAAGTGAGCAGATTTTCAAGTGCAGGCCACAGTTCAAATGGTGGCCATGGTGGAAATGTGAGAGGTGGCATGGTAGGAGCTGCAAAAGACTCTCTCCGAATACTATGTTTCTGTTACTGGTATTTTACCTGTCCCCTGATTTCCTACTTCATTTCCTTAAAACAAAAACAAACAACAGAAAAAGATATAACATCAAATAGTCCCCTTATTTCAAATTCTTATAGTATTTAAATTAAATCAGAAATTATTACATTACTATTATTTAATATATATTGAATTTCTTTTTTATTGTACTCACTTTCATATTATTACCTTTTGAATACTATGTATGTAAAGGCCTCAACATTAGTCCATTCTCAATTTATATAACTCAATAGCATTCATTTGACTAATTTCTTCTGGATATGGAAACTCACTGTTTATAACTCGATATTTTTGATGATTTTGAGCTTTGCTTCAGTTCCTCACTGAACCTTGTGCCGGGTGTATAAAACTAGTTTACTTTCAAATTCTTTGGTCCTAAATTTCTACTCCGGTAAAGTGAAAATTATACCATATGCTACCAAAAGGGATGATTTTTTCATGATCTTATGTATTTTGCAGGCACTAAAAAATCTGTCCCAGAAAGTGGAACCTTCTGTTTATTGGGTGTTTTGTTGTGTTTTGTTTTTCTCATTTCTGCTATTTGATTCAGGTATCCCTGCCTTGTCTCTGCCCTCTCCATTCATCATAACACCTAGCATGTTATCCTGAATTTTTCTGCTGTTGAGATTTTCAATTTCCTTAACCCTAGAATATGTAAGATACCTTCAGGCAGCACAATGAGATCACCTACATATCTGCGTATTATAATATATCAAAACAGAAAGAAAATTACAAATTCATAACAGAGGGAAATTCATTGCTTTATCTTAAGAATATAAGCACAATGTTTTTTCTATATGAATTATTAATGAAAAATGAAATATGAATGATGGCATTAATGTCTCTTCTACTCTTCTGCCTTAAAACTGTACTCTTTTCCCCTTCCCTTAATCCTTTAAGTCATAGGTTATAAACACTTAGAGAAGAAGAAATATGCCTTATCTTCTTAACATTTTTTATTGATTTCTATGTCCAAAGTGAATATAACTTTTGCAGTATTTGTTAGGTGATCTCTCTCACATCTAGTTTATTGACCCTTTATCCCATGAGTTTTATTCTACTTGATCTTTTCTCAAAATTACCTGCTTCATTCTCAAAACGCATTTCATTTTTGCTCCTTTTATGTCAGGGATATCAATTCCTTAAAATACATTTTTTTTTTCATTTTTATACATCAGCAATCTCTCTTACTTACATGGCCATTCCTATTCTGGATAGTTTTGTATCCACATAGATAAGTAGAACAATCCCTAACAATGCCTTGACTCTTTCAGTTGCAATGGCCTTTCAGACCATTCCACTTCAACCTTCTGACTCTACGTCTTTTCCTTACTGTTATATGCATTATTTTGAGCATATGCATTATTTATGAATCTGGAACTCTGGTCATTACCTTCTCACTTTGCAGCTTATTCTCTTTAGAACCCTACAACAATAATGCTTTGTCCATGTAGGAACCTAGCTGCATTTTTCACTATCCTACATGCCATTCATGTTCTCTCTTCCATCCTCCTGAAGATAGCACAGATCATTTTATAATTAATTTTGCAAAATAACTTGATCATTTTTTCTAATGAAAGCTTCACCTGATGCATGATTGTCAAGAAAATGAGTGGGTATTTATTATGATAAATACATAAGTAATCGTTATTCATTTAAGAAGCAAGTGGCAGTGGGCTTTATTTCAGTGTTAAATTCTGTTAATATTTTATTAAGATTTTGTCAAAAATTATTCAATATGTTTATCAAGCCATACAAACTTCACTTATTACATTTAAAAATGTAAACATTGTGAAGAAGAGACATAGAATTAAAGTTAAGATTCACTGTGGTGAAAATTAAAAAAGAAAAAAAAAGATTTCACTATTGTGTTTTAGTGGAAACAAACAAGATGTCCTTTAATGATTATTGTAGTAAACAAATCTAGGTGCCTTCCAATTCTAAATGCCTTTCTCCAAGTATCAGACTTTCCACCCACAGAATACATACCACATTCATGTTTATACCCTTTATGTTCATTCTTCTAAACTTACTACCTACGTACATCAAAGCAAGTAAAGTTATTCAATTTTCTATTCTTTTAAAGTAAATAACTTCTCAAGAAGTTAATGAATAATTCATGTAAAAGAGCCTAGCAATTTAATTTAGCTACAAACTCAATATGGACCAATATGGCATCTGAATCTACCATTTTCTTAGATTAACCAAATAAAGAAAAAATGAAAGAAAAAATCCAAATTAAGACTGTGAAGTGGCCCACAATGAAGTTCCATTGAGAATATTGAGTCTGTAATGAGGTACAGCTTAAGAGTTAAATAAAGAAAAATAATAGCACCTAGAATACAGAATAAGTGGAAGGATTAGAAAACTAAAATTATGGATCTAGCATCTCTGGGGAATTAAATTCAGGGAACTTCATCTAAATATAGTTTCCATTCAAATGATACAATCAGTGTTGTAATTGGATAAGACTTGGATTTAGGGAAAGGGATGGTTTATTTTGCACAGAGGATTGCAAATTCAAAAAGATTGAAGATTATGGTATATTTATATGAAAATGGCCAATTTTTCCTTACATGCCTGTTTCAGCATACTACTTCTATCAAGAAGAGGAGTCATTTTCCTTCCCTTTAAACCTGGACCTGATTGCAAAATGTGGGGAAAATAATGTAATTTTTTTCTTCCAAAAAAGAGAAAAAAGAAAAAGAAGAAAAATGAAAAAATTAAGGAGGAGAATCAAGTCCAGAACTGTAGAGAAAGCCAAAACTACAAAATGGCTGGAAGAAGATCCAGAAAATAAAGACACAGAGTTAAGACCAGAAATCAAGAAGCAAAGTTTTCAAAAAGAAACCATTGGGACTACACCAAAATAAAAAGTTTCCACACAGCAAAGGAAACCATCAACAAAATGAAAAAGCAATCTACTGAAAGGGAAAGATATTCACAAATGATATGTCTGATAAGTACTTAATACGCAAATTTTATAAGCAACTTAAACAACTCAACATCAAAAACCAAATAATTCTATTAAAAATGGACAGAGGACCTGAATAGACATTTTTCCAGAGCAGACATACAATGGCAAACAGTTACATGAAAAGATCCTCAACGTCACTAATCATTAGGGAAATGCAAATCAAAACCACAATTGAGTTATCACCTTGTCAGAATGCCTAAAATCAAAAAGGCAAGAAATAACAAGTGTTGTCAAGGATATGGAGAAAAGGAAACCTCATGCACTGTTGGTGGGGATGTATATTGGTGCAGCCACTGTGAAAAATAGTATAGAGGTTTCTCAAAAAATTAAAAATAGAAATACCATATGATCCAGTAATTCCACTCCTGGCTATTTAGACACAAAAAAACCGAAATATTAATTCAGAAAGACATATGGAGTCCTATGTTTATTACAGCATTGTATACAATAGCCACGAAATGGAAGCAGGACAATTGTCCATCCATTAATAAATAGATAAAGAAGATGTGGTATATATATGAAATGGAATATTAGCATAATAAAGCATGCCATTTGGGAAAACATAGACCAAGAGGGTATTATGCTAAGTGATATAAGTAAGATGGAGAAATACAAATACCATATAATTTAAATTATATATGGAATCTGAAAAGAAACAAATTAATAAACAAAGAAAAAGCTGAAATAGATCCATAAATGTAGAGGGGAGAGTGTGGGGATATGGGAAAAATAGGTGAAGGGGAGTGGGAGATACATGCTTCCATTTATAGAATGAAAAAGTCATGGTGATAAAAGGTACAGCCTGGAGAGTATAGTCAATGGTATTATAATAGCATTGTATGGTGACAAATGGTGGCTATATAAATATAACATAATGTATAGACTTGTTGAATCATTATGCTGTACACCTGAAACTAATGTAGCATTGTGTGTCAACTATACTTCAATTAAAAATAAAAGAAAGGTCTCAAGAAACAAGTATGCAATGGTATGGGGATAAAAGGAAAAATAAAGATTACAAAAGTGGCAATTGAATGTGACAATTTTTTTTCATTCAATATACATTTATTGACCACTGTGTATAAGTCTCTGTAGAAGTCAGTGTTCCAGATGTTTGGAGTAAGGAGGTACTAAAATATAACTCTTGATCCAAAGGAATTTATGAACTAATAGAAAAAGCCATTTTTCATTTTTTTTTCCTTTTTGCTTATTTATTTTGAGAGAAAGAGAGAGAGACAGACAGAAAGGGGGGGGTGGAGATGGAGACCAAGCAGAGAGAGGCAGAGAAAGAGGGAGAGACACAGAATCCCACGCAGGCTCCAAGCTGTAAGTGCAGTACCCAATTGGGGCTCCAACTCCCAACTCCCAACTCCCAACTGTGAGATTGTGACCTGAGTCAAAACCAAGAGTCAGTCGCTTAACCGACAGAACCACTCATGCATCCCAAGAAAGGACATTTTTAATTTCAACAAAAAATATATCACTTGAGTGAAAGAGATAAAGTGACCTATAAATGGGTGAAAAATAAAATCACTTAGTAAAGACAGTAAATGTACATTCCTCATTCATGGTGATTGATTGTTCAATCAGGAGATTGAATAAAATAAAATAGGAGTTAGAAGGTGATCAAAATTTTAAGTGGAATCTTTTCTATTACTTTTAATACTGGAGAAACTTGAACATAAATATACAATGGGATAAGGCAAGGAGGTTAAAGATAAAGTTGAAAGGTGGATCATTGATGTACAAGTCTTAAGATATAGTATGGCATAGTACGTGGAGTATAGTGGAGGTATTAACCTTCTTTGGAAAAGAGTTTTCTCTGAGACAGTGGAAAGATGTATCAACGGTACAGGAAAAGTTGGCAGTCAAATAAGGTCAACAGAATTTTCCAAAGTGATGCTCTCAGTATTTTCTGTAAAAGACTGGCTAGATTATGGAAGGATTCATAAAACATTAAGTCTCGGAGAGAGTTGTTCTGAGCATTAGAGAGAAAAAAAAAAACTGTCCAAAGTTTTATAAAGGCAACAGCAAGAAATAGCAGGGAGACAATTAAATAAGTCATCAGTATTTTTAGTTGCAATATTACACACACACACATAAACATTCTAGATTAATAAAGTTTTACATTCAAAATGCAGTAATAAGTATATTAATGAGAATAAATATATATATTTGGGGATTGAGAAGATCTTACTAGAAAAAGGTTAATAATTTATAGAGAGAAAATTAAAATGAAAATTGTGATAAAAGTAATTATAAACAAATAATGTGTGTTTGTAGGCATACATACACATAAACAGATATATTTAATAAGAGATTGGGAAAACATATTTACAAGACATGACAGAAGATCCAGTAACAATAGCAAGTAGCAAGTATAAATATTACTGTGTGTCTAGCACAATTCTAAACATTTTAAAATTTATTCCCTATCTCATCTTAATTAGAAACATATGGGGTAGGTGCTATTTTTGCCATGATTTATAATTGAGAAACCAAGCCCAAGATCACAATTAGTAAGAGGTAGAACTATGAATTGAACTCCAGAATATACTTGAGCAAACCACAGTCTACTGGTTGTGCATTTTAGTATTAAGTCTCCCTAATATCTTTTGAATTTGAGAAGATAATGATTTTAAAAACCAAATGTGCAAAAGATATATAAAGGGAACCTATAAACATTCACATAATAATCTATGAAGAAATACTTAATCCTATTATTAGTAAAGAAATATAGTCAAAGGACCAAAATGGCATAGAAAAACAAAGAATGTGATAACATGTGGTACTTGTAAGGATATGAAGAAATGGACGCACATAGTTAATGGAATGATAAATGCAATATTGTTTGTATAGCTAAATCTGAAATAAACGGTATATGTATTATTAGGGAGCTGATTGAAATTGTGAAATTTTAAGAATATGAAATATTAAGAAACTATTAAATACGAATTAGGTTTACTATCAAACTTAGGAAATCCTTCTAACTACAAAACATAAAAAATAATTATAAAGGAGTAAAGATAATACCTAATTTGTGTAACAAAATAAAAGCAAGTAGCCAGTACTGAATGGGGGTTACGGGAAGCAATTATTTTTGTGAATGCATTTAACTTTAAAGGAATAGGAGAGGACCAATGTAGTAAAGGATTCAGACAGAACTCTTCATTTGATTACAAGTGATTTAAGAAGAGCAAGTTGGATCATCAATCTTTATAAAATATAAATTTGCATTATTTTCCTAGCTGAATGGATGTAAATTACTCCTGTTTGATTAATGGAAATTTTAAAAGGAAAGCAAAAGGAATGGCAGTCCTAGTGAATGGAACTGGATGTTATTAAAGGAGTAGGGACAGAGTTTAGGGAAAGCGAATATGTCAGCTTCTCTGGAAAAAATGACCAATTTAGACACAAAGTGAATGGTAAGGTGAGGAGGTTGAGACCACATTGGAGAAAGCATTTAATATCATGAAAATGGATTTATGAATTTTCTTATAGGTTCTTGGGAATCCACTCAAGTATTTGATGAGAGATATGAAATAATCAATGCAGTTAATTAAGTAGGTCACTCTGCAGTTATTTAAAGAGATCACTTTGACCAGAGATACAATTTTGTATCATATGTGCAGTTATTTAAGATTACTCTGAATATGTATGGGTATATTGGGATGGGAAGATAGACCCTCGTGAGACCAGGTAGGAAGCAAAGACAGTTGTTCCTACACATGAGGTGACAGAGACCATTATTATCAGTAATATTTAGTGTCTTACATCAAATGAAATTATTTATTTTGCCAAATTGTGAGTAGCTTTGTAATTTCCTTAAAATCTACCTTTAATATCAAAGCAATGAATGGCATTTTCATACATATTTTATTCAAGTCTCCTAATTCAGCTAGTTCCTAAATGTTCCTACCATATTTGGCAGGGACAAACATCATCATAATTTTATAAAATAATGCTCAAAAGAGGAAATTCAAAACCCATTTACATATGTTTTTGAAGTTTGTCCACACTGTTCTGTAGTAATTCTGTGAAGGAAGATAAACTCAGCTTATGAAAAAGAAAGAAAAGAACTGAGCCATTTAATCTTCTTATATTGATAATTGCAAGCTATGATAATTCTTTACACTGTGTGCACCTAGTACTTTCACATGACTAGGCTTAGACATCCTTGAGTATTTCAATAAAAATGAAATTTATATTAAAACAGGTGTCTTTTTTATGACCAAGTTTACACTTTTCTTTTACTTTTTAATGTGTATTACATACCTTCCATATTTAGATAATCAGATGATTATTTTGACACAGTACACACTTGGAGTATTCACACTTTCATTTTTGCATACCTTAACTTATGTCTAGATTATGTCCAGAGTCAAATGCTTTAATAGTGGAAGCTGGAAAAGATTTTCCATTCATGGATTTTAATGAGTAAGGATGAAAAATCAAAGTTCTTTTAAGGATTAGGCAAAGGATTCAGCATGTATTGTATTAGAAAATCCTATTGATTTGCATATATAGTGCTTAGTGTGGTATTATAAATATATATTTTATAAAGAATAATAGAAAATGTGTCCAAGCTTATAAATGAAAACTAGAGAGAACATCTGGTAGAGAGAGTAATTATATCTACATTCATTCACATTTTAATATCTATATTAAAGTGTATATTCTAAAAATGTATTTCTCAAAACAACATTTGTTAGTGACAAGAATAATGCAGCAAGTGAATGAGTACATTTTACAAGGTGAATTTTTTTCTATAAGAGTTTGAAGGATGCCTTTTTGACTTAACACAGACCTACGGAAGAACAGTAATCTTAGATTTGTGCCTCTCCACGTCTTCTTTTCATCTAGGATAGGACAACTATCTACATAATCCCAGTTTCAAATTCAAGACCTCTTTCAATGGAGTGCATAGTTATTGCACTATTTCTGTTTTATATATGTAGAAACCATGAAACAGAGTCAACATTCCTATCCTTTGTGACAGAATTATGTTGACTTAAAATATTGTTGCTGTCCTTTCTTCAATAAGATGTCCACAGCTGAATAAAGCTAGTACTCAATTCTCCTTATCAAGACTTCCAATGACTCAGTGATACGTAGACCAGAACACAATTCCAAAATCTGCCACGTCCAGGTACACTTCGTTATTGGAGATTTTTGCAAATGATTTTTTAGTGATTCTCAGAGCCACATGAATATACTCCCACATAATCCAGTATAGTTATATCCATGAGATTTATTTTACCAAAACCTGATATATTTTTCAATCATTTATATATGTTCTATCTGAGGAAAAGTGTTCTATATATTGTATGAATGAGCTATTTTGAGACTCTTAATTTACTGAAGACGGATTCATTTGTAATAACTGAAAGAATAAGGCGACCAGAGTTAACCAGAAAATAAATAGGAATTTAGTTATTTAAATGCAAGATACTGAGAAATATCTGTAAGTCTATTTGAATTTTCTTACATTTTATACCACATGTTTACACTGTGTCTATTCACATTAAATGAACACTGTAGGCTACATTCATATAGAAATTCTTGCATGTCAGATAAATAAAATACTTGAAAATTGTGTTGCTTTTTCTGCATTATTGCAACAAATAACTTGGAAAAGGTAATATTTCCCACGGTGGGAATAGATTTAGACTGTGCATTTAATAACCTCTAAGATGAATGGTAAGATTTTACTTTTTTGTATGTGTTTGTATGTGCTTTATTTTAGTGTAGAAATCCAACATTGATTTACAAGGTTATTTTCACTGTCATAAAAATATAAAACTTCATTAAACTGAATACTCACCAAGTATCTATACCTAAAATGTTAAGCTAAATATTGAGAATCACTGTAAGTGAGAGATATTGATGAAGAAGTGAACTGGTATTTAATCATGCCTGTGCAGTGAAAAATCCAGCTGCCTTCCAGGTACTTACTCTCACGCAGACTCTCCTTAAATCAACTTTGGGCACCATCTCTGAAGTGCAAGGGGCAAGCTTCAAAGCATTTGGAAAGAATCATCCTCTCCACCTCCAAGAGAAGGATGACACTCAATAATTACATATTATCCAAATATTCTGCTGTTTCCTTATATGCATGGCCTCATTCTTTTCTCATAACAATTGAGATGAAAAAGATAAAATACAATTCATATTTTACATATGAGGGACTGAGGCCCAGATACTTAGGAAGTATTAAAATCAGGTTTCAATTTGGGCACTCTCATGTAAAACCATTTTCTCTGAATTCCACAGCAAAACAATGCAAACGAAACACTTTTAGCTATAACCTTAAGGGAGCAATAAAGAAAGTTACAAGGTTTATAGGAACAGAAGATAAAATGTTTCTTTAAAAGGTTTCTGTAAATACATTTGATATACCTTGGGCCAGAAAAATAAATTTTATTAGCATTTAATACATCTTAATTGTTAATTAAAATATATATTTTATTAATATTTTAATAGGTTTTTTTGCATGTTTTGAATGTTATTCACATCTTACCTTAATTTGTGGAATCTTCAACTGCACTAGCAAACATTAGTTTTTATTCGAAAGCTGAACTCATCATATAAAGTGATTAAAATTTATAGGTATAATAATGAAAAAAGAAATGGAAGACAAATAGTTGAGATTTAACACATACAGAAACCAGAGACTAGATTTGGCCTACATGAGTCAGTTGTTGCTGAGATCCTCACAATCATCTAGAATCCTTGATGGGACTTACTGCTTTTAACAAAAAAAAAGGAAAACTTTTTAAAAATGATTCCATATGTAAGTAAAATCATATGGTATTTGTCTTTCTCTGTCTGACTTATTTCACTTAGCATAATGCCCTCAAGATCCATTCATGTTGTTGCAAATAGCAGAATTTCCTTCTTCCTCAGGCTGAAAGCAATCCCATTATATGTATATATACTACATTTTCTTTATCCATTCATCCATCAATGAGCATGTAGCCTGTTTCTATGCCTTGGCTATTGTAAATAATGCTACAATGAATATGGGGTGCAGAAAGATCTTAAGTTTGTGTTATGTTTGCTTTGGAGGTAGCAAAGCAGAATACCCAGAAGTAGAATTGCTAGGTCATATGGTAGTTATATTTTTAATTTTTTTGAGGAATCTCTATACTGTTTTCCATAGTGGCTCTGCCAATTTACATCCCAAAAGTACACAAAGTTTTCTTTTCTCCATATCCTCACCAATACTTATGTCTTCCTTGTCTTTTTGATAATAGCCTTTCTAACAGGTGTGTAGCCATATCTCATTGTGGTTTTAATTCGTATTTCCCTATGATTAGTGATGTTGAGCATCTTTTAGTGTACCTGTTGTCCATCTGTATGTCTTCTTGGGGAAAAACAAATGTGAGATCCTCTGCCCATTTTACAACCAGAATGTCTTTTTTGTTGTTATTTGCTATTGAGTTGTCTTTAATTATTGCTTAATTTAAATATTGCCAACTTTGGCAATGTGCCTACACAAATGCCAGATGGTAACCTTAATTTTCCTTTAATTCTAATATAGCATACTGGGACTTAAAGAATAGATTATAGATAATAGATATATAATTGATTGATAGATGATAGCTAGATAGATGATAGATGATAAAAAATAGATGAAAGAAAGAAAAGAAGAAAGAAAGAAAGAAAGAAAGAAAGAAAGAAAAAGAAAGAAAAAGAAAAAGAGTAAGTGGTAAGTGGGAAAGTAAGTTTTAATCATAAAACACTCATAGCTGCTTGTATTATACATTCTGATATGATAGTTTCACAGAGAAGCAATTATTAATTTTTTTTTACCATAGTCTTTGAACTGCCTTTTCAAAGACCTTTGAAACTTGCAGGGAGTTAAGATGGTGGAGTTGTAGGGGGACCCTATGCTTGTCTCATCCCTCAAACACAGCTAGATAAATATGAAATCATTCTGAACACCCAGAAATTGATCTGAGGACTGAAAGAACTAATTGCATGACTAGAGGGAGAAAAGAGGCCACATCATGGAAGGTAGGAGGTGTGGAGACCGGATTTGGGGAAGAAAAGAAGCCGGAATGCTGTGGAGGGGAAGGAACCCTGATCATGGAGAGACGGGGAGAGAGAGAGAGAGAGAGAGAGAGGGAGAGAGCAAGCGCAGTGGACAGGTGATCACATAAGAAAAACACTTCCTCAAAACCATTGAGAGAAAACGACAGAGGCTGATTATCAAATACCTTCACAACTCAAGTAGATATTGTCACGTACAGCTGTATTTATTCAGCAGTTATTAACTGGATACTCTATGAGTTTATCAAGCATTCTGATATGTTTTGAGAACACAGTTGATGACAGTACCTTCTATAAGTAATAGTACATTCTAACTTTTGTGTGTGGCACTTGAATTGGAGATTCCACACTGAGAAAATTGTGTTCAATTATAGTTCAATAAAGATCCTGCTTAAGTTTCAAAATAAACACCATATATAGTTATGAGAGTGACAGAACACCTAAAAAGAATCTGCATTACTAAATGTTGTTGTTAAGAGCACAGATACAAGTCTCATCAAGTGTGTGACCTTCTAGAAAAACATAAAATTTATAAAAAGCCCTATGGGAATTGTCTGTGAATCAAATAACCAGTGGAATCTCATTATGCTAAAACCTCTCTGTTAAGTATCATTATTTGTTCCTCTCCTCAGTGTATTTTCCGTTAGCTCCCTGTTGCAGAAGTCTCATACTGATTATTTGCCTTCAGAGTAAAATATTGAACTGGAAACATTCTTACAATCTACTCTTGTTCTAAATTGCTGTTGACATTTATGTACTTGGCATACATAATTGCCCTAATCTCTTTCTAGACCTCCTAAATGCCCTGTTGGACTAAACTAAATTTAAAATACATTGACTTCAAATGCTGCTGTGATTCCTAACAGGTTTGTATTGACACCATTAGTGCCTGACATAATATTTCCGATAAGCTATTTATTTCATCAAATATATTTGACAGTTTTATGTTTATGACACCATATAACTATGTTGGAAAGGATTTTTATACCGATCTAATTAGAAATAATAATATATTGATATATCTGTTATCATTTCTATTTCTTTCTTATACCAATACTCCAGTGGCTTTTATATTCTCATTCTAGGATGATTTTTGAATACATTGGCAATGGAAGAAATCCACATTAAGTCACTATTTTCCATCTTTGTATATTTAATAGCTATTTACCAACATATAACTGCTGGTTTTAGGAGTTACCTTTTGTTTTAAAATTCTTTTAATGTGATCATTTATTTGCTTTATGTTTTTATTATGGTCATCATTTCCAATAACATTCTTAAAGTACAAATCATATACTTCTAAGTGTTAGAAAGAAATACAATTTATGACCTCATTTATAAACTAAAATTCAGTTAATAAGAAGAGTTATTTAAATCAAAATGCATAAGTTACCTTTCCGTAACCAGAAATATGTATTTATAGTAGAAAAGGAATGGTGATTATTAGTCTAGTATCAGAAGAGTAAAGAAAGAAGAAGTATTTGCAGAAGTGATTGGGAAGCTTTTAAGACTTTTTTGGTATAAATTGCAGGGTGGTTCCCCTACTTACCAGATCCACTACTTAGCTTGAACCTATTTTTGTTTAATTCACATATCACACTTTTTTTTAATTTTTAAAAATTAAAAAATCAAAAAATAAAATTTTGTCATGTAAAAATTTTACTAAATTCATATTTCAATATTCATAAATTGGAATACTGTGTTCCTTTATTGGAGCACAGCCACACTCATTCTTGAGGGATTATGGCTGTGCTTGCCCTACAACAGCAAAGTTGAGTAGTTATGATAGAGAATGTATATCCTGCAAAGGCTAAATTGTTTACTACTTCTACATTTACATTAAAAAGTTTGTAAACACCTAGATCAAAGTATAAGAAGGACTCTTCCCTCTGGTACGTTCCCTTTGGTTTGTAAAACACAGAATCAAACTTGACCATGCTAAAAAGATTATTTTTTTAAGAGAGAGAGAGAGAGATAGAGAGAGAGCACTAATGGGGCAGGGAGAGAGGGTGAGAGAGAGAGAATCCCAAGCAGGCTCCGCACCATCAGCGTGGAGCCCCATGCTGGGATGGAACTCATGAACCGTGAGATCATGACCTGGGCCAAAATGGAGAGTCAGATGCTTAACTGACTGAGACACCCAGGCACTCCCAAGAGAGTATTTATTTTAAGATACCCGGATGATTCATTAAGCAGAAGGAAAATATTAAGGCTATACTTCAAAAACATACCGGAATCTCAGTTTAAATAGCCATTTTAATACCTTATTCAACTCCCTGTTCATCTACCCCATTTCCTTTTCTGTATCTAAAAAAGATTCTTTAGGGCACCTGGCGGCTCAGTTGGTTAAGCGTCTGCCTCTTGGTTTTGATCTCACGGTTGGTGACATCCAGCCCTGTGTTGGGCTCTGTGATAACAGTGCTGACCCTGCTTGGGATTCTCTCTCCCTCTCTCTTTGCCCCTCCCCCACATGCTCTCTTTCTCTGTCTCTCTCTCTCTGTCTCTGTCTCTCAAAATAAATAAATAAATATTAAGAAAAGATTCTTCTACTACTTCAGTCAGCATAGATATTTTTTACACATATGGACACACCTATTCCATACCTCACACATACATACACTTCTTAGGTACAAGCTCTCAAAAGCTTTTTTTTTTTTTTTTTAATTACTGGTCAAGCCACCAAATATAGATTGATTCTTTTTTTATCCTATTTCAAAATTCCTGGGAGCATGACTGGTTCAAACAAATTTAGTCAGGTTTACTCCTATAGGGCAAATAACTATGCTTAGGGAAGGTAGTCATATGGTAGAAACATGTCTGGCCTTAACTTTCCCCCATGGCCACATCGCCATCCATATGGAAGGGAGCATCCCCAGGTGCTCAGTACTTAGTAGACAATCCAGTATGTTAAACTAGCAATAAAAGTAATATAAAAAAATACATGTAAAATTAACATGATATATATATGATAAGGATATCAAATTACTTTAAGATGCCTTGAACACTTTGTCTTTTCTGTAATCAGACAAAATTATGAATCTCAAATTATACTTGATCAAACCAGAAGCATACAATATTAAAAAAATATGAATAACTACAAAAAATCTATAGCATTAATAGCAATAGTGTGTAATACTTATTAGTTTCTAACATTGTGCCAAATATTCCCTCCTTATTTATCTGATCCTATGATGTAAGAACTATTAAAACCACCATTGTACACAGAAGAAATCTCAGGCTTGGATAATATAAATAACAAAGGTCATACAATTTCACTGGGAGAGTCATGTATCAAATCCAATAGACTGCCTTCCTCTCCACTAATCTATTTCACAGGATGAAAAACTGAAAGAATTAAAATGTATCAGATACATACATATTTGAATTTAATTACTTTACCTGATAAACACTTATTTCTAAATTTATTAATATTATGAATATTAAGAATATGTATCCCCTTTCTCAAACTAGAATATATCTAGTAAAACTGACTAGGGACCAGATTTTAAATTCCATATACAATGGTATAAATTATTATTGGCCCTGTCAAGAAAAGACTTACTGTTTTAGTTTGAGTTTCGTTTCTTTGTTTGTTTGTTTGTTTGTTTTTTTAATGTGATTTAATTCAAAATGAATGGGCAACATTGCAAATTTCTGAATAATAATAAAATTGATATTTAATATTGATGATAATATTCAAAACTCTTCCTAAAATTCTGCTTGTTTTAAAGCTCAGCAAAAATAGCATTATGTATTAACAAAAAGTATAAACTTTTAAATTAGGCATGTAGTTTTCAAACCACATATCTTGAACTTTGATTTTTAATGATTCCAAGCAGGTTTTTTTCTCCAATATTTGAATCAAACTCAGATCTTCCTCATATTTCATCTGTTAGAATGATTTATTTTAATTCAAGAATTGCACACAATTATCTCAGTTTGGTCCCAGTGGTTTTAACACTTCTCTCAGCAAACTTTATCTCATCAATAGTTTGGAGTTTGGCTCATTTTGACAGAAAGATGTATGGGTTTTGTAAAGGAATCAGCTGCCTCTCTGGATAGCATAATTAACTATTCAAAAATGTATATCAAAAAGATGTATCACTTGATGAGAATGATGCTTAATCTTAATAAATTATATGTGTACATGTGTATACATACACACAATAAAGATATGTATTTTGAAGTTTTATATAGTGTGATTCATAATTGTTATTTTAAATATCTAATGAATTTCTTATGCAGCAAGCAAGAGAAGAAATAATTCCTGAGGCTGTTTTACATATTCAAATTCTAACAGATACATTTATTTTCATGGAACATTACATGAATGAAAACTTCATCTGTACTACCTCATGCTATTCATAAAAATGCTTATTAGACTATAGTAAAACTATAAGTATTATCATTCTATAAGTCCATCCTTACTTTTCCTGCTATATTTAACAAAAGATTTTCCAGAAAATAAATTGATTAAGAAGTAGGGTTTGCATATATTGTTTTAAAGTATCTTGTCGTATGCAGAATGCCCTTTCTGATTTATTTTTAGGTCTAATGGGCAAACGCTGGAACCACAGCACATGATATACAGCAATGGCTTTCAAATATTTTTGTCTACAAATCATAGTCAGAAATATATTTCAGATTATGATCCAGAGTACACACCCTTATAGATATGTATGCATATATAAACTAAGAAAAGATGTATGAGACATGTGATGAACTCTCACTGTAATTTTATTCTATTGCATATTATCTATCCTTTTTTTTTTTTCATTTTCTAATACTGGTTGCAGTCCACTAAATAGATTCCACAAGACCCAGTTTAGAAAAAAAAATGCATCTCCAGAACCATTGATCTAGACATGTAGAGACGGCAACATCACCTTTTCTACTGTGATTTTTAAATTTATTTTTAGGTTTTAGTTTATTTTCTAATCTATGTAGTTCACATTTTAAGAAGAGAAAGAAGTACAAAAAGATGGCCATATATGAAGGAGACTGTCATCCATACAGTGGTCCAGACCACTGTGACTGGAAGGCACATTTGGAAGGCAATTTATTTAACCATTAGAAACTTGGCCCAGCCTTCCTGAAATGTTGAAAAGCTCTCTGCTACTCCAAGCGAAAGGCCAGTGACATTTTTCAGCCTTAGAATTTTTGGCACAGCTCATCTCTAGAGCAGATAAAACTCGGAAAAAATCTTCCACTCCCATTCAACTTTGAAGAATACAAATTTTAATAAGAAGTGAAATTTCACAGCCAAAAATGAGGGGGAGTGTAGTGAGAAGGATATTGCTAATTTATTAGACCTGTCACTTATATTTCCACTCCCACTATGACGCTGTTTTAAGTGTCAGTGAAGCATGAGGATGAAAGACTTTTGAAGCAGTATCAAAGAAAAATAAGTTCTTTGACACAGAATACGGGGACCTGAATGTAATATTTTCTCAGCTTTCACTTTCAATGCTCTTTCATCATATATCACAGTTTATTAATTAACCTAGCACTCTTCATAAAATTAATTACTAAACCACTTCTGATTTAGTCATTAACACGTAAATGCAAAAATGGTCTAGCAAATGAAATATAGTTTTCATAAGTTGTTAAAATCATTGAAATGTGATATTAAATTGAATAAAATTTCTGATATCAATGCTCAGTTAAGATATATAAAGTTGCAAAATCTGGACATCTTAACTTTTAATCAAATTATATCATTTAGAAATAAATCATAGTTTGATATATGTAATTTTCCTGCCTTATTTTTTTAATGTACACTTCTCTGCATCATATTTTTTAAAAACATTTAAAAACATTTTTTAAATGACAATACATCTCAAAGCTCTTACTTACCCTTCTACTACCTGTATAAATCGTACACAAGAATGAAGTTTAGTCAATCATTCACCTATAAATAGCACTTATTTTGAATCCACCCTTTTGCCTCTATAGGCATTGCATCAATAATTATCTTTATTCAGTTGCATTAAGTATTGCTTCTGCTTTGTGGGTTAGATTTTGAAAAATGAAATTTATAGATAAAATTGTAACTGTGGGTTTGCTTAAGTATTACTTTCTAAAGAGGACTTGAAACTGTATATTTCTTTCAATGTTTTATGAGAATCTCCTTTTCTCCACAACATTTCCAGCAATAGATATTATACATCTTTTACAAATATTTTTGTTAATTTTATAGGTATACATCGGTGTATCATTGACACCTTAATTTGCATTTCTGTGAATTTTGAGAATGTTGGTTGTTTCTTCATATTAAAACCAGGGTTCCGTTAATATTTAAAAAAAATTGTTTAATGTTTATTTATTTTTGAGAGACAGAGAGAAAGAGAGAGACATAGTGTGAGTGGGGGAGGGGAAGAAAGAGAGGAAGACAACAGAATCTGAAGAAGGATCCAGGCTCTGAGCTATCCACACAGAGCCCCATGAGGGGCTGGAACCCGAGAACCTGGAGATCATGATCTGAGCCGAGGTTGGACATTTAACTGACTGAGCCACCCAGTTGCCCCAACACTTTTTTTTCCCCACTAAACCATCTATATTCTTTGGCTTTTTTATTTTCCTTATAACTATCTTGCTAGTGAAAGTTTAGATTGTTATATATATTAGTGCTATGATTTTTATAAATGGGTCAAATATTTCCCTATCCTAGAATTGTTCTTTTATTTAAATTATACATATGCTATACTTTTTATAAGCATTTTTAATGTTTATGTATGAAATATATGCATTTTCCCTCTACAGTGGGGAGTAACATCATCATGAAAATATCTACTCCACCCCACTCATGCTCTCTCTATATATATAATGAAAAGAAAAGAAAAGAAAAAAAGAAAAGAAAAGATCTACTCCAAACTCATATTCTCTTCTTTTAATTATAAAAGTATTTTTATCTATGTGCATTTATATAGAGTAGGAATCCAGTTTTACATTCTGGCAGATTTATATTAGCTTTTGCTAGTTCCATTATGTACATGGCTGGACTAAATTTAAATAACTATTTTGCTATATAAAAAATTCTGATGTATACTAATATTGTTTTTGGTGCTTTTTTCCTAGTTTAATTAATGTGTATATTTGAATGACAGATAAAGTGATTTTATAGAGTATTTTACTATGTATAGGAGAATAAGTTTTGTTTTGTTTTATTTGCTACTCTAATTGGTTCCCCTTTTTTTGGTTCTAAGCCATTTCTTTTAATCAAAAAATAGTTTCTAATTATAATAATTAAAATTAAAAATTAATTTTAGAGAAATAGTAATTTTACTGTAGTAAGTTTTCCTTTAAAAAAACACAACATAGGGGCACCTGGGTGACCCAGTCGGTTAAGCGTCCGACTTCAGCTCAGGTCATGATCTGGTGGTCTGTGAGTTCGAGCCCTGCGTCGGGCTCTGTGCTGACAGCTCAGAGCCTGGAGCCTGCTTCAAATTCTGTGTCTCCCTCTCTCTCTGCCCCTCCCCTGCTCATGCTCTCTCTCTATCTCAAAAATAAATTTAAAAATTTTAAAAAAAATCTTTAAAAACAAAAGACAACATAGTATATCTTCTCATTTAAAATGTGTTATTTTGGGGCGCCTGGGTGGCTCATTCGGTTGAGCGTCTGACTTTGGCTCAGGTCATGATCTCGTGGTCCATGAGTTTGAGCCCTGCGTCAGGCTCTGTGCTGACTGCTCAGAGCCTGGAGCCTGTTTCAGATTCTGTGTCTCCCTCTCTCTCTGACCCTCCCCCGTTCATGCTCTGTCTCTCTCTGCCTCAAAAATAAATAAATGTTAAAAAAATTTTTTTAAATAAAATAAAATAAAATGTGTTATTTTATATCCAAATTTTTTTATATAAGCCCAAAAATTCCTTGTTGAATTTATTGTTGGATATGTGATAATTTTCATATTCATTGTTAATGTGCTATGCTTTCCATTTTTGTTTTGAGATACTTAGGGAAAAATGTATTTATTTTTGTCTATTTTTCTATCAAATTATCTTTCAACATGTAGTATTTTTTTCCTAATAAAGTCTCTTGGTTTTATAGGTATAAATTTATATCATAAAATATTTCTCCATTATTATGCATTATTTCTTTTTCTTTTTCTTTCTTTTTTTTTTAGTTTTTAATTTGTTAAAGCTTCCCAATAATACAGAATTACATTCTTATTTTGTTCTTACATTCTAAAACTTAGTAAAGGTTAAAAGAGTGATTTTTAAATAGATGACCGAAAGATGTATAACACAAATCTATAATTTGCTATATAGCTTTAATATCTTTGTTTTAATTTTAATGAGAATCATAGTTTAGGATACTTGAATATTACTTGGTTCAAAGATATTTTATTTCATAAACTTCATTTATGTAGAGCATCATTACTGAATTTCTGCCTATTTGATGTATCAATTCCTGACAGAGAAAGATTAATGTCTTTAACTATAAGAGTGGGTATGTCTCTCCTTTCAATTCTAGTAGTTTTTGCCTTATGTATTTTGGTGTTTTGTTATTAGACACATATGTTTTTACAATTGTTATTTTCTGATCTATACTTTAACCTATCTGAATGTTTATACATAGAGTTGATTTATTTTTAACAACATATAGTTGGGCCCTTTTTCTTCAATCCACAATGTCAGCCTATCTTTTAATTGATATACTTAGACTATACACATGAAAAGTGATTCTTTTTTTAATTAGACTAATAATTACCATTTTTATTACATTTCCCCTCCACATTTATCACTTTTTACTATTAGTTGCTTTTGGTTTTTGTTTTTTCTGTTCTCTCTCTGCTTCTGACTTCTATGGATTTTAATTAAGCATTTTACATAATTCCAGTTTTTCCTCTTCTCTTGGATTACCAATAAACTTCTTTGTAAAATTTAGTGGTGTTTGAACTAGGGTCTATATATATATACATACATATATAATTTAAAGTTATCTAAATGTACCTTCAAATAATACCATGCCACTTCACATGTAGTACAGGCAAATCTATAACAAAGTCTTTCCCAATTCCTCCTTCTTATCCCTTAAAAATTATTGTCATTCATTGCATATATCCATTTTCTAGAGTCACCCAAATATTGTGATTTGGCCCAAGTATTGCCTTTAACAAGCAGTTACCTACCATACAATGATTTAAAACAACAACAACGGGGCGCCTGGGTGGCTCAGTCGGTTGGGTGTCCGACTTCGGCTCAGGTCATGATCTCGCAGTCCGTTAGTTCGAGCCCCACGTCAGGCTCTGTGCTGACAACTCAGAGCCCGGCGCCTGTTTCGGATTCTGTGTCTCCCTCTCTCTCTGACCCTCCCCCATTCATGCTCTGTCTCTCTCTGTCTCAAAAATAAATAAACGTTAAAAAATTTAAAAAAAAATTAAAAAAATAAAACAACAACAACAACAACAAATTTACCTTCATTTTTTCCTTTTATTTTTCTATGCATTTCTGTATGTAGATTCTAGTTTCTGGCCTATTTATTTTTCTTTGGCTAAAGAACTTTTTAAAACATTTCTTGTGTAGAGGTGCCTGGGTGACTCAGTCAGTTAAGCATCCCACTCTTGATTTCAGCTCAGGTCCTGATCTCACGATCATGACCTCACAGTCATGAGATCAAGCCCTGTATCAGGCTTCCCCCGCTGGGTGTGGAGTCTGCTTAAGATTCTCTCTCTCCCCATCTCTCTGCCCCTCCCACCTCAAAAAAAAATCATTTCTATGTAGCAGGTCTGTAGCTGATAAATTCCCTTAGTTTTTGTTTGTCTGAGAAAGTCTTTATTTCCACTTAATTTATGCAGAATAATTATGTGGGATATAAAATTTTAAGGAGGTTTTTCCAAAATATTATATATTTTCCTTTATTCTATTCATATTTTCATGGTTTCTGACAAGAAGTCAGCTGTAATTCTTATCCTTGTTCTTCTATAGTAAGGTATTCCTCCTCCCCACCTGGATGTTTTAAGATTTTTTCTTTGCCTTTGTTTCCCTACAGTTTAAATGTAGTATGTGGTATTGGTTAAATTGTGCCCCTCCCCCAATTCATATTTTGAAGTCTTAACCTATAGTAGCTCAGGATGTGACCTTATTTGGAAAAAAAAAATTCTTTCTAGAGCTAATCAAGTTCAAATGATGTCATTAGGATAGCCCTTAATCCAATATGACAGGCGTGTTAATAAGAAGAGGGAATTTGGTTTCAGACACCAAGAAAGGGAAGATAATTTAAAGACACAAAGAGAAGACAGCCATCCAAAAGCCAAAGAGAGCTCTGAAATACATCCCTCCCTCACGGCCCTCAGAACAAAATAGCCCCTGCCGACCTCTGCCACAGTTCCTTCAGAACTGTGAGAAATAAATTTCTGTTGTTTAAGTCACCCAGTTTTTGGCACTTTTTATGGCAGCTTTAACAAACTAATGTTAGAGCAGCTTTAACAAACTCATACGTATGCTTAACCTAAATATTTGTTTAGTTTAGTTTTGTTTTTTTCTATTCATTCTGCTTGTTTTCTAGGCTTCGTGTGTCCATTGTTAATTCTGAAAAATGTGTAGCTCTTTTTGCTTCAAATGTTAGTTATGATTTGTCCTCTATCCTTCTTCTGCCATTCCAATTACACATATGTTAGTTACATCTTCTGTAATCACCCCACAGTTTTTGGATATTCTGTGGGTTTTGTTTGTCCTCTACATTTCATTTTGGAAAGTTCCTATTTTCAAGCTCAATGATTCTCTTCTCAGCTCTGCTAATTATTATTCAAAAGTGTTGCTCAAAATTTTGATTGAGTGAATGAATCAATGATTTAATGACAAATTTCAAATAAAAATTATTTTACAGTAAAAAAACAATGCCTAGAAAGTATTAATCCATACAGTGTTGAATATCATCTGCTTAAAGTCGAAACTCAAATTAGGCCTCTATCTATATCACAAACTCAGTACATTGCTTTTTTTTTTTTTTTTTTTAATTTTTTTTTTCAACGTTTATTTATTTTTGGGACAGAGAGAGACAGAGCATGAACGGGGGAGGGGCAGAGAGAGAGGGAGACACAGAATCGGAAACAGACTCCAGGCTCCGAGCCATCAGCCCAGAGCCCGACGCGGGGCTCGAACTCACGGACCGCGAGATCGTGACCTGGCTGAAGTCGGACGCTTAACCGACTGCGCCACCCAGGCGCCCCAGTACATTGCTTTTTATTAACCCAGCTTGTAGGAGGAAATATGGCAGAAATGTAAATTAAAAAAATTTTTGTAATGTTTATTTATTTTTGAGAGAATGAGAGAGAGAGAGAGCACAAGCAGGAGAGGGGCAGAGAGAGAAGGATACAGAATCCGAAGCAGGCTCCAGGCTCTGAGCTGTCAGCACTGAGCCCACGCAGGGCTCGAAACCACAAACAGTGATATCATGACCTGAGCCTAAGCTGGATGCATAACCAACTGAGCCACCCAGGTGCTTCTTTTAATTTATTTTTTATTTTTTTTAAATGTAGAATGAATAATTTAAAGAATGACTTTTTAACAAATGCCTGCATTTAAAATTTACTAAAGGCTGCCCACACTCTGTCTATTAATTCTGTTCCAACTAGTTCCTGGGCTTTTAGGATTTCTCAAATCAGGGAAGACTTCCTAAGCAGTGTGACAGCCCATCATTTGAAGCCCCTACAAGGAAGACAAGAGGAGTGATTTCATTTTATTTCATTTCATTTATTTATTTTGAGACAGAGACAGAGAGAGAGAGAGAGAGAGAGAGAGATTGAGAGACAATCCCAAGCAGTCTCTATGCTATCAGTGCAGAGCCTGCCGTGGGGCTCGATCCCATGAACCGTGAAATCATGACTGGAGCCAAAGTCAAGAGTCAGACACCTAACCCACTAAGCCACCCAGGTGCCCCATATGTCCTTCATGTCTTTAGATACCTAATTCATCTATGAGAAATGCTTTCTTTGTGTTGGAGTTTGGAGAAAAGGCAAAACTGTAGCTTGGTGTGCTCAGCTAATATCCTGTGTCCTTCAAACGATCCTTTGCAGTTAGGAAGGAAGATTAATTCCCGAGTCATAATTAGATTCTGCAATTCCTTCACCATTCATCTTCACTATTTTTCAAATATGACAAGGATTCTTCAACATCAAGTCCTTGGAATTTGCTGTTTCTCCTGCTTTGTATGATATTCCCTAGATAGAAGTATGGTTCACTCCTTCACTTTCTATTTAAAAGTGACTTATGAAAGGGGCGCCTGAGTGGCACAGTCAGTGAAGCGTCCAACTTTGACTCAGATCATAATCTCACAGTTCGTGAGTTTGAGCCCCACATTGGGCTTGATGATGTCAGCACAGAGCCAGTTCCCATCCTCTATCTCCCTCTCTCCCTGTCCCTCCCCTGCTCTCTCTCTCTCTCAAAATAAATACTTAAAAAAAGAGTGGAACTTATCAGAAAATATGTTGTCAGTTAGTCTGCATAAACTGTATCATACTTATACAAAATGATTAAATGCCTTAAGACTCTTTTCCCTATTATCATATTTTTCACTCATATTTTCATATTTCATTCATATCATATTTTTCATCATCACCTGACAGTACATGTTTATTTATTCTAAGGTATACAGAAAGAAGGTTTCCATTTTGGATGAAAATTAACACTACCTCTCTGACAACATTGTTTGGGGTATATTCACAAGCCAAGAGTGTATTCCACTTCCTTTTGTTTTTTGTTTGTTTGTTTACCAAGACTGCTGCTTCTGGCCAGGTTTTCTGTATCAGCTAAAGAAAAACAAACAAAACAAAACAAAAACAAAAGGAGTTTTATTCTACTTGTCTCTCGTTTATAAATAACTAACTTAGTTAATCCATAATTTAGAAATATGTTTACAGATTCTGATTTCATAAGATCCACAAAATACATGCGTGTCGATTTTGTGTGTGATTTCTGTAAATATAGATGTTTTTGCTAATATTCCTTGATGGATGTTCCTTTGGTACAGTTCACTTATGGATTCCAAATGAGCAACAGAATATTACATTGTCTTAGTTTGTCATTACTCATTTTTAATTTTTTTAAAATTTTTTTTCTTAAGTATGGCTAGATATTATTTCCAAAATTATTTTTAAATTCTGTGCATGTTGCTATAACTTACTTTTCCAGACTCCTCACAGTTTAGTTTTATGTGTGTGTGCTTGAATACAATGTATACTTCCCTGAAGTCTGGTATAAATCCCAGGTCTTTTGATTGTTGTACCTGAATTTAAATGAATTGAAGTAAAAAAGAAACATGACTGAGATGTATATAACTTTTCAGTATAAATTTTCCTCTTTTACTAACAAGTACCTATTTTAATAATTGGTATTTATACCCTGTTTGGCTGTTTGGATTATACTTTTTCTAATCCCCACAAATCAGTTCTTTTGATTGTCAGAGTGACACTTATTCTCTGAACATTGTTTTCATGAAGAATAAGTGTAAACTACATAGACTGTCTTTGGTTTTTATTTTACTGTTTCCTTTTAGTCTCTGCCACTAAAGGACATACTGACCTATCGACCTCGCTTCAAAAAAAAATATGCAGAAGCACAGGGAGCAATACAGACTTTGGAGCTTGAGTCCATGTTTACTGTATATCAGGACAATTATAAGGCAGGTATCCAACGGAATGCTTAGAGACACAGGGGAAAAAAACAACTCAAGTCAGAGTGTCAGAGAGCAGAAGAAGCTTATAGTCAAAAAGTAAATAATTTACTAAATACTCTTACCAAGGATTTTAATTTTCAACACTGTTGTCCTTGACCTACAGAGCACGTAGCTGAGAATGTATGAAAAGCTTTGCTCTGATGCCGACCAGAGCAGAATAATGCCTCTAAAGTAATTTCAAAGTGAAAAGAAGAAAGCAATAAGCACAGTGGTTGGTAGATTGGAGACTGAGGGAATAGACGCTCAAAGGAAAGTCTTCTTATCCAAATGAAGAGAAATGAGAGAACAGCACTGCAGACAGACGTGCTCTGGTGTAGCCAGATCTGTTTTGACTCAGCTTATTTTCCCCATCACTGAGAAGGGGCAGCTGTGCCATCAATCATAGTCAGATCATTTTTTCTCTGTTAAATAGACAACTTGTCAGGTAGGTAACTAAATGTATGTTATGCTCCAACAATGTCACTTAGGAACAGAATCAACACTCTGAGCGTGACTTTCACAATACAACATTTCATTATGAAGACGGTAGCGGTTCCAAATAAAGCTCCGAGGGCAATTTCCCAACAGCCATTCAGTGAAGTCAATGTCGGTTGAACTTCAGCAGAATGGAAAATGTTACTTCAACAAAAAGTCAACCTGATTGAAATAGTTTCCCTAGTAACTCATTTATTCATGCAGAATACTTATGAGAGGGGACTCTGCATTGTTTAGAGGATCAGAATTAAATCTATACTTTAAACCTAAAACTAAGCTATTAAACAAGCAAATTATATCTTAAAAGCAAATGGATTTTCAAATTAGTATTGAGTGCAAACTGTGTCATACCAGCAACATGTTTCCAGGAAGAGGTTCACATTAAAGTAGATGCTGCTGCCTAGAAATATCTTGAGAAATGGCAATTTGATTTTATCACCAATTTTAGAAGCAGAGTATCTTCTACACTACAGTTCTCGGTGGCGCAGTTCTAAATTTCCTCAAATAACTTTTCTTGAATTAATGGGTGGTATCCTATAGCACTTGGGTATTCTTTATAGTCTTTGGAAACTGTCAATATTTCTAAGGCCTTCTTGATATCTATGGGAAAAATGACATTGTAGTATTGAATATTTTCCTAAAACATTTTGTCCTTTTGGAAGATATGCAAGGAAGTTAGGATCTCCAAAGAAAACTGTATGATATGTGCAAAGCATTCACCTATGTTTCAAAAATAACGGGTTGAAAGTCCTAGCATAATCATTAAATAGTAATAATGACCTAAGATACTTACTAATTAAGTGCTCCATCACTGTCACGGCAAATTGAATCTGACAGTGTCATTCAAAATTGTTACCTAAGCAGCTAAGCAGCAAATAAGATTGAAACTGACATAAGGGACCTACAGTATTTAGATCTCTTGATCTCTAGGTCATATTCTCTCTTTCTCTCGCTCTACCACTCTCTCCAAAAAGAATGGGAGAAGAGACAAGAATTTGTGGAAAGGAATGTAATTAATACATACCCCCTACAAGTATTACAATGTTCTGTCTGTATATCCTTTTATCTACTTACCTGTTTATCATCTATTGTCCATCTAAAATGTATTTCCTTTCTTCTATGTCTTAATTTGTAAGGGATTTTGCCAACAAATATTTCAATTAAAAACATCTACAGTACTATTTTGGTTTACACTTACGGTACTCCTAACCCTTATTTCTCAGTAATAATAATATATATTTAATGATGAGACAAACATACTTTATGCAGAATTATATTCTTTACTGTGTTTGTGAAATTTGAATGTTATTAATTGGAGCATATGCTGGGTGCGATAAAATAGTTCTTTAAAAATGTCTGTGGGGGCGCCTGGGTGGCACAGTTGGTTAAGCGTCCGACTTCAGCCAGGTCACGATCTCGCGGTCCGTGAGTTCGAGCCCCGCGTCGGGCTCTGGGCTGATGGCTCAGAGCCTGGACCCTGTTTCCGATTCTGTGTCTCCCTCTCTCTCTGACCCTCCCCCGATCATGCTTTGTCTCTCTCTGTCCCAAAAATAAATAAACGTTGAAAAAAAATTAAAAAAAAATGTCTGTGATTTTTTAGTAAGAAGAAAAATGGTTTAATTTTGTGATCAATCCATACTTCCATAAAACTAGAATACTTAAATCATTGGTTTTAATATAGTGAGTTACTTAATTAGCCATAATCAAAGAAAAAGTATATATTGAGCTTCTGCTGCTAAAAATATAAGACACTTGGAAGAAAAATAAATATAAAACTAGAAAATATGAATACTGTTCTCAATATTATAATCTAGCTATGAAGAAAAAAGCAAACATATGAAAATATTAGCAAGAATTAGTATTAAACCCATTTTTATTCACATCTTTTTAATAATCATTGAGACTCCAATTATTTCTTTCACAATCTGCCCTCTTGTTTTTTTACTGCTAAAGACAAAGCTGGCCACTGTCTAAAATAATCTGTAAACTATTTAGCATGGCATAGAAAGCCTATCATACATTTGACTTTCTTTAACTGTCCCCTTGAGTGATTTTTTAATTCCTATTTTCACTTTTTAAAAGGTGTACTAAAGCATTTTTAATTCCTGGAACATATTTTGGCTTTAAAGTGTCCTTGACTTTCAATGTCTCTTTATGTACTTCCCTGCTTATCCACTTGTTAATCTCTTTGCCGGGAAACAGCTCTCTGGCTCCTCCAGGCAAACCTAGGCAGTCCTTCCTCATGGTCTTTCTGTGTCTTTCACATACCTCCTATCAGTACCTTACACTATCATGTCCTTCTCTAGATAGTAGACTGGGAGTTGTTTGCAGGCAAAGACCATGTCTAACTTGTTCACTGCTCTTACACAGACATCTCATACATAGTAGACATTTAGTAAATATTGTTGAATGAATCACTGAAAAATTCTGGTGTAGTATAATTTTAATTTAAAAAGGCAGTTACAGATATTTTTTTTTTATTTCAGTAATATTATGCTGAAGTGCTAAGTACAGCGCACGGCAAGGTTAGTAATGCAGAGAGCTGATACTGTGAAAAGTTCAACTGATCATATCTAAAGAGTTTTTTGCGGGGGAATTATCTCTGTGATTCTATTATTATACCCTCCTTAATGCTCAATATAATTTAGGACAGGAGAGCCCCTGTGTCTCACAAGGGTTCTCACTTTATGCAAGCTGGAATACTGAGGTATAAAATTCTCACATCAAGTTATTTCTTTGTCTTGAGAAATATAATTGTTCAACAGACCGGAACACTCAGCAGTATGATTAGCATATTCTTTTAAAGCCAGAAACTGTACGAAGTTGAATAATAAGCAGAATATGGCTTGATGAGCATAGGGCCATTACAACATTTGAATCTTGAATTCCATCAAACTAAACGATGCTATACTCATCTAGGTAATAGAATTAGGAATGCCAAGGGACACTACCCAGCTATTGGCTGAGATGCGCACCCTGCCTCAACCTGGCCAGTGCTTAGATGGTCAATTTTTACATTTGTCTCTCTACATGAATGTCTAGCCAACCTCTCTTCTATTTATCTCGTCTTTCTTTGGTTAATTCAAACTAGTCAGGTTTTACTTATGCACCATTCACTGAGATTGAGATGCTTGCTAACATCAAAATGTGTTCCATTTCTCTCTCTCAAGGCATAGGCAAGCCTGGAAGTTCAAAACCTGCCTTTACTCTGTGCCTTTCCTGTATCAACATTATTTTTAATTTCTTAAGGGGAAAGGAATTTCTAATAAAGTAATGCAGAAAACAAGAAGAGTAGCAAATGATGCATATAGTTTTATTAAATGCACATATTTAAAATATCACATTATATACGTGTTCTCTTCTACATAAATAGTGGTAATTTGAGAGCAAACATGCATGTGTTTGACATATGTTGCATTGGATTATTAGTACACAAATGCCATTACAGAAATTTTTATTACTTCATGTTTTATTAAATAATATAATTAATATGGAGCTGCTATTTCATAAATGACCCCACACTCTGATATGTAAGTGATTTGGCAAACCAAGATAGAAAAAAACTCAATGTGCTGAATGAATTATGAGCAGACAGAAAGGAGAAACAGACATTGCATGAGGGTTTGCAACAGGTGGGAAGGAAGACATCCTATTCTTCAAAAGCACTATGGCACTTCAAAAGTGCAGTAAAGGAAAAATGATTTTTAAATCAATACTTTAGTTTTAAATTAAAAAATAAAACCCTAATTGTTACATTAAATGTAAACAATACAAAGGCATATAAAGAAGATGTAGAGACCAAAGGCAGGCTGCCCTAAAATGAGCCATTTTGGCAGGTAGATTTTTGTGAGCTTAAGATAATCAAGACCCTGTGGGCTCAAGAGAAACTTTTGCCCCTCCCTTAACTATAAAGAAAACTGTATTTAGGGGGCGCCTGGGTGACTCAGTCGGTTGAGCATTGGACTTCGGCTCAGGTCATGATCTCACAGTTCATGAGTTCGAGCCCCACGTCAGGCTCTGTGCTGACAGCTCAGAGCCTGGAGCCTGCTTCAGATTCTGTGTCCCCCTTTCTCTCCGCCCCACCCCTGCTTGTGCTGTGTCTCTCTCTGTCTTTCAAAAATGAATAAACATTTAAAAATTAAAAAAAAAACCCAAAAACTCTACTTGGAAGGTCTTTACAGAATAAAGGTTATTACCAGAGATAAATTTTATCTGAGTAACCCATCTAGTTCAACAAGGCGACTATCTATTCACCAAGCATTACTCTTTTCATTTCACCTGTGAATTGCATTCCTTCCCTTTGAAGTTTTTTACCCCATCCCCTTCTCCTTTGTTCAGAATGAGATATATAGCATATTTTGCCTGAGTGTCTCTGGAATTTCCATGTCTATGTGGATATATATACTACTAGATTTAATTTTCTCCTCTTATTCTGCCTCATGTTCATTTGATTCTCAATTCAGCGACAAAGACCTTCGAAGGGACAGGAATTCTTTTTGCCTAACAAAAAATATCAATATTCTCTTCCCCCAAGCCTAATCCCATCCCATCAATCAATATCAATAGCTTGGTGTATATATTTATATTATTATCTTTAACTATATCTATATAGATATCCATGAAATAAGAAATATATATATGAGGAGAATGTATGATATATGCCATATGAATTATGATATATAGCATAACATAAAATGTGTAATAAAAACATATATTTTACTTATTTATATATCATATAATAATGAAGTATTAACTTTATATTCTTTTCTTAGTTATTTAAATGTGTATGTGTATATATGAATTACATACATAGTATATATGAATATATATATTCCTCACTTAAATATATTTTTGAAATATTTCCTTACATATAATCAGTAAACTTGTAAAATCCTCAGGTAAAGTATACATTGGTATAAACCTGTAGGTGCTCCCACTTATGCTGACATCTTCAATAGCAATAGACTATATATTCTAAAAGCATTTTTAGCATATTATCATATGTAAAATGAATTTTCCAACTTTACGTTTGAATCCTTTTTTGAGCAAGCAAAATATAGGATGTATTTTCCAATTGCATGATTTTTCCCTAATTTTTAAGGTGAACAATGATTTATAAAAACACTACTAGCAAATGTGTGTGATACAACTTTATGGCAGTCACCAAAGATACAAATTTATATCTGTATGGTAATATGTCGCCTAGTCCTGATTCTGAAATGAATTTTCAGTGTTATATTAACAACCACTAGTAAATCACACATGAGTTATTTAGATTTTTATTTAATTTTGCTACTATTCAGTGGTTATCATTTCAAACTTAAACTCTTCTTTCTCTAGTACCTTTTGTGTCAACTTCAACCATATAAAAACTAAATTATTTAAAACTAATTTCACACACTGAATAACAATCATTCCGAATAATAAAAGTGATGTTCTCAGATCCTAATATGTACCTTCAAACACAACTTAATTCATTATAAGATTTAAAGTAGAATACACACACACACACACACACACACACACACACACAAAATGTTAAGTGTGGGACAAAGGTTTAAAGAAAAGTGGTCAACTTTAGACTAAATGAGAATATTATCTGTATTGTTTATAAAAATGGAGAGAAGATAAATTTTTAATGTTTTTTGAGTATTTGTTTTTTTATATAATAGCTATGGAGAACAATAGGATGTTGTCTTTACTTGGTAAGTTGCTAAAATATTTTGTACTCAAACTTACCATTGAGAAACAAATAGATACTATCTTCTAAAAGACAGAGTATGCCAAATTGTGTGTGTGTGTATGTATATAGTTCTTGGAAGGATAATAAAGGAACTTGAATTTACCTATTTGGCGCCTATGTGATGAAGAGTGTCAGGAACAAGTGTGGTTTAGGAGGCTCCCCATGATGTCCATCAGCATCTCCCATCTGAAAGATACCACAAAAATGATACTGTTTGGTCTGAGTGATATTACCTCTATATACATAAAATGTGAATAAAAGCATTTAAAATTCAATTTAATGATATTGATCTCCAGGACACATAGAACTACTATATTTGTGATCCAAATACAGCTTTATGATAGTCAGTCCATGATCTCATGTGACCAGAATGACACCTCTGACGAGAAACCTGTTTTAATACCACCATGTATTCTCTAAAGAACAATATTTGTGTAGGGGAGAAAAAGTGTTATCCACATTGATTTCATATGATGTATTTTTATAGCTATGATTGCTAATTTTTCATTTATTCATTTTTGAGAGAGAGAGAAAGAGATAGTGTGTGAGTGGGGGAGGGGCAGAGAGAGAGGGAGACACAGAACCTGAAGCAGGCTCCAGGCTCTGAACTGTCAACACAGAGCCCGACGCAGGGCTTGAACTCATGAACGGCGAGATCATGCCCTGAGCCAAAGTCGTACACTTAACTGGCTGAGCCACCCAGGCGCCCCTATGATTGCTAATTTTAAATAACAAAATTAGAGTGCCTTGAGTAAGTCTTTATGAAAAATATTTTATTTCCTCATGGATGTGTTAAAATTAGATAGAAGCAATACAAAATAGAAATAAGTTTAGTATATGGAAGATGACAAAGCTTGATCTAATTCTTAATTAGGAAGTAGGAAAAAATACTAGTAATGATATGGATCACTGATTTATGAGGAGCATGAAGTTGTATTTGACTTCATTAGAGTCCGCCCCCAGTGATACCTGGCATTGATATGCAAGGGAGTAATGATCTGTTGCCCCTTTCTATCAAGTGAGAAACACAATTTTATATTCTAAAAGAGTAACTTGTCAGTGGGGATATATGTCAATTCATACTGTTTAATTGTACATATCAACAGATATCGATTTTCTGTTGCAACAGAAGCTCTTTCAATTATTGCTGATTTTATTACGTAATATAAAAAAAGATTCTAATAGCAACATGCACTTGAGTTAAAGCGTTCTAATTCTTTTTCTTTTTTATTTATTTGCTCCTGTCTTCACATATGTAACCTCATAGTCTCTCTCAAACATTCTGGACATTTTTATTCAAATTTATACATTTTTGTATTATTTGTGTATTTTCAAAATTTCCAGCTGTTTTTATTTTTGTTTGACATTTATAGTTCATACCTTCCAATTTTCTGCATGTGATTTCAAATGAATTTTGCTGACATATGTATAAGACTTCCCAATTTAAAATTTCTGTCTAAGCTTCTCTTGGCCAATAGCAGTAATTCAGTAGTGTTAGCACCGGAACCCTGAATAAGTTCTAGGGTGCAATATGTAATCACATGCAATAACTTCAGTTAACTAAATTATCTTTATATTTTAAGAACATGATCTGTGTTTAAGGGAGCCAAAGAAAATGTTAAAAACTCCCTACAGATCCTATAACATTCTATGTCAATGATATCATCATAAACAACTTTGAGATAAACACTTACCTTTATGTTTGATATAGTTATCCTTGAAGCTAGTAATTATTTAGTTAGATAATGATGATTTAGTTAGTTATCACAGTATTTGGTTAGCTTTACCATAATTATTTCAGTATACCCCATTCTGTTATGTGTTATGCCAAGTGATTTAACTTAGTGATTATTACATTTTCTCAATTTATGTCATTTTATATTAAAATTAATAACTCAATTCTTTAAATTATCCTTCTCTAAGCACACAAAAGTCTAAAAAAGTAAAAATTTCCAAAACGAAGTTAGTCATTATAACTTTTTTGCAAAAGGACAAAGATTTCAAAAATATTTAACTTGTTTAAATTAAATACATAATTTTATATTAATTTCTGTGAAACTTTAAAAATACATTTCATCTATATTTGACATTTAATTTCACATACTAAAAATTTCTATGATATTTAGAATGTATTTAGTCTGTTATATAAGAAAATATATCATCCAAACAAATTGTATATGCACTCAAATAGAAAGTATGTTATGCCATTTTTTTTCTGTTAGCAATTACTTTTCCTGCAATTCAATTCACAAGTTGTTCAGAGCACATTTTCATGTCTCTGCCTTTCCATAACTGCTCCTCGATTTCTTGCTTAAAAGTTACAGTTTAGATTATGAAAAATTGGATGAGATAGGAGTGCTTCGGTGTAACAAATTGGTATCTAGGGCAAATCTAAAATGAAACACTATGGATAAGATCCACCTTTGCATTCAGAAAACTCCCAGCCTGACCCAGGAAAACACAATAATAGCACCGTCCTTAAATATAGCCACACCATTCAGTTCTTCTATTGACCTTCTGATACCTGTGATGTGAAAAAATAGGATAATATTTAGAAGAATAATCTCTGTAATATTTCAGGTACAGAAATCCCAGGCTCATAATATGGCATGACTTAGTTTTTGAAAAAAGCAGGTTACAATAAAATGTTACAAATATGACTAACACCTAACACATACTGGAGCCACTATTCATACTACACATTCCTTTATTATATCATATGTATTATGATATATCACATATTATTATATCATATATATAATAACTTTTAAAAAGTTATCAGTAAGGGTCACTGTGCATTTTTTTGCTCTTTTTTAAGAAAAATGTTTCAAAATTTACCTAAGTTCTTAACAATTTTTTAAGTTTGTTTATTTTATTTATTTATTAGAGAGAGGGAGGGGCAAAGGGAGAGGGAGAAAGAGAACCTCAAGCAGGCTAAGCGCTATCAGCACGGAGCCCAACATGTGGCTTGAAGCCACAAACCATGAAATCATGACCAGAGCCGAAATCAAAAGCTGGAGGCTTAACTGACTGAGCCACCAGGTGCCCCCTTAAATTCTCAACTTTAATCATAGTCACACAAAGAAAATATTTTAGAAATATTTTTAGTTTATACCTGAATTAGTCCTGCCAATTCTAATTAATCCATTTGAACTAATAAAAATATATTCATCATATTTATGGCATAAAATTATGTTTCGGGGCACCTCAATGTCTCAGTAGGTTAAGCCTCTGACTCCTGACTTCAGCTCAGGTCATGATATCAGGGTTCTTGAGATCAGGGCATGCGTTGGGCTGTGTGCTGACAGTGCTAAGTCTGTTTGGGATTCTCTTCTCTCCCTTTCTCTCCCAAAACCAAATAATTAAATAAGCTTAAAAAATTATGCTTCAACATTCATAGGATTTCCAAAAAAAAGTATAACTCTTTAAAAAATAAGGCACCCCACTGAAGAAGAAATGAATATTGTGTGCTCAAATGACTACTAGCCCCAACAAAAGTGAATACAGGTACAGACACACCCACCTCTAGCTATCAAGTTGAATGTCACTAACCTCACTTGAAAGGAAAAGTATCCAAATCATATATTTGCATGCAAACATCTTTATCCTGCAGCCTTAACTGCAAGGGTGCCTTTGCCAAAAGCTAATTCTGTTCTATGGAAAAGAGAGCATGTCCCCTATCACATTTTTCAGTTTGTTCTAACAAATTTTAAATCAATCCTCAAAGAATCACTAAGTTTGACTTATCAGTTGTTCAAACTTATGTTGGAAAAAGCTACTCTACCTCAAAACCTTTCTCTCTAAATGTAGAACTTTGTACTTTACAGACAGGATAAAGCACTTTACAAATAATTCCAAATTATGCTGTGTTTGCATGCTATTTAAATGAGACATTTCACAAAAGTAAAATGCTGCATTTGATTAGAAGCTAACCTATCTAAGCCATTTATAAAAAATATCTGAGTTGAGAGAATAATATCTTCATTTTGGAGGAATATAAGTTAGACACATTTATAATATTAGACACATTTTTATTTCAATGTTAATGCAAAATTCTTTTCATGTTAAGGTTGTGGTCATTATAATGTATTTGATTATTTTAAGTGTGGTTTGCTGGAAAGTTTATCTTTCCTCCAAGTTTTTGTTTGTTCATGTGAATAAAAAATGCAGTTTGGCCTGAGATTCAAGTTCATGTGATATTGCCAGCTTCCAATTGCAACATATTTCCTCAAAGATTTAGACCTTTGAGAAATTGTTAAGCATTTATTGTTCATTAGATTTTATTGAAGATATTTGCCATTTCTTTAACACTTTATTCAGGGTTTTAGTGATTATCTGTATTTCATATATATGAGACATCAATTAAAATGTTCCAATATTATGTTTATTGATTGATATAAACAAAAAATGTACTCTATTCTTATACTGTAAAGCAGGACTCTAATAGAAGCTAGTATTTTAATAACAAGTTTATAGGTAAACATATATCGATTCAGAGAGGTTAGAGTCAGAGTTTTTTGAGACGAGTAAACATGGTTTGAGAAGAGATGGTTGATTTCCTAAGCCGGAGTTCTTAGCCTCTAACCTAAACAACACCTATTAAGTGACCAGGAAGCTGCCAGGAACCTAAAATGCCTTCCCTCTCTATCACTTAAACTTATTTGAGACTCGATTTCATTCTTCTCTTCCATTCTTTCTCTCTCTTTCTCTTTCTTTTTAAAATAACATCGTCTTCTCTCCAATTCCCAAGAGAGAATATAACTACTCTCTCTTTATATCTCTCCCTATATATACTCTATATATACCATAACTAACAAGTTTCCATGTTGCAACAATCCATTATATACAGATAAACTCAAATATTCACCCAGCCTAACTTTATATACCCAAGGGTCAGGTCTCATTGACCCATTATTGTAGCTTTGCTCCTGTCTTGTTTTTTCAGGCTGCTATAACGAAACACCATAAACTTGGTGGCTTGTAAACATCAAATATTTCTCACAGTTCTGGAGGCTGAGATTTCAAAAATCAAGTCACAGACAGATTTGGTGTCTTTTGAGGACCTGTTCCTAGATAGCTGTCTTTGGCTGTGACCCCCGTGATGGAAGGCCAAGGGAGTTGTCTTGAGCCTCTTTTACAAGTCACGAACCCCATTCATGAGGACTCCCCATACCGCCATCTTGGGGTTTACATTTCAACATATGAATTTTGGAGGGACATAAACATTCTGAACAGCATTCTGCCCTGACTCCCCAAAATTGGTGTCCTTCTAGGATCCAACATATATGAATTCCATGTCACTGGCCCTAAGTCATAACTGATTCCAATGTCAATTCAACAGTTTAAAGTACAAAGTCTTATCTTTTAAAAAGTCTACTCCCAAGGCTCTACAAAGTTCTGCACCCATTGCTTTGAGTGATCCTGCACTTTAAGAAGGATCTATGCATCGGCCTCGTGCTTGTTGTGGTTCTCTGAGGTGATCTTACCTCTGCTGTGGTTCTGTGCCTTAGTCCAAAGCTCCCTCGGTCTAAAATAGCCTGCCAGAGGCTCTACTTGTCAGAGGTCATGAGGGAAGTCCTGCCTCTAGGGCTCTCCTGAGCATTGCCATAACCGGGGGTCTCTCTGCACTAGCCCCACAGGCTTGCCAGAACTCTTACACTCTGGGTCTCTGTTGGGAAGGGCATATCCAATAATCTCCAAAATGCCTTTGGAGTCATTTTTCCATTGCTTAGATGGATAGCTTTTAGCTCCCATTGATATGGCTGGTCTGTAAAAATCTGGTCAAATTGCCATACCCTCTGTTCTCTCCTGAACAGGCTTCCTCATTTGTTCCCCAATATATATGGGCTGAGAATTTTTCAAATCTTTAACTTCTGTTTTCTTTTGATTAACAATTTCATCTTTAAATTATTTCTCTCTTCTAGTCATTTCTACAAAAGGTCAAGAGAAGCCAAGTCACAGTTTCAACATTTTGCTTAGAAATTTGTTCAGCCAAATGTCCAATTTCATTGCTCACAAATTCTACCTTCCACAAAACACTAGAACATGAATGCAATTTAGCCAAGTCTTTGCCACTTTATAACAAGGATCACCTTTCCTCCAGTTTCCAATAACATGTCCCTCATTTCCAGCTGAGACCTTAACAAAATGACCTTTACTGCCTAAATTTCTAGCAGTATTCTGTTTTCGACCGCTTAGTCATTCTCTAAGAAAATTGAAGCTCTCTCTATAGCACTCCTCTTTTATTTCTGAGGTTTACCAGAATCTTTTTTAACAGTTTATTCACACCAGTGTAGGCCTTTCTAGGGTGCACATCTGAACTCTTCTGACCTCTATCCATTAACCACTTCCAAAGCTGCTTCTACCTTTGTACATATTGGTTCCAGCAGCAACCCTACTTGTTGGTACCAACTTTCTATCTTGGATCATTCAAACAAAACACCAGACACTGAATAGCTTCTCAACAACAGATATTTATCTCTCACAGTTCTGGAGACTGGGAAGTCTCATAACAAAGCCCCAGCAGATTCAGCGTCTGATGAAATCCTCCTTCCTCAGACAACACACCTTCTTGCTGAGTCCTAATAGCACATGACAGAAGAGGCAAGGGAGCTCTTTTGACCTCTTTTATAAGGTCATTGCTCCCATTCATGAGGGCTCTAACCTCATGACCTAAGCACCTCCCAAAGGCCCCACCTCTTAATGTCCTCACTTTGGAGGTTAGTTTTCTAAATATGAATTTTGGGTAATATGAACATCCAGACTATACAGCTTCCTCGACAATACTCTAACGGGTATATTCATTTTTGTGTCTGTGTTTTTGGAGAGAGGGAGGACAATCATATTGACTTAACAAAGCTGATGACAGCTAATCCTTATTCACTTTAGTGATACTATGGTGTTAAGTTTAAATGTCAAAAATGTTTGGGGGGCCTGGGTGAATCAGTCGGTTAAGCGTCTGACTCTGGATTTTGGCTGAGGTCATGATTTCACGGTTTGTGAGTTTGAGCCCTGCATTGGGCTCATGATGAAAGTGTGGAGCCTGCTTGGGATTCTGTCTCTCCTCTCTCTACCCCTCCCTTGCTTGCTGTCTCTCAAAATAAATAAATAAACTTTAAAAAAAGTTTGTTATATTTGTAAAAAGAGGAAAGAACAAAAATGAATATAATTACAATACCACAGTTCTAAGGCTTTTTATTTTTACTGATAAATAATTTATACATAATAAAATGTAATGATCTCAGGTGTTTGGTTTGATAAGTTTTGACAATGAGATGCACCCATGTGACTGAAACTCAATTAAAAATATACATTTCCACAACCCAGAAAAATTTTATTTGTGCACTTTCCAGTCAACTTTCCCCAGTCCCTGATACAAGCATTTTCTTATTTCTATCACCATAGACTTTCTGTTTTTATACTTCATATATGTGGAACCATACATTATATATTCATGTATCTGTTTCTTTTTGTTCAACATAATATTTTTGAGATTCATTCATACTATCCCATTTATGAATAGTTCACTTGTTTTTATTTTTGCATAGTATCCAGTTATATAAATATAATGCAAATTGTTTGTTTATTGTTTGTGGACACTTGGGTTGTTTCCAGGTTTTATCTACTATGAATAAAGTTGTCACAACCATTTTTATGTAATTCTTTTTGTGGGCATAGATTTTTAGTACATTTGAATCAATGATATGATTCTATAGAGATCTAAGAGACATGAGTTGAAGGGAGAGAAAGTATTCATCTAAATATAAGAACAACTTTTGGAAATAATCTAGAGTTATAAAAGGTAATAAAATATGTTATGATTCAGATATTTATGCATCATTAAAAAAATCAAACAGAAGCTGAATAAATATCTGAGAAATTGGAATGTGGTTTTGTACTGGTAGGTATTGGGGTAGCTACCTTCTTTGTATTCTCCCAGCTCTACTACCCAAAAATGGCAAGATAATGCTATTGTAGATTTAGTAGATTTAGTTCACTCAGCTCGTGTTCTAAAACAGGTCACTTCTCTAATACAAACCATATATTTTGTAGAAAAGTAAATTGCGACATAAAAATAGTAAAAAAATATAACTTGAGTGTTGACCATATTGAGAGGAAATTTATACTTACATCATAGAGTTTGAGGGAAATAGTGATTGCTGCATACAAATTATCATGTATCAGACTTTACACTGAGAATAAACTTTTGCAATGTTTGAACATCTTTTTTCCATAAAGAAATGACATGATTTTTGAATGTTAAGTGAAACTCTGTTTTAGTAAATAGTGCGGTCTCATTTTTATTTATTTTTAAATTTATCTAATTTTTTTAGAGAGAATGAGAGACAGAGGGGCAGAAGGAGAGAGAAAGAGAATCCTAAACAGACTCCATGCTCAATGCAAAGCCTGACACAGGGCTTGATCCCAGAACTCCGGGATCGTGACTTGAGCTGAAATCAATACTTGGACACTGAACTGACTGAGCCACTCAGGAGCCCCTGCCGTCTCATTATTAGAGATTACCACAAATTTAACCTTGAAAGACTGCATTTTACAAGGTTCACAATTATCTACAATATGCAATTCCTTAGGGCATTTTAGCACACAACTGATATGCATATACAGACATTTATCAGTGTTTCATATCAAGGAAAGAAAAAAAGTCATTCCCAGTGGATCCTATAACACACATAAATAAAAACTGATATCTATGAAGGTATTCAATCATGATTTGCTAAACTCAAAGTTTTTATTTTTTCCCCACAGCACCAAATTGTAGAGTGTTATTTAACAAAGTGACTTTGGTCTGTGTGAATGTCCTTTCAAAATGTTCTAGTAACGTGGCTTAGCAGCAGGACTTTTGCCACCAACTCAAACTAAAGCAAAGAACTCTAAAAAAGTGCAGTTGTTATGTGAGAGAGTCCTCTGTAGGAAGTAGAAAGGAACAATGTGTTGAAATGTAAATTTCATTCAACTTCTTACAAATCCTGCTCTACAGGGATTTCCCTTTTCAAAGGAATCTTCTGTATTTACTACTTCACTCGTTAAACTGTAACTCCCTGGGCCAAGATTTGTAAATGATCAGAGAACTGTCACCACAGGGCTAATTCAGGCATGTTTGCACCCTCCTTACATTGTACCTCTTTTGACCTAATACTAATACTGTATTTGGAAAATGATGTGTAAAAGGCAGTAAAAACATAGCTTTCAAAATATTTCTAATGGCTTGCTAATATAAAAAGTTAAAAACCAGAAACATTCTTAAGAAAGATAGAAGCCAAGGATACATCCCATTTTATGTCATTCTTTTCAGCCTCCACAGTCCAATCCAATATATTTATAAAAATAAGCTTGAATAAACATGGGGACCAACTTTGAATTTGAAAATAATTTAACAGGCAAATTCTTAAGAACTATAACCTGTTCTCAGCTGCAATAATGATAGGGGATAATACACAGATTGATACTATAATTTTTATGAACCTCAGATATTTCTTTTGAACATCAGACACTGTAGATAATTTTATCCCCTACCGATGTATTCACATATATAATGTTTATTAACTGTACTTGAGATTAGTGGATTTCTAAAAGTGTTTCTCAGAGACCTAAGGGCTCCATTGAATTGTGTCAGAAGTTTCTAGGGTATTAGAGGAAGGAGGAATTTCTTCCTTTCCAATTCAATTATGCCTATCAAATCTGTTTTGATCTGATTCACTTACAGTATTTCCACATAAAAAGAGACTTGTAGGGGTGCCTGGGTGGCTCAGTTGGTTAAGCCTCTGACTTCAGCTCAGGTCACGATCTCGCGGTCCGTGAGTTCGAGCCCAGCGTCGGGCTCTGGGCTGATGGCTCAGAGCCTGGAGCCTGCTTCCAATTCTGTGTCTCCCTCTCTCTCTGCCCCTCCCCCGTTCATGCTCTGTCTCTCTCTGTCTCAAAAATAAATAAAAACGTTAAAAAAAATTTTTTAATAAAAAAAAGGACTTGTAGAGGGGCGCCTGGGTGGCGCAGTCGGTTAAGCGTCCGACTTCAGCCAGGTCACGATCTCACGGTCCGTGAGTTCGAGCCCCGCGTCAGGCTCTGGGCTGATGGCTCGGAGCCTGGAGCCTGTTTCCGATTCTGTGTCTCCCTCTCTCTCTGCCCCTCCCCCGTTCATGCTCTGTCTCTGTCTGTCCCAAAAATAAATAAAAACGTTGAAGAAAAAAAAAAATTAAAAAAAAGGACTTGTATAGTGAGTATATACATAAACACCGCAGACACATATACACACACATATATACACACACACAACAGTTGGGTATGAGTTTATCATTCATATTGTAGGGACTGAGAACAGGCCACCCTAAGAGGAGCCACTATGGCATGAAGAGTATTTTGAGCAGAAGGCAACTGAAATCCTGTATGCTCAAGAGAAACTTTGACCTACACATAAGGATATAAATCAGGGGTCTTTCCCAGAATAAGTGTTATTAGCAGAGATAAATTTTATCTGAGTCACCCATCTGTATGGCAGGGCAAAAATCTCATTACCAAATATCTACTCTTGTTCTTATCGTCCTGTGTATTACATTCCTTCTATTTGAAGTCCCAGACCTCTAACTCCTTCTCCTTAGTTCCGGATGACATATATACATCATTTTGCCTGACTGTCTTTGGAATTTCTATGTCTGCGTGGATTCCTTGTATATACAAAAGTAAATTTGATCTTGTCCTGTTAATCTCTTTAATGCTAGTTTGATTCTTAGACCAGCTAGAAGGACCTTGAAGGGAACAAGACATTCTGCATCCCCAAAAATATCCCAACTATGATACGTGTGTACCAGCCAGTCACTCTGATATTTCATTATAAACCTAGGAAGGTCTCTAATTATAGGGAAAAACTCTCCATCTATATCAATATCCATATCTGTGTGTCTGGCTAAAAATGTAGCTTAGACTTAGATTATTAATTACAGAGCTCTACTTCTATTGTTGCTGTTGTTGTGATGAATATGCTTCCATTACTATCTATAACTGGCGCCTGCTGTGCCTCATGTGGGAGGCCATGGAACATGTTGAGAAGCAGTGATGATTGGATTTATGGTATAAAGGTATCATGTTTTTGCCACTGCTCTGTTAACAGAATACAGAGTGTCAGTTGAATTCAGAAGCATGGAAAACCACTGCCAAACTACTTCGAAACTGCAGGCAGGAGATGGAGGTTGCTGGAATAGTGTAGCCGTATTAAAAGTGATGGACAGAAGTCACATTATGTACATTTTTTCATAATAGGAAAAATTGACTGGCTTGAAAAAGTTGACTGGAAGGAAAATTTGACTGGATTTTCATGAGATTAAATATGGCATGTGGCAGGACTGGAATTCCTGAGAGATAAAATTGCATACTGAACATAGAACAATTAGGACTTGTAGGTATGATAGATGAGGAGTAGAAGGGTGAGTCAAAGTAAAGTCAAGACTGTCTTTGTGGATGGTGGTAACATTAACAGACTATGAAAACTGGTAAAAGAGCTTTACAGGGTGAAGATTGTTTGCTTGTTTGTAATTAGTTGGTAAATCTTAGCTGGTAAATCTAGTAAGTTTGCATCAGTTAGCTATAGCTGTTTTTTTTTTTTCTTTCTTTCTTTTTTAAATCCTGAACCTAGTGGCTTAAAAACATTTTTTTTTTTTAATTACTATTGTAGGCTCATAAGTCCCTAGGTAGGGATCTGGTCATACTGGCCAGGCTCAGCTGATCTCACCTGGACTCAATCTTGCATCTTATGGGTCAGTTGGTGGTAGATTTTCTTATAGCAGTAGAATTGGCCGAAGCTTTCAAAAGCAGCAAGTCTGACCAAGGAAATAGCAATAAGTAAAGAAAAAAGAAAAGCTGCAGTCAGATTGCAAGGCAATATATATTTTTTGCATACTTGCTTATATGCCAGACCTAGGTATTTGAAATATATGAGACTCCAATTTTAATAAAGATACCATTACTTACAGGTTATATATGTAATATTCAAGAGTAATTTTCTTAGTTAAATAAAGATTTTGGGAAATAAACTAAATAAAAGTACATTATTTGAAATCCCTGGAAGGCTAAGATTTTGTTTTATTCTTAATTCTTTTCCATGTATATATTTAAATTATACATATATATATATAATTTATATATCTTGTATATTTCTTTAATAAACTGTACATTCTTAGAACACGCATGCACACAGGCACGTACAGTCTTAGACAGTCCCAAGATTTTTATGTCCTCTGATAGAATTTACCTGAATTTAAAAAGTATAATATATAATAAGAATAAAAAGATGTAAGGATAAAAGCTTTGAATTTTTGACCGTCTCTCAAAAAAATAGAACAGTTTTCATCATTTGTTAGTAGAAAAGTAAGTCTCCAGTGTTTTCCTCTTCAATACATCCCCTACTAATATCTTCCCCCAAACATAGTGACTTCAAACAACTATTTACTAAGCTTGTGGTTCATAGGTTCCCCCCGCCATGAGTTTTATTGGGATATAATTGACGTGTAACATTGTATTAAAATTGTACAGCATAATGATTTGATATGCTTATATATTGAAAATAATGACCACAATAAGTTTAGTTAACATCTGTCACGTCATATAGTTGTAATTATTTTTTCTTGTGATTTGAAGTTTTAAGATCTCTCTTAGCAACTTTCAAGGATATAATACAAAATTATTAACTATAGTCACCATGCTGTACATTACATCCCTGGAACTATTTCAACTTTTAACTGGAAATTTGTCCACCTTCACCTATTTTCCCCACCCCACATCTCCTAACTCAGGCAACCACCAGTCTGATCATTGTTCTGTGGCTTGGTTCCTTAGGTTCCATATACATGTGAGATCATATAGTATTAGTCTTTCTCTGTCTAATTTATTTCACTTAGCATATTGCCCACTCTTTGTCTTTGACAATTTAATTATAATATGTCTCAGTATAGTCCTTTTTTAGCTCAACCTATTTGGGATCTGTTGAGCCCCATGAATCTAGATGCCTATTTTTCTCCCCAGGTGTGGGAAGTTTTCAGCCATTATTGCTTTAAATATATTTTCTGTCCTTTTTCTCTTCTTCTGAGATTCCCATGTCTCCTGTACTTGTGTCCCATAAATCCTGTATGCATTTTTTTATTCTTTTTATTTTTTCTTTTTTGCTTCCTTGACTGATTAATTTCAAATGACTGATATTTGATTCACTGTTTCTTCTGCTTGGTCAAGTATGTTATTGAAGTTCTCTATTGAGGTCTTCAATTCAATCATTGTATTCTTCAATTCCAGGGTTTCTGTTTGTATTTTTATCATTTCTATTTTTTTGTTAAACTTCGCATTCTGTTGATGCATTGTTTTCCAAATTTTGTTCAGTTGTTTGTGTGTTCTTGTAATTCAGTACTTCTCTAAGAGGATTATTCTGAATTCTTTGTCAATTTATAGATCTCCATTTTATTAGGGTAAGTTATTGAAGTTTAGTTTCTTTTGTCACATTTACCTGATTCTTCATGATTCTTGAAGGCTACGCACTACAAGTCATGGGCACAATACCTGTTTTTATGAACAAACTTTATTGAAACATAGCCATACCCACTGATATATGTGTATTTATGGCTGTTTTTAATGGCAGAATTAAGTAGTTGCAAGTGACAGAACCCAGATACCTGAAAACCTACTATGTTTACCACCTGGTTCTTTAGGGGAAAAAAATGTTGACTCCAACCTATACACATGCTTCCCAACTGCCTTTCCATCTCGACAGGTATATGCTGCTTCACCTTTCAGGAAAATGACCCTGCTTTACTTTTTCTTAAACTTAGGCTGGTATTATGAATTTTTTAATAAGTGAAATATGATGGAAATTATCATTTGACGGTGGACATTAAAAAAGGCTCATAGTTTCTGCTTTTACTCTCTTAGATTTCTGTCACATAAAGAATTCTACGTTATTCTGTTTCAGAGACAATTTGGAGTATAACTTAGGTACTTCAGCTAACAGCCAAGCCTATGTGATCTTTCAGATGAATGTGAACATGTGGGTGACCCCAGACAGCCACATGTGGAGCAGAAAAATGGCCCAACACAGATAGACCAGCCAATCCAAAGAAATGTAGAAAATAGTAAGTCATTGTTTTAAGCCACTAAATATTGTGGTGGTTTGTTATTCACCAATGTTTAACTCACAAATAAATTAATTTATAGAATTGGGGTGTTCCAATAACAAAATTCTACAACACTGACTTTAGCTTTGGGTCTTGGCAACAAGCAGAGGGTAGAAGACAGTGAGTAGACTTTGAGAAAATTGGAAAAGCAGTGAGGTAAATGTGTCTGGGGGAAAGTGACCATTTTAGTTAGTACTTCCATAGTTTTATATCTACTAAAATCGTTCTAATGTTTCCGGAGATTTCCCACTGTAAATTAGCTATTTAAATCTTTTTCTGTCCTTAGTTCTTTTGCATTTTTGGAATGTTTAATTTAAATTGGTCAAAATAAAGAGATACCAATTTGCTTCAAAATTGGTGGTAATTTTTGTTTTCCAGAATATTCTTGGTTATGTTAGACTAGTACTTTTATATTTAAAACAGAAGTCTGGCTGATAAACTTTAAAATACCAGTGCTATGGTTTTAGATCTCAGTGCTATAGAACTTTTCCTTCATAATGTCTTCTGTTTAGTAAAGCAGCTCATTTCTTAATGAAATTTTTTTGACTCTGTAGATTCGATATGATTACAAGACAACTTCTGGTCTTATTCTGGGAGACACTGGCAAATAATGGAAGAATCCCAGTAGGTGGGGTGGAAGGGTTGTCACTCTGTTGGCTGGCTTTTTTATTCCCAAGGGTGATGGGTTGCTCTTGCCTGAAGTCCTCTAAGGTCATGATTTTCAAATTCTAGTACTTTGATGAAGGGAGACCAATGAAAATGTTCCAAATATATCCAACAACTTTATGTTTATTTTTTTAATGTTAATTTATTTATTTTGAGAGAGAGAAGGGAAAGAGGGGCAGAGAGAAAAGGAGAAAGAGAATTCCAAGAAGGCCCCATGGTGTCAGTGCAGAACTGGATGCAGGGCTCAATCCCCAACTGTGAGATCCTGACCTGAGCCAAAATCAAAAGTCGGTCCTTTAACCCTCTGAGCCACCCAGGCATCGCTACATTTATTTCTTTAAATTTAGTGCTATAGGGGCGCCTGGGTGGTGCAGTCGGTTGAGCGTCCGACTTCAGACAGGTCACGATCTCGCGGTCCGGGAGTTCGAGCCCCGCGTCAGGCTCTGGGCTGATGGCTCAGAGCCTGGAGCCTGTTTCCGATTCTGTGTCTCCCTCTCTCTCTGCCCCTCCCCCGTTCATGCTCTGTCTCTCTCTGTCCCAAAAATAAATAAACGTTGAAAAAAAATTAAAAAAAAAATAAATTAAGTGCTATAATTTGGTTTGTTCCAAAATCTGTTTTCCTTATAAGTAATAGGGTGATTTTGTGTTGTTACAACTTAGCTATGATGGAATTACATTTCTCAAAAGTTCCTCTTATGCATATTCTAGGTTAGCATGGACCACAAAAAATGTTTGTATGGAATTGAAATGATAAAGGTGAAGTAGGAACCATTACAGTTTTAAGGTTGATGCTGGATGCCAGGCACTTTTGTAACTTCACGCATTATCAACTGAACTGCTGGCTTATCTTGGAGGCATAGGCAGCAGCTGGCCCATCATCTTTCCTGGCTCTCACAGATCTGCTTCAGTGTCTCTAGGCCCTAAGTCAGAAGCATAAGGAGCTCCAGGTACATAGTTCCAACTCTTTCTGCTGACCTCCATGTAGTCAAGGCTGGTGGCATAGAGAGAGTCATGTGGTTCCACTGTGTTCTCATGTGTTCCAGTTTGTCCTCACACTCACCTCCCCCACATCCAAATTTTTATCCCTTCTAAAAAGACTCTACTGACTGACAGAGACATAGAGCCCAGCATGAGACCCAAATGTGATGGTCTTCAATAGAATTATTTAAGAACTTCCACTATTACCTAAAGTGTAATCACTCCCTACAATATGTCCCTTCTACTGTATTACTTATAACCATTCTGCTTCCTTCATCAAGGGCAATGGTTAAGAGTGAGGACTTCAGGATTCAGTTTTCTGAGTTTGCATTTAAAGCTTAGCCTCTTACTGGTCCTGTGACCATCAGCAAATTCCTTAACCTCTTTCTGCCTCAGTTTTTGCATTGGAAAAATAAGGATGACAATATTATAACCACATGAGCCTGTTGCATCAGTTACTATGTGTAAGTACTTAAAATGTAATTTATATTACTTATTATTATTTACTTTCCATTAAACTATGTTGTTTGAAGAAGGAGAGATAATGAATTCACTTTGTGGCCTTCATTCAATTTGTTTAGATCCTCCTAATATTTGTGTAATTATAAATATGTTAAAATCCTCATTTCCATTCCAATGAATACTATTTCCTATAGTTTCATATTTAATTGAACATTTGGAGTAAAAGATATAACCATTTGAGCTAACATAGCTATTTATCTCCAAATTGGAAAACCTACTATTTTTTTCTAGAATCTAGCACATTGTGTAGCACACAGTAGGCATTCAGCATGTTTTTCAATGACTAATAGACTATTCCATTTAAATTATTATAATAATTCATACTCATATCTCCACTTTATATTTAAGAAAAATTGTGCAAGTACTAAAAAATTCTTGTTCGAAAATAAAGTTTAATGATCATTTATTAGTGTCTCAAGTGATTGAACAAAAATTCACTGTATTTGTTTTCATCTTTATATCATTCTACCTATACCATTCTCTGTGCCTTTGAAAATTACTTGAGGCACACTTCAAATTCTGTAGCACAAATATGAAAGGCACAGGGGTTGTTGAATTACTGCTTCTGAAATCAAGAGAAAGAATAATTATATCTTTATTTCTATGTTAAAGGTATGTCTAGAAACTCAGTTGACTAAATTAAACATAAATTTCCAAAAGCTACCTGAAGGGGTGACTATAAGCTATTCCAAGCCATCAGGTCAGTTGGATAAGATTTCAGTTCTTTTTTTACTCAGAAACATGAATTTAACTACAGATATTTATTAATGTTGAATAGGAGCATCTAATATATATTGCTGCCTCTCTTAGCTGTGTATAAAATGAGTTTCTTATCAGTTTATTTAGCAGCCTTCATTAATTATTTTGAGGAATACTTGTCCTCTACTGAGATAGTAATAATGCCCTGGCTGATTAATTACCAGTGCAGATGGGACAATGACTTAATATATTACACCCCAAAAGAGGAAACTTTAAGATTAGTGGTTTTGTGATTAGATTATGCCGCCTAATGGTTGGGACCCTAGCATCGATCTTTCCCTTCTACCAATAGCACATAGGTTTTACATTGAGCCAAATTAATCTCTTCTATATTTTGGCTGTGGTAAAGGTATGATTAACCCACCTCTGATCACAGTGGAAGCCCTAGTGACTTGAGTCAAGTTCTTATTGATCAAGGTGTTTTATTCTGGTTTAGGTTTATTTCCCAATGTAACCCAAAGAGACTGAGGTGACTGGCATGGTTATGCTACATGGTTGAAAACTCATAGCGTATTTGTTTTTCCCTTTGTTTGTTTTCTTTCAATGAGAGGAAGAAGGAGTGAAAATAAAGTTGTCTTACCTGGCAAAGTGGAGTGGAGAGTATCACCTCTACACCGATTTGCCACTCTGATGACACCACTGACCTCTGAATCACTTAGTCTGGAGCCAGCCCTCCTCTGTACTCTTTATAAGATTCAATATTTTTGTTCTCAATTTTAGTTTGAAATATTCTGTACCAGGTTTGATCTTGTTTTACCAGTTTAGGAAATTTTCTTCTCCCTTGCCGTGGTAGGCATAATAATGGCCCCACGTGGATATAACTTCCCAATCTCTGGTACCTGTAAATATCACCTTATGAAGAAAAATAGGTTTTGAATAAATTAAATTAAAGATCTTGAGATGGAGATATTATCCTAGATTATCCAGGCAGGTCCTAATTGCAATTGCAATGTCCTATGATAGGCAGAGGGACATTAGACAGACAGAAGATGAGACGATAAGGTGAAAACAAACGGATATAAATTGGAATGGTGCAACCAGAAGCCAAGATTGCCTGTAGTCAACAGAACCTGGAAGAGCAGGGAATCAATTCTCGCCTAGAGATTTCAGAAGGGGTGCAACACTGCAGACACCTTGATTTGCCCCAGTGATACTGATTTTGGATGTCTGGCCTCTAGAACTGTGAGGCACTAAATTTCTGTTTGTGATAATGTTACAAAATGTGTAGTAGTTTGGTAAGGCAGCAGAATACAAAACACTTGCAAATAAATTATTTCTAATTAACATAGAGGCAAGAATCAAGCACAGATGTAACACCAAGCACTCTGTTCCACAATTTATCAAAGGAGATAGGATGAAGACACCAGACACAAATATTGTTCAAAACCATTCTCACATATATGTATGTTATAAACCTCTCTTTCACTCTTTCTTTCTTTCTTTCTTTCTTTCTTTCTTTCTTTCTTTCTTTCTTTATGTCTTAATGTGCTGTGTTTGTTTATAACTTAGTGTTGGTCTCTCCTGTATACCATTCTTGATGTTTCTGAATGTGTTTGAAACACACTCCAAGTTCTGCAGCACATATATGAACTTGAATACATTTACAAGGAAAAGAGAAGTAAAATGCAGTCCCACTTTGTTTCATTAAAATATATGCACACAAACTGATTTGGATGAATTTTTACTAGCATTTTTAGCACCTATTGTATTTTTATAGAAAATTTTGATGTAGGGAGCTGACATAGTAAGTTCAAACAGTTAATTTTTTGTGATGTTTTTTCTAGCTTATATACCACATGAAAACACAGTGAAAACATGTAAACACTTCTTATTTTGTTTTGGGGAAAATAAAATGTCAAACTTCAAAAAATGAAAGTCCTTGTGGTTATAAGATGTGTATTTTATGTTCCTATTATTTATTTTTTGACACTAACTAAAATATGTTTCTTTTGTTCACTAATAATGACATTTTTACATTTTAGATATAATTTCTAAAATGTAGCACATAGTCATTTCAACCACACTGGCCATTTTTGAGTTTCTGAGTTTCTGTTTCTTGACCACGCCAACCATACCCTCCTGAGGTTCACTGCACCTGCTGTCCGCTTTATTTAAACATGTCCCCCAGCCTGTCCCTGGCTCCCTTCCTCGCGTATGAAAATGTCATTTTTACCACAAAGACCTTTTCTAAATAGCCTGTATATAATCTTCATTTCTATCTCCTTATTTCTGCTTTATATATAATTTCTTTTCACTTACCACTTAACATAGCATATATTTGTTATTTTTTTCACAATCTGTCTGTTTGCCCTCCTTCCCACACCATTTTCTACTTGCCCACAGCATGCACATTGCCATATAGGGCAAACATAGTTGGCTGTTTTGTATACTTCTATATCCCCAAACCCTAAAACACAACTAGGACAATTTGGGGGCTCAATAATTTTTGTTCAATCAGTAAAATAATAGATACTTGTAAAAATGTTTTATATTTCAGGGCACCTGGGTGGCTCAGTTGGTTGAGCATCTAACTCTTGATTTTGGCTTAGGTCATGATCCCAGGGTTGTGGGATGGAGCCCAATGGGCTCTGTGCTGAGGGTGGAACTTGTTTAAGTTCTCTCTTTGTTTCCCTCTCTCTCTCTCTCTTCCTTGGCAGAGGGAGGTGATTAGGTATCACCCTGCTCCCACTCTCGCTCTCTCTCTCAAATTTAAAAAAAAAATTTATATATATGTATGTATCTTTATACATAAGTTTATGCCAAAATATTTAAATATGAATATATATGTATATATATACATACATATATATTTATATTTAATATATATTTAAATATTTATGTTTAAATATTTTGGCATAATATATTTATATTAAATATTTATATTTAAATATTTTGGCATAAACTTATGTATAAAGACCAAGATAACAAATTTACTCACTTCTATCAACCTTGATCTTCATATCTTTTATTATAAGTGGTGTTGGAGCCTGTCAGATACCTGGTCAATGGCATCTACCTCCATCCCACCTCAGTGAAAGATACCAACATGAATTTTGTGTTTATCCTTCTGTGTATGTTTTCTTAAGTTTTAATACATATTTCTGCATCCAGAATAGTATGTATCGTACTCTCTTACGTATTTTTTCAATATTATAGACATAGCATCAGGGTGCATGTGTCATTTTTCTTCCCTGTACTTGCTTTTTCCCTTCAACGTTATTAGACTTTTTCAGATTGTTGTTGAAAATGGTAGTACCAGAGGGGGCTCAGTCGGTTGAACATCCAGTGTCAGCTCAGGTCATGATCTCATGGCTCAATTCTGAGCCCCACATCGACCTCACTGCTGGCACTGCAGACCCTGCTTTGGATCCTATGTCTGCCTCTCTCTCTCTCTGACCCTTCTTTGCTCACTCTCTCTCTCTTAAAAATAAATGAATATTAATAAAAAAGAAAATGGTTGTACCAGCCTATAGCAGTATAAGTTCCTTTTGTTTCTTATTTTCTTGTTATTATCTGATTGTAATTTTGCCTATATAATAGATGTTAAATGGCAATTTGTTGCTTTTTTTTAAATTTACATTTCTCTGATTACTGGTGACGTAGACCTTTATGTTATTGTTTTATTTATATTATACTTTTTCTTCTAAGAAATAGCTCTAAATCAGCTCTACACTTTGGTCACTTTTTTTCTTATTTTTAATAGATCTTTCATATTCTGAGTAATACCTTTTTGGTGGTAAGCATTTCAAACAGCTGTTCTGAAATTGTGTCTTGCCTTATAATTTTGTTTATAGTATCTTTTGTTATGCAGAATAATTTAATTTTTATTACAAATATATTTAATATATTTTGTTTGGTTTTTGGATTCTTTATGATGTGCCTATGCCTAAGAAATCCTTGCCTATTTTAGGGGTGCCTGGGTGGCTCAGTCGGTTAAGCATCCGACTTCAGCTCAGGTCATGATCTCACAGTTTGTGAGTTCAAGCCCCGTGTCGGGCTTTGTGCTGACAGCTCAGAGCCTGGAGCCCGGTTCAGTTTCTGTGTCTCCCTCTCTCTCTCTGCCCCTCCCCCACTCATGCTCTGTCTCTGTCAAAAATAAATAAACATCAAAAAAAATTAAAAGATATCTGATTCATGAGTAGTGATAAGCCACTAATGTCTATTTTACCATTATATCCCATTTATTTTCTATCCATCTATCTGTCTATATTTTGATGTATATATTCCATTATGTCTATTTCTATGTCTATATATGTCTTAATGTATATGTATATATATATGTATATATATATATATAAAGTGACATTTTCATTATATCCTTTTATGTCACTAATTTATTTTCATAGAAAATGTATTCTACTTATGTTGCAAATAAAGACTTTCTTGCATTTTTTAAATTGCCTTTATTTTAAATTTTGATTTCCCCAACCAAAAATAAAAAGAGCAGAAATTATACACTTATAAAATCTTTAAATAAATAAAAATTTAGATTACAGTTAAAGTGTTGTTTTCTAATCTTATTTTTGGAATTGAGAATTTTTCCAGCAAAAACACGAGTCTGCTGCTGAGCTTTCTGATGTTTATTAACATTGTTTTATGTGAATTGTTCCCAATTCAAACTATAAAATCTCAGGAAAATGTCCAAATAGCCCTCAGTAGCTATAAGAAAATTCTGTAAAAGCTAATAAAAATGTCCATATCCCATAGTATATATATTTTGTATCAAAGATGTCACGGTTCCTTCTCAGTGTTACCATCTGCTATTTCAGGATCTCATGATTGCCTCAAACAAGGATAAAGATTTCTTTCTATGAATGTACATTTTTACATTTAATATTCTTATAAAATAATTCTTATAAAATAATAGTTTATTGCTATACTCTGTTATTTTTCCATTTTGAAAGGATGATTTGGCATTTTTTAAGCAAAATGTTTAAAAGATTTATACACATGTACACACACACACAGAGTCTTGGGTATATGTGATTTAATTTCTTTCATGTTTGCTGTCAAAATTTTGTAAGAGATTAGGGTGTAATCAGTAAAAATACCAAATTTATTTTCTGTAAATTTTTCCTTGTCCTGTTATGTGTTTTTACCACAGGATACTTATAGATATGTATCAAAGATATTGCAAATTGCTAGTTTTATCATTAATGCTTTGTCATAAAAACCTCTTGACAGCTACACTTTTTGCACAGTCTAATTTCTTGAATGTTATTTACTCATGTTACATTCTTTATGTTGATGTTTGATGAAAATATTCAGTAATTCAAAAAATAGGTACTAAACATTTACTTTGTGCTGGGCACTTTTTAGGTGTTTAGGAGACATTAGTAAGCATAATGAAGATCTCTGCTTCATCGAATTTATTTATTCATATGAACTGGAATAAGAGGAGTTAGAAATAAAAACTAAAATAATAATTTATTGTATAGACTGTTAGAAATTTAAATGAATGCTATAAAGAAAAAAAAATTAAAAAATGTAAAGGATGTAGTTTTCTTGGTACAGTCAAGAAAAAATAACATATTTGGATCATTTGGGGCAGTACTACCCAAAGTAGAATCCACAAGACAGAGCTAGTCCCTGGATTATTTGTTTCTAATTTGTATCAGTTATTTGTCACACCAATTCTGGATAACAGGCTATTCCAAAAGCAAATGGTTTAGGACAATAACTTATCATGTCTATAGTTCTGACCATCAAAGCCAGGTTTCATTTATCTTCTCTGGGTTTGCTTATGCATCTGTGATAAACTAGACAGTTGGCTAGCGTTTGACTGGCATAGAATGACCTCAACTGGGGAAGATTAGTTCTGCTAATGTTTCGCACATTTCCACAGTACTAAACGGGGAATGTTATTGTAGAAAAGGTAGAGGAAAAAGAAAGAGAAGTAACAAAAGTGTTAAAGTGTTTTCTTTTTCTTTTCTTTTTTTTTTTTCCAGACTTTGCTTGAATTAAATTTGTTCTTGTCCTGTTGGCCAAAATAAGTCATGTGACTGACACCAGAGTCAAGGTATGATAATTTGGTTGGAACACCCACTTGCAAATTAATATATATGACATAAAGAACTTGAACATAGGATCAGGACAGGATGTGATTGCTCTGATGCAAGTTAATGAGAAGTAAATGATTTACTTGAGCCACATGATCAAAATAATTATAAAGTTAATGTTATTAGTGTTAACATATAATGAACTAATTTAATTCTACATCTGTAAATATTTGATAAATATTTGTTGGATGATAAACAACTAGATAGTAGATACTGTTTGAATTAAGATACATATTACAATAAGATGCCTCTCTTTTAAAGAGAACTAAAACATTTGTTCTAAAATGCAAACACTTTTCTGCAAGAAAAAAAAAATGGTGTTGTAATAGTGTCCTAGGAGTGAAAGAATCCCAATGGAGTGGTGTTGAGAAGGAAGGAGGAACTGAAGGTAACCTTGAGAGATGGTGTATCACATCTTGCAGGTTCATCTATCTAGTACCTATTAATCTCACATTCTTTACTGTAAGAATCATGATGTGATTCAGAGTGAGCATGTTCTGGGGGAAAAAAACAACAATAACAAAACCATAGTTTTCTTATCTCTCCAGGTGACTTGATTCATGACATTGTCTTACCAATGAGGTAGAAGTGGTTGTCTACAGCTCTAGGCTTTCAAGTAGGTTATTGATTTTTGGTTTAAAAAGTATGAACAATTGCATTTAGAGAAGCACCAATAACACTTAGTATATTAAATTTAACAAAAAAAAACATTCAAGAGTGCTTCATGGAAAACTAGAAAACCTTACTGAGAGAAAATAAAATAAGATCTAACTAAATGGAGTAGATAGGACAAGTAATTGTTAAGATGCCCATACCACCAAAATGGATCTATTGACTCAGTGAAAAATCTGATAAATCTCAAGAAAAATATTGGTAGATACTAATAAATTCATACCAATATCTACATGGTACAATTAATAACCTAGATAAGACAAATAATCTTGAGAAAAAGATCTCCCTGTCTTTAAGTTCTAGAGAAAACTTCAATAATCAGAACAATATATTATTGGTGAAATAATAGAAAAAATATGTCAATGAGAGAGAACAGATTGTTCAGAAAGAGGCCCACATATTTATGGTCAAATCATTTTGACAAAAATGCAAAGACTATTCAATGGGGAAAAAAGTCTTTGAAACAAATGGAGCTGAAATAACCAGATAAGTTTATGAAAACGTGCACTGAAGTCTCTACCTTACACAATTCACAATAAATAAGTTATACCTAAACATAAAGCTATAGTAGAATAATTCTAGGAGATAATATAGTATATTTTTGCAACTTTAATGTAGCAAAGATTTTATGAAGACACTTAAAGTATTAAACTTAAAAAAACATATGATGTATTGAAGTTCAATGGAATTCCCATATATCTGTGTGTATTAGATAGATACATTGACAGATAAATAGATATAAATAGATAGATGTAGCTCAGTATGGACATGACAGGTATGTATATACAATATATTATTAACTTTAATGAATCAATAAGATAATAATAAGAAGAAGAAGAATGGCAAAAATTTTGGACAGATATGTCACAAAGAATATATACAAATAGCCAATATGCACATGAAAACTTGCTCAGTCCCATTAGTCATCAGGGAAATATGAATGAAAACCATATTGGTATACCACTACCCTCAGAAAAGAATTACTAAAATTGCAAATATTGACATGATCAATACGAGGATCAATCAATCCAGAGGATGTAAGATAACTCAAACTCTCATATAATTTCTAATAAGACATTAGTAAATAGACCAGGAATATAAAGTGCTTCATAGTTGTCATTACGGGAAAATGTTAGAGAACCAGAAATCTAGTTACCAATGCTGTGCCCTTTCAAAACATAAGTCATAGGGGCACCTGGGTGGCTAGGTCAGTTATGCGTCCAACTCTTGATTTTGGCTCAGATCATGATCTCATGGTTTGTGAGAATCCCCACATTGGGTTTTGTACTATAAGCACAGAGCCCACTTGGGATTCTTTTTCTCCCTCTCTCTTTATCCCTTTCCTGCTTGTGTGCACTCTCCCTCTCTCAAAATAAATACATAAACATTTTTTTAAATATTCAAAACCTAAGTCATAAAATCAATGACTTGCCCAATAGTGAAAATAAAGTCTAGTTCCTAACTATGGCCTACAATGTCTCAGGCATATGAATCATTATCTGACTACTCACTTTTTCTCTCTTTCTATTCACTGCATTCTAGCCATACTGATCCCCATTTCTTTACACACGTTTTCCCCCCAGACTCAGGGCCTTCATATATCTTATATTTTCTACCTAATATTCTTTTTCCAGATCTCCATATGGCTCTCTGATTTCATTCATCTCTCTCCTTAAATTTCATCTTTACAGAAATAACTTTCCTGGCATCTGTTCTTTATAATTTGAAAGACTAATTATTCTACATATACATCATCACTACTCTTATCTGTTCTATAATTTGTTTTGTATTATCTGTCTTATCTCACTAAAATATGAGCTCTGTGAGATTTTAACTCTTTCATTTACTGTTGTATTTCTAATAGTCATTAGAATAGTGCTTGGCACATAGTTGTCACTCATTAAGTGGTACTGAACAAAGGGATGGGTGGTAATTTAGAGTTTGGCATCTGGGAAAATTTCTTGTCCACAACATATGGTTAAAACTTTATAACCATTTTTTTATTTTTTTATTATTTTTCACATTTAATTTAAACACAAGATTTGTCTTTCTACATAATCTAATCCACAATATGGTCAAAATAAATTATTATGAGGTAGCATCTGGACCAGTTGTATTGATATTTTTTTTTAAAAATCATGAATATTCACATATTTTACCAAGGTTCTTAATTATCCTTAGCAGGTGTTTTCAATACACAAACCCTTCTCCATCACATATTTGGAATTTTATGGCTACCTCCACACTAATGAACATTTGGAAAAAATTGAATACTACAAAGCATGCATGGTTGTAACTCTTAGAACTTTGAGTTCAATTTGAGATCTAATTTTATTTAGAACTGCCAAAAAATAAATTGCTGCTGATTAAATTTAGACCAATAATTCAGAGACATATTACCTCCTAATTAGAAAAAGAAAAGTAAGAAACGATGCCCATAAGAAATGATGTTTTCTTTATTCAGCGGAATTTGTAACATTGCTACCTATAGAATACTTTTGACTATTATGAACTTGGCAGTTGATACAAATATACATGATACAGATATCTTGGTTGTAAGGAATAGAAGGTAACTTATGCTAATGAACATAAAAATTGACTAAAGGGATATCAAGTATCTGCAGACATTTGGGAGGAAATGAAAAGAAAGCCCAAGAATGGGATCCTGTATTTTGAAATAGCAATGTGTGAGAAGATCATAGTGAAACTGAGGCATTGAGCCTCTAAATTTTGTTGAGTCTTCTTTATCAGTGGAAGGGTTCTCCCAACCCCTTGCCTCCCTATCTCAAGAAGCAGCCTCCCCACCCCTGCTGGTATTGGCCTCTCCACCCACCATGGTACCTTCTTTTCCAATGCTGTCTGAGGGGATTAATATTGTATTGCCTAAAAAAAACTGTAATGATTTTTCCTGAGACAGCTGCTGTGCAAAACAATGCTGATTCTCCTTAGAACCCAGCCTTACCATTCCCCTTTGCTAGAAGTAGAACCAAGCCCCTGCAGGCCCCTAAAGTTGAGGTGCATCCAACATGTGACCCATGAGTAGCTGTGTTACATTGCAAAAGAACTACCTGAGGGGGGCCTGGATGGTTCAGTTCGTTAGGCATCTGATTCTGGATTTCAGCTCAGGTCATGATCTTCCAGTTCATGAGTTGGAGCCCCACATAGGGCGCTGTACTGACAGTATAAAGCTGACTTGGAATTCTCTCTCTCTCACTCTCTCTCTGCCCCTCCCCTGCTCATTCTCTCTCTCTCTCTCTCTCTCTCTCTCTGAAAATAAATAAACATTAAAAGCAAAGATGTACCTGAGGTTTTCTTTTTAATAAATCAAGGAAACATATGTGGGGATGGATAATAATGATATGGGATAGTGGTGTAAGGAATACAAAGTTGGACAGGCCAGATTTAATAATAGAGGTTCACTGAACAGAGATTCAGCATTTGATTTTTTGGTTGGCTGAAACCTGGATGAAAAGGTGGTCCACAGTGAATGAGTTAGAAATATCACAGCTGTCTTGGATTAATGTAGAAGAAGAGATCCAAAGGCTTAGAGAGTTTGAAATATCAGAGCATATTTGTCATTTCAGACATACTCACACATACTATGAGGGTCCAGAATGCATGCTTTTCACCGGTATTATCAGGATACGCTAATGAGAGGAGTCCTGACGTGCTTGAATAGCGCTGTGATTATTCTTCTGTTTAGGTCCGACCACAGAGTGGGAACTGCAGTCCCTGAATTAGGAAACCAGGATGCAGTTGCAGTAATTAGATGCTTGGGTGGTAGGGCAAAGTGATGGCACTCAGCTACCAGAGCTAAAGTGAGTATAGTTTCGGTGACAGACAGCATGTTGAGTCAAACAGCAACAGAATAGTCTGATTCACGCAGATCTCGGCATTGGCTGCTCGGTTCTGGTGCGCCTAGGATTTGTTCCATCTGACTCATCCTACAACCAGAGATGACGCACAATGCGTAGCGGGCGTCTTTGGTCTTTGGAGGCACCTATTTCTCTTTTGGGTGTTACTCCAACCCATTTATCAAGAGACCAGAAAAGCTGCTGGTTTTGAGCAAGGTGCAGAACAAGACAAGGCTGTGCAGTAGGTTCCAGACTGCTGTGTAGGGTGCCTGCCACTTGGACCAGGTGATCCAGCGAACTCAGTGGTGACTGAAGTATAAAAATGACAATAGGGATGCTGTTTCGAGCCTTTGGTAAGGCCCTAACGGTGAATAACAGTGCAGACCCTTAGGATTTGAGAGCAAAGATCTGCTATCCTCCACAGATAGCTACCATCTTTCTGAGAAGCAGTTTCTTGCCTGCTACTAGGCCTCTCTAGAGACCAAACACTTAGCCACGGGCCACCATGGGATCTGAGCTGCCCATCATGAACTGGGTGTTACATGAGCCACCAAACCGTAAAGGTGGCTGTGCATAGCATCATTCCGCCAACCAATGTAAATGGTATATATGTGGCAGAGACTAGGCAGGCCCTAATGGCACAAGTGCGTCACATAAAGAAGTAGTCCAAATGTCCATGGTCCCCACTCCTGCTATGCTGTTTTCTCTCTTCCAGCCTGCACCTGTGGTCTCCTGAAGAATTCCTTAAGATCAGTTGGCAGGGGAAGAGAAGACTCAGACTTGGTTTAGAGATGGTTCCATATGATAGGCAGTACCTGAAGGCAGCCAGCTGTAGTACTACAGCTCTTTTCTGGGATATCCTTGAAGGACAATGGTGAAGGGATGTTCTCCCAATAGCTGGAACTTCTAGTAGTGCACTTGTGTTTTCACTTTATAATATGCACTTATACACTGATGAATACTGAGCTCCCGTAGCTCTTCTCCAGTACCTCCTTGGTGCATATTGAGTAAGTCTTCCAGATGGATGTGGTGTTAGGTGTCTGAGTGCTGAAGTATTTCATTAGCCTATCTCACGTCAGCACAGCACTCAACATGCTCTCCATTAGGGTGGCATTCAGGGCTTCCAGCCTGACCTTGTGGCTGTTCTGCAAGGAATTCAGGATAAGGTTGGTAAGGCCACATCTCTTGGGATATTCTGCACTGCAGCTAGAGGAAGAGGTGCACTTAACATAACAATAAAGCTTTGTGCTTTCTAACTTTCCCTGGTATAACCTCACAATATGCTTTCATTTTAAATTATAAAATGCCATACTGTGCATTTTAACTTTACTTTTAAAAGCGAAAAATGATTCAAATTACTTATATAAAGATATGTTGGATTTATGAGAGCTGTGCCAAGCAAATAAATTACAGGAACCAGAGGATATTTCTCCTCAAAAACAGTAGTCGTTTCATACCACACATAGATACAAGTTCATTAAAAGCCACTTAGTGATGAATTAGAAACTCACCAATATTTTTAGTCAGTTTTATTATCATTAAATGTAGGTCTTATTATTTTTACTTTGGAATATTTGCTTAATGTACCACAATTGATATCTGTGAAATAATAAACAAGTATTATAGAGAGATTTCCTGGGAGAAAGAAGGCTGGGGATTATCAAGATGTGAAAAAAATGCAGCTGAAGAGTTTTAGCCCCACAGCACAACTCACAAGACAACTCTCCGAATCACACCGGGAGTGATTACCTAAGGGAAACAATTCAGGAACCCATTCACTGCATCTAATTTCATCAATGCCCACATTCTTACTGGGAAAAGTGTACTTGTCGCTAGTATTTATCTGAGTAAAAAGTAGCTTTATTTCTTGCTGTTCAGATAACTTTCTTAATACTCTTAGAGATAAAGATTTAGAAGACAAGATCTACAACCAGAAAAGACTTCAGATAAAGCATATGCTTCTGAAAGCTGAAAGCATCAAGCAAAATATTTCTATAAAGAGAATAATATTGAATGCTTTATAAATACAAATGAATCACTTTAGTATGTACACTTTTTCCTTTTATTTAAAGTCATAAGAGTGATGTTGTCATGTTAAGATTTTTTTTAAATTAATGTGAGTCACGTACATGTTAAAAACACATGTGGCAAGGTATAATCCGGTAGCAAAATGCAGACATTATTCTCAATGACATTGATTACATTTAATGCTATTGTTCAGAAAATTTTGTGTTTTTTTTTTTTTCCAACGTTTATTTATTTTTGGGACAGAGAGAGACAGAGCATGAACGGGGGAGGGGCAGAGAGAGAGGGAGACACAGAATCGGAAACAGGCTCCAGGTTCTGAGCCATCAGCCCAGAGCCTGACACGGGGCTCGAACTCACAGACCGCGAGATCGTGACCTGGCTGAAGTCGGACGCTTAACCGACTGCGCCACCCAGGCGCCCCTGTGTTTTTTTAATAAAATGATCATTTTAAATCATTTAACTTTTTATTGAGACAGAGTGAGAGACAGAGAAAGAGAGAGAGAATGAGCAGGGGAGGGGCAGTGAGAAGCGGGGACTGAGGATCCGAAGCAGGGTCTGTGCTTACAGCAGAGAGCCTGATGTGGGCCTCGAACTCACAAACTGAGATCATGACCTGAGCTGGAGTTGGGATACTTAACCAACTGAGCCATCCAGGTGCCTATTAAATCATTTAACTTTTTAAAAAATAATTTGCTGTGATCCATCTAAATCTGTGTTTGCTTGCTCTAAACATGATGCAACGAAAATAAAGCTACTAATCAAAGGAAAGAAGTTTCAGCCATGACATAATGTCTATTTCTTTTTTTTTAATTTTTTTAAATTTAAATTTAATTTTTTTTATTTACATCTAAATTAGTTAGCATATAGTGCAACAATGATTTCAGGAGTAGATCCTTAATGCCCCTTACCTATTTAGCCCATCCCCCCCCCACAACTCCTCCAGTAACCCTTTGTTTGTTCTCCATATTTAAGAGTCTCTTATGTTGTGTCCGCCTCTCTGTTTTTATATTATTTTTCGCTTCCCTTCCCTTATGTTCATCTGTTCTGTGTCTTAAAGTCCTCATATGAGTAAAGTCATATGATGTTTGTCTTTCTCTGACTAATTTCACCTAGCATAATACCCTCTAGTTCCATCCACATATTTGCAAAAGGCAAGATTTAAGTCTTTTTGATTGCCAAGTAATACTTCATTGTATATATATACCATATCTTCTTTATCCATTCATCTATCAATGGATATTTGGGCTTTTTCCATACTTTGGCTATTGTTGATAGTGCTGCTATAAACACTGGGGTGCACATGCCCCTTCGAAACAGCATATCTGTATCCCTTGGATAAATACCTAGTAGTGCAATTGCTGGGTCATAGGGTAGTTCTATTTTTAATTTTTAGAGGAAACTCCATACTGTTTTCCAGAGTGGTTGCCCCTGCTTGCATTCCCACCAGCAATGCAAAAGACATCCTCTTTCTCCACATCCTCGCCAACATCTGTTGTTGTGTGAGTTGTTAAAGTTAGCCATTCTGACAGGTGTGAGGTGGTATCTCATTGTGGTTTTGATTTGTGTTTGCCTGATGATGAGTGATGTTGAGCATTTTTTTCATGTGTCAGTTGGCCATCTGGATGTCTTCTTTGGAGAAGTGTCTATTCACGTCTTTTGCCCATTTCTTCACTGGATTATTTGGTTTTTGGGTGTTGAGTTTGATAAGTTCTTTATAGATTTTGGATAATAACTCTTTATATGATAGGTCATTTGCAAATATCTTCTCCCATTCCGTTGGCTGCCTTTTAGTTTTGCTGATTGTTTCCTTCACTGTGCAGAAGCTTTTTTATTTTGTGAGGTCCCAATAGTTCATTTTTGCTTTTGTTTCCCTTGCCTCTGGAGACGTGTTGAGTAAGAAGTTGCTGCCGCCAAGGTCAAAGAAGTTTTTCCCTGCTTTCTCCTTGAGGATTTTGATGGTGTCCTGTCTTACATTTAGGTCTTTCATCCATTTTGACTTTATTTTTGTGTACGGTGTAAGAATGTGGTGTAAGAAAGTGGTCTTCTGCATGTCGTTGTCCAGTTTTCCCAGCACCACTTGCTGAAGAGACTGTCTTTATTCCATTGAATATTCTTTCCTGCTTTGTCAAAGATTAGTTGGCCATACATTTATGGGTCCATTTCTGGGTTCTCTATTCTGTCCCATTGATGTGTCTGTTTTTGTGCTAGTACCATATTGTCTTGATCATTACAGCTTTGTAGTATAGCTTGAAGTCTGGGATAGTGAGGCCTCCAGCTTTGGTTTTCTTTTTCAAGATTGCTTTGGCTATCCAGGGTCTTTTCTGGTTCCATACAATTTTTAGGATTATTTGTTCTAGCTCTGTGAAGAATGCTGGTGTTATTTTGATAAGGATCGCATTGAATATGTAGATTGTTTTGGATAGTATCAACATTTTAACAATATTTGCTCTTCCTATCCAGGAGCATGGAATATTTATCCATTTTTTTTGTGTGTCTTCTTCAATTTCTTTGATAAGCTTTCTATAGTTTTCAGTGTATAGATTTTTCACCTCTTTGGTTAGATTTATTCCTAGGTATTTTATGGTTTTTGGTGCAATTGTAAATGGGATCGTTTCCTTGATTTCTCTTTCTGTTGCTTCATTATTGGTGTATAGGAATGCAACCGATTCCTGTGCATTGATTTTCTATCCTGCAACTTCGCTGAATTCATGAATCAGTTCTAGCAGTTTTTTTGTGGAATCTTTTGGTTTTCCATACAGAGTATCATGTCATCTGCAAAGAGTGAAAGTTGGACCTCCTTCCGGCTGATTTGGGTGACAGTTATTTCTTTGTGTTGTCTGATTGCAGAGGCTAAGACTTCCAATATTATGTTGAATAACAGTGCGAGAGTGGACATCCCTGTCTTGTTCCTGACCTTAGGGGGAAAGCTCTCAGTTTTTCCCCATTGAGGATGATATTAGCGTTGGGTCTTTTGTATATGGCTTTTATGATCTTGATGTATGATCCTTCTATCCCTACTTTCTTGAGAGTTTTTATCTCTCAAGGAAGGATGCTGTATTTTGTCAAATGATTTCTCTGCTTCTATTGAGAGGATCATATGCTTCTTGTCCTTTATTTTATTGATGTGATGAATCACACTGATTGTTTTGTGGATATTGAACCAGCCCTGAATCCCAGCTATAAATCCCATTTTGTCGTGGTGAAAACAAAAATTTATTGTATTGTTGGAGACGGTTGGCTAATATCTTGAGGATTTTTGCATCCATGTTCATCAGGGAAATTGGTCTATAGTTCTCCTTTTTAGTGGGGTCTCTGTCTGCTTTTGGAATCAAAGTAATGCTGGCTTCATAGAAAGAGTTTGGAAGTTTTCCTTCCATTTCTATTTTTTGGAACAGCTTCAGGAGAATAGGTGTTAACTCTTCCTTAAATGTTTGGTAGAATTCCCCTGGAAAGCCATCTGGCCCTGGACTCTTGTTTTTTGGCAGATTTTTGATTACAGACTTGATTTCTTTACTGGTTATGGTTCTGTTTACATTTTATATTTCTTCCTGTTTCAGTTTTGGTAGTGTATATGTTTCTAGGAATTTGTCCATTTCTTCCAGATTGCCTTTTTTATTGGCATATAATTGCTCATAACATTCTCTTATCATTGGTTTTATTTCTGCTGTGTTGTTTGTGATCTCTCCTCTTTCTTTCTTACTTTATTTATTTGGGTCCTTTCCTTTTTCTTTTTGATCAAACAGGCTAGGGGTTTATCAATTCGGTAATTCTTTCAAAGAACTAGCTTCTGGTTTCACTGATCTGCTCTACTGGTTTTTTGGTTTCAATAGCATTAATTTCTGCTCTAATCTTTATTATTTCCTGTCTTCTGCTGTTTTGGGGTTTTATTTGCTGTTCTTTTTCCAGCTCTTTAAGGTGTAAGGTTAGGTTGTGTATCTGGGACCTTTCTTCCTTCTTTAGGAAGGCCTGGATTGCTATATACTTTCCTCTTATGACTGCCTTTGATGCATCCCAGAGGTTTTGGGTTGTAGTGTTGTCATTTTCATTGGCTTCCATATACTTTTTAATTTCCTCTTTAACTTCTTGGTTAGCCCATTAATTCTTTAGTAGGATGTTCTTCAGTCTCCAAGTATTTGTTACCTTTCCAAATTTTTTCTTGTGGTTGATTTTGAGTTTCATAGCATTGTGGTCTGGAAATATGCACGGTATGATGTCAATCTTTTTGTACTTGTTCATGGCTGGTTTGTGTCCTAGTATGTGGTCTATTCTGGAGAACTTTCCATGTGCACTGGAGAAGAATGTATATTCTGCTGCTTTAGGATGAAATGTTTTGAATTTATCTAAGTCCATCTGGTCCAGTGTATCATTCAAAGCCATTGTTTCCTTGTTGACTTTTTGATTAGATGATCTGTCTATTGCTGTGAGTGGGGTGTTGAAGTCCCCTACTATTATGGTATTACTATCAATGAGTCTCTTTATGTTTGTGATTAATTGATTTATATATTTGGATGCTTTCACATTTGGTGCATAAATATTTACAATTGTTAGGTCTTCTTGGTGGATAGACCCCTTGATTATGATATAATGTCCTTCTGCATCTCTTGATACAGACTTTATTTTAAAGTGTAGATTGTCTGATATAAGTATGGCTACTCCGGCTTCCTTTTGTTGGCCATTAGCATGATAGATGGTTCTCCATCCCCTTATTTTCAATCTGAAGGTGTCTTTAGGTCTAAAGTGGGTCTCTTGTAAGCAAAATATAGATGGATCTTGTTTCCTTATCCATTCTGTTACCCTATGTCTTTTGACTGGAGCATTGAGTCCATTGACGTTAAGAGTGAGTACTGAGAGATCGAATTTATTGCCATTATATTGCTTGTAGACTTGGAGTTTCTGGTGGTGTTCCCTGGTCCTTTCTAGTCTTTTTTGCTTTTGGTCTTTATTTATTCATTACTTTTTTTCATCTTTTCTCCCCTCAGAGTGTCCCCCTCAAAATTATTTGCAGGGCTAGTTTAGTGGTCACAGACTCCTTTAATTTTTGTTTGGGAAACTTTTTATCTCTCCTATTTGGAATGACAACCTTGATGGATAAAGAATTCTTGGCTGCATATTTTTCTGATTCAGCACACTGAATATATCCCGCCACTCCTTTCTGGCCTGCCAAGTTTCTGTGGATAGGTCTGCTGGAAACCTGATCTGTCTTCCCTTGTAGGTTAGGGACTTTTTTTCCCTTGCTGCTTTCATGATTCTCTCCTTGCCTGACTATTTTGTGAATTTGACTATGATATGCCTTGTTGATGGCCAGTTTTTGTTGAATCTAATGGGGGTCCTCTGTACTTCCTGGATTTTGATGTCTGTGTCTTTCCCCAGGTTAGGAAAGTTTTCCACTATGATTTGCTCACATAACCCAATTTCTCTCTCTTCCTCTTCTGGGACCCCTATAATTCTGATGTTTTTCCTTTTTCATGAGTCACTGAGTTCTCTAATTCTTGAATCAGGCTCTTTTGCCTTAATCTCCCTCATTTTTTCTGCTTCATAATTATCCATAAGTTTGTCCTCTATATCACTGATTCTCTTCTGCCTCATCCATCGTTGCCGCTGTGGCATCCATTCGAGATTGCAGCTCAGCTATAGCATTTTTTAAAATTTCATCCTGACTAGCTTTTACTTCTTTTATCTCTGCAGAAAGGGATTCTAATCTATTTTCGACTCCAGCTAATATTTTTATTATCGTGATTCTAAATTCTGGTTCAGACATCTTGCTTGTATCTGTATTGGTTAACTCCCTCGCTGTCATTTCTTCCTGCTCTTTCTTTTGGGTGAATTCCTTCATTTTGTCATTTTGAAGGGAGAAAAGGAATTAATGGGGTAAAAAAATTAAAAGTAAAAAACATATTAAAGTTAAAAAAAATAAAAACAAACACACAAAATCGAATAAATGATCCTGGATCCTAGGTGTGTTTTGGTCTGGGTGTTGAAGGGGCCTTGATGGATTAGAGAAAAAAGGGGAAAGAAAAAAGAAAACAAAAAGGTAATCATTTGAAAATTTGAAAAAATGAATACAGTGAATAGACTAAATTGAAATGATGGAAGTAAAATAGAATTTGAAAAAAAATTACACCAAAGTAAAAAAAAATATATAGTAGAAAAAAACAAATATATTTTTTAATAAAAATTGAAAATAAAAATGATTTTTTTCTGTCTCTGTATTCAAGAAAAAGAAAAATGAAAAAAAGAAAAAAGGAAAAAAAGGAAAGAAAATTGAATAGATGGACCATTGAACAGGCTGAAACACGACTGAAATTACATTGTTTTCCCCTAGAAGTCTAACTATGAAGCGCTTTATAGTCCTAAACTAAGCAGGTGGAGAGACTTGTGTTCCTGAAGAGGGAGGTTGGCCCAGTTGGGCGGGGCTCAGTGTAATGGCTCCGTTCCCCAGTAGATGGCGCTGCTAGCCTACTGGGGTGGATTACTGCGGCACTCATAGGTGCGTATGCGCATGCGCAGGAGCGGTCAAAATGTCGTCACCCACATACCCAGTCTCTAGTATCGAACCTCTGTTCTTCTAGATCAGCAGTTGTGCACCTGTCCTTTGTCTTTGGCTTCCGTCCATTCTCCGTTTTTACACAGTCCGTGACCAGGCCCCAGGCAGCACCTCCCTCCTGAGTGTTGTCTCAGATGTGGCTGTTTTTCCCAACCCCTTACTTCTGAGGGACTGCGGCTTTGACCCCTTCTGCCCCTTCTGCAGGAGGTTCTCACCGAGCAATGGCTGGGTGCTGGCCACACCCAGGAACGTTAGCAGGACCGTGATGCTGCCACCTGTGCCCAGAGACCGTGCCAGCCTGCCCCAGGAAAAGGTCACACGATCGTGTAGCAGCAGCATTTCAGGGATTATGGAAAATCACAACACACATCTGGCACCAGGCTTCACCCTTAACGACCTTGTTCTAGCACCAGCGAATGTGGTTGTTCCCCCCAGGTCCACGGGGCCTTGCCTTTGGGGGACCCACACAGCCTCTACCAGGTGTCCTCCCAGCAGGGGAACCGCCTCTCCCATGTGGCCTGAAAAACCCCGGACTCCACTCTGCTCCTGGGAATTCGCCCTTCTCACCAGAGCACCACCAGGTATCGAGCTGCGGCATTTCAGACTCTGCACTCCCCCTGTTTATAGAGTCATAATGGAATATAAACCCTCTCCTTTCTCCTTTCTCCCTTTTTAGTTCAGTCCCTGCGGCTGTTTACACTTTTCCACTTTCTCTCCAGCTGCTTTTGGGGAGGGTGCTTTTCCCATATTTCCCCCCTGCCCCATCTCTGTCCTCTCTCCACTTGCAAAAGCGGCTCTCTGCCCTCCGCAGTTTCTCTCTCCCTCAGTTCACCTCTCCGCGCTGCATACCTGCTGAGTTCTGTGGTTCAGGTTGTGCAGATTGTTGTGTTAATCCTCAGATCAGTTTTCGAGGTGTGCAGGATGGTTTAGTGTTGGCCTGGCTGTATTTCATGGACGCGAGACACACAAAAACTTCCATGCTGTTCTGCCATCTTTCGACCTAATGTTTCAAATCAGCTATATTTGAAATAACACAAAAATTATTCCATCAACTAAAGTGTTTTGATTTACCTGTGAACACATTTTTGTCTAAGAACTTATGTTTAAATTTTATACATAAAAACACTTGCTGTTTTTGTTGACATAAGCTGCAATATGAGATAATTTTACATTTTCAAATAACTAACATTTACGAATTTGTAAAAATTGAATTGATGGATTATTTTATTCATCCTTTGTTAATCATTTTTTCCTCAAATTTTATTTTTAGTCTACTGTTTTATAAGGATAAACACTCTTATGTCCAAAATACAATAAATACTTGCTTCCTTGTATAAGTAGATGATAAGTATATGTATATACATACATTTGTGCGTATGGATGTCACATAATACATCAAAGTGCTGTCTGGTTTGCTGAGAACTTGTGCCTCATATTTTGTGTGCTTTTACGACACACTCTCATATTTAGAGAAGCACACACGCAAATGTTGGTGATGCAGTGATGCTTGCAATAATAGATCATCTTGAATGTGTTAAAATCTATACATAATCCAAAGATCTAATTGGTTATTCTTTATAATATTCTCCATAATCTTCTTCTAAATAAAATTTCAATTTACTTGGCATATTTAGAGTTTTCCTTGGCGATTTTATTGTAGATTCTAAGAAATATAAAATTGCATTTTAAAGTATAGCTATTCACATAATATATCCTTTCTAATCACGAATGTGCTACATCTAAAGATTCGGATAGTCACATGTCTAATTAGGTCTTTTGGCTTTTCTAGCTCCTATATTGATTATCATATTGTGCTTTATTTTAATGAGCATTCCTCCTTTTTTCTGCTAGACATGCTTTAGCACGGGAAAGCATAAACGTTTGGTTTATTAACACCTTTTATTACGATGTATTAGTGGACTGTACTTCTGTGACATAAAACCTGCTTATATAAAATGGTTAAACTATATTTAAGGTGGTCCAGGTGGTCAATAGTACCAGAGGGTCAGATATAGCCTTTGAAAAATATTTTTAGGAAAATTCAGAAGGCATTATTTAAAATATACTACTAATCTAGTACAAGTATTTGTATATTCAGAAATACTTGATATAGTGAGTGCCTAGGTTCTTTATTCTTAACATCCAGTTAGATATAGCCTCTTGAATATGAGTGGCACATTACAATGCAGGCAACTTCTGTATAGTTTTACAACAATAATTCGCCCAAAGCATTATTTTGTTGAGGGTTTAAAAGCACCAGGAAAATAACCCCAACCTTGAGTGACCAGGTCTGCTTCCTCCTTTAAATTAATTGTGTTGTTTTCCTGAATTCAGCAAGGCAGTATCATTTACTCAGTAAAGTCAAAAGGGACCTATTTATTTATTTTTTTTCTATTTCCTCAGCATCAAATCTGGCTGAATCCATCTTGTATATATTCCTTCAACCCCTCATTTTTTTTTCTTTGCCCATTGTCACTCTGTCATAGCTTATATCCTTGGGGTATATTACATTTTGGGTTATATCAATTTTGTACAAATTAAAAAAAATTGATTATTATGATCAACACATATGGGACCCCTGATATTTACTTTTGCTTACCTCCTATGTGACCTCCACACTGAGACCCAAGTGACAGGCACAAAATCAATCTGCATTTGTCATCATTCTTCTTAAAATCCTCTTAGGACATGGCACAAGGCCTCTCCTATTTTTCTACCATTCTCTCTCATCTCTCTGTCACATTTTTACTTCACTGTTACCAAACTACAGAAGTTTTCAACACATACATCCTTTTTCGTTGCCTCAATTTTTTTCTGTTCCCTGTGTCTGAAGACCTTTTAACCTCTTTACTGGCTCTCTCACCTTTTTTTTTTTTTTTTTAATAAAGTTTATTTATTTATTTTTTTGGAGGGAGGGGCACAGAGAGAGGGAGAGAGAGAGAATCGCAAGCAGGCTGTGCTTTGTCAGAGCCTGACATAGGGCTTGAACTCAGGAACCTTGAGATCATGACCAGAATCAAGGTCAAGCGTCCAATGCTTAACCTACTGAGCCAGCCAGGTGGCCTGAGGGCTTTCTCAGCCTTATTCCTCAATGCTCAATTGAGTGCTAAGAGCCTTCTTTGGCAACCCTGACCTATCTTTGACTTCCCAGCCTGCAATATGTGTCTCTTCTCCATTATCAGGTGCACTGGCTTGTCTCCTTTATTCTACATAGCATGCAAATGTCTGTGTTCTCATGCTTTGCCTGTTTCATGTTGTCCTATAAGCTGACTTTGGAATGCCAATGCTCTTTATACCCCAAAGTGCCTGAAGCAGAGTCAGATGTCACAGTTTCACAATTAGGTTGAAAAGAGCTTTCCCCTCATTCCTGTTTTCTCCCCTCATGCTATTCTTTCCCTTCATTTTATTTTTTTTTAACGTTTATTTATTTTTGAGACAGAGAGAGACACAGCATGAACGGGGGAGGGGCAGAGAGAGAGGGAGACACAGAATCGGAACCAGGCTCCAGGCTCTGAGCCATCAGCCCAGAGCCGGATGCGGGGCTCGAACTCGCAGACCGCGAGATCGTGACCTGAGCCGAAGTCGGACGCTTAACCGACTGAGCCACCCAGGCGCCCCCCTTTCCCTTCATTTTTACCACATGTTAATACCATTCGGAGGTCTTTTTCAATCCATAATGTCTGACCTGAAATATGTTTATTTATTTTCAAAGATGTATCAATATGTGCAATGAAACTGTGTGCAGAAAAACAGAGACCGTATATATAATATTTTTGCTCCTTCAGAAGAAAGTGCTAAAAATTAAAGTTGCAATTATGTGCCACGTATAAATTTTTGTCTAGGATTAAAGTAGATCATAAAAATATTAAAATTGTGTCTAAATGACAGTTAACTGATAATCCTTAAATGGAGTTAAAATCTATCAATTGTTGGGTATATTGGAAGATGATGTGGCACTGAACCAAGTTTCTGGTGTTGAGTACAATATTATCAAATGAAGAAAATTATCTCATTTAAATTCAGGTGTGATAGTAAATTCAGGTATGATAGTAAATTATATTCTCTTTTTAGCACAAACATGTTTATTCTGTTAAATCATGAGTGACAAATCATTGAAATAAATTAAATCTAGGTAAAAGGGTGGATAATACCAGTGACAACAAATTTGGCTTTCTTTTTCTCAGGGAACAATAATGTAAAAGTCTCCCTAGTAGCATTGTATGTATTTTTTTTTTCTCCTCAAAGATTGCAGTTACGTTTGTCCCAGAGAAATAAAGAATATGTTCATACATAAACCTGTACGCAGATGTTTAAAGCAGTTTTGTTTATAATAGCCAAAAACAAGAAACACTGAGATGTCCTTCAATGGGTAAATGACTTTGCAGACTGTGGTGGCCCATTCCTGCCATGGAATACTACCCAATAATAAAAAGCAACAGGCTGTTGACACATGCAACAACCTAAAGGTTGCTCAGTGAAAAAGTCAATTCTGCGCAGTGAACAAGTCAGTCCTCAAAGGTTATATATTGGATAATTCCACCTATATAACCTTTTTGAAATGACAAAATTGCAGAAATGGAGAATAGATTAGTGGTTGTCAGAGGAAGTGGAATAATGGGAAAATGGGTGTGGTTATAAAAGGACAACATGAAGGATCCTTTGATGACGGGAAAGCTCTATATCTCCAAGTCAATATCTTTATTATGGCATTATTATTGCACTATGCCTAGTCCTGCAAGATATTAAAGGATACATGGAATCTCTCTGTGTTCTTACAATTACATGAGAACCTATAATTATATCGAGATAAATTTTAATTTAAGAAAGGTAATTTTGTTGATGATTAAAGAATAATAAGGAGGGCACCTGGTTGGCTCACTCGGTTAAGTGTCTGACTTTGGCTCAGGTCATGATCTCACAGTTCATGATTTCAAGTCCAGTGTTGGGCTTCCTGCCAACAGCTCAGAGCCTGGAGCCTGCTTTGGATTCTGTGTCTCTCTCTCTTTCTCCTCCTTACCCACTCATAGTCTGTCTCTTTCTCTCTCTCAAAAATAAATAAACATAAGAAACAACAACAACAAAAATGATAAGGAGAACTTTCCAACCTTTCTAATTCTATGTTCCTTAAGATGGGTAGTAAAAACTTCGATTATAATATGTGCTTTGAATCTCAAAGCACAGATAGATGTGATTAGGAAGACTAGTTTAAATCTTATGCTAATATTTGTAAGATATTACTTTGTAGATATTTTTGTAGTTTGTAGATAACAAAATATTCTAGGCAGTTACTTAATTTTTAATTTTTTTAAAACGTTTATTTATTTTTGACACAGAGAGAGAGACAGAGAGACAGAGAGACAAAGCATGAGTGGGGGAGGGGCACAAAGATAGGGAGACACAGAACCTGAAGCAGGCTCCAGGCTCTGAGCTGTCAGCACAGAGCCTGTCGAGGGCCTCCAACTCCTGAACCATGATATCACGACCTGAGCCAAAGTTGGACGCTTAAGTGACTAAGCCACCCAGGCACTCCATTTTTAAAATGATATAATAAAAAGTTAGCCACATATTAAGCAAGTTATTCCATTAAGTATTGTAATAATTGAACATTTATATGATTTCAAAGTGTTTAAACTTTTTCTCTTTTTCATTTTTTCCCAAAACAATGCAAGTATTTGTTACTTTACACTACCTTGGAAACAAAAGGCACAGAAGGACATGAAACCAAATAAGTTAGTGTTATTAATATAAAATTCTAACTAGGGGCGCCTGGGTGGCTCAGTCGGTTAAGTGTCTGACTTGGGCTCAGGTCATGACCTCACGGTTCATGGGTTCGAGCCCCATATCAGGCTCTGTGCTGACAGCTCAGAGCCTGGAGCTGCTTCGGATTCTGTGTCTCCCTCTCTCTCTGCCCCTCCCCGCCCCCGTCTCTTTCTCTCTCTCTCAAAAATAAACATTAAAAAAATGAAATAAAATAAAATTCTAACTAGACAAGGTATTAACTCTTTACCAATGTTTCATAAAAGGCAAAAAAAAAAGATTTATTAAAAATTTATGGTTTGTTAGACACTTTGCTTGTTGGCAACAACATAATATCTGAAAAATAAGTTGCTAATCAACAAAGCCAATAGAGTAAGTGTCAAGTGACCTGATATGAACTATATGCTATGGAAAATGGGGGAGTGGGGAGAAAGGAGGGGGTGTGCACAAATAATTATTGTTAACTCCAAACCAAATACCTAAGACGAGATTGTTTCTTTTAAATCTCTGATGTAGTCTAACAGTTAAATGAGTGAGATATAGCTCCAATTCAATCATATTAGTTAACTTACCATGTTGATTGTTCATATTTGAAATCAGATTTAAAAATTAGGTGTTTTGGGGCGCCTGGGTGGCTCAGTCGGTTAAGTGGCCGACTTCGGCTCAGGTCATGATCTCATGGTCCGTGAGTTTGAGCCCCACATCAGGCTCTGTGCTGACAGTGCAGAGCCTGGAGCCTGTTTCAGATTCTGTGTCTCCCTCTCTCTCTGACCCTCCCCCACTCATGCTCTGTCTCTCTCTGTCTCAAAAATAAATAAACGTTAAAAAAAATTAAAATTAGGTGTTTTGATGACTTTTCAATCTGTTAACTGAAATGTTATATTAAAATATTTGAGAATAAATTTTTCATGTTAAAACAGTGTAATTGCATCAGAAACTCCAAATTCCCTGATCTAGTTTGTTATTTTTATTTGAAATAAGTATTACTTGAGTTATTCATACCTTTATTTATTCTTTTTCATATATTTCCATCTAATAATACCACATATACAACAATAATCACTAATATAATCCACTTACCAGAAGTTTACTAAATGTTAAACACTAATGTAGACAGCAAAATTATATAAATTATGTCTATTTTTCAACTTAGTAAAGCTTATTTTTCTTTTACAAATGAGAAACTAGTGATTTTCGTGTCAGAGTTGTGCCTCTTGTGAGAAACAAACTAGACTAATATAACTCTAAATTATTTTCCCTTTCCACTCTACTGTGGAAATATTCTAATGTATTGTGTACAGTTGAGAATATGAACTGTGTGATTTATATATATTAAACAAACATTCTTGGGGATATTTCTTAGTAAGAATATGCAATTTTTAATGAGGAAGTAAACAAAATCAGAAGGCAATAAGAAAATACGTTATCAACAGAATTAATGTTATGTTTTCTAAAGTCTTTCATTTAATGATTTTATCAATAGTGGTAATGTTAATAAAAGCAAACGACTCTTATTCGCTCTGGTCTCCTGTTCTGCAATGAGAACATTGACTCTTGGAGTGACGAGAACACAAGCTGCATGATTAGGGGAAACACCAGCTTTTACCCCTGGATGCCAATTTATCAACTATGGTAGCTGAGTGAACAGGCCCTGCCCAGATAGAACTGACAGTTCAAGCCTTGCAATTGTAGCTTGGTGGTATGGATAACTCCAGGTAGAATTATCCACTGTGGCATTCCTAGATACACCAGCTTGACCTCTTGTTGTGATCAAATGTTGGAGAAGTGGTGGGATTCAAGACTTAAAATTGTTCAATCCTTGCATTTAAACAGGAGTAATCATTTTAATCAATGAACCATAGCTCATTTCTCCTGAGTTTTAGAGAAAGCCAGTTCCTTTTCCAGGATGGTAGGCATTTTTAGGTCTTAGGCAAGTCAATATTTACCTTTCATTAGGAAGGTTGTTTAATTTTGGAAGACTGACTCTCTCAGCTGCCTTTGGTGGTTAAATGTAGTAGTACAAATAAAAGGTTCCAAAGATATTCTCTATAATGTTAATTACTGGTATATACATAAATATGTTATAATAATTATTAGAATATGTATAAAATAAGAAACATAGATGATCCTAATTAACAAATGAAATTAAAAAATGAATGAGATTCAAAAAATGTAAGTGAATTGTCCACAGAGAAGTTAATGACCTAAGTACCAAGTCTCTAATTTTCTAAATCTAAAATAGTTCCTTATTTTTTTAGCCTACATGAAAAATGTATTTTGAACTTTATGTATGAAAAGTAGCGGTTTTAAATATAAAGTGAACATATATACTTTTTTATTTAATAACGGATTTCTGACATAAGATGTATTTTTATAATATATTGCAAAATATTTTATAAAATACGTAAAAGTTTTCCTCATAATTAGATTATACTAAAATTTAGAAATTAACTCTTCAAAAGTACAAGCTCAAGAAGTATATAAGTTGAGCAATGATGCTGAAAATATCATGTTTAATGTGATTATAAACATAAAGAAAAAGAACATTACCTGCCTATGGCAATGCTTATTATTGTTCAATTTTATTTGATAATGAGCTAAATGTCATGGGAACCATAAATCATTACTTCTTATCATGTGGAAAAGGATACTGTAGTAGATGACATTTCTTACATGGGAATTTTCTTTTAAATAGATGTTATGTTTTTTCTCTCATTTGGTTATAGGAAATATTGAATATAACAAATTTCAGGGGAGGAGGGAAGGAAGTAGCATTGTATAATAATTAAATGCACAGATTTGGAAATTATACTGCTCAGGCAGGAATACAATATCCAAAATTAGTTACCTTTGAAGATACTAATCATCAATTTTCCTAAAATGTTATAATTCATGTTTCCAACAGTGTGTAGATGTAGTTATTCCATATGTTCTCCAATTCTTGATATCTTCAGCTTATAAAAACTAGCTATTCTGGGGCGCCTGGGTGGCTCGGTCGGTTAAGCGTCCGGCTTCAGCTCAGGTCATGATCTCACGGTTTGTGAGTTCAAGCCCCGTGTCGGGCTCTGTGCTGACAGCTCAGAGCCTGGAGCCTGTTTCAGATTCTGTGTCTCCCTCTCTCTCTGCCCCTCCCCTGTTCATGCTCTGTCTCTCTCTGTCTCAAAAATAAATAAACATTAAAAAAAATTTAAAAACTAGCTATTCTAGGGAGGGGATATATACACAAATACACACACATAAGTATATATATACACATATATATGTATGTATAGCTATGCCTTCTTGTGGATTTATTTTATTTTAAGTGTTTTTGTTTGTTTGTTTGTTTGTTTTACTTAAAGTAAGTTCTACACCCAAGCAGGGATAGAACTCACAACCCTAAGATCAAGAGTTGCATGCTCTATGGACTGAGCCAGCCAGGCACCCTTGTGGGTTTATTTTATTACTTTATTTTATTTTACTTTATTTAATTTTAATTTTTTAAGTTTATTTATTTATTTTTGAGAGAGAGATTGAGAGAGAGAGAGAGAGAGAGAGCACAAGCAGGTGAGGGGCAGAGAGAAGAAGAGACAGAATCCCAAGCAGGCTCCGGGCAATCAACGCAGAGCCTGATGCAGGACTTGAACTCATGAACTGTGAGATCATGACCTGAGCTGAGATCGTCGGATGCTTAACCAACTGAGCCACCCAGGCAACCCCTCTGTGGGTTTGTTTTAGACTTCCCTATGAATTATGATGTTTAGCACCTTTTCATTGCTTTCTGGTCATTTGAAAATTTATTTTGTTGTCTGCACTACTATTTTTCCTTGCCCTCATCCTCCTCCTCATTATTATTAGTAGTAGTAGTAGTAGTAACAATTATCTGTTAAAGCCTAATAAATCAAAAACCACCAGGAAAAAGCCTGAAGCCTGTCAAAGTCATATTTACTGACCTGATACAGCAAGGGAGGCAACTTCAAGGGAAACAAAAATGCCACTCCACAAGAGAGATTAGGGAAGCATATTTTCTAATGTTTGGCTTCTTACTACATGACTCTTAAAGTCTAAGGGAAGCAAGAGTCAATAGTGGATTGGTCCACATCTCTGAGGTGGGCTTAGAAGTAGGGATCCTCTAGGGGTTGGGCGCTCCTGCAAGGCAAAGGCAGTTCAGTGATTAGGTATCACCAGTAATAGATAGGACTGGCAAAGTGGCTGTAAGGTGTCATTGATAAGAAAGCAAAAGTCTTTAAAAAAAAAAGAGGTCATTATGGTATTTCACAGTTGCTTCATGACCTTGAATAAACAACAGTTGTAGTTAATTTTGCAGCTGGCTTTATCTGTGTCTGTTCTCCTGGTGTGATTAATGGCAGGGATACTTCTCTTTTACAGCCCCTAAGTTGATTTTCACTCTTCTAGTCCCAGACACGTTTTTACTTTTGCACTATGTATTTTTGATACAAATCTTTGTTATTTTATGCGATGAGACTATCATTTCCCATTCTTTGGTTTTTCCTTTTCTTCTCTTAATGATGCATTCTGATAAACAGGGGTCCTTAATTTCAATGAAGTGAAATTCATTAATTTTTAGTTCAGAGTTAGTGTTGGTTTATCCTATTTAAGAAATGCTTGCCTGGGCAAAGTTCGTGAAGGTATTTTCCTATATTACCTCTATTAGCTCTAAAAGATAATTTGTTAATTTCCCTTTTATGTCAAGTCTACAATTCATCTGCATTGATTTTTGAATACGATGTAAGGTACTACTCTAGATAATGAGATTCAGCATTTTTCCCCTCCTTGCATATAAACAGTCATATTGCCCAATAACTTTTATTGGGAGGTTATTCTTTTTTCCTGAGTTACAATGCTTTTTTCCCCATAAATGTGGTGGCAATATATTAGGTTGGGTCTGTTTCTATACTAAAATATTTTTCATAGATCTATTTAGCTATCATCCTTCTACTGTTATTGTACCATTCTATTTACTATAGCAATATAATGAATCTTGGGACTGGCTAATGTAACTGCTTTAACATTATTCTTATTGTCAATTGTATCTTTAATTTATCTTGTTTGATAGTTTGCAACACACACACACACACACACACACACACACACACACACAGAAATCACAAAAGACAGGATGATGACAGAAATTGCATTGGATCTATATGAATCTAGATATCAGTTGAAGGATATCTCTTAATTTTGAAATGTCAGTCTTTCAAACTTTGAGATGGCATAGCTCTTTTTATTTGTCTTTACTTTTAATTTCTCTTAATAGTATCTTGTAGCTCTATTTATAGATCTTGCATATATTTTTTAATGTTTATTGCTAGGTTTTAACATTTTTTTCATAATTGAAAGATAAATGATATCATCCATTTTCTAATTGTTTGTTGATGGTATACAGTAATGCATTTACTTATTGCACATTGATCTTTATCTAGGTAACTTGCTAAGTTGACTTATTAATTTGAGAAGATTTTTATTAGTATTTTAATATTTTTTACAATCCAGTCATATCCATGAAAAAGACAGTCTATATTTTCTTCATCTCTCAGCTCTATACTCCCTTATCTTCTATTTCACTTAAACAGAAGTGAGGGTAATGGACATTCTTTTCTTTTTTTCCCCAGTTTATAATGGAACTTTCAATATTTAATAAGTATGTTTTCTCTAAGTTTGTTGTACCCAATACTTATTAATTTAAGACATTCTCTTCTATATTTATTTTACTAAAATTTTGCCTTAAAATTATTTTAAATATCAAATTTTTATTAACGTCCTTATGTTTTTCTGGTTTTATCAATGAAATGTTATCAACCAAGTTTTTTCCAATTGTTTTTATTGTGGTAAGATACATGCAACATAAAATCTACCATCTAAACTATTTTTAAGTGTACAGTTCAGTGTGGTATTAAATATATTCATAATGTTGTCTTACCATCACAACCAACCATTTCCAGAGCTCTTTTCATTTTATGAAACTGCAACTCTATCCTCATTAAATCGTATCTTTCCATTCTCCCATTTCTCCAGCCCCTGGCAACTGCCATTAATGCTGCTATAAACATAGATGCACAAATATTTCTGGAGAACCAGCTTTCATGTCTTCTGAGTACTTACCAACATGTGGAATTACTGGATCTTATGGTAATTATAGTTTTAATTACTTTTTGAGAAACCACCATACTGTTTTCCATGGGGGTTGCATTATTTTACATTCCCACCAATAGTACATGAGTTCCAATGTTTCCACATCCTCACCAACACTTATCTTCTGTTTTTTTTTGTTTTGTTTTGTTTTTTGTTTTTTTTTTGCCTTTTACAATAGCCAACCAACTGGAAGTAGGATGAACACTGCTTCTCAAGTTTCCTTGAGCTTTCCGGATTTATTTCATTCTTGAGTCTTATTAATTCAACATTCTTTTGTAATTTGTGAGAGATCTAGTATTGTTCAAATATATTTACTTTTCATTTTGATAGGTAAGATAGATTTTTGTTATTTGCAGTTAAAATAATGCTAACATCTCTACACATTATTTCTTACCTTCCTCCTCACAATGACATGTCTTCACTGTCGGGATGTCGTCACCTCTAACCCTGCAAACAATGCCAGTTTATTCTGCAGTGGTATTTCATGATTGCATGTCCCTATACAGACAGCTATAGTTATTTCAGGGAGAACAATCCCAGTTCTCACCACTAAGTTCAGACAAGAATATTCCATGCTTTCATACTCTTCCTTGCCCAACCATTGTTGTCACGAGCACAAAAATTCTGCTATATGTCAAGGTTGGAATAAGCTCTCGGTAGCAACTATTTTCCTCTATCCAAACTTATTATTCTTCTCAGATCCTTGACTCCTTTCCTTAACTTAGAATTACCAGTTTACATCATTCCTTTCTATTGTTAATTATATTTTAAAAGACTTGTTGCGCACCTTTGATACTGTGTCTGAGTGGAGACCTTGCAGTTCTAAGCCAACATTTAATCCCAGGACACAGAATTTGATATATTTTCTTTCTACTCAAAAGACTGGACTTTCATGCAGATTGATCCCACCTCATGGCTTCAAATCTTTGCAAGCCAGAAATTTCAGGGAGCGGAAATCTTTAAAAAGTCATATACGAGTTTACTGTGTCAGCTGTCTTATTACTATTTGCCCAAGCACTTTAAATTAGCCTATAGAATTCACAGAGGTCAACTTCTCTTGATTAAAACTAGCCAGAAACAAAAACATACAAGGAAATCAAACCATTTTCTTCTTCAATTATTCTTAGAACCTACACTCCTGGAAGTATATTGCTCACTGGGTTTCCAAAGTCATGGACTGCCATGTTTAATCCCTGAGTCTTAAATGAGAATAGACGGGAAGAAAATAAACTTTTCAGTTATTTTCCACACTGCATCCTCTTTCTTTCCTGCCCTAAACTTCAGCCCAGTGAATTCTGAACCAAGTTTTATCGCATCTCGGTCATGTGGCGGACACTCCTGCTGGGGTTAATTGATGATTATTCCCCACCATAAATTTAATTGCAATTCCTGAAATGATAATATGCATTCATAGTGCAATAATTAGTTCTAAGTTAATTTTACCTTTACTGGGAATTGATAGGTGAGAAGACCCAATTTTTAAAAAAAAATTAATATGCATTATAATTTATAATTTATATATAATTAACATTATAAATAAAGCCAAACATTTCCCAATGTGGCTTTATTATTTTTCATTAAAACAACAACTATTTATTGAATATCTATTATTTTTAGAAATTATCCTGGTGAGAAATGTAAAATCACATATGCTATCTCATAATTCATAGTTTTGTGAAAATAAATTTGTAGTCTAATGGAGGATAAGTATGAAAAAAATACTCCGAACCCTTGTACATTTAATTTGCTACATTTTTCAATTTAACAAAAATTTACTAAAATTAATTTATAACTATTAAAATTTAGGGACCATACTGTAAATCAGGGATAATTTGGAATGGTAAGAGGTCTTGCAAAGAAAACTACCCATTCTTTATAAACCAATGGCTGAACCATCTAATGATAACAAAATTATTATTACTGGCAGAAAAAAATGAGTTAACGTTAATGCTTTAAAACCCCTGACCTGGTTAATTCTACAAAACCAAGTCAGTTACTTCACCGATTTATTATTACATAAATAGAGTATGAATTATTAAAACTACTTATAGGCCTTTACTCATGCATTATTTGCCAATGAAGTCACAGAGTATATACAAATTATTTTGCTAATCAATTATCAGTTATGTTAATAAGATTCAAATGTATATAGATAATTTACACAAATAAAATTAAGTTTATTTGGTAAGTTGCACATATGGCTTCTAAAATATTTGCCTATGGATTTATAATTTTAAACAAATTGATCATAAGAATGCTGGAAACTTTTGTCTCCTGAGATAAAAATGAACTAAAGAAATACATCGCTTAAACGTTTTTAAACTTGTATTGTAAATGTACTTTTAAAGTTCTTTTCTATTTCTTTTAGGAGTGACACAGCAATAACATAGTCCTTTTCACATTTAAGGTCCACGTAGGCTTTTTGCCTCTTACTTCAGAGTGCAAAGTCAAAGGTGCCAAAAGGGCCACCCTCACTTCCTGCTGTGGCTCTTGAGCCAATGGCAGTTGTTTTCATTCTAGGTTAACAGGGCACCAACATCCAGCATATATTTTGACAGCTGAAACTTTGCCATTTAAAGGTTAGAATCTCTTTTTTTTTTTTTTTGAGAGAAAACAGAGAAGCACTTCTATCTTATAAGACATTTTCTAACTCTCCAAAATATGTGAGAATATCATTAAATTATAAAACCTTCAATTTAAGGTATCACAATTTCTTGTTTTATTTCATGATACACCTAATAATTAGTATATGTCCATTGTCAAAATTGAATATAAGAAAAATGATAAAGGAGGGGTACCTGGGTGGCTCAGTCGATTGGGGGTCTGACTCCAGCTCAGGTTATGATCTCACAGTTTGTGGGTTCAAGCCCCGTGTTGGACTATGTTTTGAAAGTGCAGGGCCTGGAGCCTGCTTTTAGTTCTGTGTCTCCCTTTCTCCCCGCCCCTCCCCTGCTCTATCTCTCAAAAATAAATAAAAGTTAAAAATTGTTTTTTTTAAATGATAAGGGTCACTTGGGTGGCTCAGTCATGATCTCAGGTTCCTGGGTTTGAGCCCCGTCGAGCTCTGCACTGATAGCTTAGAGCCTGGAGCCTGCTTTGGACTCTGTGTCTCCCTCTTTCTCTCTGTCCCCCTAGCCCCCATTTGTGCTCTCTCTCTCTCTCTCTCTCTCAAAAATAAATAAACTTAAAGAAGGAAAAGAAAATGATAAAAAAATAACACAAAATTTAAAACAGAAGTTCAAAACACTATATTACATGTTACTCAAAATCATCAATACTTAGGGAAAAATGAAAATAAATTTAATACTGAGGTATTTTATCCTTGTTGGACTGGCAAAAATTAAAATTCGAATGATATTAAGTACCTTAAGGATTTGGGTATATAAAATCATTTATGCATCTCACGTAAGAGGAAGCTCTTTAGAACTCATGACTTCAAAATGTTAATTAGCTTGATTGTAGTAATCATTACACAAGGTAAAATTATAGCAAAACACCACATTGTACACATTAAATATATACAATTTTCAATTTGTCAATTACACCTCATTAAAGATGAAAGAAAATGAGGTACCTGGAACTGAGTAATGTGACTAACTTAACTCTTGCTAATTGAGATGTCGAAAAAAATGCAAAAGAAGAAAAGGAAAAGGAATTGATAAAGAAATATTAAATTATAGGGGCACTTGGGTAACTCAGTCAGGTAAGCGTCTGACTTCGGTTTATGTCATGATCTCGCGGTTTGTGAGTTTGAGCCCCACGTCTGGCTCTGTGCTGGCAGCTCAGAGCCGGGACCCTGCTTTGGATTCTGCGTCTCCCTCTCTGCCCCTGCCCCACTCGTGTTCTGTCTTTTTCTGTCTCTCAAAAATGAATAAACGTTAAAAAAATGAAAAAAAGAAACACTAAATTAGAGATAAGATATTAGGCAGCATATGAGACCATACTACCAAGAGAAAAAGAAGAAAATATTACTGAATAACAATTTCCTTCCAACATACAGTTTTGGACATCTCTCTATATAGCTCTCTCCTATCCCCATCTCTCTCTCTCTCTATCATCTATCTAGTTCTACCTATAGTGATGTATTTTATAGCCTTATACAGATTCATATATACATGACTTCAAAATAGTGTTCTCCCGTGTCACAGCAGACTTAATAAAATTGTCTCTTTTTAAATTTTTTTAATGTTTATTCATTTTTTAATAGAGACAGAGTGTGAGTGGGAGAGGGGCAGAGAGAGAGGGAGACACAGAATCCAATGCAAGTTCCAGGCTCTGAACTGACACCACAAAGCCCGACGTGGGGCTCGAACTGATGGACTGCGAGATCATGACCTGAGCTGAAGTCGGACCCTCAACTGACTGAGCCACCCAGGGGCCCCAAAATTGTCTCTTTTTTAATCAGCGGGTTGTCCTGGTGATATTTGGGAGAGTAGACAGTCAGTAATTTTGTAGTCCTTGTGAAATGCAAAAAAAAAAAAAAAAAAAAACCCTTGCCATCATGCAGAAACAGTTTAATCTTCTGTGGACCCTTGACCTAAACATGAGCATCTGCCTGATTTCAGTGTTGTGGCAAGTTTCACAATAGATCTGAGCTCTGATTTCTTTCATCGGTCTTCCAAATGCTGAGATTATTTTGTCTCTTGCATATGATAAACCTCCTTTAGGATTTAATGGTCTGGTTAGATTTGAAAACTTATATCCTTAATGAAAAGCTACTTTGTTGTTAAATTACTAACACTGTGATCATCCCACAGGAACAGATGGACTCTCACCCAAAATTTGGTTCAGATATTAAAACTGAATGCCACACACACACACACACACACACCAAGATAGCAGAAAAAGTTTATTGTTTACATAATAATACTTTCTAGGGAGAACAAACTGACTTCCTAAACTGGTTTAAAGATAGCTTGAGAGGGAAGGAAAGGAGCCTGACTTAGGTTTTAGTGTAATTAGGGGATGGGGCTGGGTTCTGTCTGTGGGCAGGGCTTGCATGGTTTAAATGCCCCACTAGTGCCAAAGATGAGAGCACAGCAGGAGAAGAGAAAAGAGAAGGGTAAGGTTTAGAAGTCATTAGCTATCAGATATTGAAAACTGGAGTCTGACTCTATGACAAAAACTGTTTTTCTATCTGATCTTTTCAGTTTTTAATGTGAGTCTCTTAGGTGAAGTTCCTAAAAAAATACACAGGTGGAGTGTTGGATAAGTCCTCTTTCATAGGATAAACATTGCCTTGGGATACTTACTGAAACCTTTGCAGCAGGATTCTTGCACAGAGAGTCATGACACGGAGGCTTTTCTTTCCGGGAAGCAAGTTTATTCATGCTGGAACCGCTCAGTTGGGTTCTTACCCAAAGAACTGAACCTTGAATGCCACGTGGCCTAGTTTTGTATAGATTTTCTATTTCTTTGTCTCCCATATATGGTAACACACAAACATGCAGTCTGATTAAGTGGTCTCCTGTTACAAGGTCTAGGGAGTGATGTTGTCACTTAAGGTATAGCCAGGTTGCCTTAATGTTTTTGTTTGTTTGTTTGTTTGTTTTGTTTTTCATTCCTTAGGGAGGAGACCCTACCACACCTTATGAGAGAAGTCAGGGAATCTCCCAATTCTATGACTGGAAGAGTGATACAGGACCAGTAGGAATCTCCATAAAGAGACTCAGTTTCTAAAGACTCTTGAACCAAGGAACATATAAACATATCTTTACAAAAAATCATTTTGAAACTGACTTCCTATTTATATCAAATATCTTTTTTTCTACCCCACACAACAAAGTCAGGCCATGTAGCTTCATCTATTTTTAAACTACTATCCAGACTTGTTTGAAAAGCCTATTCTAGAGGGTCCATACTGAAGAATAAATCATTGTATTGGCTTATATTGAACAGCTTCATAATTGAAATGAAGCCCATTTTATTTATAAGAAACCCAAACTTTGAGGATTTGGTGAGTTCCCAGTGCTGGTGCTACATGTTGATGACAATTTTCCTAAAAGAGAAAACTCAGTAAGAAAAAATATTGAGAATTATAAACACTTTGTAGGGGTGCCTGGGTGGCTCAGTCAGTTGAGCAACTGACTCTTGGTTTCGACTCAGGTCATGATCCCACAGTTCATGAGTTCGAGCCCTTCATTGGGCTCAGTGCTGCTGGTGTGGAACCTGCTTGGTATTCTCTCTCTCTCTGCTCCTCCCCTGCTCTCTCTCTGTCTCTCTGTCTCTCGAAATAAATAAGTAAACTTAAAAAAAATAAACACTTGTAAAGCATGTGTACTCATTATCATGTTGGTCTGGATTGCATGGGTTTTGGAAGATGGAAGAGTGCTATCACCCAAACAATTTTTCCCTGCTCTGCTTTTTTCGAAAGCTTTGTGGAACTCAAAAGTATAGCACATGTCGTCTTTATGTTTTGTCACTATCTTTCATATTTACTTATGACTTTTTTCTCTTTTTTTTTCACAAAGTGTACTTGCATTTAATTATTTTTCCACTTAAGTCTTTCCGTTTGTTTCAGTAAGTATTACTATTGCTCTGAACTTCTCACCAGACTGATAATTTTGACCTAAGAAAGACCATAGCATTTCTAACTCCTTCACCAACAAAACCTTCCTATGTGTTTACTTATGCCCTCTGACTGGCATGGGCATGAATTGCCCCAGGCCTCTCAACCAAATTCTGCCACTCAGGTATGAATAAAAGATAATAAACTGGTTCAGGAGAATTGCATGTAACTCAAGGGTGAGCCTTCTGGGCTGACAAGCAGAGTACAAAGTCCATTGCTTTTCCTTTGTCTCTTTCTATCAATAACTCATGGCAAGGGGAATTTATTAATTTGTCCAGGAATGAGAGGACCTGTTTAAAAAAAAAACTGCAAATATCCAATGGTTCAAAGTTCATCTATCTAACATTTCAGTTTTGTTCATTCTGGCACTTATTAATATGCTACTCTGGCTTGATCTAAATATCTTACCCAGTGATTTTAAGATGACCTTTAAGGAGTAGAACTGTGTATGCTGGAAAATTATAGCAGAAAATACTTTTGCTTCTCTTCAAGCTTCAAAAAAATAAATTAATAAAGAAAAAAAATGCCTGACTTTGTAGAAATGTAGTGTTTCATTGCAAGAAGCCTGCAGGTATGTAATCTACCCTAGTAAGAATTCTTGAACTGAGTCTGTGAATTGTATAGACACACAGAAAGATAAGCTTAAGACATACAAAGTCTGAAAAGACAGAAACCTGTTTTCCCTTTATTCTTTGGCAAGGTAGATATGAGATTTGTTTATAACAAGCAAAGAACATTTGCGTTTTACATGTAATACTTTGAAATTAAAAAAAACATCAATATTTATCCCATCCATATACAAATTAAATAAATATCAAAAACAAAAACATAGGAGAACTTTCTTCAGTCATATTGGCTCTGTTCAAGATAATCTACATCTAAAAGAGATTCTCTAATCCTTCTTTTCACTGGGAATGGAAAATGTCTTAGTTCTGCAATTGGAGAAAGAGAACTGTTAGCTTGTGATTGGACACATGGGTCCCACAAGCAACACATCTCGTGAACTTTGCCAGATGCTAATGGGTTCTCCTTATTCTAAGTCCTCTGGCCCAGACACCTGCTTCTTTCATGTACTGACAGTGTAACTCTGAACTATGTGCTATCTGTCTAAATTGGATACCTTTACCAAAGATAATTTAGAATTACAGGTGCAACTTCAGGGAACTTTTGATATGAGGGCATTGTTCATTTGAATGGATTAGTGGTGAAAATTATCACAAACATCCATTTTTTTATTAGCATAATAAAGTTACTAAAAGACTTTCATAAAAGACTCCTATCCAACTCCAGTAAAAATGTAAAAACCTTACAACTATTTCTCCTTTAAATTACTCCAGATCATAACCTGAAACTAATGCTCTTTCTCTCTCTCTTACTTGCAATCTGTCTTAAGCTATCCCACTGAATTCTGTTCCATTTTTTACCCAGGACAATACATAGAAAGACTTAAATAAAAAAAAATCAAATATTTGGGCCATTGGGTGGCTTAGTCAGTTAGGAGTCTGACTCTTGGTTTCGGCTCAGGTCATGATTTCACAGTTTGGTGAGTTTGGGCGCCTGGGTTGGACAGTGTTGAGCCTGCTTGGGATTCTCTGTCATCCCCTCTCTCTGCCCCTCCCCCAGTCGTGCTGTCTCTCTCTCTCAAAATAAATAAATAAATAAATAAATAAACTTAAAAAAATTGCAACTAGGGGCACCTGGGGGGTTCACTTGGTTAAGCATCTGACTTCATCTCAGGTCATGATTTTGTGGTTCATGAGTTCGAGTCCTGCATCAGGCTCTGTGCCGACAGCTCAGAGCCTGGAGCCTGCTTCAGATTCTGTGTTTCCCCATCACTCTGCCCCTCCCCTGCTCATGCTCTCTGTCTCTCGCAAAAATAAATAAACATTATGGGACGTCTGTGTGGTTCATTCGCCTGAGTATCTGACTTCGGCTCATGTCATGATCTCGTGGTTCAAGACTTTGAGCCCTGTGTTGGGGCTCTGCACTGATAGCTGAGAGTCTGGAACCTGCTTTGTGGATTCTGTGTCTCCCTCTCTCTCTGCCCCTATCCTGCTCATACTTTGTCCCTCTCTGTATCAAAAATAAAGAAAACATTAAATTAAAAAAATTAAATAAACATTAAAAACAATAATAAATTAATTTAAAAGCACAAATATTTAGTATATTCAACTTCAAAAGATTTTTTGATGATACCTTAAACAAATTAAAAGAGCAAAATACATTGGAAAAATATCTGTGCATGATAATGATAGGGTTTGGTCATATGGATATCATTTAAGGAGAACTAATTCAATAAAGTAAAGGAAAATAGTTACCTATTGCTGTGTTGCAAGTTACCAGAAAACATCGTGGCTTAAAAAAAATTAGCTGTTTAGGATTTCTGTGGCTCAGAAATTTAGGAGCATTTGAGAATGTGGTTCTGGCTCAGGGTATATCACTTGTTTACAAGCAAGATATTAGTAAGACTGATCTTCTTCCAAATGGCTCACTCACATAGTTGTTGGCAAAAGGCCTCAGATCCTCACTGGCTATTAGCAGGTGCCTTAGTTACTTGCTAATTGAACCTATCCATAGACTACTTGACTATCCTCATGACATGACAACAGCCTTCCTCAGCATAAGCAATCCCAGATAGAAGCCCCAGTTTCTGAAGTCACACATCATGACTTCCACATTCCTGTATTTGTCTGAAGTCAGTCACTGAATTCAGTCATACTTAAGATGAAAGGAATTAGGAATTGCTGTTTGATGTTGGGAGAATATAAAGAATTGTGGATTTATTTTCAAACTACCACAACAATCGTTAACTCATAGTTCTGGCAGGGAGGTATTGATATACACAGGCTAATATAGAATAAAGAGAAGAACATAACCAGAACTCTCTGCTAACCCATTCCGGTGGGTTTTGGTTCTCCTTCTCCTTGGTCTTTTACTCCATCGTCACTTCTCCAAGCTTTCTCAGTCCATAGAAGTTCCTAATGATACTTACTGCAGTTTTGTATATTATAATTCCTTCTCTCTTTGGTGGCATCTCTTAGTCTGGGTTTAGGAATGGCTGTCAGAAATCCATGTTTATTAACTATCTTGTGCACAATGACACTTGTTTTTTCTATTGTAAATATACTAAGATAGTGATACAGTACAAAATATTCTTTTTTTGTATATAAACATTTATTTATAACATTTGTTTTCTCTATTAACTCTAAATTTTGGTTCTGTGAAATTTCATTTAATAGACTATACCCTAAATGATTTTTTTTTTAATTTTTTTTTATGTTTATTTATTTTTGAGACAGAGAGAGACAGAGCATGAACGGGGGAGGGTCAGAGAGAGAGGGAGACACAGAATCTGAAACAGGCTCCAGGCTCTGAGCTGTCAGCACAGAGCCCGACGCGGGGCTCGAACTCATGGACCACGAGATCATGACCTGAGCCGAAGTCAGAGGCTTAACAGACTGAGCCACCCAGGCGCCCCTGATTATTTTTTTTTTAAGTAAGCTCTACACCCAATGTGGGACTTGAACCCATGACTCTGATATCAAGAGTCACATGCTCTACCGACTAAGCCAGCCAGGCACTCTTCAATGAATATTTCTTGACTAATAATAATATTTCCTTAAAACAAATATAATATATGGTCCATCAACATTTTTGAATGATAGTAATATTTGTCCAATGACCAATTTATTGTTTTCCAACCAAGGCTTAATAAAATGTTTTCAATACACTGAATAAGTAAGAGCACCTAGAATTTCTGAAACCCAAAGCCTAGAAATTTTGCTGCTATCTTAAAGCATTAAAATATATTAATGACTAACAGATGAGTCTAGAAATATCAGGCAGTTGTGATGTGTTTGAAGAATATGTTAGTGGCTGTTCAACATTGTGAGAGATATTTTATTTTTTGGTACTATGAATATCTTAGTTGCAAGGAGTCAGTGTTAGTGATAACACTTGAAATGTCAAATGTATCTTACTTTTCATTGTTTAAAGATGTCTCTCAATAATAGGTGTTTCCAGATCACTTGTTTTACATCTTAGCCTCTGCAGTGACTAATTTCAGCATATTCAAATACAGCACAGCATTTCTCCTGCTTATATGGTTAGAAGAAAATTAAAATGGAATTTTATGGGTTCATTTCGTGTTTAAAACACATTTGATTTGAATACTCAGTAGGAAGCATATTTAGTATTTTATCTCTCATATCTCACATTTTCCAGGTTCTTGATATTACATCCAAATTGTGACACAACCAAGTAATCCAATTGTCAAAATTTTTGTAGTAGAGTTCATGAACTAAGTGTTAGTAAAGCATTTCCTTTCTAGTACACACTCAAGAAGTCTCCAAGAAGTATTCCAAAAGTCTGCTTGGTAATAATATTTTATTGTCATTTTTAATGCCAAGTTCATGCACATTTTTTACTACATTGCTAAATTATATATTCCAGTTCAGTCAGAGGTTTAAACATTATATATTCCAGATTGTGATTCACACTGTGCTGCAAACAGCATTATGCCTGGTGCAGCTGTCATAATGGAAGTATTATAAAGTGTTGTACAGATATAAAATGTAAACTTAAACTCTGCAAAATTCACAGAAATTAAGGACGAGCAAGGAGAAAGTTAGTATTAAAAGTTTTGCTATAAGATAGTCTTTCTACATATATATTAGATATACCGAGTAAATTTGTAAATACATTCATCAGTCTATTGTCATTCATTAATAAATGACAAACATTGACCAAATACTCAAATTCTTCACATACAAAAGTGAATAGAACAGTCAAATTCCTCCCCATATGCTGCTTATATGGTAGTGGAAGGAACCAGATCTTAAATAAGTAAACATGTAAATATATAACATGCCAAATAATGAAACAGTCTATGAATGGTAATAAAACTGAGAAAGAATGATAGGGGTTTCTGAAGATGGGCTAGGGAGAGTATTTTATTTTGTATAATATCAATTTTGTATCTTACATGATAGTCAAATAAGATTTGTCAAATAAACTTTTCTAAAACATAAATCTGTAAAAAATACATCCAATGACCTTAAAATCCTTCATAATGCTGACACAGTTCTATCTCTTCATGAGAATCTTCCATTGGCTGTCCTTTTCACAGTCTGCCCCAGCCATAATAGCTTCCACACTGGTCCTTGAGGACACTCTACCTGCCTCCGTCTTAGGAAGCACCTGCCGTGACTTCTACCTGGAACATTCTTTATACAGATATCTGCTTATATCATTAGTTCTTCAGGTCTCTGCTCAAAATAGCCTCATATAAGATTTATATTTTAGAAAAGTTTTAGATTACAAAATAATTGAAAAGATACTATAGTTTCCATATACCTATCCCTGACTGATGTCTCCAACTCTAATCCATTACTACCATAGGAATCAGTAGCCTCCTGCTCTTGCTTTTATGTAAATCCTACTCCAACAGAGTAGGCTGGCTCTGTTATTTTGCTTCATTTTTTAACTCTAGTATCTCTCTCTCTCTCTCTCTCTCTCTCTGTATATCAGAATTGTTAACTATTACCCTCATGGAAAGAACTTAATCAGCTAAAGTAATTTTATAACATTCCTTTTGCCTTTAGGATTACATATACCCCTCATTTCCAAAGTTAGTTACTTCAGCAGCTTCCCCCCACACCCCACCCCTGCCACATCTCACTGAGGATGTTTCATACATTTGTAAATATAGTGACAGCCTCTTGTCATAGTCTGAATTGCTTCCTGGGATCTCCCAACCTCCTAAAATATATATATTTTAATTTGTATATGTTTAATAAAATAATACTATGTTTCCAACATTATAATATCGTACAGAATAGTTTCACTCCCCTAATAATCTGTTTTTCCCTATTCACTCCTATTCTCCTCCCCCCACAACCTAAGCAGTCACTGATACGTTTTTACCCTTTCTAAAGTGTTGCCTCTTCCAAAGCATCAAGTAATTGGAATTACCTATAATTATGCATTTTCTGTTTCTGCATGTTTTTTTTTCTTTTTGTGTGTGGGTTATAGCTCATTTCCTTTTATTACTGGATAATCTTACATTGTATGGATATATCACTATTTATGCTTGCATCCATTGAGAGATATTTTGGTTGCTTCCAGGTTTTGTCAATTGTGAATAAAACTGCTAAATATTTTCTCCTAGTTTTCTAGGTGGAAACCGGAAGTTTTAAAAGCCAGTTGGAAACATACCTAGTTGCAAGACTGATGTGACTATGTTTATCTTTTTAACAAACTGCCAAAAATGTCTTCCAAACTGGCTGAACAACTTTGCATTTTCATGAATGAAATGAATAAAAGTTCCTGATACTGCCCTAAATCACCAGCATTTAGTATTGCAAGTTTTTATAGATTTTAGTCATTCAAATGTGTATATTGGCATCTCATTGGCATTTTAATTTCTGATTCCTTACTGACAAATGATAGTGTATTTTTACCTAGTTATTTGCCATCTGTATATCTTTTTTTTTTCTTTTTGATGTGGCATTTGTTCAGATATTTTGCCCATTTTTTAACTGCGTCGTTTGTTTTCTAAATGTTGAATTTTAAATACTCTTACTGTATTTTAGATACAATCCTTTATCAGATAGGTGTTGTACAAATATATTTTCTAAGTCTGTGGCTTAATTTTGGCTCTAAACTGTGTTTATTACTGTTAATACAGTCCAATTTATCATTTTTTTCCATGAGTTATGCTTTTGGTATACCTAAAAATACATTGCCAAATTTTGGTGTTTCTAAAAATACAATTGCCGAAGGTCATGTAGATTTTCTCCTCTGTTTTCTTCTAGTAGTTTTACAATGCTGTTTTTTTTTTCTACTTAAGGTCATGATCCTTTTTGAAATAATTTTTGTGAAAGGTTTAAAGTTTGTGCCTCAATTAATTTATTCTCAAATGAACTGTTAACTTTTTTAGCACTATTTTTGGTAAAGACTATTATTGCTCCATTGAATTATCTTTGTTCCCTTTTAAATGATGAGTTGACTATATTTTTGTGGTTTATTTCTACAGCATTCTGCACTGCACTGTTGCAAATGGTATTTTTAATTGTCGAATTTCAAATATTTATTGCTAGTATAAAGTAACACAAACGAATTTTGTGTAGTGACCTGTTATCCCATGACCTTGCTAAATGTATTTTTACAGGTGTTTTTCTTTTTTTTTTTGTAGATTTTTAAAGGATTCTCTACACATGCAATCATGTTGTTTGTGAATAGAGACAGCTTTATTCCCTTCTTTTAATCTGTATTGTTTTTATTTACTTGCCTTATTGTAGTAGTTAAGACTTCCAGTATAATGTTGTTGAACAGAAGTAATGAGAGAGGATATTTTCACCTTGTTACTGACATTAGGGAGATGGCATTCAGTCTCTCACCATTAAGTATGATATCAGCAATATTATGATAGGAGAATATAAGATAAAATAGGCAGAGAGGAAAAGGACAGGACCTGAGATCCCTGGGTGAGGAAAAGAGCATATTTTGGAACAATGCTGGGACCCTCTGACCACAGCAAGCCCCCTCAGGCTTAAGGTCCCTCTTAAGAATATAACAGATATTCCCCTCAGGAATTTGATAATCAAAATACCTAGCTGAACCATAAAACTTATGTTATAGGTGGGACAGTATGACCAGTATGACTCCTCACATAATGGAGTCAATCCACTCAGGAATGGACAACCCAGCACCTAGAGTGATCCAGCCAGTAGGACCTGAGAAGGAACAAGGGAGAAGGGGTGGGGGTGGTGACCAGAACCTTATAAAACAAAGACCCTTACCTATAGTCTCAGGCATTCACTTTCGAATGCCCGCCTCTGTAAAGAGAGCTTTCCTACTATTCCTACTTTCTGATATTACACTCTAATAAACTTTTGCCTGCTGCTCGTTTTATTCTGTGTCCACCTCTTCACTCTTCGAAGTGGCGAGACAACGAATCCTGAGTATTGAGGTAATAAAATCCTAACTTTTTTTTCCTATACATTAAAAATATATTGTCTAGGGGCACCTGGGTGGCTCAGTCGGTTAAGCGACCGACTTCAGCTCAGGTCATGATCTCACGGTTCATGGGTTTGAGCCCCCTGTCAGGTTCTGTGCTGACAGCTCAGAACCTGGAGCCTGCTTCGGATTTCAGATTCTGTGTCTCCCTCTCTCCCTGCCCCTCCCCCGCTCATGCTCTGTCTCTGTCTTTCAGAAATAAATAAATATTTATATTTATATATTATATATTATATTTTTATATAATTTATATGTTATATGTTATATAATATAAATATTAAATATTGATATTAATTAATATTAAATAATATAACTTATATATTATATAATATATACAATATATATAAATATATATTCCAGATGAGTTAAAGATAGATATGGGAAAACAAAATTTTAAAACATCAAGGTTTCCATAGAATATATTATAATCTCAAAGCAGGAAATGGAATCTTAAAACATTAAAAATGTAATGATGAAAGAGGCGCCTGGGTGGCTCAGTCGGTTAAGCGTCAACTTCAGCTCAGATCATGATCTCGCAGTTCCGGACTTCGAGCTTGGCGTGAGGCCCTGTGCTGACAGCTCAGAGCCTGGAGCCTGCTTCAGATTCTGTGTCTCCCTCTCTCCCTGCCTCTCCCCAACTCATGCTCTGTTTCTCTCAAAAATAAACAAACATTAAAAAAAATTTTAAAAATGTAACCATGAAAGATAATTTTGAAAGATTCGATTACAGTAAAATCAAGAACTTCTATTTTATTAATTTTTATTTATTTTTTTTCAGTTTTTATTTAAATTCTAGTTAGTTTACATACAATGTAATATTGGTTTCAGGAGTAGAATTTAGTGTTTCATCACTTACATATAGCATCCAGTGCTCAGAAGTACCCTCCTTAATACACATCACCTATATAACCCATCCCGCACCCACCTCCTCTCCAGAAACTCTCAGTTTGTTCTTGATAGTTGAGTCTTTTTTTCCCTTCCCCTATGTTCATCTGTTTTGTTTCTTAAATCCCATATATGATATAAAAAGTGTATCTCCTTCAAATGGGGAGACAATATTTGAAATATATGTCATAGAGAGATATTTTTTATCTGCCATCATCATCACATATCTATCTCCATATAAAGAATTCCTACAAATTATTAAGGGAAAAATTTGGACCTCTTAGAAAAATGAATAGAATATGTGGATAGTTATTTCTAGAAAAGGAAATATGAGCTAATCATAGTGTTCATCTTCTGTGGTAGAAACTGCCAACTATGGCTCCATTTCACCTAGTGTCAATTCTTCCCTTTGTACCTTTTGTAATGGAAACCACCAAAATAGGCGTCAGAATCATGATTATTCATGTGAAAGACCCAGTCATTCTTGGGTCTATGCATAGTCTTGAGATTAAGGGATCTTGACAAGGAGATGTGAGTGGAAGTAACATGTGTAAATTATAGGTCAACTCCTTGAAAGACCAGCTCCTTTTCTTTTCTTCTCTTTTCTTCCCTTTACTTTTTCTTTTTCTTCTTTCCTCTTTTCTTTTCTTTTCTTTCTTTTCTCCTCTCCTCTCTCTCCTCTTTTCTTTTCTTTTCTTTTCTTTTCTTTTCTTTTCTTTTCTTTTCTGTTTTTCTTTTCTTTTCCTTTCTTTTCTTTTCTTTTCCTTGCTCCTTTCCTTCAAACTGGAATTTAGATGTCATGCTGAAAATTGGCCTTCAACTATGGCTGAGAGAAAGCTCTATGAGATGATAGAATCACAAGGTAAAGAGAGCCAGAATCTATGGATAACCTCATGGAACACAGCAACCTTCCTTCTCTGGGCTACCCATCTATAGTGTGAAAATTTTATCCAAAAAAAAAAATCAATATCTAGTTTGTTTAAACCACTAAATACCCTTGTTACAGCACCATACTTTAATAATCAGAATTGGTATTGGAAATAAACAAAAATGTTTTGGCACAGGTTATTCTGCCATGACAAATCATTTCCACTGAAATACTGTGGAGATAGATATCTACAAAGGCTGTTAAAAAAAAAAAAAGTTTAAGTATTGGTATTTCTTTTTAATCCCTTCCTGCTTTAGCAACATAGTACAGGCCAGATTAACAAACCAGAACACAAAGGGAGGACAAAACACTCTACTAAAGAGGCTTTGTCTGACTGCAGCTGCGATCTAAATTGACTGAAAATCCACTAAAGTTGAGACTTGCAGGGTAATAAAAGCCAACTGCTTCTGTCCACTGAACAGCAGTTGATAAGATTATGGAGCCTACACATCAATGTGCTTGGACATAAAATGGTAGCCAACCCAGCTGCAAAGATCAGATTATGTATATTGTCTGTTCACTAGCCTATTTTTTCAGATGCCCTTGAGGTAGCTGCCATTAAAATGAGTATAGATGTCAGTAAATAAAAGAGAGTCATCCAGGCTTAAGAAGTAGTCCAGGTAGATGTTTGTTTGCATTGGAATTTCTTTCACATGGAACTGAATGGAATAAAATAAATCAGGAGCCTCTTGAGTTTTTGAGGAAATTGTTTTATCCAAAAAACCTTAGCTTTAAAGGCTGCTGTTTTTCAATTCCTCGGGCAAACTAAGTCTGAAAACCTGACCAACATGGGGTTCACTGTTAAAACTCTGCCACTCTAAGAAAGGCATAGTTGTTATTTTTATTTTAGATATGGGCATAATGAACATGAAAGCTCTTGTCATAGAGGAATCACGTACCTTTAAAGAACTTACTTTAAGAGTAAGAAAGGCAGGCTTCATAATATCTATCCGATAGATTTTGTAAGTGACCAGGACTTTATTATGTGCGCCCTTTCCCCTTTACACAATTGAGTTATTATTGCAGTTACCCTGTAGTTGAAGGGTGGAAGGTGGTTGTTAGAGATGAATATCTTTGTCTATTGACTTATGGATCACAAAATCATAAGGATTTATATGTAAACCTTTGGGTAAAACTATATCACAAAGAGATCAGCATGATCAAAAGAAGACTGAATAAGATAGTAATAGAAAACAAGATGATAATGAGGTAAAGTTGTGTGGTGCCAATCTCATAAGCCTCCACTTTCATGCATGCTCACGAAGCATACAATTCCAAAAGGCTGGGAGAAATTAATTAATCAATACTTAAAGAGTTGAAGTTCCCCAAAACCTGCTACAGTTGCTCAGGTGTTTTAAACCAATACCAATCTCACTATGCCAATTATTGCTACTTCGAATACAGAAAGTTTCCACTTTCACAGCTGTCTTAATACAGTAAATACTTTAAGTTCTATGTACACTGTATGTAGTGATATATATATATATATATATATATATATATGTAAGGTATAGAGTTGGAGGATCCCAATTCTGATACTTACTAATGCATCAATGAACCTGAGGAAATTGATCTTCTAAACTAAATTATCAAAATGATTGGATAATGATATGACTTATCTCCTTAGATTCATTGTATTAATTCATCTCAAATTCTCCCTTGACCTTTGCTATGAAAAACATTAGTTTCTAGAGATACCTTTTGGAAAAGGTTGAGAAGTTGTGTATTCTAGGTCGCACTTGGCAATTTATACTAAATATTTGCCCCAAAGGGCTTTTATTCCTGCAGAATATAAGCATATTTGAATTTATTAACAACCTTTTTTTCAAAAACGGAAACACATGAACTCTTAATGAATATTATTTGAATATAAGAATGAATAAATACTTTATTTTCATGGCACTCACTACCTCTGTTGACCTCTGCTGATTCATAATCCCCCCCCATACACACACAGATGTCATTGAATTTTAGTATGGTAATCAAACTGTAATGTTTCATCTTTCCAGTACTCTCATCCTACATATAAATACACTTTGTATTTTGAAATAGTTGAAAAATTCAATTGCCTACTGCCTGACATTCTATTATTCTAACTTCACACCTTTCCATTCTAGGAAATATATTCATGGAAAAAAAAAAAACTTGATTCTAACTTTGCAACAATAACACACATGATCCATTATTCTTTTCTTTCAATCTATTATAATTTTTGAACATTCTCTAAAGTAACAAAATTAAAGCATTGATATAAAATTTGAAGATTGTATTTTGTAGCAAATATATTATAGAACTTACAGATTAATTCTGGTACTTTACCCATCAATTTCCCCAAAGCCTGGTTATTTTGTATTCTTGAAAAAAGTATAAGTGCAGTATCTCTGCTCTTAACTGAAGAAATAATAATAATTTTGAATTTTGCAGCATCATAAAGTTTGTCACACGTTAAATCTTATATTTCTAGAGGCAGAGAGTTTAGCTACTCTACTTGGAGCACGTTAGGCTCTGGTGACTTTTCCTCCTACACCTAGTTTCCCAAGGATAAAATTCTAAGCCCCTCATCAATCATCCCCAACGTGTTTTCTTCATTCTCACATGTCCAATTTACTTTAGGAGTTTATTGTTAAAAGGCCTTTTATCTCATCTGTTTCACACAAAGCTTCTAGAAGAGCTATCAAAATTTTTAATGCATTTATTACTTTCCATTAAGTCACTCTATGTCCACATGAATGATGTTGAAATGGCTGACAGCTTTTCTTACTGTTGAAAACTGAAAGGCCAAGGTCAAGGTAAGCTCTACTTAGGCCAAAGTATATTGGGACTTGTTGTCACTCTCCAGCATGCTTCTCTTCAGGAGGTTCGCTGGATAGTTTCTGGAGAATTCTTTTCATATACCTGCATAGAAACAGAACTTTATGATTAGCTAGGATACACTAAATTTGTAGAACAAAATCAAAACCAAGGCTTAAGGTATCTCAATGATTTTGATTGCTACATGTTTTGGATTCATGCACTTATATCAAGATTTGAGTGTTTACTTTGCCTCTTTAGAAAAAAATCGTATTTTATATTTTTCTCAAGCAAAATTGTGGTATATGATTTCAATTATTTCTCATTGCAGGTAAATGAATATTCCAGTATCAGCAAAATATTGCATCATAGTATTTAAAGATAAATCATCCAAGCTATCTATAAAACTTAAAGCAGAATTTTGGTCCCATCTCTTGAAAAAATCCTGTATGCTTTAATAGTTACAACTGATGTTATAAAAATAACATTATAGCATGAAATTGCCATGTTATTATTTGAAGAGTTCATAATTCATTGATCATTGGCTAGACCATGTTAATGTTCATTAAATAGAAAGAAAAGAGGAAAAAACACAAACCACTGAACATTATTTGTCATTTAATGTTCTGAAATTTTTTGAAAAATATTTTAAATTTATTTCTTATCCTGGAGATCCAAGGCAAAGAAGTCTCAACTTCTTTAGTAAACATTTGAGAATACAAAATATAATAACATAAATTAATTGTTATAACATTTGGATATGTTATACTAAAGAATTAGAAAATAGAAAAAAAGAATAGAAATTAAATCTAAAATATAAAATGAGATTTATTATTTTGAGATTACTTAAATGAAATATAAGATATGATATTCCTTAAATGAAAAATAAACTGAATCTGTAATTGAAATGGCATAACTTGTTTTAGGATACAAAATCATCAGTGAAGGACTGAGTTTGAAATAGTTATTGCTCAGATTGCTAAAACCAAAGCAAAATAAAGTACTTCACAGACATTCAGAGGAAAATCCATAGAGATGAGAGAAAAAAAAATCTAAACACCCAAATGTGCAAATAGGCTGGCCACCAAATTTACAATGAAAATTTTAGAAAAGAACTGAACTTTTGAGGCAAAAGAGCATGACCCTAGAGTTTTCTTGGAAGGTAGATCATCTTTGAGTAGAAAGACAAAGTAAGGATTTTGTAAAAGTATCAAGAATATGGAAGTAGTTTATTTATGAACTCTTCCTCACTCCCCTTCCAGATTGGACAGACAGACACACACACACACACACACACACACACACACACACACTCATACTCACACACAAAAATAAGTAAATAAATCACATGATAGAATAAATAGTTCAAAATAAAGACTGAAGGAATTAGGAATATCTTGAGGGGTAGGATCTGTGCTAACTTATACATTATAAAATGGAAATATGGTTTATGTCTTGCACCTAATTTAAAAAGGATAATATTTAAACCATTTTACCGTAATATCTATTAGATTATCTTTAATTCTTGAGCAATTAATTAATTTTTCTTTAAGTTTCTAAAAAAAAAATGACCCATCTTCCATTCCACAAAGTGTAGTACATCTATGCCATTACTGTCCACAAAATTCCCAAAGTTTGCTGCTGGAGGGGAAGATAATATGATGAATGATTTTACAATAGAATTCTCAGAGTCACAATTTTTCCAAATACTAAGATAAGAAGCACTTAGCACAGAAAAAAAATAATGTAGTTAACACTTTTTTCTGACATATAGAAAAGGGACAAAATTTCAAGTTTGGCTAGGGAAAAAAAGATCATCTTTCAAGCTTGAGTTAAATAGAAGGAGCAAAAACAACCCTTGAAGTGCTAGGTGGTTTAGTTTTATTTGATGGAAAGGAGTTGGTAAATATTTGGAAGCAATTCTACTTATATATACATATTTTTCTCTATTAATTCCCTCCATATTTACCTTCTTCTGTGACTTAGAGAATCTGTGGACATAGATATAAATTCAATCTGGCCATTTATTCAAAACAATCTAAAGTAAGTCCTCAGCAAATTTCCTTGAAATTAATTAACATTATACATATTTTATTGTATCATATCTACATAAGAAAAGGTATTTTAGAAACTTTTGGTTTTGTTTTTTAAATCTGAATCATCCTATCTAACACACATTTCAGCTGCTGAAGAATATTATTCATTTTATGTAAATACAATTAAAATTTTAATCACATCAAACTATGATACAATCCTTGGAAAAAGTTAAATGAAATTTGGTATTCAAAACATATTAAGCTTAACTGTATAACAAGACTGTATTAGGATTCTCAAGAGAAATGGAACCAATATATTATGTATTATATATTATATATTACAATATTTTATATTATAATCTCTTTATTGATTATATACAATCTCTTATATATTATATATTTATTATATATATTATAGATGTATAATCTCTTCATATATATGAAGAGATTTATTATAGGAATTTGTTCAAACAGTAATGGAAGGCACATGTCTTCTGCAAACTGGAAAACCAGATATGCCAGTATTATTATTCAGTTCAAGTCTGAAGCCCTGGAAAACAAGAGAGCTGATGGTATAACTCCCAGACAGAGCTTAAAGGCCTGAGAATCAGGTGTGTGTGGGGGGGTTATTTGTGTGAGGGGCACTGCTAGTGTAGTCCAGAGTCCAAAAGTCCAAGAACTAGGAGCTCCAATGTTTTAGGACACAAGAAGATAGGTATTCTAGCTCAAGGAGAGAGAAACTGAGAGAGTGGGGGTGTGGAACATTGGCCCTTTTGTTCTATTTGAACCCTCAAGCCATTGGATGATGCCAACTCACATTGGTGATAGTGATCTCTTTCACTCAGTCTGCCAAATCAAATGCTAATCTCTTCTGGTAACAACCCCACAAACATATCCAGAAATAATGTTTTACCAGTTATCTGGGCATCTTTTAGTCCAGTCAAGTTGACACATAAAAATTAACCATCATAGGAAAATATTTGTTGTGAAAATAATTAGGACATGTCCAGAAAGAAAAAAGCTGTACTTTAGTATAGTATGCTTAAGTGACAAATTATTATACAGATTAAAAAGAACCATTGATCATGGCATTAGGATAATATTTTTAAAAAATTGCTTTCTTTAGGTTACATAAGGGCAGACCTCTTCATGGTCAAGGTAATTTTATCTAGGTAAATCTATGTATGTATATATGTATGTATGTATGTATCTATCTATAATCTATCTAATGTTTCAACTTTTAATTTAAATTCTAGTTAGTTAACATATAGTGTGATATTAGTTTCAGTAGTAGAATTTAGTGATTCATCACTTACATATAGCACCCAGTGCTCATCACAAGTGCTCTCCTCAATGCCCATCGCCCATTTAGCCCATCCCCCAAGTGCACTCTGAAAGAATGTGTATCCTGATGCTTTAGGATGAAATGCTCTGGATATAACTAATAAGTCCATCAGTTCCAGTGTATCATTCAAAGCCAAATCTTAGATGATCTGTCCATTGCTGAAATTTCTGAGTTGTGTTGTGTTATTACCAGTTTATTTATGTTTGCTATTAATTGCTTTATATATTTGGGTGTTTCAAGTTGGGGGCATAAATATTTACAATTTTTAGATCTTGTTGGATAGACCCCTTTATTATGCTATCGTGCCCTTATCCATCTCTTATAATCTTTGGGCTTAAAATCTAGTTTGTCTAATATAAGTATGGCTACCTCTGCTTTGTTTTGATGTCAGCATGATAAATTGTTCTCCATTCCCTCACTTTCAAAAAAAAATTTTTTTTACACTTATTTATTTTGGAGAGACAGAGAGAGACAGAGCGTGAGCGAGGAGGGGCAGAGAGAGGAGACACAGAATCTGAAGCAGGCTCCAGGCTCTGAGCTGTCAGCAGAATCCAATGCAGGGCTCGAACCCATGAACCATGAGATCATGACCTGATCTAAAGTCTGACGCTCAACTGACTGAATCACCCAAGCCCCCCACTATTCCCTCACTTTCAATCTGCAGGTGTTTTTAGTTCTAAAATGGGTCTCTTGCAGGCAGTATATAGATGGGTCTTGTTTTTGTATCCATGCTGATACCCTATGTCTTTTGATTGGAGCATTTAGTTCATTTACATTTAGAGTGATTATTGATATACCTAGGTAACTGTAAACTGAAAACTATGTTTTAATATTGCATCTTCAATTATCTGAAAAGTTTGTTAAGGAGGTTTGCAATTAAACTGTAACTCTGAGTACTAGCTCATTTTAATTCATAGAGATTTTTTGTGTCTTTTGTTAAGAATATTCTTAAAATCTCGCTACTCATTTATTTTTTTTAATTTTTTAAGTTTTTCATTAATTAATTATTTTTTTAAAGAGAGAGAGCATGAGCAGGGAAAGGGTTAGAGGGAGAGAGAAAGAATTTTAAGCAGGCTCCATGCTCAGTGTGGAGCCCAACTCGAGTCTTGATCCCATGACCCTGGGATCATAACCTGAGCTGAAATCAAAAATCTGACACTCCACTGACTGAGCCACCCAGATGCCCCATCTTTGCTACCCATTTAAACTCATGTTTCTCTTTGATAAATGTTTAAACAAGGGTAATGTGTCTATAGAAAGTAGATTGCATTTTCCTTACAAAAATATCCATTTAAAATACATTACCTATATTTCAAATTCAAAGTACTCACAAGGTATTTGTGTTAAACTATACAGTAAACTATTACATAGTTTTTGTTTGTGTTAGGCTATACAAGGGCAGGTGTATTTGATTTGTTCTCAGAGTATTCACTCTTTTGGGTTCATTCAACTACAGACTTAAGAATTATATTTGTTTAATTTCCATGGGATATATGGTGAGTCTAGTTTAAATGGCTTGTCCGAATCTAAATCTTGGCTAATGCCAGGTGACAGATTTCCTACCTGATTCTAAATCATGCTGTTAAAATTATTCTTCATTCCTTGTGTTGGATTCCAAAGTCAAAGAAATATAATGCTGTGAGAGTTTTAAGATAACTTAAGCAGCTTGTCCAAAACAAATGTCCCAAACAATAGACACATGGAATAAAAGTTTTTCTGCTCTTGTAGTTTCTTTCTTTCTTTCTTTCTTTCTTTCTTTCTTTCTATCTTTCTTTTCTTTTCTTTTCTTTTCTTTTCTTTTCTTTTCTTTTCTTTTCTTTTCTTTCTTTATGAAAAGCATTTATTACCCTCTGAAGCATGCAAGCATTCCTGACCTTACATCTCATTGGCTAGAAGGTGCTTAGTTAGATATCTCTGGTTTCAAGAGAGTCTGGGAAACTTAACACAACAAATGGGTGACAGTGTCTTGATTGGCTTAAAAATCATGATTCATGCCTGGGGCTATGCACTGAGCAAAGTGAGAGTTCTGACAGCAAAGGAGGAAGGAGAAATAATTTGTAGAAACAGCAAAGCATGTCTGCTATAAACATTTATTTTTTTCTTAAAACTCCAACACTAAGTACTAAATCCATTTGTACAAGCGTTGTTCACCTAGTGAATACTAAAGAATAATTTACTAGTGTATCTGGACCTTTCTTTGTAAATCGTATGTTCAAATTATGTCCAAAATATTTTACATTTTACCTGAATAATATCTAAAGTGTTGCTAGTATTATGTTGCCAACTATAAAGGTTATGGAGAGTATGCTATGGCTGCTAGAAAAATCTGTTGAATCAAAGCAGTTTCCACTTATGGGATAGTGATTCCCATGATTTCTGGGATTGGTATTTTCAAGCCCTCACCTCTTTACAGAAGGGTGTATATATTGCATAGCAAGTTTGATAAGTGAATCCTTTATTTATATGCAATTAAACTGTAAACACATACATGGGTGATGTTGATATAGCAGTTTTATTCAATGTTTGTATAGACAAATATATGTTTGTATACCCAAACATATACTCTCCTGACTCCCTCTGGGAAAAAATAAGTTTTGTGTCAAAATGCCAACATTTATTAAATGGAAATGGTTATATCCTTTTAAAGAAATTATTCTTCCTTTAAGTGCTTTAGGTACTCATGATGCATATTAAAAGAAGATAATTATTAGCATCATAAATTTATATGACGTATTTCCAAGTAAGCATTTAATTTCATCAGTTCAAGGACAATTTTAGATTCCATATAATCTGTGGATTATAGAGGCAATAAATACATTGCTTCCACAGATGAGGTGACATTTTAGCCAATGAGGGTTTGGACTCTGAACAGCATGACATTTCTGCCTTCTGTTAAGATCAAAGTGACAACTATGTCCTTTCATCTGAATTTACAGACTATAGGTAGGTGATGATCCTTAACATCTATGCATTATTTACACTGAAAAGAAAAGTGCCCATAAATAGATGATGGGATGACTTTGCCTGTTAGTAAATGCTGCTGTACCCGAATTTGCTTTGAATTTCCTTAAAGTAAGTTTGCATGTGACTGTTTCAAATTAAATTATAATCATAGATAACAAAATATCATTCTAAGTAACAAAGCAGAATTCAAAGTTTCATAATATCTTTTTTCTTCACCACAGGGCCTATATAGTTATTAAATATATTTGACAAGACTCTACTAATTAGAATCAGCGAAACTGTATTTGTATCCACCTTCTGACATATTACAGTTCTGTAAGCTTGGGAAGTTTATTTAACCCTCAGAAGTTCACTTAAAAATGTTTAATGCACATAACCTAAAATTTACTACCTTAACCATTCTTAACTATGTTTATTGTCATTAAGTACATGAAGGTTATTGTGCCACTATAACCACTGTCCCTTTCCAGACTTATTTTCCTCTGTGTAACTTAATTTTTATACCTATTGAACAGCAAGTCCCTATATCTTCATCACACAACCGCTTGGTAATCACCATTCTACTCTATTTCTCTTAGTATATTTTTATATACTTCATGTAAGTGAAATAATTCAATATTTGTCCTTCTATGACTGGGTTTTTCACTTAGCATAATGCCCTCCAGTTTCATCCATGCTGTTTCATATGGCAAGATTTCCTTCCTTTTTAATGGTGAATAATATTCTACTCTATGTATATACCTATATACCACATTTTCTTTATTCATTCATTCATTGATGGACATTTAGGTTGTTTCCACATCCTTGGCAATTGTAAATAATGCTACAGTGAACATGGGAGTACCGACATCTCTCCAAGATCTTGACTTTAATTCTTTTGGGTATATACTCAAGTGAGATTTCTGGATTCTATGGTAGTCCTATTTTTAACTTTTTAAAAATGATATTTCTATTTTTAATTTTTTGAGGAACCTTCATATTATTTTCCATATCCGTTACACCATTTTACATTCCAATCAAGAGTCTACATGAGTTCCAATTTCTCTACCTTCTCACTTTTTATTTTTGTCTATTTGATAATGTCCATTCTAACAGGTATGAGGTAATATGTCATGGTGGTTTTGATTTTCATTTCTCTGATGATTACTGATGTTGAGCATCTTTTCAAATATCTGTTGGCCATTTGTATGTCTTCTTTGGAGAAATGTCTATTCAAATCATTTTAAACTTGGTTATTTGTGGTTTTGTCATTGAATTATATGATTTTCTTATATATTTTGGATATGAGTCCCTTGTCGTATATAGTTTGCAAACATTTTTTCTTATCCCTAAGTTGCATTTTCACTATCTTGATATTTCCTTTGCTATGAGGAGTTTGATAGTTTGACGTAGTCCGTTTGTCTATTTTTGCTTCTCTTGCTTTTGATGCCATATCTGAGCAATCCCTGTGAAAACCAATGTGAAAGAGTTTTCCCCTGATGTTTTCTTCTAGAAGTTTTACACTTTCAGGTCTTATATTTAAATTTTTAATCCATTTCAAGTTAATTTTTGTGTATGTTGTAAAATAAGAGTCCAATCTTATTTTTTTGAATATGAATAACTACTTTTCTGAACTATTTATTCAAGAGACTATCCTTTCTCCATTGTGTACTCTTGGTACTTTGAAGATCCTGTTTACTGTATATGTGTGGGTTTATTTCTGGGCTCTCCATGATGTTCTGCTGGTTTAGATGTCTGTTTTTATATCACTACCATACTGTTTTAGTTGCTGTAGCTTTGTAATATATTTTGATATCAAGAAATATAATACCTCCAACTAAAGATTGTTTTAGCAATCCAGGATGTTTTGTTCCATGTGAATCTTAAAATTTTTCCCCATTTCTGTAAAAATTGCCATTGTGATTTTAATAGAGATTATGTTGATCTATAGATCATTTTGCATGTATAGATTTTAATATGGATATTATATAAAAGGCCCACAGCTAACATCATAACTCAACAGCGAAAAGCAGCTTTTACTCTAAGATCAACAATAAGGCAAAAACTCTACCCTCTCACCACTTCTATGTGACATAGTTTGAGAAGTTCTAGCCAAAGCAATTAGACAAGAAAGAAACATTTGAAAATACCCAAATCAGAAAGAAGTAAAATTATCTCTGTTCACAGATTACATGATCTTACACATAAGAAACCTTAAAGACTCCACTAAAAATAATAATAATAATAATAATAATACAACAAAAACATCAAAAAACTGTTCAAATAAATACATTCATTAAAGTTTCAGGATATAAAATCAACATACAGAAATCAGTTTTCTTTCTATACATTAAAAATAAATATTGACGAAGGATATTTCAAAAATAATCACATTTATGATTACATCATTAAGATTAAAATATTTAGGAATAAACTTAAGGGCATGAAAGATCTGTATGCTGAAAACTACAAAGCACTGATGAAAGAAATTTAAAAAGAGAAAAATGAATGGCAAGACATCACATGTTCATGGATTGGAAGACAATGGTGTTAAAATGTCCGTATTATCCAAAGGGAAACTTGTTTTTAAAGTGCAAGGAACAAGGGCGCCTGGGTGGCTCAGTCAGTTGGGCGACTGACTTCGGCTCAGGTCATGATCTCACGGTTCATAGGTTTGAGCCCCTCATCGGGCTCTGTGCTGACAGCTCAGAGCCTGGATCCTGCTTCTGATTCTGTGTCTCCCTTTCTCTGCACCTCCCCTGCTCGTGCTCAGTCTCTCTCTGACTCTCAAAAAATAAGTAAATGTTAAGAACAACAACAAAAAACTTTAAAGTGCAAGTAACAATACCTATATCACATTTAGATGTTGATATCATGATTTGTTATACCTTGTATATTGCACTTTCTAAAATCATTTTAATGCTTTCATGATACTCCCCTAAATGGAGACAAAGACCTCATGCCTTCTAATGAAAGCAGATCCTTTGGTATAATTCTATGTCCTCTGTGTTTTGTCCACTCAGGCTCCTCAAGCAATGAGATTTTGTTAAAGGAAATAAAGATGTCCAAAACTTCATAAATAGCCTGGAATTGTCATTTACTTGCCTCTGTCAACAACTCCAACAGTTCATGTATTGAAAAAATTTGCTATAACTGTAGAGACTAAGCCTCAGTCACTCAAGTATTTTGCTGTATTTAGCAAATTTTGTTTGATCTACTTTAATTATGATACCTCAGATCCCACTGCCACTCCCTGTCCTTTCTATCTTTCTCTGTTTCCACTTCTTGTACAGTCACCAACTACTTTCATCCCAAGCATTCTTTTTTGCTTCATGGCTTCAGTTAGCTTAACGTTTAATTATTCATAGCTATCTTTTGTATGTATAGCCCCTCCTGCTACTGTCATCTTGTGGCATATTTCCAAGCATCTTTTCAGCTCAAAATGTCCCTATCAACTGACAGGTAATTACTTTCATTTCTAAATTCAAATTATGCAGAGAAAAACTGAGATATTTAGTATCATCCTTGTTTGTGTGGAAATCTCACTGCCTAATTTATTCGCTGGGTGCTGACCAGAATGACTTTGAACAGAGCAGGTCATTTAGCACAGTTTCTCTTAACTAGGGAATATCTATATCTATATCTATATCTATATCTATATAGATAGATATATAATTATTATATATATAATAATAATTATTATTATTAATCTTGATTTATCTATAATATAGGTCTGTGCTTCTGGGTTTTCTTTGGTTCATTTTGGAATGGATAAACATATGGAGAGAGTTTCTCCCATTATTATTGTTGTATTATTAATATTATGATCTATATTGGTTTGATAGGGCTGCCATAACAAAGTACCACAGATCAGATGATCTAAACTGCAGACATTTATTTTCTCACAGTTAAAAAAGTGAAAAGTCCAACATCAAGATTTCAGCAGGGTTTCATTCTGAGTTCTCTCTTCTTAGCTTGTAGATGGCTGTCTTCTCTTTTACATGGTCTTTCCTCTGTGCACACTCATATCTGTGTCCCCATTTCCTCTTTTTATAAGGATACCAGTCATATTGGATTATGGCCCACCCTAATGACCTCATTTACCTTAATTACTTCTTTAAAAGCCCTCGCTCTAATTTCAGTCACATTCTGAGGGACAAGGGGATAGGACTTCAACACATGAATTTCAGAGGGACACAATTCAGTTCATAACACCATCCATATCAACTTTTAAAGCACATGAAAAATAATTTTATCTGTAGTATAGTTGTGAGTAAATCTAAAGGATGACTTACAAAAAGAGGAGTGATACTAGGGCAGTTTAGAACATGGTCCATATCCTATTAAGAAAAGAAAAAAAATGTTTGGAAAGAAAATATGATTTTGGAAACTTAGCCCACCTTGTTCCTAAATTTGTTTTGGTCTCTGAAAAATGCTAATAGTTTTGTGTATACTAATAAAGTGTAATTAACACTGAATTTTGAGACAATGATAATGAGACTTCAGCAACGGAAAAGACAGATGAGACAGAGAAATAGTGTTCTCTGATTCACTAACAACTGAATTAAATACTTCCCTCAGGATTAGGCTTCTCTATTGTGCACCTTATGCATAAAAATAAAATTTTGGAACATGGCCTGCAGCACATTGGGATTTAGGCAGTTTTAAGAGATCTTACATAATTAATGGAAAACAAACACAGGCATAAGGAAGCATCATAAATATAGTCTTATGCAAATATTCTATGCCACCTAATTCATAAAGATTAGAGATATGCATGATTCCAAGAGACCTCAATTGTAGCTACTTTTCCTCAATATAAAATAAAAATGGCCTTTGAATTTTTAATTTTGTTAATCTAAACCAGATGTGATAAAAAAATCTGTCAATAAAGTAGTACTGAATGAATCCCTATTTGTATTAATAATATAACTTAAGTGGAATCCACAGATAGTTCTGAAATCAGGTGCTGTTCCATTCTCCCCCAATCCAGGACCTTTCATTATACTAATCCTGGTCTGACATTTATGAATGTCCAACTTGCATCTCTGCTATCTAAACACTTTCACAGAAATTATCCTAGAATTTGCTTAATTTTACTTCATGCTCATTTCCTGTATGGTGCATGGATTTTGCCTGTCTTTCCACATCCCAGATTACCTTTGCATTTGATAATAGAATTAGCATTTTTGACTTTGACCCTTCACACCTCACAAAAAAATGAAGGCTTTTGTGGTAGATTACGTTAGTGGTCTCAATTCTTTACCCTGCTCTGAACAGATACCATTTTATGGTCTTCTCACCGATGGAGTGCACTTCTCTTTCTCTTGTCTTGGGCTGTGTACCATTTTGCTTCTGGCTTTAGATGCATGTATTTTTATTTGTCTTCATCTGTCTATTCTAACCAGAAGAATATTTCCCCATCTAAAGTTATTGCCCCAGGAAGAGGATGATAGAAATGTGGAGCCAAACTGACCTCAACTTTTGCAACCTGAGAATAGTTTGCAGGAAGAAGCAGAATTGTCAGGCTAAGTTCATTCTAGATCAAAATTCAAATACTTGCCCAATAATAAGTGATCGCTGCTTTGTGGTAGTTTGCTATACAATGATACCTAACTGATACAGGTTGTGTTATGGCCTGAACTGTCTAAAAATTCATATGTTGAATCCTACACTATACCTCAGAATGTGACTGCATTTGGATATAGAGACTTTAAAGGGGTAATTAAAATAAAATGTGGTGATTGTTGGGGGCCCTAATCTGATATGACTGATGTCTTCATAACGAGTTGATTAGGACACAGAGGCATACTGAGGGTGGGCCATGTGAAGATATTAAGACATTTTTCTTTCAAATAATATGTTTAAGTACTTGTTCTTTTTTTTTCTTTTTTTTCTAATTTTTTAACATTTATTCATTTTTTTTTGAGAGAGAGCAAGCAGGGGAGGGGCAGACACACACATGTGTGCGTGCACACACACACACACACACACACACACAAAATCTGAAATAGGCTCCAGGTGCTAAGCTGTCAGCACAGAGCTCCATGTGGGGCTCGAACTCACGAATCATGAGATCATGACCTGAGCCAAAGCTGGTCACTTAACTGACTGAGCTACCAGGTGCCCAGTTCTTGTTCATTGTAATGGCTAAATTCATAAGGATTAGGGATTCCATGCTTTATTATTTTGATGTATTCCACTGTAGGGTTATTTCTGCTAATGAGAATTAGCAAGGAGTTAGCATTCAGAGAGATACCAAGCATTTGATCTAATGAAAATAAAATTAGAGGTCACATTAACAAACACATAACACAATAAGAAATAAATGAAACAGCAACAACAAAACCCTGGTTGTTTTAATTCAGATATGAAAACTATATTTGGCAAGAGTTGGCTTACCCTTTGGGATTATTAATTAGCCAGGGTTTCTTTTATCTGGTGCCACTGCAATTTACCAAACATGAGAACTTTCTCAAACATGGTATGTTAATTTCCATCTCAAAATTTTACAGATGATTTTTTGGTAAAAATGTCCCCCGCCTTGCTCTACTGTAGTTTCCATACTACATTTGTTGCCAAAAATTCAGACTTGCTTTAAATGGGAATCTCTCAATATTTGACTGCTTGCTGCCTTTTGACACTTCCCAGTGAGACACACTTTCCTTATTTCATTCTGGGCCAACTCTGTGATCTGCTTTAACAAAAACAGTGTGACAGAAAGTGATGATGTGCCAGTTCAGGGACAAAGCTTTAAGACATTTCTGACAATTTGTCAGGAAGCTATTAGCCACATAAATCAACAGGTATGAGACCATCATTCTGTAAGAGAGACTCAGATAACTGAAATAGACATATAAAGAGACCATATGAAAGAAAGTTGAAGCTCCTTTGGCCAGAGCAAACCCTAGTCCCTGACTGCAAGTCCTGGATGCAACCCCAACTAACACCTGGTATCAGATTGCCAGGCACATGGTTGTGCCTTCTGGAAAATGGATCCCCTCCAGCTCTCAGACATTCAAACAATTCATACCAGATATGTGAATAAAGCAACCCAACCATGTTGGACTGACATCATGTGGTACAGAGAGGATTTATCTTACAATGCCTTATCCAAAGGCCTAATCAAAGAATCATGAGCAAATAAGATAGCTGTTGTTTGAAGCCTCTAAATTTTTGAGTTGTTTCTTATACATATATGGTAGTTTCTTAGGGTATTAACAGAATACCACAGATTGAGTAGAAATTTATTTCCCACAGTTCTGGAGGCTGAAAGTCCAGTTTCAGGGCGTCATAGGCAGGCTTCGTTTTTCCAGAGACCTCTCTCCTTGGCTTGCAGATGCTACCTTCTAACTGTGTCCTTGCATCCTTGGTGTCTCTTGTTTTTATAATGACATTAATCACATTAAATTAGGGCCCTGCCCTAATGGCTTCATTTAACCCGAGCTACCTCTTTAAAGGCCCTATCTTCTAATACAGTCACAGTGGGGGTTAAGTCTTCCTCATCATATGCTTTTGCCATATGATGGCATACAACTCAGAATATAACCACCTCTATGTGTCCGCTCAAAATGTGTAACCACAAAGGTGATAGTATTAGGAGGTGGGGCCTTTGGGAGGTGATTAAGATAAGAGCAGTGCTCTTATGACAAAAGGTTCAGAGATCCTGCATCCCTTTCCATCAGGTAAGGGTACAATGAGAAGTTGGCCATCTGAAACCCAGAAAAGGGACTTCACCAGACCCTGACCCTGCTGAAATCCTGAACTCAGACTTCCAGTCCCCAGAACTATAAGAAATAAATTTCCGTTGTTTACAAATCACCCATTCTGTGTCATTTTGTCATAGTGGTTTAAAAGCTCTACAGATATAGATTAGTTAAAAATTAAGGGGTGCCTGGGAGGCTCAGTCAGTCAAGTGTCTGACTTCTGCTCAGGTCATGATCTCACTGTTCTTGGGTTCAAGCCTTGCATCAGACCCTGTGCTGACAACTCGGAGCCTGGAGTCTGCTTTGGATTTTGTGTCTCCCTCTCTCTCTGCCCCTCCCTCACTTGCACTCTGTCTCTCTCTCAAAAATAAATTAAAAAAAAATTAAAAATTAAAAAGAAGTTCATAGTTAGAATTTGGGTCTTTCCATAACAAAATCTAAACCAAGTAGTACTGACTGACATCAGTGGTGGCAGGCAGAATAATCTTGAGAAGACTATTAGACATATGTAAAGGGCAGTGAAGTAATAATTGCTGTTGGGAACCGAATAAAATGAGGAGGCCAGTGTTTTTTATTGGCAGAACCATTGGCAAGAGTAGCATTTGTGGTGACTTAGAAGATTAAAAAAAATACTTTTAACTAACTCGTGAACTTGTGTTTGGCTGAGATAATTTTAATGCAGATATTAAAAATGCAAACTACTCTTTGGTTTTTGCTTGTATGTGCTTTATTTTATCTATGTGTAAAAGATAAAGATAAAAAGAAATGAACTAATGCAAAACTGATCACCTTCAAGCAGAATCTAAAGAAAATATTTCTGAACCAAGACTTGATATTGGAAAATAAAACTATTCTTTAGTTCCAGTCTCTTGAGCCAACTCAAGGTTCTCAAAGTAAGAAATGATCTTAGTGCAAAGATTAAAAGTCAGGACACTACCGTCTCCACAACCAAATTCCTGTAAGATTTCAGAAAAATCTAAGGTGGTACATCAAGATCCTCTAAACCACAGAATAAAACTCATAATAATTTTAAGAATTGTCCTGCAGCACCAAGTAGAAGGGAGTCTACCGACTTGGGACATGTGTTTGTATGCCTCTTTTCACATGTGTGTACGTATTTGTGCCGTATTTATTGGAGGAGATTATAACTTAATATATAGAAAGGGCCCATATTTATAAAGCAAAATATATTAGCTTGGACAAAAGGGCTAAAGAAACTGCAAAATGGAAGGAGGTTTCTAGGCCTCCAATTTCCTACAGGCAGAAAATGGGCTGAGAAAGCTACTTAGCCACAAACATGTTTTTATTGTTTTTTAAATAAAGTATGACTCAGAGGGAAGATTCAAGAACCACAGAAAGCATATAGAAGAGATAGATTATAGACACACATGATACAAGAGTCACATAAAACCCTTCCCAGTAGTAAAATCGGGATCTAATCAAGAACTGGTTACATGTGCTTGGCTATATTTAAGAAAGATTGTAAACAAGTGAATGCTATGTGGATCTCATTAAATGTGTCTCATTATGAATGAAAACATTATTGGAATTATGCAGTTCTTACTTCAAATATGTTGGCCAAATGGGGAGAAAGCAACTTGTCTATTTAGTTTGTAGATATTCAGATGGAAAGGAACCACACTTGAGAGGTCTTATCCCTACCTGAACATGAGTTACAAAACTTGACCTGGGACTTCAAACTTGAGCTTGATACTGTAACAAGATGAGATTTGGAGTACCTTGTGGGGGGGGGGAGGGGTTGAATGTATTTTGCATATGTTAGGTCATAAGTTAGTGGAGGACAGAGAACAGCCTATTGTAAAAGGTTATATTGGTGGCTCTAATGAATAATGCCTCTGGACAGTCACATGTTTTTAGTACTTCCACTGCCCCTCACACTCCCAGCTGTCCCATATGATCTGCTTTAGCTGAGTGATGTTGCACCATTTCCAGGCCCAAGGAACCCTAGCAGGTTTTGCTTTTGTACTTCTAGCAGTAAGCAACCGTCAAAGAAATACAAATATGCTGATTCCATCATGCTATGGGAAAACCTAAGACCCTCATGTGCAAGAGAACTGAAGAATGTGTCTGATAACAAGGAACACACTTTTCTCAGTTGAAAGTGTCTGCTGAGCTTCTAGCTAATTGCCAGACCCATCTGGACGGCCCTTTGAGTGATTCCTCTTGGAAATGGGTCATACAATCCCAGTTGAGACATTGTAACTGTTCCACAACCACTCAAGCGATTTTAGCTCAGGTTACTACACATGGGAAACAAGAAATAATCTTGGGGATTTCAGCCCCAGAAGACCACTCATGGAGCAAAGATAAGCTGCCCCTTAGATGTCCTGTCAAGTTCCCTGATTCATAGTCTAGGGAACAAATGAAACAGTTCTTGAATTAATCTACTAAATTTTGAGAAACTGTATTGTACAGGAATGGATCACCAAAACATGCTGACTGGATCCTGAGAATAGTTAACTCATATAATTTTTTGATTAAAAATATCAAATTAAGTAAAGAAACCTGTGAGTAAAATTTCTCACCAAAGTCAAGAGTTTTCAAAGACCATTCTAATAAAAAGAACCAATTGTTTTCTATTATTTTTCCTTGATTCTTCAATTTTACTCCCATCTGAAAGGATTCAGAATGCATTATTTTTGTGCTTAAAAAAGACAGATATTGTGGTAGATACATGCATGAAAAAACCTCCCAGTTTCTATTTCATTTGACAGTATACTCCCATAATAATTCTGGGCTTGGTGTGTGAATTTCTTTGACCAGGTAGAAGACTGGGAGAGCACTTTGTGTTTTCACTTCTCTTTTGCATTCTTCTTATCACCATAAAGCATGCTGAGAGTAGGCGGTTGGAGGAATGAAGCACATGTGGAGTCCTCCCAGCTAGGTTGTCCTATAGCAGCCAGCCTACGCCAAATAGCCAACTTCTTGCAAATGTTTGAGTGAGCCCATTCAAGATCAGTTGAGCCCAGACTATGTTACTGTAATCTCAGTGCACTCAGGCATGAAGATAACTTTTGCTGTGGTAAACACTAGGTTTTAAGGTGGTTTGTAATGTGGCATTATTGTAGCAATAGATAAATTAGCCTAGAATTAAGAGCAGAAGTTCACCAGAAAATGAGTTGTCAGGAGTGTGCTAAGAAAAAAGAAAAAACATTGTGTGAAGATGCTAATGAAGGGAAAAGCTTGGTGTGCATGAGAAAAGAATCCCAAAGTAGGTCATGTTTTGTATCCTTTGGAATTTGGGACAGAATTATGGCTTTTGTGCATAGTTAACTTAAGGTTTTGATAAAGCCATTTTTGTTCCCAGGAATATAATGGCTTATTAATTGCTTGAATTACTAGACACCCTGATTCCAATTTGATACCAAAATTTCGAACACGACAGAAACCAAAAATCTAGATCTTGATTAGACTATTCACTTATTCTTATATGTTTAAGCATTATGATAGGCACTGGAAATGCAATAATAAATATAATGAAAGAATAATGAATAATAATTACTGTCTCATTAAACACAAAAAACAAAATGGTTGTAAATAAAGTCATTAAAAATGCAAATGTAATTTTTGGATTTTTGGGAGCAAAGACAATGTAATTCTGGCCAGTCAAAAATATCCATGATCTATTTCAAAACCTAACCTTAGCCACAATAATTCTTTTTTAAGTTTATTTATTTATTTTGAGAGAGAGAAAGAGAGAGAGAAAGAGCAAGTGCATGAGTTGGGGAGGAGCAGAGAAGAGAGGGAGGGAGAATTCCAAGTAGACCCTGTGCTGTTAGCATAGAGCCACACACAGGACTCGATCTAACCAACCGGTAGATCCAAAATCAAGAGTTGGACGCCTAACCAACTGAGCCACACAAAAACCTTTAGGAAGTTTTAAATATGTTTTTAAAACTTCATTTAGTATTTATAACAAAGGAATAAAAATGTAATCCTTATTAATAAAGTAGAATATAACTTTTTCTGTATCTATGCATTCTCATATCATTTAACCATTCCGGTGCAAATACATGTACATACAGACAGACATAAATGTAGCAATTTCAGGTAAAAATGTGTCATTCAGAAAAAAAATGTTACCACTTTTTTTTTTCTTAATGGATGTTTTATTATGTTGTGGGGTGGCTTGTCACATAGAAATATATACCTAGGGGCGCCTGGGTGGCGCAGTCGGTTGGGCGTCCGACTTCAGCCAGGTCACGATCTCGCGGTCCCGGAGTCCGAGACCTGGACTGGAGCCTGTTTCCGATTCTGTGTCTCCCTCTCTCTCTGCCCCTCCCCCGTTCATGCTCTGTCTCTCTCTGTCCCAAAAATAAATAAACGTTGAAAAAAAAAAATTAAAAGAAATATATACCTAATACACATGTTGTGTAATTTGTTTAGTCTCTAGCTTTTGAAACTGATACATTGCCCATTTCAGTTTACAGACTAAGTGCATAAAACTCATTCTTTTTCATTCTTGTATAGCATGCCTGTTTAGAGATAAATTTATTTAACTACTCTTCTATTGATACAAGTTTTTAACAACATTATCTATTAAAATAATGCTAAAGAGAATATTATTGTAGATAAGTATTTTCACATGTGTCCATATATCTATAGATAAAACTTTGGAAGTGAAATTTCTGAATAAAAAGTATGTGCATTTTTATTTTTGATAGACTTGGCCAAATTGCCTTCCATTGAGATTATATCAATTGACACACCTACCATCAATGTAATGAGAGTGCTTATCTCCATGTACTCCGGCCAATACAGGTAATATAAATATTTAAATATTTGTTAACCTTATAGGTGAAAAAGATGTCACTGTAAGATTTAATTTGCATTTCTATTATTATGAACAAACTTGCTCATCCTTTCATACTTTAAGAACCATTTAAATATTTTTATAGGAATCCTTGCCAAGTTTTCTATTAAATTGTTAATCTTTTTTCTTATTGTTTTACAGGAGCTCTTTATATTTTAGAATAGCCTTTTATTTTGATGTGAGCTGCAAATAATTTATTCCCACTTTGTTGTTTGTTGGGGAGCATCATTGAAATTGGTGACCACCCGTTGACATGTGAGCTGGATGCTGGCTCTTGGAGGCTCCCCACCCCCTCCCCTGTCCTTGGAATGTGGGTTCTGCTTGCCTTTTACATGCCCAGAGGCTGCTCCCTCTGGGGAGCTATGAGGTAATGATGTGATGTTGACGGCCCCTGCACAATACATGTGACTGAACCCACTTAAGGCCTCTCTATAAACATAAGATTTGGTAGGCTAATTTGTGGATCCATTCATTTTGCTGATGCCCAAGACAAGCCTCATATGTAAGTTCCCTTCTCTTGTTGAGACCGCCACTTACCACCCCGGAGTGAATGCCTCCTTCTTCAGTCTCTCTCTTCCCTCTGAGTACAGGGCCCAGTTTCAGATTTCAGCAGGGAAGCTCCTGGGAAGGTTACAAACCAACATTGTTTGACTTTTTTTAATTGAGATAAAACTGACGTATAATACTGTATTATTTTTATACGTATGGCACGATTTGATATATATAAATATTGCAAAGCAATTGCCGCCATAAGTTTAGCTAACAGCCATCACCACATATAGTGACAGTTTTCCTTCTCATAATGATAACTTTAAGATCTACTCTCTTAGCAATAAGATACAACCACTTTTAATTTACCTAAAGAATAATCAAAGGATAGGGGCGCCTGGGTGGCTTGGTCGTTAAGCTTCCGACTTCGGCTCGGGTCACGATCTCGCGGTCCCTGAGTTCGAGCCCCGCGTCGGGCTCTGTGCTGACAGCTCAGAGCCTGGAGCCTGTTTCCGATTCTGTGTCTCCCTCTCTGTCTGCCCCTCCCCTGTTCATGCTCTGTCTCTCTCTGTCTCAAAAATAAATAAACGTTAAAAAAATTAAAAAAAAAAAGAATAATCAAAGGATATATGTTTTGATAGTGATGTATGTTATTTTGTTATAATTTTAAGGACTCGTTATATCAAGCATGGCTTGCATGGTATTTTTCATTTGAAAATGATAGAAACCATACAGTTCAAAAAATGTGTTCTGTGTAAAAAAAAAAAAGTAGAAAATTAGAGGGAAAACTGCATTAAAATAGACTAATAACCTCAAATTAATGAAAACTTCTGCAAAAATGCTAACACCAATAATCTGTTAGTAAAAAGAATAATTAATCTACCTAATGCTGTGTTAATATTTCACCCCATTGTGTATCAGAATAATTATTTTTAAAAAGTGTGCATAAATAATAAGGAGGTCCAAATAACATTTTGTGTTATTGTGACCTATCTGGAATAATGTAGTTTAGAAGAAGCCAGAATAAAGACTCATCATTTATTCTCCATTGCTACATTGTTAACTTATCCATTAGTCCTTTATCTTAATGATATTCTTTCAAGCACTAAATGAAATGATAATGATCAAAAACATCCTTGGTTTGTTATAATACTGCTAAAACAGAACTATAAAATATGGCTTATGCTATCAAGTTATCATCAGCAGATTTTTTTTTCATTTGCTTCTTGAAGATAATCAATTATTTTAAAAAATAGGAAACATTTTAAAGATTTGAGAACGATTTTATATTGGCAGCAAAATTGTAAGTATAGTAAGAGTTTTGATACACACTACACCCAGTCTCCTATATTATTATTAACATCTTACATTAGTATGATACATTGGATACAATCAGTGAAACATCATTGAGACATTATTTTAAACTAAAGTCCAGAGGCACCTGGACGGCTCAGTCAGGTAAGTGTCCGACTCCTGGCTTTGGCTCAGGTCATGATCTCACAGTTCCTGAGATCAGGCCCTGAATAGGGCTCTGCACTGACTGCACGGAGCCTACCTGAGATTCTCTCTCTCCCTCCGTCTCTGACCTCCCTCACACACTCTCTCTCCCTCTCTCAAAATAAATAAATAAACAAACATTAAAAAAATAAAGTCCGTACATTATTCAGGTTCCTTTAGTTTTTTTTCCCTTAGTTTTAACCTAATGTCCTTTTCCTGTTCTAGGATTCCAGCCAAGATTCCATCATGTCTTCTTAGGTTCCTATTGGTTGTGAGAATTTCTCATCTTTTCTTCATTTTTGATGAGTTTGACAGTTTTGAAGAGTGCTGGACAGGTATTTTGTAGACATATAAGTGATTTATTATTGTTATTACTGTTGGTGCTTTGATCACCTTATGTCGGTACACTTTGTCAGGTTTCTCTATTGTAGAGTTATGTTTTTTTACCCCATCCCGTATTGTACATTTTGCAAGGAAGACACTATGCACAGCCCACCCATGAGAATGGGGGAATTATGCCATAGCTCCTTGAGGGTGGACTTTCTACACATTTAGAATTCATCCTCACAGGGTAGTTCTCTCTCTTTTCCCACTTGTTTATTCACCAACTCATTTATATCAGTACAGATCATAGGTTTTTATTTCATACTGTGGGTTGCAACTTAGCAATACTTTAATTTTTTTGTGTTGCTCAGATTGGTTCAGCATTGGCCACTGAGTACTCTCTCAGTTGGTTCCTGTCTCCTTTTGATATACTGTAATCAATATGGGTATTTAAAAAATATACTTCTTACTTTTTTACACTGTAGCACTATACTGTTCTCTGATCTGATCTTGTGTATTTCTAGTTCCAGTCTTAGAATCAGCCATTTTTCTATGGAGTTCTGGTTCTTTTTATTGGAAAAATGGCCTTAGAAATCAAGAACCAGGTATTACTGTGTTCATTGCCACTGGAGTATCCTTATATCTAATCCATCTCAGCTGTCCAATCCAGGAACCATACGTGTGTATAATTACCCATGTGTATACACATATCTATAAATATTTCTGTATGGAACCATCTGTATCTATAGTAAGTTTTATATGAGTTTATTCTGCTGTCTCCAATTCTATTATTATTAATAGATTACTAATGATGTAGATTATGTCCATTCCTTCTTGTTTATCTATAAATTCTCACCAGTAAAACTCTGGCAGTCACCATTTGCCCTTTATTTACTTCACTATTGAATTCCAGTGTAAATGTTAAGCAGCATCAGGATGGTTAACCCACGCTCCCATGGAAAACAACTCTATCATGCAGACTATAAGGCTTATGCATAGTTGGTTTCGCCTTAAATTCTGCAGACTACTCTCATTTCCAAAATTATTTAGATCAGCACTTTCCTGTATTTACAGGATACTTAGACTATCTTGTCACAGTCTAAATTCCCTCCTGGGATCTCCAACTTCCTAAGTGACTTTTAAAATTTGCATACGTTAATGTTCAGTCTTCGTGCTATAATGTCCTATGGTTTTTGACAAATGCATAGTATCTTGTATCCATTATTACAGTATCATAAATAATAATTTCAGAACATCAAAAAATTCCCTTAGCTTACCTATTCAACCCTCTCTTCCCCCCAAGCCCCTAGCAACCACTGATGGTTTTACCATTACTATAGTTTTGACTATTCCTGAATGTCATATAATTGAAATTATACAATCTGTAGCCTTTTTAAACTGGCTTCTTTACTTAGCAATGTGCATGTAAGATTCATCCATGTCTTTTCTTGGCTTGAGGCTCCTTGCTTTCCACTGCAGAATAACATTTCATTTTATGGGATGTACCACAGTTTGTTTATCCATTAACCTATTGAAGGCTGTTTTGATTACTTTCAGTTTTTGGTGATTATCATTAAAGCTGCTATAAACATTCACATGTAGGTTTTGCATGGGTATACTGGATCCTATGGCAAAAAGATGTTGAGTTTTATAAGAAATGGCCAAATTGTTGTCCAAAGCAGCTGCACAAATTTGCAATTCCACAAGCAATGGATAAAACTTCCTGTAGCCCTGCAGCCTTGCTGTCAAAGTGTCTTTTTATTTTATTTTAGCCATTCTAATACGTGTGTACAGGAATTTCATTATTGTTTTCACTTATAATCCCTAATAACAAGTGATGCTAAATATTACTTTATATGCTTTTTTAATGTTTATATTTTCTGGTGAGGTGTCTATTCAAATCTTTTGCCTGTGTTCTGTTTGGTTGGTTTGTTTTCTAATTATTGAATTCTAAGAATTTTGTGTATATTTTGGGTATGAGTCTTTTATCAGATGTTTTGAAAATGTTTTCTCTGTAATTTTCTTATTTTAATAGTGTCATTTGCAGAGCAATTTTCTTTATTTAGTAAAGTAAAATTTATCATGAATTTTTTTTCATGAATCATGCTTTAAGAGACATATTTTAAAATTTATCTCCAAATGCAAACCCACCTAAATTTTCTCTTATGTTTTTTCTAAGGTTTTTAAATTTTGTATTTACATTCAGATCACTAAAGGCTTTCTTCGTATCTGTTACATTTTTTATTTTAGCGCTTCCTTAAATCTTTCTTAGGCTTCCCATTTCCCTGCTTACATTACCTGTTTGTGCTTCATATTGTCTATTTTTTTTCCTATCAGAGTCCTTAATATATTAATTATAATTATTATAATTCTATGGTAAATCTGCCATTTCTGCCCTGTCTCATTTTGGCTCTGATGATTGTCTTATGTCTTTTGATTATGGTTTTTCCTGCCATTTAGCCTGGCTTGTAATAGTTTGTTGGTGTAGTGGTAAGATGTGCATGGGTAAGTATTCCATAATCTTATATTAAACTTCAGTTTTTTAGTGAAACCATTCAATGGGTTGTGATCTTCAAAAATGTTTCTTAAGTGTTTTGTTTTGTTTTGGTTTTGACGTCTTAGCTAAAACATAAAGGCTCAAGAAGGCTGGAGTAGGAAAAATGCCCTTCCCCCAGGCAGGAAAGTATTTTATCCTGGAAGGTAAACATTTAATATAGAGAATGCTTTAGGTGTCTTTCCTCATTATTACACTTTCCCTTAACCCGCCAAAGACAAAGGAGATCTTTCTTTGCTCTTTGCTCTTTACTCTGAGACATTGGTGAAGTTATAGGAGTAAAACCCATGAATGTATCCAGGAGTTTTTTCCTCACCTGTTAATCCACATTCAGCTTCCTGTCGTTCAAAATCATTTAACTTGTCATATAATTTCATTGGTCCAATCTCTTCTGCTCTAAGTAAGCAGGTCTTACCCTGATTCTCTATATTTGCCTGTCCATCCAGATTTTTCTGGTAGCAGCTGTCTCTGCATTCTCAGCTCTTTGTGGATCCAAGATAAGTTATTGATTTGCAGTTTGGATCAGCTTTTTCTGGTTGGAGGATAGGACTAATGACTTCTAAGAACTCTACATGTCACAGATGAAATTAGAAGTCTCAGGAGATTTTCAAAGCTTGTGTGTATATAGATGTGTGTGTAATATATATATATATATATATTATATTATATATTTTTTTATTTTTACAATTTTTTACAAATATTTTACAAATATTTATATTTGTATTTTCCAGTACAAATGTCTACATAACTTTTGTGATTTTGTAAACAAGACAAATTTCAGCAAACATAGTTGTTTCAATTTTTATTATTTAGAATATTTCAATTACAATTAATTAAATATCGTGCCTGGGTGACTCAGTCGGTTGAGTGTCTGACTCTTGATTTTGGCTCAGGTTATAATCTCACAGTTTGTGGGTTCAAGCTCTGTGTGGGGCTCTGCTCTGCCTGGGCCGAGCCTGCTTGGGATTCTCTCACCCTCTCTCTCTGCCCCTCCCCCTGCTCATGCTTTCTCTTTTTTAAAATAAACAAATAAACTTTGAAATTAATTAAATATCTATATACTGAGCTTATATTAAGCTTATGACTTGATAGCAGCTATTAGCAACATGAACATGGCGAAATCCTATTTTTCATATATTGTACAGCTTTGAGACAAAATTGTTGTGTAAATAGCTAAGACAGATGGAAGAGTATAATACAAGCTATGAAAAGTAAATATATTCCGGGCAAAGAGAACAAGAATTTACATGTAGCTAGTGAATCATAGAAAACTTAAAGGAAAATATGGAATTATTTCAAACAAACCTACAGAATCCTTGTAACAGTATTTTAAATGTGTCTACATTTCTGGAGGGATATGTCATTCCTTTAATTTTTCATCACATTCTGAAAGAGTCAACATTCAGGGAAAAATAAGTAACAATAATTTTTAGATTTTAATAGGTAATATATTAGATAATATTCTTTCTTATTGTTCATAAATACCAGTAACTCTAGATTTATTTCTTTTATCTTTATCATTGATCTTAGTGTGAGGAGCTGTTAATTTGGACATATCACTTGATATTTCTCACTTTTGTCAGTCTCTCTCCCTTTATCATATCTTACTTCCCATCCTTCCAGTGTAGCCAAAGGTTCAGGATCAGTAGGACAGAGAGGGAATACCTTTTTGGCAAGTCTGTGCTATCAGGGCTGAAAACATATTTCCTGAGATCCCAATATCCAGACACTGGACAGAGTTAGAAAAGTGACCCCACTGAGAAAGAAGACATCCAACCTGAAAGGTATTATATCTCAGCAGTAACCTGCCTTAGTTAGTAACTTGGGCTGAACTTTGCAGTCACTACTGAAAAACCATGAATTAAGATCAAGTTCAATTATGCCACCAGGATGAAAATCATAAATAGAAATTAAATGTGCTTCGAAAAATAAAATGTTGGGGTGCCTGGGTAGCTCAATTAAGCACTTGACTCTTGATTTCGGCTCAGGCATGGTCTCACAGTTCATGAGAGTGAGCCCTGCATCAGGCTCTGAACTGACAGTACACAACCTACCTGGGATTTTCTCTCTCCCTCTCTCTCTAATCCCCTTCCCCACTCTCTCTCTCTCTCTCTCAAAAATAAAGAAATAAACATTAAAAAAAAGAAAAGAAAATGTCATGTAACTTCACAGAGTCTTGTGGACTGAGAGTTGCCTGACCGTAAGACCATGATATGACTAATATCTTACATTTGTATAGATCTTAAAAGTTTTTTTTAACTTTTTTCTAACCATTTTCAAAGAGCTTTCTGTACATTCACTAATATTATTTTTTGAACAACTGTGTAAAGTATAAATTAGGAATTTATTATTATTTTCCCCATTATTTTTTACCTCTTAATCCCCTTTGGCTATTTCACCCACCCCTCTGGCAACCACCAGTTTGTTCTATGTATCTAAAAGACTATTTTTGTTTCTTTATTTGATTTTTTTTACATTGCATTATAAAGGAGATCATGTAGTATTTGTCTTTCTGTGTTTGAGTTAATGCACTTAGCATAATACCCTCTAGGTTCATCCATGTCATGACAAATGGCAGAATCTCACTCTTTTTTATGGCTGAGTAATATTCCATTTTATACATATAGCATATCTTTTTGATCCATTCATCTACCTATGGACATTTGGGTTGTTTCCATATCTTAACTAATATAAATAATGCAACCATTGTAATTATATATATATATATATATATATATATATATATATATATATATACATGATATACTTTTCAAATTAGTGTTTTTGTTTTCTTTGTATAAATACCCAATTTTTATTAGTTCCATTCTTAAAGGTGGACATTAAAATCATATATATTTGTGTTAGATAAAGGAATGAATAGTGATGCATAAAACCTCTTGCCAAAAGTAAGAGATAGAAGGACTAATTGATCTTTATATAAAACTCATGTTCACTTGGTTACTTCATTTAGTAACAAGTCAGATTCTTTTGCTATGTCTTGTTTACTCAAACATCCCCCAAATTTTCAGATTTCACAAGAAGATTTTACTTCCAATTAGCAGAAATTAAGAATAAATGTGTCAAGGAAAATCAAGTAACATAGTATAGAATGTGTACTGTTATAAAGAAATATAATGCTATTTTCAGGAAAAAATGACCAAATTAGTAAATATCACATAATCTGGTATAAATAATTCTTTTGAATGCCTTAAAATTGTTTATGAGTGTGGTACCTAAAATGCAAATTCATAAAAAATCAGAGTATAGTTCAAGTATGGAATAATGATAACATTTATGATAATCCATACTATAGTAAGCAGTATTGTTAAATCTCAAATGTATGTTATTGTGGGGTATTATTATACCCCCTGTTTTACTGGCAACTAGTTTGGAATTGCAACTCTTCACTCCAGTTCCAGTGCCTAGGGATTTTTATATATGCTTAAGATTTTGAATTTATGTTCTGGAAATGGGTCACTTAGTGTAAAAGGTAAAAAATAATAACAATGTTTATGTAAGTTAAATGGCATGTTATTATACTCAGTTTTTATTGTATTTCTAATCAACAGAATTTGTGCTTTAATAAGGGCTAGTCAGGTAAATATATGATAGAGTCAAAGAATATATCAACATCATTGGCTTTGCTCACAATTGCATAAACAATTTGTGGTACACTTTAGAGAAAATAAAACCAATTATAAAGTATTAGTACACTTTAAGACTTTAAGGTAGGAAACTAAAGGAAAAATTCATGGTTGTCTTTGCTTCAGTTTCCTATTACACAAGCAAAGAAGTGGTGCCAGGTTTAATGGCATTGAGAACACGTGTGAGTGCATATAGCCACCTAATATGTCCCTTGTTATTCAGAAACACACCTGGATTTTTATGATGAATGAAGCCTACAGAGAATCCTTGGAGTTTTTTTAGGTCAAAAAGGCATGAAGCTGGCAATAACTTCCTTTTAAGTCACTGAGCTGAGAAAAGTGAGAGAGGTCATATCAATACATAAGATTCTCTATTATTATCTCATAGGGATTAACCTGCTGCACTGCAGTTACATATTTTGTGATCTATTTCCTATTTATAATTATGCGTTCTTTGAGATTTTAGTGCAGCTGAACTGGCCTTGTCCTACACAACCCATAATCTCATTAGTTAATTAGCATTAGAACTATAAGTATATATTTTTGTGAATATAATTGATTAGTCTGAATTTAATCTGTTGAATTATTGACAAATTGTATATTTATGGATTAACAGTTCATGCTTACCCACATATTTTTTTCTTAAATGTGGACAAATATAACCTGTTCTGCATCTGTAAAGATCTCTAATCATAAGATTGATTTTTTTTTTAAACTCCTAGTAGGTCACTATTTACTGATAAGAATATGTTATCGATCTCCTGTATTGGAGGAATACAAATTACTATAGTTTATATTTATAATGGTCTTTTGTACAATACAACAATTCTCCTAAACTTTGGATAACATTATGAATACTTTATTAACTTGTCCTGAAGGGTTAAGGAAATATGTATTGGAGAGAAAAAAAAAATTGGAAAGAAAAAAAATGAGTGTAGTTCCAGATACTATATCAAAATGTACATCATCAGTGAGGGGAAGACTCGTTAGAAACGTTAAGCAAGATTCCATCCAAAAAAAGGATTTATTAGTTCATTAGTTGTTTGAGTAATTTTTTTAACTGATTAAGATATTGACAAGGCTTTGAAGAGATCATTATCTATGGCTATCTATCTATTTTGTTTTGTCTACAAACAAAAATTCTCTAACTGGAACCAAAGGTATATCTTAAAGAACAATCTTTGTTTTAGAAAAACATTATTAAACCTTTGGTTTGTTTGTTTCCAAAAGTTTTGAAAGGGCGGGCCTACGCCGGCCGACTCCATCTTGTTCTGTGTCCTTCACCTAGACCACGCCTCCTCCCCTTGAGTAACCTCCCGCTCACCCATTCAAACTTCCTGATCAAAACACGCCCACCGACCTGCGTAACAGGACTCTGACCCATCCCCAGCCAATCGGCCGAGGTCACGCCCCTTCCCCAGCCAATCGGCTGCCCCTAGACCCCTATAAAACCTTTGTGCTTTTGAAACTCTCTCTCCCTGGTATCTCACCGCTGCATTGGTGCAGGTAGGGGACTGAGCTCGAGCTAGCTCGAATAAAGGCTCTTTTGCTTTTGCATCGGACTCGGCTCCCTGGTGGTCTTTGGGGATCACAAATTCTGGGCATAACAGTTTGTTCTCGTGTCATGGTCAAAATGGACTAGGAAAGAGGCCTTGATGTAGCTCAGTTGTATTGCAAAACACTTTCAAATTTGGGAAGGAGAATTGGGGGACAGAGTGACTAATAGCTAGAAAGAGAACAAAAGTTACCAAGAAAAGGGAAGAGTAATTAAGACAGTGTGGTATTCGTGAAAGAAAAGATGAATACACCAGTGGGGCTAGAGAGCCCAGTGGTAGATGCACATAAATATAGTTCAACTGATCTTTGACAATGGAGCAAAGACAATACAATGGAGAAGTGATAATCTTGTCAACAAATCGTGTTTGAACAAGTGGACATCCACATGCAAAAAAAAAAAAAAAAAATTAATTCAGATATAGACCTCACATCCTTAACAAAACTAACTCAAAATAGTTCAAGATCTAAGTGCCCAACACAAAAGTATAAAAATCCTAAAAGATAACATACAATAGGGGCGTCTGGTTAGCTCAATTGGTTAAGCGTCCGACTCTGGGGTTCAGCTCAGGTAATGATCTCACGGTTCATGAATTCAAGGCCTGCGTCAGCTCTGCACTGACAGCATGGATCCTGCTTCGGACTCTCTCTCTCTCCCTCTCTCTCTGCTCCTCCCCGGCTTACACACTCTCTTTCTCTCAAATTAAATAAATAAACTTCAAAAAAAAAAAAAAAGAAGAAGATAATATAGGATAAAATCATTAAATACTGTTAATGACATAATTTTAAAAGTTTTATAATATTGTCCTAGAAAGTTGTTTACTATTTTTAAAAAGTATGTTGTTTTAAATTTCTACAATTATTAGAAATTATTATAAAATTATTTAGAAATTATAAAATTATTAGAATTATTAGAAAACCTGGGATTAACCCATTTGTGTAAAACTTCTGTGCTTATCCCTTTTCCCTTAGGACAAATCTTTAGAAATATTCTTACTGATGTGAAAAATAGCATTTTAAGTTCTTAATACACATAATAAACAGCATTGCAGAAAGGCTTACCTTCTTTCTCTTCTCACTGATGTTGTATTAGTATTCCAGTTGCCACACTAATAAGAGCATCGAGTCTTCACTTCCTTTCTCCTTCCTTTCTTCCTCCCTTTCTCCCTTTCCTTTTTCTTTCTTTTTGCCTTTCTTCTGTTTGTCCATCTATATGAAATAAAATAATATGGCTATTTACACTTTTATTGTATTTCTTTAATCATTATTTTGGTTATATATTAGTATTCATGATTTTTTATATTTTCATATTTATGCACTTTTGAATACTTTAATAAGAAGCTTAATTTGGATAGAGCCTGCACTCTTTCCAGGTTTCCAGGCAAAATTGTGAGTGTGTGACATTTGCCTTAAGTTTCATTCTTTTTGATAGCTTACCTCCTCCAAACTCCTATATATTTCATGGTCTCATTTTGCCACCTGGATACTGATTTGCCTACAGCTGCATGCATTAGAGGTAATCAAAAAGTTTGTCCATCAGAATGAGGAGATATGAGTTATTCTTAAATTTTCGGCTTGTGTTGTGATCAAGCTTCAGTGTTTAGAGCAGCTGAAGGGAGTCAGCACAGGCCTCACTGAGCAGCTGGGAAGCGTTAATTGGAGCTAATTGCTGATTGGAGACTGGCGATACTATTTATCCTTACCTATACAAATTGGCCTATAAAAAAGCGCTGGGAAAGGTAACCAGGAGGATGGAATTTAATAGCCTCTTACAGTGACTCTTAGAACAGACAAAGCAAATGATCTGAAGTCATGGGATGAGAGAATGAAGATAAGAACAAACTAAAGCTCTCTCACTTAATGGATTATCAGCTGACTCTACAGTTATTGTTGCCTGTAGGCTACACCTTTGTTTTAGTGCACAAACTAGTTCCAGTTATGTGCTTACTAAAAGAAAATTACTCTCCCAATTTAAGAAAGAGCGTTTTAGAAAAGATGAAAGCTTTTAAACTGTATTGAAGAAGATACAGTTGTAAAAGGAAAATTAACAAAAACCTAGTTCAAGAAAGGTTAAGTTTTGTGATGTTATTTACAATATTCTTTTGGGGAGAAGCTAATTCTTCCTAGCGTTAGGAAGCCATTGTTCTTGTTCTTTTAGAAAACTAGTTATATAATGACCAAGCTGGCGGTCATTCAGGGTCCTAATAAACTTTATATGTATTTTGTCTTATATACAAGGTAAGAAAGAATATTTAAACATTTTCTTTGTCTATATAATGTCCCTATAATATTGGATTTTGAACTAGCTTAGTTAGAAAGTTCTTCCCTTCTACAAGCTGGAAATAGAACGTTGGCCTATGTTCATTACTAAATTTTCTAAAATCATATTTTCAATATTCAAAGAAGCAAAAGTGTAGAGCAACCAGTTCTATGGAGAGCAACTTTTATAACTGGTAATACAAAAAAATAGTGAGCAGAATAATACCCAAGAGGAAAGAAACTACAAAACAGTAAAGTGTTGTTATTCTTTTATGCAGACACCTTCTTCTAAAGAGGAATATTTTTATGCTCTAGAATGAAATAAGAATTTCTAATCAGTAGTATATTTGGGGAAATATTATAGATACCCAGGGTAAAAATATTGGTGGGTAAATAAATTAGATTTATTATGCGGACCATGATTTTGGAAAATAATAATGTTTTGTGTAAGAAAGAAGTCGATATCATTTTGACTGATTGGAATATCCCTAGTTGGAGAGGTGTATATATATCCAATGAAAAAAAAACATTCATATGTGTGGAGAGGATAGGAGGGAATAATCAGATAATACTGTCAAATGCTTACTCTGGGAGAAAATCTTACAAAAAATAAATATTCCATGAAGTGTTTTTTTTAATATACAGGAGAAAAATTTTTGAGAAAGAAAAAAGCAACTAGTATGTCTTCACCAACGTTATAGGACAGTTAAATCTTCAGTCCTAATATAATCTTTAAAAATGAAAGCAGATTGTTGAATATTTCTCCTGAATATATTTGACATGTTGGACATATGACAGCTTTATAGTTATGAAAGGGATTACCTTATAGGACATAGTTTTATTTGAAACAAGAGAGTCTTTATATGTTAAAAAATGAACATAATTGCATGAAGATAAATGCATGTAAATGAGCAGTTGGTTAAGGGTAAATGAAATACAAAAATTAAAATCTTTGTGGATATATAATGAGCATCATTTTAAAATTCAGGAAATGGATGTTATATGTTTTACACCAATCCCAAGTAATGACAGAGGCAAAATTATAGTAATGATAATGGTTTTAGCTATTAATTTTCATTCAATTAATAATAATGTATTCATCTAATTGTAATCTGGAATTCATCATGTACTTCAATATTCTCTTAAAATTCACTCAAATTTTTTTCCTTAACATATGAAGAAATCCACTGCTTCTTCCATTAATAGCACTGTTTCTTAAGAAGTGACAAATATTATTTACCCATATCTGTCTTCAATTTTGGGGCTCCCCTAAAACCTCAATATCTTTCACACCATGATGTTTATAACTTTACTTTTATACATGCTATTCTGACGTCAATGTACAATAGAGTGCTTCTTTTCCATTTTTCCTAAAGAAAAAGTGGAGGTTTTACCATGATTGGGAATTGCAATTCAGAAAACCAAGTACAAGAACCCCTGCCTTTAACTGCAGGTGTTTTACGAATATATATATTTTTAGTCACTTGGCTTCATCTTTCCAATCTTTTGCTCTTCCCTTTTCTTGGTAACTTTTGTTCTCTTTCTAGCTATTGGTTGCTCTCTCCCCCAATTCTTCTTCCCAAATTTAAAAGTCTTCTGCAATACAGCTTAGCCACATCAAGACTTTTTTCCTAGCCCATTTTGACCATGACATGAGAACAAACTTTCAGAAACAAACAAATAAACCAAAGGTTTAATAATGTTTTTCTAAAACAAAGATCGTTCTTTAAGATATACCTTTGCTTCCAGTTAAAGAATTTTTGTTTTTCTTATCTCCTAGCCATAGATAATGATCTTCTCAATGCCTTGTGAATACCTTAATCAGTCAAAAAATTATAAAAAAACAACTGACTAACTAATAAATCCTTTTTTTTTTTGGATGGAATTTTGGTTAACCTTTTATTTATTTTTATTTTTTTTAATGTTTATTTATTTTTGAGAGAGACAGAGACTGTGCGAGTAGGGGAGGGGCAGAGAGAGAGGGAGACACAGAATCTGAAGCAGGCTCCAGGCTCTGAGCTATCAGCACAGAGCCCAGTGCAGGGCTCGAACCCACAAACTGTGAGATCATGGCCTGAGCCGAAGTTAGACGCTTAACTGACGGAGCCACCCAGGTGCCCCTGGTTAACATGATCTTTAGTTCTTGTGATAATAGAAGGAAGACAGCACTCTTTCAAAATATTAATTGTCCCAAAAGGAATTAAATCCATACCCTTTGTTTACTCATTCCCGCTGCCTAATTCTATGTCAAGGGAGATGTACCCTTTGGGCTAGACCTGAGTATTCTAAAGGCCGAGCTTGTATGATAAGCACCATTTGAACCATGTCACCTACCCAGGTCAGTATAGACAATACTAACCAACTCTTCTCATAACCATGTCATTAAGAATGTTTGAAATAGTCAGGGCCTAGTAAGTATTAAGGGACGATAAAGGAACACAGTCTCAAAATTAGTGCTGTAAGTTGATATAGTGACCTGCAGTTCTGATTAGATTAATTGCTATTCTAAAATAAAATGTTTGCACTAAAACCTAAAAGATAATGGAACTTAGCATGAAGATGAAAAGAAAATGATATATACTTCTTAAAAATTATTTTTTAATGTTTATTTACTTTTGATAAAGACAGAGTGTGAGCTGGACAGGGGGAGGGGTGCAGAGAGAGAGAGGGAGACATAGAATCTGAAGCAGGCTCCAGGCTCCCAGCTATCAGCACAGAGCCCAACATGGAGCTCGAACCCACAAAGTGTGAGATCATGACCTGAGATGAAATGGGACGCTCAACCAACTGAGCCACCCAGGCACCCTGAAGAGGATATATTTTTAAGTAATCTCTACACCCAACATGGGGCTAAAGTTTACAACCCCAAGATCAAGAGTCACGTGCTCTACTGACTGAGCCAAGCAGGCACCCAAGAAAAGAAAAAGATATAGGAGGAATGACATATGAAGTGAGAAAATGAATAAATTTGAGGGAAAAATAAGCATTTTAAGTGTGATGCTATTTTTAATTTTGGAGAATATATCCAGAGGTACAATTGCTAGATCATATAGCAGATCTATTTTTAACTTTTCCAGGAAACTCCATATTGTTTCCAAACTGGCTAAACCAATTTACATTCCCACCAACAGCACGTAAAGTTTCCCTTTTCTCCACATCCTCACCAACACTCATTACCTTTGCTTTCTTGACATATGATCCAGCATTTCCACTTCTGGATATATATCCCAAGGAAATGAAAATAGAATCTTGAAGAGATAGCTGCACACCCACATTGATTGCAGCATTCGTCACAATAGCCAAGACGTGAAAAAAACCTAAGTCCCCATCAATAGATAAATGGATGAAGATGTGATACACACACATACACGCACACATACAGTGGAATATTATTCAACAATGAGAAGGAAGAAAATTCTGCCATTTGCAACAACATGGATGGAAGTTGAGTTCATTATGCTAAGTCGATATGTCAAAGAAAGACACATATGTATTATATTATATATATAATAATAATAATCAAACTTGCTAAGAGACTGTATCTTCATTATCCCAACCACAAAAAAGACATGATAATTATGACATGATAGAGGTCGATCACTACAATGGCAATAATATTATGATATATAAGTGTATCAAATCAGCATGTACAGGCAAAATTCGTACAGTGTTATGTGTCAAATATATTTCAATAAGGGGCACCTGGGTGGCTCAGTCAGTTAAGCATCCGACCTCGGCTCAGGTCATGATCTCATGGTCTGTGAGTTCGAGCCCCGCGTCGGGCTCTGTGCTGACAGCTCAGAGCCTGGAACCTGCTTTGGATTCTGTGTCTCCCTCTCTCTCTGACCCTCCCCCGTTCATGCTCTGTCTCTCTCTGTCTCAAAAATAAATAAACATTAAAAAAATTTTTAAAAATGTATTTCAATAAAAAATAAAATGTGGTTCTGCATTTTAAAGGTTTACAAAAGTTTTACGATATGTATATCATAAACCTCTTACCTGTTAAGTAGACTATATGGTTCCTTTCTTTCTAACATATATGAAATTATAGTCACATTTAAAAATATGACATTATTGAAGCATATTTAATTGACTAGGATTTTAAGAGAAAATAAAAAACCTTTCAACAAAATGTACGGAAGACATAATCATCTTAAAATTCTTGGTCACATGAGTCCAATTTTGCATATTCTCCCAGGCAAAGATCCTTAGAGATTGGTAACTAGGTGTAGATGTTTTACAAGAGAGAAATAAGTATGTAAACATTCATATGAATTTCCCTACATTTATGCAATACTTACATTATTTTAATATATCAGCTTACAGTGACTTTAAAATGAATAAAAGTAAAATTTTTGAATTGGTTTTAATGTGCAATTTTTTGAAATAGTTTCTGCAGTCAGAAAGAGAAAATCTAGTATGAAGTCATTTCTGTGTGTTCTAGCCAGCTTCCTATATTAAAACTTCAAAATAAAATGAATGATTTATGGTTTCTAGAAAAATGCCATTTTTAGATTTGAAATGTCACTTATACTTTTCTGTCCATTCAATTTGTTTCCCTCTTTTGCACTTAAATACATTATTCTCTTACCCCAACCTCCCATTAATATCATGGTTTTAAATCAACTATTCCAAGTAGTTTCACAGCACTCTGGGAATATCTTACAAAAAAATTGTTTTAAGAAAGCTATTGAATTTACTTAAATATTCTAGTAAAGGGAAGAATGTGGCAATATATGTACTGAATTTTTTCTAGGCATAGAGTCTGGAATAGGGAAACCTTGACTGATCAAACAATCTATGCATTTACAAAACAGGCAGCTAGAAAATTATTTTTCTATTTTGTTACTTAAGACTTACACAGTTTTTCTATATGATAGTAATAACTTTTATTAAGGTACATATGAGTGAAGACATTGGCTTTATTCTTTATTTTTCTAAGATAGTATATTTTTAAAATTCAAAATGTTTTGGTTACTAATGAAGAATAATAGAGACATACATAACTCTATGCTACCAATTATATTATTGCATTTGTTGTTTTTGTTATTTTGATTTGATCTGACATTTTTAATAAGTAGATTATGTATTTCTATCATTGTATTGTTTTGAAATGGTAAATTTATATGTGCATACATGTGTGTACCTTTCCAATGAAGAAAGAAAAAATTAATAGCACCTGAATTTTGCCTTTCAATGTGACATTAGCTCCCACAATCATTTTTAATATAGCACTACAAGATCTAGAGAGAGCATTTATATGCTGAAAACTTCTGTTCAATGGGATATTTAAAATTTTACTTGAAATCTAAAATTGTTCACATTATAACTCGTAATATTCTAAAGCAAAATTGTACTAGTGGTTAATAGTTCCGGGAAGGGACACTAAATTGTTAGAAACCATCAGGTAGATTTTTGATATTTGTGGAATATAGGCATAAATAAATAAGAGTCATTTAGCCAAGTGTTCAAAACAATTTTTTTATTAAGGTAACTATTTCCCAAAACCAGGTAAGTGTTAAAATATTGTCTTGGGCCAATAATTCCTAAAAAAATTATTCTTGAGAATTCAGGAAATGAAAGAGCTCCCTTGTAAATGGACTACTCAAGGGAAAGGCCTCACCCTAGAGCAAAACCAGCTGAATGTTTGTGAGTTCAGCATGGAGGCAGGGCAGGCCAGGACCCAGTCATCCTGCCTCTTGTGAGAAACCACTTCACCTTCACATCATCCGTTACCAACAGAATTTGAATCCTTTAAATCTCCACAGAATAGCAAGTGTTCAGACTTAAGATTTACAACTGACAACTTCTAATCAAAGTTTCTAATGTGTATGCCTAACCTAGGTTATCAAGACCAAGAATCTACTATAGTTTCTGTTGTAAAGAGGTCGAAGTTCAACGTATGTTTATGTTTCACTGACTTGTTCAGAAACATATCTTACAAACTGCCTTGTCTCATTTGTTATTGTTTCTGGAAACAAAATGTATTGGCTTGCTTTAGTTTTAATATAGAATAATATTTCTTAATTAGGGTTTGTTTTGTAAAGTTGAGGTCAGTTTAAATGTAGGCCAATATCTTGTGGAGGAATGCAAAGTCAGAGGCAGTTGTTTTTGATCAGAGAACATGCCTGAATTATTCATTTTCTAAGATTCCATATTAATAACTATCTTTAACTTAAATATAATCAGAAACTGCATTATTCTCTGCATTTCCATTGTATAGTGTCAAAGAACTTAGTTGCATACAAAATACTTAAACTGGAAACAACTCAATGAGGGATGATGTAAGCTGCCAAAACTTATAATTTATTACTGCAGAGGAACTGAATTTTCATAGGCCAGACAGGATGCTGAATAGGATAATAAATCATGCTTCTGAAGGAAAGCAATTGTGGATCCTTAATACTCAGACACCCACTTATACATATTATACCAACATGTGAAAGTAGAAACATTTTCACAGGTGCACAAATTCCACAAGTTTTGTCCTTGTATACCTTAACTGAACAAGTTAATTTAAAGTGAATTATAAAAAAAAAAAAAAATAAGAGAGAAAACTGCCAAGAAGAAATAGGTCAGAGAATCTGTTACCCAAGATTTCAAGAAAGAGAAGTCAGAAGAAGAAACATATGCAGCAGATATGTGAAAAGCATTCACTGTGAACACAGCAGAAATGGGAGGGCCTTGACAAAACTAGAGGTTCTATGCACTGGATGATCAGAAGAATATGGTAAAGGTGTCTTGTCCTTAGGTTAATGAGAAAAAGACTATTAGAACTCTAGGAGGGCAAACATATAAAAGAAAAATATGACCCAAGCATAAAGCAAAATATAATGTAGCATTAACATAATGTTACAACATAACTGTTGTAGATCAAACAATGAATTATATATAGGACAAAAGATTTCAGCCAATATTGATGCTAACACTGTTCTCTTTTGAGACGCGTGGAACTCCTACATCATTTATACACACAAAAAAGTTGAAAAGAAAACCCACAGTGTGGAAATATATGAAGTCATAATAGTGTTGTTTGTTGTTTGTGATATTTTTTGTTATGTTGTGTTGGAAATATTATTAGTTGGGTTTTGGTTTTTTATCTGGGCTCTAATTTCCTTTTTGATATGGCTTCCTTGTTTCTCTAACTGTTCACTGCCTGCCATAATCACCTCACAAGACACCTTTACCATATTGGCCTTCTTCTTGGCCAAGCTGGTTCCCATTGCAAAGCTTTGTTCTATCCAGTACTTTAGAGTCCAATAGTTTTATTCCCAGGTTTCGCATGAGTTATTTCGTCCTGTCAATCAAGCTTCACCTTACAAGGGTTTTCAGAGAGGTCTTCTGTGACAACCAGATCTAAAGCAGAAATTCCATTGTATGGCATATAAATTTTGTGTGGATATAAGCCTTGTGTGGATGTAAGTTTTCGTAACTTGGGTGAATATCAGGAGGCTGAATCACTGATTGTTTATAAGTGTATTTTTAGCTGCTTTATAAGATATGGCCAGACTCCTTTCCCCGATCGATTATATCATTTTATATTCCCACCAACAGTGAATTAGAAGTCTAGTTGTTCCACCTGCTCGATAACACTTGGTATTAATGAATTTCTTGATTTTAACTATTTTAATGGCTATGTGATGCTATTTATTTTTGGTTTATAGTTTGCATTCCTCTAATGATTAATGATGTTGAATATCTTTCCATGTGCTTATGCATTATATATATATATATATATGTGTGTGTGTGTGTGTGTGTGTGTGTTTTAATTCATTTTATATGTATATATAAATATATTTTAAAGCTATATATATGTGTATATACGTGTATACATGTATATATGTGTGTGTGTATTAATAGAGAGAGAGAGAGAGAGAGAGAGAGAGAGAGAGCTGCTCTAATCTTTGCACATTTCCTTTAAGTCAAGTTGCTTATTATCCTATATCTGTGTTCAAAGAATTTTTTATATATTTACCATAGAAGTCCTTTGTCAGATACATGTTTGAACAAAATTTTCTTCCAGTTTTTTTCTTGCCTTTCCATTTTTGGTTCACTGATTTTAAAGAGAAGACATTTGTGTGTTTTAACTTCGGACTATGTCAAGTTTATCAGTCTTTTTCTTTCATTCCTTGTGTTTTGTGTCCTAAGACATTTGGCCTACATCAAAGTTGAAAACATTTTTTCTTGTGTTTTCTCTAAGAATTTTTAGAGTTTTATTTAGATATCTTACCTATTTGGAGTAGTTTTTCTGCAGATGGTAAGAGAGAAGGATTGTGGCGGTGCCTGATTGGCTCAGTTGGTTAAGCGTCAAACTCTTGATATCGGCTCAGGTAATAACCTCACGGCTCATGGGCTCAAGCCCATGTTGGGCTTTGTGCTGGGTGTGGATCCTGCTTGAGATTCTCTTTCCCTCTCCCTTTGCCCCTTCCTCACTCATTCTCTCTCTCTTTCTTTCTGTTTCTCTGTCTTTCTCTAAAATGAAATGAAATTTAAATTAAAAAAATGTTTAAAAACAATGAGAGAGAGAGAAGGATTATGGTTCACTTTTTCCAAACATGTTTTTTTCTGACACCATTTGTTCATATTTAGGGGGTTTTAAAAAATAGTTTTCTTTTATGTATAAAGATCTACAGTCTTCATCTAAGAAGACAGCCCAAAATATATGGTTTATTAAAAAGAGTGAAGAGGCAGGAGAGGAAGACAAAGCAGCCAGGTCAGATCCTTTAACATAGATACTTTAACTTTATCCTGAAACATGGGGAGCCAATGAAGAATTTTAAGAAAAGAAATGACATGGTCACATATATATTTTCAAACATGCTCTGGCTTCTGTAAGCAGGAAAAATATATATGGCTTGATGCTATCTCATTTATAGTACTAAATATTCATTTGTTCCACAATCTCAACAAAAAATATAAAAGCATTTAGAGGGCAGTTGAAGAAATGGATATAAATGTATTCAGTTATTCTGACCATTAATCATTGTCATTTTACTATGTTAAATACTCAGTAACTTAATTCAGTGTGCTCAAATTCTACATTTCCTAGGAGGTAGAACTGAGGGACAAATATAGACTGTTTTAGCAAGAAAATTAAGAGTTAACCTTTTATACATTTATAATTTGTAAGATTTTACTTTAATATAGAATGAACTGTTAAATATAGCCCATATACAATATAATCCTGTGAGTAAGTAAATTCAAGCAGGCCTTTGATACATGTATATGCATACTATTTGGAACCAGAGCCAGAAAGTAAGCAATAACTTTGTTACACATAGACAGAGATCATTCTGCATTTCCATAGTCAATAATAATAAACCTACCTCTAACTGTCAATGTCTTGACAGAGAGAGAGAAGTAGAGAGAAGAGCAAGAAGGAGATGGAGAAAGAGGAGGAGAAAAAGAAGGAAGAAAGATGTGACTTTTTGTCGGAGATGAATCATGTGAACCTGCCTCAATTCCAAAGGGAAAACCAAATTCAAAAAGCTATAATGTACGGAATGCTCCCAGTTTACATTCTGAGAATCATTTGCACATTTGCAACAGAGGATCAATTATTTAGTTTTACGCAAATTGATAAGTAGATGGATTATGGTACTGTTCAACTACGAAATCACTAATAATTGTTATAGAATGTTTTGAAGATGTTTTACACAGTATAAGTTCATTATCTTGAACTAGGATGTGTGCTCACCAAGCAAGGTTAAGAGCCTAAATATTTGATTCATCAGAAGAGTTTTAGGGAAAGCTAAGTTTGATTCTATATGTTCTTTTACATGTGATTTTTAATGATATCAAGAGAATTTGTCAGAGATTTAACAGAAATGCCAACTTTGTAAAGTCTAAGTTTTCTAGAACTGCATGTTCTTTTTTTATTTTTTAAATATTTTGTAATGTTTATTTATTTTGAGAGAGAGAGAACCCCAAGCGGGCTCCATTCTGTTAGCACAGAGCCTGATGTGGGGCTTGGTCTCATCAACCATGAGATCATGATCTGAGCCAAAATCAAGAGTCAGATGCTTAACTAACTGAGCCACCTTGGTACCCCGAACTAAATGTTATTGAGGAACACAGAGAACGTAGTTTCAAATATTCATACTTGTAAAAGTTTAGAATGACATTTTAACTGAAGAACATATAAAAATAATTGTGGTTTACAATATATTAAAGAAATTGTTCTGTTATTTGTCACAATTACATATAATCCTAAAATATCACCTTAATGATCATTTTATTATTTTTAAATTTTTTTTGTCCATTTCCTAACTATAATATTATTTGTTAGGCTTTGGTCAAGAATGAAATTCAATAGGTCTTTGGGATTTACACAGGTATTGAAAGACAGAGATAAAAGTTCAGGAAATTCATCACTGTTTCAGAAGCAAGTAGTTGAAAACAGCTCCCTGGGAAGCTGCTACACTCCGAGACTAAGGGAACTTCCACCTGTCTTATTAAGCAGCAGCAATGTGGATGGGTCATGACACTCACCAGGAAGCTGATGTGTCCGGTCAAAATTTCCTCTGCAGAGGAATGGCTTTTTCTTCTTTTGCTACCCTCCTAATCTTGCATTCTTGCCTTTCACTGGCAAACCCTAATGTGGACCTGTGGGGAATGGTAACTGAACAATGTAGTTCTCCCTTCTCTTCAGGGATAAAGAAGAAATCTTTTAAAAAGTTTGGGTTAAAAGAGGTGATGCTGGTAGAAAATGAATAGTCTCAAGTATTAGCTTTTATTTCCCCTTCTAAATCGTGGAAGAATTAAACGAACTCACAATGCCTAGAATAAATAATTAAATGACGAGATTATTATTGATGGCAGAATAATTTAAATGATTATTAATTAAACAGTAAAACGAATTATTAAACTTGATTTTGCACATTTTAATATACAGTGGAAATTATTTACAAATGTAGTTAAAATTTCTAACCTGATATTCAAAGTGTCCTAAAAAGCAATTTAGCCTCTTTTCTTAAACTTGTCTCCCATTGTTTCCTCAACTCTACTCTCAGCACCAGCTTTCCCTGCTCATATGTGTTTGCTCGTGCTAGCCATCTACTTGAATTAGCCTTACAGACTAATTTCATTTAATCGAAGTTTTACCTATATGTCAAAATTATTGTTCTTAGCTGGCCTGAAGATGGTGTGAATCTTATTCAGTTGCTGACTTGTGGGGGGGCTCCTGAATACCTCTGTAGGAGGATTGCACTGTAAATTCAAATCTGGCCTTTCCAGGTGTGTGTGTGTGTGTGTGTGTGTGTGTGTGTGTGTGTGTTTAAATGTTTATTTACTTTTGAGAGACAGAGAGAGTGGGAGAGGGGCAGAGAGAGGGAGAGAGAGATAATCCTAAACAGACTGTGCTCATAGCACGGCTCAATCCCATGAACCCTGAGATCATGACTTGAGCCAGAATCAAGAGTCCAAGGCTTAATCAACTGAGCCACCCATGTGCCCCCCACCTTAAAAAAAATGTGTCTTTATCCTTGCTGCACATCTCCCAACCAGTGTTTATTGAGAACTTACTCTATCTCAGTCCCTCTTATTGGGATTAGGGACTCCTGATGCCTGAATGAGACATCTGGACATTACGAGACAGTAATTCAGTGGTTAAATCTTAAATGATTCTGATAAATGTTGTAGACTAGAAGATTGTGTATGATGACCACAAAGAGTGGTGATATTTTCACTATTTTATTATTTTCTGTTACATAGTGTAAGTCCTAAAAGCCATTGCTAATAAGTGGATTTTATTTTTTGGTTTCCTCTGAATTGGATGGTATGGGAGACAGTTCTCTTAGAAAATTTCAGCTTGACAGTCCAGAAGTACTTGAAGCGCACACTTGGAGTGGGTTTGGCAAATGAGGAAAGAAGTAGCAGATCCATTTTGATTTAATTCCCCATTAAGCTTTATCAGGAAAAAACAGGAACAAAAACACTATTTTATTTCTTAACTGACTCCAGAGTGAATTCCTCAGTTGGTTAAAAATATTTGGAGTTGAAAGTGATGTTATTGATTAGCAAATCAGTCATATTTATAATTTCAAAAATTATATATTTTCTCCCACAGTTAAAAGACTTTATATTATCTTATTTATATTTAGCTACAGTAGTACCCAACATAATGTTTTATAATTTATTCATTTAGTGTACATGATATAATAGAAATATATTTTATATATAGTATATATACTATATTATAATGTATTACACATATATAGAAATATAAAACATAAATATTTATAGTCTAAGTTCTTTTAATATTATACCCTGTATTTACATATATATATATATATATACACACACATATATATGCATATATATATATATAGTATATACCCTGTATTTACATATATATATATATATATATATATATATACACACATATATATGCATATATATATATATTGTATATATATATATATATAAAGATTCTATATACAGCTTATGTAATTGGGTAAACAACCACATTGTGTTTTGCTCTGTAAAAACTAAAGTCTTCCAAGAGGTCTAATTTAGTTGGTGGTATATTTTGATATATCACTTGAGAAGCATAGTGAATTACCAATAAATAGTTGCTAAGCTGCTTTTAGAGAAACTTAAGTTCAACTAACGTTAAGTTTTAATTTTGCTGAATGGAGTATGCAGTTTATAGAAAAGGCACACTTTATTTGCTTAGGACATAGAGTCACATGGAAACTTTTATTTCAAAATGTAAAAGGGAAAGGGGAAATGATGTGACTAGAAGCCAGGAACAAAATAATTCCATTTAATTTTTCTGAAAGTTATAAATATAATACCCAAAATGTATAATATAAAGAGTATTAATTATTAACAAATGTGGATTTTTTTCTTTTTCTCTTTTCTTTCTCTCTCTTCTTTCTTTCTCTTCTTTCTTTCTCTTCTTTCTTTCTTTCTTTCTTTCTTTTCTTTACCTTTCTTTAAGATCATCAGGGTAAGGTTAAGACAAATGCTAAGTGTTGCTTCATAGTAAGTGAGCTGATAATAGAAAATGCCCATTTAGGTCCAGTCATTCCTAGTCCAGTCTATGAGACAGATTATTCAGCACTCTGAACATATATATGATAATTTTATTTTTCTCCAATAACTTCCACTAAATGTCTACTTAATTTCCCTTTTAATCCATTAATGCTATTCAAAGTTTATCTCATTAAAATGGATTCTTTGCAATGAAACTTATATTAGGGACATAAAATATAAATTGTAGAATATCTAGTCCAACCTATTTCAATGTAAAACTTCAGTTTCATATACAATTTAACACCAGTCTCCTCTCTGTTACCAGTACCTGCCAGACTCTCCCTGGAGGTTTAGATGCTGTCATGTCTCTTTTCACTCATCCTCTTTCTTCACACTTTTCTGTATCTAACTACTCCAGAGTGGTGAGTGGGGAAGGAAAAATCTGGAAGACATAGTCATTTCCTAAGGCTGACATAAAAAGGCTTTCCACAGGACTGGTTTCTTCTGACAGCTCTGAGGGAAATTCTATCCAAGGTTCTTTCCTAGTTTTATGGTGATAACCAACAATCATTGTCATTCCTTGGCTTGTAGAATCATTACTGCAATCTCTGCCTCTATTTTTAATGGTATGCTCCCCATATGTCTCTGTGTCTTCTTATAAGAACACTAGTTAGATTGGATTAAAAGTTCACCCTACTCTAGTATGACCTTATTTAAATGAATTATATCTACATATTTCCAAATAAGGTCACATTCTGAGGTATGGGGATTAGCACTTCACCATATATTTTCCCGGGGCACAGTTCATTTCATACAGAAGAAATGTTCACAAAATATAAGTAAAAAGCCCTTTGCTTAATTGGTGAGGTCATAATACCTTCTTAATTCTCTGATGAAAAGTATCTATGAATGATTCTGGAGGAAGGATGCATATCCTTTTTTTTTTTTTTTTTTTTATATATATGATTCCCAACATGGGAAATTTGTTTATTGACTAACCCCCTACTCAGCACCTGCTTTGGTCTACTCCACGTCCTTCTCCACTTGGAACTTCCTTATCTGACAGCTTGCATTCTAGGTGGGGAACCATGAAACAAACCATACGTAGCTAATCTTCCACCTAAATTGCAGGAAATATATCCCCTGTCTGACCAAATCATGGGACTATTATCTGATCCATTGTTTTTTTCTTCTTTCTGCCCTGTCATATCTGTCAGATTATTTTTATACTTGCTCAGATTCTTACAAAATGCTGATCAACAAATTTGTTCACTGAATAACAATCTGTTGGGAAGTGAGTGGCCTCGCTTTCAAACAATCACAGCATCCCCAGGGTTGTTTGTGTTATAATCCACTTCTTTGATGAGGCAATGGAAAATGTTTCATAAGATTTGAAAATTCCTTTTATGTTGAGTAACAGAAAGCAGATTTTTTTCGTTCCAGCTCTAAATAAGAGAAGGTTGCCAGGAAGGGATGCAACTTGGTACAACATACAACAGGCTGGAGCTGTAAGGAGCAGCTTATGCATGGCAAGCTAGGTACGGTTAGTGAGAATCTCTGAGCAACTTGTGAATTGCCAATTTGAATAATTTCATAGGCTCTGGGCAAGGGACTTTCCCTAGTTGTCTGGTACCCAGCCCCGGGAAAATTAGGATGGGTATATAGTAGCTCAGATTATAAGAGTCCTACAAGGGAAGCAGGTGGAGATGTGGACTTAGTGGCTATCAAAAAGGGGAACTAACCTGGCTTAAAAAATGGATCGAGAGAGCAGAATTCAGAAAGAAGAAAACAAAACAAAAAAATAAATAAAAAAACGAAATCTGTATTATAGGGAAGACCTGCACTCTTAACCACAATGAAAAGGCTAATGGAATAGTCTCTCACCAAAATCACCATACCACTATTGATGCTATGTCTTCTGTAACTCATCAGTCTTCTGCTTGATTGGGGTATCCTAGCATACAGCATCTCCGATATCCTTCTATTCTGAGGAGTGTGCATTTGGTGCCTCTTGACCATCTCTTTTAGACTTTGGTGGTGCTGTGATCCTACTTTTTCAGCTTTGGAGCTGTAGGAAAGAGCTTTTCATCTTTTTGTGTCAGGAAAGAAAATAATCCATTTAGCATCCTTTTCCTGATGGCACCTAGTAGGCTCTATTTCTTTAATAAGATGCATTCTGACTAATAAAATGAATATATCCTGCCAAGAAAGAGGGTACTAATGTCCTGGGACACAAAGATAAATTTACCTCTGTCTGATTTATCTCCTTCGATCCTAAGTATTCTTCAAAATCTTTTATGCTTGCAGCAGATGGAAAAACATCACTGGCCAGCCCATTACTGAATAAGTGATAAGTTCAGTTCTTTTCACATGATTAAGATTGAACTTCCCTCTAATTTTTAAAATTGAGGTCAAAGATACCTAGTGAGCATTCTTCATGTGAAACAATAAAGCACTTAGGAAGAGGTTTTCTGTCAACTTCTTTCTCCTATTACTCCACTGTCTGTCTAGTATCTTCAGATCTTATATGGCTTGAAAAGACAAGAGAAATGAAGGAATGGTGATACTTCTTTCTTAGCACTCTGGAACAACAGTGACTGAAGAGTTTTCCTTACACTGGTCACTTGGTTGCTCTAAAAATATAAATGGAGTGTGGCGGAGAAAGCAAGAGTCCCTAGCCAGACAATTTTGTGAACTTCAACAAAAGAAAATCTTCTCTTGCAGCTTCCCAACATGAAATAATATGTCAGATGATGTGAGGAATTTTGCAACAAATTAGCCACATAACATAATTTAATTCAGACATCAACATTTTTTGACGCAAGAAGTTGTTTTCAACATACAACATTTCAGTGATTCTAGAGGGCAGTTTTTCAAGGTTTAACACCTCTGGACTTGGGAGGCAAAGTGAATTTCTTAAAATAGTATTCTCACCATTTGTTTAGGTGGCGGTACTGGCGTTTTTATCACTTTAAATTTACTTGAATTTCTTCATGGCTTTTCGGGTTGCTGTTCCTTCATTTGGTTTTGTGAAGTATTTTTACTGCATTTGTTGAATTTCACTGACACTCAAATTTTTCCCATTTTTTTTCCTGAAATATCATGTAGAAACCATCTAGTCAGATAAAGCGAGAGCCATAAGTACTTGCAGAATAGATGTCATTAGTTTGGAAGAAGAACCAGGAGAAAATAATGGAACACTTTAAGACATGCTGAATCACTCGCATTATAAGTATATAAGATCTAAGAAGTTTTAATATATGACCATAGTTATTACTAAATTTGAACTCTCTCTTTAAACACATGTGGAAGCAACACTGAAAATTATATTAAATTGATATATGTGAAATATAAACATTTCCTTGATTAAACATAATTGATGCCAAGGTCACTTTATAGTCTATACAATATCTAAGCATGTTTTAATTAAATACACTCACATATATATGCAAGAAAATGGCGCATAATAATTTTTCACTTTGCACATTATATAATAACATTGTCACAACGTATTCTTCCAAACAGTTTTTAATCATGCCAATTGTTTATCTTTAAGCCTCAAGACAATAAGGTGGATTCAGAGAGACGGGGGTGGGGTGGGGTGTAGTATATAACTGGATTGTCAGAGGCGACACCACTGAGAAGTAGACATTGGAGCAGGCTTGAAGGTTAAGAGGGAGTTAGCCATTTAAAATAGCATTCCAGGCAACAGAACAGCCAGTACCAAGGCCTTAAGGTGGAAAGTATTTGACATGTTCGACAGAAAGCAAGGAGCGTAGTGACACAGGAGTAGGGTTAGTAAGGAAGATCTTAGTAGGAAATGACCTCAGAGACATAATAAGGAGTAGATCTTCTAGAATGAACAGCTGTCTCACTTTGCCTGCTATTGTTCTTGTTTTAACACTGAAAATCCTCTCAGCAAATTCCTCAATCCCAGACAATCCAACGCATTTGATTACCTCATAGGGATTTGTAGGCTAAAGATTGTGAGTAGAGGAGTCAAGGATAACTCTGGTGTGTTTGCCCTGAGCACCTGGCATGATGGAGTTACTGTCAGCTGAGATGGATTCTGAGTGGAATACATTTGAAGGGAAAGATCACATTTTGGGCAGATTAAATGTGAGGTATCTGCAGGCAGTTGGATATATGAGTTCAGAATTCATAAGAGTAATATTGGAAATTGTTAGCCTACAAAGAGTATCAAAGTTATGAAACCAGGTTAACTAAGAAGGAAGTGTAGATGCAAAAGAAAAAAAAAGAGAGAAATGCTAAGTCATTGAGCACACACTGAAGATGGATGGTGAACTAAGAGCAGTTTGTCAGTTTCTGATCATGAAAGTACAATGAACTGTGCAGTTTTTTATATTATTTATTCTTCTCAAAGAGACCAAGCTTTATTTACTTTAACATCATAAAAAAATAAATAAACAAATAATTAAAAGTCTTGAAGATTCAGCACAGTAAGTTTTCCTCAGTGTTCTTTCTTTCTGGAAACTTTTTTGGTAGGAAAAAAAAGATCTTGTTTGGAAACATGCTTGTAGAGTTATTTCCATTTATAGAATGAATGCTATATGATGTAATTTACTCATTCTAAAATATCTTAGCTATGTCCATGCCTGAACTCATACACATAGTTTAATTAAACATTTAAATTAAGATGAGCAATGTGGTAATTGAATCTTTGATGAATAGATTGAAGATCCTATGCTTTACCTGAAATATATGAAAATACATAACCAATATGACTTACGTACAAAAATAAAATAGTGCAACTGAAAAAAATATTAGGGTGAAGAAATGCACTACCATAACAAAGTTTCTTTGTTAGGTAGAAAGTGGAAGGTGTGATCAGAGTTAGTAGAAAATCGAAGGTATGATCATCATTAATGATTTCATTGAAAAGATACAAACTCTTTTCTTCCAAAGCCAAAACAAAATACACGCTATTCTAATTTAAGATTACGATGGAATATGTTAGAAAACAACAACTGCTATATGGCAATAAATTAAGCAAGAAAAGTAGTGTGACAGGAGCACTATGCAAGATAGAAGGAAAGCCTTCACTGAGATCATGTTTGCTAAAGACTTGTGTTGTTCCAGCTGGATGGAACAAAAGAACAAGTGTCAAGACCATAGGGGGATCTGACTATTTTTAGAAAGCAAAGTTAGGATACTTGGAGCAGAGTAAATGAATGGAGAATACTAAAAGGTGAAGTGAGAGAAATAAAGGAAAGACGGATCATATAGGTTCCATCGGAAGAGCTTTGGCTATATCGTGGGGACATTAGATACAAAAGCAGAGACAAAATGTATCTTCAATATAAATAGGTGAGAGTAGCCTGTGAAAGATGTAACCTGGGTGAAAGATAGGATTACAGTCTGTGGCTTTCATCAGAGTGTTGCCAAGGGGGATGTTTAGAGTCAGGTTAGGGGGACTTTGAAGAAATAGCTAGCAGAGTTTGTTGATGGATTGCATGTGTGGCATAGCAGTAAGAGGAATACAAAATGATCTAACGTTTCTGGCATGGACCACTGGTAGAATTCTATTTTTGATTAAGAAGGTGAAGGCTGTAGCCAGAGCAGGTTTAGTGGGGCAGAGGAAAGGGAAATCTCAGAAGAGTGGTTTGAGTACACGTATCATCCACTTTCTGAAAGTTTGCGCCACTTTGCTTTTATGAAAGACCTATGTGAATACGGAATGGCTTTTTTCCGTACAAGCAAAACTGCTCTTCAGATTTCTTTTGGTTGGTTGAAAACAGTTACTAAGGTAGGTCTTTTGTAAAAGTGAAGTAGTAGAAAGCAAAGTGGGAAATGGAAAGCAAAATGGGAAAGTGGGAGAATGCTCTTTGTTTATGCCAGTTTGGTTTAGGAAAGCTTTCTTGGGAATGTTCTACTTTGAATAGCAGGGGAAACCTGTATATTATATTTAATGATGAATATTTTAAGTGGGCTTAATTATAGTGAAAAAAATTAAACCCAAGATTATTTTTAAACATGATTAACTTTAAAGAACCATTTCTTTTTTTAGGTATTTAATTTTAGAATTAGGGTTGCCTTAAATGTATATACTTTATAGATGTATATACATCGATGTATATACATTAAATGTGTATACTTTATCGAATGTATCGAAGATTACATTCTTCTAGTTTATGGTTTTTCTCTATCACCTGACCATGTAAATATATTTTGCCATATATTTTCGACAATGAAATACCCATATTATCTATATTAGTTTTCTATTATTGCATAACATATTATATAAACATAGAGGCTTAAAACAATACCCATTCACTAACTCACAGTTTTCATGGATCATGAGTTCAGACACAGATTAACTGGATCCTCTGTTCAGGGTCCCACAAGGCTGCAATAAATGTGTTGACCATGATGTATTTCTCACCTAGGGATCTACTGGGACAAGATCCACTTCCAAGGTCACTTAGGGTCTTATCAAATTCAGTTCCTTGTGGTTGGATGACTGTTTTCTTTCTATCAGTCAGCAGGAAGCCACTCTCAGTCCTAGAGGCTGCACAGTTACTCATCATGTGCCCTGCATAATCAAGTTCACAAGACAAATGTTGCTTTTTTTTTTCCAGGACAGCAGGGGTACATCTCATGTTTGATCTTTCAGATGCTCCTTTAATTAAACCCAGTTCAAGATCATCTTTATTTTGATTAACTGAAAGTCCACTGATTAGTAACCTAATCACAGGAGTTGATATTCTATTACATTCACAGGTAATGTGCACATTTAAGGGGAAGTGATCACAGAGGACATTTACACAAAGAAGCTGTAACAGGAGGGGCCTTAGAATCCTGCCTACCCATTGACTCTAAAATTTATCATCTTGCTAATGCTAATTTAAAATAATGCCACTGGTAATATCAATATAACACATAAGTTTATGAGTCATGATGCATTTCTCATATGACTCAATCCATCTGCAGTATTTCTGATGATATTAATTAATGTCCCAATAAGTATATTTAGTGATAAAACTGAGTAAAACAGGCGCTTATTAGGAATCACACACACACAAAAAAAAACTTTACCTTTGTATAATTTCCATTGCCAACTAACTAAGCAACATTTAGGACATAATGCATCATGGGTTCTAACTTTTATTTGAAAGAAGGTTAAAAAGAGGAAATAAAATTTCTTTATTGAAATTCAATATGCGCTTTTATTTTTCCTATAACCTAAGATTAATGAGCATATGAGATTTTGATAAATGGTCTATTAAAACAGAAAAATGACATAGAAAGGATGAAAGGCAGCCATTACTATGAACAAGCAGGTGTTTTCTTTTCATATTATACTGCAGGCTTTCATCAGACATTCCTAATTACAGTTTGTACACTGGTATTCTTGCAAATCAAACCATTAACCTTCATCTGAAGCACTAGTGTCTGCATAAGGTACATTGTCACTGCAATGCTCTTTCTCTGTGAGAGTGTATGCTTGCTTGCAGAATGAAAGGACTATTGAATGGACTTGGGGTTCATTTTCTGTTCCAATGCAAAAAAAAATCCTGAATTCCTCTCTCCAACGTCTCAGAAGAGGCATAGGCTATATAGCCATTTTCAAGGAGAAGCAAAAATATTTTCATTATAGAATACGTAATAATGTATTGCTGAAACATAGTTTGGCTAAAAATGAAGAGAAATACAAAGAAAATTAGAGGGATAATTTAGCAGTTCCAAAAGGAATGATGTGCAATTATAATGTACAATTAAATTCAAGGCTATTCTTCACAAAAGAAAAGGGAAAATGGCATGCCCAGATAACAGATGCTTTGTTTAAAATGTAGTTTTGTTTTTCTTAATTACTACTTAAGATTCAGAATTTTTCCTTTTAGGGTTATAAGAGCAAATAAGCACTACTTTCTTTCATTTCTATAGTATAAGCTTAATAAGATGGAAGAATATTGCATGCATTAGTTTATGTCTGTTAGATGAATCTGAATACAAACTTGAGCGGAAAAATTACTTGATTCATGTTGTCTCTCAATTAACCCTTTAAGTGTTAAAAGGAAGAAATGATGGCAATGAGACCAAAGCACATTTAGATTATTTTCTTGCTTAAAAGAAAGGTGTATATATCTATTCTGATAGTATCCACGTAGGAAAAATAATTTTAATATATGTAAATGACAAAATATCTTTGATCTGATGGATTTGATAGCATCTGTTTAGTGTATTTTCCCCAAATGCAAGCAGTCTTATTTTTAATAGGTTTCTTTAAGTATATTCAAGGTGAAATTATTTCAGACAAATTTACCCCAAACTTATTCCTTAGATAATAAAATACATTTGGAAACTACAAAGTAAGTAGAATATGAGAGCTGAGAGGGACTTCTAGAATCTCCTAGGACCGTTCTTTCATTTAAATTATGAAATGAGGTTAGCCCCCAAATATATGAAGTGATTTGTTATAATAATTATCAAATAAATTAATCGATGTTAAATCACTACTTAGCTAGTGAACACATGGAGATTTTAAAACAACATGATTTCTGAATACCGAGTTCAGTATTTTTGATGTTAAATAGTTAAATTTTATTTTTAAAAAAGCTCTATGACTACTTTATATAAATCTTGACATGTATTATTTTAAAAAAATCATTTTTTAAAATATTTGTTTATTTATTTTGAAAGAGAGAGAGAACAGGGGAGTGAGGGGCAGAGATAGAGGGAGACAGAGGATCCCAGGCAGGTTCTGTGCTGTCGGCACAGAGCCCGATCTGGGGCTCCATCCCAAGAACCATGAGATCATGACCTGAGCTGAAATCAAAAGTTGGATGCTCGACCAACTGAGCCACCCAGGTGTCACCCCAAAAATCATTTTTAATGTGAAAATTTCAGTGTGGGAAATTTTGGGGTAGGATCAAAAGTTTCATCTTGATAAGTTATTTCTCAGGGGGATTTATAATTTAGGGCCCTAATTTCATTGGAGTTTTTGAGAAGTCACTGTTATCTTACATTGAAATAAATAATCTCAACACTTTTGCTATAAAATTGCTTGCTTATGTGCTACCTCCAACTCTCTTCTCCATATCCCAAACCATGAGTTTGGATTTCATTAGGTTTCATTTACAAGAAATTTTCAATAGCTTTTGCATGCTTAGGGTAATACCTACTTTCAAACAAGCTTAAAATATTAGGAATATATGGTTTCATCTGTGAATGAATTAAATACTTTGTTATGCTTTGAGACTTTTTAGGCTTTGATATTGTACTCTAAACTTTGAATTGTAAACTATTCCTTTAATTATTTAATATTTTTTATTTAAATCTAATTCTTGAATTTATCATTTTCAAATATTTGCTATTGACTGCTTCTTAGCCTACATGGAGCAAATGGAGATGACAGAATAATTTTAAGTTAAGATCCTAATTATGAACTACTATCCATTGTACCCAGAGTATAGATGGGAAAATAATTATATAAAATAAAGTAGTGAAATTTTGTATTTTAAATTGGGTTAAAAGTAGAGTCTTCTTCAAAAGTTACTGTATTAAGTGAGTTAATACATGAAATTAACTTAGCTCAATGCCTTGTGTGTAGCAATCTATGATATCATCTATTATAGCTATTAAGTCTGATAATATGGAGAGTGGTAATGAATGAAATATTTGGTTTTCCAGCCCTTTTAGCTTATGAATGCATTTATTAGTACATCAATAATAAAAGGTAGCAAATTATGTTTGAATAGCCAAATACATTTATCAACCTTAAATAAGTACATGTAGTTTAGTATGTATATTTTTTTAAATCAAAGACTAAAAGTTGTCAATAAATCTTGCCATCTTTAAAGCAGCATGTCAATAAACACAATGGCACTGTTTTAAAATAAATGAAACAAACATTCAATTTCTTTAGAGTGGTGGGATTTTTATCACTTCTATGAGTCATGGACATATCACAGAGCTCATATTTACTGTATTGAACAACTTTTGCATTACAAAGCATGAGTCATGGTACATGCTTTTAAGAACCCTCTCATACAAGTCAGGTCAGTGAATGTGGAAGCATTACGGCTAGATTTAATTATTCAACAAATACATATAAATGCATGGTATTTGAGTGTAAAAATGTAAGTAAAAATAAAGCATTGTGTGTTACAACACAATGAGATATGATAGAATGAACAAAAAGAATAAAGTAGGGTCACCTGGGTGGTTCAGTCGGTTAAGTGTCTGACTTCAGCTCAGGTCATGATCTCATGGTTCATGGGTTCCAGCCAACGTCGGGCTCTGTGCTGACAGCTCAGAGTCTGGAACTTGCCTCAGATTCTGTGTCTCCCTCTTTCTCTACCCTTCCCCAAGTTGTGCTCTGTCTCTCTCTGTCTCTAAGAAATAAATAAACGTTAAAAAATTTTAAAAAAGCGTAAAGTATTTTAAGACAATACAACAAACACAGTGGTGATATCAACAAGTGTAAAAAGAAAATGCAGACTTTCCTTTAATTTGCTTCCATGCTGTCCTGTCCCTCAAATGTCTAGGTTTTTTTGTTTGTTCTAACAAGAGTGAACACTTTTAGGGGCACCTGGGTGGCTTAGTTGGTTAAGTGTCTGACTTTTGGTTTCAGATCAGGTCGTGATCTCATGGTTTGTTGGTTTGAGCCCCATGTTGGGCTCTGTGCTGACAGCATGGAGTCTGCTTTGGTTTCTCTCTTTCTCTCTCTCTCTCTCTACCCCTTCCCTGCTCGACAGCACTCTCTCTCCCTTTTTCAAAATAAGCATTAAAAAACAAAACAAGAGTGAGCATTTGTACAGGTGTTGTTCTGAGTGCTTGGTATATGTGAACTTAGTTTATATTCTAACAACTTATGCAGCTAGGACTGTTATTAACAGTGTCCCATTTTACAGATGAGAAGGTAAAAACTTCACCCAAGGCCACAGAAATTGCAGGTTAGAACAAGATTTAAAGTTGAGTTTACAGAAACTCCAGCCTTCTTCCTGTCTAATATGGCTTTGTTCTCTGATTCCTATTGTTCTGCAAGGTTTTGCACATTAAATCTTCTTACTTTAGCCCATGAATGCAAGACCCCAATCATCAATGAGTGACATGATTTCTTTTTTCTGTTTTTTTATCCGTTCGTTGTAATTCCTTCATACACCTATCTATCTATCCATCGATTATCTAGCCATCTATCCGTCTGTCATTGCCATCATTATGGTCCTCCTCCTCTTCATCATCATTTTCCATCTATACTATTACTTCTTCAATTTTCCTGGAAGATGACTGAGGAGAAAGTGTCTCAAATTTCATTTCCTATCTTTTAAAAATTCTAACACTTATTTTTGTCATACATTATGCTAAGTAGTTTAGATACATTATTTCAGCTCACAGCAACCAAATAAAATTGGCCATTTAAAAATCATTATTTTAGTGGGAGATAATAATCCTACTTATCTTACTTAGAAAGATTTGCATAGACTGATATCGATCACACTATGGAAATATTTACACTGAGGTTTCAAAGATAGCTCACTTGTATGCCTTACTCATTCTCAAAGTGCCATAGTGTGTCAGAATAAATTTGTTTTTCCTCCATCCAGCTTTCAATTCAGTATTGCTCTGCTTGATGAAAACATTAATTAGTAAATTTAAATTAGAAATGCTGCAATTAAGGCAATTTAATATTAGAATCAGATTAATATTCACTGATAATGTTTTGTGAGGACTTCTTATATACCAACAGTGCAAAATTTAGAATAAATAGAAAGTAATAGAACTACTAATGCACTAGATTAAATACGATTAGAGAGGTTAATAAGAAAAATAATCCAGGTAAAATGAATTTGTTGTAATGGTTTTTGTATTTTTATCATAATTTCAATTACTTTTTATTTTTTCCAGTGATGGATTTTTCTTTTTCTTCATGGGTCTTTGTTTCCAAATGGCAGAGCAAAACAAATCAAATCAAAACAAAACAAAAATACCCCTAGAGCAATATATTTTAAGTGCTGGATATGCCTTCTTAGAAGGAATAATGAAGAATGAATATTTTTCCCCAGGTAAATCTTTTGCCTGGGGTTTCTTCTCCAACAGCAAAATGTTATTTTTAAATCTTCGACTGCTTCAGGGAGGAGAACACTACAGGAGTGCATGGTTTAGAGATAATGATCAGAATGGCACCAGTTATACTTCTCACTTTTCATCTTGGCCTGGACATGCGTTCAAGGAGAAAATACAGAGAAGGAGCCATTTGGGAAATAGAGTTTCAAAGGAATAAAAGATACAGCTATTCCAAACAAACAAACAAACAAACAAACCCCTTTCTTAATCCACAAGTGGAAATGCATGGAATTTAGGTTTGGATATTATGAACAATAAAAATAAAACTTTTTGAAAAACAAAAGATTTATTACATTTAATTTATCTTAAAAATCTTCAATCCACTTTTTAAAAATAAAAAGCATAAATAACTTAAAATTTTTTTTTTACATTTATTATTTTTGAGAGACAGAGAGAGACAGAGCACTAGTCAGGGAGGGATAGAGAAAGAAGGAGACACAGAATCTGAAGCAGGCTCCAGGCTCCGAGCCATCAGCACAGAGCCTGACGCAGGGCTCGAATCCACAAACCATGAGATCATGACCCAAGCCAAAGTCAGATGCTCTGTCTCTCTCTGTCTCTCAAAAATGAATAAACATTACGGGGCGCCTGGGTGGCGCAGTCGGTTAAGCGTCCGACTTCAGCCAGGTCACGATCTCGCGGTCCGTGAGTTCGAGCCCCGCGTCGGGCTCTGGGCTGATGGCTCAGAGCCTGGAGCCTGGTTTCCGATGCTGTGTCTCCCTCTCTCTCTGCCCCTCCCCCGTTCATGCTCTGTCTCTCTCTGTCCCAAAAAAATAAATAAACGTTGAAAAAAAAAAATTAAAAAAAAAAAAGAGAGAAAAATGAATAAACATTAAAAAATTAAAAAAAAAACATATAAAATTCTGACTGTGATATTTCTTCCATATTGAATAATTGTTATCACAGTCTTTGTTAGGAGTTTCTTCTTTCATTCCTGATGATTGCCTCAGGCATTCAGTTTAATATTCTTTTTACTTTCTTTGTATTCTCATCTCTGAATTGTCCTACTCAGACTACATTACAATGCCCTCTATGTCCTGTTTTTCCATATATGTTACATGCCTTGATCTTTTCTCTGAAATTGGAACAAATTTATCCATCTTCCTACTCCTCCTTTCATGTTATATTTGTATGTATATATCTATTGTATATAAATACATATCTAGAGATTCAGCCTCCAGAAAGAAGAAATTTTTGGCTCTGCAACTGGTTTCAGCAGCAGTTAGAAGTGTCTACAGATTCTAGAATAACTAATAGATTTAATTAGTTCTCAATGGGAGGGTGGGAGGAAACACTAGAACTAAAGAACAGAAACAAGAACAATTTAAAAAAATGACATTTTGTATTTCAGGTGAATAGCTTAATAGCTTAATAAATTTTGTAATTCTTCACCCCTATTGTTTAAAGGTGATTAACAAAAAGCAATTTGAATTAGTGCTCTTTTGGTTCCTTGATATAAACAGGGTTTTCCCAATTATTTAAATTAAATAATAGATACTTATTTACATGTCATTGATGTACTTAGTTTTAAATTAAGTTATAATAATAGATTTGACACAGAGAGGCAGGCAGCCAAGTATGCCTCAAACTTCTAAGTGTACAGTTTCAATGGCAGAAAGAGTATTGTCTTAGAACTCTAGAGCGTAAACTACTAGCCATAAACATTTATTTTTCTGTATATGTCAATCAGTATACTTTATATGAGGATTAATGAGTTGTCTGGAAAGACATTTAAGTGTAGATTTGTTGAAGAACTTCTACAATACCCCACAGTCATCAAATTGTATGAATGTTATTTAATACTTTCAAGCTATTGTGGAAACAATAAAAAAAAAGAAGGAGGAAGAGGTGGAGGGAGGAGGAAGATGAGGAGAAGAGAAAGAAAAGACAAGCAAAACACAGATTTGCAACCTGTCCTCTTCAGCATTGTGCAACTGATACTAATGATGCTAATCATGTATATGATTGCTTAAATTTCCAATTAAAATACTTCCTGATTTAGTCTTCTCAAATAAAGGTTAGACTTTAAAATGTGCCCCAAATATTCAAAAGTACACTTTGTTTTTTATTAGTAGAAATATAATTAAGGTACTTGCAAAAGACTTAAATAGTTTGTGTATAACTCATTTCTTTTGCAGACTTGGTTTACGTAAACAGAAGAAAAGTGTCTGAATAGTTTCTGTTGCAGATCAACATTCAATTGACAAAGTAAACCAAGAATGATTTATGGGCAATATTAATGGCATAATGACACAAGAGTCCCATTCTTCTACCTATAGAGTGCACTCAGGGATCCTTTGAATACTAGAAAATTCTGATTTCTTCCATCTAGTTTACCAGATCAGTTTATCTTGAATTTCAACTCCAGTGAAATCAGTCTCACTACATTTTTCTTCCAAGAATTACTAGACAAATAGTGAAACAATGCTTTTGTTTTTCTTAGAAATACACTGCATGCTTTTTCTTCATGTTTTTGACATATCATGTGTGTGTGTGCATATATTGACAGAAGTCAGTTTTTTGTGTTAAAACATCTTATATAAACAAGAATCAGATTTCCTACTCCTAGATCTAAGTCCTATACACAACCCCCAAAATAAAATGTACCCCTTACGGAAATGTCAGCGCTATTTTCTGAGGTTAATACATAAGCATAAAATGTGAACTGATTCCAGCCTACCTATTCCTTCTTCTTCTTTCCAAAACCATAACAAAACAATAACAACAACAAAAAAGCAAGAATCATGAAACAAATGCTTCTTGTAAAAAACGGCGGGTGGGAAATTTTAACGTCAAGTATCAACCATTCTATCTTCTGAACTTCATTGTGAGATCTTTCAAGAGCTTTCTTACTTTAGTTCTGGTTTTCTGGCAGCATCATGCTTTCTCCTAAGGCATTAAAATGTTGTATATAATGATTTATCTTTCAGAAACCCCAAAAGTGGAAACCGAGATGCAGTGCACTTTAGAGCCTCAGAACCTCCTCCAGGCAGAGTAAGGTGAACTTCTTTGTGTACTTTCAATTTATTCTGCACTCTGTGGCTGTACTTCACTTGAGAGTATAAATGCGATATCCTCACAAAATCACAATGGAGAAGGCGAGTTCTTCTGTATCTAATGATTATAAACTACAAGAGGACACAAAACATACATAATTAGTTTAAATGAGTAGTTGCAACTCTGCTTTTTTTTTCCTAAAAATCTACATTTAAATAATGTCTAAAAGTCCCTTTGAAAAAATCAGCAATATTTCAGTCTTTAGAATTATATCAAGAACTTATTTCTTAGCTAACAAATTACTTATAAATGAGGGTTTCTGTAAAGTTCAAGGTTGCAATAATATACTACTATATTAAAATTAAGTATTTCATCGAAGCAATACAAGCAAAGTTCCACTAAGTTTAATACTGCCGTGTATTACTTTGTATTGTTTCTCTTTCTTCCATTTACCAAATATGAATGTCTGTTTTTTTTCTGTAGTCCACTATTTTGGTTCTTTATTCATCATTTAGATTTTATGTGTTTTAAATAACCCCATTATTTAGCCTTTAGAATTCTCATCCATATCTAATAGAAAGACACATAAAATACTCTGAAATCCAGAATTTGGACCTGGATTTAGTAGGTGGATAAGATCCTTTGTTGCAGAGTTTAGATGTATATGTAGTAGCGTTGAATTATTTAGAAATGGTGTATTTTCAATGTGTTTGCATAAGAAGAAATGTGTTTGAACTTGGAGATCTACTGCCACTCATATTCTAATGATATCAGTCTGGTCGTATACACCTCTTTATTTTTGCTCCAAAGGCCTGAGTGAAGAATGACCTCTGTGATAAAGGGTGTTACAGGCGATATGGACGAAAACCAAGCGGTGCATTACATTTCTCTGAGCCAGAGTCATTTCTTTAGGGATAGACACATGACCTAAGCAAAGAAAAAAAATGGATTCCTTAAGACGTTTGGGGGGAATACTAGTTTAGAGAGTTGCCTCTTTCTCCACTGAACTCGATTCTGACCATGTGAAATAACTGATGATGCAGCCAAACACCGTAACACAATGGGAGGCCTCACAATGAGTCAAGATTTAAGGGAGATAACAGGAGTGATTAACAGAGATAGGAAGGACATTGGGGCCGGGAGTTGAAGCCTGAATCAAATTGCACTGAAGCTGGTAATTATATCCTCCTGGACTTTGCAATTTTATAGGTAATATATGTTTCCCTCCCTTGTTTACTTCCCCTCAAACTATTTTTTTCTTAAGCAAGTTTTTCATGAATTTTCTTCATTTGGAATTAAAAAGTTTCAACTAGTTAAAAAAGATAAAGTATGTGCCCATGATTCTTTCCTTCTTCTGGGTGTCACACCTCCTTTTTCTGATCATGTGGTTCATATTTTACTGCTAGGTGCATATAAGCATTGTTCACTTGTCTACAGAAAGAGTTTCCTGGCTCAGTCATCACCAACAACTGCCTTTCCCCAGAGTTTTTAAATTATAACTAAGGAAGTCAGTCTCACTAGTGTTGAGTCAAAAATTTTAAATTATTAAAGCTAGAGAGAGTTGTGTTTCCCAAGTTATTTTGCAAGCTTGTTCCCAATAAGATTAGGATGCTTGCTACTAGAAAAGGAAATCCTAAGTTACCTAATAATGGCACATGGATACAACTTTGCGATATTCAGAGATAGAAGCAAATGAGACTATTTTGAAGTGTCCAAAGGTCAGATAAATTAATAGGAACTCAAAACCTAGGGAGACATCAGAAAATAAAAAGGCTAAACCTTGAAAACTAATTAGATTTGAGAGTAAATTCACATCAGGACTTGGACTATATAATTTCAGATATTGTGCACTATAGTATTTAGTTATGAGCAAAATAAATGTATAATTTGACATGAAGCTTGCATGGAATTTCATTGAGGCAGCAACACCTAATAGATGGCTTCTAGAGATGAAAATAATGAAAGAGAGATGAACAGTGAACAGAGATGTCTCATTGATTTATCTCACTATCTTTTTCATTAGAACACAGAAAATAGAAAGAGATGGGTGATTTTGGTGTGAAAGGTATATTGCGGGGCACCTGGGTGACTCAATTGGTTAAGCGTCTGACTTTAGCTCAGGTCATGATCTCGTGGTTTGTGAGTTCGAGCCCTGCATCAGGCTCTGTGCACAGAGCCTGGAGCCTGCTTCGGATCCTGTGTCTCCCCCTCTCTCTGCCCCTACCATGCACATGCTCTGTCTCTCTCTGTTTCTCAATAATAAATAAACATTAAAAAAAATTTAAAGGTATATCACACTTTTCAGCCCCAGTCTGCTTTCCCTTCTCTGCAGTATAACAAGAATAGAATTACCTATTGGCTATCTTGTCTGAAAGAAAAAGTTATGGCAGTATAAAAGAAGAAATCAAATTTGCAGGAAGAAAATGTAATGCATCTTGTGTTGCGTTACGGTATTTACTCAGGCATTTACCTCACATTTCAAAGCCGTAAAATATAATAGGCATTGCTGACAGTCATTCGAGGAATCAGAAATTTCCTTTTAGGGCAATGATTGCACAAGAAAGAGTGTTGTGCAGTGCATTTAATGGATAACTTACCAGAAATAATATTTGAAAGATTTTAGACTTTTTAGTCACATTTCTCCTTCATGCACAATTTCCCAAAAGTGTAAGTCTGTTATTAGAAACTTGTAATTAAAAAATATATTACTGGGATTTGTAATCATTAATGAAAGTCCTATGATATGTGGTTAATTCTGTAGCATTGATCTTTGGAAAATAACATCAATCACTTTGCTAAGCTGTCCCCATTATTACAGTATATAATCAACTGGAAAAATGCATTGCTATTGCTGTGTTTCTCTCCATTTTTTTTAAAGCTCTTCATTGGAAAATTTATTTTGTAAAGAAAAAATATCCTCCTTTGACTTTTATTAATGTTTCTGCTAGAGGTTCAGAGCAGTTTTGAAGACATTTTTTACAACCTTTTTTTTTTTAAACTGACTGACCTTGGCCTACTTATTTCACTTCTTTAAACCTAATTTTCTTTACTTGTAAATATTATTGATTAAAACCAATTTAATAAAGTCATTGAGGAGATTAAAAAAAACAAAGTAATGCTCTTGTTCTGATAACTGACAAAGCAACTGCTTTTTCTTTGTAGCAGAATGGAAGCTGATACTTCATAGAACATATGTCTAAAGAGATAAGCATTGGTTTAATATTTTTAAATAGAAAACTACATGTATTTAAATTATATATTAAAAAAAGAAATAAAACAGATTAACATGGGGGAAAAAAGAAAGTGACAAACCAGAAAACAGACTCTTAACTATAAAGAACAAACTGAGTGTTACTGGAGGGGACATAGGTTGGGGAGTGGGTTACGGAGGGCACTTGTTGTGATGAGCGCTGGGTATTGTATGTAAGTGATGAATCACTGAATTCGACACCTGAAACTAATATTACACTGTATGTTAACCAACTGCAACTTAAATAAAAACTTAGAATGAAAAGTCTAAATAAAAAATAAATAAATAAATAAATAAATAAATAAATAAATAAAATAATGCCTCATCATGTACCAATAGGATGTGATATTAACTTGGGTTAATTCTGAAGTTTCTTTTTAATTTTTTTATTAAAATTATATGTTGTTTTCAATTTAAAAAATCTTAATCAGAGGAAGTGTGTTTTTTTCTTTCTTTTTCCATAGTTAGCATAGGCACAGCTAGTTCAAGGAAATGATGACAAAAATTTAAAGTAATTTCTTCAATATAGCTCTAATAATATCTTCAATAAAAATATATTTCTATAATCTTATTATTTCCTCAGATTGATTCTCTTTCTTAGTAGAAATAGTCTGGAAGGGACTTTTTAAAAATTCTTTATTTTTATTTTTTCTATAATTAATATGGTAAATTTGGAGGGATGATTTGAAATGTCCCTTGAAACCCTCATGCATAAAGCAAAACAAAGATATTCTGGCATATACTCATTAGAATAGTAGTAGGTCCAATGACTTTAAGAAAAACAATGTATACATATATACAATAAGTTTTTTTATACTCAGAATTTTTTATTTTCTTGTTTATTTTCTTGTTCAGTGGATCAATTTATCTTTTGTTCCATAATCAAAATAAACTTGATAGTAACCCTATTTTAAAAACAAATGAGCTATACAGATAAACACTTTGTAAGAATTTTATATCTTCTCCCTCGTGAATTGAAATACCCAAGAAACTAGAATTCTAAGATATTGTTTATATCTCTCAAGCATATTTTTTCTCTTTTCTTTTCCCTGTTGAACAAAAATTTCAATCTCAGATTTTAGAACTCACATTCAATCCAAAGAAAATTACAAGGCTTATCACTGGGCTTAGTTTTTTTTTTTTCCTTCAAACAATGGAATTAATGCTTCAAGTCATGACATCATAGTCAAGTTTGATATATTACCTTAGCAACAAGAGTAAAGCAAGTTAGACTCTTTTTTCCAAAGTGATCCCAGAGCTAGCTTGTATCGCTCTTCCCTAGGTCACTCTGAGCTTCTATTTGAGGATATGACAGTTGAAGATGTATCAATCACATGGCAACATGGTTGGGGTAAAAGGGATAGCAGTGCATAAAACCTAAATTTATTTAAAATCATAATCTGGAGATGCTGTTGACAGAATTTAAAATAGTGCTATACTGATCTATGAGTGTTTGATTAATATTGCTTTAGGATTTAAATTGAATTCTCCTTTAATAGAATAAAAATATTTGTTTTAATTTTTTAAGATGTGTCAGGGTAAACACAAACATAATCTCTTTCTCTTTCTCTCTTGTTCCTCTTTCTCGCCCTCCTTTCTTTCCTCTCTTTTCATGTGGATTTTGGCATATAATTAACATATTGGTGGTATGATCAACAGACTTAAGTGCAAGCTGCTTGGTTTATACATTTCAGGAATATTTTTGGATTTATTTAACTGAAGTGAGTTACTCTCTAATCTTCATTTACTTGTAATGCCTCCACATTTATATGGCATCTCCAATGTTCTGCATTGGTTTCTCTTGTGAAAATATAAACAATTTTAGTAATATAATCAAATTGCGATGTGTTTACACACAGAACGGAGTTACCTGATTTGTACTGTGTTCTTGCTAGAGATGTCTAAAAACATTGCACTGAAATAGACTGTTAAAAAAATAGAACTCAATCTTAATATTTGCTGGAAGAATGGTGAGACTCTGCCAAACTTCTGTAAAGTCAAACTTATAATTATCATTCACAAAAGGTAAATTTATAGCACTCAAAGTCGGTAAGACATTTTTAAACTTAAATACATCACTGTAGTGCCTTGACATTGAGTATCATAGTCGACTACTTAAAAGTACCTGGCACAATTTAAAGCAGGATATGTCTCCTCAGCACTTTATATTGATTGAACAAAATTTCACTAACTGGAAGTTGAAGCATTTTATCAGGCACAGATTGTCCCTACCATGCAAGTTCAATAGACTCACCTGGTCCTCTAATGATAATAAAGTGGCATTTCACCACCTCTATTGTGATGAGAATAATAAATGGAGAGTATTGCCCAGCTTCTAAAGCCTCTTTCTTAAGCTAAAAAGGATTATATTAAGGACGAAATTTGATTATGAACAATCATAACTCCTAAAGTAAATAAAGATCATAAACATAGCTGGGCAAAACATGCTAAAGTTGTTTTAAATGATAAAAGGATGATATGCCATTGTTCTCAAGTTTTAACCAAGGTATAAATGGTCCACTCACCTAGAGTGATTTAATTCCCAAATGAGGACATTGTTTAGCCTGTAACAAGAAGTTTACAAGTTAAGTAAGTTTTAGAAAATCTTTGACTGTGTTTGAAAATGTAATTTCTAACAAGCATTATTTCCACATTTCTAATGCAATGGCTATAGTATTATTTATAGTACTGAAGAGTGGTAAAAGACTGGAAAGAAATAAAACACATCCAAAGAAAACCATGCTTCATTTACTGCACTCCCTTGTGTAATCGTGAGAAATAAGAGGTAAAACTAATCTGCAAATATCTATAAATTGATTCTTAAACTTGAATTAACACAGACTTTCTAATTGGAATGACTCTTGAAGTGCTTGTTATATACTATAAACACTTAGGGAATTTGATTAAAGATAATAGCATTTTAAGGTAGTATTTTGGCAATGCTTGTGCCTGAAACCATACAAATCAGGCCACTGGCCTCTCATATCCTCTTTTTTATTATTTTTTAAAGTTCATTTATATATTTTGAGGGAGAGACCAAGCAAGGTAGGGGCAGAGAAAGAGACAGAGGAGAGAGAGAATTCCAAGCAGTCTCTGCACTTTCAGCACAGAGCTGGATGCCGGGCTTGAACCCACAAACTGTGAGTTCATGACCTCAGCCGAAATCAAGAGTTGGATGCTGAACTGACTGAGCCACCTCGGTGCCACTCTGATTATATGCTCTTAATTGAGTCCCCACTTGTACTCCTCCCACCTCAGTCCCTTCCCTGATAAGCACCTTGAGGTTTCTTTTTTTTCCTCCCTAATGTGAATTGGACCACTTGCTTCTTAACCTTTCAGAAACTTCCACTATGCTTAAGATAAAATCCCCATTCCTATTTCCAACCTAAGTTACTCGGAACACTCCTCCACCTCCCTCAGCTTTTCTTTCTGTAGCACACTCACCTTGTCCTTTTAAGTCTGCAAACACACCGCCTCTTGCTGCCTCGGGAGCTTTCAACATTTCCTGAATCCTGAGGCAGTACCATCTTTTCAGCTTCTGTGCCCAGACCTAGGATGCATCACTTACCCAGAGAAGCCTCCAAAGACACTGAAGTCAAAGTGTTCCTCTGCAGTAGTGTTTGTTCTATTACTTACTCTTCTTTCAATTTACACAACTAGCAGGTATTTTAAAATTTTAGTGCATTTATGCTCTTGTTTCTGGACCTTTATCTGACTATAAACTAACTGAGATTAGGAAATATGCCCATCCCTTGGGTCGCGTGGGTGGCTCAGTTGGTTAAGTTGTCGACTTGGCTCAGGTCATGATATCATGGTTTATGAGTTTCAGCCCCGCGTTGGGCTCCGTGCTGACAGCTCAGAGCTTGGAGCCTGCTTCTGATTCTGTGTCTCCGTCTCCCCCTGCCCCTCCCCCCTCATGCTCTGTGTCTCTCTCTCTCTCTCTCAAAAATAAGTAAACATTAAAAAAATAATAATGAGGGGCTCCTGGGTGGCTCAGTCGGTTAAGCGCCTGACTTCGGCTTAGGTCCCAAACTCACAGTTCGTGGGTTCTTGTCCCACGTCAGGATCTGTGCTGACAACTCGGAGCCTGTAGACTGCTTTGGATTTTGTGTCTCCCTCTCTCTCTGCCCCTCCTCACTTGCGCTCTATCTCTGTTTCTCAAAAATAAATAAAGATAAAAACATGATTTATTGTCCCGCATCAGACTCTGCTGACAGCTCAGAGCTTGAAGCCTGCTTCAGATTCTGTGTCTCCCACTCTCTCTGCCCCTCCCCGCTTGCACTCTATCTCTGTGTCTCAAAAATAAATAAAGATTAAAAAAATGATTTATTAAAAAAAATAAAAGAAATATGCCCATCACATTCACTACTATGTATTCGTACCAAGCAGCTTCACGGCTTACATATAGTCTATGCTCAATGACTGCTTTTTGAATCAATAAGTGGTTAGTCAATCCATCCAGTGCATGAAGCATACAGCTGGGACAGTTTGTGAATTTCATGCACAAACACACACTTTCCAATTCTAGTGGTATTATATTGTTCATATTCAAAGGTGATGCATTTTATAATCTCTATTAGTTTGATTTAAAGCTTCCTGCCGTGCTAATAGTTCTTCCCCTACTGTGGAAATAGGAAACTAATTTTTACTGTTATTCTTTGGACATTCGTCGTATATTTTGTATTAGTTTACTAACCAATTCCCGACTCTCACAATTCTATCAGATCCACTTCAAAATGTCTTATTTTCATAATTTATTTTTATGTGTTCATTTATTTTTATATTTTTTATGTTTTTTCATTTATTTTAAGAGAGAGAGAGAAAAAAGAGCAGGAGCAGAGGAGGGGGAGAGAGAGAGAGAGGGAGAGAGAGAATCCCAAGCAGGGTCCACTCTGCCAGTGCAGAGCCACGTGTGGGGCTCAAACTCACAAACTGGGAGGTCACGACCTGTGCCGAAACCAAGAGTCAGATGCTTAACTGCCTGAGCCACCCAGAAGCCCCTATTTTTATAATTTCTTATATCTAAACAAGGCATCATTTTGTTAAAAGGATACAAACTTGTAGGTAGAAGATAATTGCTGGAGATCTAATGCACAGCATTATTATTATACTTAATAATACTGACTGCATTATGTACATCAATGTTCCTAAGAAACCAGATCTTAAATGCTCTCACCATAAAAAATATATAATAATTATGTGAAGAGAGAGAGGTATAGAAAATATTATGGTGATAATCATATTGCAATATATAAATGTATCAAATCTACACACTGTACATCTTAAACTTACATATGCTTTATGTCAATTGTATTTCAATAAAAAAACAGAACTGAAATTAACAGTATGTACTAGTCATTCTCTAGAGTCAAAATTTTATTTCACATGAAATTGTGTAAAGTAAAATTACTATGATGGTTATAAGAGTTATAAATATTGGTTCTGAATATAGACTTACTGGAGTTTAAATCTGACTTCTCCACTTACCATATATTTTTATATCATTTTTCCAGTGCTATATCTGAATTGAATAAAAGAACAAACTAGATCATTTTTTAACAATTTGCTTGGAAAAATAACTTGTTCATTTATTCAGCATTATTTTTCTACCCTCTTCTATGGCACTATTTAAGAGAAATATAATTCAAACCACAGATGTGTTACATATGTAATTTTAACTTTCTGATTAGTCATGTTAAAAATAAGCTTAAAACACAAAGTTCATCATATATGTGTGTGTGCAACTATATAAAGGCAAAGTATTATCATTTCAAATCATATCCAGTACAAACATAATTAATGAGATATTTTACATGATTTACTTTGCTACTAAATCTTTGAAATCCAACATGCATTTTACATTTACAGCATATTTTAATCTGGAGTAGGTGCATTGGTTGATACATGGCGCATTAGAGTAGATTTAGATTTGCTTTCAGATAGTAAGGATTCAGCAATGAACAAAGCAACCCAATTTGGGCGGAGGCTTATTCTAGAAACAGAAAAGCATTGCTTATGTTAATAGTGACATGCTTGCACCAAGGAAATGCATTATAGCGGTTACAGCAGGTGCTCTGAGACCAGGCTGCTGTGTTAATCCAACTCTGCAAGTTCACAATTATGAGACTGCGACCAATTTTCTTAACCTCTTTGTGCTGTAGTTATCACAGAAATTTTTAAAAAGGCATAATAATAGTACTTATCTCAAAGGGGTAGTCCTGAGGATTAAGTGAATTAATATATGTAAAGCAGTTAGAATAGTGTCTGTTACACAGTAAACAATGCATGAATGTTATCTCTTGTATTATTAGTAAGATTGGTTGGGGAGACCAAAACATTAAACATAGAGTGGAGGCGAAGAGGATGGGTATGTTATTGCAATCTTAATTAAGGTACAAAAGGAAGGCATGAGTGAGCAGGTAACATTTGAGTAAAGTCCTGAATGGTTTAAAGGAATGATCCAGGTAGTCACCAGGAGTAAGAACCATCCAGGTAGTGAAAACATCAATTGTAAAGCCTTTAAGGCAGAAGCATGTCTGGCATGTTTGTAGATTGGCAAGGAAGATTCTAGGGAACAGAGCAGATTAACCAAGGGCTAGAATTTTAATAGATGAGTTCAGATAAGTCATGGCGGGAAGAGCAAAGAACTACATATTCCAGATACCAGCCTCCTAAATTCAATCAGTTGATTCCTGATAAGGAAATATTGTTCACTTTTCCCCTTACGACACTTCTCAGCTTTCCTGGAAGTAGGGTCTAGCCCAGTGATTAACGTTCTGCTCAATATAGTACGATTAGAAATGGCATGTTCAACTTCTACACTGTGTCTGAGGGCAATTTGTCCAGGGTGGTTTGGTGGTAGTGTGGCATTATTCTCCTCTTTTCAGTTATAATGCTGGCTGGAATGTACATTTCATCCCGGAGCCTGAAAACTGGTTTTCAATAGTAAGATGTAAGTTTCATTTTGAGGGTAAGGAGTCCCAGCCCTGATGATTCTTCTTTCATTGTATCTACCCATAAGAGAGAAATAAACTTACGCCTTTTTAAAACATTGTAATTTGAGAGGGGATTGTATTTTTTTTTTTAATCATAGTCTTTCTTAATCTTATCCAAATACCTTTCTAAGGACATTTACACCTGAAGATTAGCTAGCGTTTATTGACTGCTTATTATGTTTCAGCTACAAGGTAAGCACCTTTCATAAAGTGTCTATTTACATTCACAACAAATCTATGAAACTAATATCGTTAATATTTGCATTCACTGAGACTTAAAAGATTTCAAGTAGTATATCAAAGGCTGCCCATCTGGAAACAAACAGAGGTAGATTTAATTCAAAGGTGTCTAGAGATCTGAAACAGTTTGTAATTGTATTACACAGCAATGCATAGAGAGAGCTTCCAGAAGAAGTAATGTCTTATCCCACATAAGAGTTTTCTGATGGTACTATTTAAGATATTAAGGAAGTCTGGAAAAGCTGAGTTTGTGGCGTAGGATGAATTTAATGATTCTGAGGTTCAATTTTCTAGACTTTTGAATATTAACTAGAAAAAATCCAAGTAATATGAGAATAATTGCAGGTCACTTCACTGATTACAACTCTTAAAGGATAAAGAAATAAAAATCAAGTACCTTTCTCAATTTTTCAAATTTCTGTAAGGGCGTTATACACGTACATATGTGTATGTGTGCACACCACGTAGGTAAAAGTGATAACTTCTATGAGAAACTAGAGTAACTTTTCAAGAGATACACATTGGAATACATTTTAAAGCTCAGCTATATAACACATCATCCTCACCATCATCATCCCCACAGTAAACAGCTAATAGGATTATATAGTATATAAAATATAGCATATAAAAGCAAAAGGCTTAGAACATAATATTTTCATTGTAACTTAGTATCAAATAATATATAATTGACTAATATAGTGAGAGTAGGGCAATATGGGTAAATAAAAAATAATTTACTAGTGAGTAATATGTAGAATAATAAATAACTGATTAGTGAATAATATAAAGATCTTAGAGTCAGCAATTTACCACAAACATTTTGGTCTATAGGAACTGGAGTTGTAGTTCTGTGATGGTTAATTTTATGTGTTAGCCTGACTGGGTTTGAGGGCGTAGATTGGCTAAACATTATTTCTGGGTGTGTCTGTAAAGCTTTGTGGAAGGGATTAGCACTTGAATTGGTAGACTGAATAAAATAGATTGCTCTACTACACTTTGTGAGTAGGCCTCATCCAATTTAAGGGCCAGAACAAAAGGTGGAAGATAAGAGAATTCACTCTCTATTCGGCCTCAGTTGGGACAATGGTCTTCTGGTTCTCAGGCCTTGAGATTCAAGCTGAAATGACATCAATGGGTTTCCTGGGTCTTCAGCTTGCAGATAGCAGATTGTAAGACTTCTCAGCCTGTATAATTGCTTATGTCAATCCCTTACTTTATATCAGTTTATAATTAGATAGATAGGTAGATAGATAGATGATAGGGAATATTATGTATATGTATATTTATATATACTTATTACATTTATTTACATACATACAAATGACCTAAAATTTTTCTGTAGGGAGAAATCTCTTGAATAATAGAATTATATAACTATAAATATATATGTAGATAATTCATACATACATATAATTATAATCCATTAATCAAATGGACATCTAATTAATATTTGAACATGTGTGTCTGTATTTTCTCAAAACATACAAATATGCACAAATACTTCTCTGGAAGTTCTCCAGAAGAGTTATAAAATATTCCAGTAGAAACTCTTCTTTATTCAATAAACTAACAAGCAATAGACTTTTCTGGGCATCGTGCCAAAAAAGTATGATAATGCTGATTTGAAACATGAAGCCCTCTTGTGGAAAGACAGCTATATGCTCGTATATTTCCCAAAACCTCATAGAGAGGGAAAAATACCCTAAACATATCTCTTACTACACTCATTAAATACTGTGAAACCATTAGGGCAAATCATCATTCATGCTGTACCTCACTTTGTTTGGCTTTGTTTATAGAATCTATTTAGAAGTACTTGGAGAAAACATTTGCCAAATTTTTAATCACTTATCAAATTCCTAGTAAGTAGAGTGCTTTCAAACACTAACAATCTATAAACACAGTTATAAAATCAAACAAAATGATATAGAATCACACTGACAACTGAATAAGCACTTCAGCTGCATTTGTTGGAATTTTTCCCACCCTCAAATGCATCCAGCTAAAAAAAAAAAAAAAAAAAAAAACCAAAAGAACGAAAGAAAAAAAAGAGTGATCTTTGCCTTTTTTTTTTGAACTACTGAGCTAGAGAGGGCAATTGAATAAAAAAGCTTTTATTTTAATATTTTTGAATTAAAAATATTTTAAAGACTGAAGAAAGATAAGTAAAATTTTACAGAAAATTATATTTCTAACAATGTGTTTTATTATCTAATTGCCAGAGAAATAATAGCTTTCAAATGAACGTGTGAAAATCTGAACTTTGATAATTGAAAAGAATCACATACAATTAGGCATTCACTATAAAGTAAGTGCTTACTTATAATAGGCTCCGCTTTAATTTATAGTCATGTTTCATAATTTTTACCATGTAGGGGTTGTGTAAGTACATTGCCATAAAAGCAAGACGAGCAAAGAGCAAGCCTCTACACTTATGCGTAAACTTGATAACAGGAGAGAAATATGTGTGTTATGGGATTTTATATTCTTTTCTGTTTTTCATGAATATGTGTTCATCACCTATTTCTCTCAATTTCATGAAGATCTTGAAGAATATTACCCTATTGAGTTACACTATATTCTACCATAGTCAGACTCATGTAATCAGAATAAAACTGAATGTACACAGAAATAAATGTTATGATACTGTTTGGTAGAGAAGATAGAACTATCATTGAAGGAGAATTCCATGGCAATTCTCTTTGTACAAGTGAGAAATTTCCAGATATGAATGATATTCCTAAAAATATGCAGTGTCTTATGAAAATGGACACATTTCACAGAACAGCTGTTCCAACTTTTATTGATATTGATTATTAAGAACTTAATAAAGATTAAACATGTAGTCAAATATAATAAAAGTAAATACAAAAAATAAACATTTAAACCATATTTAATGTAGTTTCAGTTTTCGGTTTTTATAATGTAAATCTCCAAGAACATATGGAACATTATAGAGAAATTTACACGTTTTTCTAAATAATACTTTTTTATTGAAGTATAATTGACATATCATATCCTATTAGTTGCAGGTATACATCATAATGACTCAATATTTTTGCATTATGAAATGATACCCACGATAAGTCTAGATACCATCTGCCACCATACAAAGTTATTACAATATGATTGACTATATACTATATATTATATTATTGACTATATATTGCTATGCTGTACAGAACTTTAGTACTTTTAATAAAATCTTCAAAGACAATGGTATATATATATGAGCAAATTCATGCATCACATTTTAATTGAACACTACTGTGGCCAAGTTCTAGTTATGGTCTGGAGAGACAGTGAAACTGGGATATGAAACATCACAATATGAGTATATTTTTAACACCTGTGTTTTAACCCCTGTTCTAGCTATGCCCTGTAATAGCTGAAAGCTCTTTGAGGTTTAGGATAGGGCTTAAAGAGCCAGTTTTCAATCAGGGTTGCATCAAGATGCACTTGAGCCTAAGAGATAATGCAAAAAATTATTTACTCTTTTATCCAGATCAGATTTAGTTTAAATCAAGCTTGAGACCCCTTTGAATAGGCATCCAAAAGTCCTTCTCCCTTTTGTCACCTGTTTTCCCTTTTCACTACTTCAGATTCCTGGATTCCTACCTTTCCCACATTTTAACGTTTAACCAGCCTCAGTTTCATACTATTATCTCTTAAGCACGTACAAATAAGTCCCTGAGTAAGTCTGAACAAAATGAACACTTAGCACAAATACTATGGAAACTTGTGTCTAAGATACATACATCTCGTTGTAAAATATACATATCCAATATATAATATGCTATCTAATGATGAACATATTTGAAGATAAAGCACAATATTCATATTATCTGCCATAAATGAAAGAGGCAAAATTGGTTATGAAAAATCAATATATTACTAGAGACCTAAATATTTCTTGATTTGATGTTCTTGATAAATCTATATGTAATATAGATTTTATAATATATATTATATAAAATATATTTTTATTTTTATATTTATATTATATATTTTTATTATATAAAATAATATATATATTTTATAGCTAAAGCTTGCTTACAAAATTTTCAAGGTAAAGCTTTTCTATATTATATTTTTTTCAGTGTTTACTGGAACCTTTGTAGACATTGTGACTTATAGTTGAATGCTATATATTGATAAGTGGAATAGCATTTCTTGATACTGTACAAATATACAGTATGTAAATAGATACATTTCCACTGATCTTAAATTTCCTACCAGGTGCTTTAGTCCTCCTGGTTTTGGCAGCTCTAGGAGATTCAAGCGGATTAAAGGAGGAGCACATTATTTTCTGAAATGTGATGAGGACGAGGGCTGGCACCGGGCAGCAGAAGAGCCGTGATATCACCATAGGGAGTGTTTCACCTGCAATCACAGAATGTGACCTGTGGCATGTTAGATATGGCTGAGATATTTTAGTTTTCCAGAATGAACAGATGGGAGAATTAGAAAAAATAAGTAGCAGAAGGGTAAAACACCTGCTCCCAATTTGGGGCAAATACTAAAATTGCGGTTATAAAGAGATTTATACATTTTTGTTCTTTATTCTAGTACCTTGATTAGAATTTTGTAGTAAAAAAACATTTGCGTTGGTCCAAAGAAACGCAAAATGTTTCTCAAATATAGATTTTACTATTGAAATGAAATAATTCTCCTTATTAAATCCACAGATTGTTCTGAGGTCTAGTAAATATCCTGTTAGAGCACAATATGAGCCTTTCTGCCTGTGGTTGACTATTGTTTATGACAACTTCTCCACCGAACTATCAGGTTTAGAACATTGGTAAAGAAGGAACAATCACATGGAGATACACTCAAATGAAACCAGGATATGATTTATCTGTAATACAGTTTAGAAACAGTGTAATAATAAAAAAAAATATTGGCATATTGAACAGCTAGCCAGAGTTGTTAGGTGACATTAGAAATTCAATTGAGACAATGTTAAACTCAGAATTATTAGGCTGTCTATAGGCCCTGGGGATCTCAAGTAGTCACTGTTTTCAAACTGGATGGTATAATTAGCTTCTGGTTGGATGATACATAATTACATTTTGCAACCAACCCTGACACTTATTATCCTATGCCCAGAATTGACACACCATTAGTAGCTTTGGGAATTGCTAAAATCATCTTATCTATGGATTTATGTAAGCAGTATTGGCAAATAGCCTTGCATAAAAATTCAGCCAAAATGAAATTTGTGTATTGGATGTGATGTACATACTCAATAGTATATCCTTTAGACTGGAAGAATTCCATCTTTTTTTTTTTTTTTCTTTTAAGGCCAATTAATGATTTAGGTGGACTTAGAGATTTCCTTTAAATTTATTAGTGAAGGTTACTTTTAGTTAACACTGCATGAGCATCAAAAATAGTTTATTGTGGTGCCAGCAAAATTCACAAAATGAATCTTAATGAATCTAACCCAAGTTTTAAAAATTATAAGACCTAGAATACAAAATGAGGATTTTCTCCGAAAGAATCATCTCCTAAGCATAAGAAATATACACAACGAAGAGATACTATTTGGTAAAGTCAGAATAATGCAGTTTTTATTTTTTCCTCATTTGTTCTAAAATTAAAAAAAAAAAAGGGTTTAGATCTAAGACTTCCTTTTTAACATGCATTATCATTACCTGTTTTGAAAGTCCAATGCTCCAATCAAAAGACATAGGGTGACAGAATGGATAAGAAAACATCCATCTATATGCTGTTTACAAGAGACCCACTTTAGACCTAAAGACACCTTCAGATTGAAAGTGAGGGGATGGAGAACCATTTATCATGCTAATGGTGAACAAAAGAAAGCTGGAGTAGCCATACTTATATCAGACAATCTAGACTTTAAAATAAAGCCTGTAACAAGAGATGAAGGGCATTATATCAAAGTTAAGCAGTCTATCCACCAAGAAGAACTAACAATTGTAAACATTTATGCCTTTCCCAGATTTTTTCCCAAGGATATCCAATACGCTTGCTATTATACTTGGCACAATTTAATTGTATGACATAAAAATATAGTTAAAAAAAACCTTGTAATGTATATTTGTAAAATATGTATGTGATATTTTAGGCTTTTTTTGTTACAGTAAATTATCATTGGATAGTAAACTATCTCTTGGAAAAATTATTTAATTCTAACTTTAGTACATAGGTACAGACATTTAAAAGAAAGAGTGATGAATGATGTGGCATAATTTTTGTCTTTTTACTGAAATAAAATGTTAGAGATTTCTTGAGGATTAAGAAAAATAGAGTTCGGGGAAAGCAAATGTGATTACCATAAATTATTAAATGTAATTTAAATAGCTATATATTATACATACATGCTATATATGCTGAAATATATGCCAGGATGTTATTTTAATTTGGTATGATGCTGTACTGGAATTATTTTTACTACTCTCTGAAATATATATATATATATATATATATATTTTTTTTTTTTTCTTTCTGTAAGCAATTTCTTTCTTTCAATATAATTTATTGTCAAATTGGCTAACATACAGTGTGTAGTTTGCTCTTGGTTTTTGGGATAGAATCCCGTGGTTCATTGCTTACATAAAACACCCAGTGCTCATCCCAACAGGTGCCATCCTCAATGCCCAAAATCCATTTTCCCCTCTCCCCCCAAACCCCCATCCACCCTCAGTTTGCTCTCTATTTAAGAGTCTCTTATGGTTTGCCTCCCTCCCTCTCTGTTTGTAACTAATTTTTCCCCTTCCCTTCACCCATGGTCTGGTAAGTTTCTCAAGATCCACATATGAGTGAAAACATATGATATCTCTTTCTCTGACGGACTTATTTCACTCAGCATAATACCTTCCAGTTCTATCCACATTGCTGCAAATGGCATGATTTCATTCTTTCTGATTGCCAACTAGTATTCCATTGTATATATAAACCATATTCTGCAAGTAAGTTCTGACACTCTTTCTTGAAACAGCCATCCATAAGACCAGAACTGAGTTTCAGCTATTATTAGACTTGAAAGTTAATGGCCAGAATGGTTGATGGAAACACATTTTACATATTTTTCTCATCTTTATAATTTAAGTACAATATTACTTCATTTTTTATTTTTTAGGAAATATAACAAAGGTTTAAATTATTTTCGATTTTCTTTTATTTCATCATATGTGGGAGAGAATGCAAGATTTTCTACAGGGCCATTAGGTACATTTCAACTGGTGTGGAGTTACACTGACAATATCCCTGTAATTAGCTCTAACAGTCTAAGAAGAACAAATAAAATGTTTGTATGTCAGATTGTAGTTGTATGTTAGATTGTAGTCACCAACAATTGTAAAAAGTAATGCAAGGACTATTTGGCAATAATCCAAAAGTTAAAAAGAAAAAAAAAGGAAGTAAAACATGTCTAGTGGCAAATTAAATGAGATAATTGAGTCATACTCAAATCCCAGGAAAGATTCAAAATCATTACAAGTATCAAAACTGGTTTAGAAACTGTAGAATAAAATAAAGTGGAGATAAAATGCTAACACAAATAGTTAAATATTAATAAAAATACTCTAATTTTGTTGAATATATATTTTTACTTTGTTATACTAAGAAAGAAGATAAGAGAATAGGTTTTCAAAGTTAATTATGGGAAATTGGTAGGTATTTGTTGAAAGCTATAAACAGACTATTTATAAACATGGAAATAAATGCAAGAATGTTGGAAGTGAATGTGTTGGGGTTGAGAATGTGGGAGGGAATTGGGAGACACATAAAGACTTGTTTAAAACACAATGCTCAGTTACTAATTTATTCTTAAATTTCAAGTATGAATTACATTGACAAAATTAATAGTTTCTGATATAGGGAAGGTTTTGTTTATTTTCTGTAGCTTCCTTTCTCACCTAAGGGCAAGATCTATCATTTTAAAGTGTATTTCAAATTTTGTGTTAAAATGGTATTTCAGACTTCTGCCTGATTTTACTCTTTGCAAAAATTAGCCATTATTTGGTGAGAAAAATCTTTTTAAAGAAAAATCTTTAAAAGATTAAATCTGTGAATATAAACAAGATATATTTCAAAAATTATGAAGATGAGTCCCTAGATATCTAATATAAAGTGGCATTAAAATTATAATTATTTAAATTCCTTTCAATATCTTTGTTTTTATTCCTTATTGTTTTTTGTTAAAAATGATTATTAGATGTGGATATGGAAGAGCACTCATAAATGGAAAGGAATTTATTCACCATTCAATCATTAATTAATTTTTTAATGTTTATTTTTGCGAGAGAGAGACCATGAGCAGGGGAGGGGCAAGAGAGAGGGAGACACAGAATCCGAAGCAGGCTCCAGGCTCCGAGCTGTCAGCACAGAGCCTGATGTGGGGCTTAAACCCACGAACCGTGAGATCATGACCTGAGCTGAAGTTGTACATTTAACCGACTGAGCCACCCAGGTGCCCCATTAGTTATTTTTTTTAATCATTCAATATTTGCCTACATGGCCAGATATTTGAAAATAAAAATAAACATTGTTTTCTTGCTCATTAGAAGTTTGCCACCTTGGTCGGATAAAATAAGAGAAATCAGACAAAAATTACAGTGAAGTATGAAAAACATTAAGATAGTGGAATGTACAGGGTTCTGGGAGAGGACAGGATAGGGGTGTCTAAATCAGTCATGAAAACTCATCCTGTGTGACAAACTCATTAGTATTAACATATGCATATTAATTGAATATATTTTGTTTCCATTTTTTAATAATCTGAATCATTATATTTTATATGCATATATGCAAAGATGCCATACTGATAAAATGTGACCTTAGATGATTAAAACGTTGAAAATATGTGAAAATGCAAGGCATGAAGAGATGTATACATAAAACAGGAACAAAATTACAAAATATTTTTAAAAATGATTTTAATGGTATTTAAACCAGCGGCCATTACTATCATTATGTTCTAAATATTTTAGAGAATACACTTAGTGTTACATGCAAGTCAAATGTTTAACTGTATAAACAAGCCTGCAGTTCCAGAATACTACTAATTAAATTCAGTAACTTAAACTATGTCTTCAAAAAGACTGGCAGGGTCTTTATAAAGAGTTAGAGTCCTTATCAAGGAGAGTTAGGGTATTTATAAAGGAAGAATTGAAGAAAAAAAAGGTGTGGCATGCCTGCATTTCAAGCTATGGCTTATAGGCTACATCTGGAATGCTGTTTGAATCAACTCAGTAGCTTAAAAGTCAGAATCCGATCTGTGCTGAAAACAGAGGGGAGATAGGCTGTCAAGCTATTACATGTAGCAATATTCTAAAGCAAAGGTTTTGGAATAAGACAGATTTGGCCCACCTGTTTGTTCCTTTATCAAATGCACTGTTTGGATATGATTTGTAATTTACTCAATACTTAAAATATGGGAAGTTTTACACAAAACGTCCAGCTTTCAATTTTGTAAGGAAAAATGTAAAGCACTGGCCTTACTAGGCCCACATTCTTGTATGCCCTCTGTCTTAATCATTTTTTATTGGCTCTCTGATCCTGAGTCAAAGTGTCAGTTTTTGCAATGGGTCTCAATTTATTGCCTTTCAGTTCCAAGTTCACCCTTTTTGATTGCTTTGTAAAAATGGACCTGGGGCCTTTTAAATATTTTTTTTTTCTTTTGCCAGCTGGCACTGAAGGTTTGTCAGTAGAGGGCACTGGAGAGACATTGAAGGAGGAAAAGGTTTTGTTTCCAGTGTGTTCCCAGCGCTGACACCAGCAGCTGAAAGCCTTCCCAGCACCTGGCTGATGCTGTGTAGTGGAGGTTGGCTAGTAGCTAACACCCAGGGACCAAGAAGGTCCCTTGGTATCACCTTCTTCTCAACATCCCTGTGTCTCTGAGTGCCTCCAGTGAGACACCACCCAGAACTTTAGAAGGCACATTTCCATCCAATGGTTCTCTGGCATCCTTGCTCTCTCCAACAAGGCTAGCACCTCCCTGGGTACTGTAGCTCTGCCCTCGGCATTTGCTACTGACATATTCCTATATTCTATATCCTACATTCCTGTATTCTTTGGAGTTCTCTTTCTACTCGCCAATCCTGTGTTCCTCCACTCCCATGCTATAGTTAATAATCCCTTTTATTAAACTTTCCCTGTTCAAATTACTTTGTGGTTTCTCTCCAGTGATTAGACTTCGACTGGTACAGTTTCCATCTATCATGGGGCTTGCTCTTGTTTTCCTTTATATTAGATAAATATTTCACTATACCCATGTCTTTATCAAAAGTGAGAACATGAAATTGAGACAAGGGCTTGACTTTTCAAGAAAAACGTAGGGGTATATTTTCCTGTGGAAAGGCAGTGTATCCCCATGTGTTTAATAAAAAAAAATATGTAACTGTGGGGATTAAAAAAACAAAAACAAAAACAAAAAAACATGTGCCTAAGATTTCAATAGGACTCAAACCTGTAGAGAAATGTGTGTGTGTGTGTGTGTGTGTGTGTGTGTGTGTGTGTGTGTTTTAAAGCACTGTAAAGCTGGAGGCAGGGTAGCTGCTCAGGGATGCCTGCACTATGATTCTGCTTCCTGCTCCCACTTCCCCATATTGTGGCTTCGTTGCCACTGATTTTGGTTCAATAAATAGAAGAGCCATACTTCCGTAAGTAATTCTTTTAATGGAAGAGCTAAAAGGAAAATTTTGGTTTAAGTTTCCCCTGATATGTGTGTAAGTCCCAAGCTTTCATTCAGATGGGAAACATAGTTTCTTATCTCTGACAAGTTCTTCATGCATAAGACTTGCCACCACCTTTTCCTGAAGGTGTCCCCACTGAGTGGCTTGTGAGGTTCAGGGAGTCTTAGGTGAGCTATGTAGCATGTATTCCCTGTTTGAATTTCTCATCAATTGACTTTTCTTTTTTATTATTCTTTATTAAATAGGAAACTTGCATACTTTTGAGTGTGTGGGTTTCCACCCCAACTCAGTTAACCCATGTGCCATATTGCAATATCATAATAAGAACCATAACAAGTTTCTGAAAACAAGAAGAGGTAGAAAGTGTAATAAACTCAAAATGACTATAACATTTAGTGGTAGTTCAAATGGTAATTAATGGAAACAACATTATGAAACACAGTGATATATAAAATATAAAAATTTCCTGGAGCCAAATCATTTTACTGATGATGGATTTAAAAATAAATCTTTTGAGTAAAATATAAATTAAATGTTCTGAAGCTGACCAAACACTTTCAAAAGGAATCAGGCTGGAAATAATCGGGCTTAGTTTGGTAAGGACATAGCTGAGAACCTGTAGTATGATATATCTAAAAAAAAAAAAAAAAAAAAAACCTCTAAGTTTTATATGTTATCTTCTATTATAAATGAAAGATGGGCAGATATGCATAAATATCATCTGATTATATGAGAATGCTCATTACACTGAAGAAATTTTGATGTGGTATCTTGAGAACTGTGTATGTGTACCCTCGCACACTGAGAAAAATTTGTGAAATTTATTGCATACTAATCAAATTAGGAACTACAAAACAAGGCTGCCATTGTGCTGTTTTATATTAATATTATGCTTGTAAAATTTTGCTAGCAAACAATATGGCAACATTTTTCAAAGGCATGGAAATAAAATCTTCTAAACTAAAAATTTTAAAATAAAGCAAGTTTAAGTTATTAATTGTATATATGCCAATTCTCTTGAACTACAGACTAGTATATTTACCAGTATATTCAACATAGTTTAAAAATTAGGGGCCTGGGTGGCTTAGTCGGTTAGCGTCTTGACTGCGACTCAGGTCACGATCTCATGGCTCAAGGCTTCAAGCCCCATGTCAGGCTCTGTGCTGACAGCTCAGAGCTGGAGCCTGCTTCAGATTCTGTGTCTCCTTCTCTCTCTGCCCCTCCCCCACTCCTGCTCTGTCTCTCAAAAATGAATAAACATTAAAAAATTAAAAACTAATTTTTGTTCAACATCTATGAGCATACAATGTATTTCATGATATGATTTTCTCATTTAGTATTATAAGCATTTCAACATTTCTTGTACATTCTTTTTACCTAAGATTTTTTGTGTCTGGCTAGTATTTATGTTTTCGTTGAAAAATTTATATAACTTCAATTGTTTAGAATATTCAAGATATTACCAATCGTTCATTTCTAAACATAAAGTTAAATTAGCATTTTTTTACAAATGATTTTTTAACACTTATATTCCTAGGGAGTCTTCACTCTGGCTATGGGTATTGCAGAGTAGTTTATATCATAACTCTTGAGAACAACTAGAAAATATGCAGAAAATATAAAAATTCATCATGGGTGATTTTCATATAAGAAAAGTAGATTAAGACAGACCCATACACAGAGGAAGAACCAAATGAAGACACAGGGTGAAGAGGGCCATCTATAAGTCAAGGGGAAAGGCCTCAGAAGACAACCCTGCCAACATCTTGTCCTTGGACCTCTAGTTTCCAGAATTGTGAGAAAATAAAATTCTGTTGCCGAGTCACTCAGTCGCTGGCACTTATTATGGCAGTCCTAGCAAACTAATATAGGGATCTAAAGCTTCATAAACAAGAAGGATCTGATGAACTGAATTCCATAGAGAATTGAGCCATTAATAGATGAATGAGGAGCTATAGAACCCTCCTTCCCTGAGGGCAGATGCCTGGTGTGTAAAGAAGGCCTGATGTAGCCGAGAGACTCTGGGGAGATGAGAGGAAATCAGTCAGGCCTTGAATGACAGGCGAATCAGAATCACAAGAATGACAACTAGATCCAAAAGTCCCACCCCTACCTCTTCAATGTTGCCAAGAAAGTAGCAATGGAAGAGGGAGTGGTAAGCAGAGAGAGAGAGTGCATAGTGTTGCTCAACTTCACAGTGGTTGTGTTCAGTGGCATAGTCGATGGGAAAGAGTGTAAAAGGGCATGAGTGCAGTTTTTGGGCTACTGGTAGTACTCAGTAGGTTTTGTTTTGTTTTGTTTTGTTTCTTTTTTTCTGTGACAGATATTTGGATGTGTGTTTCCTTTGGTGCATTCATGAATCTGTACACTCCTAACTTGTGCACTTTACTATAAGGAAGCCATATAGCTGAAAATCTTATTTAAACATAAATTTGCAGCAAACATAAATTTTCAGCAACCAGTATGATACATTTCTCAAAATAAATTCACAAAACAATATGCATATGTTCTTAATTTTGTAAGTATATTTCTAAATCTGTCAACTTATTCATCAATGTATTCAGTAGGTCTATATATTGCATGCCTAGAAAACACACTGATTCTAAATACTCTAAAATATTAACATTGGTTATTTCTATATGGTGGAATTATAGGAAAGTTTCATTCGTATATTTACAGTAATTTTGGAAGTAAAGAAAATATTTGTAAAATATTTCATATCTCATAACCTAGAGAAAAGTCGAAAAATTTAATATGGAAATCAATTATGGGATATTTTTTACTTCTTATTGAGCTCTTTGTTTCATTGATTTTTTGTTGTTTGATATTTTCCTATTCTATTTCATAACTACAGAATTGTAAGTTTATTCTCCACCTACTGTTAGTAACTATTCTATCCTACTCTTATCAGTTATTTTCTTACTTTTCAACTGTCAGTGTATGCTACCTCATTTCTTATTTTCCCCTAATCTTCTACCCTTCTCAACCCCTTCCAAATAGTCAATTTGGAATACTTTGAATATTATAATTTTTACCGGCTTCCTAAGAGGCTATAAATCTCTAATATATATGATTTTGTATGTGTATACAATTATATACATAAATATTTATGTGTAGATATGTTATTAATATATAAATATATAAAATATATTTATATTAGGCCTATGTATATAATATGCAAAGTAAGGCATCTTGCAGCAATAGTAAATTCTGAAATTATCTTCAGAAGAAAGAATATGTGTAAGTAAAGGAAGGAAGGAAGGAAGGAAGGAAGGACATAAATATATCAGCCTTATCCAATTAGAAGAAAGAAACCACACAGTAATTTTAACAGAAGAAGTTTAATTTTAATATAAAGAATTATTAACTGTAATAGGGGATTTGAGTAACAAGAAATTGGCTAGTAAGAAACGAAGGATTATCTAAGACATAGAAGTAGAAACCAGAGCTGAGATAGAACACTGAAGGAAAAGGCCCTTTCAAGGCAGAGATCCACACCTTGTTGGAGAAGGCACAGTTCACAGAATAGCAGGAAGCCACTGTGGTGCCACACTAGCAGAACTTGTGGGAAAGGTGCCCTCCACTTCCAGAAGCCTGCCCACTAGGGTGCGTCTCACCTATAGCACCCTGGCACAACAGCACACAAGCAGGTGCCAGGGGGAGCTGTGGCCACTGCATACTTCTGCCCCCTATGCATCCTCAGGGTCCAGACATTGGAAAAACTGTAAGCACGGAGAGAACTCGGTGCTCGAGAAAACTGAAGGAACGCAGCATTGGGATGGACAAATGTCTAGAGGAGCAAGAGGTTGGACAACCATGCATGTTGCAAGAGCCCGTCCAGTGAGCACATTGCAATAAGGAAACACACCTTTTTCATTGTGCTGTCTCTAGCACACGCTGTGTTGCCAAAATTTAATATCATGCCAGCTGGCAAAGGAAAAAAAATATTTAGATCCATTTTTGTAGTGCGGCAACAAAGGTGACTTTAGACCTGAGAGTAGATAATGTGATCTGCTGAGAGTAGAAGAGAGAGGAGGGAAGGAAGGATGGAGGAAGGAAGGAAGGAAGGAAGGACGGAAGGAAAGAGGGAAGGAGGGAGGGAAGGAAAAAAATCACATAAAAGAGCCCCATTTTTAAACTGCTATTTCAATTTCTCCCTTTGCCTTCTCTTCATAGCCAAATTATGAGCTATAAAAGAAATCATTCTCATTGTTTATATAATGATCTAAACTTAGATTGGACTAGAATTGGTTGAAAAGATTTTGTTCAGTTGTGTGTGTGCATGTGTGTGTGAGTATGTCATATTTATTTTTCTTAAGTAAAATAAAAAGTTTGAAAGCCATGGATCAAGGTAACTTTTTTCAACGAATCAAACAATAAACTATTTTGGATGTGTAAGTTGCGGTCATTTTTAATACTATCTTAGTCATGTCTATTACATCTATATTTACTAATCTTTCCACTTTAGGTTAATTCATGGAAAAAATTCACAGCTCATTGTTGAACAATATTATGACACACAGATATTAACCAAGCCTATCCCAAACAGATAAACATATAAGAATAAAAATTTATATATAAGTCAAAAAATGAAAGAAAAATCAAACCTTTTAATTGAGTCTAAAAAATAAATACTTCTGGTATACCTAAATATTTATGTACATATTTTTAAATGGTCACTGGATTATTCATAGTAAGATTTTTAAAATTTCACTTTTTGTAGGTTTTTTTTCTTCTTTTGAAATTAAGCATATTTTCATCACAAAGTAAATTCAGGTTTAGGATCGAAAATTCTTTGAATCTAGTATATTAAACAAGATAATATAAAGTCGCCTATCCATGACACTATATTCCAGAACTTCTTGTGACTCCTAAAAATGGAAATGCCTTTTACAGATATATGTGTTTTTTTCCACATATAAAGCTATCTATGACGGTGAGCTGAATGAGGGGAAAAACGTGAAAATTTGATTTATGGAACATTTAGAGCAAAATGCTAATTGACTCTTTTTTTTTTTTTTTTTTGACAGAGAGAGAGAGAGAGAGAGAGAGAAAACGCATGTGCAGAGGAAGGGCAGAAGGAGAGGGAGAGAGAGAATCTCAGGCATGCTCCAAGCTCGACATGGGGCTCTATCTCATGACTATGAGATCATGATCTGAGCGTAAATCAAGAATCTGGTGTTTAACCGACTGAGACCCCCCAAGCTCTGGCACCCTACTAATTGGTTATTTCTAAACCAATGCAATAACATGAAGTAGACCAGCTGAGTGTTGTCAAGTTGGGAACTATATAAGATCTCTCCAAATTAGTAATAAGAAGAGTTCATAGTTAAATTACTAAATTTTAACATTTTAATAGTCTGTCTACAGATAGTTAAAAAAATGTTTAGGTAAAATCCATGGAGAAGTTCAATTTCCATCTCCCAGTGAAGTGTACATTGAGTTGTGAGATAAAGCCCTGACTGGTTTCTCGTTTCATGATCAAAAGCTGCCAAGAGCCAAGTAAAACCTAGATATTAACTAGAACTATCAAATTCACAGCAAGTAAACAGAATTAAGATCCTATAAAGTAGCCAAGTGAACCTGCATCTTTTTGACAATTGTGTCACATTATTTCTTCATAAACAGTACTATCAGTCCCTTTAGAAAATTAAATAAGCAAACCTTTTTTATAAAAATTTATTCTTGTCATAGATACATCAAAAAGTCATCCTTAACACTGTCTAAATAAATTATGAATTATGAGGAAAGACTTTACTGGCAAGGTAATTGACATATAGGGACGCCTGAGTGGCTCACTCGGTTAAGCCTCCGACTCTTGATTTCAGCTCATGTCATTATCTCATGGTTCGTGAGATAGAGCACTACAACGGGCTCCCCACTGACAGCACAGAGCCTGATTGGGATTCTCTCTCTCCCTCTCTCTCTCTCTGCCTCTCCACAGATGAAATAAATATCTATATATGGTGATCTATAATATCTAAAATAATTATGCTATAGTAATGATGTAAATTCTCTAGCAGCCATAGCTAAATTTTGCCAGGAAGAGCACTAGTGCTTTATAATTAAATAATTCTATTTTTAAAATGTCTGAATCTGATGCTATTATGCTATCAAATGACAAAACTAAAACAGTTGAGTAATGACTTTGATGTCCTTTATGAAAGGGAAAATAGTCCATGGATTTGGGGAATACAGTCATAGACCCAAACCAGCTTAGATCAAATGGATCAAAGAAAGACCTCTTCAAAGAAGTCACTTTCTTAAGCCTAGGGTCTTGTTCAATGATCTTATATAACTGACTCTCAACTTCCCATTAAGTGTTAAGCCAAGTGTCGCGAGTGGTTTAGGCCATAGCACAGATATCTCCCTATTCATCTAAAAGATAATCAAGAGCTATGCTAGTATCAAGGACAACTTTGGATAGACAGTCTAAGAATATCTGTAGGGCACCTATTGCTTTAGCAACAGACAGTGAAATATCTTCAAGAGTTAAGGAGAGGCTAACCTCCTTAAGGAAAACCCCAACTTCCTAGCCAATCATGTCTGATTGCTGTGTCATCTTTGTAACATACTCTGTAACTCTCTCTTGCCTAAAATCCCTGGGAAGAGTGCTTCACTGCTTGTGAGATGGTACTCCCCCAGTCCATGGATTGTTTTCCCTTGAATAAAGGACATCAAATATGTTACTAAATTGCCTTAGTTTTGTCATTTGGCCATGACTATCTCACAGGTAGGGAAGTATATATGGAAAGCATCATTATGTTTTGTGAGATTATATAGCTAATGAGATGCACAGACAGAATTGTAACCACTTCTACACAATCTGATCTGTAGCATATAAATTGACCTCAAAATTTCAGTAAGGCATAGGATATTTGGGTAGAAACCATAGAGCAAACATTAATGACATACCTATGTTCCTAATAGTAGTAGTCCCTAACTTACTGAATTTTAACAGTCACAATTAAATTAACAATGAGAGTATATGTATGCAATTCAGTATCTATATAGTTGCTTTCATCAGGTAAATTGATGAGATTATAAATTGCCACAGATTTCAATAAAAAGTCTTCAAAATTCATGTAATCATGTTACATATCAAATGGATTAAATTGTAGTATTTCTGAAAATTGTTAGAGGTAGTAAGGGAAATCATGTTACAGTTGTTTTTCTCTGACATATCTCCAGAAAACCGTAGCTTTCAAAGGACGATGTGTTGAGTCTTTATATTATTGACCTGCAATGCATATGTCTTATGTATCATTAGTTTAGTTCAGTTTTTGCCAGTTCCATTTAAAATAATCTTTGTTTTTAAAATCTGTATTTAAAAGAAAAAGTGTTCATGACAAAAACTGAACACTTCAATTGATGATGCTGACTCAAATAATGGATGCAATAAAATAGTTGCTTTTTTCTGCTAGCCTCTTACAGATCAAGGAAGCACAAATGCCCATTTAAAATGAAAAATTCTGGGGCGCCTGGGTGGCTCCGGTTAAACGTCTGACTTCGGCTCAGGTCATGATCTCATAGTTCGTGGGTTTGAACACCTCCTTGGGCTCTGTGCTGGCAGTTTGGAGCCTGGAGCCTGCTTCGGATTCTGTGTCTCCCTCTCTCTCTGCCCCTCCGCTGCTCATGCTCTGTGTCTGTCTCAAAAATAAATTTAAAAAAAAATTTAAAAAATTTAAAATGAAAAATTCTGGGGTGTCTGGGTGACTCAATCAGTTAAGCGTCTGACTTTGGCTCAGGTCATGATCTCACAGTTCATGGGTTTGAACACCCCCTTGGGCTCTGTACTGACAACTTGGAGCCTGGAGCCTGCTTCAGAGTCTGTCTCTCTCTCTCTCTCTGCCCTTTCCCCACTTGCACTCTCTCTCTCTCAAAAGTATTAACATTAAAGAAAATTTTTAAGTGGAAAATTCTGTTTCTAAACAAAATGTATTGTCTTGATATTTTTATCATTTCAATTTCCATTGCTATTTTTATGTTTAATACTAAAAACAGAAACAAAAACAAAAACAAGACAATGAAAAATAACACAAATGAAAGGACAGTGAATATTTATTTAAAAAAGACCCCCATAGTATGAAGATGTCTCATATATTTTTGTTATTATAGTTAAAACCTGACTTTCATTTAATCACATTTAAGATGTCAGAGAAAAATCAGCAAACAATGCTTGAAACATTCCCTTAATTGTTTTCTTGCAGAGGTGTACAAAATGAGGGAAGAAATTGGAAACAAATTGTATCTATCTGAGGAAAAAAAAACTGCTTGTATTTAAATACAGCAAGTGAAGAACTATCTTCATCAGAAATGAATAAATGTACGTGGATATCTTGGATAATAAATATGGCCTGTTCATAGGAAATAAATATCTGATATTTTATAGCCACCAAAAAAGGAAAAAATTTATGTATAAAACTTTCACTTATATTTATCAGAGAATAAAATGTTACATATAATCCTAAATGGAAAACAACTTAGAAAATCATTTTCAACCTCTGTGTTAATCACAAGTTTAAAATGTTACTTTTTGATTTTATAATTGGTTGACTTTTTAAAATGATAGAATCCTGTGTAGTGACATAATATTATCATTTATATTGCAGACTGGAACCAATATATCTTTATTTCTTTCTAGAAAACAGTTGAATAATATGTACCAGGGTGATTTTTTTGTTGCTGTAGTTAACCTTGACTCTACCATATTTTTGTATGAAAATAGTACCTACAGAGAACCACACAAATTCTGACTATCCAGCTTGATGAATTTTCACAAAGTGAACACATCCATGTAATCAATGAAAAGTAATAAGTAAATTAATTCAACTACCCAGTCATTATTCCCTCAAAGTAACCAATATCCTTGCTTTAACACCATGGAAAGCCAATTTTTTTTTTCTAAAGCAGATGAAGTATTTATATTCCCACCAATAATGTCTGAGAAGTCCTGTCCTCCATATCTTGGTCAACACTTGATATTATCCAGTATTATTTGGTTATGTTGTTGCAAATTTAACCATTCCATTGGGTGTGTCTAATTGAAATTTTAATTTGTATTATTTTATTGAAAACTAATAATGCTGAATACTTATTCATATATCTGTAAATTGGTGGGCTTTCTTCCTCTATTCTAGATATATTAATCATACATATATTACCAAATTTATATAATGCCTATATATATAGTGTATATCTTTATATACTTTATATAATAATATTTTTCCCTACTGTTTTGCAGGTACATTTATCATAAATTGATTATGCTATATAAATGTGGATTTATTCCCATGGCTTTATAATAATTCTTGAGTGTTTTTTAAAAATTCCCTTTATGGGGGCGCCTGGGTGGCTCAGTCGCTTAAGCGTCCAACTTCAGCTCAGGTCATGATCTCGCAGTTTGTGGGTTAGAGCCCTGCATTGGGCTCTGTGCTGACAGCTCAGAGCCTGAAGCCTGCTTCAGATTCTGTGTACCCACCCCCACTCTGCCCCACCCCTGCTTGTGCTCTCTCTCTCTCTGTCTTTCAAAAATGAATAAACATTTTTAAAAAATTAAAAATTCCCTTTATGGATGTAGAATGTCAATGCAGTGAAATGCTCCCTTTCAGGTGTATGTTATGATGATTTATTACAAATATATAAGCCTGAAAACATTACCATAAGCAAGATAAAAAACATTTCCCTCACACCCAAAAGATTCCCATGTGCCCTTCCTAGACAATTCCCACCCCCAGACCCCCTGATCTGTTTCTCACCAAGATTCCATTCTAAATAGATACTACAGTGAAGGTAACTGAGGAGAGACCAGTGAGGTTGGAGGAAACCAGCCAAGTGAGAAAAGAGATTCAAAGAGGAAACTGTGAGCAATTGCCAAATAGGGCTGATAACTCATGTGAGATGAAAATTGAATTAGAACCCACATTTGGCTTTCTCAACGTGGAGGTTATTGCTTAACTTGACAAGAGTGGTTTCTGTGGAATAGTTGAGGAGAAAGCCTGACTGGAATAGTTTTAGGTGAAAATGAGAGGAAAAAGAATAAAGCTTAGTGAGCATGATGAAACTCTTTCAAAGAATTCTGACACCAAAGCAAACAAAAGAGAGAAGGCAAGAGCTTACCTCTCTGAACTCATACCCTGCAACTCTTCCCCTCCTTCATTCTCCATCTGTCATACTGGTCTTTTGCTGTTCCTCAGTCACACTAGTCATTCTCCCCAGTGTTGATTTTTCTGTCTCTTAGAATGACTTCCTTCATATATCCTCTTGCCTAACTTCCCCCAAATTTGCTGAAATGTCTTCAAACTTTGACTTTCCTTGTCCATTCCTTTAAAATTATATCTCTCTTTTTCCATGCTCGTTTTTTAATCCCACTCAACCTGGTTCATTTTTCTTTTTCCTAGCACTCAATGCCTTCTAATATCCTACACAATTTATTTATGATATTTATTCTTCATTGTCTGTCTTCTCTACTAGAAGATAGCAGGACTCTTTGTTTTGTTCACAGATGCATTGTAAGCACCTAGACAACTGTCACAGAGTAGATGCTCAGAAAAATATTTGTTGAATAAGTTAATAAAATTAAGGTGGAAAATAGTGGCTTTGGAGAGATCAAGAGAAATCTGGTATTTATCAGAGAATTATGAAAAATGTCTTGCTTTGGAGTCAAAGAGAGGTGGATAAGTGGAGCTGTGGAGAGGTTATGTTATATTTTCTCTTTGAGAGGATTAGCAGAAGGAAGAGTATTCCAAAAGAACATTGCAAAGGAAAGAGGATAAATTAATTAAATCAGTTTCATCTATATGGAAGATTGCCCTAATTACTATGCAAAATTTTTTTCAGGCAGTTGGGGGAAACATGAATTTTAAGAGGGAAGGCCAGGTACAGACTCATTAACAGGATTTGATTTAAGTGAATCACTATTCACTCAAATGTGTTGATTCATGCACTAATACTTATAGCACAATGTATGTAGATGGGATTAAAAGCATGGTTGATAGAATAAAAAATAGTATAAGTCAGCAAAAATGCTGGAGAATTACACCATAGTCTGAAAACAAAAAAGTCTGTTAAAGTACAAAAGAATACTTGAAAAACACATGTCAACAAAGCAACAAATAATTGCACATTAGCATCTGGATTTTCAAAAACAGATATTTAAACTGTATATGCAAATGACATAGTTTCACATGTCAATGAGTACTTAGATTTGCAATTATCCCTTTTCATGTATAAGTATCTTTTAAAGTATGCAAATAAGTCATTTGCATACACAATGTGGGCACTCCCTCTGAATATCGGACTTGTTAGAAGATTGCTAATGGTAGCAGAAACAGTTTACCTTCTCAGAACTGCAAACATCAAAAATTCAATTTGTTTACTGTATTTTCATGAAAGAAATTATTGGTTTTTAAAATCAAGAATATGCCCCTTTAATGTAAATTTATTTGCTTATTTTTACTGCATTAAAATATACATACAATTTACCATCTTAACCATTTTTAAGTGTATACAGTTCAATGGTATTGATGTACACTCACATTGTTATTCAACCATCACCAACATCCATCTGTATAACTTTTTTTCTCTTGTACTCTGAAGTTCTATAGCAATTAAGAAAAAAACTGGTTGCTCAGTTGGTTGAACATCCAACTCTTGATATTGGCTCAGGTCACCATCCTAGGGTCATGGGATTGAGCCCCACATCAGGCTCCATGCTGAGCATGGAGTCCGCTTGAGATACTCTCTCTCTCCCTCTGAAAACTATTCCAGAATTTAAAATTAACACCTTGGGGAGCCTGGGTGGCCCAGTCGGTTGAGCATCTGACTTTGGCTCAGGTCACGATCTCGCAGTTGATGGGTTCGAGCCTCGCATCAGGCTCTGTGCTGACAGCTCAGAGCCTGGAGCCTGCTTCGGATTCTGTGTCTCCCTCTCTCTGCCTCTCCCCCACTCATGCTCTATCTCTCTCTGTCTCAAAAATAAACATTAAAAAAAATTAAAAAAAATAAAAATAACACCAAAATCTCATTAAAACTTGCAGACAATTGGATCACATACTGTTATGTAAGTCCTATGATGATGTCCCTTTTTTTTAATTAGTGTTGCAACGTTTCTCATTATTTTTTAACTTTCGGAGAAAGTCTTCAAATGGTCCTCAAATGATTCCAAAAACATAAAAGGTACATAGTGAAATATCTACTCCCTGCTTTTTCCCCCCCGCATCCACTGTGCCCCATCTCACAGCTGTTCAGTTTCATCCATCTCACCTCCTCAGGGGAAAGTCCTATAGGGTGTTGATTAGAAGAGTTGGCTAGGGAATTGCCAGAAAATAATATCACAAGATAATTTCTCTCTTGTCATAAATAAAAAGAAAAAAAACACTAAACCAAACATTACCAAATTATATCCAATGAAAGATAAAATAAACAACATAACACAACATATTCATGTTGCATTGATTTTAGCAATTTAAGATTGGTGCAAACCTTAAAAATCAATTTATATAATTTTAACACATTAACTCAAAATAGGATATATTCAATTGAATATGCCGATAGGTGTAGAAAAATAATTTGATAAAATTGAATACCTATTTGTAACAAATATCTTAGAATACTAGGAAAGGATGGAATCATATTTTATCTAAGCAAAAATGGTTTTTTGCTTAATAATGAAATAGTATATACTTTCCTCCCAAACTCAAAACTCAGAAGAGAATATTCATTATTCTTGCTTTTATTCAGGGTGTTACTGGTGACCATACCAAAATAAGCCAAAAATAGATAGAGATTTAAAAATCTACTATTAAGCAATTTATTTTAGTAAACAAATATAGCAATAGCACCTGATAAAGATGATATACAAAAATTATCCATGTATACACAATGACTATTTAGAAAAATGAGTATAAATATATCAACTGAGAATAAATAAAGTAAGAAAATATGACAGACCTCTACTCAGAAAATTAAATGCTGAATATAAATTATAGAAAGCCAAAATAATGGAATTATATATCATGTTAATATTTTGGAAAAGTCAATATTATAAGGATGTTAGTTACATGTAACTGATATCTAGATTCAAAACAATACAAATAATTACTCAAATGGGTATTTTTTTGGTCAAAACTAAACAATCTGATTCTAAAATTTAATGAAAATAAAAAGGACTAAGAACAAGCAAAGTTCTGAAGAAAACCAAATATGGAAGATTGCACCACCAAGTAACCAGTAGTTATTATCAATGTGTGTAGAGAGAATAATGCAATGTGACATAGAAACAAAGAAAGACAGTTAAACCAATGGAACAAATAGAGTAAAAAAAAAAAAAAGATTCATGCTTGTATGAACAACTGATTTATTAATAAAGTAACCTTGTGCAACAGCAAATAAAAGACATTTTTACCATAAATGTTGCTGTGTCAATTGGTTATAGGCATTTTTTAAAATAACTTGATCATACCATAAACAAATATCAACATAAGTTTTATTATAGCTCTAAATAGGAAAAAAAAATAGGAGTTAGATCTTACACAAATAAAATAAAACGAATCTTCATGATCTTGTGGTAAAGTCTAAATGTCCTAATAAGAATATTTTGTAATTTATTTGGTCATTTGTTTCTCTTAGTAATAATTTGTGCTTTATTTTGCACAAGTTTTGCATCTTTTGTAAAAAATTAATTTCTATGTATTTTTAATTGTTCATATATATTTTCATCTTTATCTGCCAATCATTTGTTAACATATAAAAACATAATTGATTTTTGTGTATCGATGTGATTTCTTGTTAAATACACTTACTGCTAGGATTTTGTTTCTTTTGAAAAAAAATTTTGTTTTCTTATAATTTTCTTTGTATATAATCACGCCTTCTGCAAATAGTTTTATTGGTTTATTTTCAATCTCTCTCTTTATTGCATTGTCATTTTTCTGCAGCACAATATTAAACAGGAGTGGTGAGGCACATATCTTTATTTTATTTCCCATTGTTAGTGGGGATGCATTCAATACTTCTCCATTAAATGTAATGTTAACTGTAGTTCTTTAGTAAATGTCCTTTATCATACTTAGTAAATTCCCTTCTATTCTTAATTTGCTTGGAGTTGTTAGCATGAATGTGTGTTAAATTTGCCAGCATCCTTTTTCCAAGTTTATAAGGTGTATGGCTTTATTCCTTCTGCTATTGTGATGAATTACACAGATTGATTTTCAATTGCTAAACAATCTGAACTGCTGGTGTAAATAAATACAATTTGGAAATGCTGTATCAACTTGTTTATATATTGCTGAAATATATTTACTAACGTTCTGTTAAGAACTTCTGAATCTAAATTCTAGAGGCTTAATATTTTGTATTATGTTTTCATATAATGTTCTTGTAAGATTTTGGTATTAGGGTTATACACATTTTATAAAATGATTTAGGAGTTATTCCCACCCACTCTATTTTCTGGAAGTGTGTACTATATTCATATTATCTCTCCCTTACATTAATTTTTGTTTAAATGTTTATCCAATGTCATTGCTATATTTACTTACTAATTTGAATGGCTTTAGTTGTAGAAATCCTAGGAGTCTGGAGGTTTTATTTGTTATTTGTTTATGTAGGAAGTATTTGTTACATCATTTATTTAAATAGATATAGTGCTATTTAAATTTTCTATCTCCTTTCATGTCTGATGAATTGTATTTCTCAATGAATTTGTACATTTAATCTAGTTTTTCAAAATGTTAGTATACATTTATTCATATTTTGCTATCTTTAGAATCTATTAGAATTGTCATAATATCACACCTTTTAATCCATATATTGCTGATTTACTGTTTCTATTTTATCCTTCAATAGGTGATTTAGTGATATATCAACTTCTAAAATCTTTCCAAAGGGGAGAGTTATAGCATTGCTGATTGGTTTTCTTTGTATATCTGTTTTCCATTGATTTCCATGTTATTTTTATTTTACTTTGTGTATGTTTGCTTCTCTGTTTTTAGTATCTTAAGAAAGAAACATGGGCACCTGGGTGGCTCAGTAGGTTGAGCTTCGTACTTCAGCTCAGGTCATAATCTCACGGCTTGTGAGTTCGAGCCCTGCATCAGGCACTGTGCTGACAGCTCAGAGCCTGGAGCCTACTTAACATTCTGTGTCTCCCTCTGTTTCTGCATCTCCCCTGCTCATGCTCGCTCTCTCTCTCTCTCTCTCTCTCTCTCTCTCTCTCTCTCCCAAAGATAAATAAACATAAAAAGAATTAAAAAAAGAAAGAAAGAAACATGGATCACTGATTCTAAGCAATCTTTTCTAAGCAACCATTTAAAATAGAAATATTTTAATAGCTAATCCTTTGTCATTGTCTCATACATTTTTTATTTGTTGTGATTTAACTATCATTCAGTTCAAAATGAATTAAGTTTTTCCCAAGATTCCCTCTTTATTCTATGAATTCTTGAAAACTGTGTCCTATAATTTCTAAAAATTTTCTGGCTTTACTAGCCATCTTGATATTATTAATTTCCAATTTAATTGAATATATTCAGAGAGTATACTCTGTAAGATATACTCTGTTTCATACTTGTTTAGAGTTATTGAGTCTAAATGGTGAATTTTTTATGTATTTAGCGAAATGGTTATTCTGCAGTTTTTTCACATAGTGTTCCATAAATATCAATTAGGTGACACACTGGCTGATATGACTTGTTTATACCCCAACTGAATTTGTGTCTACTTTTTTAATCAGTTAAGGAGTGTAGGGTGTCAAAAAATCCCAACTATAAATGTGGGTTAGTCTTATTTTTCCTTTAGTTTTATTAGATGCTACATTAGAAACTGTTATGTATACACATGTTTAGAACAATGACTTCTTGAAGTCTCTTATCCTTTTGTCTTTATGATCTTTATTCCTCTTTATCTCTGGTAGTACTTGTGATAAAATCAGTTTTATCTGATAGTAATAAAATCACAAAAGCTCTTTTATGCTTAATATTACTATGCCTATCTTTCCCCCTCTATATTTTCAATCTAGTTGTCTCTTTATATTAAATATATATCTCTTGTTGACACTAGACCATTTACATTTAATGTAATTGATATATTTTATATGTCCCTACCTCCTTTTCTTCCTTTGCTCTTCTTTCCAGGTGTATCTTGGTTTAATTGTTATTTTGTTTAATACTTGGGGTTTACCAAGCTTGATTTTATTTCCTCTATTGTTTTTTTCCTGCATCTATTTCTATTATTATATTTCCTCAGTTTATTACACTATTTAGAATAAATATTGTACTGCTTAATGTAAAATGTGACAAAGCAGGATAACTTATTTGCCTTCCTTCTGTCTTATTATTTATGTTTAATTCTGTGTATGTTATATGCCACAAAATACAATATATGTTTTAAATGTCTTTTTTAAAATTTTATTTTAGAAAGAGAGAGAGTGCATGAGCAAGGGAGAGGAGCAGAAAGAGAGAGAGTGAGACATAATCTTAAGCAGGCTCCACACTCAACATGGAGCCCAATGCAGAATTAGATCCCACAACCTTGGGATCATGACCTGAGCCAAATCATGAGTTAGACACATAACTGAATGAGCCATCCAGGTGCCCCCACAAAATCTATATTTTAATGGAGTTGTCTTTTGAAGTAATTAATATAAGTCATCATTTTTAATTAAATGGTAGTCTGAGTCAACATTCCTTATATTTTTTAGATTTTTAAAAAAAATGGATAAATTTTAGGGTGCCTGGGTGGCTCAGTCGGTTAAGCATCCAACTTCGGCTCAGGTCATGATCTCGCGGCCCGTGATTTCAAGCCCCACATCCGGCTCTGTGCTGACAGCTTCAGATTCTGTCTCTCCCTCTCTCTCTCTGACCCTCCCCCACTTGCTCTCTCCCTCCCTCTCTCTCCATCTCTCTCTCTCTCTCAAATAAGTAAACATTTAAAAAATGGATAGATTTTAAATATTTACTAGATCACTAAAATAGTAAAGATAAATTCATTACAAGTTAACATAAATAAAAACATTTTAATGAAATAACTATTTTCAAAAAAAGCTGGTGAGAAAAACACCCATTTTACATTTTTTAAAAATCTCCTTAGTGTCTATTGGAGAAGATTACTGGATTATGATACCTGCTTCCACATTTAGTCTGTTACAATATCACATCTAAGGTAGCTTCTGAAAAAGTTAACTGTACACTCATAAGAGAATAGAGTAATAAGGTGATGTTCTGATGTGTTGTCATTTCTTCTCCTCTTGAAGAACTGAAGAACTTCCTTCAGCATTTCTTGTAGTGTAGTTCAGACAGATATAAATATCCTCAGATTTCATTTGGTCAAAAATACTCTCATTTTGTTCTTACTTTTAAGGGTAATTTCACAGGATATAGAATTCAGAATAGACTTGTTTCTCAACACTTTAAATATGTCATTGTGGGGCGCCTGGGTGGCGCAGTCGGTTAAGCGTCCGACTTCAGCCAGGTCACGATCTCGCGGTCCGTGAGTTCGAGCCCCGCGTCAGGCTCTGGGCTGATGGCTCAGAGCCTGGAGCCTGTTTCCGATTCTGTGTCTCCCTCTCTCTCTGCCCCTCCCCCGTTCATGCTCTGTCTCTCTCTGTCCCAAAAATAAATAAATGTTGAAAAAAAAATTTTAAATATGTCATTGTATTTTCTACTTGTTTTCATTGTTTCTGATGGGAAATACTGCTTGGAGTTTATGGAGCTTGATATTTTTCACCAAATTTGGGTAATTGTCAAATTTCCTTATTTATTTTCTATTATTTCCTTACATAAATTTCTAAACCATACTTTCTCTTTGTCTAACTGAGATATAAATTTAACTTATGTTAAACCACTCATTATTGGCCTAAAGTCATTTAGTTTCTGTTCTGATAGATTTTCCAGCTGCCCTTTAGATTGACTGCTTTCAATGAAAACATTAACCTTTAATTAATTAAGTGCTATTCAGTTGTTTCTAAATCCATCCAATATTACTGTTTCTTTTGAGAAATCTTATTTTAATTATGAAACATTATATTTAGTTTTGTTTTAGAATTATTTTGTTTCTGTTTGTACTATAGATTGCTGTATATTTTCTTTTTTTATTTTTAGTAATGCTTAAGTCATAAGGTTGAGACATCTTTTGTTTTTTCATATAATTGGCAAATATTTTTCCTCAAATTTTAAATGTTCCTTATATATTTATATATGGCACTGCCTGTAGCCAAGAATGTTTTATTTGTTGGGTAGTCAAATGTTCCAATATTTTATTTTATGGTTTCTTCATTTTAAGTCATAGTTAGAAAAGTTTTTTCAAACCAAGATAATAAAATTATTGCCTTACATCAGAGGGCTGGAATATTAGCACTTGAGTACCTGAATCAAGAGTTCTACATTCCTGAGGTCTGGAGAAGAAAATGTTGGTAGTGTTACTAATCTATAAAATAGAAGTGACCCCCCCAAAAAATCAGTTAGAGAAGTGCAGTAATAAGTATGAGTCAACTTAATGAAAATTTCAGATTCACTTCAATGAATGAAAAAAGGAGAAGGGATTATAAAGAAAGGCAGAATGTTATCGTTTGTCCTGTGGAGAAAGCCACTAATTACCTTGTCTTAATTTTTTTCTGGAAATTCTATTAACCAGGAATAAATAGATCTCAAAATTGTGGCCTCATCAAAGCATTATTTTGTGTTGGCTACTGTATCTGCTATGTTGATAGCTGCAGATTATATTGAAAGAGCACCTCATTACATGTGCAACATCTGGAGAAACAGGGTTATTTGGTATATCTCCTGGATAGACTTAGGAATTTCATTTTCTATTAGGTTTGAAAAAATTTTATGACTTAATCTATATTAGTAAACCACCTAATTTGAATCAAATACTCCCCTGAAAATACCTGGAAAAATTGGACAAAGTTAGAAGCTGCGGCTTGACAACATCATGGAGTTAAAAAAAGAGTTTTTGTTTTGTTTTTGTTTTTGTTTTGTGTTTTGGTCAAGATATAAGGGAAGGAGGAAACCAAAAGAAGACTGGGCCCTGCTAAAACCCAAATTTTGTTTTGCAACCTTGAGTGTTTCACCCTAAGATTACTATAAATTAGATATAACTTAGACCGCATAGGGACCAAAGACTAGTCCCAAATTTTGTCAACCCAAGGTTAAATTCAGGTGATTTGGAATTTTCATTGCCTCTAGTCACCCGTTAGAAGGAAAAATATAGACAGAATAGAGATATTTTCAGAAAAAAACCGAAACTAGGAAAGACCGTCACCAGCAGTCATGCGCTAAATGAAATACCAAAAATGTTCTTCGTTCAAAAGGAAAATGAGTCAGTTGTTTTATGTATTCTTAAGGATTATGCACTCAAATGTGCTTAAGATATATTTATAACTAGTTGTTTAAATGTTTATCTCTCTTGGGGCACCTGGATAGCTCAGTCGGTTGAGGGTACCTCTTGATTTTGACTCAGGTCATAATCTCACATTTCGAGAAATCAAGCCCCACATTGGCTTGATGCTGACAGCACAGAGCCTTCTTGGGATTGTCTCCCCTTTTCTTTGCCCCTCCTCCACTCAGGTGCACATACGTGTTTAATGTTTAAGTAAAGATTTAAAAAGTAAATAAATAAAGGTTTATCTCTCTCAAAAGAGTGTAAACATCACAAAAAGAGGTGGCTTGATGTTTGACCATCATCATTGACTCACATTTTGGCTGCATAGTTCATATATAGCAGTTACTAAGTGATTTTCTCCAAGAGCAAATTATGAATTAATTGTTTGCTTAGTAAGCACTTAATGTTTTCACTTTCCATAAGACTTTACCCTACAAAAGTGAATTCCCCAGTTTCACATTTGATTTTTAATCAATAAAATCATCGACAGTTCTATGTCTATTCAACAGATTTTAGGATCAATTATTCCATGATCTTTAGCTCTTACTTTCTGTGCTCCATTAATACAAACAGGAAGAATAAAAAAAACCAGTATAGACCAATAAAAACAACATTTATAAATGTTTTTTCGATATAGAAGAGGCAGACGGACAGGAGATTCAATGTTCTAATTTTCATATCACCCCTATCTTATTTATGTATACATAAGATACATAAGATGTTTTGTTTGTGTTTTCTGTAATTAAGTTCGCTCAATCTTTAAAAGATTGGATTAAAGAGTGGTTTTGGTACAATGTCCCTTCATTTATTTTCCAGGAGCCTGAAATTCCCTTCTTTAGAGGGGCGTATGTTTTTCTTGTGTATTATACATTCTTTGAAAATGCAAATGTTATCAAAAAATAACTAATTGAGCTGTTAATAACTTATTTCTTATCACAAAACTAACAAGGTAAAGTTTAGGGGAACTGTGAACAACAACAACAACAAAAAACCCAAGTAATTCTACTGAGCTAGTATAATTTTTCTTTGACAACTAAAGCGTCATCACACAAAGAATGTGATTTTTGTAACCATGGATAATAAAGTAATTGCTTCTAGTTATTTTTAAACAATATTTTTGCTAGAGTTGAAATACATATATATGCTTTATCCATTTACGATGTTATAAAAATCCTTTATAAATTTAATTCTAGTGATTGTGTGATATAACAGCATATGAAAGTACCATAACACATTTAAGCATCTGCTCATCTGCATTTTGGCTACTTTCATTTTTATTTGTATCATTATGCTATAAGAAACATTTTTGCATATAAATCTGTGTACGAAATCCGTTTTCTCTTCCTTAAGAAAATATCTTATAAGTGGAATTATTTGGTACAAGGGCATGAATAGCTGTACGGCATGACCAGATCCATATGTTCTATAGCCCACTGTATTACTGAGTGTTTTATTTTATATTTTATTAGCTGTATGATGGATAAGGTTGCATATTTCTAAGCAGACATAGTGTATGTATGAACACTCACTATATGCCAGATAATATATTACATATTTTACATTTTTCAACCCATTAAACTTTAATAGCACTAATATTATAAGTCCATGGGGCACCTAGGTGGCTCAGTCAGTTAAGTGTCTGACTCTTGATTTTGGCTTAGATCATGATCTCATGGTTCTTGGGTTAAGCCCCATGTCAGGCTCCTTGCTAACAGTGCAGAGCCTGCTTGGGATTCTCTATATCCTTTTCTCTCTGCCCTTCCCCCATGGATGCATCTCTCAAAATAAATAAATAAGCTTTAAAAAAAGCAATAAAATCATGCTTAAAAATATATATATTATAAGGTCAACTACCAGTTTTGCTAATTACAAATATGTACTCTTTTCATAAGATTACACTTCTTTTTCTTTTTTTTTAATTATACTTCTATAAGATCTATAAATACAAGATACTGTGTCAATACTATCAGTGCTGGTATTAGACATATGCACGTGCAATTGCATATATAAGCATACATGTGTGTGCGTGTGTATATATAAAATTGTGTACTTAATAAGTTTGTTCATTTTTTATTGTTTTATGATTATGTTTTATTTTTTGCATGGACTTAACTAGGCTATTATGTTTCTACTTCAAAGTCATATAAATATATCAAGGTTTCCGGTAATGCTTATTAAAGCATTAAATACTACCATTCTTTCAAATTTCAATCCAATTTAAAAATATAGCATAGCCTAATTGTACTTTCTCAGATTTTGCCCAATAGAAATTATATTTAACATATAATAAATATATGCTTTTGCTTAAACTGAGACTTACGGTGCCATATACTATAATAAAAACACAAGACTTTATAAATACCTTATGTATTTTCAAATATAATATCTATTCCAATGTTCAACTTGATGGACAAACAAGTAAACTGAATGAGTACTTTAATATCAATAAAATAATATCATAAAATGAAACATTTTGGCAAAATCTCAAATAATTCAGCATTGAATGATGTAGTTTTTTTGTGCACTCAAGCCATGAATTAAAAAAAAAAAAAGTCTGCAAATGAATGTGGAACAATTTCTCTGGTTACATCATAAAAATAATATACAATTTATGTTTATGCCATGTAATCACAGACTTTGGTTCTGGCTCCATAATTCAAAGTACACGTATGATAGCTGTATCTATCCTATTTGCCAAAAGCCATATAAAACATGAAGCATTCCATCGAATGATGTTTTGCCAAAAACTATTTTCGATGTTAATGAGTTTATGTTTTGTACTTTCCAGTACCTTCAAGACTGTAATAGTTTAAGATTTTTCTTGGTTTTTAGCGCAGTCATTTCATACCGCCTATTCTTGCTTCATATTACCTTCCTCCAGCAAAGGCTCTTAATTTTAAAATTAGCAATATATCTCCTATAGTCATTTTCTTGGTTCATGCTGTTCACAACACCCAAAGGCCTGCTTACTATTTTCAAACAATAATTCCATGAGTGAAGATCATTAATGATACTTAAATTGTTAACAACAGACTGTACTGAAACAATATCCTAAATAGAATAAAATTTGGTAGTATGTGAAATTACCTTGGATCCTATTCAGAAAGCATTAACTCTGGAAGTACCCCACTACCTCATTATAATTTCACTTTTAACATGGTTTTCTTTCATAGAATTGAGAATATTTCCAAGATTTATATATATGTGTATATATATATATATTATTTATTTATTTATTTGTTTATTTATTTATTTTTAGAGAGAGAGAGAGATAGCAAGCAGAGGAGGGGCAGAGATATAGGGAGAGAGAGAGAATCCCAAGCAGGCTCCATACTGTCAACACAAAGCCCAACATGGCTCTCAATCTTATGAATTGTGAAATCATGACCTGAACTGAAATCAAGAGTCAGATGCTTAACCAACTGAGCCAGCCAGGCGCCACAAGGTTAGATGTATTTTTCAATTTAAAGTGTTTTAGAATCACAATGCCAATAAATAAAGTTCGGGAAGCAAACTCAAAAACAAACAAACAAAACAGATAGTAAACTTCTGGTATGGGGAAGAACATATGGACTTGTTGCTCAGTGTTCCTTCTTTCTAATTGCAACTATCAATACAAGAACGAATGCAATCAAAGGAAAAGTCTGAAAGGTAGAAATGGGAAAGCAAACTGGTTTGGGACTCCAGAATTGGAAGAATAACACAGTGTGAGACCATCTTCCCTACCCAACACAACAGATGAAGACAATTGCAGCCTGATATTTCCTGATCTCCAACATCAACGTAAAGTGACTCAGGAATGCTCATTTCTTCATAGAATCAAATGGGGGTTGTATTGATAACACAAGACAAAGGGAACTCTACAGACAGTAAGGCAGGAGAAGCATTCTCCTTAACCGTGGGCCTGAGGCTCTATACCCTACCCCCACCAAGAAACAGTCTGTTGGTACTGGACCGTTCTGCAGTACTGACCAGCGGGATCCTGTCATAACAATCAGGAAATGTCTTCATCCTTAGTCATTTGAGACTCCCCTCCTTCTCTAATGCCACCAGATGGCCTAGTAGCACTGACAAGATGACAGCAGAGGGACAAGAGTTCACAGCAAGTATCTCAGATCAGAAAGCTTTGTCATCCCTGGGGACACGAGAATCCCTTCCCCCACACTGAAGCATCAGGATACTCCTCCTGGGGGAAATCTTTCTCCCTTCATGGGAAGATGTAGGGAGCCCTAGCCGCTCTAGCTGCACCAGATAAACTAAGCAGAGAATTGTATTTCAATTATATTTGAAACCATAGCCTACAAAAGTAGACCAGGATCTGAGTGCCAAAGCAAATAGGATAATCACCTGCCAATATAAACAATGTACATAATATAGAAGACTTTCTTTATATTATGTCTCCTTACATAATATAGAAGACCTTAAAAACATAATAAAATGGGATATAATCAACACATATAGACCACTGTACTCAAAAATACCATAATATACGTTTCTTTCAAGTATCCACAAAATGTCTATGAAAATAGATTTTTATCCTGAAACATAAAACAAATCTCGACAAATTTAAAGAATTGACATTTCTGCAAAAGTTCTTAGACTTGACACTAAAATATAATCCACAAAAGGAAAATTTGATAAATTCAGCTTCCATCAAAATTAAAACCATTTCCGGGGCACCTGGGTGGTTCAGTCGGTTAAGTTCTGAGTCTTGATTTCGGCGCAGGTCGTGATTTTATGGTTCCTGAGTTTGAGTCTCGCATCAGGCTCTGTGCTGACAGTACAGAACCTGCTTAAGTTTCCCTCCCTCACCCTCTCTCTCTGTCCCTCCCCCACTGGCTCCTATGTGCAGGCTCTCTCTCTCTCTCTCAAAAAAAAAAAAAATAAAATAAGCTTAAAACATATTAAAACCATTTTCTAAAAAAAAATGCTGAAAAGAAAATCTACAGAAAATATTTGTGAGAAAATATGTTTAAACCACATATGTGACAATGGATTAATATCTAGAATATATAAAGAAAATTCCAAATTGAAAACTAAACCCATTAGGATGAATCTGCAGGATACTGAGTAATATGGGATTTTTCCCAATGTTGATTCTTCCAAACAGAAACACAGATATCTTTCCATTTATTTGTTCCTTCTTTAATATTTGAGTGTCTTGTAGTTTTCAGTGTACAGGTCTTTCACCTTTTTGGCTAAATTTATTCCTAATTTTTTAAAATTATTTTTGATGCTATTGTAAATGAGATTGCTTTATTGATTTCTCTTTCAGATAATTTGTTGTTAGCATTTAGAAATGCTACCATTTTCTGTATGGTGATTTTATATCATGCAACTTTACTGAATCCATTTATTGTTTCAAAATTCCAATACGATTTTTCACAGAATTAGGAAAAATATTTTAAAATTTGTTTGGAATCACAAAAGATACTGAATAGCCAAAACAATATTGAGAAAGAAGAGATCATCACTAATCAACAAGGAAATTCAAATCAAAACCTCAATGAAATAATCATCTCACACCTGTCAGAATAGCTTTTTATCAAAAACACAAGAGATAATAAATGTTAGCAAGGATGTGGAGAAAAGGGAATATATGCTAGGTGGGAATGTAAATTGATAGAATCATTATGGAAAACAGGGTAGTGATTCCTCAAAAATTAAAAAAAAAATGAACTACTATATGACCCAGCAATTACACTTCTGGGTATATATCTAAAGGAATTTAAATCAGTATCTTAAAGAAGTATCCATGCACCCATGTTCATTGCAGCATTATTTGCAATAATCAACATATGGAAACAACCTATGTCCATCAACATATGACTTGATAAAGAAGATGCAGTACATGTGTTTACACAATGAAATATTATTCAGCCATGAGAAAGAAGGAAATCCTGTCATGGATGGCCCTTGAATGCATTAGGTTAATTGAGATAAGTCAGGTAGAGAAAGATGAATACCATACGACATCAATCAATATATGGAATCTAAAAAAAACAAAACCAAAACCAAAACCAAAAAAACACCTGCATTTGCAAAAACAGAATAGGGTGGTGGTTACCAGGGGCTGGAGGGATAGGGGAGTTGTGGAAATGTTTAAGTTTATAAACTTGCAAATAGTAGATAAATAAGTTCTGGAGATATAATACACAACATAGCAATTATAGTCAAAATGCTGTATTACAAACTTCAAAGTTGTTAAGAGAACAAATCTTAACTTCTCTCAACACACACACAAAATGATAAATATGTGACATACTAAAGATGTTAGCAAATGCCACTATAGAAATATTGCAATATATAAATGTATCAAACTAATACATTGTGTATCTTAAACTTATACATTTATATCAATGTATCAAGATACAATAAATAAACCCACTAGAAAATGGGGGGAAATTATAAGTAGACATTACATCAAAAAAAGATATACAAATGGCAAATGAACACATGAAAATGTTCAGTATTATTAGCTATTAGGAGATGCAAATTAGAACCATATATACAATTATATTCTGATCAGAATGGCTAAAATATAATTAGTGGCAACACCAAATAATGGCAAGAATGTGGAGAACTTGTTTACTCACACATTTCTGGTGGGTATGTAAAATGGTATAAATACTCTTTGCAATGATGGGTAATTTCTTAAAACAAAAATTTTAATGTTTATTTTTGTGAGAGAGAGAGACATAAAATGAATGGGGGGGGGAGCAGAGAGAGACACACACAGAATCCGGAGTTGACTCCAGGCTCTGAGCTGTGAGCACAGAGCCCGCCGCGGGGCTCAAACTCATTGACCACGAGATCATGACTTGAGCCAAAGTTGGACGCTAAGTGACTGAGCCACCCAGGTGCCTCATAATTTCTTATACAAATAAATATGCAACTATAATTTGCCTCAGCAATTTTACACTTGGACATTTATCTCAGAGAAAGGAAAACTTACACTCACATAAAACCTGCATACCAATGTCCTTAACCAGCATTATTCATAACGGAAAATAAAGCAAACTACCCAAATGTTCTTCAACAGGTAAAGGCATATACAAACTGTGGTACATTCATACTAGTAATTCTAGTCAGCAATTAAAAAAATGAATTATTGATTCATACAACTTTGAGGAATCTCAAGGGAATTGTGCTGAATAAAAAAAAAGTCAATCTCTAGAGAAGACATAGGTTTTTGTTTTTATAACATTCTTGAATGACAAAATCATAGAGATGGAGAAAATATTAGCAATTTCCAGGGGTTACGGAGGTATGCAGGAGGGAAGGGGCTCTGGTTACAAAATGGAAATAGGAGGAAACTCTATGGTGAGAAAATTATTCTAGATCTTGAATATATTGGTGGATATATTAATGGATACATGATAAAACTGCATAAAATACACACACACACACACACACACATACACACATAAAGTGAAAGTAAAAGTGGAAAAATCTGAATAAGACTGGTGGATTGTAGAGAGGGAGGTGAGAGAGAAAAGGAAGGCAGGAAGGCAGGAAGGCAGGAAGGAAGGAAGGAAGGAATGAAAGAAAGAAGGAAAGAAAGAAGGGAGGAAGGAAGGAAGGAAGGAAGGAAGGAAGGAAGGAAGGAAGGAAGGAAGGAAAGAATGCAGGCAGGCAGGCAGGAAGTAAAGAGGGAGGTAGGAAAGAAAATGAAGGAAGACAGGGTGTTATGGAAAACAGTGATGAATTCCCTGCCAGCTTCCTCCACTAAGCTTAGTAGTCATGATATTGTCAAGTAATTTATTTCCTTCTCTCAACTATTGTAGAGGCTTAAGTGGATACTCTGAAATTTTTTCCTTTTAATGCTTGCTTATAGGAAGATGAATAGATGGTAATACATTTCAAGTGAATAATGAAATTTTAATCCTTGAGTATGGAACCTACATGTCCTAAACTTCCTTCTTAATTCTCAGACTACCTTATAGTTTCCTTAATTACTATGTTTCCTCATACTGCTGCAAGTATAAAATCAAACCCACTTTTATCCTTAATATCAACTCTCCGTTAGGCTTCCTAGTCCAAGTAAATAATTCTGTTTTTTTTGTTGTTTTTTTTTTGCCACAAAAGATTGAAAAGTGATTGGATTTTTTCTTTACCATTTACTCTTCCTTTACACTCTGTTCTTGTCAATTAGAAAAGGTTTGCCAAACTGTTTTTAATATTTTATGCATGAATTTGTTTCTTTATATTTAATATGTGACAGGAAAAAACAACTTTTGAGAAGTTGCTGAGTGCCTGCCTGGGCATTTTACGGTTTGATAACCCTGCTCACACCTAGAGTCTGGACACTTAGATAAAATCTGGTTTAGGAAGCCCGCAATAGATTCCTACTGTACTTTTCCTGGGAAAAGTTGGCGACCTTCTCCCCAACTACCTTATAAGTACTAGGTTCTTTCTATTCAGCTCTCCATCCCCTGCTTGCTCCTTACCTAGGACTGATTGCCTTTCCCCTCCCCCTCCCTGCTCAGTGTCGCCCCCTTGCCTCTGGGATTTGTTAGTAATAAACTTTGAGACTACTTCCTTTGTGTGGGTGTATTAACACTAAGCCTTCAATCAAAATGACCCCGAGGGTTTTACTCCCTCAAACCAGGAGTTCAGATACTGAGGGGGCCACCTGCACCCCTGTGTGGTTGGCTTGTGTCTCCTCATTCAGCAGGTCATAATTTGCACGTTCTTAATTCAAGATACCTAAACTCTGCCTTCTCAACACACAGGTCAATGAGTTATTATAGGGATGTATTACATCTTGCTTAAACTATATTAGTCTTCTGTTTGGTATCTCATTTCTGGTCTCTTTCCCATGATCTCTACCTGACATACTGACATTGCAGGTTTTGTACATGTCGCGCCCTTATATGGAGTCAGTAGGCACTATCAATTAAAGTAAAATCTGCATACTCTAGACTGACTTTATCCAACACTCTGTAATCTGTTCCCAAGCTCTATTACCATAGCCTGATAATATCCTTAACTATTCTGTCTTATATCCTTGGCTAGTGCTATTCATTCCTCCCAGAATATCTTTGTTTCTCCTCCACTCCTAAAACACCATCTTTTATTCTGGGGTTCCTTCCACCTACACCTCTCAGTGAAGGCTTTCCTGTTATTTGGGCTATAAATCTTTCATACTTCTGAAATTCTTTATAAAAATATAACAAAATGTTCTTCTGTATTTGATAACTTTAGAGTACTGTCTTTATATTTGAGGAGAAGCATTTGCTATTTAATCATATACTTTAAAAACTAATTTTTAATAGTTATATATTTGCTTATTTATCTCAACTACAGTTTGACAGAAATCAATTACTGCACTCAACCTAGTAGTTTTGATTATAAAAAATTTGTGTTTTCTAGGTTATTTGCTACATTTAGAAATGTTGGTAAAATTATAATTATTTTGATAACTATTATACAGTTTTATTAGCATCTGTGCTAGTCATATATCGCTTTCCTTACGAATAGTTTAGTATTACCCATTTATTTATTGAAGTTTTAGAGTTTTATGTGATTCCCTCCCTTCCTTTTATATGAACTCATATTATTTCAGACATGGACCTTTCCCTCTTTGAACTGCAAACTATTGCTTGCTTATAAATTGTATTTTACCTACCTTTTGATATTGAAAAGAGTTTAATATTTGAAAACTAATCTGTCCATTTTACCCTGTGCATACACCTATTTCTTCTAAGGTTGAAAATTCCACCCAATTTCCAGGTTTGAAAAATATCCACTTTTCAAAACTTTTATATGTCTTTTTTTTAATGTTTACTCTTTACTCCAGCTGGAATTTATTTTAGTAAATAAATAAATAAAGTAAATAAAGTATAAGTGTTGTGAGAATATAAATTGACACTTTTTCTCTAAGGGAAAGCTTTCTCAATCATATCAACACCTTTCACTGAATAATAAACATGTTTCCTTTAATGTGAGTTGCCTCCTGTAACGTAAATCAGGTTGTTATAATAGGGTCTATATGTAAGCAGCCAATTTTCTACAGAGATCTATTTATTCTTGAATAAATATTCCACTATTACACTTATGGTAATGGTATATGTTTTAATGATTTCCAGGTCTATATTTTACTTTTTCTTTCTTTTTTTCACCTTCTTATTCTCAACTGCTTAAACTTTGCAGAGTTTATTTTTCAAATGTTTTCTTTTGATAGCAGTGTCCTTTTTCTAAAACTAAGCTTGTGCCGCAGTCAAGAGGGTAAAGCAGATGAGAGCTGAGCTGCTCTGGTTGAATTAACCGGAAGCCCTGACCACCAGAATTGCACCGCATCCCAACTGCAAAATTTTAGGGCTCCTTAGACACATGTTTAAACCTGCCATCCTGGAATACCTTTAAAATATTTTTTTAGGGGCGCCTGGGTGGCGCAGTCGGTTAAGCGTCCGACTTCAGCCAGGTCACGATCTCGCAGTCCGGGAGTTCGAGCCCCGCGTCAGGCTCTGGGCTGATGGCTCAGAGCCTGGAGCCTGTTTCCGATTCTGTGTCTCCCTCTCTCTCTGCCCCTCCCCCGTTCATGCTCTGTCTCTCTCTGTCCCAAAAATAAATAAACGTTGAAAAAAAAATAATAAAATATTTTTTTAGAAATTCTCCGAACATTGAATTTTTATGTTAGTTGGGATTGCATTAAATCTATAAATTAATTTAAACATATTTGATAATTAAAACGGTGCCTATTACCAATCTATTGCCTCTTGGATCCAAACTAACTGGTCATTGGCGTGCCTGGGATACTACAGCATGTCACTCTTGCCAGCTGTCACAGTGCTAAGCTTTGTCGACGTAGGGTGATAGAAAGGTCAAAAGGGAGATAGTGTCTTTTTTCCCTTGCTTCTTGTGCCCTTTTCTTGACTCGTTCCTGTGGACAGTAACCGACTGCAAGTGGGGATGCCAGTAGTGCTTAGCTTCTGACTTGCTAGTTTCACTTGTGGTCCCCTATCTCTTCAGCCTCCGTCAACCAACTTCCCGGGGCCATTCCTGGCTTGCAGACCTTCTTTCGCCAGTTTTGACCCATTGATAACCAACAGATGGTTGGTTACTTCCTTGGAAGTCCTGGTCTGCTTTTCCCTCACTGATCTCAGCCTTCCTACAGTGACCTGTTCGAGGTTTTCTGACTGCCAGTCTTGGCCTGGCAGCATCTTCCTAAGAGTTTAGTGAGACTTGCATACTTTCTAGCTAACCTACAGTTCCTTGTCTACCAGCTTTAGATGACATCCCAGTGGGAGATTTTCTGATTTACAGACCCACTGACACTTCCCTACCCTCTAACCCCAACCCGATGGCATGCTAGTGAGGAACTTCTAGTTTCCCAGTACTTGCCCAGAGTCTTGCTCCACAGGCTCAGTCTGCCAATTGTGGACCTGCTCTGAGCAAAACAAGCCAGCAAACTTGACCAGGCCTTGGACTATAGTAACATACTCTTCAATGATGTCTGAATTACAGTTTTGGAGTGGATAACCCCCTTCAACAATCTTCTTTTTTTCAGTACATTTCTTTTGTCTTACAGCAATTTGTAATCACTTTTTTATTCCTTCTTAACAGCTAATCTTTTGGAAATTGTTAATATGTCTTTGTATTAAAACCTTCAAATTACTGTGTGCTTTATATCTTCTACCTAGACACTGATACAATATCTTTCCCCCTCTTCTTTCTCTTCTTCCTTCATCACTAACTCCTCCTCCTCCTTCTTTCTCTTCTTTTAAGGACACGATTTCTAATTTTTCAAATCTTTTAAAATGGGTTTTTGTGTCTTGAAAACTTCTTTTGTTTCACCTTTCTTTTATTATGTAGCAGTGTTTTATTTTATAAATGCACACATTATATTTTACTCCTATGCTGGATGGGCTAATTTCCACTCTTATTTTTTCTTGGTATTTATTGATGCATAAAAAGCTAATGTTCTGCTTTTAACTATATTTAACTTCCATTATGTCTTTTAACTAAACTTTTAAAATCAGCTTTCATTAATTTTTGAGGTTCTCTATTTTAACAATTTTATTATCTGTAAACAATGATTGTGTTTTTCTTTTTCATTTTCTTGATAACTGAGAAATAGGCCAATGTTTATAAAATAAATATTTTCTGCCTCTGTATAAATGATTAAAGAGTAGAGAAAGGAAAACTTCTCTGAATGGAAATGGACACATAACTCCCCCACAAACACTCCTTTTAACTCCTTCATGTATGATTTTGAAGAAACTATTGGGTTTAAAAGCAAAGTCTCCTTATTAATAGTTATGTTTGTACAGTTTATTGGAAGAAGCTAGTGGGAATCTCAACTCCCATTTTCAATGTACTCACCAGAAATTTACTATTATTTTGATTCATCTTCCTACAAACAAACAATTCAAGAAAGTAACTCCACATTGTATCATTTTGGGCCTCTGAAATGGAAGGATGTAAATTAAATTAACTTTAAGACTATTCTTAGTACTAAGCTTAGATTCATCTCCACTTGATTTCTTAGTTAAGTTTTTCCAAGATATTTTCCCAGGTGAGTTAACCAGTGTTTAACAATGATAACAATAGCTAACACTTTTTAACTTATTATGTGAACCATGAACTTAAGGCCTTTCCACATGGTACTTCATATGCATTAACTCAATTCTCATAACAACCCTTTTAAATAATATTATTCTTCTTCCAGCTGTTCAGATGAAGAACCTGGAGACCAAAATATAGTTTTCCAAAATCACATAGCTAGTGAGTTTTAGATCTAAGATTTGAAGTTTGGGGGTTTCTAAAATCTTCATTTATTGCCTCTCCACATGGCAGCAAGAGATCACATTAAACAATACTGGGAATATAAATATTTCCCAAATTGTGCTAGCTGCATTATATGAATTACTAATTTATTTTTTAATCTCCACCTTATTTCTCTAAGGTATGAATTATCGTTATATTTTACATATAAATATAATGAAGTTTAAATACTACATGAGTAATTGGCCCAAGGCCATTCATTTTTCCCATTCTGAGAAAGTTGGGAAGAGAATCTAGGTTAGGTTGATGCCAAAATCCATAGTCTTAACTGCAGTGAAATAGAGCTTTTATTCTTGAGATAATTTCCCAAGAAATTAAATCACTTTGTCTCCCAAACCAAACCTTCGCTCTTATATTTTTATTCTACTCACTCAGTATCAGCAGAGATGATTCCACACAAGTGTCTAAGTGGGCATAGGAACACCTTAAACAGATACAGCTTAACCTTTCAAAAACTGTCCCAGGACCAATAACATGCATATTATTACACCAACAAAAATTAGCACAACGAACAACATTTTCTTTTTTTGTCAGTAGAAAACTATTTTCCTATGAAGTTGTTGGAGTGGAGAGTGGTCATACAAAATTTGGAAATCATTAAAAAGGTGGAAGAAAGCAAAAGAAAATAAAGTAAGAGAAAAAAGAAAAATCTTTTTTCAACTCTTCTAGCATCCTAATCAATCTGATTCTGTGAGAAAAGTGAGAAACATCTCCCATAAGAAAAATAATTTGATATGTTTCAACATTTACTGGAAAATCCACTATATATTTACTGTCTCCTATTTTGAAGTTGCACTTAAATATGTATCTTCATTTATAATGTAGAAATTTGAAATGTAAGTAATGAGTCACTCTAACTTGCTTCTTACCATTAATATCTATCCCAATAATCATTTTCAACTTATATCCCAAGCACCATGTATGTTGAATTAAGAGTGGATTGTTTATAGAGAGGATTAAAAAGATAACTTTATATATTTTGGTGATTTTAATATATCTCATTCATAGAATACTCATGGAAAATTCATTGACCAATAATCTGATCAATCACTTTGTTATTACCTCTTCTTTGGAGGAAACAAAGAGAAAAAGAGAATCAGTGAGACTTCCTTGACTTGCAATATCAGGCTGAGAGCTCCTTTTGTTTATCACCAGGCATGTCCTTCTGTACCACTGGAAATACTCTTAAAGTTTATACTGTCTGTTATTAATAGAGCCAGTACAGCTGTCTTTTGATTAATGTTCATAAGGTATATCTATTTGTTTCCTTTCTTTTTGTTTGTGACTATCTACATCTTCATATTTAAAGTGGATTTCTTGTGGGCAGTTTATAGTTCAGTACCACCATGTCTTAATTAAACCTAAAAATCTCTCACTTTGTATTGTGGTGTCAAGGCCATTTACATTTAATGTAATGTTAATATGGCTGGAATTAAATCTATCATCCTGCTAATTGAATTTATTAGATCTATCTTTTCTTTATTATTTTTTGTTGCTTTTTCTTGGACTTTACGTTACATATTTTTAATGATTCAATTTTATTTCAAATATTGGTTTACTAGTATAGCCATTCTTATATTCTGAGGGTTTACTTATGTTTCACAATGTACATCTTTAATGATCACAGTTAAGCTTCAAATATAACACCACTTTTACTTTTACTCTTTAAAGAAATTAAAAATAAAAAAATCCTTTATATTTGTTCTCATTTTTCAAATTTCTAATATTTTGTATTTATTTGGATAAATACAACTGTCTGTCTGATATGTTTCTTTTGCTTATGAACTCCTTTAATATTCCCTGTCTCGCTTATCTACTGACAGTAAATTTGTCTTTTGTTTGTCTGTAAAGTCATTATTTCCCCTTTAGTTTGAAAGATTTTTTTGCTTGGTAGAACATTCTAAGTTGATATTTTTTTGAGAGACCTTAGAGATGTTGCCCCACTATTTTCTGACTTACATAGTTTGTTTGTTTTCTATTGCTTAAAAATTAGCTTGTATGTAGTGACTTAAAATTATATGCAATTTCTGTGATCAGAAGTCTGAGCAAAGCTTAACTGAGCCCCCTGCTCAGGGTCCAACAAAGCTAAAATTAAGTTATAAGCTAGGGCTGGGTTTTCATCTGGAGGCTTAACTTGGAAAGTATCTGGTTTCCAGTTCTTTCTTATTTTTGGCAGAATTCATTTCTATTCTGCTCTAAGATTTTTAGCAGATTATTATTGAAAGCCAACAAAGGAAAGAATCTACAGTGAGCTTGTTAGCAAAGATGGAGCCTTACATAATATAAAATAATCACAAGAATGACAACCTATTATTTTTTCCATATTCCATCAATTATAAGCAAGTCAAAAGTCTCAGTGAAGGGAAGGAAATCTATAAGGACATGAATACCAAAAGACAGGGATTATTAGGCATCACATATAATTTCTGGTGAGAAGTCAGATGTAATTCATATCTTTGTTTCTTTATAGGTTATATATTTTTCTCCTTTGGCCAGCTTAAAGATATAAGACAGAAAGATTTGAGAAAAACCCTCTAGTTATAGATTTCAACTGATAAAATCAATATCAACTCATATTATGTTTTATCTTAAAAAATAACAAAAAAACACAAAAATACTTTTTAGTCCATTTGAATGAAAAGGACTAGAAAGAATGATGGCTTCAAAGGCATGAGTACTTCCAATGCCAAAATAATGGACTCTAAATACTATTTTCTATTAAAATATTCATTGGAGAAATGGCTGATTTCAAGTCTGAACAAGAGTACTTCAGGATGAGCCTGAGCCTGGAACATCTTATCACAGTTGTCAAAAAGGCTCCCAACCTATTTGGGATGACTTCCGCTGGGCAAAGATGGGATGATTTGAGCTCCATTAAGGATAAAAGGATAATAATAATAGATTGAGACCAAAAAATGTGTGTGTATAATTAAGTTTAGTATGTGTATATGTATATACATATATACACATATATAAATGTATATGTACACATATGTACATATATAAATGTGTATATATGTATACATGTATAAATGTGTGTGTATGTATATATATATATATATATATGCACTGCTATTGACTGAATGGTTGTATCTCCCTAAAGTTTTTGCACTGAAATCTTAGCCCACCAATGTGGTGATAGTAGGAAGTAGCACTTTTGGGGGGGAATTAAGTCATAAGGGCTCTGTCCTCATGAATGAGATTACAGTCCTTATCAAAGAGACCTCAGAGAACTCTTTTGACCCTATTGCCATGTTGGAGCACAGTCAGAATATGGCCACCTGCAAACTCTGAAGGATGTCCTTACCAGACACCGATCTGCCATGCTTTAATCTTGGACTTTCCAGCCTCCAGACTGTGAGAAATGAACACTTGTTGCTTAAGCTATACACTCTAGAGTAATTTTTTTGCAGTAGTCCAAACAGACTAACACACACACACACACACACACGCACGCACACACACACACACACACACACATACAGGCTTTTGTTTTTCTTTTTGTAGTATCTAGTGAATCAACTCATTATTTTAAACCTGTAAAGTTAATGGAAAGAATGAAACATTTATTCTGGGTTTCCAACATAAGCTAAGTACCAGTGTAACTAAAAATTTAATGAAGGGTATTATTCTGTTAAAGAATTTCAGTTACTAAATTAAAAAGCATAATGGAATGGAATTTTGGAATTCTAAACAATTGGTGAATCTAGGTATTGACTGTCAATGGTTATTAACGATCAGAAAAAGAGAGGCATGCTCATGTTGCAGGTCCAGAAGAAAAAACATTTCACCACCTCTGAACCTGAAATAAATAAATAAATTGTAAATAAATTTAAATAAAACTAATCACTTTCTTTTAAAATATTTTTTAAGTTTGTTTATTTTGAGAGAAAGAGAAAGTGGAAGTGGGAGGAAGAGCAGAGAGAGAAGAGAGAGGATTCCAAGCAGGCCCTGCGTTGTCAGTGCAGAGCCCTGCATGGGGCTTCTGGTGGCCTGGAACCCAAGAGCCATGAAACCATGATCTGAGTTGAAACCAAGAGTCTGACGCTTAACCAACTGAGCCACCCAGGCACCCCAAACTAGCCATTTTCATTTTTTTTTACAGGAATACATTTGTGGTACTGCACTGTACAGATACAAACAGGAAACTGTATAGTAAAATCAACCCAGCTCCTGAAAAAATAAATCGTAACTAGAAAACAAACAAAACAGAGAAGGATTGAAAGAGAATCTGTAGATTAAAAGAATGATCAGCTATGTTAGCCAATCACATGTGTCAATGAGTTTGGATTCAGAATAAACCTCTAAAAATTGTAAATTTTAAAAATTATAATTTTTTATATTGACTGGACATTTGAAGTTAAAAGTTATTAAGAAATAAATGTTTTCATGGTGTGAAGTGGCATTATATTAACATTACAAATAAAAGATGATAGATACATAGATTGGAGAAAAACGATAAGTGGAGTATATGTGGACAAAATAACATGGCATCTGAAATGAGCTTATTTAAAATGATACGAGGGTGGATAGAAATATAAATGAGGCAATATTTGTCATGAGATTATTATTACTGAATCTGGATGATAACTACATGGATATTTATTACAGTTTTTGTCTATTTCACATATATTTGAAGGTTTGAATTTAAAATGTTAAATAAAATGATAAGGATTCTAATATAAGAAGTTTAGCACAGAATATTTTCCAAGAAACATGATAATATACAATGATAGCAGGGAGCACTGGGTGTTATACATAAGTGATGAATCACTAAATTTTTCTCCTGAAACCAATATTAAACTATATGTTAACTACCTAGAATTTAATTAAAAACTTGAAACAAAGAGGGCACCTGGGTGGCTCAGTAGGTTAAGTGTTCGACTTTGGCTCAGGTCATGATCTTGTGGTTTTTGGGTTCGAGCCCCATGTCGGGCTCTGTGCTGACAACTTAGAGCCTAGAACCTGCTTCGTGGATTATGTCTCCCTCACTCTCTGTCCCTCCCCCACTCATACTCTGTCTCTCTCTCTCAAAAATAAATAAAAGATTAAAACAAATTTTTAAATAAAAAAAACTTGATACAAACAAAAAAGTAGTTTGTCACAAAAAATAAACAAATAAACATAATATGTAATTAATACATATTACAAACAATGATTTTAAAAAAACTATAACAAGAGTTTGGCATTATAAAATATTCAATGAGGAGGTATCATCTTTCCCAGTTTTTAAAGGTGTAGTATAGTGGTGTGCCTAAAAGGATTGGCTGAAGTCTGACTTACATGGAAAGTTTACGTAGGTACCCCAGGCCATAGTTTTCTCACTTATAAAATGTGTATAATAGTACCTAAATGATATAACATCTTATAAACACTGAGAAAATGTTCAATATTAATTAATAATACTAAAATAACTATTACAAGGTATTGGCATCATCACACCTCCAAAGTCAACATTATTATATATATGCACAAATAGTACTATTATATTAGTATTCTGTTTCAGTTGTATTTAACCCTTAAAAATAATTGTATTCTATAAGAGGTTAACAACTAACTTCAAGTTAGTGAGAGCCATTCAAATGAGTATTATTATGAGATTTTAAATGAAATAACATAGGTGCAAAGCAAGTTGGCCTTTATAATCAAAAGACATTAAATATATACTAGGATGTAGATCACTAAACCCTATATAGAGCACTAACAAAAGAGTTACCTCCATGATGAATTATTTATGTGATCTGTGGTTACTGAAAAAAGATAGAGTTATCATTTCATACAACATCTTAATCAAGTTTACATATTTTGAAAACATCATATTGAAAGATCTGTTATGAAAATCTGTAATATACAATGAATTAGTAGTAAATTCCACAAAGTAGTTAAAAACAGAATAAAGTTCATAAAAGTTATTATTCAGGTACTCCTTAATGATAATCAAAATTACTAGTGAATCTTTGTCATCTATAAATCAGATACTGGACTGTAGTTTGCAAAATTATTTCCATGAATTTTAATATCCATCATGTATTTTACTGTGTTCTTATAGTTTTTAAAGTCAGTATAAAACACAGACTGGGGGCGCCTGGGTGGCGCAGTCGGTTAAGCGTCCGACTTCAGCCAGGTCACGATCTCGCGGTCCGGGAGTTCGAGCCCCGCGTCGGGCTCTGGGCTGATGGCTCAGAGCCTGGAGCCTGTTTCCGATTCTGTGTCTCCCTGTCTCTCTGCCCCTCCCCCGTTCATGCTCTGTCTCTCTCTGTCCCAAATAAACAAATAAAAACGTTGAAAAAAAAATTAAAAAAAAAAAAACAAAAAAACAAAAAAACAAAAAAACACAGACTGAATTATAACCTTCTGTTTTTGTCTGGCAATATTAAATATTCCACATTTGAATAGATAAAACTATGGGCATAAATTACAGTTTTTGAGCTTGTTCATATGCAAATAAATGTAAATTTATGGAGAAAAAAACTAAAATTACAAAAATTAAAACCTTTCACTTGAAAACATTGTGACAAGATTTTAACAATCAATGTAGTTTGAATCAAGAACAATAAAATATTATGGCCTGCTCACGTTTGATAAGTAAGTTATGTTGAAGCAATCTTCAGTCAATTAGGTCTCATTGAGCTTTTAAACCATTACACAAAAAGACAACTTGTAACTAAGGCATAGAAAAGAAATTTGCAATTTATCAAAGGGTAATTAAATTTTATATCAGTCCAGCCTCATTTATCACTATCTTTGGAATATCACCATTTTCTTAAATGTAGACAATTGAAAGTAATTTTTAAGATTAGTAATTTGCTCATTGAAATTGATCTAATGTTGACCTTTATTGCCTTAAAGAATGAACTGTAATTGAGAAAATCCATTAAACTACCCAATCTTTTCCAATTTTACTTTCTAAATTTACCATAGTAGAAAAGATTGTCTTTTGTCAATGAAAAAAAACCTTTTTATCTTTATGATTCTAGTTTATATAAATACATTGTTATCCATGTCTTTATTCAAAATATACTTAAAGAATTATTCTTAGCCTCAAACATTGCATTTTAGGAAGCTGTAGTATCAGTGTTTTTAAAGCTTAAGATAGGGGCGCCTGGGGGGTTCAGCTGGTTAAGAGGCCGATTTTGGCTAAAGCCATGATTTCATGGTTTGTGAGTTAGAAGCCCACGTCAGGCTCTGTGCTGACAGCTCAGAGCCTAGAAACTGCTTCAGATTTTGTGTCTCCCTCTCTCTCTCTGTCCCTCTCCTGCTTGCTCTGTGTGTCTCTCTCTCTCAAAAATAAACAAACATTTTAAATGTAAAAAATAAAGCTTAAGGTAGATAAATAAAAATTGATTTATCTGAATTATTTTACTTTCAATCATATAAACTGCTGAAAGTATAAGTGTTTATATTAATGAATTTTAGCACTTGTTTTCAAGTTAAAATATACATATTTGATTATCTCTGATTACATATGATATTTTAAAATAAAAAACATTGGAAACATATTTGCATATTTGGAAAATTACATCCAGAAGATAATATTTCATATGGTCTATACTATATAAAATAAATATAATATGAGGTTAAATTAAAATATGTATATATTTTTATTTCCATTTCATAGTTTCAATATTTTAAATTGACTTATCGTATATTCTAAAAGTAGTTGATATATATAAGTGAATAATTGTCCTCTCATAAATACTATTTTTACTTCTAAGTTCATTTTTTCAGTTTCTTAAGTCAGAGATTTTATCCTAATAATGAGGCAAAGCAACATATCTGTTGCTTACAATCTCACTGGGTGGTAATTAACTCATACCATGAAAATAAAGGCATTTATAAATTGTGAAATCTTTTTCAATGATTAACAACTTCTGAATCACATTTGTCATTTCTAAATATAGAGTTAATAAAATAAGACACAATAGAAGTAGAAAATAATCCATAAGTACTTTGCTTTCTATAAAGATGTAATGAGATCATAGTACACAAGTTTCAGAAGTGCTTTATGAAACACTCTATCAAGTGCCTTTTTTTTCCACCTTTCAGTGAAAAAGTTGTTAACATATTTTTAAAAATTTTAACCAGTAACTTTATTTTGGGCTGTTTTAGGATTACAAAATAAGAAGCCTGTGCAGAGATTTCATATGCCCTGTAATCTCTCTCCCAAGTTCCCCTATTGTTAATATTCTTGCATTGGTGTGGAGTATTTGCTACAATTTATGAGGCAATTTTGCTATGTTATTATCAGCTAAATTTGATAGTTGACATTAATGTTTCCTTTTTGTGTTGTACGTTCTATGGGTTCTGACATGTGTAATGACATATATCTACCATTATAGTATATAGAATTTCATTTTCCTAAAAATCCCCTCTGTGATGCCTATTTATTCTTCTCTTATATATACATTAGAAAAAAATTCAAAACACTAATTAACTAACTTTTTTTCTTTAAGAAATAGGAGGACTTCAGGAAGGTTATCTATTCCAGTCAATATGATAGACCAGGTGGTCATGACAATACTTCAACTGAAAATAACCTTGATTTCTGAAAAATAAAACTTAAAGGGGCTAAGGAGTTGTCAAGAAAGTTTGGTAGATAGGACAGAAATTTAATGGAAAGAGAAACCAGAAAATTCAGTGGAGCTTGAGCAAAAGGACTTAGCAATGAGGGCATTTGCCAACAGAAATTAAATGAGTTTTAATTTTCATAGGCTCTTGGGACAGAAAGGATAATATACAAAAGAGAATTCCACTAAAGTTGGATAATATAAAAGGGAACACTTACTAAAATGAGATCTAAATTTCTAAATATTCAGTGTAGAGGTGAATTAGGAATAAGCCCATGCCCCATATCTCTAAAAAATTTGCTTAATTTGGCATCCAGTGGAGGAAAAAGTGCCCCTGAAAATTAACAGCCAGAATGTAGCCCCCACATGAATGTGCAGAATGAATTCACACTACTCCAAGCAAACGATTCAATTTAGTTAAAAATAGTCTATTACTGGTAATTAAGCTTTACATTTATATTTCTTCCTGATAAAAACACAAGGTTTTTGAATCAGAGATAGACTTAATTACTCATACAACCCTCTTGAATGGGATAGGCACACAATGATCATTCACTGGGTATTACAATGAGAGCCAGATGTAGCCTGAACATATAGCAAAATTCATTACATGAGGAGGGGCATCTTCAAATTATGAATCTAGGAGCTTGTATAGCTGCTCATCCTCTCCTCCAAAGGACAGAGAAGCTCCTTCTCTTTCTAATGTAAACAAATCCTCTCTGGGAAGAAAGTAAGAGGTCTCAAAGTCAATTAAATTACCCTTTGGAATATAAAGAAATGGCTCTGGAAAACAAGTTTCTAAATTTCTCTTAAAGTCTCTATCTTTTACTTCTAAGTCTTGCTTGCCATTGTAATATATTTTAAACCAAATTACCAGTATATTTTCCTTAGAAATTCTTGACTGTGAAGAAACATGAAAATATTTACAGAACACTGTTTCTCAACAATAATTCCCTAAGATGTTTTATAGACATGAAAGAAAATTATTTTCGAATGAACCTATCTTCATCTCAGGACTCAAATAATTCCTATATAATATTTCCCCCCAAATTTGAGGTTACATTCATAAATACCAAAATACACAAGGAGACATTACACCATGAATCAGAGCTAGTAAACACAGCATGGAACAGAATCATACTAAAAATTCTCAAGTGGAATTAAAAAATACAAAATATAAAATAACAATATTTAGCTTATTTAAATTCATAACAATGGAATAAACTTTCAGGTGAAATATACTGCTAGAAATTAAGAAGAGACATAAAAATTAATATAATGTACAGTTTTGACAAGCCCATTTATATCAGTGATTTAACCTAATGAAAGTTTATTTCTTGTTCATGCAATATTTCAGAGTGGGATTTTCTAGTGGGTGGCAATTTAAAAAGTAAGGATGCTTTGCTCCACGTAGGCATCCAGGAATCCTTGTTTACACAGTCTTTTCCATCTTAAGAATTTGGCTGTCAATGTCATCCTGAGACTTGATGTCTACCTGTCATTTCGGAAAGGGAAGGGATGTTTAATGATGGTAGATTTATGGACCAGAATGGATGTGACACTCATCAATTCCTGCTTACATTTAATTGCAGGAGCTCTGTCACATGACAACATCTAACTTCAAAAGAGGCTGATAAATGTAATACAGCTTTGTGCCCTAGAAGAAGAGGACATAAATCTGTGATCAGTTAATAGTTTGATGCCCTTAATAATGATCATGCTTTACTCCTGCAAAAGATATATAATTTACAATTTTGATGCTCTTAACATAATATTCTCAAAATAGATGATGTAAAAATAGACAAATACAGAAGCAAAAATGTACAAGTCTATTATTATAGTGGGAATACAACACTGTAGAAGAACAACTTACTATTGATAGAGTTAATTTTAACAGATCCCCCAAAATCTTAATCTAATGGCGATAGGTGGAAGACTATAGTCAATAACTGTGGAATACACTTTCTTTAGAAATTTAGCCATAACATTCTGGACACATCTAATAATAAACCGGACACATTTAAAAGTCTAACTACATATTTTTTGTAATCATTAAAAAGTTGACTATGTAGACAAAAAGCTTTTAAAAAGAAAACTCCAAAGTCTGTTCACAAATTTCTTGAAACACTCACATCATGTACACATCCACACACTGGTATAAGTATGTGTGCATGAGCACACACACACACACACACACACACACACACACATACACTTTCTATTGCTGCTGCTATAATTTACAACAAACCTAACAGATTAAAACAACATAAATTTAGTTTCTTCACGTTCTGAATCTCAGAAATATAAAGTGAGTCTTAGAGTGTTAGAATCAAAGTCAACAGGGCTAGTTTCTTCTTGAGGCTCCAGGGGAGAACCCATTCTTTGTCTTTCCCATTTTCTGGTTGCTGCCTGTAGTCCTTGGCTTGTGACCACATTATTGCAGTCTCTGCCCCATCATTCCTGTCCCTTCTCTTCTGCAATGATATATCCCCTGGTGCCCCTTTAATGATAAAATAATTTTATTACATTTAGGACTCATCTAGATAATCCAGGATAATGTCTTATTCCTCAAATCACATCTGCTAAATCCTTTTTGTCATATAAGGTAAAATTCAGTTTTCAGGGATTGGGACTTGAATATTTGCAAAGGCCATTATTTAGCCTAACAATTTCAGAGTTGAGAAAATATGAAAATACCTCCCAAACTTATTTTACAATGAAGCTAGTATAAGCTAGATATAGAATCTGCCAAGATCAGTATAGAAAGCAATATTTATATTTAGAATTGAAAATTCCTTAAGCCAACTGGTAGCAAACCAGATCTAACAATGTATTTAAAAAGAGTCATGGTATGAGGCAATTTTGTTTTATTACAGGATGTGAAGTTGGTTAAAATTTACAAGTCAATTAATAAAACCATCACATGAACAAGTTAAAGAAAAAAATTTTGATCATAAATTTATAGAAGCAATACAAAAAGTTGAATATAGTAGCAAACATTTGTTATAATGCTGTTTAACAAAGTAGAAATGAAAGGAAACATCCCTAAATTGATTACATGTATCTTCAAAGTTATACAGCACATACTGTACTTAGTTGTAAAAAAAAAAAAAATAAGAGCATTTTAATGTTCAAACTACATAGGAGGGCTTAATGTTGCCACTTTGATTTAACAGTGTATTGGGGATCCCAGACAATACAATGAGATAAGTAATATTTAAGGGTAGATAAATAGAAAAATATTATTTACAAATTATATGAATCTTTATCTAGGAAACCTCAAATAGTCTATATATAAAGTCTTGACATTATTAAATTTTAAAACTTTTCTGGATTTAAAGTCAGTATTCAAAAACAGTCATATCTGGGGCACCTGGGTGGCTCAGTTGGCTAAGTGTCCAACTTCAGCTCCGTTCATTATCTCATGGTTCGTGGCTTCCGGCTTCGCCTCCACGTCTGTGCTGACAACTCAGAGCCTGGAGACTGCTTTGGATTCTGTGTCTCCCTCTCTTTCCGCCCTTCCCCAACTTGAGGTCTGTCTCTTTCTCTCTCAAAAATAAACATTAAAAAAGAAAAAAAAATCAATCACTTTTATACACACCAGGAACAAGCAAATAAGAAAATAAAATACGAAGAGAATAATGAAATTCATGAGGCATGGTCTTAAAGGGATATCAAAATATGAAGTATCTAGAGAAAATGGAATATAATTTCACCTCTCCAAACTGTTAAAAACATTTAAAATAATAAACAGATATAGAAAAATCATATTATCTCTCAACTACTGGAAAAACATTGGCATTATTTAGTAAAAATAAAGATGTATGTACATGAAGTAGAAATCCCACACCTGGGTATGAACAACAAAAATTCCTGTACTTGTGTGCTGGAAAACATGCAAGATTTCCTAGTAGCTCTTCTAATATCAGTAACACAAACAAATATAAAAATTAAGGTCAAAGAATAGAGTGTAATATATCCTTACGATATTTGCCATATACTACATGTCACTTGCAATACATAAGTAAAGGTGAACAAATAGCTATTGAAGACACATTGAAGTGTCTCAGAAATGATTTGTTGAAATAATAAAGAAAATTACCAAAAATGCAAAAAGTATACTCATTAGATGTTAAAAACAAAATATTTCAAAACTGAATATGCAATGTATAATGATATACATCTATATGTGGTAAACATATTTTAAATAAGAGAATCATTAAGTACAAAATTCTGCGTATTGGTTTTATTTGAGAATGAAAAAATGTTGTTCAAATAAGCAATACTCAAGGAACTTTAAAAGTAATGGAGTAAATAATATAATAAATAATAAAATAAAATAAAATTAATGAAGTAAATAATAAGAGTGCTTGCCACATTTTATCATAGATATTCTTTTTTATCTATTAACACTTAATAATATTTTAAAAATTAGTGACTGAACCATAAAAAGCAAGAAAAGTTCTCTAAGTTTTATAACCAGGAATAAAGGCAAGTTTTTGTATTAAAATTTATCAAGTTTAGAATCCATGCTATTAAAAGCACCACAGGTGTTTTTAAAATATATACACATAAAAAAATCACCATGGCGGCATCTGCGTGGCTCATTCCGTTGAAGGTCTGACACTTGGTTTCAGCTTAGGTCATGATCTCACACTTTGTGAGTTCGAGCCCTGCAATAGGCTACATCAGAGCCTGTCTGGCATTCTCTCTCTCTCCCTCTCTTTCTCCCTCTCTCTCTCAAAATAAATAAATAAACTGAAAATTTTTTTTTAAATCGCAAAATTAAAAAATCACCATGGATGAAAATGATAATAGGAAACTGATTATTTTTTGACAAGAAATTTGAATACAAATTTCAAATAGTTTCTTAGTAAAGCAAAGAGAATTATGAGAAATTGAATCATTAACATGGATTTGAAATTATGGGGCGCATGGGTGGCTCAGCCAGTTAAGTGTCTATGGCTCAGATCATGATCTGAGGGTTTGAGCCCCTCATTAGTCTCTGCTATCAGTGCTGAGACTGCTTAGATCCTGTTTCCCTCTCTCTGTCCCTTCCCTTATGCTCTCTCTTTCTCAAAAATAAATAAACACTAAAAAAAGTAAAAAATAAAAAAATAAAATAAGACATGGGTTTGAAATTAAACAATGTAAAATTACTTCAGGCATAACTAACACTGAAAACAATGCAAAATTTTTCATGTAGAAAACACATTTACCCTTTGTTTTTACAAAGAAATCACCTGGAATTCGCAGCTAAGATCACAGGGCTTTGAAATTTATATCATGTTCAAATATTTAGTGTTTTTAGGTGAATTTTATGTGTATTGTAATAGTATAGAAAGCTTATTGAATATGCAGTTTCCAACAATTAAATCCTAGTTTTTTTCTTGCTTCAATGAGCTATGATTGGGCCAAGAAACGAGTATTTTGGTGAATATGAAAGACAATTGTGTTAGGAGTAGCTGAGAAGCACATTTTGAGAAATTCTTGTTTTAAGACAATTCATGCCTTTCAGTTAAAAAAAAGGAATACATATTTGAAATTTGCTAAGAGAGTAGATCTTAAGGTTTCTAAACACACACACACACACACACACACACACACACACATACAGTAACTACATGAGGTGATGGATGTGTTATCTTTCCTTATGGTGGTAAACAGGTCACAATACACCCATGTAATATAACATCATGTCGCATACTTTAAATTTGGATAACGTTATTTGTCAAATATATGTCAGCAAAGATGAAGGAGGGACAAGGGGAAAGAAAGAGAGGGAGAGAGAGAGCAAGAGTGAGAATTCATCCAAAAGAGCTAAAAAGTTTATGCGAAAGGGGAATATTTATATACCACTTGTAAAAATGTACATAAACCAGTTTTTATCTGGTTCCTCATAATAACTGTTTACTAAAAATAAGAAACAGATTTTACTTTAAGATTATAAACTTTAGAATGAACACTAATTTTGTAATTACAATCTGCATGGCAAAGCACTTAGGTACATTTCTAGACTTTTTGGTAGTAAAAGAACCTGAGAACTATTCAGATCCTACCAGCAGCAATATGGTTTTAATGATCTTTTAAATGAGACCTACTTTTCTGAAAAATCTATAAATTTAAACTCTGTAATTAGTACAGATTAATAATAGAATTAAAGTTATTAGTTATGAGAGCACTAAACCTTAAAATAATCTTTTTCATGGAAAAAATAACTTCCACGTAGGAAATTAAAAAAAATATTGAGCTCTAAAACTTATTAAAAAATGCATGAAACCATATTTGCATGGAAAACTCAATTTTTATGTTTAAACTAGGTTTTGAATTGAAGTTATGTTTCTAGTATAACACTTTTTTTTCTGTTATTAATTTCTGTTTGGGAAAAGGACACAAAAATATTCAAAGGAGCACATGCACCCCAATGCTTATAGCAGCATTATCTATAATGGCCAAATTATGTAAAGAGCCCAAATATCCATTAGCTTATGGATGGAAAATAAGATGTGGGGTGTGTGTGTGTGTGTGTGTGTGTGTGTGTGTGTGTAAAGGAATATTACTTAGCCATCAAAAAGAAAGAAGTTTTACCATTTGCAATGACGTGGATGGCCCTAGAGTGTATTATGCTAAGTGAAATAAGTCATCAGAGAGTGACAAATACCATATGATTTCACTAATAGGTGGAATTTAAGAAACAAAGCAGATGAACATAAGGGAAGGGAGAAAAAAGAGATGGAAGTAACCCATAAGAGACTCTTAACTGTAGAGAACAAGTGAGGGTTGCTGGAGTGGAGGTGGTTGGTGGATGAATTAAATGGGTGATGAATACTAAGGAGGGCACTTGTGATGAGCATTAAATGTTACATGTAAGTGATGAATCACTAAATTCTACTCTTCTAACCAATATTACACTATAGGTTAACTAAGTAGAATTTAAATAAAAACTTTAAAGACACACACATACACACACAAAGGGAATCTACTGAATGGGAAAAGATATTTGCAAATCATACACCTGATAAGGGGTTAATACAAAATAATCCAGTATATAAAAAACTTACACAATTCAATATTTTAGGAAACCACAAATAGCCCAATTGAAAAATGAGCAGAGGACATGAATACACAGTTTTCCGAGGAACACATACAGGTGGCCAACAGGTATGTGAAAAGATGCTCAGTGTCACTAATCATCAGGAAAATGCAAATTAAAACTACAATGAGATATTACTTCATGTTTGTTAGAATGGCCATCACCAAAAAAGACAAGAGATAACACAGGATGCTGTGAATGTGGAGAAAAGGAAACCTCTGTGGACTTACTGTTGATGGGATTGTAAGTTGATACAGCCATATGGAAAAGAGAATGGAGAATCCTCAGTAAATTAAAATAGAACTACCATATGATCCAATCTATTTCTGAAAATAGCCAAAGGAAACACAAATGCTAAGTTAAAAAGATGTCTCAAACCCCATTTTATGGCAGCACTGTTTACAAATAGCCAAAACATGAAAACAACTTAAGTGTCCATTGTTGGATGAATGGGTAAAGAATCTGTGGTATATTTACAAGGAAATATTATTTAGCCATACAAAATAATAAAATTTTACCATTGGTGACAACATAGATGGACATTGAAGGCATTATGCCAAGTGAAATAAGTCTGACAGAGGAAGGCAAATACTGTATGATCTCACTTATATGTGGAACCAAAAAAAACTCATAGAAAAAGATATAAGACACGTGGTTATCAAAAAAGGGAGAGTATACATGTGGGGAGGAATTGGAGGAAGGTGATCAAAAGGTACAAATTTCCAGTTATAAGATGTAAAATAAGTACTAAGGATACAATGTACAACATCATGACTACAGCTAACACCGCTATACGATATATAGAAAAGTTGTTAAAAGAGTAAATCCCAAGAATTATCATCACAAGAACTTTTTAAATTTATTTTTTCTTCTTTCTTTTTTTATAGTGTAGCTATATGAGATGATAGATGTTGGCTGAAATATTTCAGTAATCATTACACAATACATCTAAATCAAATAATCATGTCATACACCTAAATTTGTACAGTGATGCATGTCAATTATTTCTCGATAAAACTGCAAAAAAATTTAAAGGAGTGTATTAAATGGGGATCAATATATCAGCATTAAGGTAATGAAGACCATATGGGAAGAAGTGGTTTATGTGTGCACTAATAATGAACTACCTAAGTAAATGACTAACCAATTCATGGAATTCTTTATACTAATGTACTGTGCGATCGTAATTAGAACAGTGAATGTGTTCTGTGTGGCCTGGTGGATAATTCCATGCCAAAAAAAAACCAAAAAAACAAAAAGGAGAGAAAAGGGAGGGAGAGTGGTTAACATGGTGAAATAAAGTTCCCCCAGATTGATACAAACATTTGTGGAGATACTTTTGCAATTAGTAATAAAACAAGTGATGTGCCATCTGACTTAGGGATATAAACCAGAGAAACTGGTTTATACCCACAAAAGCACTGTAAAGAGATGTTTAGAGCAACATTGTTTTTTAATATAAAAATGGAACTGAAATATATATCCATTAACTTGAGAATTTGTCAATATATTTGATTCATGTACACAAGAGAATACTGTCCAATTGAGAAAATATGTGAAAAGCCATGTCATATATCTATTCTATTGAATAAATCTCATAAATGTGATGTAGTCATATAAATAAGTTATGGAATAATATAATCAGCACCTTTTCACTGACATATAAGGCATGAGAAACAATAGTATATATTGTTTAAGAATACATGCATATGTAATATGAGAAATACATGGGAATTAAAAAAACAATTGAAAATAGTGGTTATTTTTGTCTAATACAAATGAAGGGCCAACTCAAGGAGAGGTACCCAGTAGGCATTAGGTATATCGGGAAATGAAAACATCTGTGCTGATCCCATGTAGAACATATTTAAATTTTATTTAAAAATTAGAAAGAATAAACAATTTAGAAACATATAAGGAAGGAAGTGTGAGAATGTTTACATATGTTATCATATAATATAAGTTAAAATCTGTGCTTATTATTCCAGAAGCTGGTGGTGTCTTATTTATTTACTTATTTAAAGCATTTCTTTGGAATGAGTATTCCGTGGGTTACAATTTGGGAAATACTAAGCAAGTAATCTATTCAAGCAAAGTCTTACAACGTTCTAAAAAATATAAACCAGGGACTAGTCATATTCTACAGAGGATAGAAGCCATTTAATATTGGGGAAAATGGTCCTAGAAGACTTAATAGCTCCTGTGGGTGTCACAGAACTAAAACATGGCACAAATTTTGCCATAAAACTGACCAGGAAAATATCATGCTCTAAGTCACTCTTGTATATGTTTCCAAGGGGACATTATAAAAGAAGTATTGGGAAGCAATAGCAAGTAATGATTAAAATGTGGATTCTTGAATCATAGTCCTTGAGTGTGAATCATGGCTCAACTACTTATTTGCTTTATGATTGTGGGCAAGTTAATTAGATCATTAAGCCTTATATTTGTTATCTATAAAATGTAGTTAATGAATGTCCCAAAGTCAAAAGACTATTAATGTATTTCAGTGAGATAAGTCATGGAAACTTACCATTTGGTTTCGGTTTTGGTTTTGGTCTTAGATTTTTGTTTTATTTTACCTTATTTTTTACCTTTGATTTTTTATTTGAATATAGTCGATACACAATGTCACATTAGTTTCAGGTATACAATATAGTGATTCAACATCTGTCTACATTATTCTATGTTCACCACAAGCGTAGCAACCATCTGTCACCATACAACACTGTTACAATATCATTGACTATATTGCCTATACTGAGGAAAGGAAACTCTTAGTGCACTTGAAGGTTCATAGTGAGTTGCTTCATACATACATGTCTATTTTATTACCAAATATCTGTAGACCTTATTTGTAACATTATCTGTTGATATTTCTCATACTTTCTCCTTTATAATAAATATGAATTACAATTTAATTAAATATTTGCTCTGCTAAAATACAGTAATCATTAGGCTTGGGATTGCCCCAAATGATGTTATATCCTACCAATCAATGTGCCACCCAATAGCCTGCACAAATTCATTCACATTCTGAAACATAGTAGTATTTCACCCTTTAAATCAAATTCTGGCCTGCTAACCAGAGCAGAGAGGAATTAAGAGCATAGGGCTAAGGAAAACTGGCTCTGAATAAATATAATAGATAATAGACAGCCAAGAACCATTGCGCTAATAGTCATGCCCTAAATATCGACAATATTTAGTTAGGATAGAAGAGCTCAAGCTCATACATGTATAATGATAGATGATAGATAGATGATAGATAGATAGATAGATAGATAGATAGATAGATAGATAGCAGATAGATAGAGATAAAATCAGAGGTCACATTTAATTTACATTTTTCTTTCCAACACTGAGTATAAGTCACCTGAAATACATTAAGTAGAAGCAAGTGTCTAATAAGCATTTCTTGAGAAATAATGGTGAAGTGGAAAGTAAACACAGAGACAAGAGCAAAAACAACAATTTGAAAGCAGTCAATGTTCGGACAAAGAACAATATATGTTAATATACCCTGAAAGGACCAAAGTGTTATATGGAAAAGAATATTGAAAATAATTACACTTACCAAGAAATGGTTAAGTGAGAATCACTGAAATCTGCAGTAGCAAACAGTTACAATTGTAGTATATTTGAGAAAAGCTTATTTAAGAAAATTAAATTTAAAAGAATCTGGAATAAAATTAGGTCACAAAGTTTTAATTGGCATCTTATTTTATCTAGAGAAATAAAAAAATCTCTTTAATGTCATCACAGTATGTAAGTAATATGACAACCCCATGGAGACAGATGCCCATAATGCCTGCAGTCTTTCAGAGATAATAGTTCTCTTTCCGGATAGAAGTATGTAGTTCCAAACATAATAAATGACCACCTTTGAAATAAACATTAAGAAAGAGCTTTACACTCAAATAGCCTTCATTCTTTTAGTCCTGTATTTATCTTCCAGTAATATATACTTTTGTTTCTAATTTTCTGAAGAGTTAGGTTTCTATCTCAAAATCTTAAGTATAATTTCTCTTCAATACCCATCTCCAATACACTAATACTGCATTTTGGGTAGACATTTCTAGGATGCTAAAATGAGCTTTGCCATGAGCTTGATGTAGATTAAAAAAAAAATGAAGGTACTTCTGTTTTCTACTCTAACACATAAAGAACTTGAATAATGACTTCCATCTTTTTCACAAGACAATTCTTGACAAATTGAAAATCAGTGACTTTTTTGGACTCATTAGAAAAACTGTAGTTGTAGTGCAAACATTAGTACAAACTCTGGGGGAAGTTAGAGACAAAATCTCTTGATCCATAATCTGTTAGGAATTACTAAATGTCAATTTTTACAAATTTCTGGAGGCTGAACATAGATTAGCATGAAAATACAATATCTTGGGGACTCCAGCCTTAGAGGCCTAGACATCTATCTTTGTTTCACTGGAGGAACTTCATAAAGTTCTTGCAGTTATATTCCAGAAAATGTCTCCTTCTCGAGCTGATCATTATGAAACATACCTAGCGCCTCTACCTAACAAAGATCTACCCTCCAGAGAAAATGACTTTGCCTGAGTGCCATTTTGAAACCTGAATTCCTGCTGGGAAAATGAAACTACTCTCCACCCTCCAGCTTCCTTCATTCTTCCTTTCCAACTTAAGGGGGGAAACGTTGTCCACATGGAACAGGACATCAAAGTAAAAGATTTGGAACACTATAGCCAGGGGTCAGGGATAAAAGATAAAGCACATGGAGGATGGAAGGAAACACAGCTCCAAGAAACAGGCCCATAAAAATTGATATTTAATCATAGTGTCATAGAATTTTTTCCCTTCTTAACATCTTACCATCACATTGAAAGGGCTCCAGAATAATAACAGATTTAAAGTGAAAGATCTCTAAGAAACAGACTATGTTTGAGGAAGAGAATGAGGGAAGACCCCAATGTTAAGAGGAGAGACCAAAAATGTATACTAAATGAAATGTGAAGCTTCTGGTATCTATAATTACCACAAAATTTAAACACAGGATACTTTACCTGTTAAAAATTTATTTACTTCAGCTCCTGTTTCCCAAAACTTGTCCACCTTTCAACAAAAAATACAAGTCATATCAAAAAACCAAAAAGAAGAAAGAAAGAAAGAAAGAAAGAAAGAAAGAAAGAAAGAAAGAAAATGCACTCTACAGAGAAAAGCAATTATTAGAATGAGACTCAGATATGACAGATGTTGGAATTATCAGGTAGGGAAGTTTAAATAACTGATTAATATATTAAGGGCATTGATGGAACAAATTAGAGAACATGTAAGAGCAAAGTGGTGATGCAAGTAGAGAAATCAAAACTGTAAGAAAGAGTCAAAAGAAAATGTTCGAATAAAAGGCATCCCAGCAAAAATAAAGAATGTCTTTGGCAAGCTCATTTATAAATTCAACATGGCCAGTAAAATAATCAGCAAACTTGAAGATAGGTCAGTACAAACCTTCCAAACTAAAATGCAGAAATGGAGAGAAAAAAAAAAGAATATTCAAATCAAGAGAAAATATCAAAAGTGTCATACGCATAATAGAAATACCAGAAGGAGATGAAAGAAAAATAGAACAGAAGAAATATTTGAAGTATAATGGCTGAAAACTTGTCAGAATTAATGACTAAAACAAACCACACATCCAGGAGATCAGAGCACAAAAAGAAAGATAAATACCAAATAAACCCACACCTAGGTATATTTTAAACAAACTGCAGAGAATCAAAAACAAAAAAAATATTGAAAGTAGTTCATGGTAGGGGATGTGCCATATCTACCTTCTGTACTAATTAGTGATCATTTTCTATTATTTTGTTGTTTTGTGTCTCTGCATTGCATTCTGGGAGAATGTATCAGCATCACCTTCTCAATCACTACTTTTTTCTTTGACTATGCTATCTTTGAGTTGATTCCATCTTTTGAAACCTATTATTTTAAATTTTGATTTCTGTGATTCTTATTTCCAAAATTTATTGAATCTTTTATCTATCAATTTGCTTTTGTTTCATTTCTGCTTATTTTAGTTTTTGTTACTATAATGTCTAATTATAGTGAATAGATATTGTGTCACATGTGTCCACTTGAAAATCCTTAATATACTGTATTTTAAATCTTTAACTTCTATATAAATTAATGGGACTTCATGTATTAATCACTATTTTACTGATTTTCTTAAGAACAAATTTATTTTAATGTTAGAAGGCTTATTTGTGGTTTTTAAATTTTTTTCAAATGTTTTTATTTATTTTTGAAAGAGAAAGAGACATAGCACCAGCAGGGGAGGGGCAGAAAGAGAGAGAGAGAGAGACAGAGACAGAGAGACAGAATCCAAAGCAGGTTCCAGGCTCTGAGTCTGTCAGTACAGAGCCCTACATGGGGCCTGAACTCATGAACCCTGAGATCATGCCCTGAGCCAAAGTTGGACACTTAACCAACTAACTGAGCCACCCAGAGGGGCCCCTAGAGGGGTTATTTGTGTTTAAAAGCTTTTGTGTTTGGCAGGGTTATTAATATTATATTTGTTTATGTATGATTTAATTCATGTCCAAATGAATTTTTAGTTCTCTATCCTCACTGTGTATCATTCTGTGCCTTCCTACTTCCTGATTCTCAGTCCCAGTTCAGAAGGAACTTTGGAGCCCCTCTCAGCTATATTACCAATATAGGTCCAGTGTTATAGGTCCAATCACAGAGCCACTGGGTGGTGTGATAGGCAGAATAATGGGGCTCTGTGCCGACAGTAGGGAGCTTGCTTTGGATTCTCTCTCTCCCCCTCTCTCTGTCCCTCCCCCACTTATGGTCAATAAATAAATAAATAAATAAATAAACTTATTTTATTTTATTTTGGTTTATTTATTTATTTTGAGAGACAGAGACAGCATGAGTTGAGGAGGGGGCAGAGAGAGAGAAGGAGAGAGAGAATCCCAAGGAGGCTCCATGCTGCCAGTGCAGAGCCTGATGTGGGGCTTGAACTCCTGAAATGGGGAGATCATTACCTGAGCTGAAACCAGGAGTCAGACACTTAACCAACTGAGCCACCTAGACAACCCAAATCAGTATATAAACTTTGAAAAATATTAATAAAATAAATATAGGAAGACTGTTATGTATTACCTGGGTAGGGTCATCATCCTTACAAGTGGACGAGAAGAGTGGAAGAGAGACAGTTGGGGAGATGGAAGTGTGAGAAAGACTCAGTCCCATTTTGCCAGCTATGAACATGGAGACCATGAGCCAAGGAATGTGAGCAGTCTCTAGAAGCTGGGAATGGAAAGGAGAACGGTTCTTCCCTAGAACCCTGGAAAAGGAATACATCTTGATTTTAGTCTAGTAACTCATTTCTAGACTTCTGACCTTGAGAAATATAAGATAATAGATTCATATTATTTTAATCACTAACCTTTTCGTCAACTGTTACAACAGCAATAGAAGAGTAATAGAGGTGGTATGGCCCAGGTCCCGTGAAAAACTATGTTTCCCCTCCTATCTCTCTAGGCCTAGGTCTTCTATTAGCAATTACAGACATTAGGGCTATGGCTAAGAAATCACTGATACCCATTAACTCACTAAAATTTCACAACACACCCCATGAGTCATGTATCACTACTCACATATCATAATGAAGAAACTGAGGCTCAAAAGTTCGTGCCAAAATTCCAAATCCATCTTCCTCCACTGTGTGAAGTTCCCCACTATACAAGATAAAGTTTCAGGTTGCACAAAAAAGCATAACATTTCCACTCTCCTTCATAATTCGTTATTTTCATAATTGCCATTGATTTGCGTGGACCACTGATGTGAAACATTATAATGGTGTTACTGTATGATGATATTCAACTAGGTTAAAATTATTATATTTTTTCTTTTATTCTTAATTTCTTAGAGACACTCAAAAATTTTTAAATAGATCTATAGCTACATTTCAGAGGCTCCTCCAACATCTTTGCTCCTTTTTCAATCAGCCTCAGAATTCACTACAGACTTCTGACCTCCTTTGTTTCAGGGAACTTCTGTGATTTTTAGGAAGGCCATATCAGCAGATAGCAAAACATGCAGAGACAAAAATACTTTTGCTTTGAGAGAAGAGGTCACAATTGTTTCTCATTACTGCTGCTTTGCTAAATTACTTATTTCCAAAATTCTGGAGCCTTCATGCTTATCTAGATCTGGAGGATTTTCAAGTCTGGTAGATTATAAGCGCCTTGAGGCAGAGATAACATGTTAATTGATTTTTATTCACCTGATTGAGCTCAGTTCTTGGCTTGAGTGAGGTGCTCAATACATGTGGAAAGAAGAGTACATGTTGAAGTCTTGCTTCTGCTTGTCATTGATGAACTATCTTGTGAGCCCCTGCCTGCATAGTCATGTTATATATGAGGCCCTGGGTCCCTAATAGGACACTTGACACCTGTTCCTCTTGACATCTGTTTTTCATATGGTGTTTCCTACTGTGGCAGTGTGACCTAAATTTAACTTGCATAGTTGCAAAAAAAAAAAAATAGCATGGCAAAAAATTATGCTGAATATAAACACAAAATTAACGTTTGTCATGCTGTATGGGAAAAGAGGAAAAGTCATCTCCTTTTCTATAATTTGTTCTAGTGCACAGAATCCCCAACTTTTCCTTTTGTGCTCTTTCAATATTGTATATGAACAGGGATTTCCGAGAGACCAGTGGGAAATACAGAAAATTAGGAAGTTTCATATTCAATTTAAATTTTGGCCAACCCCTATAATATGTTTTTTTTTTTATTTTTGTCTGAATTGCCTTGTAGCTATGAAAATCACTTTCTCATGTGAAGGCAGCTAGTAGTCAGGAACTGATTTTATGATTGAATGCATTAGGAAACTCAACTTCATTAGTATAATTATGGAAATGTGGTTCATAGCTTTGGGATATATTTTTTTCCCCAAAGAAGATATGAGACTAACATATAAGCATGCAATTCATTTTAAGTAGTAAATACTTGTGAGATATTAAAAGCTGAAATCTTTGAGATATTAGTGTAAGAATTGTTCATGGAGAATACTTTTATTTATCTTGTTATTATTCATTGCCTTTTCTCTAGAAAAGCAAAACATGAAATGTGATACAAATAAGTTTTTAAAACAAACAAACAAACAAACAACAGTAAGAGAAACATGATGATTAAAATAGGCAGAGGAAGTGGAAAGTTAAACATAACAAAATCCCATATAATATTATTTTTATTTTTCCCTTTATGTATTAAGTTTGCCATTTGTCAAGTTTCATACAATCACACATTATATGGAGCTTTTGTCTTTTACTGGTGTATATTTTATTTTAAAAAGCCATAGCCCTGCTTTATACAAATTCCTTCTACACTTCTGTTTTTGATTCCCTAAAAACGTAATAGCTACCAATAATAAAAAATCGATTTCTCTTTTATTTGTATTAGTCAAAAATATATTGTAAAGAATTTAATGGAAAACATCAAATGCCTTTATCGGGGATTCTTACTGATTATAACAACAAAAACAAAACAAGAAGACCTAACAATTACAGTTTGGTTTAGGAATAGAGAGATCTCCCTAGGCTTCCAGGAGAGGAAGGACAATACAGGATTAAATTTAGTCATTATTAGACACACTTACATGAAAAAAAGCAAACACAGCAAATGTAAGTATAAACGATCTTCCAAAATTCATTCGTTATAACCTAATTTAGGTATCAGAGATAAAGAAATTATCAAATAAAAATCAATAGCATTTGCGTGTTTCTGTATAAAATATATGGAAACAGATGGCTACTTCTTTTCTCTCAATCAGGATAACATGGAAAGACATGATCCCCTTCATCTATGAAGTAATTAAAGCTATATCTTATCCATAATCAATTTCTATCAATAACACTTCATAAATAATGTCAAACTATTTCCTCTCTCTATATATTCACCGTCACCATATTCCAAGCTTCCTCATTTCTAAGCTCAAATAGTAACATAGTGCCCTAACCAGAAATTTTTACTGAGAAAAAGGATAGGGGTTTGTACAGTAGATAAAAAAAAATATGGAAGAAAGAATATTTAAAAAATGTCTTCAATACAAATTTGCTTGGTATGGAACATAAAGGACTTTTCACTTAATTTAGTGAAAGTGAATATAGATAATGCTTTCTTTAATCAATTCTAGACACACATTTTCCCACTTAAAAAATCTTTGAAATTGATGTGTCTTGTAATCAATGCTGTTATATTTGATAATATATGTCAAGTGTCTGCATGTCACATTGTCTCACCTCTTCTACCAGCTAACATTGCTACCTGGAAGGAAGGAAATGTTATTGTTAAATGGGAGAGGAAATTTTCATAGTAGCCAAGTAAGCAGTCTTTGAATCAGAAACTATCTCAGCCGCGCCTGCCTTATACTATCAAAACATTTTTGATCCTAAACAGAAAGTTTTGGTAAAAATAGAAGGAATTAACAGTAAAGTGGCAAAAACGGACTCTAGATCAGGTTGGCTAGAATGTATATACATATCCCTTGACTAATATTAGGGTTACATCCCAATAAACCCGTTGTAAGTGAACAATATAGTGAGTCAAAAATATTTTAATACATCTAACGCACCAAACATTATAGGTTGGCCTAACCTACCTTAAACATGCTCAGAACACCTACATTAGCCTATATTTGGGCCAAATCATCTAACAAAAGCCCATTTTATAATAAAGTGTTGAATATCGCTGTAATTTATTGAATACTGTACTGAAAGTAAAAAAACAAAACAAAACAAAACAAAACAGAAGTCTTATATGGGTACAGAATGGTTGTTAAGCATATCAAATGTTTACTCTCATGATCCCGTGGCTGACAGCCAGCTGCGGCCAGTGCCCAGCATCGTGAGAGAGGATTGGACAGCACATCACTTGCCTGGGCAAAGATCAAAATTCCAAATTCCAAGTACAGTTCCTATAGGATGTATATCGCTTTGACATGATTGTAAAGTCAAAAATTGTGGTAGAATGACTGTAAGTCAGGGACTGTCTGTACTAAAAAGGTGTCGTGTGGCAGGCTAGTGAACACTCTGTGTCAACAAAATGCTGGTAACAATAATAATTTCAGGTATTTTTGGAGCTTAACAGTAATCATATGTTCCAGTACCTAACAGATAAGATGTGCCTCACAAATTATATGTTAGTGATTATTATTTGTTAGTGATTATTAAATACATTCAACTGAGAATTTAAGATCTCATCAGAACTTTAGATAATTAGTTGATATCACTCACCCATATATATTATTCAATCAACATCTAGCTGGTGTTTTCAAAACACTGGAGATGCAGTATATGCCTGGCTTTTGAGTAACAATGATGGATCCAAATTTAAAAACAGGTAGAAGTAAATATTTATGGTGATAGAATATTGCTATTATAAGAATCACAACCAAATTAAGGTAGAGTAATAAAATATAAAGATGCTTAATAACTTTTTATTACGCTTAATTTACATTCCAATTTTTGTTGAGCTAAAGCTATGTCAAAGCCTTTATTTAAGCATAAACTTCTTTCTATTTTAAAAGAAAAAACATACATGTTTTTACTTATTCCAAGTTTTTGAAATTTCAATTTTAAGACATGCTTTCTATAGTTTGTGTAGCATACAATATGATACAAAGTTATTATTTTTTATTTTGTTTTTTTGTTTTTTTTTTTTTGGGAGACAGAGTGAGTGGAAGAGCGATGAAGAGAGAGGGAGAGAGAGAATATTAAGCATGCTTCACACCCAGCACAGCCCAACCTGGGGCTCGATCTCAAGACCATGAGATCATGACCTGAGCCAAAATCAAGAGTCAGATGCTTACCCAATTTGACTGAACCACCCAGGTGCCTCCAAAGTTATTTTTAATTAGTGTTTATATCATATAAGAACAATTCCTGTTTTTTTCCAAATGTTGATTTTTTTTTTTAAGCATAACATTTTACCAACTCTGTGGGTGCATTTTTGCTTGATTCATAGTTTGGATACTCTAAATCTTTATTTAAAGAATGAGTCCAAACAGCTCCACACACACATTACTATATGGAAGGAGGCTAATTGCATTTATATACTGAACATTCAGAAAAAGTAAACACTTTATGTATAAGTTTTTAAAAAAGAAAAGAAGAAACAAACCAAAAAGCTCTGACTTAGCAATATCTAAGAAATACTATTTTGCTATGCTCAGAGCCTAATGATTTTGCAGGGCAAATCTAGCTTTTTACTGAACCTGTTTCTATTTTTGTTCATTTTGTTATTTGGAGTCCTTTTTATCTACATTTAGAAGAAGCTTCTTTAAATCAAATTGCTGACCAAAAGGATCGGAGAAATAGTTTTTCATTCAAAGATAGGTCTGCACCAAACATTGTGCAGGGGAGCCAAGTTCCCCTAATGTTCTTTAGGTTCATGCCATGGTACTGCTTCAGAGATCATGAATTCAACTGTAAAATTATAGTTGAAGTTTAGCAATTCGTTTTCTTTGTAATCAATTATTTAACCAACACAAAATTCTGTTAAAGAAAAGCCCCAAAATACCTTTTTGTTACCAAAATCACAGAGCTAAATTGGTATATGTAAATAACATTCTCTTAATAAAGCCCAAGATGATACTTTTTATGCCTCAATAGAAAACCATCAAATTGACAAAGGTAATAATCTCCTGGGAAGAGCGGGGCTCAATCCCACAAACCTTGAGATGATAGACCTGAGCCAAAATCAAGAGTTGGACGCTTAACCAGCTGAGCCACCCAAGTACCCCCTTAATAAAACCTTAAAAAATGTAATTTGAGGATGGCTCAGTTTGTTAAGCATCCAACTCTTGATTTCGTCTCAAGTCATGATCTCACCGTTTGTGGATCTGAGCCCTATGCCGAGCTCTGTGCTGACAGGGTGGAGCCTGCTTGGAATTCTCTCTCTCCCGCTGTCTCTGCCCCTCCCCTGCTTGTGGTTGTTCTCTCTCCAAATAAATAAAATTATATATATATACATTTTTTTGAGACTCTTTTATGAGTCAGACTTTGTGCTAGTCCCTGAGGGTAAAATGAGCCACCCTAGTAATGATTCTCCATTTGTTTGACAGACAATGAAAACTGAATACAGGAATCTGCCATCACAACTGTGAGTGAGGTTTGGTTCTGGAAGCACAGCCAGGTTAGTTGTGCAGTTGAAGGAAGCTGCCCATTCTTTCCAGCAACGCTTAGTTACCAAGATCCTTTTCCTACTTCCCTGTGCCCAGACAAGCATCTTGTGTTTTTTGTGTCCTAAAGCAGCACAATTATACTCAGTATTCAAATGCTAAAACTTTTCCTTTTTCTTTGCATATGTATTTGTGCGTTTTCTGGGTTGTTTTGTTGAGATCCAGTGTTACTTCAGGCTCTTCAGCATTGGTCTTTAGAGTTAGCCTGTGGATTGGTAACAGGAGTGGGTTTGGTAGGGGAACCACTTCCAAGCCTTGGTCCATGTGGGATGGGCTGACGAAAGGGTTTGGGCTCCTCTGTTATTGTTCTTGTTAGATGATACTATACGTACTGTATGTTAATTTGAGATTTGTTTGGCAACACGGTTCCCTCATTGCACCTAAGGAAGATAATGGTAGTAAAAACAATGAACTTTCTGCATGTGTGTAGTATATGGTGTTATTTGTTCTGGTTCTCTGTCAATTAAAATCAATCTTTTCTACAATCTTCAAGGAATTTCTTAATAATTAGCCAATATCATTACAACTTTTTTTTTCTGCAAACTTATTCCTGCCATTTCATGTAATTCAATATGTAAAAGGAAGTAGACTCGTGTACTAATGTTTTGCTTTCATTATCAACCCATAAAATTCCTGTTTTTAATATTAAAAACATAATATGCTCCATTCTTATGAATAGACTGTGGATATTTCAAGAAAAGTGAGCTAATACAAAATTAAAGTCTTAAAAGTACATCTAAAAGTAATAAACAAAACACATATTAGCACAGACTTTAGTTTAGCTGCTTTTAGAATTAAATACCTAAGTAAGCATAAATAACAAATACATATTCTGTAGTTTTTTGATCATGCCTTACTGATAATGACTGAAATCAAACATCATTCTCTAAACTTTTTAATTTTTTTTCAATGTTTATTTTGGAGTGAGAGAGAGAGACAGAGTGTGAGCAGGGGAGGAGCAGAGAGAGAAGGAGACACAGAATCCCAAGCAGGCTCCAGGCTCTGAGCTGTCAGCACAGAGCCCAATGCGGGGCTCGAATGTCTATTTTTAAAAAAATAGCGTATATAGTGTGGCTAACACACCATAAAATAATCTGCAATGAGTCACACTTTTGTAAAATCCTTTGCCCTTGACTGCCAGAAGAACTAATAACTTGCTTCTGACCAATAGAATAAAGGTGATGGAATGACATCTCCTTGATTCGGTTCTGTTATTTGGCAAAGGTATAGGGTTGTCGCTCTCATGCTTACATTATGTCATATATGAGTCAGTGGCTAGAGCAGGACTGGCTATCCTGCTGGCTGTGAAGAAGCAAACTATTCTTTTGCAAACTGCCTTGGATAATTTCCTTATAATAATTATTCTCATTATTCATTATAAATGAATATGCAATATCAATTTTATTTTAACCTAATCTCTCTCAAGTCTTTCTTGATACATGTGGAAAACTAATCTATTTGTTTTAAGTAGTTTGAGTGATTTTCCATAAAGCGGCTTTTGTAATCATGTTAGTGAATTTACTAGAGGTTAGTAGTGTACTATAATTAAGAGAATCTAAAATGTAAATGAACTATATAAAGAAAGAGAGACTTGGGCAGCGGAGACCCAGATACTGTAGTTTGAAAACGTGGAACACTTGGAGTGCCTGGGTGGCTCAGCTGGTTAAGCACCAACTCTTGGTTTAGGCTCAGGTCATGATCTCACGGTTTGTGGGTTCAAGCCCCACGTTGAGCTCTGTGCTGGCACCACAGATCTTGCTTGCGATTCTCTCTCTCTCTCTCCACCTCTCCCCTGCTCTCTCTCTCTCCTCTCTAAAAAAGAATAAAACTTTTAAGGAATACTTGGAAATTTATTTTTAAAAAAGTAAAAAGAAAAGGTGGGACACCATTTTAAGCTGTGGCAAAAATTTTGGTTCCATTGTTGCTTCCTGACACAGCAAATGGGGGAAATTTTGCCAAGTAGTATGCTGATTCTTTCTTGTGAGTTTGTTTTTTTTTTTTTAATGAGCTCCCATAAAAGATGGATTAACTGACAATAGAGCTGACCTGTCTGTAAGAAAAAAGTGGGAATCGGGGCGCCTGGGTGGCTCAGTCGGTTAAGCGTCCGACTTCAGCTCAGGTCACGATCTCGCGGTCCACGAGTTCGAGCCCCGTGTCGGGCTCTGGGCTGATGGCTGAGAGCCTGGAGCTTGCTTCCGATTCTGTGTCTCCCTCTCTCTCTGCCCCTCCCCCGTTCATGCTGTGTCTCTCTCTGTCTCAAAAATAAATAAACGTTAAAAAAATTAAAAAAAAAGTGGGAAAGAAAACAGATATACTGATAGTTATTTAACCTGTGCCATATAGGACTTTTCACACATAATAATATGTCTAGAGAGAGTGTTGATGGGGCTGCCCCACCAAACCCATTAGGGATTTGGATACCTTCCCATCTTCATGCTGTGATCTCCTTAGTATGTGGGTATAATCTTCTTCTTTGCAAAGTCCCATATTTATTTTGAATTCCAGGCAAGAAAATAATAAGAAATGAAAAAGCCCAAAGGACATATACCACGTGGATCTATAATCTTTAACAGATTTCCCATTCACTTATTACTGCTTGCATCTTACAAGCTAGAAATCCCTCACATTGCTATCCTACTTACTAATAGGGCAGTTGGAAATCTATTTTCACCAGAAGATATTGTTACCCCAAACAAGTGTGTGGTTCTAAATTCATTTTCTTTGTGTATAACAAAAGGCTCACACTAGAACTATATAATGACTCATTTACCTCTAATAATCTACCTTATAAATATGTCTTTAGAAAGATCATATATATGAGAGAATGGTGGACAAAAAAATGAATAGATGTAATTTTAAAGAGTAAAATCAAAGCCAGTTACTTTACTAACTTCTGCAGTTAGGCAGATAATACTCTACCTTGGGTCACCATTAATTTTTATTCCCTAAATCCAGTTATTTCTAATAATGGTGTCATATTAAAAAAAAACACAATTTCAGGACCTCATTCATTGACCACTATTGATCAACAGACATAATCTAGTAATGCTTGTCCAATTTTTTCACTGCCTCAGCACATTTTAATCAACTGACCTTACCAAATTATCACTCTTCTTCTCTTTCTTCTGAGGTCTCTTTTCTCCTTACAGAAGCCTGTATTGCTTCTAGGTTTTTTCAGCCTCAACTTGTTTGTGCCTTCCTCTCTCACTGGAAAAACACCAAATCTGGTGTAACCTTGTCCTTTAACCCCCTACTTTGTTCCTAAACCCAAGTTATGAGAAAAACTTCATAACCATGCTGATCGGGCCCTTAGAAATATCTAGAATACTTATATATTTCCCTGGTCAGTTATACTTAAGGTAATTATTTCACCATTTTTATTTTTTTACTTAAAGCCTTCAAATATTTCTTTTCACTTTGAACTGATAACCTAGTGTCTCATTTTCCTGAGAAAGTAGAATTAACCTAATCCACAAAGCTGCTTCCATGCTGCTATGCATTAAAGTCTTATTACACCCAGACCAGCAGAGATATTCTGAAAATCTAAAAGAGTTCAGTAAGTTTGTAGTCAAAGCCCTCCGGTCATTGTCATGACAGTGAAAAACTGCATATTTATTACTATCACATCCAAGGTCCTAGATGAGCAGACAGCTGCTCTATGACCTCATCTGTGATGATCATCTATTGCTTATTCTGTTCTAGGCAATTGAACCTTTTTTGTTGTTTCTAAGCCATGCCAAGCTCATTTTAGCTACAAAATGTTTGCCCTTCCAGTCCCTCCTGCCTGCAACACATTTCATACTGATCTTTACATTGGACTTATTTTTTCTCATCATTTAGATCTCTACCAAATGACATCTTAGAGGTGCCCTCCCTGACTATGAAAATGACCCTGTCTCTGCTTCATTTTCCCTCAGAGCAATATCACTATCTGGAATTATGTTTTTGTTTCTTTATTTTCTCTCTCCCACTTTCAATGGGGCACAGGCTCTATCTTCTCTCACTGATCCTCTAATTTCTTTAATAGCACCTGACACACAACTGGCACTCAGTATATATTTCTCAAATGAGTAACAGTGATCACCAATAACAAAATAATGATTAAGATAAAAGACCTATTGTACAACAGCACAGACTATTCTAAGTGCTTTACATGTTTCAGTTCACTTAATTCTCAACACCACTCTTTGAGATGAGTGATTATTTCCACTAAATATCTGAGAAATAATAGTTTTGAAAATTTAAATAACTTGCCTTTTATCACATATAATGTTGAATTTCGTCTTCTGTCACTTCGGAAGACATCTTCATAAGCTTTTGATCATAAAGATTAAATCCTTCTAACCTGGTTCAATGAGTTGAAGAAGTCAAACAAGAGGATAACACTTTATGAGAAATATTTCTACTATAAATCTAAGGAAAGAAAGCATAGCTGGTCCTGAAACTTGGAGAAGGACCTTGACAGAGAAAAGCAATTCCAGAAATATTTAATGAGAATGGATCTCTTGGCATGGATGGCCAAGAAAACTAGCAGTAAAAATATTCAAATGTGTTTTTGTTCCATAATAAAATAGATTGTAGCTTTCCTCTATCTCTTTTAAATATTTATAAGAAACTTTCACATATAATAGTTTTATGTTAGTGGTCATTTGAAGGTAATAAGAAAAGGGCACTGAGGAGTTTCAGATGGGCGGTTAAGAGAAATGTTGATTTCTCATACCCTGTCCACTCGGAGGATGGGGCCAGTAAAACAGTCCTTCTAACATGTTCCAGAAGGCCAGCTATTTTTGACTTTCAAGAAGGTAAGCAGATGTACAAGTTGTGCCCATGAGTAATACTCTGGAGCCAAGTACATCAGGGAAATTGACTTTGGAGCAGACACTGAAATCCTCATATTCCAAATGATTATAGATGAAGGTGTTCCCTAAAGGGGCATGATAGCTCAATCTTGCTACATAAAGAAAAGGCCAAAGCTACTCAACCTACACTTGGGTTCAATCTGTTTAACAGAAGTATGGGGAGCTGATTATCTTTAAATTTCAAAACTTCTTACTAAATGTGCCATTTTACTTTATGGCTTTCCTTATGTTTTCTCTGAGTGAAAGATGAATTTAACTATTAAAATTTTGGCATTTCAGTCACACACAGGAGACGGCAATTTGTGCTAAGAATAATAAATGTGGGTGAGGGCTATCCAAGTGGATGGAAGTTTGGGGAAGAAAAGCAGGTAAAAGTAGGATGTGATGTTTAGGGATAAATTTAGTAACTTTTCTTTTAATTTTTTATTAAAATTATTGTATATAATGTAATTTTATCATAGTATAAAAATCAAGAATATTTTTGAAATGGGGCACCTGAGTGCCTCAATCAGTTAAGTGTCTGACTCTTGATTTTGGCTCAGGTCATGATCTCACGGTTCGTTAGATCGAGCCCCATGTCAGTGCATAGTCTGCTTGGGATTCTCTCTCTCCCTCTCTGTTTGCCCCACCCCAATCTCTCTGTGTCTCTCTTTCAAATAAACAAATAAACTTAAAAAAATAATATTTTTGAAGTTAATAACAAGCGTATTTTGACCAATTATCAGAGAGCAGTTCAAAGCAGTAATGTCTTTTTTCATGTGGACCAAACATCTTTCCTTTTCTTTTCTTTTTAATGTTAATTTATTTATTTTGGGTAAGAGAGAAAAGGGGAGAGTGCATGAGTGGCGTGTGGGGCAGAGAAGAGGGAAAGGGACGATTAATCAGTCTCTGCGATGTCAGCACAAACCCAACTCGGGACTCGATTCCATGAACCATGAGATCATGGCCTGACCCAAAACTAAGAGTTGGATGCCCAACAGAATAAGCCAAATAGGTACCCTTTTTCTTGTTTTTTAATCATGCAGACCAAACATCTTTCATTTTCAAAACTCCTTACGTTTTTGTTTTGCGAACCAAAAAGACAGAATAAGGAAGTTGCATTATGTAAAGACAAAAAAAAAATAAATACATAACTGGAACTAATTCTTATATGGCACCTCTTATATACTGTAAACCCTAAAATTATTATTTATTTTAACTTTTGAGAGATGTTGCTATTTTAATTGCTTTTAGATAATAAATCAGTTAGGCTTTAAAATGATAAGTAATTTGTAAAATGTCACTGAGCTGAAATTATCAAGATGTAAAGCCTGATTGGGTTCCTATTCATTCCTCTATAACAACATTTCTCAATATTTTATGGACACTGTATCCAGTTGTTAACGGAAGTAGAGAGTCACTTTTGACATTGTCAAATCCTGAAATGTGATAACACTTTTTTTTCTTTTTTGCCTCCTAAGTAGTGGATGTTACAAATATCCTTGACTTTCCACTTCTAATGCTCATTAAATTATATAAAACTTCCAGTTTTTATTGCACGAATTTCTATTCTATTCCATTTTTCTCGGTACCTGTAACTTTTAAAATTTCTTGAAAAAATCAGTGAGTTAAAAAGTTAGATCTGAGCTAGCCACTGTATTATCACTGAAATATCGATAGTCTTTATTTTGAAATGAATTTTATTATATATTGAGGAAAATCCAGAATTTAAGGACAACTTATTATGGAGTCTGGAAATAATAAAGGGGTTATGTTGTGGGGTACAAAGTAAATCTTCCTTAGTTATTCAATAGTGTCTATAGTATACACAATCATATGAGTATAGTGTAATAAAAAGAACCTCACAAAGTGTAGTGAGGTCCATCTTACCCAATCTTTTTTTTTAAATTTTTTAAATGTTTATTTATTTTTGGGAGAAAGAGAGAGAGAGAGAGAGAGAGAATGAGTTGGGTGAGGGGTAGAGAGAGAGGGAGACACAGAATCCAAAGTAGGCTCCAGCCTCTGCAGAGCCTGACGTGGGGCTTGAACCCACGAACTGAGAGATCATGACCTGAGCCAAAGTTGGACACTTAACCAACGAAGCCATCCAGGTGTCCCCATCTTACCCAATCTTTAATTAGAAATAAGAAAATTACGTGTTATTAAGCAGCTACATCTATCTATCTATCTATCTATCTATCTATCTATCTAATAACTTATATCAATGCATATAAAATTATCAGCCTCAAAGGGAAATGTAGAATTTAAAATTGTCACTTTCTGATATACAAGTGAATTCACATAGAATGAGAAACTACTTTGCTTTGTTTGATTCTGAGATTAACAAAAACACAGGAAGTTTACTCCATCTCTCACTGTGCCTCATCCCTGTTTCTTTCCCTAGTGACAAACCAGAAACTAAATTAACACATATTTGCTTTTTGGTAATTCATTGGTTTGATTTTACGCTCTCATAAATGCCTTTGGTATGTTCCTGGACATATCTAAGTAACTGTGCCATAACAGCTCTGTCACAATAAAAGAGAGCCCCCATCACTGTGCTCTGGTGCAGATTGAAAGTGAAGCTCCATCTTGACTAGTTTATAGGCATGAACTGCAACACTTTCCCCAGGATTTTCTGCAAGAACTAGAGATAATGATGCATAATAGACTTAAATTTGATAAGTAAAGATACAGGAAATATGCCATATTATCTTTTCATTTGTTTGTTTTGATTATGATTTATTTACCTAATAAGTAAAATATTCATTCTACCAAATTCCTAGCTAAACCTACTGGTGCCAATTATATGCAATAAATAGTGTGATAAGTAAAGCATCATTATCTATGTGTATCTGTTACCTATCTATCTAGACCTATGTATGTGATACATACGTGTGTGTGTGTGTGTGTGTACACTAAAACACGTATGGGTGCTGTGAATTTAAACTATAAGTTGAAGAAATAACACCTGATGTTAGTGACCTTTTTTACCATCGATGAGAAATAAAATGTGCGATAACTGGCAAGACAAGATGGTATAGTATACAGAAAACACCTCCAGTGACTCATAAAAGAGAAATTACGCTCATAAATTAGTATTATTACAGCAAGTTATCCATATTCAACATTACTTTGAAAAAAGACAAGATTTTTATTTTTACAATTTAAATGGGAAGACGTTCAAGAAAAATAAGTATAGAATTGAACATGTTTACCTAAATTAAGAAAGATAAGAAGAATTTTATCTTGACTAGAGGAGATTCTTCTACGGGGAAACAAAGGATTAAGTGGGTCCAGTTTATTGAGAACCTTAACCATGGGAATTGAATAAAAAGATAAGTAGATAAAAATATCTTTGAGTAAAAATCAAATTTGGTTAAAAATTCTCTTAGATTTTACTAGATGCATTCTAAATTTATCTTTGAATATTCTTAAAATAATGTACATAATAATGTATAAAGTTATCACAGTAAATATGTGTAAGTTAAAAATGCATAACCATATTATGTATAAATAAAACATATGTCAGTTTTAGAAACAAATTCTAACAAACAAACCTGATGCTTGAATTTGGTGTTTACCCCTAATTCCGAAAGGAAAGGTTTACATTATTTTAAAACAGCAAGTAAAGGGTGTTGTGGGTTATAAAAACAAATATTTCTGCTGCTCAGCAAGAAGTCTGAGAAACTCTATTCACTCTGCCACTTTTTGCCCAGGGTTTGTATGAATTGCCAATTTCCGCATCCATCTAGAGATCTCACTTGTCAGAAGCAGGAAGGTGACTTGGCTGGTGGAACTATATGAGCTCCTGGTAGGTTTAGGGCCTTCAAATAAGATGTACTTGTGAACAGAGATTAAAAAAAATAGTCCCAGTAGTCACATATGCTAGGAATTTAAGTTTTTATATAAATATTTTGCTCTACTTGCCAGAAAAATTAGAAACAGGGTAACAAAAAGTCATGCGAAATGAACAACCAATGAGAAAAAGAAATCTGGGTGAGATTAAGAGATTAAAATGAGGGGCGCCTGGGTGGCGCAGTCGGTTAAGCGTCCGACTTCAGCCAGGTCACGATCTCGCAGTCCCGGAGTTCGAGCCCCGCGTCAGGCTCTGGGCTGATGGCTCAGAGCCTGGAGCCTGTTTCCGATTCTGTGTCTCCCTCTCTCTCTGCTCCTCCCCCGTTCATGCTCTGTCTCTCTCTGTCCCAAAAATAAATAAACGTTAAAAAAAAATTAAAAAAAAAAAAGATTAAAATGAAACTAAAGACACAGAAGTAAAATGAAAATGGGAGGCAGCAGAGAGTAAAATGAGCTCATGGAAGTTTTAATGACTGATGTTAACAGCCTACTTGAGAGTCTCTTTAAGTGTACAGAAACAAGCCAAAGAGCTGAAAATTATGAGAGAAGAGATGCAGGAACAAAGAGCCATCTGGAAATTACAGGTGTTTCATAGAAGTAATCGGGATACAAACTAAAATCACACTTGGAATTGAAGGAAATTTTACTGGGCTGAAAATAGCACTAAGTATGCAAATTTAAGTAAAATTGAAATTTATAAAAATAAAACAGAACCAGATGCATTCTGGGCACTTCTGTTTCTTGAAACATAGCCAACTCAATCATCAGAAAACACAATTGCTTCAAAAGTTCTAGAAATTCTTAAAGAAATACCAGAAACATGTTTTAGATATAGTTGGCCATGAAATTTTATAAGAAAAAAATCTTATGAATAAACAGCAACCACGACAAAAATTGGAAAACAAGAGCTGGTCTTTCAGTTGTACTGACTGTTACGTGATGACTGCCAACACACCAAATGGAATTTCAAAAGTAAATATTTTTAATGAAATGTAACATACACAAAGGTGCAATAATTTACAAATTTTCTCAAAGTGGAATAAACCCACTAAACTACTACTCTGATCAAGAAATTAAATATTACATGGGGCACCTAGGTGGCTCAGTCAGTTAAGCGTCCAGCTCTGGCTCAGGTCATAATTTCACGGCTCCTGGGTTCGAACCCTGCATCAGGCTCTGTGCTGACAGCTCAGACCCTGGAACCTGCTTCAGATTCTGTGTCTCCCTCTCTCTTTGTTCCTTCCCTACTTGCACACACATACTCTCTCTCTGTCTCAAAAATAAACATTAAAAAAAAAGAAATTGAACATTACAAGCTCTTCACATTCTACAGATCACTTTTTTCAAGGATATTTTTTTCTTCTTAAATTATTAAAAATATTCATAATGAAAAAGATACAAGTTCAAAATTCAAATTGAGTTTTAGGCCTTTCAAAAAGTTCCATTTTCTTTTCATAATCTTCGTTTAATTTTCCTGGAATTTTGGAATTAATTCACAAAACACAAAAGCCAAGAAGATCATATTGAGTTATTTACAAACATTCCTGTAGACTTTTGATTTTTTAATTATCATATGGAATCTTCAGCTTATGATGTAACACCATATAGAAAAGTAGTACTTTACCAAGATTTGTTTCTTCACAACATGATTAATATATCTTTTATTTATATTAATTTATATTATATTAATTTGTATTAATATAATTTATAATATTGTAACCTTTGTTAATATATCTAACAATTTCAACAAAAAATAGTAAAATAATAGGCAGACAGCAGAAATCCAGAAAAAAATATATACCTTTCAATAAATATATGACCATTAGTATGAGGAACAAATACATTCATTTTGGAAAGTGTTTCAATGAGTTAGGCTATTGGGTTTCATTTTTATATAAAATTCTGTTCAAAATATTCAACACTGTTGTTAAGAGAATAAACCCTTAACCCAAGAAATTTATAGATGAAAAGTGAACTAGAAATGTGAGAAAGTACTGAGAAATTTTACTACAACTGACAATCCTGGTTAGATGAAATATGAAACAAACAAACAAACAAAAACAACAATAAAGAGGAAAACACCTCACATGTTGATTAGCCACAATGAATCATGGAAAAGCATTACTCTTTCTGTTCTTAATATTTTTTTAAAAAAAATTTTTTTTTTCAACGTTTATTTATTTTTGGGACAGAGAGAGACAGAGCATGAACGGGGGAGGGGCAGAGAGAGAGGGAGACACAGAATCGGAAACAGGCTCCAGGCTCCGAGCCATCAGCCCAGAGCCCGACGCGGGGCTCGAACTCACGGACCGCGAGATCGTGACCTGGCTGAAGTCGGACACTTAACCGACTGCGCCACCCAGGCGCCCCTGTTCTTAATATTTTTGAGGGTACATAAAAGGGATCTGTGAGCTCAGAGGCTCCATCTAAAAGGGGGAAATTGATGAAGAGTTTTAAGAAAATTGGAGGTATGGGGAGGTATGTCATAGAAAAAAAGCATACATTTAGAAAGATCTCTGTTGGGGCACCTGGGTGGCTCAGTCGGTTGAGAGACCAACTCTTGATTTCAGCTCAGGTCATGATTCCAATGTCGTGGGATCAAGTTCTTGCTGACATGGAGCCTGCTTAAGATTCTTTCTCTCTCCTTCTGCCCCTCCCTCCTCTTTCTCTCTAAAATAAATTAAAAAAAAAAATGTAGAAAGATCCGTATTTGGAATTTCAGTAAAACTCAATAGTAACACTTTATTTTTAGTAATTTATATTTTAACTTTTTAAAACAAAGGAAGTAGGATGAGATGGAAATACATAGAATATAATGAAAAAGGAGTGCAAGGGAGCTGAGAGACTTAGAAAAACATAGGACTCCTTTGACTAGGTGTAAAGTTGAGGACCCAAGAAACAATAACATAATTTAAACTTCCATTTGTAACTGTAATACACAAAACTGACAATGCTGAAATTATCATTAGAATTGTGTAGAATAAAATGAGAATGTTTACATGATCATGATTTACTAAACACAACCTTATTCTGGTGAAATTATAAAACTTTAAAGCAAAGAAAGAATCCCACAAATAGACCAGCCAATGTAATTCATAAAACAAACAAAATGTGCTTGCTGTATAAATAAAAGCAAGCAATTACAAATTGGTCATTATGTCACCTGAAGCTAACAGAAAAAACAAACAAATGGAATGAAAATAGTTTTGAGAGAAAAACTTTATAACTGGCAAATTTTATGTCATCAATTTATTGTTCATATATACCAGCAACGGAAGGAAAATGTTGAATAGAGAACCTTGAATATAAAAGGACTTAATAAACAGGAAAACCGGAATGCTTCCTAAAAATAAGTTACTCCACATTAGAATCTTAGGAAATACAGTGAGTCAATGTAGATAACTCAAAAATTAGGAAACAGTAGAAAAAAACCAATTAATGGGCACTACTGAACAAAAGTTAAAAAAGTAGATACAGAGTTGAAGCCAATTGTACTTTCATTGATGAGTACTGAAATGTTTCAAATGTTTCAAATAATTTAAAGATAAATTATGTAATTTTAGGTGAGAATAATTTAAAATCCATTAATGTGCATTGAAAATGAGTGTGGCAACAGTATAAAGAAATGTTGGCGGGGCACCTGGGTGGCTCGGTCGGTTAAGCGTCCGACTTCGGCTCGGTTCATGATCTCGCGGTCCGTGAGTTCGAGCCCCGTGTCGGGCTCTGTGCTGACCGCTCAGAGCCTAGAACCTGTTTCAGAGTCTGTGTCTCCCTCTCTCTCTGCCCCTCCCCTGTTCATGCTCTGTCTCTCTCTGTCTCAAAAACAAATGTTAAAAAAAAAATTAAAAAAAAAGAAATGTTGGTGAATCCCTATCACTTCAGAAGGGGAAACAATAAATACTTTACATTATGACATTAATAAAATAATATACTTCAATTATTTTAAAAATATTGATAAAAATTAAAGCTAGTTATCCACCAGATTATATAGGAAAATATACAAAGCTATAGGAAAATGCCAAAAGATGAACAAAAATTTAAAGGAATTATTATGAAAACAGCCATATAAGTCATGATTGGATTTTAGGAGATCCAGAGAAAATATTTTATAATTCAGTAAAAACAGGTTCTTAATATAACTTAGACATTAAACAACTTATCTATATGCAAGATCGAACTTGTCAAACTCCAAGGCCAGTCGTTCTTGAGGACTCAAAATTTGTTTTCTTATTTTCTATTAACATTGGAAATAAGGAAGTGTATATATCAATATACTGATGGAGTCCAGCTTGTTAACAATGAACTAATTTTTGCTTAACTTACATGGGCCATTATTCTTAGTATATTAAATTTTCAGTGTTTTATATAAAGTACTTTTCTGTTGGTAGAATTTTAAATCATATTTCACTAACGTCTTCTTACAATTTTTGTATTTTTTCAGAAAATATATGTGCATCAAAAATATCACACAAAAATGCTGATCAATAATCTTTGCTTTATAATGCATAATGATGTATTATCCTTGCTTCTGTCAGTTTTAGTATTCCTAAAATTCAAGTCTATAATATATTCAGAATTTTTTTTATTTTGCACAAACACATTTACATTTATTTAAATAATTGAGTTATCTTACTATAATTGTTTGTAATATATGGTCATCAACATCTCAGTGAAGTCATAGTTTAGATACTTAATTCGAATCTATTTGTAACAGACTCCTAATGCCCCATACATTAGGGGTTATTAATTCAGTGACTACTATATACAATTGTCAAGAATGTATTAAAATATTAGATTGAAGTTTTCATGTTTCACACTTAATTCATGTCATAAATACATGTATCTATATATAATGCTCTTGTAGATTTCAGTAATTTTGCTCTAAGCCCTCCAGACTCCAGGTGCTCATCACTGATGTATGCTTCAGGAGAGAAAATATGTACGATTATTTTAATCGCCATGAGCAATCATTGACTAATTTGCGATATGCTGACAGAATGCCATAATAGTGTATCTGCAAAATCATGCCTTCTCACCTGAACCTTTTAATCCATGCTTTGCCAAATTTATTTTCCCCTCCTAGTTTTGTTTTTTTTTTCTGTATTACACATTCTTAAGACTGAAGTGGGGGAATAGTGATATCTATTTGTAACATGCTGAAAATAATGACTTCAGTCATCATCATCTTTTGTCTGTTTTTCACCAGTTTATAATTTTGGCTCACTATGCAGTAATGCAAAGGAATTCAAGAACGGATCCTGAAATAGTATCTTTTCACATCAAGTCTTCCTGCTGTGATAGTGGAGACATTTGTCCCCAAGAGGTTGTTTTTTCCTATCTTGCTGATGATGAGGTCTTTGGGGCCTCTCTATTTAGACTACTGCTTCAATCTTAGCTTTTGCTGGACGCCTAGCATATATGAATAAAGTGCCAGCTGGCGTAAAATTCTTTAACTAGAAATACTGTTTCAAACCATCTGGAGTCTACAACTATAGAGTTGGATTATTCTGGCAATTTCTAATTGAAGCTGCTTATCTTGATGAACAGTGCTCCTCAAAATCATGTTGTGACCCATTGCCTATTTTGTGTCTAGTTTTTTTTTTACTATTAACTTTTCTATGTTGGAATTATTTTTTCATTTTAATAATATAAAAGAAAAGGCGTGCCTGGGTTGCTCAGTCGGTTAAGTGTCTAATTCTTGTTTTCTGTTCAGATCATAATCTCATGGTTCATGAATTCGAGTCCCCCACATCAGGCTCTGAGCTGACATCACAGAGCTTCCTTGGGATTCTTACTCTCTCCCTCTCTTTCTTCCCTTCCCCAGCTTGTGCACTCTCTCTCTCTCTCTTTCTCAAAATAAATAACCAAACTTAAAAAATAATGTAAGAGTTGTATAATTTAGTAGATTAAAAAAGCAGGATAGGAAGATTCAGAAATGCCACCTATGAATCCTGGCTCTTCCTCTGATGCATTTTATCATAAAAGGAGAAGGAAAACTTGGGACACATTTTTATTAGCCTATTCTGTGTTAGAGAGTTCTGAGATGCCTTATGCTAATGTCTAAGATACCTAGAGTGCACCTGTTTAGATTAATTTATTTAACTCCAGCAACAATTCTGTGAAAAAACCCCCATTTCACAGATAATTAAGGGAATATTCACAATTAGGAGTAAATGACTTGTACCTAAAATGATGGGACCAGAATTAGTGAATGTATATGTAGGTAATCTGAGTAGAGACCATATATATATTCTTAAGACTAAGATATCCAGCCTGACATATTTTCTCTTCTTTAGCACTCATAATAACATTAAAGATGGTTATTATTATTAACATTTCATATTAAGAAACCAGAGTTTAAGTGGCATGCCATTTAAAATGAACTGATTATCATACTCTACCTAATATGCATTTTCCCCCTTAATTGCCTGCTTATTTACTGATGCTACTCTTCACCCAGTTTGACCAAGACAAAATTTGAAAGTCATCTATTACCGGATTCTGCCAATTTTCATTCTTTATATATTTATTGAATGATTGTTTACCACATGGCTGTTTTATTCCAGACATTGAAAAAGATAACTCAGTGGTTCAAAAGTAAATATGTTTAAACTATATTCAAGATATCCATATAATAAAAAAGCAAACAGATCTTCAGTTGCACACAGTCTTAGTTTAAATAAAAAAAAAACCCTCTGAGAAACCTGAAAGAAGTGAAGAAGTAAACCATGTGACTTTCTTTACAATTCTCCAATTAATGCACTTTTCCTTATCTCTGCTACTATTAACCTTATTCGATAGTACATATCTGGGGCACCTGGGTGGCACAGTCCATTTCATCTAATTCTTGATTTTGGCTCAGGTCATGATATCATAGATTCGTGGGTTCGAGCCCTGTGTACGGAGTCTGCTTAAGACTCTCTGTCTGCCTCTCTCAGGCCACCCCCCAAATAAATAAACATTTTTTAAAAAAAATAGTACACATCTCTGGGCATTCCCTTTCTCATCATTCTTCATTTAGAGTTGAAATTAGAAATTAGAGTTGAAATTAGCTGCATTTAGAGTTGAAAATTTCATTTGTCACCTCTCAAGTAAAGTCCTTCAATAGTTCCCAATAAAATGAAGTCTAAGTCCTTTAATAAAGCATAACTAGAACACCTTTATTATAGTATATAAGAAACTATCTGTAGAATATTCCTGATAACTTCATGCTCTCTCTTTTCTTTTTTTTTAAGTTTATTTATTTTAAGAGAAAGAGAGAAAAAGAGATGGATCACAGGAAGGGGAGGGGCAGAGAGAAAGGAAGAGAGAGAATCTCAAGCAGGTTTCACACTGTTAAGGCAAAGCCAGACGTGGGGCTTGAACTCACATACCGTGAGATCATGATCTGAGCCGAAATCAAGAGTAGGAGGCTAACCAACTGAACCACCTGGGTACCCCATACTCTCTCTTTTCAACCTACACATGACTAGTATCTCTACCTCCCACAGGACTCCTTCTAGCTGTCCTTGTCTCTGGGAAGATTTCCTAGACAAGGCTTGGTATTTCCTCTTACCTAAGAAATACCTTAGGAATTTCAAATGAAAACATATACTAAGCTGTAGGATCCTACATATTAATTTATCTTCCTTCCTCAATATTGAGGGGAGGATCCGTCGCCTTTGCATGAAATGTAATGTTTTCCTTATATCCCTTATTTATTAAATAATTGTGGTAAAGAAATAAATGAGATGACAATGAAACACAGTTCTATATTTACACTATTAGCAAATGTGAGAGTGAAATTGGAACTTAGATTAATCACAATCTAAACTATATGGTCTTTCTACTAGATCATAAAGATTCTGGGAATACTATTTTAAACTATTCGTGTTTGTTAGGCCCATGTATATATCTATTTCTTTTCTACAGAGATGTAAACATATGTAATATTTAAAAACCCTACACAGGCATCGAAAGGAAACTTTTCCTGTGAAGGATTTAATTATTAATTATGAACACAGTTCACCAATTATCATTAGATGCATACGGGTTATTGCTTGCAACCATTCGAATTGAGAAACTAGAAAAGTATGAGGTAGAAACTTGTGCATTACCAATTAGTTACAACCATATTATTTATGTTTTTCTCATATTTTTATTCTAAAGTCACATAGAGAAAGATATTTATTATTCATTCACTGCCTCCTACTTGCACAATTGCTATTTTAAGATTAAGTCTACTTAACACAAATTATTGTATCAATAAATGCTGCTCACAGAATCTGTTCACATTGCCAAAGGCTACCCTTTGTGTCCCTGAAAACATATTTGTAGTAATAGTATTTTAATCCACAGGCCCTTATGACACAAGTACTAAAGAAAGAAAAGGATTCTGCTGACAAGAGTTTCAAGGCAACTTCCCATACAAATGGGGAAAAATGAATAAAGTAACCATGGATTTGTTGAGTTTACATAAGATAAAAATAACACACACACATACACACACACACACACATATATATATAATGTATAAATATATATAATAAAGAAGTCTTCATTAATTAGGTAATGAATCCAAAGGAAGAGCATTTGTCTTCTGTCTACAAACTGTGAACTCTGAGAATGAATAAGTTTTGGGAAAAGTGAAAAATGAATGGTAAAAAAGGTACAAAATACATCACATTTTCAACCACATCAGCAGTGTGAAGATAGGGTGCCCTAAACAATGATATCTATATTAGCACAATATGCAATTCTAATGTTCAAAACACTACATTGATATTTTTAAAGCCGTAAGTTAACTCTTCAACAGAGAAAAGTGTAATAAAAATATTACCAAAAAAAAAAATTTTCTTATACTGTTGCCACTACTGGAAAAGCTGCCCACTCACTCTCTCAGTCAAAATTGTATTCTTTGTGCGTCTCCTGGGTTACTATAACCCCAAAGACTGCTGATGGCTACAACCAGTAGCAAGCTCTCCCTTTCTTTCTTTCCTTCTTTCTCTTTCTTTCTTTCTTTCTTTCTTTCTTTCTTTCTTTCTTTCCTTCTTTCTCTTTCTTTCTTTCTTTCTTTCTTTCTTTCTTTCTTTCTTTCTTTCTTCTTTTATCTTCCTTCCTTCTTTCCTTCCTTCCTTCCTTCCTTCCTTCCTTCCTTCCTTCCTTCTTTCCAAACTTCCAAACTTCCTTATTTTATTAAGTTAACATTTTCCAGTCTGTGTTATTTGTGATGTGTCAAAGCTTGCATTTAGAACTGTCAACTACATGAAGACAATACTCTGTCTTTTCTGACTTTAGAATTTAAAAATATTAAGTACATGGGGCACCCGGGTGGCTCAGTTAGTTAAGCGTCCAACTTTTGTCTCAGGTCATGATCTCATGGTTCTTGAGTTCGAACCCCACATGGGCCTCTGTGCTGACAGCTCAGAGCCTGGAGCCTGCTCCAGATTCTGGGTCTCCCTCTCTCTCTGCCCCTTGCCTGCTCACACTCTATCTCTTTCTCTCTCTCCCCAAAATAAACGAAACTTAAAAAAAATTAAAAACACTAAGTGTACTATTTTGGAAATCACACAAAGAAATAAAAACATCAGATAATTTAATTGAATAGGATCATAGTCTCTAAGTTCCCATCATAACTGTAGCATCCAAATGTTGTTATTTAATGCTGACCAGTGATATTGACCTAATGCACAACTATGGGTAAAGGGGTTATAGTGGATTGGTATTGGAAAAACATTTCTTATGGGTCTATTATATTTCTGCATGCCACACAAGCAGAGATACTGGCTCTTGGTTCCACATAAACTTTGGTTATATAGAAAACAATCTTGAAATATAGAAACGATATTTACTTCTGGGTCATAGGGAATACAAATAAGGTGAAATCAGACTCTTCCCACATCTTCCCAGTTGGGTACTGGAATATCTGGAAAGCAACAAGAAAGTTATTGAAAATCGTGATAGAAAGCATTGTGCACAAATTGGGTCATATTCATGCCTATTGAAGTTGGTAAAATGCTTCTAAAATAATGTAAATGCTGAAGAAGTATCTGAATTTAAAATATTCAATTGATACTTATTAAAATTACAGAAATATAGCCCATAAGAAGGAGAATGATGCCAATATTTTACCATTCAAAATGAAGCCTTTTTCCTCAGTTTTAGCAAATGAAATAATCATAAATAGATAAAGTATAACAGGCACTAGTTTAATTTCTTACTTTGCCAATGCAATATATTTAAAACACTTCTTCCTTCATCTCACTTGGATAAATTATTAAGTAGAAATGTCTTAAGTTTATTATTAACATTACTTTTTTGTACATCAGATATTCTAACTCGTTCATCAACTTGAATTGTGATATTTTACTGAAGACTTTTTTATACAAATTTTTCCATCATAGATCCCGTTTTTAATTCAAGCATGAAATCAAAAATATTGTATTAGTACTTCTAAATAATTTGCTAAGGACCAAGTTTGTTTTCTTTTTTCTTTTTTTCTCCCAACCTAAGACAAAGTCACGTACCATCAAAATACTCTTAGATCTTATTATTTATCAGTAATGAACTCACAACAATTATTATTTCAAAACATTGTTTTTTCATTAAATAGGTATATTATATGTTGCTTTTATGTCTTCACTATTATTTAGAATTGGGATAAGCTCTCAATACATTTAGAAAATGTATCCTTTATCAAAAGGGACTTTCTGAGAACTTCTCTCCCACCAGAACTAGAGGAGATGAGACAACATAAAGACAAATAAGAAAGCAGCCTGTACAATACAAGTACCGTTAAGTTTTATTTGCAGGGGCGCCTGGGTGACTCAGTCGGTAAGTGTTCGACTTCAGCTCCGGTCTTGATGTAGCGGTTTGTGAATTCGAGCCCCACATTAGGCTCTGTACTGAAAGCTCAGAGCCTGGAGCCTGCTTCAGATTCTGTGCCTCCCTCTCTCTCTGCCCCTCCCCCACTCATGCTCTCTCGCTCTCTCTCTCTCTCTCTCTCTCTCTCTCAAAAATAAATAAACATTAAAAAAATAAGTTTTATTTGTGGCCAAATAATATTGAATCAATTTTTTGTAAATTTTCAATAAATACTTTAAAAGAAGAATTTTACTAGGACACAGAATTTATTATACACCTTGAAATTTTACTTTATTGATTATGATATTTAAGTATTTCCCTGCCTATTTTATTTCAGATATTTGTCTGCTAGGACTAAGAAAGTTATATTAAAGTCACATGTTACTAGTGTGTTTCCAGCTAACTATAATTGAATTCTTGCCATTTATGTTATATGAAATTCACTGCTATGTAACTAGTTCAAAGATTTGATGATTAACATCTTCATAGTGAGTTATAGTCTCTAACATTAAGAGTTCTATTTACTGTTTTGTTTAATGTGTTTTTTTCTTCTTTATGTCTAATATTACAGCATTCTCTTTGCTTTTCTTTTTGCCTGAATGTACCTTTGATTATCTTTTTATTCTCAAGTCTCCTGATAACTTAACTTTAGGTGTGGTATGGAGCATTCATTGAGATTTTGACCTGTAAATCAATCTGAAAATATTTTTTTTCTTATAAGAGAAGTAAGCTAATTTTTTTCTTGACATAAAAAACATTTTTGAACTCCTTTCTGTCATATTAATTCAACTTTACTGTTTGTGTGTATTATTCTTTACATGTAGAACATATAAGTATCAATATACACATATTTCTAAGTGGCTCTTCTGATATTTAGAAAAGTATTTTTTTTTTCTTATGGTGACCTTCTGTACCTATAGCTTAATATAAAACCATGTGTGTCCTCCTTTTCTAGAAGTGTCTATTGGTTTCCTTTTGTAAACAACAAGATTTGGCTTATTTTTTATTCCCTTTTCTCTCGAATTCTTCCAATACAAAATCAATGTGAGTATCTATTTTAGTGTACTTTGTTGGCTCTTAAATAAGCTTAATTTCTATTTCCTGATTTGTAAGAGAAACAAAAATGCATTAACTAGAAAGAAAAAAAAATGGGAAATTTTAATAAATTGTACTTCGTTAAATTAAGAACTCCTGTCCACAAAAATAAAATAAAATAACAACATTACTTAGGCAATCCATAGAGCTAGAGAATATATTTGAAGGACTTTTAGTCAACAAAGGAGTTATAGTATCTCTATATGTAGATAAATGATTTATACACAGATGGATAGGTTAGATGGATGAAGGGATAGATAGATAGATGATAGATAGATCCTACAAGAAAAAGAGAAGATAATGAAAGAGAAATTAATAGACAAATGGGTAGGAGAATTAAAAAGCTACCTTACAAAATAACATATCCAAACAGTCAGTAAAAATGTGGAAGGATGCTCAACCTCTTTAGAAATCAGGAAATTAAAACTACCATGAGATATTACTACCCCATACTATCAGGAGGGAAATCTTTATTTTTGTTTAAGTTTGACTAGGCCAAACTTGACTGACTTGATTTTGCCAATGAAATGTGAGCGGGAGTAATATGTATAAGTTCCTTGCAGAAAGTTTATAAATCTTTATTTGATTCATTATACCATTGAAGCTTCTCGTTGGGTCTACATCAGCCCACCTTTGAAGAACTGCAATGAATAAAGCCTCCCAGTGACATGTTGAATCTGTAGTTTGAGCAAGAAATAAAGATTTGTTATGGTAAGAGAAATTCTTTAACATACTTATGCTGTTTCAAGAGGCAAAAATGAACTAATCAAAGACTAACATTGTTCAGGAGGTCTTTGCAAAAAGAAAGCCGAGATGCTTCATAGTGGGGGAAGGGGGGGAGACCTGAAAACTGCTTGATGTAATCCTACTGAACCAAGGGTTAAATCAATAGATGCTGCTGAGTCAATGCTTTGACCAGAGTCATTGTGTCATATTGCTTCAACGACAACTCTTGGAGTCCAATCTATGGACCCATCATACCATTATGGTGCTCCTTTACCATAAATGATAACGTGGAAGGAGAGGATTGGAGGCCATTTTTCTGCTACGTAGTTTAGCTGAAGCTTTAAGGCTAAGGCTTATCCCTAATGCTACTGAGGGATGAGGTTACATTTTGCCAAGTGTGCAGTATATAAATCATAGAGCTTATATATAGAGGTTCTAATATCACTGTCTGAAATCTGGCCCTGATATGTCACTGAGCACTACCCTACCCCTGAGAGAAACTTGCACCTGCCTTTTTTCTCTCTGAAAGTTTCTCCCAGTAAAACTGTCCCTGGCTTTTGTACTTCCTGTCATAGGCCCTTGATTGCTTGCTAATTGGTGGTACCTACCATGCCTTTTAGAAAGCAGTCATATTTGCGTGAAAAATAAATTATACCAGACTAGTACTAACCACCCATTCATAGACTGGGTTGACAGATCCCTAATGGTATATATTTCCTAAAACTATCTGTACCCTTAATGGCTACTTCCGGCCATGTCATAAGGATCAGGAAATCAAATAATGGATCAGTGTCTGGAATACTACTTCTGAAGTACAGGATACACAAAGCCTAGGTGTGCCTCTTCCGTCACTCTTTTGCCCCCTTTCTTGACCCTTTTAAGCCTTTGAGAAGTATGAACTGAAGCCCAGAAGTGTTGGATCACCAGATGGAGGCCCTATTACCTTCTGATTTCCTATTGTTGACCAACCCAACAAGAGCTACTTCCATTGTCTTTGCCCTACTGTATGTGTTTTGCTTTCCAGTTGATAAAACACGCTCTGCCCACTTATGGCTGCCTTCATTCTAGAATGATTGTCATTAAGGGTCCTACAACTAATAGATGGTTGTGAAGACAGGATAGTAGATTGGAGTCAAGGCAGTTCGCAAGTTCTCACTAAGAAAATTGACTTAGGTATGAATCAGAAGCTAGGGAATAATTCAGAAGTAGACATCCCATTCATGACCGTAGGACATCATCTGAAACCTCAGAATTTTGGTGGCAAAGGAGTGCATAGTATGTAAGAGGAATATGTCCATGGCAATACCATTCTGAACACACCCGATCTCATCTATGTAAAAAGAGTATCACTCAGACCAACACATATTTTTGGTGTATCTCTCAGCCTTCTTCACTCATCTGCTTTCACGCTGAATCTGATGTCTAGTAATGGCTGTGGCAGGGGGAGAGTGTGTAATTTTTCTGATGTCTCCAAAGGATACTACCCTGCTCCACTCTCCTTGTGACTTCCTGTCCTGCTTTATAAAATTATGCTAGAAAAAAACTTCCAATGAATCTATCAAACAAGCATTTTAAGACCCACAGCACTGCAGAATCTGTTTGAGTTTTTTACTCCAAACAAAATATCAGGAAGTCCCTTGTCACTGGAGGAGGCTTGGGAGAAAGCCCTATTCTAATTAGCTTTTTCTTTTTCTCTGTGCTGAAGTTGTGGATGCAAATGTTAACTCTTCACCACGTGCCTTGTCTTTGAACACAGATAAGAGTTCTCATAACATGACCTGCCATATTTGAACTGCCTGGTTGCCTATCATTCACTCATATTTCTGCTTTTGTCTTAAGAGTTCTACAGTTAAATGTACTCAGGACTTTTTCCAAAGCTTCTCCAATCATTTGGAAGTTTTACTCTGCAAGGCTTTCAAGGAAGAGCTGTGGGAACAATATTTTCTGAGATCTTATACATTGGAAATGACATGTCTGTTGTCATAATAACTGAAATCCTCCTGGGCCAGACTTTTTTTCTTTGAATTTCTTATATATGTTTTTGTTTATTGATTATTAAATTTAAAACTCTGACATTGGGGCACCTGGGTGGTTTAGCCAGTTAAACGTCTGACTTCAGCTCAGGTCATGATCTCATGATTCATGGGTTCAAGCCTTGCGTTGGGCTATGTGCTGACAGCTCAGAGCCTGGAGCCTGCTTCAGATTCTGTGTCTCCCCCTCTCTCTGCCCCCCCCACTCATTCTCTGTCTGCTCTCTCTCTCTCTCAAAAATAAATAAGCATTTAAAAACTCAAAACAAAAAACTCTCTGATGCCAACATGATTTTCTTTCCTTTTTAATAAGTTGATCTCTGCATGATATATGAAGAATCTCTTTTTATCTTCAAAGTCCAGCAATTCTATGGTAATATGTCTCATTGTCGACTTTTCTTTATTGATATAGGTACACAGAGTAAAACTTTGTTCTGCTTCAGTTTTTTTGTTTTTCTTCTTTATATGTATCCCAACCATACATAATTTCTCTTAACTTTTCTTCCATACCTATCATGTCTTCTCTACTCCAACTTACCACTTTATTTCATTTTCATTCTCTTGGCTTTTCTTGTGATTATTGGTTATGTCCCTATAATTCTTTGAATGATGCCTTTTCTTCCTTGTCGTCTTCATAATTTTTCTTTTCTGAAATGAATTTGTTTCCTTTTCTTCTTTACCTTTTTAGTTATCTATTACTGCATAATAAACTTTCTTAAATCTTGGAAAAACAAAATAATCATTTACTGTACTTCAAATCTGTTGTTTTAGCAGGGCTTGGGGAAAAGTATATGTCTCTGCCCCACCTGGCATCAACTGAAGTGGTTTGCCTGGGGCTGAAAGATCCTCTTCAAAGATGGTTCACTCACACGGCTGTCACCTGAGTGTTCAGATGGAGCCTCAGTTCCTTTCCATGCGGACCTCTCCATCTCAGCTGGGCTTACTCATAGCCAGGTGCCTGGTTTCCAAAGGCAAGCATTCCAAGAAACGACATTTGAGGCAGTGACAGAGACCATATTGCCTTCTATAACTTGCCTCAGAAATCAAATGTTTTCACTTCTGCTGTATGCTAGTACTAGATACAGTTACAAGGCCTTGCCAAGATTCAAAGAGAGGAACGTAGACTTGTTTTATAATGGAAGAGTGTCAAGGTTCTAGAGGAGCATATGGGACAGGACATAGTGTTGCAGTCATACTTGAGGAATATAATCAACCACAATAACTGAAATATTTTATTCCAGTTTCACACTTGCCTGCTGTTTGGCAGTCAACTTTTTTTCTGTCTTTAAAAAAATCTATTTTATGTGCAATACTTTGTCATAGTTTCAAATCTTTATTTCTTTTCTTTCTTTACTGATCAACATTTTGTATTTATTTTTACAGATTGTTTGGAAGACACAATTCATTTATGAAAAGTTGGATTTCATTGGCCAGCTATTAGTGGGAAATTCTATTTATTGGTTAGAGATACAGATAAGACTTGCCTTCCTAGTTTCTTAGTCAAGGGTTTACCTGTTATTAGTGACAAATCATTTATTCATTAATAAAGCTTTTAAGACAAGAATTCAGCCACGTTTTTTACCACAGAATTTCTGATGTCCTTTTATCCTACTTCCTCTGGTGCTCAATGCTGATCTATGTGTTCTTAGATTCACTCATTTAGTCCTACTCAGGATGGAGTTCATTCCTTTTATTTATTTATTTTTTAGTTTATGTATTTATTTTGAGAAAGACACAGCACAAGAGGGGGAAGGGGCAGAGAGAGAGGGGGAAAAGGATCTGAAGCAGCTCCTGGTTCTATGCTGACAGCCCAGTATTAGGGTCGAACTTACAAACCATGAGATCCTGACCTGAGCCAAAGTTGGATGTTTAACCGACTGAGCCACCCAGGCTCCCTTAGAGTCCATTCCTTTTACAGGCTAATATTTGCTGGTATTTTCTCACTTTTGCAAAACCTTAACACTCTCCATTTTCCCTGATCCACAAACTATCCTAGAAAAGCATTAAGGATTTTCATGAGAATTTTTCTTGGTTCAGATATTTACTCCTCTCATATTCTTTAATAGAAATGTGATTCACAGACCATAGCATTCATACATTTAAAGTTTAAAACTCAGAGGCTTTTTTTTTAAAGTTGTTTATTTATTTTGGGGGGGGAGAGAGAGAAAGAGAACAGGTGGTAGGGACAGAGAAAGGGAGAGAGAGAGGATCCCAAGAAGGCTCCACCCTGGCAAAGCAGAGCCCAATGCAGGCTTCAAACCCATGAATCGTTAGACCATGACCTGAGCCAAAACCAAGGGTCAGATGTTTAACCAACTGAGCCACCCAGGTGTCCCTAAAACTCAGAGGTTTTAGTAAGTTCACAAGGTTTCATAAACAGTACGTTATCTAATTCCAGAATATTTTCATCACCTCAAAATGAAACCCCTTTCCTCCAGAGGGGAATGTCTCTGGGAACCATGAATTTACTTTCTGTTTGTATGGATTGGCTATTCTGAATATTTCATATGTATGGAATCATGCAAGATGTGGATTTTTTCTTTCACTTTTTATATATTTTCATAGTTATCCAAGTTGTAGCAGGGATCAGGACTTCATTGCCTTTTGTGGCTGATTATTACTCTATTTTGTCGATATTCCACTTCTTGTTTATCCGTTCATCAGCAGATGGGCATTTGGGTTGTTTCCACTCTATTACAAAAAATATGAACATTTGTGTATAGTTTTGTGTGAGTATAGGTTATTGATTTTCTCAGATAAATAACCTTGAATAGAACTTCTGGATCATATGGTAACTCTGTGGAATGTTTTGAAGTATTGCAAAGACATTTTCCAAAGTGATTGTAATGTATTACATTCTTACTAGAAATGTATGAGGGTTCCATTTTCTTAGCATTATCATTAACACTTGCAATTGTCCATCTTGTTTTTATTATAGCCATGGTTATGAAATGGTATCTCATCATAGTTTTGATTTACATTTCTCTAATGACTGATGATGTTGAAAGTGTTTCATGTGCTTAATGGCTCTTTGTATATTCTTTTTGGAAAAATATCTACTCAAGTCATTTGCCAATTTTTAATTGCATTATTTGCCTCTTTTTTTTTTGAGTTGCAATAGCACTTTATATATTCTGATACTAGACTCTTACCAAGTATACAATTTAAAAATATATTCAAATATTCAACCAAATCTGTGGGCTATCGTTTAACTTTCTTGAGAGTGACCCTTAAACAAAAAAATTATGATTTTGGTGAAGTCCAATTTATCTATTTTCTTTTTGACTATGCTTTACGTGTCATAGCCAAGATACCACTGCTTAATCCAAAGACACAATGATTTACACCTAGATTTTCTCCTAAAAGTTGCATTTAGGTCTTTGATTTATATTTTTTGTACTTATTTTTGTACCTTTGTATTTATTTTTTGGGTTAATTTTTATATATGGTGTAAGGTTCAACTTTCTTCTTTTCATGTTGGCAGCCACTTATCTCAGTACCAGTGGCTGAAAAGACTGTTCTTTCCCCCATTGAATGGTAGTGACATCCTTGTTAAAAATCAGTTGATTGTTGGAGTTTATTTCTAGAATCTCAAATATATTCTATTAATCTATATGTCTATCAGTATTCCAGTACTACTATCTTGGAACTGTAGTTTGAAAGGAAGTTTTGAAATTGAGAAGTGTGAGTACTCCAACTCCATTATTTTACAGAATTATTTTGATTTTCCTGGGTCTCTTGATATTTCTTATGAATTTTAGGATCAGCCTGTTAATTTCTGCAATGAAGCCATTAGGGATTTTGATAGGAATTGTGTTCAATATGTAGATAAATTTGGGATGCATTTCCATCTTAATAAGATTAAGTCCTACAATCTATGAACATGAGGCATCTTTCTATTTATTAAGTCTTTAATTTCTTTCAGCAATATTTTGTAGTCTTTAGTGTACAAGTTTTGCACTTTCTTTAATTTTTTTCCTAAATGTCGTATTCCTTTCTATGCTATTGTAACTAGCAATGTTTTATTAAATTCATTTTTTATTTTTTTATTGCTAGTAGATTGAAATACAATTGGTTTATGTTTTTGACCTTGTACCCTACAACCTTGCTGATCTCACTTATTAGCTCTTGTAGGTTTTCTTCCTTCTTTCTTTTTTTTTTTTTTTTCTGGTGCATTCCTCAGAATTTTCTAAATACCGACATACATTGGTATATTGTGCTTTGTTTTTTTGTGCTCCACAGATTTTATCTGTTTTTGTTTGTTTACAAATTGAAGGTTAGTGGCAACTTTGAGTTGAGCAAGTCTATCACCGCCATTTCTCTAACAGCATTTGATCACTTTGTGTCTCTGTGTCACATTTGGTAATTCTCACAACATTTCAAACTTTGTGATTAGACTTTTACATTTGTTATGGTGATCTGTGATCATTGTATTGCATTTGTTTTGAAGTACCATGAACCATGCCCATATAAGACAGTAAATTGATCAGCAAAGGTTGTGTGTGTTTTGACTTGCTCCACTTACTGGCCCTCACCACCCCCCGCCACAAACTTTCTTCCTTTCCCTAGCCTGAAACAATATTGAAGTTAGACCAATTAATAATCCTACCATGGCCTCTAAGTGTTCGAACAAAAGAAAAAAATCACATTTCTCTCATTTTAAATCAAAACTTAGAAATTATTAAGTTTAGTGAGGAAGGCATGTTGAAAACTGAGGACTAAAAGCTAGGCTAGGCCTCTAGTCTAGGAAAAGTGAGGAAATTCAGATAAAGATTTCTGCTATGCTCTTGCTATAACTACTATTATTTTATGCTTGTTGATCTGTATAGCTCAAATGAATACAAATTTTAAAAAATTAAAATGGATGTTCTTCCAAATGAGAATATTTTAAAATTTAAAACTTCTGAAGAGTATTAAGCAATACGTTAAGTCATTATTAGATGTTTGTCTTCTAAACCACCAAATACAGATAATATTTCTGCTTCTTCTGCCTATGTTAACTACCTTTCCAATTTATGACAATTTTTCAGATATGAGCAATTATATCTTATTTATAATTTATTAGTGTCCCAATGTTGCAAGGTTTTAAAATTGTTTGTACATCATTGAGAAAGAGAGAAAGAAAGAAAGAAAGAAAGAAAGAAAGAAAGAAAGAAAGAAGAAAGAAATGGGGAGGGAGGGAAGAAAAAAGAGGGAAAGGAAAGAAGAGGAAATGACTGGGAATTTTATGCAAATTTGGCACTCTTCACAAGAAACATTTTTTATCTGAATATCCATTTTGTGATTTCATTCTGAGTTATTTATAGTAATTGAGAATTGCTTAAAATACATACATATTTTTAAGTAGGCCTCATGGCAGCACAGAGCCCAATACAAGGCTTGAACTCATGACCCTGAGATTGAGACCTGAGCTGAGATTGGGGCACCTGGGTGGCTCAGTCAGTTGAGCGTCTGGCTTCGGCTCAGGTCATGATCTCCCAGTCTGTGAGTTTAAGCCCCACATCGGGCTCTGTGCTGACAGCTTGGAGCCTGGAGGCTGCTTTGGATTCTGTGTCTCCCTGTCTCTCTGCCCCTCCCCTACTCATGCTCTGTCTCTCTCTCTGTCAAAAATAAATAAACATAAACATAAAAAAAAAAAAAACAACCTGAGCTGAGATCAAGAGTTGTATGCTTAACTGAATGAGCTACCCAGGAACCCAAGAATTGTTTAATATTAAAGATATCCTTTCTTTAGAATTGTAAATTTCTATTCCATTTTATTTTCATCTTGATATTTTACTTACGGTAAATTTTTAAAGATAATTTTTTCACTGTTTTGTTTTTGTTTCATTTTAATGTTCTTTAAAAAAATATTCAGCTATAGAGGCGCCTGGGTGGCGCAGTCGGTTAAGCGTCCGACTTCAGCCAGGTCACGATCTCGCGGTCCGGGAGTTCGAGCCCCGTGTCAGGCTCTGGGCTGATGGCTCAGAGCCTGGAGCCTGTTTCCGATTCTGTGTCTCCCTCTTTCTCTGCCCCTCCCCCGTTCATGCTCTGTCTCTCTCTGTCCCAAAAATAAACATTGAAAAAAAAAATTAAAAAAAAATATTCAGGTATAATTGGCATACAGTATTATATTAGATTCAGGTATACAACATAGTGATTCACATTTGTAAACATTATGATATGGCTACCACAATAAATCTAGTTACTATGTCATCTTACAAAGTCAATACGATATGATTGACTGTATACCCTATGTTATACATTACATCCCCATGACTAATATATTTTACAATGCAAATATTTTAAATGTACACAATTGTATGGAGAACATTAAAATAACAAATCTAAATGAAACATTTCAAATTTAAATGTAATTAGCAAGTGATAAAAAAAATTAGTGATTGGAGTACCCTTTGGGTGGCTCATTTGGTTAAGAGTCTGACTTTTGATTTTGGCTTAGGTCATGATCTCATGGTTCCTCAGTCGTGCTCTGCACTGATAAATGGAGGCTGTTTGGGATTTTCTCTCTCTCCCTCTCTCTCTGCCCCTCCCCCATGCTTGCTCGCTGTATCTCTCTCTCTCTGAAAATAAATAAACAAATTTAAAAACAAAAACAATAACAAATTAGTGATTAGGATCTAGGAAGATTAGGGCATTTCTTATTCTTTAGAATTTTAGTAACAATCTTTCACTATTTCAATAATTTATAAACATTTTTTAATAAGGAAAAGCATTTTACTTCCATGAAAATTTTAAAATATAATTCCAACTTTTTATGGATTGTGTATGCAATTTTTAAACTGGGAGTTGTGGGAAAATACTTGTGTAGATGGTGACTGTATACCATGAGGGTTTGGTGTTTTTTTGTTTGTTTGTTTGTTTGTTTGAAGTTTATTTAATTATTTTGAGACAGAGAAAGAGAGATTGGGAAAGAGGTAGAAAGAGAGGGAGAGAGAATCCCAAGCAGACTCTGCACTATCAGCACAGAGCCTGATGGGGGCTCCATCTCATGAACTTTGAGATCATGACTTGACCTGAAATCAAGAGTTGGTTGCTTAAGGAATGGAGTCACCATGGTGCCCAGAGGGTTTTTTGTTTGTTTGTTTTTTTTGTTTTTTTTTTAATAATTTGTGTCAACCTGAATAAAGAAGTAAACTGAGGCAAGTTTCAAATTGTCAAAACAATGAGTTTATTTAAGAATAGTAGCAGAAATGGAATTTGGGACATATACTGTAGCATGCTAAATGTAACTTCATTGAGGATTTGGGGTGGCTGTATTTACAAGTAGGAAACGTAAAGAAGGGAGAGTTCAATTAGAATCTGTTAATAGCCAAAATAAAGGGAAATCAGCTCTGAAAATTCCCTGAGCAGACAAAACCAGTCCAATCATACAAACAAAGCTCAATTCAGCTAATTTTGTGAGATAATACCAGCCTGATATGGGTCATTTTTTGTTCATGACTTGAAACCATAAGTAAAACTTCCCAAGGTGGATATGAGGCAACCTCTGAACAACTATTATTTATGAAAACTCAAAAATTATCAGTTTTCAGGGGCGCCTGGGTGGCGCAGTCGGTTAAGCGTCCGACTTCAGCCAGGTCACGATCTCGCGGTCCGGGAGTTCGAGCCCCGCGTCAGGCTCTGGGCTGATGGCTCAGAGCCTGGAGCCTGTTTCCGATTCTGTGTCGCCCTCTCTCTCTGCCCCTCGCCCGGTAATGCTCTGTCTCTCTCTGTCCCAAAAATAAATAAACGTTGAAAAAAAAAATTTATCAGTTTTCATAAATCAGTAATTTATGGGAAAGCAGTTTCTCAGTCCTTAAGATTTATATCCTGAAGGCACATGCCATTTTATACCCTTCAGTTCCATTTCATGTTAAAATTCTTTTACATATCATTACATACATTTGGAATCAATAGATTAAATAAATGTTTTTTTACTACAGGATTTCTGTGCAACTTTATATACTAATATGCAATAAGAATTCCCAAGGCAAGATCTATGCCATTTCTCAGATGTCTTTGTTCACAGTAATGTTTCTTCTCACATTCCAATTAAAATATTTTAGGGTAAAAAATGATCTTTAAAATTTGATGAAGGGCCTATTCAAAGCTATGTTTTTCCTACCCTCATAGGAAAATACTTGTTTTGAGAAAGAATGTTTTATTTTTTAGGAAATAGAATTTAAGGGCACCTCGGTGGCTCAGTTGGTTAAGCGTCTGACTCTAGATTTCAGCTCAGGTCATAATCTCACGGTTTGTGAGTTCGAGCCCGGCATTGGCCTCTGTGCTGGCAGCATGCAACCTGCTTGGGATTCTCTCCCTCTCCCTCTCTCTGCCCCTCCCCAGCTCACTACCTCTCTCTCAAAGTAAATAAATAAACTTAAAAAAAGAAGGAAACAAAATTTGGTATTGTATCCTAGACATACAAAGAGTTTGTTTCCATGCAACTAGCAGCAAGCATATTTAAATTGACCTCTGTTGCCTCATAGACTAGCTATTAACATAACTTAATACAATAACACATTTCCAGACTGTAGAAAAAATCATTTTCTCCCCAAACTGTAAGAAAATTGTAGACAAATCATTCACTTATACATCTGATTAGACTTAGAAACCAATATTTTTTTAAATTAATATTGCTGATGACTTTAAAAACTTCTTACTTCTGTTAGAGTGATAGTTCCTAGGGACTTGGGCAGTGAAAGTGATAGGGGCTGCTAGTAAAATATATCCTTGGAACGAGAAATATTTCAGTACTGTGCAAAATAACTGGGTAGACACAACTCCTGGCAGGTTGGCACTAGGTATACTAAACTAAAAATAAAATGACCCCAAATTCCAGATTCTGGATTCCTGTCAATGGCTTTGTAGAGCAACAACAATGTCTTTTGGACAAAAGGAAAATTTATTTTTCTTACTGACTAGGTTAGGTAAAGTATTAATTTCAGATATTTCGATATTTAAAATTTTAACTATCATTAAGGTAAAAGAAAAATTATTCTGCTGGTATAATATATTCTAGTAGATATAGCAGGATCTTCAAAGATCTTTCATAGATGGTAAATTGTATATGAATTTTACTTATGCTATCCTTTATGCTGAAGGTTAATTTTACTTTTTGTGAATTAAATATATTAAAATTTAACACACAAATTTCTAATTTTTTAGCATATTTCCTAGTTTCAAAAAAATCAAGAATTATGGAGGAAGCCTCACCAATTATAGTGCTGACGATATAATCAAAATTTTCTTGACCCTATATTAAAAGGTGACATATTTAAAAATTCTGAATATCTTTTTTCCTTTGAGCTTGAATAGAAAAAAAAGAAAAAAAAAGACTTTCATTTATGAAATGAACCATAACAGATGTTGACATATTGTAAATGCTTAAGAAATGATAGTTGGTTCTAGCATGACATTAAATAGCTTCATCAAAAGAAAGTGAATGGTGGAATGAGAAGAGACATTATCATACAAGAACAAACGTTGGAACCAAATGCATTGGCCTAAAAACAAGAGAAATTATAAAAACATAATAAAATCTTTGAGATGTATTGAAATAAAGTTACATAAAGAGACTTCAAAGACATAGAGCTTAGAAGGAAGAACAATACATGAAAACTGCATGATCTTTTAATGGAATGAACATGAAAAAATTTGTCTCTAGAGCTTTTCAAAAAGAGAATTGTCTTTACTTTTTTTTTCTGAAATTGTTCAAACCTCAGACATTTGAAATATTGCAAAAGGGTTCAAATACTAGGTTGTGGAATAGATTTTACCAGGGTCATTAAGCATAAGCAAATATTTGAAATTAAGTTTTTTGGTTTGATTTTCTTACATTATCTATAATCTTATGAAAATAAAATTATATTAAAATAAAACTATAAGATACAAATAAGGCTATTAAAATTTAAATTTAAAACTATTAAAATTTTATTAAAATAATCTTTAAGTATGCTTTCATATACTCCTATGTTGGCATAGAATCTGAATTATTTTCACTATTTACTGCCTTTGGGTCCATGAAGAAAATGTTATTCTATCTCAAGCCTCAGTGTTTTCAATCTTAAAACAGAAATTTATGAACATCAAAATGGCATCATGAAGATTATATATTGATACAATATGAGATTATGTATTAAAGGTAGGCATTGCAGCTTAGAGTAAGTGTCTCCATGTACAATTAAGGTGAAATGTATGCTATAAATGCTCGTACTAAGAAAAAAAATTAAAAAAAGAAAGAGGAAAAATTTAAATAAACAACTTAACATTCCACCACAAGGAACTAGAAAAAGAAGAAACTTAGTTAAAATTAAGTAGAGGAAAGAAATAACAAAGAAAAATTGGAAATAAAATTGAGACCAGAATAAACAATAACATAACATTGAGAATAATAACTAGTTTTTCCAAAAACAAACAAACAAATAAAAATCAAAAATGGCAGTGCTTTAACTACATTAACTAAGAAAAAAAAGAGGGAAGACAAACAAGCCGAAATGAGAAATGGAAGTGAAAACAATACACCTGGTAACCACAGAAGCGTGTTGTGTGGTAACAGCTTACTATAAACACCTTAGTATGTTACTTATGTAGTGAATAAAACTTCTTTATATTAAAAAAATCAAATTTTAATCAACTATTCCAGAAGTAATTAAAACTATTTTTACTGAATATACTTTATTTAGTCAATGTATTGCTAAAAAGATTTCCTGGCAAGTATAATTCCCCATTTTTGAAGGAAAATATCTCACTGAATTCCTTTTATTTAATTATGTGCTGTCAAACCAGGCAATCTTAGAATAGTATTCTATAATTTGACAAAGTATTTCAAACAAGATTTCACTGATATTATGAGTGCAAAAGAAAAGAAATTTCCTTTTTGACAATAAAACGTTTTCCAGAAATCATCTGTCGTATGTGTGACTTTAAGTGTTATTATGATAGTGTTTTCTGTGGGTTGATTGATTAACTCAAAAATTATTCATTTATTCATCTACATGTATATAGTTTAATCAAAACAATTATTAATTTCTCAGACATTTCTAGACTTTATCTTAATAAGTATATCTTCAATTATAGCTTCTTATTCAAGTTGAAACCTCTTGCATTTGTTCAGGAGGAAAATTACATAGAATGCAAAATAAAACTAGCTAAATTGCTCTCAAAAATATAATTCATTTAGCAGAAGTTTTATTTGAGAACTGGATGTTTAGAATTAAGTCCCAGTGAAGGAAACAAAACAATGACTGGGAAGAATACGTTTAGAGATAACAGATACATAATTTTCAGATTCTGGAAAAAAATTAAAAACAAATGAAAAGAACTACAAGGATACTATAAAGTCTTGTTTATTACATCAAAGAAATAGGGAATTTATGACACGGATGCAAAAATTCTTAACAAAATACTAACAAAAGAAATCCAACAACTTTCTTCTATGGTCACGAACAAAACAAAGATGTTCACTCTCACCACTGTTATTTAAGATAACATTGTAAGTCCTAGCCACAAAAATCAGACTACAAAAAAAATAAGGCATCCAAATTGGCAAGTAAAACTTTCACTATTTGCAGATGGCATGATGGTCTATATAGAAAATGCAAAAGACGCTACAAAAAAAAATGCTGCTAAATTGATAAAGGAATTCAGTAAAGTCTCAGGATAGAATGTATAGAATTAATGTAGAGGAATCTATTACATTTCTATACAACAATAATGAAGCAGCAGAGAGAGAAATTGAGGAATAATTCCCATTTACAATTGCACCAAACACCATAAGAAAGAAACTGAGGATAACACAAAGCAATAGAAAAACATTCCATGCAATTGATTGAAAGAATTAATATTGTTAAAATGTCTATACCATCCAAAGAAATCTACACATTTAATGCAATTCCTATCAACATACCAGTAATGTTTTTCACAGAGCTAAAACAAATAACCCTAAAATTTATATGGAATGGAAAAAGACCCTGGATAGCCAAAGCAACCTTGAAAAAGAAAAGCAAAGCTGGAGGCATCACAATTCTGGACTTTGAGTTATTTTTAAAGCTGTATTGATCAAAACAGTATGGTACTGGCACAAAAATAGACAAAGATCAATAGCACAAACTAGAAAACCCAGAAATGAATTCTTAAGTATATGGTCAACCAATCTTTGAAAAAACAAGAAAGGATGGGACACCTGGGTGGCTCAGTTGGTTAAGCATCTAACTCTTGATTGCGGCTCAGGTCATGATCTCACAGTTTGTGAGATGGAGCCCTGCATGGAACTTCACACTGACAACAAGGAGCCTGGTTGGAATTCTATGCTTCTCTCTCTTTCTTCCCCTCCCCACTCTCTTTCAAAATAAATAAATAAATTTATTCCAAAAAAAAAATCAGGAAAGGATATCCAATGGGGAAAAGACAGTCTTTCCAACAAATACTATTGGAAACACTGGGCAGCAACATTCAAAAAATGATACAAGACCACTTGCTTATACCAAACACAAAAACAAATTCAAAATGGATTAAAGACCTAAATTTGAGACCTGAAACCATAAAAATCCTAGAGGAGAACAAAGGCAGAAACCTCTTTGAGATCTGCTGAAACAACTGCTTTCTAGATATGTCTCCTGAAGTATGGGAAACAAAAAACAAACATAAATCTTTGGAAGTTCATCAGAGTGAAGGAAACAATCCACAAAACTAAAAGGCAACCTTTGGAAAGGGAGAAGACATTAATAAATTACATATCTATAACTATAAAGGGTTAGTATCCAAAATATATAAAGAATTATAAAGTTCAACAACACAAAAATGGATAATAGAGTTAAAAATGGGCAGTAGACATAAATAGACAATTTTCCAAAGAAGATATGGTCAAGAGACAAATGAAAAAGTTCTCAACATCATTCATCATCAGGGAAATACAAATGAAAGCCACAATGAGATTTTACCTCACATGTGTCAGAATAGCTAAAATCAACAACACAAAAATAACAGATATTGGTGAGGATGTGGAGAAAGGGGGACCCTCTTGCTCTGTTGGTGGGAATGCAAACTGATGCATCCTGGAGGTTCTTTGAAAAGTTAAACAGAACTACCCTACAATCCAGCAATTGCACTACTATGTATTTACTGAAAGATGCAAAAATACTACTTCAGTGGGATATATGCACCCCAGTGTTTATACCAGCACTATCTACAATAACCAAATTATAGTACCAGCCAAGTGTCCATTGGCTGATGAATGAATAAAAAAAAATGTGGTACACACACACACACACACACACACACACACACATATACACAATGGAATATTGGCCATAAAAAAAGAATGAAAATTTGCCATTTGCAATGATGAGGATGGAGCTAGGGAGTATAATGCTAAGTGAAGTAAGTCAGTTAGAGAAAGAAAAATACCATACAATTTCACTCAAATGTGGAATTTAAGAAACAAAACAAAGGAGCTAAAGAAAAAGAGACAGAGAGGCCAACCAATAAATAAATTCTTAAATATAGAGAATGCACTTACGGTTACCAGAGAGGAGTTGGGTAAAGGGATAGGTTAAAAAGGTGATGGAGATTCAGAAGTGTACTTGTGATGAGCACCAGTGTTGTCTGGAAGTGTCAGATCACTATATTATACATGTGAAGTTAATATTACACTGTACCTTAACTAACTGGAATTTAAATAAAAACTCAAAAATAAATAAAGTATACTATTATTACAAATTATACTATACTATAATAAATAAACAAACAAACAAATAATTAGATTATATAAAATAAGTTGTAGCTTTTACAAATCATGTATTTTTCCAGATTGACTTTTGTTTGAAAGATAAGTAAATGTAGTAAATATACTCAATTTACAATTTTGTTCATCATGAACACAGATTTGAAGGCAATTGCTTAAACATTAATTTACTCTTAATATTGTTGCTTATTGTTTCACTTCTCTGTCCAATTCAGGATGCCCCTTTAATTTCATTTCATATTTTTCTTACATGCATACAGTGCTTATATTCAGCCACTAGACTGAAAATAGCTACAGCTACAGCTATAGCAAATTGGTTTAATATTGAAATCTTTAAGTACTTTTATGCTGTTTGCAAATGTTTATTAATAACTTCAATAAAATGTAAAATTAATTAATAATGTATGTTCTAATGCAAAGACATTAGTTGAAGTCATAAAATGTTGGGGCAATCTTGATAAATGGCTTCCCAGTATACCATAAGTTAGATTTAGTTGATAATAGAAATAATGATGATAAAAGTCTCTGATAATTTTAAGAATTTGAAACTATTTTGATATACTTGATTTTTGTTCATCCAAGAATAAGATTGGATCATAAAGAAAAAAATAATTGATGTACATAAAAGTATCAATTTATTGAAGCTAGAAATCACTTAATAATTTTCTTTTGTTTTAACTTTAGGAATAACTAATGGGTAATGAAGCAGTGCTTGCACAACTGAGGTTGACCTTAGAGGTCTTTTTTTTTTTAATGTTTATTTATTTTTGAGAGAGAGAGAAACAGCTTGAACAGGGGAGGGGCAGAGAGAGGGAGACACAGAATCAGATGATGGCTCCAGTCTCTGAGCTGTCAGCACAGAGCGTAACATGGGGCTGGAACTCACAAACTGGGAGATCATGACCTGAGCAGAAGTGGGACGCTTAACCGACATGAGCCACCCAGGCACCAGACCTTAGAGGTCGTTGAGGAGACCAACACAGTAACAGGCAGTGATGACCTATATGTCACATCTTCCCACTGTTTTAGAGTGGCCTGATTCCGACCAGAATGGGGACAAATGACTGGGAAGGCAATATGGTGGTATTGATGATGGAAACTTTCATGGCAACATGGGAAGTAACGGGCATTCAGGTGTGTAACAGGGTATAAAATGTAAGCACCATGTTTAGGGGCTCTCGTATTGCAACAAAACACCAAGGGTTAAATAGTTGTCACAGGAAGTGGATATGTTTCCCTGTGTCTCATAGCTAAGCTATCCAATGATAGCAGAAGCAGAGTGATCATACAAATATTTCCTAAAACTCGACTAGTGATTTGGGAATTCATAGAATGGTATGATAAAATGTCTTATACCTTATAAATGATAACATCTATGACTACAATTTATACCAAAGGATAGGCATTTTGGACTTTATTTTAGTTACAGCATAAAAGGAAATAAATGTTTGACTTGATTTTACATTATATTGTTTTGTGTGAAAGATTTTTCTTGCATAGTCATAAATATCTCCCATGTATAGGCTCCTAATTTTTTCTGATGCCTGTTTAAGAAGGACCTATGTTCAGATTATAACAAGAATAATTTTTATTTTATTTTTGATTCCATTAATGGGACCGGTGACAGGAAAAAATAAAACTGAGTCAAAAGAGAGGATGTGGGTTTTTTGTTGTTGTTCTTACTGTATTCTAACCATGGAGTCAAGGCATTAGACACTTTCACACATAATGTCAAATGCCAGCAAGTTTCATTCTCCTTTGCCACCATATAAGTTTAAATACACAGAAGCTTTTGAAATTAAGAAAGAAAGATCAGCAGATCCTAATGCTAGCCATCAAAAAGAATGGCAAATTAGGTAAAAGGAGAGGAGATAAATCAGTACATTCTTCACATACACCAAAGTTGACAAAGAGCCATCCAAGATGAAATAAAGTCCTTCCCTGATTGAATACATTTGCTTCTGGGATCTCAAATTATTTTTCTATTTATTAAAGAAAGCTGAAAGAAATATCAGTAACAGTTACATTTTAGTGACAACTAGAAGAAACGTGTGGCTGCTTTTTTACAATTAAATCTTTTTTCTGCTTTAAGCCACTTTCTGTCACTATGCAGATGTGTTGTTTCATTGTGCTTTTTTTTGTTTTGTTTTTTTGTTTGTTTTGTTTTGTTTTTTTTGTATTGATAGTGATTAGCACAGTGCTTGACAGATTCTGGTGACGAAATAATTATTTCTTTAGTTCAAAAAAATGAGATCTAATAGGGAAAATAAAGTCCAGGGGAAGAGCAATATGTGGCTAAGTGGGAAAAGTCAATTATGAATACACCTTTGAGTTTGCAAATTCCCTTTTGTACTGTTATGAGGTTGCACACTAAAAATGCAACCAGGGCAAATGAAATATACTTTTCCCTTGGCATAACTGTTGCAAAGATAATGAGAGGTAATAAACATAAAAATAATACCAAACAAATATAAAACTAAATGTAATTCAGCCCATATTTACCTCCTTTCTCCTTCTGCATATTGCTAGTTACAAAGAGGCTTATGTGATAGCCCCCCTCATAATCTGCATGCAACTTCCCTACATGCATTTTATAAGAAAGGAAAGACTAGAATAGCACTGAGTGCTAACTGCGTGTTAGGCACAATACACCTATTTCCTCAGTCTTTACAGTAATTCAGAAAGATTAAAATTGCTTTTATTTTACTGATAATGTGAGATATGAGTGATTAAATAACATGCAGGCATTAACTCAGCTAGGAAAACCTAGACTTTGAAATCAGTTGTGTTTTAAGGCAGACTTTAAAACAGTGTAGCACAGCAATGCTCTGGAGAGAAAAGGGAGTGATATGCTGAGTGTGGGAGAGGAGTGCCATTCAGTGGAGTTCAATTTCAAATACATAGTGCTTGCTTCCAGGGATCGTTTTCACTTTTTTCATAATTTAATACTTTTTCTTTCCTACCCACTATATATGCTCCTGAAGGAATAATAGAAATAAAACTCAGCATTGACCATTCCCTGCCCTTGAACCAAATTATTTAGTTCTGTCTTCATTTATTCCCCACATTTCAAAGTCATCCTGGCATTTAATTAATATGAAATCTGACCTTTACCCTTCCAAAATGTGTAGCCATTCAACTCTACTATTCCACGTAGACCTTACAATCCAGGTACATTAATGCACTTACTTGTCCCCAACACCTTCTTTTCCTCTCCACCGGCCTCTTTATTTGCTCTGGCCCTTACTTGTCTCTTGCCACCTTGTACGTTCCTTGAATCTCTTCCAGAGCTCAAAGGCCAGTTAAATCCCACAGCCTAACAGAAGACTTTCCAGATTCCTATAAGGAACGATTTCTGCTTTTGAATTATTCTGAGGAATAAAAATGGAGCCTCATTTATCTTGTGCCTATTTATTTACCCTACTTCCCTCCCGAAAGGAGAATGGAAAACGAATTTAATAGTTATCTATAATAACTAAGACTCAATTATGTGACATATTGAATATAACAAGTGTATTTTTATTTTTAAGATGAATTTAGATATGTTTTAATAATTTATTATTTTTAAAACTATATACACTGCGTTTGCTATGGGAAATTATCTGATGTTATTTCAGTTACTAAAAGTGAAAATTACAATGTAAGCTGTTTCCTATTTAAAAGTTGACACAATCAAGTAATTTAGCAAAATCTTAGCTTTGAAACTATTTTGGTGAGATTAACTCAGTTTTATAGGCAAAAGAATGTCGTCTACAGAAGTGCTTTCCAAAACCTAGCCCTGGTATTCCTAGGAATTCCATGAAGTTCTTTTAGGAGCAACTGCAGCTGAGTCAAGCTGCTTATTTAAATTTTTAAATGAATGTAAGATTTCCATTTGATACACGATTATTTATAAAGCCTAAATAATATGTTAAGTATTTATTGGTTAAAGTTAACCATGACAGCATAAATAGTCCATGAGTTTGTATCTTCACTCTCTTTATAACACTATATTTAAAATGTGTTTTTAGGGGTGCCTGGGTGGCTCAGTCGGTTAAGCGTTTAACTTCGGCTCAGGTCATGATCTCATGGGTGGTGGGTCTGAGCCCCGCATCAAGCTACATGCTGAGAGCAGAGCCCCTGCCTGGGATTCTCTCTCTCTTCCTTTCTCTCCCTGTCCTTTCCTAGATCGTGCTTTCTTCTCTCCCTTTTATAATAAATAAATAAACCTTAAAAAATTAATGTTTGTTAAAGAAAAAAAAAGAATCACTAAAATTATTCTAGGAAGTCTTCAGGCTATATGAACAATCTGAGTGCCCAGAGATTCAGACCAAAGGTTTTCTGGTAATTTTGGACCATGTAGGTACAGTTTACTATGGGGTAGTTTAAAAGCAGTATTTTCATGCTGTAAATCTTTAGGACTCCTAGAAAGTATGAACATTTTATTCTTAAAAATAAAGATGAGATTAATATCCTAAATTTTTGTACACATGTAAAATAGCTCTTCTTTCAATAACATCACCTAAAATCAATGTAACATAATGAGAGCCCACAGTGGAATTATCATGAAGTACTGAATAATGAAAGGAAAATATCCAATAAAACATAATTATTAGGGGCGACTGTGTGGCTCAGTCGGTTGAGCGTCCGACTTGGCTCAGGTCAGGATCCTTCAGTTTGTGAATTAGAGCCCTCAGAGTGTCTCTCTCTGTCTCTTAAGAATGAACAAACACTAAAATAAATAAATAAATTAATAAATAAATAACATAATTATTAAAGAATTTTTGGTGTATTTAAATTTATTGTTTAAACAAGAACAAAAATGTATATTAAACCAGTTTCTCAAAGGCAAATGTTAATTTCTGACATGGTTTGTTATCAGCTAACAAATATGAATGATGATAAATAAGTTCCAACATTTTCATCATATAAATTCATATGTTATGTGAAAGTGGTCTGTAATGACTCCATTTCAAAGCAGCTTGCTAGTTAAATTTAAAAAGAAAGGTTATTGATGTGCAAAAGCGGAAGGGAGAAAGAATTGACTCTGGCTTAGGAGAAATCAAAGTGACAAAAAAAAAAAAACACAAGACAGAAATATTTTTAGCAGACATTTGAAAAATGTATAAGCGGTAGAAATTGCTATATAGACCAAATTGAATTTTAGTAGAGTTATTCTTCATTCTGAGGGGAAACCACATCAAAAAGAAACTATTAAATCTGGACTTAATCATGTACTGGTGTTCAATTGTTTAATCAGAAGAGAAACTCCACAAATAAACCAGGTTTCTATAAATATAGAGATTACCTTCATGATGATGTCATGCTGTCTTCATAACAAGAGGAATCACACATCCTCAGAAAACAGAACTAAGGATTTATCTTTAGGGAGATAGAAGATATTTAGTGGAGAAGATTTAAGTTGTTAAGTTTGTTTAAGATCTTGTTATGCTTATGACTGCCTGGACAAGACAAAGAAAGCAGAATACAGGAACTGATTTTTCCCTTTATAATTATCTAATGTATAATTTATATGAAGTCATTATAAGTAAAGAGTAAATATACTACTTTCTGAAATCAAATGAAAAGGTGAAGACATGTTAAGTTTGGCAAAATGATAACTATGAGAGGAATTTTTAAATCAATTATGGGAAGATATTATGTATATAGAAATGTTCTAGGAAAGCACGTTAAACTGCAGATTTAAATATAGAAGAAAAGTTGTATCCTAGCAGGTGAATCTAATTTATGCTTAAAATCAGCAAGATACTTATCAGTGCTTTCTTCTCATTTTGACCAACCTTGTACTTCACATAAACAAAAATAAGGGTGCCTCTGTGACTCAGTCAGTTGAGCATTTGACTCCTGGTTTCAGCTCAGAATTTGGTCTCACAGTTCATGAGTTTGAACCCTGCACCAGCTACTGACAGTGCGGAGCCTGCTTGGAATTCTCTGGTTCCCTCTCTCACTGTTCCTCCCCCTCCTCTCTCTGTCTCTCTCAAAAACAAATAAATATTTTTTTTAAAAAAATTACTGGTATAGTAATATAGAAAAGTTATACTAACGATTTTTAAGCAAAATCATTTGACTGAATGCTAATTGATTACAACTAAAGTGCCACAAATCAGTCAACTTTAAATGAAAACAAGGCACAATTTAATCATTATTGCAAATGTATGGAACATGTAGTATTATGACTTCCAAATTTAACATTCCATTCATTTTCTCTGTAGCAAATAACAACTATAGAAGCATTTTTAAAACTGTACACAATTCATGATATGCTCATGTTAAAAATATTTTAAATATCTAGCTGTAGTCAGCAAGACAGTATGGTACTGGCATGGGAACAAACACATAGATTAGTGGAACAGAATAGGAAGCCCAGAAATGGACCCACAACTTTGTGATCAACTAATCTTCAACGAAGCAGGAAAGAATATCCAAAGGGAAAAGTTTCTTCAACACATGGTATTAGAAAACTAGACACCAACATGGGGAGAATGAAACTGGATGATTTTTTATACCATACACAAAAACAAATTAAAAATGGACAGAAGGCCGAAATGTGAAACAGGAAACAATCAAAATCATAGAGGAGAACACAGGCAGCAACCTTTTTGGTATCAACTTCTTACTAAACACATCTTTAGAGGCAAGGGAAAGAAAAGCAAAAATGAACTGTTGGAACTTCATCAAAATAAAAATCTTCTGCACAGTGAAGGAAACAATCAACAAAATTAAAAGAAATTAAAATCTATGAAATGGGAGAAGATATTTGCAAATGGCATATCTGATTAGTGTTAGTATCCAAAATGTACAAAGACTTATCAAACTCAACACCCGCAAAATAAATAATCCAGTTAAGAAATGGGCAGAAGACATGAATAGACATTTTTCCAAAGAAGACATACAGATGACTAATAGATACATGAAAAGATGCTCAACATCATTCATCTTCAGGTATATACATATCAAAACCAAGATGAGATACCACCTCACACCTGTCAGAATGGCTAAAATTAGCAACACAGGAAGCAAAAGGTGTTGGAGAATATGAGAAAAAGAACCCTCTTACACTTTTGGTGGGAATTCAAACTGGTGCAGGCATTCTGGAAAACAGTATGGAGGTTCCTCAAAAAATCGTAAATAGACTACCCTACAACCCAGCAACTGCACTGTTAGGTATTTACTCAAGGGATACAAAAGTACAATTTCAAAAAAAACACAAATGCTTATAGCAACATTATCAACAATAGCTAAATTATGAAAAAAGCCCAAATATCCATTAACTGATGAATGGATAAAGAAGAGGTGAGACATAACTCAGAATATTACTCAGCCATCAAAAAGAATGAAAACTTGCCATTTGCAAAGAATGTATATGGAGCTAGACTGTATTATGCTAAGCGAAATAGTCAGAGATAGACAAATACCATATGATTTCACTCATATATTGAATTTAACAAACAAAACAGATGAACATAGGGGAAGGAAAAAAAAGAGAGAGAGAGAGATCAGGATGCCTGGGTGACTTAGTTAAGCATCTGACTCTTGATCTCAGTTCAGGGTCATGATCTCAAGGTTCCTGAATTTAAGCCCCATGTCAGGCTCTGTGCTGACAGTGTGGAGCTTGCTTGGAATTCTCTCCCTTTCTCTCTGCCCCTCCCCTCTTCATTCCCTCTCTCTCTCTCTCTCTCTCTCCTTCTCTCTCTCTCTCTCCCACTCTCTCTCTCTCAAAATAAATAAGTAAAAACCTAAAGCGAGAGAGAGGCAAACCATAAGAGACTCCTAACTATAGAGAACAAACTGAGTGTTGATGGAAAGAGGTTGGTGGGGGATGGGCTAAATGAGTGATGGGTATTACGGAGGGCACTTGTGATGAGCACAGGGTGTTATATGTAAGTGATGAATCACTAAATGTTATACCAGAAATCGATTTTACCATATGTGTTAACTAACTATAATTTAAATACAAACCTGAAATAAAAAAATATTTTAAATATCTAAGTAACTATTTCATGTGTATAAAAATAATCCCTATTCCATCATTTTCATGTGTAAGTGAAAACTAAATTAAATCATTAAGTCTTTGTGTCATGTGATTACTACTTATTGGGATAAAATAATTAAAACCTCTAGATGATGTTTAAGAAGTTTATAGTTATTCTACTTGGAAATATCATTATGGGAGTTGATTTTGTAACTGACAATATTGTAGCAATAGAATATGAAAATGGCCATTGCCTATGGTAACAAATGTATATGATGATTAAATTTTGTTTGAAATGGTTATTATCTGCAAATATATAATTTATGATATAAGAAATAGAAAAATTAATCAAAATTACTGAAAGCAGATTCATATTTTATCATAAATTTCAAACCAATCTATTGAAATGTTGACTTTTTTGTTTTGATTATTTTATATTCAGTAAAACAGATCTACAGAAATAATAATGGATGTGGATAATGGATTTCTTTCAAACATGAAGAAAAGCACTTTCGAATATTTTCTATAAGTTCCATAAAAATAAAGTATTTTTAGATGTTTTGACATATTCCTTGATATGCCTCTAAGTGTAAGAAAAATTTCTGCTCTTGTTAAACACTTGTAAAAGGAATATTTTAAAAGTAAAATAAATGGAATTCACTTGTTTAATAATTTCTAATTATGACCCTGTATGCAAGTAAAATTATTCTTCATTCCATCTCATAAGTGACTTTACAAATGATGGACTAAAAAACAAAGCAGACCATTTTACATTAGACAAAACAGAATGTATTTATTTGCTAAATGTATCCATAATATACTGTCATTTACTAATGTAACTGAAGGAAGTGAATGCATTTCAAAATAAAATTCAATTAGCAGCTCTCAATAAAGCCTCTCCTAAATTCCCATTAAACACTAAAGTACACAGACATAAAATATTCAGGTGGGGACTTAGATCAATTATTTTGTAATCCATGTGCTTTTTAATTTCTTCCAGGACAGATTTAAAAAGAAAAAAAAAAAAGGAAAACATTTAAAACACTTTTACAAATCGAATTACCTTGATGCAGAAATAGAAATAACATAAAAAGTAAAATGTTTAAAAGAAAAAAAATAAAATCAGTGTGCACAAGCCTTTTTTTCCCAATTTGAAGAAAGATAATGGCAAATTTTAGAATAATAAAGTTTTTTTATTTTCTGCAGTGCTAATACTTTCATTAAAATTTTTTAAATGAACCCAGAAATATTAAACTGTATCCTTTCTCTTCCTTTTGTTGATTAATGTAATTTTAAAATACTTACAGTAAGAATTTATAAAATGTATTCATTCTTTTTTTTTTTTTTAACCAAATCAATCTGTCAAGTATTCCAAATTACCAAACCAATTTCCTTGTGTTTTTGGTCAAATCTTATTCCATTTCTATTACTCCATGATAATTTTAGAGTTAGGTGTGCTAGCTATAGGGAATTAAATTCAGATTTGATGTGCATCACAGCACCATAAAGATTCATTAATATACTACATATGATTTTTCTCTGAGAAATTGTTAGAAAGCAAAGTGAAAAATCCTGGGGAACACAGGGGTTTGGGTGGAAGTAAGTACGATTTTTTATTATTGAAGTATTATTTGTAACAGGTTCATTTTGGACAAAGAAAACAAGAGACACATACTAGGACAGGAAGATAGTGTGAGTGGACACAAATAATATATTAGCAAACAGAGCCAACGTTAATAAATGGTAAACATGAGTAAAGGTATACAAGGGCCAGGGCCTTTGTATTATTTTCCTGCCATTTTCTGTACATCTAAAATTATTTCCAAGTAAAATTTTTCAAACATATGCTTTGAATAATTATATGAAACACAGGATGATGAGAGCAAATAAGCTCTTTTTAGTGATTATAAAAAGACAAAGTTGATCCAGAGTACGTCTTTAAATGTTATTTATATCATTCAAAATTTTTAAGAAAAGTTGAAAGCATAAGGGTTTTGAAACTTCTCTTATGACTGACTAATCTATTTACTACTTAATTCTCTATGTTCTCAATTAATTTGGATACTTTATCTGAATTTTGCTATATTTTAAACTACAGAATGTTAAACCTGAAAGAAATATAGAACAAATGTATAATTTTAAAGAACAGGAAATTAGGTCTAGATAAACAAAATTATTTTTCCTGAGCTCAGTTGAGATTTTTTTGAGAAGTTTAATGTAAAAGATTACCATGAGCTGTTGATTATGGAGGGATTATGCAGAATTCTTGATATTTTAAATCCTCCTTTCTAAATGAATGTGTTAGATACCTCAAGTATCCTCCTTTCTAAATGAATGTGTTGATGATACCTCAAGTATCTTTAAGAGAAAAAAAATCAAGATTCATTTTCTTTTCTTTAATTCATTCAACATTCAAAATGTATAACAATTTTAAGCTTCCAATAATTTTAGGTAAAGGGTGAATAGCTTTGCTTTCTGTTTAATTACACTTTAAATGAAATTTAAAATTTATACTATCTCTTTAATAGTATTTCTTGAAAATGATATTGAATCTCATGTGTTTGATATAGTTAGAACATATCATAAAGTCCATTATTTATGTACATTTCCTATTGTACAATTCTGTCACAAACATTTAATGACAAGTTAAATTTCAACTTAGTTTGTGTAAGAACTTGCTAAAATATGGAATGTTAAGAAAAAAATGGAAATTCAATTCAGAAGAATATTGTTAACTCTAATATATTAATTCTTCATTCAAATAAATGAATTTTTATTGCTAATAGATATAATTTTATTTTATACATTCAGTGTATAAATTATGGTGTTTATTTTTTTATTTTTAAATATGGTGATCTCCAGATCAACTTAATAGAAAATTTGAATTATACTTATCTGAATTTTTCATATGTTCCTTAGATAATTCTTTTGTAGAAGTGATCACTAAATTGGCCTTGAAAGAATTAATAGTGTTTAATTTTCCTTAGCAGTTTATTCTGGTTATGAAAGTCTGATTAAGTGTTTAAGAATAAAATAAATCAAGTAGATAGTCTACTCTTTTATAATTCTTGTGAATTACCCACCTGTGGACTGTCAGCTTTATAATAAATAGTTCCTCCCAAATTTTAAAACATAAAATTATTACCATCCAGGAAATGCCAATGCAATAAAAATAAAATTTTAATTATTTTAATGTTTTAAATGTGCCTTCAATTAAAACCTGGGAGTTAATAGTTGGCAAAATCATAGGCATTAAAAAAAAAGGTAATATATAATGGTAGAAATTAAAGTACTAATTTACAATATATGCCGGTTACCGAGTTTTCACACAAAAAGCTGGTGGAAAGTATTCTGATTGTACACAAAAAAACTTGTGAAAATACTTTGGTCTTTGCTATGGACCAAATGTTTGTGCTCTTCTGCTACAAATTCATATGTTGTAGCCCTATTACTCAATGTGATGCTATTTGGAGATTCAGCCTTTCGGAAGTAATTAGGGTTAGATTAGGTCATGAAGCTAAGGTCCTCATGATGAGATTGATGATCTTGAAAAGCAAAGGAGGAGAAAGATATTTCTCTTTCTGCACACAGAAAAGGCCATGCGAGAATGTGAGCACGTAAGTACAAGTTTCTGTCTGGAAGCCAAGAAGAGAGAGTTTTCACCAGGAGCCAGATCAGCTGGTACCTTGATCTTAGACTTCCCAGCCCTCAATCCATGAGGAAACAAATTCTTGTTCAAGCCACCCAAAGTAGATCTAAGCCTAAAGTATTTTGTTATGACAAAACAAGCCAGCTAAGATAACCTTACACAAAAATCTTATTAAAATATTTTGCCGTAAGTTAAAATAACAATTTCATGTAAAGTTTTGATCTTCTTTATCTAATTTTATACACAAAGAATTCTTAAAGTGTTATTTTAGTGAGAAATTATTTACATACTGATGTAAATATATGTATTTATACATGTATATATGAGTATATATATACTGACATTATCTGTGATCATTAATTATCCATTTAGTTATCCTCAAATATTTATTGAGAACCTATTTGTCTGTATATGGGCACTGAAGATTAAACAAATAAATAAGAATAGTTACTTACCCCTAAAGGAGCAGACAACAAACACTAACCAAGTAGATTGATTCAGATGGTGATACAATGTAGGAAGAAAAAGGAAGGAGGTGGTGAACTAGAGAAAGGCTTTGAGGAAGGGGAGGATACCTTGAAGATTCATCAGGAAGACAATCTATGAAACAGTAATATTTAAACAGAAGCTTGATTGATAAAAAGTACAAAGCCATGGGGTTAGCTGAGGAAATAGTTTTGCAGGATGGGGGAATGCCAGTCACTGAGGCCTCAAAGAGGTTCTACTACCTCTATTTCTAGAGACTTGCAAACATGTTGATCTTGTATTGTGTACATTGTTTTCAAAAAACGCAAACAATATTTCTTAAGCAATGTTATACTTTAATTCAATTACCTCACCTAGGCATTATATCCATGTAAAGTAACTAAATTCGTAAGTCTTTTAAAGATAAAGTCTTTAAAGATTCCTCATTCCGGTGCCAGGATCATAGAGATAAAAAGAAATAGACCGGGAACAGGACTCCAACTCTGTCCAAGACCCACCACATGGTCTCCTGTCTCTGCTAAGGCCACCTTCCATACTTATTGAGCAACTCTATATACAACTTAACTTTTTAAGAAAATAATTTTGTTGATTTCATTGTGAGAATCTGAGTAAATACTATGATATAACAAAAAGAAAAATCCTAGGGCACTGAAAACAAATAAATTAGTAACTAACCATTGTCCTAACAAGTATATGCACTTATCAAGCATATGCACATATACAAGTACATGACTTACCAAGTATATGCACTATATAGTAAACATTCATACAGAATAGTTCAACAAATTGTTTTGGTTAAGATGGCTATAATATAACATTTTTCTTTTCTACTTGAAATTGTTTTTCGAGACGAAATAATTATTTTGTTTTGATGAAAATACCGTATTTCTTCCTTCATTTAAACACATTTACTTATGTAGTAATAAGGCAGAAATATTTCTATGACATTTTTTGAGAAAGCCTCCCTGAAAAAAATTACTATAAAGGTATGTTATTATTAGTAATAGTAGCAAGGAATGATCTTTAAGTTATAACTCACATAGGACTTACTTATCTAAATTTGTATTCAAAGGCATTGCATATATATAAATAATTCTAGCTAAGAAAATTTTAGCTGTTCTTGATTTATTTCAGTAGTCATTAAAATTACTTTCAGGAAATGGATAATTGAAAGAAAAACTAAAAAAAAAAAAAAAACCTAGATCCTATTTTTCAAGAAAAGGTCAAGACAATTGTGTACACCAAAAATATTTCTTGAATATTTAGGTTTTTTTTAAATTTTTAAATGTTTAATTATTTTTGAGAGAGAGAGAGAGAGAGCAAGCAGGAGAGGGACAGAGAGAGAGGGAGACACAGAATCTGAAACAGGCTCCATCCAGGCTCCGAGCTATCAACACAGAGCCAGACACGTGGCTCAAACCCAGTAGCTATGAGATCATGACCCCAGCCGAAGTCAGATGCTTAACTGAGCCACCCAGGCACTCTAAGAATATTTAGTTTTTTTAAAGGTATGTATTTTAACCTTAATAATATAGAACTATATAATATAAACTTAAGAACAACCTATACTTCAATTGCTGGATATGATTTTTTTTTTAATTATTCATAATTTACATCAAACAACACTTTACAGATTTTAAAGAAGTTTCCCATACATAATCTTCTTGGTTTCTCACAATAATCCTTTTAAATGGTCAAGGTAGACATTCAAGCTGAAATATATTAAACTGTCAATGGCCTTTCCATGTTTTCTTTTACCACCTAGGAAAGAAAACATAAGTAACAAAAAATGACCCTAAGACTCCTAAACCCTTGTAATATTCCAGCTTTAGCTTTTGTATAAACCATTGTCATTTAAGTCTAAGAAACTAACTTATGCTTTCCAGGGTCAGAAGGGAAGGGCAACAAGGTAGATTCTGTCCAACTCCTCAGATTTGAAGAAGAGGATGAAGTAGATAATTTATTTTCATTTCTTTAAACAAACACCTTATTTCATCCTCTTTATGAAGAAGCTCCAATTGTTATATCTGAACATCAAATTCAAGTAGCACTTTCCCCGGTGAAGCTTATCCGTGTTTACCTATCCAAGTCCTGAATTTTCTGCTTTATACTCTCAAAGGTCTCTCAGGGAGGCACTGAGATTTTACCGTATTTTATTTTTTATTTTTTTTTCAATGTTTATTTATTTTTGGGACAGAGAGAGACAGAGCATGAACGGCGGAGGGGCAGAGAGAGAGGGAGACACAGAATGGGAAACAGGCTCCAGGCTCCGAGCCATCAGCCCAGAGCCTGACGCGGGGCTCGAACTCATGGACCGCGAGATCGTGACCTGGCTGAAGTCGGACGCTTAACCGACTGCGCCACCCAGGCGCCCCGAGATTTTACCGTATTTTAAAGCAGCTCATGTTCCACTGAATGTGCCATTAATTCCATCTAGATATTCGATATGTGAAGATTATCTGAAAGTTCTTATCTGCTAAATATTGGCCACGGAGAAAAATTATTCATTCCTGACAAATAAATTTATTTTAAAAAACAAGTCATGGGGCACCTGGCTCAGTCGATAGAGCCTCTGACTTTGGCTCAAGTCACGATCTCTTGGTTGACGAGTTTGAGCCCTGAGTTGGACTTTGTGCTGACAGCTCAGAGCCTGGAACTTACTTCAGATTCTGTGTCTCCCTCTCTCTCTCCCCCTCCCCCACTCACAGTCTCTCTCTCTCTCTCTCTCTCTCTCTCTCTCTCTCTCAAAAATAAATAAACGTTGAAAAAATAAAAACCAAGTCATTACCCTTAATTGTTTATGTTTGCATAGATTATTATGACTCTTCATTTTTTAAAATTTATTGTCTCTTTAATTTTGCTGGAAATTCTAAGGTTTGAAACCAAAAGATATTCTTATACTATGAACATAAGCTCTAGAAAATATTTGTTATTAATGCCAACTAAGAAACAACATCAAAATTAATGATTTTTTACAATATTTTTAATGTTTACGTATTCTTGAGAGAGAGACAGAGCACAAGCAAGGGAGGGGCAGAGAGAAAGAGGGAGACACAGAATCTGAAACAGGCTCCAGGCTCTGAGCTGTCAGCACAGAGCCCGATGTGGGGCTCGAACTCACGGACTGCGAGATCATGACCTGAGCCAAAGTGGGATGTTCAACCAACTGAGTCACCCACGTGCCCCAAAGTTAGAGATTTTTATTAAAAAGTTTCTTTTAATGTATCTGTGGGTCAACGGGGTTCAACTAGTACAGGCTAGATTCTGGAGTGACTGTCCTCCAGGCCACAAAAGCTGGTGTGGATCTACTATTCATTCCAGGTTAGAGGGGTAACCAGGGCTTCTGTGCTTCTCAGGTCTCTTTTCCAATGTGGTTGAGCAAGCTACTCAGGCCTGGCAAACTAAAATACTGAAGACTTAAGGCCTGCTCTTACTCACCATATGCCATCTCCAAAGCAAGCCACATGTCCAAGGCCTATGTCAAAGGTCTACTCCTTTGTACCCCTTAAGATACATTCATTATGAAGACATAGCAAAGATGTGGATGCAGGCAATAGCCAAGATATGAAAACAACCCAAGTGGTCCATTAATGAATAAATGGACAATGAAAATGTGGTATCTATGTACAATTTAAAACTATTCAGCCATGAGAAAGGGTATCTTTCCATTTGAAACATCATTGATGGAACTTGAGGGGATTATAAGTAAAAAAAAAAAAGTCAAATAGAGAAAGACAAATACTGTATGATATCACTGACATGTGGAATCTAAAAAAGCCAAACTCCTAAAATCAGAGCTTAGAACAGTGGTTACCAGGGAGTTTGGGGGTGGGAGATAGGGGAAATAGCAAGATATTGGTCAAAGGGTACAAAGTTTCAGTTGTAAGATGAGTAAGTTCTGGACACCTAATATGCAGCATGGTGATTATAGCCAATAGTACTATATTGTATACTTGAGAGTTGCTAAAAAAGATCTTAAATCTTCTCACTACCAAAATAAGAAACAGTAATTATGTGATGTAATGTAGGTGTTAGCTAATGCTCTGTTTGTAGTCATTTTGAAATATATAAGTTCATCAAAATAGCACATTATACAACTTCAATCTACACAATGTTGTATACCAATTAGATCTTGACAAAACTTGAAAAATAACTAAAATAAGGGTAGAAAAATCTTCACACACTTGCACACAGGTGGGGGATAAGATTAGGAATCCCCCTGGCTTACACCAATGGGTTAACAAAGCATAAAGAAATACAAAGTCATAAAATGCTCACACCTGAGTTTGGGTAAACCATATTGGCACCCGAGAATAGGGAGGCACAAAGGTGCCAGGATTAGGAAGGTGCAATGGCACCCCAAAACAGAGAGGGGGTGCAGAGCCCTCAGAATAGAGAGGGAGAGGCAAAGGCCTAAAATAGGAACAGGTGCAAAGGTGCCCAATACATAGGTATATGAAATAAACAAGATTAGATATTCAGGGTGGAAGCACCCCCAATTTAGTGCGATAGCAGAAAAGCTGTTTTCACAGGAGGACAGGACAAGGTTAGGTAAATTGGTGAACTGGACTCTGGACTGCTGTGCTGCAGGCAAAGCAGACCAGAGCGCAGATGGTTAACAAAAGAAAAGGTGCCTTGTCAACCCTGAGGTTATTTCCTCCTACCGGTCTCATCCCCTAGGATAGCTAAGATAAACAGAGGTGCTGGCTCATGTTCGCTATACACAACCTTCCTCCCAACTGCCCAGCCCCCCAGATTTTGTTTTGTATTAACCCAAACCCTTAACCCCAAATATCCTCAAGACCCACTTTCCCTCACATCCACAAGTTAATGTTCACAAATTCATTGTCCCTCTGTGCACACCCATCACCATGTTTGTAAGCCTTCTTATCCTAATAAAAACGAGACAAGGACCCTTATTTGGGGATCTTGTCTTTTCCCGGACAATAGCCATCTCTCACTTTCAATCCTGCGTCCCACTCTTTTGCTAGACAAGAAGAGAACTTTAGACCCAGAGTCTACGACACACATACACACAAAGGTGTGGAAGCAAGGACAGGTGAACCACCATTTCAAGTCATTCAGTCTATAGCAAAAAATCTTTGTTCATGTATATGTGTATATCCCTAATAAGATTATTAAAACATGAGTAACAAAGTTGAATTTATCATGAAGTGTAATGTTCAACAGATATAATTAGAAAATATTTACCTATTATTCTAAAAAGTATCTGTTTTGAAATAGCTTAAAATTCACTATAATTGTATTTTATTAATATTCTTTAACAGATAAATATCAAATAAGAACTACATGCCATACCTGTCTGAATGCTAAAATTGACAACACAGGAAATAACAGATTCTGACAAGCATATGGAGAAGTGGGAACCCTCTTACACTATTGGTGAAAATGCAAATTGGTGCAGCCATTCTGGAAAACAGTATGGAGGTTCCTCAAAAAGTTAAAAATAAAACTACCCTAAGACCCAACAATTTCACAAGAATACAAAAATATAGGGGCACAGGCACCTTGATGTGTATAGCAGCATCATCAGAAATAGCCAAATTATGGAAAGAGCCCGAATATACATAGACTGATGAATGATAAAGAAAAATAAAAGTTATATATATACATATATATATATACATATATATATGTATATATATAATGGAGTTATATATATATATATATAATGTGAATGGAGCTAAGTGAAATATTATGCTACGTACAATGCTAAGTGAAATAAGTCAGAGAAAGGCAAAGACCATATGATTTCACTCATATGTGGAATTTAAGAAACAAAAGAGATTGACAAATGAACATATGGGAAGGAAAACAAGAGAGAGATTGGGGGAAGCAAACTATAAGATAATCTTAACTTAGAGAACAAACTGGTGGCTGATGGAGGAGAAAGGTGGGTGGGAGATGGACTGATTGGGTGATGGGTATTAAGGAGGACGCTTGTTGTGATGAGAACTGGGTGTTATATGTAAGTGATGAATCACTAAATTCCACTCCAGAAACCAATATTTGCACCTTATGTTAATTAACTAATATTTAAATGAAACATTTGAAAAAAAAATGAACACCTACTATGCATAAAACAAACAGAAAACAACTACATACCACAAACTTACTGATTTCAAGAGTAATATTTCTTTAAATCTTAACTATGAACAAAAAACTATACTAAAAACTTTCTTAGGAATTAGTTTATTTTTTAAAAAACTACCATAAGGTGGGTATGATTATCCAGAATTCATAAAGAAAGTTAAGATAGAAAGTTTAAGTAATGTGTCCCAGATCAAAGAAACAATCTAAATTCATGCACTCCATACTCATGGAGCATACATTCTTGTAAATACCAATGTATCTGCAAGTATCGTGTGATTTCTCAACTACTTCTACACTAATGCCATATCTATAAATAAACATAAAATAACAACGTGCTCAGAAAACTCAAGAAAAATATTTTGAGACAAGCAAGAAAAATGTTCTCCAATATTCAGCCTAAGGAAACTAGTATTAAAAATTCTAGAATAGTTTCATTCTCTGATCAAAAATAAATTTGATCTTCCTTTTAAAATTCACCTTATACCTTTTCTTGTGTTAAGGCATTAAAAGGAAAAGGGGATAGTATAAAATTGGTATAGCATTTAGTTAATAAGTGTAAAATCTCTTGACTTATTTCATAAGTTCATAGTCATACTGATGCATATCATTGCCACAAAATATACTGATTTAATGTTGATTTTCAACATAAAGATGCATTTTGTATTCTATATCCAGATTGGCAGTGAATTTGATAATGTAGTTGTATAACTTATAAAAATATAGATATAATATATAAAGCATTCTAGTGCATCTTGACACTTTCAAGGGACACAGCAACATCCCATAATAACACCCAGCACTTTTGCAGAAATAAAGGAAGAGTAGAAAAATATTACTTTCAAATACTCTGTGTCTTTATTCAGGTAGGAACACTTTAATCCAATTCATAACTGAATCATTGGTGTAGATGGCCTAATGGACATGTGTAAACTGTTATCAAATTAGCTTGAACAATTTCCTGTGACAAGCACTTGTAACACTCAATAGTGTTTGGAGGTAATTTCAGTTTGGCTTTCTATTTTGAATTCAGGAGTTCCCATGTTCTCATCAAATCTGTCACAAAAACCTTTACTCTCGTAGAGTATGTACCAAAGCTGCGCTAAGAGTTCTGCTTCAAATTTATCCTTATCATGACACGTCCTGCTCGGAGAGTCTGCCTGTTCACAGAGGGCTTCGGAAACTTTGAGTAGACCAATGCTTTCTATGTTCTTATGAGCCTGTCCATTCCTACATTTGCCTCAGTGACTCTGGGCTTGAGGTAGTAGTGAAGCATGCTGATGTTTCTAACACCTTGAAATCTTTGAGGTGTCCCAAAAGCAAGGTGAGAATCAGAAAAGTATAGGCTCTACAGTAGAAGGTAATGTGTTACATCCCGAAAGTCCATCCTGAGGCCTCCAAGGACTGAATCCTGAAATCATCTCAATAAAAGTGAGCAAATTCAAGCCACCACCCCATTTTTACATCATGAATTTTCAGGGTATGCATCCAAAAAAGATATTCTATATCATGTCTCCTGAGCTATTCAATCGATAAATGAGAAACAGAGATTTGTAATTATCATAAAGCACTCTAAAACATACATTTCCTTGATTTTCCTTACTATATCATGGGCTTTTCTATTTTAATAGATCTCAGTTAAAAATATTTTTTTATCTTTTTACTATTTTTTATATTTATTTATTTGAGAGAGAGAGAGAGAGAGAGAGAGAGAGAGAATGTGAACAGGGGAGGGCCAGAGAGAGAGGGAGACACAGAATCTGAAGCAGGCTCCAGGCTCTGAGCTGTCAGTACAGAGCCCCAAAAATATTTTTCCTTACACTATTATTTTTTTTATTATTGGGACAATAAATATGTTTTTTTTTTCAAAATACAATGTACCCAAATGAATTTTTAAAAAATCAACAGCATGCAATAATACTCAAGAATTGACCTCTTGATTCTTTTTGAATAGCATTCAACCCTAAAAGTCTTTGATTTGTCTTTAATATATACAGTAAATTTTAATTGTTCCAAGCCTATTTTTATTATATCACTTCTGACTGCAGCATTTCAAGTAAGTTATGTTTCGGCATGAAGAAAACAAACACAGCTTTAGCCAATTTATTTAGCTAAAGATTAAAAAATAAATAAAGGTGGTCTGGTGATGACCTAGAAAAGATTTATTAATAATTGAAGCTGCTTCTCCCTGGCAGCCACATCCCCTAAGTACGTGCACAGGTGTTGCTGATCTCTACAGCAAGAACTTGCCAGAGTCGACGGAACAGCACAACTTCTGTTACACTCTACCATCGAGGCTTAGAACATTATATCAGAAGAAATGGCATTCACAGTGTATGTCCCTTTCACTGAAATATTTATGAGCATCAGACATTCTTGTATCTGAAACCAGTGCAATATCATCAAGGCCATATTCTCAACCAGAGAGAGAAAGCAGAGTCACTTCCCAGGTGTCACAAGATAATATCTGTGTCTCCATCCTTCCAGTAACAGAGAAAGATATTTTCTTTCAGCCCATGACATGATGCTGGTTTAATTTTCCTTTACATGAGTGGAATTGACAGTGAATTTTGTTGTCTAGAACTCTGGATCACAAATTTAATGCACCATCCATACCAATAACCCACCTATAATAAAGATCAAGTAGATATTATTATTATTTTTAGGGTAGGGGCACACCACTTGAAATGATCATTTCTTTTCACTAAGTCCTCTGTCACCTCTAGCTCACTGTTGAACCTTGGTTTCCCCACTTGTCCACCCACTGAAATTGCTCTGGCAAGTGTCACTGATGCCCTAGGTCCGAACAAATCCTCAAACTCTTTGACTTCTTTAAAGTATGTTGACACTTTGCTGGTTGGAGCTTACTTGTAATCTGGGTTTATTCCAGTCTATGTTCCTGCTTGGATTTTGGATGGTATTTACAATCTGCCAGTGAGATGTACTTACATGAGTTTAGAGAGCAGAAGCAAGATGAGTTTCTGCCTCTGGCAGTGGCAGCAGCAGAGGCATGGACTTTTGGCAAACCTGGGCATTGGCAGAGACCAGCCAGACTCCACGTTTCTCCGCCAGTCAGCAGTCTTAGGGTAGTGAAGCAGCTGTGACTGCAGCAGATCTTTTCTGTGGCCTTCTAAAGTCTAGGTGTCAGCAGCAACCTCCTGGTATCAGGCATGCAGATTGCAGTGCCATGACTTAAAGACCTACTGGCAGCCTTATCGGACTTCTCTTCCTTCAGCCCCTCCTGCAATTTAGTAAGCACTCCATTCCCTATACTGCAGTCCCTTCTGATGGAAATATATAGAGCGGCTTCCCTTCTCTCACTCTAAACTGATTATGCAGGATTTTCTTACCAAGCGTAGTTCTAGAGGATATATCTTTAATGATGGAGATTTAAGATTCGTTTTGTATCTTTGTATCTATGTTTATCTTTATAAGCCTGAATTAATGAACAAAACATGAGATGCATATTTCAATCCTGCAAATTATGTTATACGTTTAGATTATATGCAACTTATAATATAAATTGAATTCTCATCTTATTAGATCACTTACACAAAAAAGTAGAGGATTGATGGAAAAGGGGATCTCATAATAAGAATGTGATCTTTGGTGGATTCTGGGTACTTCGATCTCACAAATCCCAGTGAGCCTTCAGGCAAGCAGAAACAGTCCTCTTTTTCAGTTTGAGGGAGCTGGCCCTCTCGCATTTGAAGACCCTTTAATGATCTCGTATTGATTGTGATTGACCTTAGTCTTAAATAGATTGATAGTTCACTAAAGCTCTAATATACATATCTATACCTATACCTACACCTTATAAACAAAGATTTGCACTGTATAATTACAGTGAAGACTTCGACCCACTTAACCAGGCCCTAGTCTGATCTACTTTTCATTCCCAGGAGCCCTGCAAATAGAGGTGGCCCAACTTTCTAAGTGAGGCTTCTATGACACTACTAAAATATTATACTAGCAATCTTTTTTTTGCAGTTTACCCCCAAAGAGACTCACAACCATTTACCCACAACATTGTGTACCAGGAAAGGAAAATATGTACACTTTTCTAAAAGTTCATTCTCTAGCTTTCAATTGTTGCTAATTACAGGAAATAAAAAGAGAGAGAGAGAAAGAGAGATGGCATAGATATTTAACTCTCATGAAATGTTCATGTCCTCCTATTTTAAAGGTTCAGGTTTAGGTTGATGCCTGGACTAGTTCTGTCTGGTAGAACCTATATGGTTCCTCTCTCTCTCTTTTCCTGCCACGACATTCTTGGAGATTCTATGTACTAAGTTTCAGAGCTTCAGGATGGCAGATAAGTACTTGAGTAAAATCTGCCTGTTATATAAACAAGACATAAATAATTAGCATGTTAAGCCCCTGATATCTTCATATATAATGCTAACAGTACAGCCTTTCCTATAATAACAAGTACAGAAATTGCTATACCCAATAGGTTATTGTTACGACAATAACAGCCAGAATAACCCCTAACATCTGTAACATTGGCTTGGTGACTTGTAGTGGATAAAAAAGAGAGTGGCAGAGAGAGTGGATAATCACATCTAAGGCTGGACAGATGGAGATCTGGTGTATGCCACAGCAAGTCATTTTGTAAAGCACTACTTATAATAAGTTTGCAGGCAAATGTCCCCATATTAAACCAGTAGAGGAAAGAGTGTCGTAGTCGGAGATGCCTGTTTTTAACAAGTTATTACAAAAAAGACTTAGAGGAAAAGTTGGCGGAGTTCCAAGGCAGAAATGAAAGTGACCTTACAGAGTTGTAAAAGCAGACAACTGCTAGACTCCAGCAGCAAGAAATGGGATTTAAAAAGACTTTGATCAATAAAAGCACACTAAAATTTTTCTTGTTAATGTTAAGATTAGGGTGTAGCTGCACCCTTATATTGTTCCAGACAGTCAAAAGCAAGTTGCTTTTAAGTTGAGAAAAAGAGGGATAGGGTTAAAAAAAGTGGAAAAAATAAAGTTGTACAGAGCTATGTCATCAAAGTGGTTATGGGCATGTGGAACTGACTCAAATTTCAACAGCTTCAAAAATTTTTGCAGGAAATATGTTTCCAAAGAAACCATAGCTTTTACTAATGAGTTCTGAATTTCTGAGTTTTAAAACAACTCTTTAGGTACTTCAAATTTTAAAAGTAGTAAATTACTCTTCTTCCTAAACTGAAGGACAGATAGGGCTGAAAAAGCATAACATAGTAATTGTAAGAGTGGATGAACTTTAGGGGAAAAGGCTGTCATCCTTGTTAAAATCACGACCATATAAGGACCAAGTGAAATCCTGATTTTTGGAATGGAAACATCCACTTGAGAATTTGGATGATCTAGATTCCCTTGAATTCCGTGCCTGAAGAAATGATCTAGCTCCCAATCCCCTCCCTATTGGTTGAATAAGAAGACTTGTTCTTTATCCATTCATCAGTTGGACATTTGGCTCTTTTCATAATTTGGCTATTGTTGATAATGTTGCTATAAACATTGGGGTGCATGTGCCCTTTTGAACCAGCATTTTTGTATCCTTAGGATAAATACCTAGGAGTGCAATTTCTGGGTCATAGGGTAGTTCTGTTTTTAATTTTTTGAGGAACCTCCATACTGTTCTCCAGAGTGGCTGCACCAGTTTGCATCCCCACCAACAGTGCAAAAGTATTTCCTTACTCCACATCCTTGCCAACATCTGTTGTTTCCTGAGTTGTTCATTTTAGCCATTCTGACAGAATGAATGGATAAAGAAGATGTGGTATATACATATAATGGAATATTACTGGGTGATCAAAAAAGAATGAAATTTTGCCACTTGCAGCAACACGGATGGAACTAGTGTGTTATGCTAAGTGAAATAAGTCACTCAGAGAAAGACGAATATCATATGATTTCACTCATATGTGGAATTTAAAAAATATAACAGGTGAACCTAGGGGAAGGTAGGGAAAAATAAGATAAAAACAGAGAGGGAGGCAAACCATAAGAGACTCTTAAATATGGGAAACAAACTGAGGGTTGCTGGAGGAGAGATGGATGGGGGGATGGGTAAATGGGTGGTAGGCATTAAGAAGGGCATTTGTTGGTATGAACACTGTGTGTCATATAGAAGCGATGAATCACTGGGTTCCACTCCTGCAACCAATAGTACACTGTATGTTAACTAACTTGAATTTAAATTAAAAAAATAGTAAAATATGACCAAAAATAAATAAATAAAAGAATATGCCACAGTAAACCTATGTGTTTCCTATGAGTTAATATAAATATTTGGTGAGATTTCATTAAGCATAACAACATTTTTGGGAGCACCTGTGTGGCTCAGTCAATTAAGCATCTGACTCTTGGTTTTGACTGAGGTCATGATCTCAGGGTTCGTGAGTTTGAGTCCCACATAAGGCTTTGTGCTGACCGTGCGAGGTCTGCTTGGGATTCTCTCTCTCCCTCTCTCTCTGCCCTTCCCCTCTCTGTCTTTCTCTCTCTCAAAAATAAATAAATAAACTTAAAAAGTTTTAAAAAAAGAGTAACATTTTTAAACTGTTTCTGAAGTTTAATTGCTGGAGGACTTTTTGCTAAGTGAAATAAACCAGGCACAAAAGAAACGTGAAAAAAAAAAAAGACTTCTCTTTTGCTTGGAGTCTGAAAAATATGCAAATAAAACTGATCCCTTAGGGGCGCCTGGGTGGCGCAGTCGGTTAAGCGTCCGACTTCAGCCAGGTCACGATCTCGCGGTCCGTGAGTTCGAGCCCCGCGTCAGGCTCTGGGCTGATGGCTCAGAGCCTGGAGCCTGTTTCTGATTCTGTGTCTCCCTCTCTCTCTGTCCCTCCCCCGTTCATGCTCTGTCTCTCTCTGTCCCAAAAATAAATAAACGTTGAAAAAAAAAATTAAAAAAAAAAAAAAACTGATCCCTTAGAAGGCATTGCTTGCCCTCTTTAACATTTGCCTCCATTTCCTCTACAGACCACCAGACTTATAACTAGGGCCCAACGACAACAGGACTCAACTTGGGAAATGCTCACCCAGCTAAGCCAACTGAATCCTGACTAATACAAAACCCTGGGATTCTTCTCCTGAATATGAAATCAATATAGATCACCGTTTACTAGAGCTCTTCACTTCGATATCCCAGGGATACTCCAATTCAGCACATCTGAAATTTAATTCGTTTTTCCCTTAATGCTGTCCTTAGGAATATTGATCCAAACATGGGAGAGTTGGTTCTATATCACAGAGTAGCTAAGGTTTCGCCAGATACTGACATGCAGCAGATCAGTTTCATACATACAAAGGGCTCTAAACCCAGACAACCTGAATTCAAATCCCAGATTCCATGCCTTTTAGTCTATTTTATCTTCTTAATAATTTCATTGTGAAAATTAAATATAAATGTACATAAGTGCTTGTAATTCTGCCTCTAACATAGTAAGTTTCCAGCAAATGTTAACTATGTTTGCTATTACTTAAAATGGGGAAGTGAAAACTTATGTGAGGACACTGATTATAATATTTATCATTTACTAGATATCGTGCTTAAGTTTATTACAAAATAGTCTGAAACTATGAAACACATTAATTAATAGTGAAATCAGTAAGACCATTAAAATCAGTAAGACTATTAAAATGCTTGTTAACATCATTACTGTATAAATTAAAAAATTATTGACCCTGAAATAAATAATGAAAGGGGTGAAAGAGGTACATATTAGGGGGGAAAAACCCTAATCATTTGTACATCATGTGATCATTCATCTAAAATATATAAAACTTAAAAATAGCTGGGAAATGATAAAAGAAAGAATATAATAAGTGAATAAGATAAAATGATTAATTACAAGTTTTAAAAATAAAGTTTCATATGGTCAAAGAATATCCAGGTAGAAAAACAGAATGGGAAACTCCTCCAATCAAAAGACATTACTAAATGTATAGTCAGCATTGGGGTGGCTGGGTGGCTCAGTCCGTTGGGTGTCTGACTTCAGCTCAAGTCCTGATCTCACAGTTTGTGGGTTCAAACCCCACATGGGGCTCTGTGCTGACAGCTCAGAGCCTGGAGCCTGCTTCAGATTCTGTGTCTTCCTCTCTCTCTGCCCCTCCCCTGCTCGTGTTCTGTCTCTCTCTCTCTCTCTCATAGAAATAAATAAACATTTTAAAAAATGTAAATATATAGTCAGCATAAACATATAAGTGATGTTTATAAAACATGTGAAGACAACTCTAAAAGTGTAGTAACATTTATTCCACGTCCCTGAATGGGAAAATGATGTTTTTAAGGATTCTATTTTTTTTTTGGTTCTATAAATGTAATTTAATTCTGATCAAAAGCTCCAAGAGATTTTCTGTATAGTTAATAAAATGATTCTAAAGTTAACCTATAAAATTAAATGCATTTACGTATATGTATAAAATTTATAAATTATGCAAAAGGGAAAAATGGATTCACTTTAAATAAAACAGATAATAAAGCTACAGTTCTCTGAAGCAGTATGATGCTGATACTGGAAGTTATTTTATTTGAGTAGAAAAAGTAATTTTTTTTAAAGAAGATGTTGATATTGCTATTAATGTACTATAAAGAAAAGCATTGAAACTGTAAACCATAAAATCATACATTTTAACAAAAATATAGGTTAAAGTTCATACAATTGTGAGCCCTAAGAATAATAAATGACCTCCTAAAGTAAATGATCTCCTAAGAATAATACTGAAAGTATAAACTGAGAATACATAAAACTGAAAATTTTAAGTATATATTAAAATTAACTGTCTTATACAATACAGATGATGTTAAGTAACATATTATCTACGGTACATATTTCAGATCTTAATAATTAGGATCTCTTAAGCCAAAAAAGAAATAGGAAGATGACCAAACAGAGGTTATGAGTATTTCACAAATACACACATGCAAAGCTAAGATAAAAATATTAATGAAACACAGAACTGGAAGATTGTAAGGAAAAAACTATCACTCAATAGTACTGAGAGATGTATCAGTTATGATCTACTTTATAAGGAGAATTTTGGCCACGTGTTGTATAACCTAAATATTAAAAAATCCTCAAAATTCAAAAGGACTAATTTTTTTTATAATTGCTGCTTACTCCTGAAGTAGAATAGTAATTTGACTTTGAAAATGATTATGTAGAACTACATTTAAAGATAAAGGGTACTTTTTACATTATAGTACTAAATAAAAATTACATTCTAGTAAACAATGGACATAGTATAATCTCAGTGTTGTGGGAAAACACTCTATATGCATATACAGAGAAGTCTAAAAAATACTTAACCAGAAGTCTAAAGTTATTTATCTCTGGTGATGAATTATTATTATTTCCCCTTTTTCTTTATATTTATCCCTGTCTTATCTAATTTGTTTTGTATCGTAGACCTACTTTGCATGGATTAAAATAAACTGAATTCTATAGTAAATAACTTTTTTTTCATTTTGTAATATTTCTTCCGTCATTCTTACATTCTTCCGTGTTATATTCGTACATTATAAATTCTTAACTCTCATTGTATTATAAATTCATACTGAAACAATACCTCCATTACTATTATTATAAAAAATCTTCACAGATTGGACATATCAAAATTTGTGGTAAAAATTATGGCCTCCAATGCGAGAAGCAGTTCTTTAATAATATTTTTTTCAAAATGACATAATTCACCTTAGCAGAAACTTGGCATCAAATATAATGCTATATCTATCTTTATATGGTTATTTTGTAGAAAACTTCAAGGAAAGTTTTGAAAGTAACTCAGCATATGGCTATCCACAAAACTGATGGCTTGTAGGTAGTTGATTACGTATTGCAGTGTGCTAAATTACAGAATGGGATACTGATCATCATAAGAACTGTGAACTCCATGAAGGCAGGATATAGTTTTGATTAATCTCCGTGTTTCTATGACCTAGTATATTGCCTAACACTATTAGCACTTTTGAATTAAGTATTTGTTGAAAAAATAAATGACTTCATGATTTTGTAAGAGCAATGTAGTCATGGTTCATCTGCTAGTAACAAAGATCATAAGCTGGTACTTCAAACTGCTTTACCTTTGCATTAAAAAAAAACATAATTAGGACATTTAGTATGAAATTACTAAAAATGTTTATTTCTTTAAAAGACTGATATTTTTACAACACAAGAAATATCAGGTGTTGGCAAGGCTGTGGAGAAAGGGGAACCCTCTTGTACTGCTGGTGGGAATGCACACTGGTGCGTTCTGGAAAGCAGTATGGAGAGTCCTCAAAAAGTTAAAAAGAGAACTACCCTACAATTCAGCAATTGTGACACTGGGTATTTACCCAAGGAATACAAAAATACCAATTCAAAGATATACATGCACACTGATGTTTATAACAGCATTATGTACAGTAGCCCAATTATGGAGGCAGCCCAAGTGCTTATCAACGGATGAATAGATAAAGAAGTGGATTTTAAGAAACAAAACAAATGAGCAAAGGGAAGGGAAAAGAGACAGGCAAACCTAGAAACACACTCTTAACTATAGAAAACAAACTGATGGCTGCCAGAGCAGGGGGGATGGGTTAAATAAGGGATGGGTATTAAGAAGTGCAGGTGTTGTGATGAGCTCTGGGTGTTGTATGAAGGTGTTGAATCACTATAGAGGGCACTTACACTGTATGCTAACTGACTGGAATTTAAATAAGAGGGTTTTTTTTAATGGTTATTTATTTTTGAGAGAGAGAGAGACAGAGCATGAGCAGGGAAGGGACAGAGAGAGAGGGATCTGAATCTGAATCTGAAGCAGGCTCCAGGCTCCGAGCCGTCAGCACAGAGCCTGATGGGGGCTCAAACCCATGAACCATGAGATCATGACCTGAGCTGAAGTCGGACACTTAACCGACTGAGTCACCCAGGCGCCCCGAATAAAATCTTTTTAAAAAGACTTATGCTTTTGAGGCGCCTGGGTGGCTTGGTCGTGTGAGCATCTGACTTCAGCTCAGGTCATGATCTCATGGTCTGTGAGTTCGAGCCCAGTGTCAGGCTCTGTGCTGACAGCTCAGAGCCTGGAGCCTTGTTCGGATTCTGTGTCTCCTTCTCTCTCTGTCCCTCCCCTGCTCATGCTCTGTCTCTCTCTCTCTCTCTCTCTCTCTCTGTCAAAAATAAACATTAAAAAAAAATAAAAAATAAAAAAAAGACTCATGCTTTTATTAAAATGTAAAAATGCCCCAGTCCTGATGACAAGAAGAATTTCTAAAAAAACAACCACAAAAAGTATTCCAGTAAACTTAAACAGAGTCCCTCTGAGAATACTCTGAATGCTCTTGTTAGGAATACCACATAGATCCTCTCCACATTACTATGTCTTAAATGGTTTTAACACTTGTTCAATCCAACCATATTATAGAATATCCAATAGTTTCATTGACAGAATTTGGACTTTAGTTACGTGAATAATGTATTTTTCAATCCCAGATTATGGAGGACATTTGATCTTACCTTTTGCATATTAAGTACTTTTTCCCATTGCGATATTTTATTTGTTTATTTAAATGTTTATTTTTGAAAGAGTGCACGAGTGGAGGAGGGGCAAAAAGAGGCAGAGAGAGAGGGGGACAGAGCATCCGAGCAGGCTCTGTGCTTACAACAGGGAGCTTGATGTGGGGCTCGAACTCACGAACCACAAGATCATGACCTGAGAGGAAGTCAGATGCTTAACCAACTGAGCCACCCAGGCGTCCCTCCCATTGCAATATTTTAAAATGCTCTTTTAATTCACGCCTCCATCACATCTATCACATATTAAAATGCATCCTATAATTAGCAGTGGGTGAGTTTGTTAGAGAGAACAATAAAAATTATTATTTTAATAAAAGGTTTGTACAGTGGACAGTGTTGATGCCCTCTTGGCTCACTCCCATCCCCATGGACCACTCTCCCAGGTCAGAGCTCCTTTACCAGCATCTGTGTGCTTTGCAGTTAAGAGTTTGCACTTGTAAATTTATTCACATGAATGCCCTTGAGCACTGGAGCTGCCTGTGGATGAAAAGCCAGAAATAATTGGGAATTTTTTTTTACCCATCTTCATCCCCCCAGAGTGGTTGTAGCCAAACACTGACAGATTTGGAATTGTAAAATCCAGCTCCTTTGCCTCTAGACAGATAAACCGTGGGGTGTAGTTTACTCTCCAGAGCTTCCTGAGGGATCGGGTTGAGCATGGAACTTAATCTGAAATCCCAACTTTGTTTAGAATTTCCTCCTCCTGATTAGAGTAAGGTAATGTTTAAACATAAAAATGTGTATAGCTTTATTTACACAAAGTGAATCTATACTACATACTTAATCTAAATGTCTTTTCCAGAAGAATCTTTCAATTTAAACTTTTTGGAAATATTTTGTTACAGTTTTCTCATGATTTAACAATAAAGACTATATTTATAAGTATCTCCACATCCTACTGGGTCCTGGCTAAATCTTTCGAGCATGCAGAGCTTATGATTATTAATATGTCTTCAGACTTTTTTCTTATCTTTCATTCACATTACACTTCTTATGTACAAATAAAATACTTGCTCTAAAGTCGGTAGCCAATATGGTTATGCTGAAGAGATAAGGTTTAATTTAAATATATATACACACATATATTCTTGTTTTGAAGTGAGTGCTCATTTTCACCCTCATTATTTTGGAGAAACATAAAAAATCTCTTTTTACTGTTTGCTTTCCTCTCTCCTTCAACTAGATTGGGCAGATTTATTTCTTGTTCTTTTCACATTAAGTAACCGCACTAGTCAGCATGTTCAGATGCTTTTAAAGTCTCATCAATTTAAGTTCTATTGCTTAACACGTCTGACAACTGTACATGCAATTGTATGGAAACTAACAGAAACTTGAAAATCAGTAGTAAGTAGTTAAATAAAAGTTTTACTCTTTAAAAAAGAAGACTCTATCTTTTTGATGGTTGTTTTGAGAATTTGGCAAATACAAGTAACTCTTAGAAGCAGAAAGCCTACAACTTCTAAAATTTTTCCTTCTCTAACATTAAATATCACCAAAACATTTCAACAGTAACTGTTTTTCATGTGGGATCTTGATCCCACATAGTAACAGGGAACCTCCATTACCTGAAATTCTGCTGAAATTAGTTAAGGAGATCATAGACCTGTTCAAAGGTAGTGCAGTATTCTGATTCAGAATGCATGATGTAGACTTTTGTAACTACTCTAATTCAAAGCATAGAGGCAAACTGCATAATCTTTGTATCCACAATTTTCTGCAAATTTCTATAGAAATAACACCTACTTCATAGAGCTTCTAGGAGTATATATTCATGTTCTATAGTTTTCTGCGCTGTCCTGCCTGCTACAATGTAAGGGGACTTTTGCAGACCTAAACTGGACAAAATTAGAAAGTTGTTCACCAAGCATGCATATTCATGTTTATACTTGCCCTTTTTTTTTTTTAATCTTCAAATTGTCTGTTGAATGCATACTATATTTAGGTACTCACTCTCTAGGCACAGTGGACTTTACGGTGGCCTACATGACTTCTTGTGGCTTACATCCTAAAGAGTGAGCAGAAATTTTTTTTAAAAGAGACATCTGTAGAATAATATATTAAAATTTTAATTAGTGTGTGAATATTGCTAAGTTACAGAACAAGGAGGACAGGCTGATTTACTTAGGATAATCGATGAATGCTTCTTTGAGTTGGTATCATTTGCATAGAGATATGAAGGATGACTGGGGTTAGCTTCAGTGAAAGTACACCAAAGGAAGACTATGTGCAAAGGCCCTGAGGCAAGGAAAAATTTAAAGATGACTAGGGGAAGGGGAAGGAACATCAAAGACTGAAGAGTTGAGAAAGTGTAGGATAACTAAGACCCTTGAAGACTATGATAAAAAATGTTGGTTTTATTCTTAATTAGATGGAGATTCTCTGAAGGTGTTTAAAGAGTAAAGAGACATTTAAGTGGTATTTATTTAAGAATGTCACTCTGGCTGCAGTGGAAAGGAATAAAGGTTGGAGTTACAGGATCTAGTTAGGAGTCTATGGCAAATGCCAGTATGGACAGGTAAGGTTGAGAGAATACACAATTTAGAGTCAATGTTCCCTAGGGGGTTTTTTCTTTATTTTTTTTAAATGTTTTATTTATTTTTGAGAGAAAGACTATGAGTCGGGGAAGGGCAGAGAGGAGACACAGAGTCAGAAGCAGGCTCCAGGCTCTGAACTATCAGTACAGAGCCTAACTCAGGGCTAGAACCCATTAACCAGGGGCTCATGACCCTAACTGAGGTCAGCTGCTTAACAGACCGAGCCACCCAGGTGTCCCTCGATATTCCTTAGTTTTAAAGGAGGTAAGCTGAGGGGCGCTTGGGTGGCTCAGGTGGTTAAGCATCTGACATCAGATCAGCTCATGATCTCATAGTTCCTGAGATGGAGTGCTGCATCAGGCTGTCTGCAGTCAGCGTGGAGCCTGCTTGGGATCCTCTGTCACTCTCTGTCCCTGCCCCCCACCCCACACACACTCTCTCTCTCTCTCTCTCTCTCTCTCAAAATTAATTAATTAATTAAAAATTAAAAAAAATAAAGGAGGCAAAATGAGGTAAAGGGATAAATAAATAAATTTTCACTTCCGGCAAGTGATAAGTAGTGATGACACTAATGAGATGTGGAGGACCATGTTAGGTGATAGAAATATATTTGGGAGAGGAACCCAAGTGTTCATCTTTTAGAAATACATGAATTTGTCAATCATCTATTTATAAGTGTTATTTCAAAATGTGAAATGATATCCCTTTATCAGATTTTTGTTAATAGGACTATGGTTGAGCCCTTATTCAGGCCAACATATAGAGGAGGACTCAGCAAAGAATTTTGGAAATGTTGATGGAGAGATGAAAACATATACAGGAAAATGTGATGTCAGAAAGGACAAAAATAAATGGAAATCTTTAAGATAATAAAAGTAGTCAATTACACTGGGTGAGGATAAAAATATCCTGTGTTTACTAACATGAAAAAGTTTAACTGCTATAAGATGGTGAGTTTATAGCAAAACCCAACTGCACTAGTTGAGTAGTCAATGAGAAGGCATGAAGGAAAGCAGAAGTGGTAGGTGGTATTCAAGAGGTTTTTAGATATTTTAATTTTGCTGTCTATATTGTTTTTATTACCTGAGTGGAGGTAATTAAGAATTACTCTATACTCTTGAGAGTTTTCCAGTATATAATCTTTTTTTCATTCATAAAACTCATACCTTATTCCTTGGTCAGACTTGAAAGACCTTATTTTCTTCCCCATAAGACTCTTAAATTCCTAATTAAACAAACAAAACAAAACAAACAAATAAACAAAATCCCAGCCCTTACAGCCAACCACTTGAATTCCTTTATCTTAAGAGAAAATCATAGGCTATAAACAATTTTCATAGAATTAATTCATTCTTTCAAACAAATGTTTCAGATCTCTGATTCCACAGTGCAGCAATCAGTGCAGGGAGAATTTGGGAGTATAAAGAGGCATATCAGATTGCTCTTAGTCTCAGAAGTTCAGAGATCCCTGGAAGGAAAAAAAAATGTGAATCAAAAATTGCACTATAATCTAAGTATCAGCAGCACCATATTACATTTTTTAAAGTGCATGTAATTTTCCTTAGAGTTTCAACCAAAGTTCAAGAATGAAGGCAATGTAACAATGAGGCATATTCTTGAAGGAATAGAAGTTTTGAGCTCTAGAGAGAGTATCAGAGATTCCCCATAGAAGTAATGGCAGATGTAGAGCCATGTTTATATGACAGAGCAGAGTGTACTTGTAGGGTTTGAATTGGGAGGAATGCCTACCTGGACACTATGGTAGCAATATAAAAATTGGGAAGATAATCTGATACCAAATATGAAAAATGATAACACAGCTTAAGGTAATGAATTTGACTGATAGGTGACTTACAGGGAAGCTTATTTGAAGAGGGAATAAAGGCATGAGGGAGAAAGATCCATATCCTACTTTTTTCCCAATCCAAAATTTTTAAGCAGAGGAGTGGAATGATCATATACCCAGTTTAGAAAGGTAATTCTGACAGCCAAGTCTGGAATATATTACAAGACAGAAATACTGAAGGCAAAATGTTAGGAGTTTATTTTATCTGTTCATAAAATTGATAATAAAGGCTCCAACAAAACTATTGGCAGTAGAAATGAAGAGGAAGGTGAATTTTGAGAGATATTTATGAACTAGATTTAACAAATTTCTAAAACAAATGGATAAGATGGTAAGGGTGAGAGAGAAGTTGAGGATTCAATAAAACTTAAGAAACATCCACCTATAAAACATATGCTGGATGTTTTCATGTGAGTTTCACTGTGTCTTTATGATGTAGATCTTATTATCCTCACTTTATAGGTGAGTATATTGAGGTCTGGAAAGGCAAAGTAATTTGCTCGAGATTTTATGGTTACCAATTGCCAAAATCAGTACTTGAGCTTCAATAGTTTTATTCATCTCTACCTAGCTTTGTTCCTTATTGTTACTTTGAACTTCCTGACTTTCTCCAGGGATACAATCCTGGATGGCTAAATAACACTGCAAGAGTAGTTTTAACACACTTTTAAGCAATAAAAATAAGATTTTAGGCTCCAAAGATGATTAAGTGCTCTGCTAATAACTTGTATTTGCGTAGGGGGTTATATCCAAAACACTGATTTACAGATTATCTTGCTTAAGCGTCAACATAGGCTTGTGAAAAACCAAGGCAGATTCCACACGAGGTCACTGCTACTTGCCATACCACTGAGCTCTTTAGTCTCCACCGCCAAGTCCCTCTCTGAAGCCGTCACTGATGGATACTTGAATGACAAAGAGCTTCACAATTTTCATAGAATTAATGCACCTATTCTATTGCACCTAGAAAGAGATTTAGAAGGTATTAAATCCAATTATCTCATTTACAGATGATGAAAATCTGGCTCTCTGAGGTAAATAGTTCACCCAGATTCAAAAATTGAACTCAGATATTCCACAAATCGTCTATATCCTTTGATATACCATTCTCTCTCTGTCTCTCTCATTAAAATCATTCCATGTTTTTCTTTTAATAACATTATTATAAACTCTGGAGTCTTTCTCCTACGATGTCATGCCTCTTGAAAAAAGGCAAGTCTATTTTATTAAAAGAAAATAAATGTTTTCATTTTGAGATTAAAATTATTTTGCCTAAAAACACAGCATGATTAGATTGCCCCATAAAAAAATATGAGTTCTAAATAGTAAACTGCTAGAGGAATTGAAATACACTAATAACTAATAAGTGGCTGTCATATAAGCCCAAGAAAATATTAATTAGTCTGTATGCTCATTTTACTTTCTGGGGTAATGTTACTCATTTTGATCTTTCTCTGTTTTCACATATGATTTAGCTTTTGAAATTAGTTCAATTTCAGCTTATTGTTTGAGGTGGTTTGTTTGTACACATATTTAATGGAATTACAACTTTGGAACCTTTCTGATTTTCATATAGATAACATATCACTGCATTATATCATCGTATCAAATATAACATTAACAAGGTGGTAAACTAACACAGACATCCATGGATAGATAGCATCTAACAAAATTATTTCTCCTGAACAAAATTTTACTAGGGAATTTATAGCTATTTAAACTGATTGTTTGTTTAAATGTATGAGTTTCATTTTCAGCTTTAGTTGTATTTACTCTAAAGTAATTTTTGTTTCTAGCTGTAGTTTCAATGGATAGATTGCCATTTGCAATTAAATATTAATGAAGTTTGCATTTGTTTTCCATCCAGCACTGTTGAGATCTTCAAGGCAATATTACACCCTTTTCTATATCAGTGGGTTATAGGCAACAAATTATTTTAGAAGCAAGCTTTTTCTCATCCAGGATTCATTTAGCAACAGTCTCATTAAAGCAGTTCCACTGGTTGGTGAAAGAGCAAAAAATGCCCCAGTTCTAATAAGGATCTAAAATATTAATTTAAATTTTGAAAAAAAAAAAAGATTTCCTAGATGAACTACCAAATTAAATTGACTCATTACGGACTGGACACTTTCATGCAGGGATCAAAGTGGCAATAACCAGCAGCTAGGAAAGTAAGGGAATCCAGCAGAACCAGAACACTAATGATGCAGAAAACCAAAGGGCAATGGAGTGAAAAGGTCTCAAAGAACTCAAGAAGGTTTGTTTTTAATCTCATTTTAGATTTCAACAGGACTCAGTATGTGTATGAATCTCTTTCACAAATAGCCTCTTTTGAGTGAAACTGATTTCTGTAGGTAGTTGTCAAATGTGACATTTTCTGCCATTTTGCAAAAGTAGAAATTGCTCACTAGGGATGGAAGAGTCTTTGGTAAGTTAAAGCTCAGAAATTGGTGTGTTGAGAATTAGGGCTTTGATGCATGTCTTGTGAGAATAAGTTTGAGGACGTCTGAGAACTTTTCTTCTCATGAAATAGGAAGATAAAAAAGTTCCTAAACACCATTTTCTCTATCTTAAGTGACACACATATTTAAGCAGCTTTTCTCATTTATTGCTAGGAAGTAGGTCGTCTAAATTGCACAGATACTGTATCTTCCTGCAGCAGTAAACAGGCTATTTTAATCATCCCTGATTGCCTAAGTTTGCTGAAAAGAGATGATTTCTTTTCATTTACAACACACCATTTTTGGTCTCTGTGTTTTTATTACTTAAGACACTCTTTAAAATATAGATCTTTATTTATAAACTAGCATTTCAGGCTAACAGTACCATGAACCATACTATCAAACTCCTCTGTCAGTTATTGGGTATATGAAAACTGTGACTGAATTTATATAACAATATCTGTGATGATATATAATTAGTATTAAAATAATACATAAGGACAATCATTGCTACCATATTTATAACAGACAGTAGAGAAAAAATAAATGAAAACATTAGCTAAAGAGTTATATATTATAAGCAGTAGAATATCATGCCGTCATTACAGAAATGGTTAAATATAATTTGAAGTAAAATAATTTGAAAATTCATATATTCTGTGATTTCAAGTAATTGAGGAAAAAAATGTGTAGAAAAATTCGGGGGAAAAACACATGCCAAAAATGTAATATCAATCATCACTGAGTGATTTTTATGTCTCTTTATACATCATGGAACATCTCCGATTACTGTGAGTGTACAATTCCTTGAAAATAATCAGAAGTCAAAAGAAGTTTAAAAAAATGAAAAAATTACAATTAAAAATCCAAAAACCTGAAATCAATGCTTTAATCTCCTTATCTTTTTCTGATTCAGGCTCACAACCTTTGGTACCATCCATGAGCTGGCGAATCTCAACTTCCATCCATTCTCTGAAGTCCAAACCACAGATCTGGTATCACATTCTGAATGTCTAACAGGCATCCGATACACATCAAATGCAAAACTGAACTCCCAATATCTCTTCTCTAAGACTCCTGTAGTCTTGCTCTTCTTTATTAGTGTCAACTCCATTCTTCCCGTCAGTTACTCTAGCCAAAATATCAGGATCACTGTTTCATCCAGCCCATCAGCAAAAGTTTATGGGTCTGTTTCAACATATAAAGAAAATATAAAAACTCACACCATTCTCAAACCACTATGGATTATTGTCTAGCCTCTCACTGATTTTGTTCTTCTCACTCATTTAATCTGAACAGAGTAACCAGAGCAACAGCCTAAAGTATAACTCAGATTTATCAATTATGCTCAGCATCCTGAAATATCTCACCATGTCTCTGAGAGTAAACGTGCAACTCTTTACTATAACTTACAGAACATATCGGTCTGGCTTGCTAGTTATCCCTGTGACTTCCCATCTCCCATAGTTGTTCAGTCTCATTCACTCTGCACAAGACACATTGGCTTTCTTGCTACTCCAGTAAGAAACTAGGTTTGCTCTTTCAGAACCTTGTTACTGACTTGTCCCTCTGCCTTGAATTCTGCCCTCAGGGTGATGCTCTGTATAATATATCAAACTGGTGAGGCTCTAGTCCCTGGTTACCTAACCAAACACCAATCTAGGAGATATTATAACTATATTTTGTAGATATGATTAAAGTCCAAAGTCAGCTGACTTTTAGTAAGAGAGATAATTCCAGATAAACTGAGTGGGCCTGAGTCAGTAAATTGAGACAACCCAAAGGAAGAAGGTATTTTCCTCTGGATACCAGCTTCAGCTCACGCACAAAAGTTCCACTGTCCTTTTATATTGCCTTCTCTATTTTTTTTCAGGTTTCCCTAGCCAGCCTCCTTTCAGTAAATGTCTTAAAACACATCTCCTACTGTTTCTTTCTCTCTCTTTCTGGTTAAACCCTGCATGATTCACTTAGGTATTTACATAGGTATCACTCCCTTTAAGTTTTTTCTCAGAATATCCCTTTTATTAAGGTCGTGGCCACTATTTGTTATATTTAAGCTTCCTCTTTCCTACTTTATTATTAATTTTTATCACCTACCACTATCCACTGTAATAGATGTTTAACTTTTCTTGTGTTTGGTTTGTCCACTGGAATATGCACCCTAGGACGCAAAGATTTATTGTCTTATTTGTTTCTATAGAATTTTCCTGACCTACAATGGTACCTAACATATAATGGTAGCTTAATAAATATTTTCTGAATGAATAAATTATAGAAATAAATTTATACCTGGAATTATTCCCATTTTCTTATGCATATTTATTAAATGTACTTTTAGTAGATAAACATTATTATGTTTTTAATGCTTTGTGTGATGTATACTTAGTGATGCTATCACTAGGTTGGTCGTCTTGTGTGAGATTGAATCAAGAGCCATTGAATTAGGAGACAGGGGCCAAGATTATGGCCTAATCTTTCTGGATCTGTGAGACCCTTAACAATTCAATGAACCTCCTAAAGACTGTCTCTCTATTGTGAATAACTAACAGTTACTGTGATGAGTCCATAACAATATATGGGACATTTCATATAGTGTTAAACAACATTAAAAAGTACTACTAATTTGAAGATGTTTATAAATATTTCATGCAGTAATTAACTTCACAGCATATATCAGAGTATGGCAGTTTGCAATTCAATAAATATATTGTCTTTAAAATTAACAATAATGATATATCTGGTCTGAAAAAAATGCACCCAATAAGTATTTAAAATCATCAAGCTTCATAGTTTAAAGTAGTTTTAATACAATCTATAAGATTATGATTAGAAATGCTTCCTATTTTACAAGTCATGAAAACTGTACATTCATCGTGGTTTATGTTTGAACAAAATGCTTTTTTATCAACCATAAAATAAAGAGCTTTATTCACAGGTGCTATATTGAAATAATAGGGACAATGGCAAGTATACTGTCTTCCTCTGGCATGAGTACTCATTTTCTTGTTATCTGATGAGACTTCTGAAACCATTGTTAATTCAACTTTGGTCTAACACCTTGTATTATTTCTACCATTTCTCAAGAAATCAGTTTCTCTCTCTTTCTTTTCCTCACGCTTCCAGTTCTCTTTCTCTGTCTCTCTGTCTCTCTGTCTCCCTCCCTCTCTCTCTCTCTCACACACACACACACACACACACATGCAAACACATATGCATGTAATTCCAAGTCACAGTTTTGTGCACATGATCATAGCAGTTGCTGTAAGCCAGAAAGGGAAAAAATCCCAAGTCTAGATTCAACTTAATGGCAGAATTTATAAATGTATCTCTCATCTCAGTAACGGTTAAGTGTTATTTTGCAAGCACAAGTACTTTCTGTGATTACAATAACTCTAGTCTGGAAACATAAAAAATCAGAAGTGCTTAGATTTTCTAATTCCAGACAGTAATAATGGGAAATATGTTTAACAAAAGAGATATTCTAAATTATGGAGAAACTTTTGTATGTAATTCACATTCAGTTGGATTTTGAAGTAGACATAAAATTGTATATCCTAAATATACATAGAAAACAAAGTGAAATTACTTAAGCCGACCTCTAATTCAAAATACTCCCCAAATTTATTATCAGTAAAATAAACACTATTTGGCAACCACAAAGCATAGAATGGCAAAAGTATACATTATCTGGCCTAACCCTAATTTATTTGGACTGCTTTGCTGTTGTTGTTGTTGTTGTTATTTTATTTATTTACTTTTAGTGGAGAAATGCTTGCTGGAACAATATTACTAAAATTCTATAAAACAACCCAAGTTTTGTTGTGAAACATTCAATTTATTATGCTCTGAATTAGCTTAAATGAATGTATTAAGAGGAGAACTTTTCATTTCTCTTTTGAGACCTGGAATCATCTCATCATTAGCACATGCCCTCCCCTCAATAAATCCACATCAGGGGTAGAGAGGTTAGAGTGAATAGTCAGAGCGCAAGACATCATCAAATGGCATTTATAAATGAGTGACATTACTGGTTTTCAAATGAAAATAAGATTATGGTAACATGGTAAAGGGCCTTCTCAAGGTCCTGCCATTCCTCTCAATGGGGGCATTCTGTGCAAATGCAAGACTACACATAGATTATGTGGGGCAGCACTGAGGAGAAACTACAAAGGCCATCCTTAGTCTTGAAACTTAAATCGGACAAGAAAATATGAGCAGACATAATCAATTTGCAATGTATCTCTTTTCTGCCATTATCTAATATTTTCTGTACCATTGGTAGTATGAGGGTTAAGACGTGATCTAGGCATTCCTCGTCTCATGGAATTAATTGTATTTATTAACATCAAAATTTCGAACTTACTCATTTACAATACTTTTAACCTTATTATATCTTTTAGCCTTGCTATATTGTATACAGTGTATATTTTAACCTTACTATATGGGCTGGCTATTTTATCAATTTTGAGAGAGTTCTGTAATATGTACATGTATTATATACTTATATTTTTAATATGGATTTAAACATTTTAAATTATGGTACAGTTTGTATCAAAAATATCTTTTTATATTTTAATATAGCTTAAATACATATATATTTTTACTTTTAAGCACAATTTTATCTCTTTAAACATATTGTTATGGCAAAAGAGGCCAAGTCTCTTAGAATTACCAGTCCCTTCAAAGGCCAGGCTATAAAGATAATGATGACATAAAAATCAGAGGTGTCATAGAAAGTTTAGTGTGCTCAAATTTACTACTGGGGATTCTAAAGTAGAAATTTAACTCCTCTTTCTGAGTTATGAGCAGAAAGCTAAAAATATACCTGCTAGATAAAGAACAAATGTTTAAAGCTTACTGTAAAGGCTTTTCATGATACTGAAGCCTACTGGTAAAAAACTCTGAGCTGCTACTTCCAGAGAATATGAAAGAGCGATACCTGGTGTATCACATAAGGTCCATTCTCATTTATGTCCCCAGAAGGAAATTTATTCTTACGTGTAAAAGAATTTTAAAATGCCACTCCCATCCCCAGAGTGAGCTGGCTGTGATGAGAGCACAGATCCAGAGTTCTGAGTGAGATAAAGAGACAGATAAATACAACATCAAGTGGCACTCACGTCAAAAAATCTAGCAAACAGGAAGCACTCTCTGAGAAACTAAGTAATGAATACATTAGAGAAAAAATGCAAATTGAAACAAATTAAATTAGACCTTGCTCAAAAGGTGTTTCGCTGGAGGGACTATTTTTTTAAAAGGGGCAATTTTCAGAAAGATAGGCAAGATTAACCAACAAAGGTGGCAAAGCACTCCTGGGTGGGAAATGATGGAAAGCAGTTATCTCCTTAAGCCTGAGGGAAACACTGGAGGGTCCCATGTTGGACATTACCAGAAACCAGTGAAGACTGTGGGATGTCACAGGAAGTACCCAAGAGTAGCTGTGACTGCAAAAGAACACAGCTACTGCCAGACTAACACCTAAGCAAATGCCTAGCCATAATGATGTCTCCTTCTATCTTCTAATCTCCAACCAGTTACTCCCATAAGCCAAAGCAAACTGAAAATAAGAAACCAAGAGATTCTGAGTGATACAATCCATCGAGATTTATCTCCTGGGGCAGAGAAAACAATACCGGATCTGGAGGGACAATTACTTATTTGACGGTGGGTAGGGAACTGGGAAGTATAATAAGTCTCTCTTCGGCTTAAAGGACAAACATATTTCCTTCATGTGGAAGCATGAACTTGAACCTCAACCTCTGATGAGGAAGCCAATCATTTACTTTGTTTTCATTTCATCTTCTTTAGGATAAAAGCAGCTGCAAATTATTGTTATACAAATCCCTCAGTCCCGTGTTTCTTCTCTTGTTTGTTTGTTTTTTCTAATAATTTTATTAATTGAGGAATTGTTAAATGACTCTTCCTCTTAGCTTGTTGTTCACCTCGATTGAATTTAGTTTAAATTAGCAAAACCAGATTTTCCTCAAAAAATGTTTCAGCTCTAAAATCGTGCTTCTTAAACAGTTTTTAGAAAAGACATGCATTTTTTTTTTAGATAAACTTCAGGGGAAGGAGAAAACAGAACCCTAACTCTGAGAACACAAAATTGAGTCTAGAATCAGCAGCCAGTATAAGAGACAGTGTGGATGAATCTCATAATATCCATGTTAATCTAAAGTCTTGTTCCTGTATGGGTGTAGAAATTCAGAAATTTGATGGGTCTGTCCCAGCCTCATGGCTTTCCTGCATGCACCCACTTTCAGTAGTGCTCACTCACAGAAGACACAGCCTGTGCTCCTTAGTTCAGTATAACAACCAGTGCTAGTAATGAAATGAATTCCCCTCTCACTCTTTTAGAGCTAATTAATCTTATTTGTTGCTTAAAAATAATAAAAAATGTAATATATGCCTTATGTTCCTATTCTCTTCTGTCTCCAATTGAGTAAGGTATGTTTGCAGAACATACTTTTCTCCTTGTTGGCGTGTATTCATAGCATTTATACCTGATTCCCTAGAAGAACTAACTATACTCTGGAATATCTGGTCACTTATTTTTTAGAGTTAAGAAGATCTAAACAGAGTCATACACATCTTCAAATGAGCAGATGTACTTTCTCTCTGGCCTAATGCCTTGGTCTCTTTGCTCAGTTTTGTGCTCCAAAACTCATGTCGGGGATAGAAACAAAGACTATGATGTAATGATCCATATTTCCTGCTCTTACTAAGGAAAGTTGTTCCTTTCTTTATAATGGCTAAATTTTCTGCATTTAATTTCAAATCATCATATTAATTTTTAATAGTTTCAAAGATTATTGGCTGCTCTGCCTTCTACTCCAGGAGAGGAAGAGCTAGAAATGTTGCCTTCACTTACAATGAAAATGAGCCACTATTAATTTCAAATGTACTAATTTTTTAAAAAATCTTTATTATTTTGAAGAGAGAGAGACAGAGACAGACAGAGACAGAGCACAAGTAGGAGAGGGCCAGAGAGAGAGGGGGACACAGAATCCAAAGCAGTCTGCGGGCTCTGAGCTATCAGCACAGAGCCCAATGCAGATCTCAAACCTACAAACCATGAGATCATGACCTGAGCTGAAGTTAACCTGGACACTTAACTGGCTGAGCCACTCAGGAACCCCTCAGATGTATTACTTTTTTTTTTCAATATATGAAGTTTATTGTCATATTGGTTTCCATACAACACCCAGTGCTCATCCCAAAAGGTGCCCCCCTCAATACCCATCACCCACCCTCCCCTCCCTCCCACCCCCCCATCAACCCTCAGTTTGTTTTCAGTTTTTAATAGTCTCTTATGCTTTGACTCTCTTCCACTCTAACTTCTTTTTTTTTTTCCTTCCCCTCCCCCATGGGTTTCTGTTAAGTTTCTCAGGATCCACATAAGAGTGAAAACATATGGTATCCGTCTTTCTCTGTGTGGCTTATTTCACTTAGCATCACACTCTCCATTTCCATCCATGTTGCTACAAAGGGCCATATTTCATTCTTTCTCGTTGCCACGTACTACTCCATTGTGTATATAAACCACAATTTCTTTATCCATTCATCAGTTGATGGACATTTAGGCTCTTTCCATAATTTGGCTATTGTTGAGAGTGCTGCTATAAGCATTGGGGTACAAGTGCCCCTATGCATCAGTACTCCTGTATCCCTTGGGTAAATTCCTAGCAGTGCTATTGCTGGGTCATAGGGTAGGTCTATTTTTAATTTTTTGAGGAACCTCCACACTGTTTTCCAGAGTGGCTGCACCAATTTGCATTCCCACCAACAGTGCAAGAGGGTTCCTGTTTCTCCACATCCTCTCCAGCATCTATAGTCTCCTGAATTGTTCATTTGGACCACTCTGACTGGCATGAGGTGATATCTGAGTGTGGTTTTGATTTGTATTTCCCTGATGAGGAGCGACGTTGAGCATCTTTTCATGTGCCTGTTGGCCATCGGGATGTCTTCTTTAGAGAAGTGTCTATTCATGTTTTCTGCCCATTTCTTCACTGGGTTATTTGTTTTTCGGGTGTGGAGTTTGGTGAGCTCTTTATAGATTTTGGATACTAGCCCTTTGTCCGATATGTCATTTGCAAATATATTTTCCCATTCCGTTGGTTACCTTTTAGTTTTGTTGGTTGTTTCCTTTGCTGTGCAGAAGCTTTTTATCTTCATAAGGTCCCAGTAGTTCATTTTTGCTTTTAATTCCCTTGCCTTTGGGGATGTGTCAAGTAAGAAAGTGCTACGGCTGAGGTCAGAGAGGTCTTTTCCTGCTTTTTCCTCTAGGGTTTTGATGGTTTCCTGTCTCACATTCAGGTCCTTTATCCATTTTGAGTTTATTTGTGTGAATGGTGGGAGAAAGTGGTCTAGTTTCAACCTTCTGCATGTTACTGTCCAGTTCTCCCAGCACCATTTGTTAAAGAGACTGTCTTTTTTCCATTGGATGTTCTTTCCTGCTTTGTCAAAGATTAGTTGGCCATACGTTTGTGGATCTAGTTCTGGGGTTTCTATTCTATTCCATTGGTCTATGTGTCTGTTTTTGTGCCAATACCATGCTGTCTTGATGATTACAGCTTTGTAGTAGAGCTAAAGTCTGGGATTGTGATGCTTCCTGCTTTGGTCTTCTTCTTCAAAATTACTTTGGCTATTTGGGGTCTTTTGTGGTTCCATATGAATTTTAGGATTGCTTGTTCTAGCTTCAAGAAGAATGCTGGTGCAATTTTGATTGGGATTGCATTGAATGTGTAGATAGCTTTGGGTAGTATTGACATTTTGACAATATTTATTCTTCCAATCCATGAGCACGGAATGTTTTTCCATGTCTTTATATCTTCTTCAATTTCCTTCATAAGCTTTCTATAGTTTTCAGTATACAGATCTTTTACATCTTTGGTTAGATTTGTTCCTAGGTATTTTATGCTTCTTGGTGCAATTGTGAATGGGATCAGTTTCTTTATTTGTCTTTCTGTTTCTTCATTATTAGTGTGTAAGAATGCAACTGATTTCTGTACATTGATTTTGTATCCTGCAACTTTGCTAAATTCATGTATCAGTTCTAGCAGACTTCTGGTGGAGTCTATCGGATAAGAACTTTCTGATAAAACAAAACCCATGGGAATTCATTGCCATAAATGCTATAGAAGTTCTTTGACCAGAACTATATGATTTATTATACTGAAAATTGAATATTTACAAAGAAGTAAAGAGCTGTTGAATTAGAATAATTGAATGTAAAATAGCATTTTCCTTGTTTTGAATTGTTTTAAAAATAACAGAATATCTGAGCTACAAAAAATAGCAATATATTTTGATTTTATAGTATAAGTGAAAGTAAAACAGTAAGAACAATATCACAAGAGATGTGAGACGGAATTGAGATGAGTCTCAGTTGAGACTGGATGGCTCAGTTAAGCATCCAATTCTTGATTCCAGCTTGGGTCATGATCTTATGGTTCATGGGTTTGAGCCCCACATCGGGCTCTGTGCTGACAGCATGGAGTCTGCTTGGGATTCTCTGTCTCCCTCTCTCTCTGCCCTTCCCCAGCTCACACTCTATCTCTCTCTCTTTCTCTCAAAATAAATAAACATTAAAAAATATATATAGGGGCGCCGGGGTGGCTCAGTTGGTTGAGCGTCCGACTTCAGCTCAGGTCATGATCTCACTTTGGTGGGTTCATGCCCCGCATCGGGCTCTGTGCAGAGAGCGCAGAGCCTGGAGCCTATTTCAGATTCTGTGTCTCCCTCTCTCTCTGCCCCTCCCCCACTTGCACTCTGTCTCTCTCTGTCTCAAAAATAAATAAACATTAAAAAAATTAAAAAATATATAAAGATGGATAATTTAAACCTGAGAGAAACCACAAAAAGTTTATTTTTAAGTTGCACAAAAAATGAATTGATAGAAGAGATAAAATATATTCGTTTAAAAAATGTTTACTGAACATTTTAAACAGTCATAAAGGAAGGGAAATACAGACAAAAATTGATAATAGAAAAATATTAGATTTTACTCCAATCTTAATCACATTAAATATCAATGGTCTAAAAACATTAGTTAAAACACAGAGGTTATGACATTGGGTTAAAAAACAAATCTCAACAATATGCCTGTGTATAAGAAATTGACCTGAAACACAAGGATTTTGATAGATTACAGGAAATATATGGACACATATAATATGTAAATACTAGCCAAAAAAAGAGTAGCTAATTAATATACAAAAAGATTTCAGAAGAAGGAATATTATCAGGGGTAGAGAGGAACACTGCATAATAGTAAAGAGAGCCACTGCTTCCAGAAAACATAAAAAAATTTAAATATGTATGCATTTAGCAACAGCACTTCAAATTATATGGAAAAAAACTGATGGTGCTAAGAAGAGAAACAGACAAATCCACAAAACTATTTGAAGACTTCAACACTTTTCTCTCACCACTTGATAGTGCAAGTAAAAGGAAAATAGCAAGGGCAGAAAAGACCTAAAAATAGTATTAGTCAACTAGAACTAATTGACATTTGTAAAATACTTCACTCAATAACAACAGAGTATAATTTCTATCAGATGCACATAGAACCCTCAGCAAGAGACACCATATTCTGGGTGATTAAAAAAAACAACTCAATAATTTTAATAGAATTTATACTACCCTATTCAATACAATTCTATACTATCTATTCTACATATTATGGTTTTCAGACTGTAGTGGAATTAAGCTAAACAATCAATGACATAAAGTTATCTCAGAAACTACAAATATTTGGAAATTAAAGCAATTCTAAATAAGCCATAGGTCAAATGATAAATCAGAAGGTTATTTAATACATTATAACTCAATCAAAATGAAAATACAACATATCAAAATTTGTTGGTTGTAAACAAATCAGTCTTAGAGGGAAATTTGTGTTGTTAAATAAGAGGAAGAAAATACCCAATTAATAATTTAAGCTTACACCCTATAGAACTACAAAATGATATTCAAACCAAACCTAAAGCAAACAATAAAAAGTGAAAAATAAAGATTAGAAAAAAAAAGAGAGAACAGAAAAATAGTAGAAAACCTTAGTGAAAGCCAAATTGACTGATAAGTAAACTAGATAGCATCAATAGTCCTATATCATTAACAAAATTGAATTCTTAAATGTTCTTTTTTTCTTTTAAGCTTGTTTATTTATTTTCAGGGAGAGAGGGAGAGAGAGAATTCCAAGCAGGGTCTGTGCTGTTGGTACAGAGCCCCAAGCGGGGCTTGATCTTGTGAACCATGAGATCACGACCTGAGCTGAAGTCAAGATAAGATGCTTAACCGACAGAGCCATCCAGATACGCCAACAAAACTGAATTCTTAATTAAAACCTATTAAAAAAATTCCACTCCCATATGATTTTATTTAATAATTCTACCAAATATTTAAGGAAGAAGTAATGCCAATTAAATACAATCTCTTCCCAACATAGACAAGGGTAAACTGTTTTCCAATTCATTTATGAGGCCAGTATTACTCTAATACAAAAATCAGACATATATATTAGCAGAAAAGAAAATGACTGACCAACATCTCTTATGAACATAGACGTAAAAATCCTCAATAAAATATTAGCAATCCAAATCCTATAATGTATGAAGATGAGAATATATGTCCAGGCAGGGTTCATACCCAAAATACAATGCTGATTCAATATTTGAAAATTAATCAATGTAATTCAAAATTTTAACAAACTAAAAAATAAGGAATACAATTATCTCAATAGATATAGTATAAGCATTTGACAAAATTTGACATTTATTCATAAAAAAAAAAAAAACCTCTTAGGAAAGTAGGACTACAAGAAAACTTTCTTAACTTGATTAACAACAGCTACCTAAAACCTACTGCTAACATCATATCAACACAAAAAAACTGCATGCTCTCCCCATAAACTAGAGACAAGGCAAAGATGTCCATTTTGATTACTTCTCTTCAGCATAGTACTGGAAGCCCTACCCACTGCAATAAGACCAAAAAAAAAAAAAAAAAGAACTTATGTAATGAAAATGAATAAAGAAAAGTGTCTCTGTTCATAGATGGCATAATTGTTAATGTAGGAAATCCTAGAGAATGTACAAAAAGTTTCCTACAATTAATAAATGAATTTAAGAGAATTACACTGTGCAGTCAACATACAAAATCAATTGTATGCCTATACATTGGCAACAAATAATTAGCATTCAATGAAAAAATACCATTTATCTTGGCACCAAAAAATGACGTATTTAGTTATAAGTCCAAGAGTTTATTTTCTATTTTTTCCTATCTCTGAAGAACATAAAGTCCCGTTTTTTATAAATTGTACTTCTATGGTTTGCATGTAGAATCTTGTATAACATTATGTATAAATGACCTTATTAAAAATACATTTAGTTGTTCATATTAACAATACTAACTTACATGACACTAAGTTTTAAGGGAGCAGTAGTTCATTTTATGATGTTTTATATGGTGACAATTGCAAGGCACTGATAAAGAGGGAAGGTAATTTCAAAGGAACTCAATAGGCTGCAAGTCAGTTTTTCTCCCTCTCTTTGCAAAATATAAGTTCATATTTACTTCTCCAGACTTGTTTCTTTCCAGGGAAAAGTAAAAACAGCAAGGGAATTTTTAGATGATGTTTGTAAAACACTACTATTTAAGATCTGCTTCGGGAACAAAAAAAAGTGTCTAATTTGGCAGAATTCAGTTCTTGTGAGCAACTGTTCAATTTGACCAATATCAGCTGTCAGCCTTTTATTGTCTCTCTTTTTTTTACATATTTCTTCTCAGTGTTGTCAGGTTGAAAACACTGCTTTTCTCTGCCATTCAGGTTAGACTTTCATCAAGAAAACTGAAACCTTTTCCATGAAAAGGTTGGTATCTTTAGCTAGCACCGGAAATAAAGGAAAATGTTAGCAACAGGCCAAAAACGTGAATCACATTTTCTGTATCTGGTAAAGATATAAGAAGACAGGTAAAAATAGACATAAATATTAGAAAATAATTATCCAACCAGCTCGTGCCTATGAATAGGCATATTGTGGTGACATTAAGAAAGCAATCAGGTAGGTAGTCAGGAGGAGAGGGTATAATACAAATTTCCCAGACTGGAATAGGAAGATTAAAAACGGGCATTTAGCATAAAATGCTGCTTGTAGACTTGACTTGAAAATTCTTGAGTTCACAAGAAATAGATCCAGATGATAAATATTTGCTTCAATAATGAAGGAAAAGTAACATATATGACAGAAAGGACAATAGAGGCAGAATTGTATAAAAATAAATATAAGGAAAAAAGAAAATAGAGACTTGATGTAGAAAAGTTGAAAAAAAGAAAAGAAGAAAATCAAACTACAGGACTGGAAGCATTTCAAAATGTAGACAGAAGTAATCAAATAATTTCATCAAATATTGTGTTAAGGAAACCATTGCATGTGTATGGAAAATGTTAACTTTTTAATGTCACATAGCACTTTACTCAGGAAAGGATTATTATAATTTATAATTATCTTAAACCTATACATAAAATATAAGATGCTTAAAAAGAAGAGCATATATGAACAAAAAATTAAACTCTAATACTGCGTTAGCACTAAAGTAAAAAAAAAAAAAAATTCCATGACAAAATAGGTGGAAATGAGCTCCAACAAAAACAATCTCTTGATAGTCGCCACTAAACAAAATTAGAAACAATAGCAGGAAGTATTATTTTCCCTTTCCTTCTACTCTTCCTCAAAATGGAGCAGAGACCCATATGTTTAATTTGGGGTGGTGGCAATGATTGGTTAACCCAATCATTAACTTCACCTGGTTTCCTCCTTCTTTACCCCCTCCCGATTTAGAGGTGGATGGGATGGACATTCTGCGGCATCTGAAGATTTCATAATCTGGGGGATCCTTTTTAAGAAAAAGAACTCGTATCTAGGAATAAAATTAGATACAATAGTATTTCACAGAATCAGAAAAAGTATAACTATTGCAAAATTGTAAAAGCTAGTAAACACCACAATCAAAAAATTCAATAAAGCAACATAATTTTATTAACTAAATGTCTGACTTGCCTTTATACTATAGCCGTATACATACATACAATTTGGGCATAAATCCCCTAAATATATCACATGATCAGTCTATATCTTGGAAATAAATTCTGTAAAACTCTCTAAAATGTATTTTTAATAGAAGAAGTTGTTTTAGACATCCTAATACTTTTGTAGTACTGCTTTGGATTTGTCCCCTCAAACCAATATATATATATATATATATGTATATATATATATATATATATTTCTCTCCTAAATAGTATTTCATATAATTCTTGCGTTAATCCAGGTGCTTTGAGAAGCAGATTCCAAGACAGAATAAATGTCTAAGAAATTATTATGAAAATGCCTGTGAGAAAAAATGGCGACACAGTCAGTATTCAACAATGATGCAAGTCTCATCACAAATGAGGGAGGGAAACCAGAAGAAAGGAAAGTGGATAGAAGAATTTTAGACTACATTGTAATTCCAAGAAAAGTTTCCCAAGGCTGTCAAGCAGGCAACAACTTAAGTTCTCGGTCAGAGGAGTTCTGCGCCCCTTCCAGGACTTGCCTTAACAGCCCTGCCACACTGTCATTGTCAGGGAGCAGTCTGGGGGGAGGGAGGCCTCTCATCTAATGCTGGGATGGTTTCAAAATGCAATTGCTGAGCCCTTCAACCGGCTGTGCTCCCTGCAGCCGGTGGTCTGAGAGGCACATTCTTAAGGCCACCATGATTTCTATCAAAATAAAAAAAAAAAAAACAGATGTGTGGTTTGTTTTTTATTGTTCTTTGTGTTTCTCTCAATCGCTTTCTCTGTCTCTGTTGCTCTCTCTCTATCCCTACCTCTATCTCTTCCTAAAATGAAAGCATTTCTATTATTATTATGCAATAATAGGAACCAAATCATGGGCAATTGAAATATTCCCAGAAGTAGAGTAGATTCTACACTAGGGCAAGTAGCAATTTAACTACATATGTAAAGAAAAAACAAACAAAAATGCTATGTCATATATATATATATATATATATGACTGAGAAACACATACATTCATAAATCTATGCCCCTCACTCAATCAAATTAAATGTAAACTCAATGATCTACTGACAGCTTTCCTTAAATTCTCGAGACCAGTTTAATGTCACCCAACAGGAATGAAATTGTGATGTAAGGAAATTCAAAGTGGAAATTTATACAAACATATGACTGTATGAACATCTTGTTAGGGCTGTTCTCAGGGTCTTGGAAACGAACCTTGAAAATTAAGAGGCTTAAAGATCAAGCTTCATTAGATTCATAGTTAATTTATCTCTTGAGCATGTGAAGTGTCTAACTAAAGCCTCTTTAAAAAATAAAATTGTTTTAATTTTATTTATTTTTTTAAGTAGGCTTCACACCCAGTGTGGAGCCCAACATGGAGCTTGAACTCACAACCTTGAGATCAAGACCTGAGCTGAGATCAAGAGTCAATGCTTAACCGAATTAGCCACCCAGGCACCCCTAACTAAAGCCTCTTTTAAATTTAGTTTTTAGAGGGAGTAAAATATAAAAACCTAAAGTAGTCAGAAAAGTGCAAAGAAATGCAAGTCCATTTCCACTGGGAAAGTAATTTGGGATTCTTCATTATCTAGCTCCTGATTAAAAGAAAGTAACAGAATGTCATATAATAGTGAAAGAAGTATTAGAAAAACAAAAGGACAAGTAAAACAGCTAATGTGGTTACTAGGGGTAAGGAAACTCACAATAGGTTGTGATTTGTGTGGAAGGAGTGAGAGGGTGTGTTTATGTGCAGTGTAATCTACAATTGTTTTAAAACTCCTACAACGTGCCACAGGAACATCGTATTTTAATTGTATACATTTAAATTCCTACTTTGAAAAATCGATATTTGAATCACCTTGTACTTTACCAAAACTTTCCTTAGTGGAAGAAATAGGTATGTTATGATAAGAAAACAAAGACTGAATAACTAGAAAGTTAATATTAAAACAAAAGAAATGCATTTTAATAAATAATTACTTTATAATTATAGAAATATTTAAAAATAATCATTACAAGGGCAAAACCTATGAAATAACGCAAAACAGATTTGTGAAATAAATTGAACAAAATTTGATAAATTAGTAGGCTTGTGTTGGAGTGGAATTTAGCAATAATGGAAACCAAGCTCACTTCATACAGCAATGTCAACTATTAGTTCTCTTTCAAATTGACACATGTCCTTCTTGAGCTCAGAACAACTTTCTGAACATAAGGATTATCAGTTGCTATCGTAGTTTGCTTTAAGAGAATGTGGAACAAACCCTTGATAATAACTTTAAAGGTGATGTAAAACCAACTTCCGATGAAAGTTTAAATAAGGTCTCTCTGAGAAAGAAGTAGTAAGGTCATTGACCTTGTAAGGCCTCCTCTCACCCCAGGAATTTATGCGATAAAGGAGGAAGACATCAGAGAATTGTGACTGAAATCAAGAGCTGCACTTCTCTATGATGTTATCATAGATCAGGTTGAAAATTCAGAAACAAAATGTAGATGTTAAAGGCGACATCTAAAAAGAGACATATTTTAAAAAGATATACAAGATGTATAAAGCAGATATAGGCCTCTCCATGTGTATTCACTGTCACTAGAAAATATGCCTGACATATCTGCCCATCGTGGCTGCTTGAGATTGTCCAGCCTAACATATGTTAATCATTTTGTTGGTTATTATTTATAAATGATAATAATTCATGTTGAGACAGCTTCTGTTCTGAAATGTCATAAAACACACTAGCTAAAGCAAATTAAATTTAGCAACCTGTGTGGATATTTGTTTTTATAATCTAAAGCTTCTATTTCTATGAAGTAGTCTAATTCCACAAAAGCTGAATAAGATCAAAGACCAACAAATGCTGAAGGAGACTGAAAGACCCATGCTATACCCAGTGTTTCTATTTCTTTCTTTCTTTTATTGCCAGGGTAATATTTAAAACAATCTTTAATGTACTCAAAGCCATAGTGAAAGACAATTTGCCTAAGGGACAAAGGATAAACAGAAGAGAGTGATACATTACTTCATCAAGCTCAACAAATGCCATTTTGATGGATTAACAGACTCATTGAGTACATTAAATAATCAAAACACTAAAGTATTAAAACACAGGATTGTCAACATGTGTAGATATTTGATAATTACAGAACAAAACCAAGCATCTTGAGTTCTGCTCTGGTTAAATTTAATTTATTTGGACATGCAATTATTTTAGGCTCTTCCTGAAAAACTAAATGTCTTGGTCTAATTATAATGTGAATGGTTAAGAAAATTTACAGTGGATTTTTCAATATAAAAGTTATGGTGATAGGTAGATAAATTAATTGAGTGATAGATACATAGAGATGCAGAAATGATGTATACATAGATGCACATGCTGATATAGATGTAGGTATATACATACGTACATGCATACACACATACATAAAAGTTGTAGATAGTTTCTGAATTAACTTAGTTAATGCCAGTCCATTTTAATTTTATCTCTTCCATTCATATAGTTCAATTACATAAAAAATTAACTTAGTTAATGTCAGTCCTAGCATTCTTAAGAGTGTCTCTCTCAGCTCCCATCCATTATACAAACACACACGCAAATGCACACACACACACACACACACACACGCCATCTCCATCCCCCCTAGCATTATTCCACTAAGTCATTTTATGAGATATAGGGGATTGCTTCTTTTTCATCAGCTAAACTATTTTATCTTACCTGGGAAAGAAAATAAGCAATGCCAGAAAATACAGTATTTAAAATACAGAAAGATCATTCTGTCCAGTACAAACTCATAACATTTTCTTTGCACTTTTACAACACTATAGATTTACTTTCTGAACAGTGAACACTAGTATGACATATGCTTTCTTTTTCAATGCAAGTGGAGAAAAGATGAAACAATATTCCACAAAGAAAATTTCTAGAACACAGGCTAAAACTACCTTTACCCTTCATGAGCTGAACCAAGGATATATAACCACAAGACACTTTTAACACACATCTTCTACAATAGACAGTTAATCAATTCTATCGCTTTCGCAAAGAAGAGCTTGGGAGAGTAATGCACTGAGCAAAGCCCAAACATACTGCTAAACTGAAAGAAATGTCCACAAAATAAAATAAATTGCTCTGAATGATTTCAAGTCAAACATACAAATGTTTCAATAAATGCAAGACTATTTAGAAAGTCTTTTAAGTAGAAAAAACTCTGAAATGCATATTTTGTTTTCACTTAAGTATAGAAAGAAAGAGAGAAAGAAAGAGATAAAGAGAGAAAGAAAGGGGGAGAGAAAAAAAGGGGGAAGGAGGAAGGGAGGGAGAGAGAGGGAGGAAGGGAAAAATGAAGGAAGAAATATAAGAAAGGAGCTTACTGGTATCTTAATATCTAAACCAAAACATTTCTTATGCCCAGTCTTTAAGTTTAAGATAAATGCAGGGGTGCCTGGGTGGCTTATTCAGGTAAGTGTCCGACTTCGGGTCAGGTCATGATCTCACGGTCCATGAATTCCCATCACCCAACACAGGCTCTGTGCTGACAGCTCAGAGCCTGGACCCTGCTTTAGATTCTAGGTCTCCGTCTGGGCCCCTCCCCTGCTCACGCTCTGTCTCCCTCTCTCTCTCAAAAGTAAATAAACATTAAAAAAATAATAAAAAGTTAAGTGTTTATTTACGTTAGATGGCGGATGGTAGCTGTTCTTTCTATTTAATATCTTCACAATATTCACTAAAATAATTAAGGGATAGCTATAGAGTGTTAAACGACTATAGTGACATATTATTGGTAGAATAAGTGAACTTTCCTGGAAGTAAAGAGGTATACACAAACCTAGATGTGCGTATGAAGAATCTACAAAATTTAATAATAGCGTAAGTCTAAATTAAATTATCACTTAATGCATAGATTTATATCTAGAAATAAATCTAATTGTGCATGGCCTTTAGAAGAGTAACTGGAACATAGCAAGCATTCAATAAATGTTAGCTATGAATGATGTTATTGCTATTTCAGGTTTGAAATCTTGATTTTTCTCATATTCAGGCTATTTTGAAAGAAAATTACTTTGTGGTATAAATCGTTCTATGTATCTAAACCTATTACAATGTATTCATTTAAGCCAAAAAATATAATTTACATGTCCTTTGTTGATTTGTTGATTTGTTCATTCTTTTGCTGTTTTCATCTTTTATTCAAATTGTTACTGATTGCTTACCTTGTGAAAGGCACTTTTTCTTAAGTTATGAGGATGCAAAAATAAATATAAGATTTCAGCTTTACATCAAGTTATTTAGAGTTAGAATGTGGAAATAATAGAAAGAGCAGCACAATGATATTGTTTTAGAATATGAGACAATTTATTAGCAATGCTTTATTTGATCACATTTTCCTCATAATAATAAATAACACATTCCTTCTCATAATAGGAAATGCTTCTTCTTCAAACTCATCCTTCTCTGCTCTGCAAGCATACATCCATATAACTGTAATAGATATGAAAACAAGAAAAAAAATTTCAGTGGAAAGCATCATATATTAGGTACTCTACAAGACCGTGTTAATAGTTTCTGTTTGGAGAAATAATTACAAGGTTTTTATTTCTCTTTCTTCCAGTGCTTTATCAAACTAATTTCAAAGCCAGCATTCTTTCAAATTATGTAGCACAAAGTTAGATCAGCTTGAGAAAAGGTGGAAGCAAAATAGAAAGAAGACTATAGTTGGAAACAATCATTCATTGAATGATGAACTTTCTGTTACCTGGACGGCTTCTAATAATAGCTTGCTCTCAATTACCTGGTTATTCTCATTACTTAAACCCACATCATGTACTAGAATAGTCTCTTAATTATGAAATACACGTATGACAGTGGTCTTTGTTTAATAACTGATAATTGAACTTCACGTATTAATCATTTCATATACAATTATACCATAGGATCAATAGAATTTAATGAACTCTATCCAGTCAGTGAAATAGTTATAAATTATTTATGTCCGAAAATGAATTGTATTAAGTTAACCAAGTCATTAGGATCATTTTCTAAAATAAATTATGAGACAAAGACAACATGTCTTTTAAAAAAATGAGCGATCTCTACAAAAAGATCTAGCTCTAATATGTACTAAGGGCATTAGATCAAAAGGACATTTTCAAGTATGTTTTTTAAATGCTTTAGTTTAACTCTATCATACAAATACTTATTATTTTATTAAATATTTTCTAATTTCTATTCCAGGTCCACAATTTTTCAGAGTGAGCTTGTAGAAGACAATCATTTTATTTTTCACTTTATATCCTTATATGCCTATTCAAAAGCACTGAGAAAATATTAAAGTTTGGTTAAATCATGATTTTTAGTTGAAAACTAAATTAATTCACAATAAGATTGTCTTGTATTCCCCAATTTTATATTTTCAATTTTTTCATCTTTACCTGCTATAAATCCCTCAAATCTGTCTTTAGATCTATTGTTTTAGTTACATTTTATTATTTGTAAGAATTTTTTAATGTTTATTTATTTTTGAGAGAGAGAGAGAGGGAGAGACAGAGCACAAGTGGGGGAGGGGCAGAGAGAAAAGAGACACAGAATCTGAAGCAGGCTCCAGGCTCTGAGCAGGCTCAGCACAGATCCCAATGCAGGGCTCGAACCCACGAGCCGTGAGATCATGACCTGAGCCGAAGTCCAAAGCTTAACCAACTGAGCCACCGAGGCACCCCATTAGCTATGTTTTAACTAATTATCTTTCAGTTAGGTACTATGTAATTCTTCTATTTCACTTGTCATTGAGTTTATTTTTATTATTTAGAAGACATTTTTAAATACATTTTCTTGAATAGCTTTCAATTTACAGAAAAGTTGCAAAAATAGCACAGTTTCTATATATTTCCCTATCATTAACTTTTACATTAGTGAGGCACATCTGTCTCAAATGAATCAATTTTGATAAATTATAAAGCCCATTGTTATACTCTTATCTCCTTAGGTTTTATCTCACACTCTTTTTCTGCGTTAGGATCCCATCCAGGATATGATAGCGCATGTAGTTAACTGTCCTGTTTCCTAAAGCTGCTCTTGGTGTGACATTTTGTCCATTGAATTTTTAATTTCAGTAAGCTTATCTTTCCTCTCTTAAAATATCATATGTTTTTCAAATGTCTGTTCTTTTATGAAAAATTTTAAATGTTTTTATTTATTTTTGAGAGAAAGAGCGAGCACGAGCAGGGGAGGGGCAGAGAGAGAGGGAAACAGAGAATCTGAAGCAGGCTCCAGGGTCTGAGATGTCAGCACAGAGCCAGACATGGGGCTCGAACTCACAAAACGTGAGATCATGACCTGAGCGGAAGTCAGACACTTAACGGACTGAGCCACCCAGGCGCCCCTAAATGTGTCTGTTCTATGTGTGCTTTATTAACAGATGGCCCATACTGTCCAATCCAGACCCAAAATTCAAAGACTTTCAAAAACTTGATAAGATATTAATTATAGAGATTGACTAATTATTGGCATATAGTTTTAGCAGTATGAACAATGTTAATTTTAAAACATATGGCCATTTAATCAATTGCATTTAAAATTATAAAAATTATATCACATTCTATTCATAAATATGGGAATTTTATATATGGATCTATGAAATATTCAGAACATGGGAATTTGAATATCTACTCATGCATTAGTATTTTATGAGTTTGATTATGTATATTCAAGAACACATAGTATGTCAAAATAGTTTAGAGTCATTTTATGTTGATATTTTTTGGAACACTGGTGATTTTAGGTATAGTCATTTTTAAAGATTTGATCCCATTATTTGTGGGAAAATAGTAGTTTTAAAAAACAATTTTGCATCAATAATGTTTTTTAGTTATTTTTACAGAAAATCCCAAATGATATTGTTAAATCAGCTTTTATTCTTTACTGAAACAACAAAGATATTTTCTAAGCTCTGAAACATTATACATTGTTGCTTTTTATCATAATGAATTTCACTACATAGGTAATCTATACTTTTCATTACAAAATAAGTTTGAAGATATTTTTAGATCCAGTTCATTTTCCATAAAAATATAAGCACTATCATCATTGTTAGAAAAACTAAAGTTTGTGATTACAGATAACTGTGAATAATTCAATATGAATCTAATCAAGATCATAATTACAATTTAAGAAGTAATTTGTGGAAACTATATGAAAAAATAGTTCTATTTTACCTCATTCTTGGTTTTATATTCCTATATAACATTAAAGTACATGTATTACTACTTCCTGAAAAGATTACCAAAATCATCCATGAGATTAGATCAAGCTGGATGTTTAGATTAACTGATAGATGGGATATGTTCCCACAAAAGAAAAGGAAAGAAATGTATAATTTTGAATTAACTAAAATTATTGAAAAAGCAATTTAAGTGTGTTGAATATAAAAATAACAGTTAAGCCTCTTTTCTTTGCTTCTTTTCATATGAATCTATTTTTCAAATCTTTCCCCAAGAGAAATTGTTTTTATTTCTCACAATTTCTGTTGGACATGTTTTAATTTTTGCTCCTGAGTTTCAGATTTTATATAGTTAACTATTTTATTCAAATTTCATTTATTTTAGTCTCATTTTTCAACTTAAACTTTTTTTACATCATTTTTGCATATGATTTTAATATCCATTTTTATTTCTGACTACTCATTAAATAATCTTTATGTACTCTCAAATGTGTTTGTAGAAGTAAACTCTGATTATATATGTACATAAATGAAATGATCTATCTCCTCGTGAATTTAAAATCAAGTTGATTGCCATTTAAAATGAAGTTCATTTTTTATTACTAATTTGTTGGCTGCCACAATGTATAAATGAGTTAAATATTAGAAATGAATACATTTCTCTTGAACTGATTGTCTATTTTAGTATTCAGAGTCTTCTCAACATTATCAAAGAATCTCAGAACATGACATTTTATTAATAGTGATACATGGTGAAGTGCTCTCAGTATCCCATGGCCATATTGGCCAAGAACACCAGATAGGTTTCATCACCCACGGTAAAGATCCCTATGGCAACAAGCAACCTGAATATCTTTCTTTTAAAATTCAACAAAATATATGAAGGCAACATTCTAAAACACTTTGCAATCCAGATCTTTTTCTGCCATATAATTATTAGTTTTTTTAAAAAGAATTTTCAAAAAGTTAAACACTTAAGACATTTATGAAAACAACTCTCCCAGTAGTTTATTACAGAAAAAATCAACTATGAAGAATAGAATTTTTAAAACAATTTTTTCTCAATAAAAAGAGTTTATGGGGAGGCTTAAGTAGGATTATGAGCTCAGGAGTTGGACTTTCTGAGTTCAAATTCCAGTCTAACACATATTAGCTGTAGGAATTTGGGGAACTGGCACAATTTGTGTCTCAGTTATTATAACTGGAATATTGACATATTGATAATAGCTATCCCCCAGGATTTTGGTGAACATTGAAGTAAATAATGGAGGTAAAGAGATGTGAATGGTGTTTGGAATATGAAATATACTCAATAAATGTTAGTAATTACATCATGTTATTGTGATGAGTCCCAAATACATATAACTACTACTGATTATTTACTTACGGTCCATTACCAAATATATGTCTTTCTGCCATTCTAAAATAAACCTCAAAACTAAACACAGTTTCTTTGCCTCCCTTCCTCAAGCAAGCTGTTTTCCTCAATCTTGTCAACATTTTATCAGTACATTTCAAACATCAGAGTCGTATTTGTCTCTTCCTTTTACCTCCACCACCAAGTCATATGAATTATCTGATAAACACAATGATCTTAAACAGTACATGATACATTCAGATGACGAGGGAATGTTTACTGACCGTATTGAGAAAAAAATAAAGTTATCTTTTCCTCCTTGTATCTTAATGCCTGATTCCTTATATAAATCCTAAAAGGTAATGAATTTAACAATATTAAAATTTTAACATTTAAAGTAAATTAGTGACACAAAGAGCAAGCCTCCCCCATTTCCAAACAGAATGTAAAATACAAAGGCATTTTCCAGAAATTCTATTTTGGTAAGAGTTAAAACAGTAAGGGAGGGAAACAAGAGTGATAACTTCTCTGTCCATCATTCGCTCTGGAACTGCCTTGTTTTCCACACGGATGACAAAAGAGTGGTCATTGCACAGTATGTTGTGGCGATTACTTTATGGACTATAATGCATGATACATGTACCAAGTCATGAGAATCCTGTAATGAAGGTCTTCAGGTGACTGGCAGTCAAACAGAGACGTGAGCACTCACAGGAAGTGAGTGCCACAAGGGAAGACTCGTCAGAATAGACAAGAAATTTTTTCTTTACCATTTACCCATAAAAAGTGACTTTACCACTTTCTATCCAAAAGATATACATCACGGATAATAATGTATTTAGTAAATACATGTAAGTGAACTTAAGGAAAATGTGGCTAATTAGATTGCAAATGGGCAGCTATTCTTCTATAGAGAGAGCACTTGATCCGTATTTAATTATAATGAACTTTATTACCACAAAAATTATATTATTGATCTGTATAAGATCGTAACTGGTTCCAGGGGGATCAAAAAACATCATAGGGTAAGAGAGACATTCTTCATCTCTAAGAGTGTTTTTTCTGGGATCAATGAGTGGCTGAGAAAGAGATTACAACTAAAGAACTTTGTTGGGGTGCCTGCCTGGCTCAGTTAGTAAGGCATGCAACTCTTGATCTCAGGGTCATGATTTTGAGCCCCGCTTGTGGCATGGAGTTTACTTAACCTCCCCCAAATTAAAAAAAAAAAGAACTTTGCCTTTATTACAAGAAACGGAAGACTGAATATTATGTGTCCTACACATATAAATGGCAGGATTTTTTTTAACACTGATCCAGTCCTTTCATACAGTTTAGCAATTAAAAAAAAAATACAATTTAATCAAGTTAGTAGCTCTATAAATAGCCTAGACTGAATGTATTTGTAATTCCAAGGTTACGAATATTTTCATTGAACTGAGGAATTTAGGAAGAATTAGGAAAAATATGATTTTTGAATTTTAAATACATTGTAATGAAAATGTTAAAGAGGAGCATTTTAATGTGCTGTACAATGTCTTATATGTGACCTTGGGGAAAGGACTTTATGGGTATACAAACCTATGCTCAAAGATGGCTGTTGGTAGGAATTTCCAATACCAACAAGTTTACCAACAAGTTTACATAAGCAATGTAAAACTTCTGGTTGATTCTAAAATATATGATATGTAATACAAGGCATCGTGGGAAATACAGCTATTTAAGGAAGAAAAATTATGGCATATAGTTCCAAATGGACAAGAAATTAGACATGAGTGTACAATATAGCTTGGTGGCAAAAGTGAAATGTTTCAAGACGCTTATCAAGTATCATATTAGATTTTGAAAGGATTTGTTACTTTAACTGAAATAGTCACACAAGGAAATAGACTGAACACAGTCCTGACCACTTTTTAACTTTACTTCCAAAAAGGATTGCTTCCTGTAAAGGAAACAGAGACCCAAACAAATATATTTTTCTTCAGATGCTTCAAATTTGCACCTCTTCACGACTTCAATAAGTACAAGTTTTGAAATGAGTCCACACATTTAAATTCTTTCTGAAATGCACTGTATTGATGTGCCCTAGTAAAGTAATCATCAATTTTATTCCTTTTTCTGCTTATGCACTATAGGCGATGTAGAGAAAATGTAAAATGGAGGTACATTTGTCACTGTTTAAAACTGAAATCACCCTGTTAGATTCTTACTCCAACAAAAAAGGTAACATTTTTGCAAAGTAGAAAAGTTCAAAACATTCATATGAAGGCTGGAAATAATGTAATTAAGCTCAACCCAGAGTGAACAGACACAACAGCAACTTTAATAAATTATTTAACTTGGCTCATAGATTACCCTCCATACAACTAAATAAAGGTAAAACATATTCTTATTGCAGTTATATTTTTTAAAAATACAATTGTGACAAAACTAAATTGTGACATAGATGCCAGTAAAGCAATAGATTCGTCAGAAAGTTTAACAAGAGAGTTGTAATTGATATATCATGCATTTTGCCCTTTCATGTCAGTTTTTTTAACTCTCTTTTCTGAAACAATTATAGAGAAGTAAAAAAGTTTTACTTTAATATCAATAGAAGCCTGCTGCTTCTAGCAGACTTTATAATGATAATGATTGGAAGATTAATTGATAAGGCTTAACGGGGCACCTGGATGGCTCAGTCGGTTAAGTGTTTAACTTCATCTCAGGTCATGACCTCCTGATTTGTGAGTTTGAGACCCGTGTCAGGCTCTGTGCTGACAGCTCAGAGCCTGGAGCCTGCTTCGGACTCTCTGTCTCCCTCTCTCTCTGCTCCTCCCCTACTCACGCTCTCTGTCTCTGAAAAATAAATAAACATTATTTTTTTTTAAATTAAAACGGCTTACTTTCTATGGAAAGTGCAATTTAATAATGGGAAATTTGTTGATTACATGGTATGTAATTTCCTAGTAGGAGGAAAGAGAAAGATAATTTAGTGATAATAATATATCATGAAATGGATACACCATCTTATGGGGCTTTTTTGTTGTTTTCTTGATGACAACATTTTTTTTTTTTTGCATCAGAACATGCACATGACTTACAATAATAGTTGGTATAAAAATATTATAACAAACTATTAACTATTTTTTAAGTTTATTTATTTTGAGAGAGAGAGAGAGTGCATGTTTGCAAGTGGGGTAGAGGGAGAGAGAGAGAACCCCAAGGAAATTCCGTGCTGTCAGCGTGCTGTTAGGAACCCTGAGATCATGACCTGAGCTGAAACCAAGAGTGGGGACACTTAACCAACTGAGTGATCCAGGCACCCCATTAACTGTTTTCAATAGAGCTTTGATTAAAAGTAAATTCAGAAGAGGAGCTATAAGCTTCAGTAGAAAGGAACTTTCCAGTATAAAAGTGCATTTAAAAATGCAAAACCCTGAATTAAAATCAAACTGTTTAGATACATAAGAAAGGTTAGCAAATATTTATACATTAAGCATCATTATATGTGAATCTAAACTTTCTCTGTTTCTTATCATCATAAAGCAAAATTTCTGTTTTTCTGTTTGCTAAATCTATTCCTATGATATTAAAAGATCAATTTCAGTCATCCCAAAGTCTATAAATGAGATAACAAATGTTGTTCTAATAAGAATGTTTTATTAAATGTGTGGTATGAACACCCTGTAATTTAGCTATGTTTGCAAAGCATTGTTAAGTTAATCACTGACCTCACTATGATTAACTGGTGTATGTTCCACATCAATTGATTAGAACACCTAGTGTGTGTCAAGCACTTTGTAAGCTCTGGTGAGACAATAGATGCAAAATATGCAAGTATGGAGTTGACATTCTACTAAGACAAACAAAAGCTGAATAAATGTATAACATACTAATGGCAAAATGTTATAAAGAAAATAAAGACAACAAAATGTTGGTAAACCTCCGCTTCACGTTTTAAAGTTCACCCACATGACTCAGTCAGTTAATTTATCCAGCTCAGTCTTCTGTCCTTAAATCTGGGAGTATACATTCAAATGGATATTTGATTTCCATGCTTACTAGATATCTTATGCCCTTGGCATTGATTGACTCCACTGGTCTACTTCTTCCCTTGTATTTCATATCTCTGAAGCTGATGGTATTGCTCACCTAGTTGGTGAAACCCCACACTTGGAAACCTCACTGACTCATACCTTTCTCAACATCTAATCCATCAACAGATAATCCTATCTGTCTCAATTCTGACTATTTTTCACCATACCTACTGCTATACTTCTATGAAAACTGCCCTCTATCAGTTTCCACCTAGACTTCAACAAAAGCTTCTCTACTGATTTCCTTGCTCTGTTCTTCCTTACCCACCAATTTGTTCTCTAAGTTTAACTGTTTCATCCCATCCTGAAAATCTTTTAATGGCTTCTCTTCTTATTGGGAATATAATGGAAATTACCAGTCATGACCTCCCAGGCCCCATATGACCCTACCTAATCCTGCTCACCTGTCTGATCTCAGATCCTAGTGCTGTCACCTTTTGTCTCAGCAACACCAGCCTCCTTTCTGTCGCTGTAATGTGGCCAGCATACCCGTGTCTTGGGGAGGGGCACTCCTCCAACAGATGTTACAGAACTTGCAACCTCATCACATCCAGGCCTTTGCTCAAGTGTTATCCCTGGGAGGCCTTTCTTGATGTTTTTTCTATAAGAACACTCATGCTGTATCCATTTATGCCGATGAATTTTCCTCCTGCGGATTTGTTATTGTCTGCTGTCACATTGCTTTACGTATCTATTTGTTCGTTGTCACACTTGACTCTGTGCCCCTACCCCTCCTACCCACCCCTAGTTAAAATACAAGCTCCAAGAGGAAAGGGAAGTTATCTTGTCCCTTGCTGACTACTGAAATATGGGATAAATGAAAAGTGAAAGAAAATGGTAGGCATAATAAAATATAAGACATTCCAATTTGGAGTAAACTAATGCCTAAAGTTGTCCAGAGGAAACTCACCAATCAGTTTGTTTTTTGTCCTTTAAAGGAGGTTATATTTATTTCCAGAACTCTTACACAGGGAGAGCACTACTTGTCCTCCACACTGAAGAAGTATATTTTTAACAAGTAAAAGAGGAAACATTTTGCCCTCCAAAGAAAAGAAGCTTAGATTTTGATAGTAGCGGGATGTTCTAAATTATAGGTTATATCTTAAATTCCTCACAAAGTTGCTATAAGGAATAAAAAAGGCCAATATGCTGTTTAAAGACCATGAGTAATGGAAGACAATTGTTCTTTGGTTACTAATTTTATGTAACTTAAAAAAAAAGAAAAGTATGTTTTCAAGCATAGAAGAAATACATAACCATTTTGGAAATTATAGAAACGAACAGTGTATACATACAGAAAAGGATAGTATACAATAGTGTACAAAGAATAGTATTATATATAATAATGAACATAACCTCATTACTTGTAGACAATCATTGATAGTAATTGGGTAAACATAATATTTAATAGTTTCATATCCATCTTCTAAATATATATAATATCTTTAAATATATGCCCATGAGTTTATACTACAATTGTTTGAAATTTTCCATGATGTGAATAACATTTATTTTAATATAAGTACATTAAAAATAGTTGTGTTATTATCAATTATTCTCCATCTCAGGTGAATTTGCAAATTGTCAAATCAAAAACATATCACAACAGAAAATAAAACTGAGTAAATGTCCAAATTCAAAGTTAATATTTTTAAGTCATTTTTTGATGTGAAACAGAAATATTTCACCACTACAGACTTGATTAAATGTTTTCTTTTCAAGCAATAAGAAACAGAGACAATCACCTTTTAAAAGACAGTACTATATCATTATAAACTCCTATTCCAGTACATCACCACAGTATAAATGAATACAAAATTAACAGAATTTAGACAGAACAAAAATACTTGCAGTAGTATAGCACATTTTGGTAAAACACAACAACTATGAGATCTCTCATATTTTGAAATATATGAGGTTATGCATTTTGAATTAAGAACAATTTATATGTCTATAGATAACAAAGGCCATTATTTAGAATCTTCTACCAATTCTGAAATATTACTTTTCATCATTTTTCTCATCTTTAATGGCTTGAGTTAAATGCTTATGATGACTTTTTCAAAATTAATTTAATAATGATTCTATTATATGTTGTTTCTATGGCACATAAGCATAGTCAATATGTTAAATATTCTTCGAAGTTTAACTCAAATTTTTATTAAAGTCAAATTAAACATCCTAATGGAACACTGAAGTAAATTCCCAGAGATGATTTCCTTGTAAGTATATATTCAATATATATTTAAACAGCAGCATGTTTTCTTAGAGATAAAACTCTTTTTCAGTAAGTGTTTAAATTTTAATTTTCTAATCTACGTCTTGTTTATTTATTATAGACTTAGAGAGAAGCTCAATATGAAACACACACAAACATACACATACACACACACCTATATGCAGAAAAGAGCATTTTCTATAATGTGTTTTCATCTAATGTTTCTTTCAAGGATGGGAAAAAAAAACTGCTTGAAGCTCTATTTTTGAAAATGTAATGGCTGTTAAAGTCACAGGATTTTTTCCTCATTTTATTTCAGTGCATATATTTTTAAATTTTATATCTTAATTTGTGGTAGTTATACTGAATGACCAATTGACTGGTCATTGATAGACTTAAAATAAAGGTAAGATTGTTTTATATACATATTTCAAATAATAGACCCCAACTAAACTTATCATTAGATTTGTATTATTTAAATAATATATCTTGAGAGTTTTTTAATGTAGTTAAAATAAAGGTATATTATATGGTGAAAGTATAGATTTTTGAACAATAATATTATGTTTCTACCTTTGCTTATTAATCTAATAATATGGCTAATTAAGTTAACATATTTTGGTAATTTTTATCTGCGAAATTAAGATAAATTGAGGATTATGACAAGAATAATGTAATAGTTATTATTAGTAACAGTTTTATTTATATTAGCTTATACACCCCATACAATTTTTGTGTGATTTGAATAAAATAACATATAACAATGCATTTTCTAAACTGCAAAGCATTTTAGAAATATGTAGCTCAGCATTCACTATGAATTGATTTGTAAAATCAAAATGGTTCATATGACTTTGGTTATTAATAACCAGTCTTTAACAAACTCTGGAATACTAATATTTTTCCTGGGTATGGCAGCATATTTAAGACATGGTCTTTCCAATATTGAAATGCTTCAATAATAGATATGGTAAACTATTGTTTTGCTGATAAAATTCTCACTTTTGCAATGTTGGGCATATGCCTTACATTTATAGGTTAGACTTAGAGTATTAAAACTTTTTAACAAAAAAGTATCTTATTTCTTGCTCATAGAATATTTCCGAGATAAGTAGGGAAAAGCATTATGCAACAGTATAAGGAAGATTATAGCAAATTGCTTCCACAAAAGTTGAGCCATCTAAAGACCTAACCATTGTGAGAGACTGTTAAAGACACCAAAAGAATTTGGAAATTCCCAGGGTTTGCAAGAGTTCTCCCTTTCATATCGAATATGAGCAAAACTATTTCAATATAGTCAGTTCAATGAATTCTTATCTATGGAAGAAAAATGCTAACATAAGCCTGTAACATGCAAGAAAAGGGAAACCATATCCCAAGCTTTTGAGAGAATATTTTCCTATGCTTGAAATGGGGGTGGGGGGGGGTGGGGGGAAGACACTGAAGGAACTAATCCTACTTACTAAACTGTTGACTCCATATGACAGTCATCCAAAAGCATTTTTAGAGTATCAATAAAATTATCTTTTAAGCATATCTATAGGCTGTCTATCATCTATCATCTATCTATCTATCTGTCTATCTATATCTATCATTATCTATTATTTGCTCCTAATATGTTTGTTGAACAAATTGTTGACCATCTCACCTCTTAGGTATCTTTAAGTTATACAATTCATTATTGTGTATGATGATTCCTTTAAATGTGGGTTCCTCTGGATATCTTCTAAGTTTGAAATGTAATTGACAAATTTTATTGAATGTGGGACAAATTTGAATGACAAATTCAATGACAAAATTGAATGGGGGACCTGAAATCTCAGAGATATTTTCAATTTAACTTTTTTACATCCGGATTTTGCCAAGCTGCATGTCCCACAAGCATTGACACCCTGCATATCTTTGATAGATCCATTTTATTTAAAATTGCAGAGCTAGTCTCCAAACCACAGGACCTATGCCTTTTCTTCTGCATCAAACTGAGTCTTATAAATTTTACCGTATCTATCGATGGTTTTCACTCACATCCAAGTTTTTTATAACCTGTACTCATGGCACATAAACAACTATATATTGGGATGTTGCTTGCTGGACCAGAAATATATCGGAGAGTAGTACTTGAAATGCAAAACCCCTTTAAATATGAATTTCCTTTTTATAAATGGTGATTCATTTTATCCTGCAGTGCATTCCCTAACTCTTTCCCTAATTCTAGCTTAGTCTATGTTTTAAAAGTGGTTTGCTTTCTCTCATTGTGTCATTCAGACTGAAAAGCCACCCACTTTTTTTTGAGGCTTTTTTTTCTTTTTTCAAGTTTTTATTTAAATTCCGGTTGGTTAGCCTACAGTAATGGTTAGCATTACTCTCAGGTGTAGAATTTAGTGATTTATCACTTACATACAACACCCAGTGCTCATCACTACTCATGCCCTCCTTAACCCATCACCCATTTAAACCATCTTCCTGCCCACCTCCCCTCCAGTAACCCTTGGTATGTTCTCTATAGCTAAGAGTATGTTTCCTGATTTGCCTGTCTCACTTTTTTTTAATCATATATTCATCTGCTTTGTTTCTTAAATTACACACATGAGCGAAATCATATGGTATTTGTCCTCCTCTGACTGATTTATTTTGCTTAGCATTATACTCTCTAGCTCCATCTGCATCATTGCAAATGGCAAGATTTCATTCTTTTTGAGGGCTGAGTAATATTTCATTATATATATATACCACATCTCCTTGGCTTCTTTTCATAATTTGGCTATTGTTTATAATGCTGCTATAAACATCGGGTGCATGTATCTTTTCAAATCAGTGTTTTTGATTCTTTGGGTAAATTTACCTAGTAGTGCAATTGCTGGATTATAGGGTAGTTCTATTTTTAACTTTTTGAGGAACTTCCATACCGTTTCCCAGAGTGGCAGTACCTGTTTGCATTCTTACCAATAATACAAGAGGGTTCCCCTTTTTCCACATCTTCTCTAACATTTTTTGTTACCCGTGTTGTAAATTTTAGCCATTCTTACTGGTGTGAGGTGATATCTCATTATAGTTTTGATTTGTATTTCCCTGATGATGAGTAATGTTGAACAGCTTTTCATGTGTCTGTTATCCAGCTGTATGTCTTCTTTGGTAAATTGTCTATTCATGTCTTCTGTACATTTTTTTAAACTGGATAATTTGTTTTTTGGGTTCACCCAATATCCTTTTTCAAAATATTATTCCAAAGAAGCAATAGTACTAACAGTGTATGGTGTTCTCAAAGATTCAATTTGTTAATGTTACTTTGATTTGTTTTCACATCTTTTTTTTTTTAACGTTTTATTTATTTTTGAGACAGAGAGAGACAGAGCATGAAGGGGGGAGGGGCAGAGAGAGAAGGAGACACAGAATCGGAAGCAGCCTCCAGGCTCTGAGCCATCAGCCCAGAGCCTGACGCGGGGCTCGAACTCACGGACCGCAAGATCGTGACCTGAGCCGAAGTCGGACGCTTAACCGACTGCGCCACCCAGGCGCCCCTGTTTTCACATCTTATAAGTAAAATGATCTTTTTAGTTCCTAATAAGTATTTTGCATATAATTAGGATAAATTTTACATTTTCAAGGTGTCTCCATCATTACAGCACTTTTTTAATTTATTATTTTTTATTAAGCTTTGTATTTTAATGCCAGTATATATAACATACAGTGTTATATTAGTTTCAGGTGTACAATATAGTTATTCAGCAATTCTATACATTACCTAGTGCTCATCATGATAAATATATTCTTAATCCTTTCCACCTATTGCACCCATCCCCCCACCCACCTTCACTTTATTTTAAATGAGTACCCTTAGTTAAAGTTAACTTTATTTTGATATACTTTATTTTAAATGAGTACCCTTAGTTAAAGTTAACTTTTTTCATCAAGAACATTTTTATTTGAAGCATATTTTAGAATACATGGCTCTAAAAGACATATATATATACACATATACACACACACACACATATATATATATATATATATATATATATATATAAAACATTCCATCCAAGGAAATAGAATACACATTTTCTTCAAGTACATACAGAAGAGTTCCCTGGTTATATCACATTAAAAGGGATATAACAAATATTGGAAACTTAAGAAGACTGAAATCATACCAAGTATATTTTCCAACCACAATGGTACAAAACTAAAGACCAACAATAAAACAACGCTGGAATCTACAATGTAAATGTTAAATTTTTAATATGAAATTAAACAATACACTACTGCACAAGCAATGGGCCAGATAAGAAAATCAAAATATGTCTCAAAACAAAAGAAAAAGAAAACACAATATTGCAAAACCCATGAGATACAGCAAAAGGACATATTAGAGTAAAATTTATGCTATAAAAAAAAGTTCAAATAAACAACACTACACCACAAAGAACTAGAAAAAGAGAAAAAAACTTAGCTGAAATTTAGTAGAGGAATGAAATAACAAAGAAAAATAAAAAATAAATAAAATAGAGACCAGAATAAACAATAACATAATACTGAAAGTAATGACCAGTCCCCCCACCATCAAAATAAACAAAATTGGCATTGCTTTAACTACATTAACTAAGAAAAAAAAGAGAGAAGTCTCAAAAACAAAAATGAGAAATGAAAGAGAAAATAATACAACAGAAATACATAGTGTGATAACAGATTATTATAAAAATGTATATATTAACAAGTCAGATAATTTAGAAAAGAACACATAGTTATTTCTAAAAGCACTCGAGTTACCTGGATTGAATCATAAATTCTGAATCTAATAAGTAGGACTAGACTAGACTGGAAGTTAGACATAGATATAACCAGAATGAAAGTTGATTTGGGAATCAAAGATCTCCCAGTACAGAAAAGCCCCAGACCACATGATTGTATTGGTGAATTTTATCAAACATTCAAAAAACATATAATTAATGGCAATCTTTGTCAAAATCTTACAAATAATGGAATTGAGGAAACAAATTCAAAATCATTCCATGAGGCCAGTACTATACTGACACCAAAGAAAGATAAAAAAATACAAGAACAAAAAAGTCTAATTGATCCAATTTAAGTATTGCTACTCTGACATTCTTTTGACATCCATTTGTATGATAAATGTTTCTCTACTCCCTCACTTTCAATTTGCAGGTGTCTCTAGGTCTAAAATAATTCTCATGTAGGCAGCATATGGATGGTTCGTGTTTTTTTTTTTTTTTTATCCATTCTGACACCCAATGTCTTTTGATTGGAGCATTTAATCCATTTACATCCAGGGTAATTATTGATAAATTCATATTTAGTGCCATTTTATTACTTCTATTAGGGAATATTTTATATTTATTTTACATAAAATGGTTCTCTATAGATATTCATCCTAGTATGCTTATAGTTGTTACACCTTTTTAAAAATTGATTTGAAATAAATTTCTTTAAGTTTTTCAATCCAAACTGTACTATGATTTTCAAAACTAAATACTTAATATTTTAAATAATAAGAATATTAACAAGGAAAGGAAGAAAATATTGCTAACTCAAATGCAAATAAAGCAGAAAGGGGCACCTGGTTGGTTTACTTGGTTGAGCGTCTAACTCTTGATTTCGGCTCAGGTCATGATCTCATGATTCATGGGATCAAACCCCTGCCGGGATCCACACTGACAGTGTAGAGCCTGCTTGGGATTCTCTCTCTCCTTCTCCCTCTCCCCCTCCCTAGCTCATGTTCTTTCTCTCAAATAAATAAATAATAAATAATTTTTTAAAAAGGGGTGCCTGAGTAGCTCAGTTGGTTGAGCGTCTGACTTTGGCTCAGGTTATGATCTCGTGGTCTGTGAGTTCAAGCCCCATGTCAGGCTCTGTGCTGACAGCTCCGAGCCTGGAGCCTGCTTGGGATTCTGTGTCTCCCTCTCTCTCAGCCCCTCCCCCACTCATGCACACACACACACACACACACACACACACACACTCTCTCTCTCTCTCTCTCTCTCTCTCTCTCTATCAAAAATAAACAAACATTAGAAAAATTTTTAAATAATTTTAAAAAGAAAAGAAAATAGAAGACGTTAGAGTGTTACAACTCCAACAAGATTGAGCATGTCATTTTACTTATTTCATAGAACACATAGACATACACGTTTCATAGACTCACACATGAGTAATATAAATATATTTACTTATATTCAACTATTATTTATATTTGTCACATAAATTAATTTTATTCCATAAAAGAAGATAAGTAGTATTTTTGTTTGTTTGCATGCATGTACATATTTTTTTTTCCTTTTCATAATCTGCAGTGCCTGGAATAAATTAATTGCACCAGTCCTGTAGTGGGTGCTTGATAAAATTTGCTGATTGAATGAATATTAGTTATTGAGTTAGACTTTTTTTCTTTTTTTTTTTTACTTGATATTACATCTTGAAGATCCTCAAATACAGCGACCCTTAATATGGGGGTTTGAAGCATCAACCCTCGCACAGTTAAAATTCTATTGTATAACTTCCATCTGTCCCAAAACTTAACTACTGATTGCCAATTGTTGACTGGAAGCCTTACTGATAACATAAAAAATTGATAAACACATATTTTCTATATTATATATATTACTTACTGTGTTCTTATAATAAAGCTAGAGAAAAGGAAATGTTATTAAAATGTTATAAAGAAGAGAAAATACATTTATAGTACTGTACTTAGGGGAAAAAATTCACTTATAAGTGGACCCACGCAGTTCAAACCCATGTTGTTCAAATATCAACTGTACAAGTATCTATAACTGCACATAATGATTTATGGGCTGCTTTAAGATTTCACCATTATAAGCTATAAATTTCTATTATATTTTCAACAGTTATTTATGGGATTCCATACCATTATACTGACATCATAGAGGCATTGGAGACACAGGTGCAAATATAGATCCCTTCTGTTTTATCGTAACACTAACATTCCAAGGGATGAAACATATTAAGCAGGTGAAGAAATGGGGAGCCTGAGTGGCTCAGTCGTTAAGCACGTCAGACTTCCACTCCGGTCATGATCTCGGGGTTTGTGGGTTCAAGCCCCACATCTGGCTCTGTGCTGACAGCTGGAGCCTGGGGCCTGCTTCAGATTCTGTGTCTCCCTCTCTCTCTGCCCCTCCCCTGCTTGCTCTCGCTGTCTCTCTCTTTCAAAAATAAATAAACATTAAAAAAATAAGCATGTAAAGAAATGGAAAATATAATTTAAGAGTGGATGGTGTTAAGAAATAAGCAGATTTATCTGATACAGGGTAAAGAGAAAAAATAACTAGATCAGGATAGATGATTAGGGAAGGCCTTTACAGGACATAAATATATGAGTTCAGATATGTAAAAAAGATAAAATCAGCAAAGAAATTAGAGACAGGAAGAAACAGAACAAAAAGTACAAAGTGCCTGAGTTAGAAGAAATTTTTCCCAGAGTAAAAATGATTGTAGTGATGGTAGTAAGAGAAGTACTAGAAAGGTAGATCGGAGCCCGCACTTGAAGAACTTTGTAAACAGTGTTCTAAGACTTAAGTTTATGCTAAATTCAATGGAAAATCGAAATCACTAGTGTAGAAATGATCTGATTTATATATTTTTAAGTCATTACATTTTTGTGTGTAGTGCATATTGTGTGTCATATGAATTGTAGGAAGACCAAAATGGAGGGAAGAAAGTTGTTTACAATAATGGCCATTTAAAAACCTGCAAATCGTATTTTTTTCTTTCTTTTTTCTTCTTTTCTTCCTTCCTTCTTCCTTCCTTCCTTTCTCTTCTTTCTTTCTTTCTTTCTTTCTTTCTTTCTTTCTTTTGTCTTTCTTCCTTTTTTTTAATTAACCAGTTAAATGATGGTGCATTGGATATCTATGCACTTATATTTTTGTGAAAATTATTTTATTTTTTTCAGGACAGATTCATTGATTATTGGGTTTACCTGTGTCTTTTGAACTTAAATATTTTTGCCATCTTTCCTTTATTATTGTTAATGCTATATACCATATACTACTAATAAAATCATAATAAAATAATAAAAAAATCCTCTAATTTTTTTAGTTTAATTTTGCACATTTATTTGTTTGTTGGTTCTGGCAAATTTCTTAAATCTCCTATAGAATAAAGTCTGATATAAATAGAAAACAAAATCATTTTTAGAAAATAAATTTTAAAGTTCAAACATTGCAATCCTTACACCTTCTTCTTCATAATTTTAAAAATAATATGTGTCCTGGCTTATTCATTTTGTTCTTAAGAAAATAAAGCTAACAAGCTGGATTAAATAGTAAGTCATGAAAATATTTACAAAGCAGGACATTCAGGCAACAGCGTGTCTCTGAAGCAAGCAATCAGATGATTTTTGTGATACGTGTGAAGTATAATCAAAAGAACAATACTTGCCTTTAATCTTCCGTATTGTGTAAACAGCAGTATGAAATTAGCGCATTGAGAACTCGGATTAACATTACCCTCAAACAACTATAAACATTTGACAGACTTAGAATTTTATTCTAATTACTTTCCCAATGAGCGACATTATTAGAAAAACATGTCCGTTAATATTTTACCTTGAAGGTCACAGCAGAAATTGCATTCACATAATACTTTCCCATAAGTGTTTGTATTTACACAGCACCCATTATTTTCTTTCCAAATAAACAGATTTACTGCCATCAGCATGCTAGAGTTGTAAATAAATTTCAATATGGTATATAAAAACAGGAAATCAGATTCCTGGAACTTGGCCATTGTTTGATTTTGTCTCTTGCTAGAAGTAACATTAATTTGAAAGAATAGATTGATTGCTGACTTGTAGGAAATACTATAGAAGGAAAAGTAGGCAGTAATGCAGCATCAAGCTCTACTGAATATTCACCAGAAATGAAAATATGCATGTAAACGTGTAAAATTAATTATAGCAATTTTGTTCAATTCTTACACTGTTTTCAAATAATCGAAAGTTAATTATATATACTATAAAGTGAACATTTTAGTTATTCGCTGTTTTAGCAAGTAATTTGAACATATACATAAGCTAAACTCCACCTAAGTTCCCTCTTGTAATGTAATATAATGTAATGGAGTGGTACTACATTTTATATATGCCAGTAAATAAGATGTTCTGAGAAAGGAATCTGAGACCATGGAGGGGGGTTATAAAAATATGAATTTCATTGTATTATAATCCCTTAAATCAGATGTTTGTAAAATAATTTAACAGCAACGATTCCTTATGAAAGTGATCTTCAGCAAATTACTTTGATTAAAATATGTTAGGCAAAATAATGTGGCACAGGATGTGGCCACATCCTGATGACTGGAACCTGTGAAATTGTTACATTACATAGTAAAAGAAACTAAAATAGCAGATGAAATTAAGTTGCTAACAGTTAACTTGAAAATAGGGAAATCATCCTGGATTACCTATGGGGGTCCAATGCAATCACAAGATTCTTTACATATGGAAGACAGAGCAGAAGATGGTCTCAGAGTGATGCATTGTGATGTAAGATTCCACCAGCCTCTGGAAACACTCCCCTTACCATCACTGTTTTCGAAAAATGGAAGGTGGCTAGAAATAAAAGAATCCCAACAGCTGGAAAAGGCAAGAAAATGGATTCCAGAAGGAAATGCCATCAGCAAACCCTCTGATTTTAACCCAGTGAAACTCCTTTCAAGCCTCTGACCTCCACAACTAGAAGATAATAAGTTTATATTTTAAGTCACCAAATCTGTGGTAATTCGTAATAGCAACAATGGGAAACTAATATATACATCAAAGTATTCAGTAAATAACTTTAAGGGGATGTATTTCATATTTCTTTTACACTGGTAAGATATGAAAATATAATTAGTATAGCATCATCTTACTGTACATATTCTAAAGGGAAAGTACAGATTATTGGGGAGAAACTGAATAATCATAAAAGATCATGAATTCAACCCCAGTTTAACACTCATTTTCATACACCATACTACCTAAACTCACAATGTACTTCAGTTCCATAGCATCTTACTTGTAAATGTTTCTCAAAGTCCAGAGAACAAACTTCTTAGATGATTACATTAAAGAAAATAATCATAATTTTGGAATAAAAACACAGTCATCTCAAATTTAAGACCACAAATACAAATTCATTCCAGATCTCTTATAGGGAAAAAAAATAGCCAATTTTTAACATTTGCAAAATAGGTTTTCCCATAAATAAGTAATATCTCTTCTGTGAGAAGCTTTTCTTTGTGTTTAAAACCTAATCCTGGTTCTCGAGTGCAAAACTGACCCTTTGTATTATATGTAGAAAGTGGTATGAAAGAAAGTATTATATGTAGAAAGTGGTATTTTAAAGAAAGTCTGTATTTTTATATTAGAATGAGATAGGTAAAATAAAAATGTAACCTTTTTCTTATTTCTATTTAGCAGTTAAAAGGCTTTGGATTATTTTCACAGTAAATGTTTTTACACAAAATCTTTTCCTTCACAGACCTTAATATCACAAACTCAATAATATCTGCCTGAATAAAAAATTTAACTCTTTTATTTGACAGTTGTTTTTAAACATGCACACACACATGAAAAATAGAAACAAGGGGCGCCTGGGTGGCGCAGTCGGTTAAGCGTCCGACTTCAGCCAGGTCACGATCTCGCGGTCCGTGAGTTCGAGCCCCGCGTCGGGCTCTGGGCTGATGGCTCAGAGCCTGGAGCCTGTTTCCGATTCTGTGTCTCCCTCTCTCTCTGCCCCTCCCCCGTTCATGCTCTGTCTCTCTCTGTCCCAAAAATAAATAAACGTTGAAAAAAAATTTAAAAAAAAAGAAAAATAGAAACAGATTGGACAAATCAACTACAGACCTGTAAAAGTGTTCCAAATAGATTTGTATAAAGAATTATAAGTTTAAGTAACAACAGTGATTTAACACTAAAGGTGTTTCACAAGTGCCTTTAAATCCCAAGCAATGTGGTTTGTTATTGGTCTATAATACCCACGTGGTCACTCATGATCATCTGGGAAACAGATCACATTTACATAGGAATTGGAATGTATTCAGTTTTGGCAGGAGCGTCACCTATGGTATAGAGTAAGAAACAAAATGTTTTTAAACTGTTTTATATTTATTTTTGAGAGAGAGACAGAGCGCAAGCGAGGGAGGGGCACAGAGCTAGGGAAACAGGATCTGAAGCAGGTTCCAGGCTCTGAGCTGTCAGCACAGAGCCCAACACAGGGCTTGAACCCACAAACAGTGAAATCATGACTGGGGCCAAAGTCGAACACTTAACCAACTGAGCCACCCAGGTGCACCGACAAAATGTTTCTAAATAAACAAATCAAATATAGACCCATAAAGTTACAAATCTTTAAAATTGTCGAAAAATTACATGGATTTCAGATGTGATCGTATTTGAATTTACACTATATACACATGATATCGGTAGCCTGGGAAAAAGAGCTACTAATACCAGTAAATTCATTTATTTATTTATTGTGTTAAAGATAGAGCAAAAGCATACTTATATACTTTTGGACTTATATGTTTCTCTTATATGTAAAATAATAATTTCCAAAATCCTTTCAACATTTATAATTCAATGAGGCACAGAGGAGAAAAGTGAGGGTATGATAGGAGAAAATAAAAAATTCATGTTTGACATTTTTTTAACAGCTTCCTTTTGGCAGTTATCTTATACTATAATTATTCTGGGCAGTGTACAGCATTTAAGAAAATACTAGGCATTTCCTACTGATAGAAAAGTAAAATTGTTTTACAACCATTTAAAAGGAGATCATGTATTTTTGGGAAAAAAAAAAAAACCTTTGGCAGGTGTCAGATAAATAATAAAAATACAGATGCACTATGAGACCGATGTAGTCTTCCCTTTTCATGAATAAAGAAGTGTCCTGAAACACACTAAAACCTTGCAGAGCCTCGATCTCTAGCAGTAACTAGACTTGTGTTAGGTATGGGAAAATTCACCACCATTTTTTCCTGCTGGATTAATCAAACTAAAGGAAACATTTTTTTTTAATTACATACCAACCCAAACATTATGCCCATATGTTTTGGGAAAAAAGCAAGAATAAAAACCACAATTATAACACCATTTTGAGACTAGGAAAGCAAATCAATTTCAATATCATTTCTCCATTAACTACCATGAGGTAGCTTCTTATTCTGTTTTATTTTAGTTCTCACAGAAAGGATAAGTTAACGTATCAAGAACTTCCTTGATCTCTTGAGCAATGAAGAAAACAAACTTACGTCAAATCTCTAAGTAGGTGACTAGCTTTGGATGGGCTCAGAGGAACCAAGTGAATTCAGCCTTGTTAGACACATGGATGTATGGCCATCTATACCATGTATTCTTTAACGTTGTGATTATTATTCATTTAGTGTATCTAGATGCACCTATTTTTCTTCCTTCTCCACATCTCTTTTACTCACCACTTTGTTATTCATTCCACAAATCCTTATTCTGTGGTCCCCAAGCTCCAGATATACTTCCAGGCATTCAGACGACAGAAGTAAACAGATTGGCCAAAAATCTTTGCTTACATCAGAAAGGAGTTTATGTTTTAATGGAGATAAACAAGAAACATGAAGAAAACATGTAAAACATATGGCATGTTACCTCGTGTTTGAAATGTAAGCAAGGTGAGGAGAACAAGGAGGGTAGGGAGTCAGACAAGTTGCAATGTTACATGTGAACCAGTGGAGACTTCAGTTAGAAGATACAGTTTGAATACTACCACAAAATTCACCTTAAAACAGCAATCATTTTATCGTGTCTCATAGTTTCTATGAATATGGAATTTGGGAAGGGCTCAGCTGGGCAGTTCTACTTGAAATCTTTCATGCAGTTGCAATCAGACAATGAGTATGTGATTGACATATCCTTTGATGTATCCATTAAGATACTATACCAAATAAAATTACAAAGAATTTCTATCCAGAATAATGGTATAATGGTGAACTTCATTATTGTGCTTCATGTCAATTATAGAAGAAAATCAGTTGTCCTGTGATATCAGTTTCCCTTTTCTTTCTTGCATTATGATAGAGTTTTAGCTCTACATATGCTAGAGTTACATTTCCTGATTAGACTAATTTTATCAATTACTGCAGAGAGATGTAGATATATTACCAGTTCCAGCTGATGAGATTTTAGAGCAAATTGTCCTGAAAACAATTTGACATCATTTTTCTGGTGTTTTCTTTCTTCTGGTGGAGAGATGAGGTGGGGAGAAAAGCTCTCATGGACCCACAAGCCAAAGCCACTTGCTGAAGATGGGAGAGATAGTTGCCAGTAATGGAGTGCCTAAGTCTGTATTGTTACATCAGAAGTAACCTTATTCCTTTGTTAGAGCACTAAAGACATTCAGCTAATACAGGGTGAACAGAGGGTAGAAAGTTTCCTGTATTCCTCCCAACCCCCCTTAAATCTAAGCCTCCCACAGTGGAATGTCCACTGAAGAATATAGCAGTATAAACAACAAAATAAGTAAGGGTGTTATTGGGTTCTAATCCATAGAATAAAAAAAGTGCCCACAAGTCCATCTTACATAGATAAATGAGTAAAGAAAAACAGAAGGTATTGAGGGAAGAGGAACATTCTTCCTTATAGAATTCTAATTTATAGATAGAGGAGGAATAATGGGAAATGAAAATCACTATTAATAAATAGTAACAATTATTAAAGGCAATGGATGCTAAAATTAGTGGGCAAAACATGATGAGAAAAAGAATGCTTGCATAGTCCCCAAGTATATATTCTCAAAAGATTCTAATGTTTTATAAAAGGAAAAAACAAAGTACAGTGAAGAAACCTGGCAGCCGCCACCTTAGTCAGGTGGGTGAATAAAGTGCCAACACCATTAATAAGAGATACTGACATCATGTACACCCTGGTACAACGAACGGAGAAGGGGAACAACATAATTTCAGTGACAACCTTGAGGAAATTGCACAAACTCAATCTAATCATCTGAAAACATTAGAGACAAATCCCAAACTGAGAGACAGTTTGCCAAAAAAAAAGCCCCCAAAAAACAAAAAAAGAACCCAACTAATTACTGGTTTTCAAAAGTCTGAAGGTCATCAAAGACACACAAAGACTGACAAGTTGTCACAGAGTGAAGGAAGCTAAGGAGATATGACAACTAAATGGGATCTTAGACCAAAAAAAGATGTTGATGGGACAACTGGTGAAATTAGAATGTGTGACATAGTGAAAAGTATTGCATTAATACTAGTAAGAGGAGTTGGAAAAAAAGGCTCTGGGAACTCTCTGCACTAGTCATGCAAATTTTGCCGGGGGAATCTAAACTTATTTCAAAATAAAAAGTTAAAAGGGAGAGAAAGACTGCAACAGTGGATATCCATTATTAACCAAGACTGTCTTAACATTTCTCACAGCCTGAACTTTAAACAGGCTTTTTCCAGACTCTAGGCCCCTGACTTCCCTTTTCTTAGAACATTTACTTCTGAAAATTTTCTATTGTAAGGTCTTGGTCTGTCTCTTTGAGATGTAAATTTTCTCTGCCTTTTGCCAGTTTTATAATCCAAGAATATATCTTTCTTAAAAGACCTGGGAGCTGTCCCTTTGAAATATAACCACATAGGACATCTCCCTTATGTCTCAGTCACTGTGGGTGGGTGGGAACCTAACTTCTAGAGGGGACAATTAAGCACAGAATGCTTAATCACACTGACCAACCTGCTACTAAACTCCTCTTGTACTTTTCTACTAGTTCACCCATACATTAAAACTCTCCCACATTTTGTTTCCTGGGAGTTGAGTTCAATCTCTCCCCCCTACTGTAATAGTCTTGAGTAAAACACTCCAGGCCTGTTTCACTTGTCAGGTACAATTTTTCTTTGACAGTGTTCAAAATTACCATTCAGTCTCATTTTACAGAACCATGATTGTATATAATTTTGGGATTTTAAGACACAATGCTATTTAATTAATTGGTAAATAAAAAATGCCATAATTTAGCATTAAGACCTGGAGGGATGGAACATGTGTATTTAATCTCCTCTATTTTTATTTTTGAATTCTTGTAGTGAAAATGACAGGAAAGCAGGATCCTAGGTGCTTCAGTAAGTTTCACCATTTTCAACCAGCACATCTTTATATTTGGAATTTAGAGCTGACCATTTCAGATAGTTTCCTACATGTTGTCCTTTGGTAGAGCAAAAGGAATACAGATATTGAAGTCACACGTCATCATCATCATCAACTGAGGAGTGTCATTTAATATCTTTAACTCATTTTCTTCATTTGTAAAAGGGAATCATAATCCCTATGCTGTGGTATCATTGGAGAATTCAATTCCATTGTAAAGTTAAAACAGCACAAGGCCAATTATGTATTAAGTATTTCAGTGTGATGTTGCCCTTTTAAAAACTATTAGAGAAAATTCAAGAAACTTAGTAAATGCCCTTTGACAATTGTTATTCCCACTGAAACAATTATTTGTCTCTGTTTTTACTAGAGGTAACATTAGATTGGAACTTAATTAGAAAATTGGAAAGGGGAAATCAGTAAATAAAAATTATAGCATTGCTGTGGAAAGAATTCTGTTAAATCCCATCCATTAGTCAATATTAAACAAAATGATGCATTTAATAATTAAACTTTTAGGGAAAATAAGACAGTAGTGAAACAAATTTAATGGCTATTTAAGGTATAAACATTTGTTTCCTTAATTAGCTATTCTTAAATAAGTGCTTCTCTCTAAACTTCCATAATTATGCACAATTTCTATAGACCTATTAAATTGTTCAAAGTGATCGTAAGTATTAGCAACTTTCTAAGGTAAATTTGTCATTGGCTTTATTTTTTTTTTTTTTAATTTTTTTTTTCAACGTTTATTTATTTTTGGGACAGAGAGAGACAGAGCATGAACGGGGGAGGGGCAGAGAGAGAGGGAGACACAGAATCGGAAACAGGCTCCAGTCTCCGAGCCATCAGCCCAGAGACTAACGCGGGGCTCGAACTCACGGACCGCGAGATCGTGACCTGGCTGAAGTCGGACGCTTAACCGACTGCGCCACCCAAGCGCCCCACATTGGCTTTATTTTGAAGTAACTGATGATTCAAAGAATAATATGACTTTAAGAGACAAAGCACATTAAGTAGAGCACATTGGTTTCTTCAGATGTTTATGGTTGTTAGAAATGGGAAAGATGCTATTAAGTCTAATTAATATGAGCAAATAATAGAAACGGCTTGTGTGGGGATAAAGGAAATTACTTTATATTTCTAAGATATCATCAAAGATACCCTGCTTCAATTTACATATTTAATTCTTTTCTTGTAGAATTTGTGTCTAATCAGATAATAGTTGCATACAAAAAAAGTTACAAGGAAAACAAATCATCTAATTTCTAAGTATATATTTCTAAAAATGAATTTCCTTTGTAAAATAAGGCACACGAAATCTGTTAAGTTTTCACATTAGAAGGACTATTTCCATGTGTGGACACAGCAGCACCTAGGGGTGTGAGGACAGCATATTTTCACTTTGACTTTGGTAAACTTCAGCATTGGAAGTCTTGCTCAAACATGATCCAAGTCCAGACTTTTAGACCCTTGGTACAACTGCACCAGATGCGAGTTTCCAAAATCTTTTCAACAAATTAGAATACCAAGAATGTAAGTAATTTGACTTACAAAAAGACAGGTTCTGATTGAGTCATGGAAAAAAAACTTCCAAGGCTTTCTGGACCATTCTACATGAAATAACAAGAAAACAAACAAACTATAACATCGATATCTATATATCTACAGCTATGTCTATATCTATATCTATGCTACTATCTATATCTATATCTTATCTATATCTATGTCTATTTATATCTAGCTCTGTGGTGATCCTTCACTTCCCAGTTTTCATTTTAACCCTTGGTTGTTAGTATCAACTTTATTCCATAATGTTCCTTATCTATTGATCTGTTCACTGTTTAAATGATGATAAAATATCTTATCCCATTGATTTATAGCCTTAACTGCCTTCCTCTCAAATGCATTTTTTTGCATGTAACTACTCAACTATTCTAGAAAAATGCCCCCAGAAATAATAAAGCCTCACCTTTGTAAGACGAATGGCATAGCAATATACTAAAACAATAAAAGCTTGCAATATTCCTAGAACAAGATTTACACCCCTAGAGCAATACTGGGGAAACAGAAATTCCCTTCCATTGTTTCTACCAATTAACTAGTATAAACTGTATTTTATATTATATTTATGGGTTTCATGAGATACCATACTTGAGTGTTATCCATGAAAATAAATTATGCATGATTTCTAGTCCTTTATTGATGGATTAATATTTTCCCAGAAAAATGATGAACACTAATGCATTAAAGATCTATCAGTGGTATCCAATAAAATTATCAGCAAAAATGGAAATGTTTCATATATGTGGTGTTTAATATGGAACCACTACCCACATGTGGCTACTAAGCACTTGATATCTGAATGGTGTAACTGAGGACCTGAATTTTTAAATTTAAATGTAGCACATTTAAATTTAAATAGCTACATATGGCTAGATGTTATAATACTGTCCACATAGACAAGATCATTTTATGGGTTTATCTGATAATTCCCAATCTTGTCACAGTTTTGCATTTATTTGTCTGCATAGGAAAAAATATTCTATATTGTAACTATAGAACAAAATAACTATACAACTTTGACTTTGGTATAAACAAATAAGCAAATAACTATAAGTGAACAGTCAGACCAATTTTTTTATTCATATGAGGATACAAAATAAATTTACATTCTGAGTTATTTGATTTATTAAAAGAATAAATAGTGACCTACTTTTTTATTTGGATGTTGGAGGTGGATATCTTCTACATGATTCTACTATAACCAGAACTTTTTACATGAGAGTTGGAAATATAAATATTGAATCTTAATTAGGTGATAATTTGAATAGCTCCAATTTTAGTATATTGAGAAGTAACTTGAAGTCTGGCCGAACGATTATCTTTTTTTTTTAAGTTTTACTGATTTATTTTGAGAGAGAGAGAGAAAGCGGGCACATGTGAGTAGGGTACGGAGAGAGAGACAGAGAGAGAGAGAGAGAGAGAGAGAGAGAGAATTCCAAGCAGGCTCCGCACTGACAGTGTGGAGCCTGACTTGGGGGTCAAACTCATGAACTGTGAGATCATGACCTGAGCCGATATCAAGAGTCCCACACCTAATCGACCGAGCCACCCAGGTGCCCCAGAATTAAATTAAAATTAAAATTAATTTTAATTAAGATCAATAATTTGGAGTGCCTGGGTGGCTCAGTCGGTTAAGCACCCAACTCGATTTTGGTTCAGGTCATGATCTCATGGGTTTGTGAGATTGAGCCCTGAGTGGGGCTATGTACTGACAGCATGGAGCCTGCTTGGGATTTTCTGTCTCCCTTTCTATCTGCCCCTCCCCCCAGTTGTATGTGGGCTCTCTCTCTCTCAAAATAAACAAATAAACTTAAAAAAAATCAGCAACTCAAAAAACTGACAAATATCTAAGTTATACACACACACACGGTATCATTTTACTAGTTATTGAAAAATTTTAAAAATTTAAATGAAAAAATAAAAATGATTCTCAATAAAATAACAGGTATCCTGTACATTTGATATTCTGCTTATACTCAAATACTGATAGAAGAATGTAAAAAAATATAGGGATTGCTTTTAAAACTATGTTAACTAAATAAAATTTCTACTTAACAATACTATTCCTAAAGTTTTCGGGTCAAATACTAAACAAAAAAATAGAATCATATCAGTTGTTATCAGCCAGAAACACTAAAACAAAAATTTTTTTTTCCGGAACATAAAGTAAAATGATTCATTCCCCACAACTTTCCCTTAGATGTTTACATTTATACAGCATGAAGCAAAAGTAAAAGGCAAATGTCTTCTCTTCCTGGTCCACCCTACTCACTTAATAGTTTGTGTTATACCTTTAGATTTTCTTCTTTGTTTAATTAATTGTATATTTATAAATCTTAGTCCATGACTCATAACTCGTATTGTTTGTCCACAACCGTATCATGTCTATTGCAAACTAGTCTACAGGACTCATAAGACCTTGCCTTTTCTGGTTTCAGTCCAGGTTCTTGGGGTAACACTGTCGCAAAATTCCAGTAAGACACATCCACTGCACCTTCCTGTTCTCATTCCCGACTGGTCTGCTGTTTCTCGTCCTTCGATCTGATGATAACACTGGATGCATGGGAGCCACTCTGTCTTCTGCGCCATGCGGGGCCACAGCTAAACCCTGAGACCTAACACTGTCCTGTTCAGTACAGAAGGCATTCACCACTGATGTCTGTGGAGCACTTTAAATGTACCCAGTTGGATTTTAGCTGTGCTGCAAGTGTAAAATACATACCAGATTTTGAAGACTTAAATGAAAAGAAAAAAAGGTGAAAGATTTTATTAATAATTTTTAGACTGCTTGCTTCAATGATTATATTTGGTTATATTGGGTTCAATAAAATATGTTGTTAAAATTAATGTTCCTCATTTCTTTTTACAAAGTGTGGCCACTAAACTTTAAACTTTTCCAATGTGGTTCGTGTTGTATCTCCATTGCACAGCGCTACATTAGGCATTGTCCGTCTAAATGCCCCACACGGCTACCCCTCAGGATCTTGCTGCTTCCATAGACAGCTGATCTTAGGTCTCCTCTGCTGTCAGATTTCAACATCTTTCTGAGCATCTTGCTGTGTTTTCCTGGGGTGTTTAAGAGTTCAAGTATCAGGCAGACACAGAGATACATATCAGTGTTACCACGAACTTCTCTTTATGATCTGTTTATGATTTGGAGGAGTTGGGTGTGGGGAATGAAAAGTTTTTATGTTTCTCTTTATATATTCTATTAGATTTTTTTTAACTAGATTTCTTTCCATAGTCAAAGTTGCCTAGGCTTTTGAAATTAAACAAAAATACAGCTTTTTTTCATCTAAATTTTTGCGTTATGCTCTTTTTCCTACTTTGAGAATGATTATAATGAATGCAAAAAAGTATAATGGGAGACAGAAATAATATCACAATAAATTAAAAGTTATTGTTTAGGGGCAGCTGGGAGGTTCAGTCGGTTGAGCATCTGACTTTGGCTCAGGTCATGATCCGATAGTTTGTGATTTCAAGCCCCACATTGGGCTCCCTGCTGACAGCACAGAGCCCACTTTGGTTCCTCTGTCCCCCCATCTCTCTGCTCCTCCCCGGCTAACTTTGTCTCTCTCAAAAATAAATAAACTTTAAAAAAAAAAGTTATTGTTAAAAAAATCATTAAGCACATGAATGTAAACAAAAATGAATATATAGTGAGGGAAAAAATAAGGATGTTTATAATAAAAAACATCATTCCATAGTAACAACAAGGAAAAACTACAAAACACTGTAAATATTTCTACACATATTTTCCCTCCAAATATCATTTCAAATACCATGGTATTCAATTAGCTCTTTTCCATTAATCATAAACTGTTGACATCTTCTTAAAGTCAATATCTATTTTTAGCTATTTTATTTTATGATATATAAATAACACCTTGTATGTTAGCCTTATTGGGGGCAAAACACATTGTTTCCATTAATTACAATCAATACAATAAATGTATTGTACAAACAGTATTGCATACATCCTTGAGTAGACCAAAAACATTATAACAGGCTACACTGAACAATGTGACTTTGGATATAACGGAGTTGGAAAATGGATCCCAACTCTTTTTCATTCTTGAACTGGTTTACCCTCCCAGTATTCTCTGGTCTAAATATTTTGTCAGGAATGGACTTACAAAATGTGTGTTAGTTACTAGGGATATACCTATACATACTGCCACTGTTTGGAAATCTTAGCCAAGTACAAGTCTCAGAAATTTCTTCATCAATATTTAAGCCAGAATTGACGCTTACTACCAGGTGGCACATGTCAAATCAAAGCTGTGACTCAGAAGGATTCGGATTAGGTAGCTCCATCACTGGAACTATTGGTCAGCTTGCTGGACATGTTTATTGTGGTCATTTCATTAACCACACAATTAAGCCACTCCTTGCCATTGACATTTCTGGAAACTATTTATTGTGATAGAATAGAGTGTCACTATATTTCTAGAAGACATATTTGTAGAAATGAAATTGTACTGTACAATATTGTACGCAATTAAATTTTGATAAATGACCAACTCCCAACTCTTCTCTAAATATGTGTATGAATATTATATTTGCTCACTAAACATTCTCCCTCCTTTTCTTCTGCACATAAGGATATTTATCAGCTTTCTTTACACTGACCAAGCCATGCCACTGAGTTCTGGCTAAGGGAATGTGCACAAAGGGAGTATGCATCATTTCCACAGATAATTTGCCTATACTTTTAATTCAAGAGGATTTCAAATCATGAGTAGTGTAGCTACAAGGTGAAGGAAGCTTGGGACAGGAACAACCATGGAAAAGGCTACATACTGATTGGATTTTGTATAGATTAAAAAATTGCCTTTATTAAACTGCAGAAATTTTGGAGTTGTAGAAATTAGCCTTTGGGACCAACATTTGAATTTTTCATGGCATTTCATTGGCCTTCCCTATATCGTGTGACAGTAATTAAGCTGAAAACTTAGCTAGGAAAGTAAGTATCTGGCCATCTTAGCTTCTTTAGTGGAGATTGTACCGGTCTGCCTCCAACAAGACTTTTGGATTTAGACTATTTATCTGGAGAGAAGGAGAGAGAGAAAGAGAGAGAGGAAACTTAACTTTTAAATATTTTTAAAATGCCCAGTAATGTCAAGTGAAGCAATGACTTTACAAAGATCTAAAGAAAGAATCTTTTGGAAAGAGTAAACAATGATCCCAAGAGCTATAAGGTAAGACAATCTTACATGTTTAGGAATTAGGAGGCCAGGGTAATTAGAGACTCGTAAATAAAGGAGAGAGTAGCAAGAGCTGCCATCAGAAAATTAGAGAGAAGACATATCGTGTAGGGATATATAAGCCAAGTGAAAGATTTTGGACTTTATTCCCTCTTTCCTTTCCTATATTCCACATTTTATTTGCTCATAAGTAACTCCTATAAACTTTTTTCCCTACTTTAAATCAAATAACCTTATTAGAATATTTTGAGTTTCATGAAATTTAATTTGATGGTTTGCATTACGTACTCCCAAATTTCTCTATGAATGTAACTTCCAAATGTTTTATATTTACTATAAATGTAGTAAGGTACATGTAAATAGATGTAAATACTTGGCAATTTGACTCAAAATTTTTATTTCCCCACCATACCTTTCATTCATACACCTACATCCACACACACACACTATAGATTGTGCATAAATGTATTATATATGTGAAATCATTGAAAACAAATGTAACATCCAAATAAATAATAGGAATGCCAACATATTTTATTACCCAGCCATCTTCCACTGAACATACATTATTAGTTCTTGGGATAAAGCCTGTTTGAAAAGCTGAACTATACCATTTTGGTGCAACCGACTTTAGATATCAGGCCTGTGGGTGCGAATGATGAAGTGTGTTATAAAAAGGATTTAGTAGGTTCCTGGGCAAAAGGATGACTGGCATTACAATGCACCAATATCACCTACCAGCTGTTCCACGCACTGCTATCCGAATGTACTGGAGAAACATATCACTCGCAATACTGACAGGTGCTATAAGGCTAAGCTGCCGTTCACCAGTGAATAAAAATAAGCCACAGCGAAGATCAGAAAGTGAATTTAAGGAAGTATTTTTACAGAGAGTCTATGAAATTTATATTTGTTTAACCAGTAAAATTACAAAGACTTCAATCTATGTTGAATCCATAGGCTGAACGACTTCAATGGAACAAATATTTAAAATAATGTTGCTGTTGTATTTACTGACAGTATGCATTTATTTTTTTTTCCTAGAAACATTCAAAATTAATTTATATAGCAGAAAACTTTCCTTGTACTTTGGGTAAGTCTGAGCCACATAGCAGTTACTCTTCCTGTATTAAAGTCAGTGTCCATGGGATACCAAGTATCTATGTTAAAAGTACTCTGTCTCCCATCCAAGTACTAACCAGACGCGACCCTGCTTAGCTTCTGAGATCAGATGAGATCGGGTGCGTTCAGGGTGGTGCTAAGTGAAATTAGTAAGTCAGAGAAAGACAAAAATCATATGACTTCACTCATATGAGGACTTTAAGACACAAAACAGATGAACATAAGAGAAGGGAAACAAAAATAGTATAAAAACTGGGAGGGGGACAAAACAGAAGAGACTCATAAATATGGAAAACAAACTGAAGGTTACTGGAGGGGTTGTGTGTGGGAGGGGGAATGGGCTAAATGGGTAAGGGGCACTAAGGAATCTATCTACTCCTGGAATCATTGTTTCACTAGGTGCTAACTAATTTGGATGTTTATTTTGAAAAACAAAAAATTAAATTAAAAAATAAATAAATTGATACAACCGCTTAAAAAAAAGTATTCATATTGTTCAAATAGGAGTTTGGCAACATGCTTAAAATGTTTACCTTCTCAAACGAGTTTTATTTTTAGCTTAAAATTTTATAACTATATAATCATTATATTAGTGTGGAATGTGCATGTTAAATTTTGAGTTTCTCAGAGATTCTTAGGGATTCTTAGGAGTAGTGAAATAATAAGGAAGAGATTAGCACTAGTGTTAAAGATCCCAGGCTTCATGTATTTCACAGAACTTAAAGAGAGCTTGACATATTCTTCAACATTAAAAAAAAGCTATAAGATTGTCTTTAAGTAGTTTATTTATAACAGAACCAAATATTTTTCCCTTGAAAGTCAATATTCTCCAGAAAAGCAATAGATATTGGTAATTGTAATATTCATGGAATTGCTATGATAAATCACACAAATAAATGTAACAAAACAAATATAAACCCAGACAAGCAAGAATTTAAAACAAATATAGGCCAGGAGAAATGCAACCTGTGAGAGACCTAAGAAGTGATCTTTAACTATAATTTCAGAATTATAATTGCTAACATGAAATTTTATCAGGCATGTTTTCTGTACTCCAAATTCAGGGACATACTAAATTTTTAAGAATTTCTTTATTGAAAACTCATTTCATTGTCATGAAACAAGACAAATGTGCTTTATTATCATTATGTATTAGATTATACTCATTTTTTAAAGTCAGTAAAAATGTTTTAAAAATATACAGTACATACAGAGAGTGAGAAGAATAAAGTGTCACAATCTATATCCTAGAATCAGTAGTTTGATCGGTTTGAGCTCCAGAGTCTGGAGGCTTAGCCAAGAGGCAGTTGAATCAAAGCCCATTTTCCTGAACAATGTCAAAGACAAAATGGTTAATCATGTTTACTATAAATTTTGAAGTTAAGACACAAAGAGCATATCTCAAATTGATGAATATAAAATCTTTACAAGAACATGGTGAGAAAGAGTATCTTTTCATATAATACGTTTTTTTAATTTTCATATAGTGTTTGTATTGAAAGTGTATTAGTAAAAAAAAAATCCAATGCTCTTTGGAAACAAAAGGTAAGTATGATCTGGGTTTTATGTGTTTATTTGAATTGATCAAAGTATAACATGGTTTTATGTATGTAGATAATGTGAATGTTGTCCAACTTAAGGGAAGTTCTTTTTCACCAAAACCCAATTTGAATATATTTTTCTAATATAATTTTCAATTGAATCATTGTGAGGGATATCTACAGTTATAAATAAAATGTTTAAAATAATATAACATTTCTTATACAATTGCAATAAATATGACACAATGCAAAATATTTAAATTAAATAGTTTTTATTCACAACCCTAGTGGTTTTCTAGAGAACACATTTCATGGAAGCAAGTGAAGCAATTAATTGGTTTTTATTTATTAATCCACTTCAGATGTAATGAAAACATAACAGCAAATAAAATATATTTACACTTTAATCTATGATTAATGCTGATACTACTGTTGTATTCAAAGTAGCCTCATATTTCTAACAAATGCATGAAAATATATAATAACAATTTAGATACAAGTCTAAATTAAATCACTAGAGACAAATAGAAGTAGTAAATTATTTTTCTTCATTGATTCAATCAAAATTATTTATTGACCTCATACTGTGCTTCAGACCTTGGAATAAGTTTAAAATAAAGTGTTTATCTTAGCACTTTGAAAGTTTTATTGTGGCAATTTAAAAATAATCTCTCAACTAGGGATGCCTGGGTCTCTCTGTCAAGCATCAGACTCTTGATTTCAGCTCAGGTCATGATCGCAAGGTTCATAAGAATCCCCACAGGGTTTCATGAGATCAAGCCCCACGTTGGGCTCTGCATTGACAGCACAGAGCCTGCTTGGGATACTCTCTCTCCCTCTCCCTGTTCCTCTCCATTGCTCTCATGCTCTCTACCTCTCTCTGTCTCTGTCTCTGTCTCTTTTTCAGAATAAATACAGTAATTTAAAACACTTAAAAAGTTAATCTCTTCACTATATTTTTTCAATATATAGACATGTTTTCAACTTGATCTGAATGTAACATTACAGCTTTGTTTTGTTTGTTTCAACAGTTTCAAAGTCACATTTGGAAAATCTTTAGTATTCTTATTTCTATTTTCTTTCAGCCATTTGTTTCAGAGAATTTTTTATTTATGTTCATACTAATTACCTTACTCTTTAAAATAATTTGGTTGTGGCAAATTTTATATTCCACAGATTTCACCTATTTTAACTTTCCATTTCAGTGAGCTATAATGCATTTATACAGTTGTGCAGCCATCACCACAATCCAGATTTAGACCATTCCCTTCGCTCCAAAAAGATCCCTCATCATCCTCTACCCAAGGGAATTAGAACCGACAAGAGTGAACATCCTTACTCTTTTCCCAGTCTAACAAGAAAGGCTTCCCACTTTCACCATTAAGTATGATGTTGGCTGTGTCTTTTTCATAGATGTTCCCTACTAGGTTAATGAAAGTCCCTTCTATTCCTAGGTTGTTAATATATTTTTTAAATCATGAATGGATGTTAAGTATTATCAAATGCTTTTTGTACCTCTATTGAGTTCTTATGGGTTTTGTCTTTTATTCTTTTTCTATGGTGTCTTATGGGGTTTTGAATATCAAAACAACTTTGCATTCCTGGAATAAACTCCATTTGTTGATGATACGTGATAATTTTTATATTTTGCTAAAATTCTAATATTTAGTTAAAGGTATTTTTCATTCAAGTCCTGAGATATGCTGGTTGGACTTTCCTTCTCTTGTTATGTCTTTATCTGTTTGGTCAAGAGGGTAACATAAGCCTTAGGAGATGTGTAAGGATGTATTTCCTCCTCCTCATCCATTATCTGTGTTTATATAGAATTCTTAGGCCTGGAAATTTCTTTGTGGGAAATTTTTTCTAGACTAAATCAATTTCTTTTTGTCGTATCTGTTTAAGAAGACTTTCATTTATCTGGTAAATGTATGTGGATACTTTGTGTGTTTCTAGGAATTTGTCTACTTCATTATATTTGTTGGTATAAAGTTATTTATAGTAGTACTATTTAATCTTTTAAATGGCCCAGAATCTGTATTGATGAACTCTTTTTTATTCTTGATTTTGGTAATTTGGGTTTGTCTCTCTCTCTCTCTCTCACTCTTTCTGTTATTCTCCATCTCTCTCCTCTCTCTATATCTCTTTCTTTTCCTGGCTGTCTAATTATTTATCAATTTTGTTCATCTTTTCAAATAACTAATATTGGTTTTATTGACGTTTTTCTATTTTCTATTTTAACTCACTAATGTTTACTCTGACATTCCCCCCACTCCTTTCTATTTGTGTTGGATTTGATTTCCTCTTTATTTTCTAGATTCATATGAAAGAAGCTTAAGTTGGTAATTTGGATCTTCTTTTAAATGTAGGTGCCAAAAGTTGCAAATCTTCCTCTAAGCACTATTTTGCCCATATTCCGTATACATCAATACATTGTTATTTTTCATTTTCATTCAATTTAAAATGTTTTCTGATTTCCTTTGTGACTACCACTAGGTTATTTAGGATTGCATTATTTAATTTCCACATACTTGGAAATTTTCCAGAGTTCTTTCTGCTGCTGACTTCTGATTTAAACCTATTGAGATGGAAAAACATACTTTGCATAATTTTAATAATTTGAAATGCAATAAGATATGTTTCATAATTTACATTTGGTTTATCCTGGAGAACGTACCATATGCACTTGATAAGAAAACTGCATTCTGATGCAATTGGTTAGAGTTGCTGGTTGATAGATCTTTTTTTTTTCCTTTCAGAATTTCAAATATGTTATTCCATTGCCTTTTTTTCTCTGAGAAGCCAGCTGTTTTTAATCACATTGTTATTCTCTGTACATTAGGATTTATAGTCTTCTGCTGATTTCTCTTTGTTTTTGGCTTTCAGCTGTTTGACTATTATATGCCTTGGTGTGATTCTTTTCATGGTTTCTGAGCTCATTGCATCAGTAGATTAATGTGTTACATCAAATTTCAGAAGTTTTAAGCTATTATTTCATCAAGCAATTTTCTGTCATTTTTAATGTTTCTTCTTTTTCTGGTACTTAAATTAAATTTACATTGGAATGCTTGATTGATTTCATAGGTCTGCCACGGTCTTTTCATCATTCTTTAAACTTTTTTTTTTCTCTCTTCTTTGGATTGGACATTTTCCACTAATTTCAGGCTCATTGATCCTTTCTTTTGTCATTTTAGATCTGTGGTTAAGTATAGCTGATTAATTTTCATTTAAATTACTGTATTTTTGATCTGCAGAATTCAATTTAATTCTTTTTTTACAGTTTGTATTTTCTGCTGAGTCTGCCTATATGTTGACTCATTGTTAACATAGTTTATTTACTCTATGATCATATTTGTAATAACTGCTTTAAAGTCTTTGCTAAATCAAACACCCAAAACCCCTCATGATCAGTTTCTTTTGAACTTTTTGTCGTGAAACAAGGCTCACACTATGCTATTTCTTTCCATGTTTAGTAAGTTTTAGTTAAAAATTGAGTATTTTAGATAACATACTTAAGCAATTCTGGATTTTTGAAAATATTTTTTTCTAAAGGTTGCTTTTTTTTTTTAAAGTAACTTGCCTGAACTTAAACTAGAAACTGTTCCTACCAGTGTGTTCACGTATTTACTTAACTACATAGATTTTTTTTTAAAACCTATTGTGATTGTTTTTTAGCCTATCTATCTAAAAGTTGCTATCTTCATAGCTAATTAGTCGGCCAATGTTTTGGACAGGGATTGCAATTAAACATCTTAAGCACAGAAGTCTTCTACTGTCAACTAATCAGTTTGTGAGCTAGCAAGACCCTCCAAATTGCACCCACCTCTCGATGTTTCCTTGGCTTTCATTCTTCATCATCTTACTGAGGGTCTCATCTGCTCATGGACACCCGTCTGCCAGGAATGTATGGAGAGCTTTGCTCAGTCTCTACATAGCTGTCTCCTTTCTAGGATCTTCCTTTAAAGGTTCTGTCTAATCCATTGATGGCCATAAACTAGGACTGTAAACTTCAGTTAGCCAGTCCCTAGGTTTACTTCATCCTTTTCAAAATGACCCTACCACTTTTAGCTGGCAAAGCTGTGGACTTCCCATACCCAGTCCAAATGTGGCTTGCTTCCATCTGACAGGAAAGCTGCTTATTTTCATGGCCATCCTCATGCTGGAAAGAAAGCATTCTTAGAAAAGAGCTAGAAAGAGAGAGAGGAATGGTCCCAGACTCAGCATCATTCTTCTCCAAAACTTAACATTATTTTTATGAATAAAATGTTTCTCAATTTGTTGTTTGCCTTGAAAATTGGTCAATGTGCAATGCCACAAAATGATTGTTTTTTAAACTTTGTCCAGTTTTAGACAACTTTTCCAGAAGAAAGTCACCGACCTCTTCATACCACCAATAATGAAAGCTATTCAGAACTGGCTGCTTTTGTCACTGTTTTAGGTTGACTATTACAGGGTAAAAAAGCCATAAGACTAAAACCAAATACAACTATTTTGTTTCTCCTTGAAACTTTATTAAAAGTCTCTGTGGAGACTTTGTAAAACTATTGAATTGGTTAATCAATTATCTACAGGTTCTTTCCTTTTGACTTCACAAACTGAAAAAAAAACAGCTACCAAAGTAGCAGTTTATAAATATATCTAAATAGCTCTTAACTCTGATAACATATCAAATAAATGGTGTGTTATCTATGAATTGAATATTTACATATATCACACTTCTAATCAAAACTATGTTAACCCTAAGTATTTGAATATGGCACAGTTACATGCTACAGTTCTAATTAAATAATTGTTATTAAATATGTGTAATTCAAAGAAATTATTTCTTTCTGAAAGTGAAAAACTGTTGCAGAATAAATTATAAATTGATGTAGCTATACATTATATATTATGCATAATTATCTGTTTTGGTCATGAAAAATAATCCTAAAACTTCAATAGGGAAAATATGAATATTAGTGATCAAATTTACTCACAATGTGTTAGTTACATCAAGTGGTGTATAAACAGAAACCCCAAGGAAATGATAGGATATTCAAGAGGAGAATCAGACTAAACATGAGCTGCCAAGTTCCCAGTAAGTGGCAAAACAAAGTCCCTAAATCAAAGATTCTTTTTTAAGTTACCATATTTGGGAGAATCACGACAAAGGAGGTTACATTTAATTGGAAGAAGATGTTGAGCAGAGGTAACTCAGAGGCTACAGCTTTGCTCAAGTGAAGGAAGAAGAGCCTTTTATGCTTTTTTTTTTTTAACGTTTATTTATTTTTGAGACAGAGACAGCATGAGCGGGGGAGGGTCAGAGAGAGGGAGACACAGAATCTGAAACAGGCTCCAGGCTCTGAGCTGTCAGCACAGAGCCCGACGCGGGGCTCGAACTCACAGACTACGAGATCACGACCTGAGCCGAAGTCGGACGCTTAACCGACTGAGCCACCCAGGCGCCCCAAAAAGAGCCTTTTTAAACAGTTTTAATGGAAACTAGAATATAACTATGATTCCTGATGGGCTAGAATTCAAGCAAGCTATAATATCCAGCAGGACAAAAAGAAGGAGAACACACATGTAAGGCAGAGAAATACTCACAAAATGTAGAACCAGGAGAGCGTATTGCATGTCCCCAATATACCCCTGAGAGAACCCAATGCATGAGGAATTCAGTCACTGTTTTTTTTTGTTTTATTTAAAATTCCAGTTAGTTAACAAACACTGTAATGTTAGTTTCTAGTGTACAATATAGTGATTCAACACTTCCATACGATACCCAGTGAAGTCACTGACTCTTAATTTAGATACATATTCATATGTGTTTTCTTTTTAAAAATCACATCCTAGATTACTGTGTATTGATGAAGATTAACCATGAATGTTTTAAAAGTTATCTTTTCCCTACGGAAATGGATTTTCAGGAATTTTCCGAAGTAATTTGCAAAAAATATATATATATTTTAGTTTATGTTAGCATAGATATAACAGCTGCAAATAACAGCAACTCAAGAACAAGGATCTAGAAACTCATTAGAAAAAAAAAATAGAAGCATCTTTTTATGAATTACCTTAGACAAAAATGTCAGGTCATGCCCAAGTGGTGAAAAAAAACCTGTTAACTGGGTCCAAATATCCAACTAGATCACCTATTTATTATTACGCCCCTTCTGGGAGAAAATAAAAGACAATATAAAATGGTAAGAATAATTCTTAAGCAATCACTTACAATTAAGAGTAAACTGTCAGAAGTGTTAAAAATAGTAATTAAGAAAGAGGAATTTCAAAGCAGAGGGATAGTCTTAGAAATACAATAGACCACACAGAATAAGACATATGTATGTGTCAAGACTTGAGAGTGGAGGCAGGCAAATCTCTAGAGATGGGAAAGATTTTTAAAATAAATGGTTCTGGGACTATTAGATATCCCTATAAACAAATTTATTGTAGATAACTTCCTCACAAAAATTATATATCAATTTTAGATAATAAAATACTCAAATGTGAAAGGCAACATTATATAACTTGTTAAAATATCTATAGAAATATCTATAGGACCTTGAGGTAGGCAAAGACTTCTCAAAAACTTCTGGAAAACCACATACAAGAAAGAACAGACTTATAAACTACAGTAGAAATACATTTGTTTTTCTAAGAAAAGAATACCATAAAAAATAAATAAATAAAACAGGGGCACCTGGGTAGCTCAGTTGCTTAAGCACCAGATTTCGGCTCAGGTCATGATCTCACAGTTCGTGGGTTTGAGTCCCCCCGTCAGGCTCTGTGCTGAAAGCTCAGAGCCTGGAAGCCTGCTTCAGATTCTGTGTCTCCCTCTCTCTCTGCCCCTCCCCCAATGGCATTCCGTTTCTTGGTCTCTCAGAAGTAAATAAACATTAAAAATTTTTTTGAAAAAGAAAAAGGATAATATCAATACATTAATAAATTGAAAGTCACTGATATATTCATTGTTTCCTTTTCTTTTCCTAAGATAGAACTACCATTAGTTTTGGATTTTGGCTTTATTATTTCACTTTTCCATTGTGATATATATATATATGTATATCAAAATATATATTACATATTATCATATGTATACATGTATTACATATTATCATATGTAATATATATTTTAATATACATATATATGTATAATTTTTCTAGAAATCATGATTTCAATTTAATTATTTTCATTACCTTATATATTTTGTCTTTGTCACCTACTACTTCAGAGAATTATCATTGTGGGATGTATTCATGCCTACATATGCATTTGTACAGTGCATTTATGCTGTATAGCATTCCGTTTTCTAATATTCCACATTTATTTGTCAATTCTGTTATTGATGGACATATGGACTTTTTCAGTATTTTGATATTATAAACCAGTGGCTATGAATTTTCTGGTATGTGCTACACATATACAGAATTTTCTCTATGGTATAGACTTACCTGGCATTCTCAGAGTGTGGGGTACACACATAATATATAATTTATGTAGTATGTATATATACATGAACCATGAGATCATGACCTGAGCCAAAGTCTGACACTTAATGACTGAGCCACCCAGGTGCACCAATATTTTCCTAACTCTTAAGATGATGAGTATGTGATTGTGTTTATTGTTGAACTATTTTCCACATATTATTTTATTGAGAATATTTATGACAACATACATGAATAGGGAGGATAAAATGAGAAATTAAAGAAATGATTTGATGGATTTAATTTTTACAACAATAAATCTAAAATATCTTGGGGTAGGGACATCTGGGGGGCTCAGTTGGCTAAGCATTCAACTAATGCTGTCAGTGCAGAGCCTGCTTGGCATTTTCTCTCTCCCCCTCTCTCTGACCCTTCCTGACTTGTGCACTTTAAATAAAAATAAATAAATAAATAAATAAATAAATAAATAAAATATCTTGGGGTATTCAGTTGTTCTATACAAAACCACGTGTCTACTTCACTCTGAGAAACATTGGCCGATGTTTTTTCCTTTCCAGCATTTAGCATCCTTCACCTCCCAGACAAGATAGGGCTCTATTTTACCTTTAGGCTGGCACCATAACTCTTTTGACCACATCTTGGGGTTACCTGTACTGTTTGCTACTCTTTTACCACAGTGGCTAGCAAAGCCTCTGACTTGGATGCCTCCATACACCTTGATTCTTTGCTTCTTTGTAAGTCTAATATTGATCTTTTGCTATGGTTAGGCTCCTCAGTTTCTAGAACTTTTTATTGCCAAGTGCTACATAATTTCGTGAAATACTATTTTATTGTGCTGAGGAGACATCCTGATTTTGTATGTTGCCTCTTGGGACTGTGGAAAGGGTGCCTTGCCTGGCATAGAGATTTATAATTCTTTATCTTATAATTTTTTTCATTAGTGCTTTATTTATTTTTCTCCCAATTACACAAACCATTATTAAATGTTGCCTATTGCCCCTGCCAATTTCATCCTTATTTAATTGCTTCTCTTTTGTTGCTCACTTGCTGTGGTAGTGACAAAACATTGGTATATTTTAATTGTTAAGATAATTTCCAAAGAAATTATCTCTAAATAAACCATTTCATAGAGACAGGCTTAAAATGCTTTTGAATTGTTAACTATATAATCAGTGCTTTGTATTGCCCCAGAAATTTCTTTAAAAAGCAAAATGTGTACTGTGTCCTTTTCTAACTCCTGCAGTTACAAGACACAATTTTGCATTTAATTTATGCTGAACCAAACTATTTTCACATTGCTTAAAGTATATTAGTTTTGTGTTTCAAAATGGGCCATAAGTCGCTTGGGGACAGAGAAAACATCCAATTTTTGTAACAATTTCTAATAACCACCTACCACCTCAATATCTAATACTGAACTAGATTGTCTCGCTCAGTTAAAAAAAAATGTTAATTATGTCTTCGATTAATTCCTATACTAAGAATACATTGATATATAACAGATTCCTCATATTTTTCAAATTGCAATTTCGTGGGCTTTCATTCTTTTTCCCTGAAAAAAAAAATGAACTTTGGAACGAGTCTGATGAGTTTCAGAGACCAATATTTATGGTTTCCAAACATCTATTCTCTTTTTCAAAGTGATGGGGTTACACTAACTTTATATCAAGGAAACACCATCAATTAACTGGAACTTTCTAAGAGGCCAAGAATCTTAGTAAATTGTAGTTTCTTTGAAACCTGAAACCTATAAATATCTACCCACCACTGCCATCTAGCACCATTGTCCCTGCTTATTCCTCACCAAAGAAAGATCCTGTTTTTCAAGATCTTCTCTAATAAATAGCTGTTAGATAGTAATGTTTTACTGCTGCTGCTCACCCCTGGGTTGTCTCTACATGCAAAAGGTGAAAGGAAGTACAAACTAAGGTTACACTCCTTAATTATAATTAGACACAAACAGAACAGCAATAACCATTTTGCTTCCAATTCCTATAGACTCTAAAGTAAAGGTCATCCAAATTTTAGTAATCAATCTCTAACAAATTTACATAGTATGGCTTCTGCTGTATTTAGACAGATAGCATGCCTTGTTAAGCCCGATTATTATGGAAAGATCCTTACCTGTATTACCCTTCTCTGAAGATAAGTCTCTATATGTAATCAACAATCTCTTGGAACTATGTAACGAAGACGATAGAATTTCCTGAAAATTACTAACTCCACTACACACAAAAAAACCTTTTCTTCATTTCTATTCTCAACTACAGAATTCACCATAATTTGGAAAAGTATTACTATCAGCCACAAGAACAGCTGTAAAGCATTTCAAAGGACAATGCTAGTGCTCCACCCAGATCCTTTCCAATCCCCTTTACATTTTGGGGCACTTCCTCCTCAGTTTTTGTGTGCTTTTGCTTCCAATGGCTAATAACTGCATATTTTCAGAGTCCTGTTCTTGGCTTACAAAGTGCCTAGGAATTTTAGCTACCCTGAGGCAGTCTTTTATAAATGACTCCCTTACAGTTTAGAATTCCTCTGCAAGAGAAGGAGATTTGGCTGGAAATCAAACATTTGTGTGGCTTTCTCTCCTTTCTTGCCCAGCTTTCCCTACAACCTCACCAGTTTTTCCTGGGAGCACTCCTTTGTATATCACATGCACAGTCATCTGCTTCTCTGAGTTTGTTTGTTGATAAATTTAAAGAAGCAGACATTGATAATCACTTATATGATTTATATGTACTGGATGTTGCCTAAACTTCAATCCAACCTCACCTAGAGTCTGTGGATCACCCAAAACCAGGGACTTCAAGGGCATGGTGTAGAGTTTTCAGATAAATTTCACCTTTTCCTGTAAACCTGGCTTTACCTGTATTCACATGCTGGGTGTCTGCTTCTCACTTCAGATAACTTCATTACTTAATTATAGAGAGTCTTGGATCTCTGCTTATCTAATTTCTTCAAGTATTGTCTTTGAGTACAGAGTCTGTTTCATGGAAGTCTTTTTTCTCCCACTGTAATACACCAAGTGTTTCCTGCCTGCTTATAGATTGCAATGTTCTACCACATTATAGTTATACCACATTATAGTTCTTTAACTCTCCAACTAGAACATTCCAAGTCTCTGCTTTCCCCCCTCTTTTAAACTCCTCTCTACTACTTTTAGTTTGCTTTCTGCTTATCAGTGTAGAGCAGTTGTAAATCTCTTTTTGAATAAAACTATTCTCTGTATGTAGTCACGACAGAAAAGAGTTTTCTTTAACATTTGGAGCTGTATCATTTCTCCTTAAACATCTTCTTGGCACCCTCCTCTCATGAACATTTATTGTTGAAGACCATCGTGTTTAATATTTGAGGAACAATGATTTTGTACTCTCACACTTTCATAGAATTCTTGAAAAACATCTGTTCTCATATAATAATGATCTTTGTAAAAAGAAGATCATCAAAATTAGTTTTTATTCAGGTGCAGCTCTAAATCCTTTTTTGGAACAAAATCTGTATAGTCTGTATAAGAAAGGGATTATAATCATGTAGAAAGGGATTATAGTGATGTGTTTGCCTTACAAATTTGAATGCAGCTTGACTCATTTCTATCTCATATCCCTAAGATCACTGCAAGAAATTCAACTTCTTCGTATTAGGTTATTGACTGTGTGATGTTGTTGTTGAAGTTCTGAATTAACTAGTGTTTCCACAAGACCTTTTTAATCTGAATTCTAACTTAACTCTCTTTTCTGTCTTCTTATTCCCTCACTCAGAATTTCATTATCATGCAATTCTCCTCTGTTAAATCCATAGCACATGGCAAAAATTATAAACAAGTATTAGGGAAATAAAGATTTAGATTGGTATGTATTACCAAGTCTAAGATGATCAGAAATCAAAATATGTCTTCATTTTTACTATGTGTAGTCTAGTCAGGAACACACTGAAATTGAGGTGTTTGTGGCTTTACCACAGTTGTATGGAATTGACTCAAATATATAATTTAACAGAAGATAGGCTCTGGAGATTAGATGCTTAAAGGAAAAAAAAATCCAGAATAAAAAATTTATAAGACAAAGTTCAAAAATTAGACATATATATTTAAAGATTTCTTTAGCTCTTTCTGCTAGAGAGAAATATAAATCTCAATGAGTTTTCGTAATTTATTTACATTTAAACTTATGATTTTTTACATCAAATAACTCAATAGGTAGCATATGATATTTTAAAAAGTAGAACCACTAAAATAACTATAAAACAATGTGTTCATGTAATAATGATGGGGATTGATGTATCAGAGAGTAAGATAAATTAACTAATGTTTCCAAAACTGCAGTGATATTATTTGTTACTCAAAACTCTATTTAGATTCCAGGTTTATTTAATTAAAACTTTTTAGAAACATTAAGATATTTTTTTTTCCCCTGACGGTCAAGATAGAACACATCTAAAGATTGCTTTTATATGACACATAATAGAATTTTTACATAAACTTCAACAAAATTCTCCAAATAAATTAAATATTAGACTCTAAGAGAAAAATAAGTCAAATTCCAAAGTTCTCCAGTGTCCCTTACTTCTACCCAACACACACACACTTATATACACATACCCACACCCACATACCCATGCGCACATTGAAGTTGAAATATATTTCCTATTTTCCATGTCTAATATCAAGAACTTTAAAATCAGACTACAGTTTAGAAAATCATATTTTAAATATTAAAGTATAGAGGCATATGGGTGGCTTGGTCTGTGAAGCATCCAACTTCAGCTCAGGTCCTGTCCTCATGGTCCATGAGTTCGAGCCCCACGATGGGCTCTGTGCTTACAGCTCAGAGCCTGGAGCCTGCCTTGGATTCTGCGTCTCCCTCTCTCTCTGCCCCTGCTCTGCTCTCTGTCTCCCTCTCTCTCCCTCAAAAAAAAATAATAATAAATATTTAAAAAAATAATAATAATAAATCATAGTCTGCACAACTTCTAAACAGAAAAGAAATATCTGGCTCTTATCTTTAAGTTGCCAAATAGACTACAAGACATAAATCAATTAAAAACAATTATTAAACTGAACAGACTGTATAAATTATTGTCATCAAGAGGTGGAAATTCTTTTTTTTGGCCTTTCTTTCCTATTTATTTCCATTTCTTAAAAATACATACATAATGTATTTTTCAATAAATGTCTCTAATTGAAAATGAAATTACTTGTTCTAGAGACTCTTACACTATCACAACAAAGTTATTTAAATACCATAAAGGGGATTAAAATTGAAACCCGTGAAATAAGTTTCATTCCCACAGAACAGAATGTAATAGCTTTGATATTTACAGAGCTCCCACAATGCCTTAGGTGTGCAAATACCATTAATACAGTGTGGAGGGACTTTTCTTATTTGTGTTTTTTCTACTTATTTATTAGAGACCTATATTATAATATCTTATATTTTAATAATATGAATAATCCCAAAAACTGTAATAGAAGCAACACCTTACCAAATATTTTCCGATTGTTCACTCAGTTAAAGACACCAAGATATAAAATAGTATAAGTAAAACACCTGTCCTGAGTTAAGAAACAAATAGGCAGATTCATATGTCAATGAGATTTATAAAAAAGACCTAACTTTCTAATCTTGCAAGAGGGTTAACATTGTCCTTTAAGAAATAAGTTGAAAATGTCTATACCTTTTCATGGAAGAAACCGAAAAAATATTTTTGTCAGGTGAAGAAAGCAGTTGGAGGTAATGGAATTGCAGGCAGAAAGAGTGTGGGCAATTGTCAAATGGAGGGAAATGTCAACAAATACCATGAGTCCAATGTAGCCAGAACTTAGGATAGAGGGAGGTAGGATGAAATGTATATACAACACAGAAAGCAATTCAAAGTTCTTCAGAAGAACAATGGCACCACTAGTACAATACTTTGATATTTTGATGTCTTCATCTCCTCTCATCCACACTAATTTACACAATAGACAGTTGCAGTGGTAGGAAGCAAGGAGTGGATAGAACACAAAAGCAAGTAAAAACGTATTCAAAATTTTCTAGAAAAATAATGCATTCAATTGGAATAACTGCAGTCGTGGAAAGAAACATATATGTTAGAAACATTTTGATACTATACTTAATAGGAATTTATCATGGATTGGGCAAGGTAGAAACTTATGAAAATATGAATAGGCTCATAGGGTGGCATTAAATATAGGGAGAATAACATTAAAGATCTTCATTGCAGAAAAAGTTGAGAAAATCAGGCTTATTAAATGTTGCTTCTATTTTAGATACTATTTATCTAGAATAGCTCCTAGATGTCAATTAATATATACACAATGAAAGATTAGAAGTGTGGGGAAAATTGTAAAAGAGAAAGTAAGCAAGGTGAGTTAGGATGGCAGAGATGTAGGGGGACCTTAAAGTTGCCTCATCCTTTGAACACTACTAAACATCAAATCATTTTGAACGCCCAAGAAATCGATGTGAGGACTGAGAGAGTAAAACTGCACAACTAGAGGTAGAAAATATGGCCGTGTCATGGAAGACAGGAGTTGCAGAGAGTTGATCTGGGGGAGAAAAGAACTGCACTGTGAAGGTTAGTCCTGATCATGGACAGAGGAGTATGAGAGAAAGAGGGAGACAGAATGAAAGATGTGCAGGGGATTACATAAGAGAATGTCTTCCCCAGCACCACTGACTGGGAAAAGGAGAAGGGCTGACTACCACAAGTTATTATAATCAGCAGAGTGCAAAGTCTGAAGTTTTGGAAGCCTGCACCATCTCCAGAGTAGTGCTTAGTGGTGCTCCTGTGGGAAGGAGGGTGGAGACCTGGGGGCAGGCAGTGTGCTCTGAGGATCTTCTGGGTTGCATGGCAGGAAACAGATCTTGTAGTGCAATTCAGAGTGGCAGAATGGCTTCTCTGAGGACAAAAAACAAAACAAAACAAAAAAACCCTGAAGTGCCAACGTGCTACCATGTTCCCTAGCATAGGAAAAAAGACACTAGCTGAGGGCAGCAAACTTTGGTGCAGGCTTGATTTCTGTAGCGCTTTATCATGAAATATGAACCACTGTGATGTTGTTTGGAACAAGCCAGGAAATGGCAAAAGCATGGTTAGACCCTCCCCCAGAAGATCAGAGCAGGTCCTCATTGCACAGATCCCTAAAATTTGTAGTTTGGAGCTTTAAAACCCAGCCCTGTGCCTGAAAAAAAAAAAACAGAAGTACTGTGTTGTCTGGCATGCAGGCAGCTTAGACACAGTCAGTGTAAAGACAGGGATCTGGCAGAAGCTAGTGACACAAAAGAGGTGATTATTTGCTCTTCTGTGAGGGCTTCCTGGAAAGTGAATGTATGTGAACTCCCTACTCCTGGAAGGAGAGAACTGAGCTATGCCATTTCCCTGCCCCTCCCCCTCTGCCCACGTCATCAGAACTGACCAACTTCAGTGAGCAAAACAATGCACCCAGGGGAGGCCAGTGTCCTTCACTAAGCTCTATCGCCTGCACCAGGCAGGTGCATCTCTAATAGGGCAAGTCGGTCTGAGAATCAGCACAGCGGGCTCCACCCCCAGACCCCAGAAAACAGCACAGACCCCTTGCATGCACCACATCGACTGATAATAGAGTGCTGCAAAGCTTCAGCTCCAGAGGAAATAGGATCTAGCTTCCTTTTATTATTTTTTAGGCCTCTTCTTAATATGGCCATTACTCTCAGGAATAGGAATACTCAGGCTTTCCCAACAATCACACACATACAAAAAAACATTGACCTTCACAAAATGGCAATTTTGTGGAGGAACTCACTCCAAAAGGGGGAAAAAAAAGGAAGAAGTCACAATTAGGGATTTAATAATATAGATGAATGTAAGATGTCTGAACCAGAATTTAAAACAATAATCATAGGGGGTGCCTGGGTGGCTCAGTCAGTTGAGCATCCGACTTTGGCTAAGGTCATGATCTCGCGGTCTGTAAGTTCGAGCCCCGCCTCGGGCTCTGTGCTGACAGCTCAGAGCCTGGAGCCTGCTTCCAATTCTGTGTCGCCCTCTCTCTCTGCTCCTCCCCCGCTCATGCTCTGTCTCTCTCTCTGTCAAAAATAAATAAACATTGAAAAAAAATAAAATAAATAAAACAATAATCATAGGGAACCAAACTAAACATGTTGGCAGCTATACTTTAGGAAGGTGTTAGGCCAATAGTCTCCCAGTTTGACAAACTGGATCATTAATTCAATATCACATTATCATTTTTCTTCATAAAACAAACACATGGGGACAGACTCTATTCTGTGGGGTTTAATCACAATAAACAACAAAAACCACAGGGCACAGATCCTAATTAGCTGGGCCTTCAACCAGGAACTCATTGTATGCACATGTCACTTCCATTATCATTAGTATGAATAAAACAACTCTAACTTATACTACACATTTGGAAGTAGTTGGATGTCAGTGTTTGTGATTAGATATGTTGTAAAAATTACATTGTTTTATTAACAAATGTGCTTATACATATCAACATGTTTTAGAATTTAATGTCCTCCTCCTTAACAAAATAAATCATTGTTTCCTGAAAAAAAATCATAAGGGTACTAGCTGGGCTTGAGACAAGCATGGAAGAATCTAGAGAATTCTTTCCTACAGAGAAAAAAGAACTAAAAATTGTTAGGCCAAAATAAAAAATTCTGTAACCTAGATGAAAGACCAAATGCATACAATGACAATGAAGGTGGATGAAGCAGAGGAAAGAATCAGTGATACAAAAGATAAAACTATGGAAAACATGGAAACTGAAAAAAAAAGAGGGAAACAAAGGTATTGGATCATGAATGTAGATTTAGGGAAATCAGCAGCTCTTTAAAGTGTAATAACATTTGTACCATAGGCATCCCAGAAGAAAAAGAGAAGGAAAAAGGGGCAGAAGTTTTATTTGAGCAAATTGTAGCTGAAAATTTACCTAATCTAGGGAACAAAAAAGACATCGAAATCCAAGAAGCACAGAGAACTCACATTAAATTCAACCAAAAGCTAGCCATCACCAAGACATATCATAGTCAAATTCACAAAATACATAGACAAGGAAAGAATCCTGAAAACACCAAGGGAACACAGTCCTTACTTACAAAGGAAGACAGGTGAGGATCACAGCACATCTGTCTATAGAAACTTGGTAGACCAAAAGGGAATGGCAGGATATATCCAATGTGCTGGGTGGGAAAAAGTCTGCAGCCAAGTATACTTTATCCAGAAAGGCTGTCATTCCTAATAGAAGGATAGATAAAGAGTTTCTCAGACAAACAAAAACTAAAGGAGTTTGTGACTACTAAACCAGCCCTGCAGGAAATATTAAAGGGGACTCTTTGGGGAAAAAAGACCAAAAGCAACAAACACTAAGAGGAAGAGAGAACATCACAAGAAATACTAACTTTACAGGTAACACAATAGCACTAAATTCATATCAATCAATAATAACTCTGAATGCAAATGAACTAAATGCTTCAATCAAAATACATAGAAGTGTCAGAATGGATTTAAAAAAATCCATCTCTATGCTGCCTACAAAAGACTCATTCTAGACATAGAGACATCTGTACATTGAAACTAAGGGGATGGAAAATCATCAATCATGCTTATGGACACCAAAAAAAAAAAAAATGCCAGCAAAACCACACTTATATGTCACAAACCAGATTTTAAAGCAAAGGCTATAACAAGAGATGAAAAAAGAGCATTATATCATGATTGAGGGGTCTATCCATCAAGATCTAAAAATTGTAAATATTCATGCACCCAAATTGAAACACCCAAATATGTAAATCAATTAATAACAAACATAAAGAAACTCATTGATAATAATACAATAATATTAGGGGATTTTAATACCCCACTTACAACAATGGACAGATCATCTAAACAGAAAATCAGGAAGGAAACAAATGACTTTGAATGACACACTGGACCGGATGAACTTAATAGATATATTCAGAATATTTCATCTAAAATCAGTGGAACACATTCTTATGGAGAGCACATGGAACATTCTTCAGAACAGATCTTATATGGGTCACAAATCAGCCCTCAACAAATACAAAAATGTCAATATCATACCATGCATATTTTTCAGACCATGTTATGAAACTTGAAGCCAACCACAAGAAAAATTTGGAAAGCCATCAAATACATGGAGATTAAAAAAAAACATCTTACTAAAGAATGAATTGGTTAACATGAAAATGAAATAATAAATTAAAAAACACATGGAAACAAATGAAAATGAAAACACAATGGTTAAAAACCTTTGAGACGCAGCAAAGGAGGTCCTAAGAGGGAAATATATTGCAATACAGGTCTACCTCAAGAAGGAAGAAAAGTCTTAAATACACAACCTAACCTTATACCTAAAAGGGCTAGAAAAAGAACAGCAAATAATGCCTAGAACCAGCAGAAGAAGGAAAATAATAAAGATTAGAGCAGAAATAAATGGTATAGAAACCAAAAAACCAGTAGAACAGATCAACAAAACTAAGAACTGTTTTGTTTAAAGAATTAATAAAATTGATAAACCCCTATCCAGACTTCCAAAAGAGAGAGAGAGAGAGAGAGAGAGAGAGAGAGAGAAAGGGCCCAAAGAAATGAAATATTTGCAAATGACATATCTGACAAAGTGTTAGTATCCAAAATATATAAAGAATTTAGAAATATCAACACCCAAAAAACAAATAATCCAATTAAAAATGAGAAGACATGAATAGACATTTTTCCAAAGAAATACATACAGATGGCCAACAGGCACATGAAAAGATGCTCAACATCACTCATCATCAGAAATACAAAGCAAAACCACAATGAGATACCACCTCACACCTGTCAGAATGGCTAAAATTCAAAACACAAGAAGCAACAGATGTTGGCAAGGATACAGAGAAAGGGGAACCCTCTTAAACTATTCTTGGGAATGCAAATGCAGTCACTCTGGAAAACTGTGGAGGTTCCTTAAAAAGCTAAAGATAGAACCACCCTATGATCTGGCAGTTGCACTACTAAGTATTTACCCAAAGGATATAAAAATGCTGATTTGAAGGGGTGTATGCACCCTGATGCTTATAACAGCATTACCAACAATGGCCAAATTATGGAAAGAGCCCACGTGTCCATGGACCGATGAATAGATAAAGAAATATGGTATGTATATACAACAGAATGTTGCTCAGCCATCAAAAAGAATGAAATCTTGCCATTTGCAATACGTGGATAGAACTAGTGTATTATGCTAAGCAAAATAAGTCAGTCAGAGAGAGATAAATACCATATGATTTCATTTATATGGAATTTAGGAAACAAAACAGATGAACATATATGAAGGGGAAAAAACAGAAGAGACTCTCAAGTATAGAAAACAAACTGAGGCTTGATGGATGGAGGTGGGTGGCAGATGGGCTAAATGGATGATGGGTATTAATCAGGACACTTTTTATGATGAGTCCTGGTGTTATACGTAAGTGACGAATTACTAAATTCTACTCCTGAAATAAATTTATACTATATGTTAAATAACTAGAATTTAAATTAAAAAAAATGGAAAATAAATGTCTTAAATTTTTAAAAAATTAAAAATTTCTTGCTAAATGATACTTTTACCAAAAATAATAACAATTTCTTACAACTTAGGTGTTCTTACACAATCTTTCATTCAAATGATACTTCCAGGAGCAGTCTAATTAACAAACTACAGAACAAATTGATAACAACTATGAATATTAACACAGGTTGCAATGTTGTGTAGGAAAAATAAACACAGAATTCTTTCCAAAAAAAAAAAAAAAGAAAAGAAAAAGAAACTAAGGGAAAATACATTTAAAATTATTGAACAAATAATATATCAGTAACAATTCTAGATGCTTCCATATACATAATCTCATTTATTCTCAAGCAGCCATGTGAGATAAGTATCACAACTTATTTTTAATGTTGAGAAGCTCTAAACTCAAAATAATACTTGATTTTTGTCTAAAGTGCCAGAAACGGTAGCTTGTGAAATCAACCCTTCAACCAATTTCCATTTCCGGTATACTGATGATGTGAAATATGTAGATTTTTGAGTCATTTACTAAAGAGACAAAAATCAAACTCTTGATAGTAAATGAAGTCACTTTCAAGTAGGTAAAAGAGTAATATAATGTAATAAGTAATAATAAGTAATAAAAAATGATATGTATTGGCATGCCTGAATGGCTCAGTGGGTTGAGCATCTGACTTCAGCTCAGGTCATGGTCTCACAGTTCATGAGTTTGAGCCCTGCATTGGGCTCTCTGTTGTCAGCACAGAGCCAGCTTCAGATCCTCTCTCCTCCTCTCTCTCTGCACCTCCCCCACTCATACTGTCTGTCTCTCAAAAATAAATAAGCATTAAAAAAAGGAATAAGTATTTAAAAACCTGTCATAATGTCTGAAGAAACAGGTTCTAGGATGGATCTTCAGAATTGGCAGGGAAACACAGAACTATTGAAAGGAGAGCTACAGCATCAGAAGACAACGCTAGATGTGTTAATGCAAAATCACACCTGCATTTCAGACATTAAAAGATGTTTCTACCCTCATGTCATCACACAACTGCCGCTCGACATCCGATGAGCTGAAGGATTGACATTGAAATGACACCACTGATAGTCATTCTATGTCTGTAAGCAAAAGGATGTTTTGCTTATAAATATAGGAAGGGAGAAAATAAAGAAAAAAGAAATAACAAAAGCAAAAAATGGAAAGAGAAATATAAATTATGTAAAAAAATCTCTACCCCTCACTTGTCTTCGAAGGGTTATGTAAGTGCACCCACGTGACAGAAACTTAATCATCATCCAGATTTCTAGCTCTGAAGTAATCTGAAAACCTCTCCAAATGGAAGGATGAAAGAGATATTTGGAAAGTTAATCAGTCATATTCCCCCCAAAAGAGAAAAAGGATGAGTACAGCCATGCTTTATTTAAAACATAGTAGGAGAGGGGCGCCTGGGTGGCGCAGTCGGTTAAGCGTCCGACTTCAGCCAGGTCACGATCTCGCGGTCCGTGAGTTCGAGCCCCGCGTCGGGCTCCGGGCTGATGGCTCAGAGCCTGGAGCCTGTTTCCGATTCTGTGTCTCCCTGTCTCTCTGCCCCTCCCCCGTTCATGCTCTGCCTCTCTGTGTCCCAAAAATAAATAAACGTTGAAAAAAAAAATTTTTTTTTTAATTTTTTTTCAACGTTTATTTATTTTTGGGACAGAGAGAGACAAACGTTCAATAAACGTTGAAAAAAAAATTTTTTTTTTAATTTTTTTTCAACGTTTATTTATTTTTGGGACAGAGAGAGACAAACGTTCAATAAACGTTGAAAAAAAAATTTTTTTTTTAAATTTTTTTTCAACGTTTATTTATTTTTGGGACAGAGAGAGACAAAGCATGAACGGGGGAGGGGCAGAGAGACAGGGAGACACAGAATCGGAAACAGGCTCCAGGCTCTGAGCCATCAGCCCAGAGCCCGACGCGGGGCTCGAACTCACGGACCGCGAGATCGTGACCTGGCTGAAGTCAGACGCTTAACCGACTGCGCCACCCAGGCGCCCGAAAAAAATTTTTTTTAAAAAAAAAACATAGTAGGAGAAAGAGATACCAGTCTAAATGATAAAAGACAGACAGCATTAAAGAATAAATGTTAAGTGTAAAGTTACTAACAGAGCCTCCTTTACCCCTGAAAATGTTACTGCTTTTAAGAACAAGGGATATAGACTGAACATAATCAAAAATTTTAAGAGAAACTAAGGTAATTACAGTGTTGTAATATCAGTGTTGTAATTACAGTGTTGTAGTTTGTAGTAAAAGAGAAATATAAAACCAGCCTAAAGAATTACAGAAGTTATTGGCAGGTTTTTTTTGTTTGTTTGTTTGAGAGACCTGGAGCAAAATATTTTCCAATTTTATTGATATATGATGGACACCTAATATTGTATTAACCTAAGGTGCATAACATTATGATTTTATATATATATATATATATATATATATATATATATATATATATAATAAAATGACTATCACAATAAGGTTATATAACATCCATTACCTCACATTTTACTTCTTCTTTCTTGTGATCAGAACTTGTAAGATCTACTGTCTTAGCAGCTTTCAAATATATAGTGCAATATTGTTATAGCCACCATGCTGCACATAACATTCCTAGAACTTGTTTATTTTATAACTGAAATTTTGTACTTTTTGACCAACTTCAACCATTCTCCCCTATTCTCCCCTTCCCCACCTCCCATTGGCAACCACCAATCTGTTCTCTGTTTCTGTGATTTGGGGTTTTTTTAGATCCACATATAACTGAGATCATAAGACTTTGTCTGATTTATTTTACTTAGGATAATACCCTCAAGGTTCATACATGTTGCCATAAATGGCAGAATTTCCTTCCCTTCGTGGCTGAAAAATATTCCGTTGTCTATGTTTACCATATTTTCTTAATCCACTCATCTGTTGAGCTCTTTCCATTCATCTGTTGAGCTCTTAGGTTGTTTACATATTTGTTACTGTAAATAATACTGTAATGAACGTGGGAGTGCAGATATTTCTTCTAGATCCTTCCTTTATTTCCTTCAGATATATACCCAGAAGTGAAATTACTGGATCACATGATAGTTTTACTTTAAATTTTTTAAGGAACCTTCATCCTGTTTTCGATAGTGGCTGAACCAATTTACATTTCCAACAGTGCACAAGGGTTCTCTTTTCTCTACATCCTTGCCAACACTTATTTACTCTTGTCATTTTGATGATAGCCATTCTAATAAGTGTTTTGCCTAGAAAGTAGCTATCAGAGACAACTAAAATGCAAGTGAAAGGCACATAATTGCTAAAGTGAGTATGTAGGAAAGGGAGAAGTGTTTCAAATGAAAAGAGAAAGAAAAAACTTAAGAAAAAAAAAGAATCATTTTTTTCTTGATCAAAATGTAGGTCCAAAAATAAAACAGATAATAGAACAATAATATTTTTAAGACATAGGAATAAAATTTTGGAAAAATTGCTGTCCAAGGTCTTAGTCTTATACAATGAGCCAGAAACTTTGGATAGGAATTATGAAATTGAAGGTTTGAGTATTATGAAAAAAGGGAGAACAAGCCACTGAAAGATGGATCAGAAGATGATATAGAAAGCATGAAATGAAAGTTTATCAATAACCATCAAGTTGAGGCTAAAGTTCAATGTACAGTGAGGCATAATTTTATTCACTTTCCTCACAAAATTCAGCATCACAGATTTCAAAGAGAAAAAAATGACAATAGAGTTGAATATTAGCATAGAAATGATTGTGTAGACTTATAATAGATATGGAGAACAGGGAAAGTCAAGAAAGCACTAATTATGCAAAAGTCTGTAAGACTGAGTGATGAGAGAGGTAGAAGTCAATAGATTTTTTTTTTTTAAACGTTTTATGTATTTTTGAGACAGAGAGAGAGCATGAACGGGGCAGGGGCAGAGAGAGAGAGAGACACAGAATCGGAAGCAGGCTCCAGGCTCTGAGCCATCAGCCCGGAGCCCGACACGGGGCTCGAACTCACGGACCGCGAGATCATGACCTGAGCTGAAGTCGGACGCTTAACCAACTGAGCCATCCAGGTGCCCTGAAGTCAATAGATTTTAATCAGAGAATACTTCGAGTTTGAGGTTTGAGATGATAGACGAGTCAAAGATATAGTCATTCTAGTCCACGTCTGAAATAAAGGGAAGAGTCAAACAAATTGGCTAGAGAAAGTACACTAATGGCAACACTTATCACTGCAGATGTACTATATAAAGGATATGTAGGATAAAAGAATGAATTTGTGTTAAAATCCCTGAGGAAATTCTATAAAGTCCCAGAGCTCAGTTGATATAAACATCACATACAGAAGAGTCTGTGGGTGAACAAAATCCTTCACAGAAGTGCAATATAGGAATCTAATTTAAAAATATATTTAATCTTTTAAAATAAATAGACCATGAATAGTATAAATTCTGTGTTCACCTCCATTGTTATAATGTCATATTTGAATCAATATTATTAGAAAATTATTATAGTAAAGACAGCTTAGGGAACAATTACCAGAAACAGTGACAAATTGGTGATTTAAAATTCTAGAAAATGTCTACCTATTATTTTTCTTTGAAACGCTAAGATAATTAGGCATTTTAATACATACTTATTACATTAGTAATATCCTAACTTTCAAAATGAACACAAATCTTTGCTGAAATTTCTCCAATGTCTGGAAGTAAATTTAATTTTTACTGTTAATGTAATCATCTGTAGTCATTCTTCAGGTGGTTATGACGTTATTTCAGATTGATAACTCAACATTTTTAAACTTATTATAAAAAGAATGTTAAGATAGTGTTCTATATAGGTCACTTTCTTCAAATAAGACTATATTTGAATTATTCTCACGTATAATGTCAATATAAAAACAAAAAAACTAAATGTTAAGAATAAAAGTTAACATTACTAATTGAAAAACAAACAAAAATTAAAGTTAAATAATGCAAAAGCTGATTATTTTTTAAAAGAACCACAAAATAAAAAATATTCTTATTATATTAAAAACAGAGGAATCAAAAGATAAGAATGGGAATGAGAAATAAGATATAAGACATAAATAAAGGGACAAATGAGTCTAAGAATATACTGCTTACCAATTGATGGGATCAAATGTGTGAAGTGCTGAGGAAATGAATAGTTTCTTTTTTTTTTTTTTTAATTTTTTTTTAATGTTTTTTTTTTATTTTATTTTTGAGACAGAGAGAGACAGAGCATGAACGGGGGAGGGGCAGAGAGAGAGGGAGACACAGAATCGGAAGCAGGCTCCAGGCTCCGAGCCATCAGCCCAGAGCCCGACGCGGGGCTCGAACTCACGGACTGCGAGATCGTGACCTGAGCCGAAGTCGGAGGCTTAACCGACTGAGCCACCCAGGCGCCCCGGAAATGAATAGTTTCTTAGTAAAAATGTGTTTTGACGATAAGGGATACGAAACTTAGAGACCAGTGCAGAGAAAGAAACTTAAGATGGAAACTAAACATCTATTTTAAAAGATTCCAAATAGCGGAGCGCCTGAGTGGCCCAATTGGTTAAGCATCAGATGCTTGATTTCAGGTCAGGTCAGATCTCACAGTCGTGGGATTGAGCCTGAGGTCTGGCTCCATGCTGAGTGTAGAGCCTGTTTAGGATTCTCCCTCTCTCTCTGTCTCTTTGCTTCTCCCCTGCTCATGCTCTCTCTCTCTCTCTCAAAATAAATAAATTCAAAAGATGCTTTGAAAGATTCTGAATAGAAGGACATGTGGGTGACTCAGCCGGTTAAGCCTCCTACTTCAGCTCAGGTCATGATCTCACAGCTTATGAGTTCAAGCCCCATGTTGGGCTTTGTGCCAACAGCTCAGAGCCTGGAGGCTGCTTCAGATTCGGTGTCTCCTTCTCTCTCTACTCCTCCCCCCACTCACACTCTGTCTCTCTCTCTCCTTCAAAAATAATTAAAAACATTAAAAGAAAAGATTCTGAATAGCAAACATTTAGGAAAGTTGAATCACTATGTCGTACACATGAAACTAATGTAACATTGTATGTCAAGTATACTCAAATTAAAAAAAAAAAAAAAGACCGAATATAACTGTTTTTCTCACTGTGTTGTAGCTACTCTTAAAAGAGTAAAATGTACCACTTGGGGTGGGAGGATCAGGCTCTTCTCCTTTACCACCCATTCATAGCTGGGCCAACCAGTTGTACGTCTAGAGTTTATGACTCAGCTGCCACTGAACAGGGGGAGGCAGCTCCACACTGCAGGACATGAGAGTCTATGATCCCAAATGCCTATTGACGAGGCTGGTAAGACAACCAGAGAAGACGGTGGAATAAATTTGTGGAGTAAACCTTATTCCCCTTTTTTGGGTTGCACCAAGAAAGAGTTTCTCTAAGATGTTCTTTGCCAGAAGTCCTTAAGTGTCCAATAAAATCTTCTGGAGTATTCTGTGCAGTTTTTCTTAGGCTTGTTTCAAATCAGTAGCTAACATGGTGCGTGATGCATCACTTCCCCATTGCATCTCACCCTTCCTTACGCCTATTCTTTTCTTCCCACTGTTAGTACCGTATATTTGCACCTTCTAAATAAAACATCCATTCTTTCTTTTTTTCATGCTCTGTTATATAGAGGACTCAAGCTAAGTCACCAGGGATTAAAAAAAGAAAAAAAGAAAGAAAATGATAAAGATTATTTAATACACCTAAACTCATACTCCCAAACTTCACTTTTCATTTAACTATATAGACAATTTAATACCCAAGAACAGCCCATAAATGAATGAAAAGAGACTAGCACCATCTGTATAAACCACTGTAGTCGAATCATCATTATATTGTTTTATTATAGATATAAAAATATTAGTAATAATCTAAGAATATATGTATCAGTATATGTAAGTGTGTGAGAAGGGTGGAGTTTATGTAAGTGAAATAAAAAGATGTTTGGGTTGAGAAATGCAATGGTATTGCTGAGTGTCAATGAAGAGGAAAATAAAGGCAAACTTCTATGTCACAATTCAATTTTAAATACACACCAAATGACCCAAGGTATTAATTTTAAAAGTTTACCAGATATGAGATTACATGTACACTATGGGGGTAAAAAATACCTTCCAATCTTATATTCAACAATAACAAAACAGGTGTATTTTGCCATATTGCAAATTAAAAGTTTTTGTGACAAAAAAAGAGAAAAATCCAACTCAGATAAAGAGCTAATATTTACACAACAAACGTTTTAAAACTAAAATGAAAACATTTTGAAACTTTGACAAAGGATATTAAAAAATTATAGATAAAAAACTTATTGACCATACATATATGAAACGAATCTCCAATTTCTTAGGAGACAAAGAAATGTAAAGTTTCCCAAAATATCTACACTCATTAATCGGTTGATATTAAAAGAATTCTGGTTAAAAAAATAATAAACAAGGGGCGCCTGGGTGGCTCAGTCGGTTAAGCGTCCGACTTCGGCTCAGGTCATGATCTCAAGGTTCGTGAGTTCAAGCCCCGCGTCGGGCTCTGTGCTGACAGCTCAGAGCCTGGAGCCTGTTTCAGATTCTGTGTCTCCCTCTCTCTCTCTGACCCTCCCCTGTTCATGCTCTGTCTCGCTCTGTCTCAAAAGTAAATAAACGTTAAAAAATTTAAAAATAATAATAATAAACAAATCAACAAATATTTTCTATAAGGTTTTGATAAATGCTAAGATGAGGAATAGGTCACAGTAAAGGTACAAGGGGTAGGGGAGAGAAGAGAGATCTGTTTTGCTTTTATTTTTAGACGAGGTAGTAGTCCAAAAGAGCCTCTTCAAGCAGTAAGGAAATGAGGTTGGGGCTGAAGCCCTGAGATGCTGGGCTCTGGCCACTCATAACAACCCACTGAGAAGAGAAGAAATTAACCTTAAAGGATTCCACCAACTTTATCAAAACTGAGATTAGCAAATGAAATGTTTCTTGACTCATAATGTGAACATTTACTGGATTTAAACATCTCTCCTTCAGTAAAAGTTCAAATTACTCCTGCTTTTGCCAAGAAAGAAGTATGCTTCTTTGTTTTTCTATAGGCCAAATGCATCACCACCATAATTTAGGTTGCAAAAAAAAAGTCAGATACACACCCGAGGGTGAGTCCTTCATGCAGAGAGCTGTAAATATAAAAATTGCAGGCCCAGAAGTGTCAACAAGCCAAATGATTTCCAAGGAGGACAATGTGATGGGAGCAGACCCTGCAGCTGAGACAGATGTGAGAACTGAGACAAGAGAAGACAGAGAGAGGCACCTGTGGACCTTGTAGGATTTGGAGGGACTTGAAATGTAAACCCTTGGAGGATTTTCATCAAAGGAATGGCAAGATGTGGCTTACAGTTAGTGAGTGAAAAAAACCAAGTGACAAAGCAAAGTATTAAACATGTTATTATTTCTATATAAACATGTACAAGAAAATAAATGAAATCTCTCCAGGTATGCAGGTTTGTAGGAGCCAGGAGAAAGGACTAGAAAGACCCATACCAACCAGGCTACCAGTACTGCTGCCATAGGTCCATGGGGATGGTGGGTTTGGGATAGAAAACTTCACTGGTAGTGTCACTTGTTACAGCGAGATTGTATTACCTTTCCAACTTTAAAATAATCAAAGAAAAAGGATGAGTTTGAAAAAAGTGTAAATACTATCAACCATAATGATAGTTGAACAAGAAATATAGTAAAGCACAAACTACTAAAAAAGACTATTAATTCAGAATCTTGGCTGTAATTTGAAAGAGTAAATGACTTTTACAATTAAAAGATAAACAATTAGATTTGCACTTTCAAGTATTTACATAATGCTAATTACAGTGTACCGCTTTCTAGGATTCATATACTTAATCTCTAAAACTCAACTTAAACATGTTTAGAAATTCACATTTGCAAATAGTTGAGAAGTCTAAGAGATCATTCTAACATTTTTTACTCTGTGACTTGGCATTTGCACATAGTATTATTTGCTCTACCCATCAGTAAAATGAGAATGATATTCATCTGTCTCATGGGATTGATATAAGGATTAATTAGATAATGTTTATAAAATGTTTTGAAGATTAAAAGTGCTAAGTATTATTATGCTTATTACTGCACTACTGACTCATCTGTGTTCCTAAAGGACTTAATCTATTAGTTGGCTAGCAATCAACATTTCAAATCAAGCCACTGAAAATAGCTTCCAATCTTTAGCAGGCGAGTTCTAAAATAGTTTCCTTTGAAATTGTCTCACAAAATAACAAGAAGTTCTTTTAGTATATTTCATTCAATTTAATACCATCTCCCTAGAATGTTATTCAGATCTCAATGACTTAAATTATTTCTCCAGTGATTAATTCATTTTATCTAACAAATATTGCTTTAACATAATGCCTACAGAAACATAATCAGAATATTTCAAAAGATTTACAAGGAAATCTGTGAATCTTAAAGCTATTATTTAATAAAACAATGTGTCTATTTATCATCTTACTCTTTAGATATTTTAGGTAAGATTTTCAAACTTTAATATAGACAGGAATTCTGTCTTCATTAACAATGATAATGATGTCCCCCCAAAATCTCTCTCATTCATTCCTATGTTTATTCAAATATATATACTATCTTAATTCTATCCCAGGCATCGTTTCTTAGGTGTTGGCTTTAGATAATTTCAGAGTCCACTTTAGTAACAAGAAACTGCACAAATTTTGGAAAGAATAGTACACAAACTACAAAAATAATGATATAGACAATATTCAGTAGTCTCCCATCTTCCACAAGAGCATAGGTTCAAACTTATAATACACTTATATCAGCTTAAAGTAAAATTGTTATGTCAAAAATAAATCCAGATTGAAGATACTTTGAAATTTTTTCCTAAAATGACAAAGATTTAATACAATTTTATGTCGGTTAAAAACACATTTCTGCCATTGTTCTTAATATAGCATCAATTTTCAGAGCATCAATATTCATTTTAAATGAATATAAAATTTATAATCTTATTTTATACTTTCTATTTGAGTTTCCAAGGTTTACAATTAAAAATCTTATGGAAGAAAAGACATAAATAAGTCAGTCAGAGATACACAAATACCATATGATTTCACTCATATGTGGAATTTAAGAAACAAAACAAAGGAGCAAAGGGAAAAAAAGAGAGAGAAGCAAACCAAGAAACATATTCTTGACTGTAGAGAACAAACTGGGGGTTACTAGAGAGAATGTAGTAGGGACACGGGTTAAATGGGTGATGGGAATTAAGGAGGGCACTTGTGACGAGCAAAGAGTGATGTATGGAAGTGTTGAGTCACTAAATTGTACACCTGAAACTGATATTACATTGTATGTTAAGTAACTGGAATTTAAATAAAAACTTTAAAAAAAAGACAGATATTGATTCTATCTTCAATAATACCATGTTTCTATCAACTCATAACAACGTTTTTATACATTGAATTTAAAAACACACACAAACAACCCAGAAGTACATAAAGCTACACTAAATTTGTGAGTACATGGTAACATGTATATCTGTTAAAGGAATATTTTCTCATCAGCAAATACCATTTCTTCTCATGTGCTGTCATACTACCAAATTTGTTTAGTACAGTCTATAAAACTACTATTAATCCATTTAGGAAATTATATATTTTACTTTGACAGTATACAGTAAATAAATATACAACCTATTATTTACAAAGAAGTATCTGTTAATAAGGTCTAGGTCTGTAATGGCATATAAAGTAGGATGCAAGAATTCCCATCTATTTTTATGTTAATTGAAAGTTTTAATGTATATTGATTGTTAAATTTCTACAATGGAAAGTGAAAGTGACTAGGACATAAGATTATAAAATATTTGGATATCACTATTAGCATGTATATTGTAAACACTTATAAACTAAATAGGACATGTTATTTAGGGGATTGTTGTAATAGACTCTTATAGATTTTAAAAAGCTCTACAGCTATATTTTATTATTTTCACTAAATGAGGTTACAGCACTACAAAACCTTGGGGAGATTCTATTTAAAGCAGACTGTTTAGAAAGTGGTGCTAGGCTATAAAAAATCTATTAGACATTCACTTAGAATATGCTCGGGATAAAGGAGTGTGGAAAACATCAACATTTAAGGAAAAAAAATAGTAGAAAAAAAACAGTAAAAGAGGATGGGAAACAATGACCATGAAAATCTTGTAAAATTAGGTGCCACAAATATGCAAGAAAGGAAAGTAATTTGAGGAAATAGGTAGTGGTTAACAGTGTCTAATGGTCCAGAAAAGGACAGTCACATCATCTATAAACAGATTTTTAAACAAAACATAATTGGCAATTTTGGCAGTGAACATTCAGTTTTGAAGAGAGGAAGGAAAGGGAACATAGGTTGCTTGTGGCAAAGGCAAGGGAAAAAAAGGATGAAATAATGAATTATAGGTGAGGAAGTGGAGACAGTAAGTACAAACCACTTTTCAAAAGTATGTCAGTAAACAGGAGACTTCAGATAGTGTGGTCATGGATGTGAATGACTGAATGTGATGGTTAATTTTATGTGTCAACTTGACTGGGCCAAGGGATGCCCAGATATCTGGTCAAACATTATTTTGGGGTGTGTATATGAGGGCCTTTCTGGAAGAGATTAACAATTGAATTGGTGAACTGAGTAAAGCAAATGGCCTTCCCGAGGTGCATGGGCATCATCTAATCCACTGAGGGCCTGAAGAGAACAACAATAAAAAGGAAGATTGAATCCTTTCTGTTGGACTACACGAACTGGAAAATTGGTCTCCTGACAAAAGCACTCCTGGCCCTCAGGCCTTCAGACTCTGACTGGAATCCATGCCATCTTCTCTTTGGCTCTCAGGACTTTAAACTATACCACTGGTATTCCTGGATCTCTGGCTTGCAGATGGCAGACCATGGGGCTTAGCCTTCATAACTCCATGAGCCAACACATTATAATAAATCGTATATATTCATATACAAGTATGTATATGTAAATATATATTATTGGTTCTGTTCTCTGGAGAACACCTAATATAGATTTTGGTATTAAGTGTAGGTCTACAGGAAAAGAATTTTAAAGATGAGTTTTCCAAACTATTTCTGGGTTTTCTGGAATTAGCTCTCCAATTTGATTAGATTTAAAGAGAAAAGACTTTATTTACTTACTTACTTATTTTTGAAGTTTATCTATTTTGAGAGACAGAGAGCAGGGGAGGGGCAGAGAGAGAGAGAGAGAGACAGAGAGACAGAGAGAGACAACCCCAGGCAGGGTTCACACTGTCAGCACGTAGCTCAGTGCAGGGTTTGAACTCACACACCATGAGATCCCGACCTGAGCCGAAACCAAGAGTCAGAAGCTTAACCGACTCTGCCACCCAGGCACCCCAGACACAAATGACTTTATTTACACTAGCAAAGAGAGCGCTGACGGTCCATAGTGTCTGTGATGTGAGCTGGCAATAGACATATGCAAGTATGTGCATTATTACTTCTAATCAACCACTTGTAAGAAGAGAGGAGGTAGGTGACAGTATATATGATACTTTGGAACATTTCCAGAAAACTAAAAAATATAATAAGATTGGCTGCTTGCCTCCAATATTGCTGGACAAAGTAAAGAATGAAAAGCAAGAACTCAGGGATTTAAAGTCCCAGCTCAGGCTCTGTGTAAATTACCTGAAGGCTTATATACATCCCTGAAATAGACCCTTATCTTTTGAAGATGCAAAGATGAGATTGCTGAAAATCAACCCAGAGTCTCCTTCTCCTGTGACTGACTGAACTACAAAGCTTGTTGAACTTCCAGCCTCACAAGATATTTGCTGTTAAAATGAGGATGTTGATTGGGAAAGAATGGGACCTACATTTTGAAATGGGAATGTGTGGAGAGATTCTGATGCATCTAGAGATATGGAGATCCTAAAGTATAATAAGTTGTTTTTTTTCTTTTTCTTTTTCTTTTTGCTAGTAGGAGAGGTCTCTCCACACCCAATGGAAGTAGCTTATAAAACTCCAGTGGTATCAGACCTTTCCATCCATAGTAGCATAAGCCTTTTCACCTCCATATAATAAGATTAACCATATATTCTGCTTTTTTGGAGGGAACCATAAGGGCTTCCACTGAGGCAGTTGCTTTGTGACATAATGCTGACTCTCCTTAGCACCACCCACACCTGACTCTTTGCTTCTGACCTACAGCTAGATTCTAGTTCCAGTGATGAGGGAGCATAAGGCAAGCTGAGCGCAAAACACAAGCTAATAACACCGGCTTCCCACCCCAGGTGAGATATATGTAATATTCCTCAGGCATTGGCTGCCCAAGGACAAAGGAAAGGGAAATAAAACCATTGGTTAAACGACAGAGGTCACAGTCTTGCAAGATTTGAGTCTCCATCAGTTTACAAATCTTAGTAAATTACAAGAAAACACAATCTTATCAATAGCCTAATCTCCAGAAACTCCCTACTGTACTAATGATAATGCTTTGCTAGAGGGTAAAACAACCTTAGTTTAACAATAGCCAAGCCTCCAGTAATCTGTTAGTCTCCTTTAGCATATAGAAATCCCTTTAAGAAACTTCCTCTTGACTGTTTCTCCCTCATTGCCATATTATGTAACCAGTCACCCTTCACAACCCCAGTGCAGCTCTTTCTGCCCACGGGTTCTGTCCCTCTGCTTTAATAAAATCACCTTTTTGCACCAAAGATATCTTCAAGTTTCTTTCTTGGCAGTTGTCTCCAAACCCCCACCAACACCCCAACACCCCATCAACTCCAAAACCCCATCACCAGCAGCCCCCTAAAAGTGAGATGCAACATATGGCCCATAGGAGGTGTGTTGCACCCCAAAAGAACTATTTTGAGTATTATAATTACACCAACAAAAATCTGGAGAACATGTATGGAAATGGATACTAAGGAGGAGGGATAATAGTAGAATAAACATAATATAGTTGACCCTTGAACAATGCAGGGGTTAAGGGTACTGACTTCCCCCACAATCAAAAATAGTATATAATTTTTGACTTTCCCAAAACTTAACTACTAATAATCTACTGATGACCAGAAGACTTGACAATAACATAAACTGATTAACATATATTTTGTATGTTATGTGTATTACATATTGTATTTTCACATAAGGTAAGCTGGAGAAAATAAAATGTTAAGAAAATCATTAAGGGAAAGAAAATACATTTACAGTACTGTATTCATCAAAAAAAAAACAAACCTATAAGTGGACATATAAACCCATGTAATTCAAGGGTCAACTGTGCAACAGTAAGGCTGATAAATAGATGATATAGGTAGATAGATGACAGATAGATAGATAGATAGATAGATAGATAGATAGATAGATGGTTTTTGCATGTAAATGTCTTTGTTTTCTTTTGTTTCTTGTTCCTTTACTATGTAACATAAGATAGGTTGGTTTTATATCAAAGTTTTTAAGTACTGTTAATTTTATCTAACAGTATTTAACTCATGGGTTAACAAAGAAAAAAAACACTCAAGTGAGACAGGAAAAATGGAGGGACCACATAAAAAAAGTTATTTTTTTTTCTTTGTTCCTTTTCAGCCTTCTACTCTTGCTAGAAGCAGCACACCGTCCCCATTCTACATATGTCTACATATAGTATAGTACTCCTTGTAAGGGACAAAGAGATAATATGTTTGAAGTCTTACAGCACAATAGATAACATGTAAGGAGTGACAGGGTGGGGTCCTCATAAATATGCTCCAAGACCACTGACTCCAACCACTTTGACACCAAGACCCCTTGACTTCTGGGAATGACTTAAGATGGACATCTGGCCCCTGTCCTTGTTTACATCAGTTCCTGGATGCCTAAGAGACAGGTGCACCAGACCACAATTGCCAATAAAAATCCCAGACCCCAAGCAAATAAAAGATTCATGCTTTTTTTCCTTTTGGAGTCTCCCAGACACTCTATTTGTATCTCTTTATATATCTTTCTGTATGTATCTTCAAAAAAACTCTTCTTTCACCTCATGCTGGCTTGTGTGATTTTCATCCTTCATGAAGCCAAGGACTCTCTTGGCTAGTCCTGTGGGACTGTCTCTAGGTCCTTGGACCTGGCCTGCTGACATCATAAGGACTTTACCTCCTTTTCTGGAGAAAGAGTGAGTGTGTTTTCTGTTGTACACAGGATAGCTATCATGTTACGATCTTGTTAGTTTGTCTACTTTGAGATTAAGTATAATTTAAGGAGGTGCTTGTGAGTGCCAAATTGACAAATGGTGAAATTATGATGGTTAATTTTATGTTTCAAATTGACTGGGCCAAGGAATGCCCAGATATCTCATTAAACATTTCTAGGTTTGTGTAGGAAGGTGTTTCCTGAAGAGATTAGCATTGAATTGATTAACTGGATTAAGTAGATGGCCCTTCTGATGGTGGGTGGGCATAATCCAACCCACTGATGGCCTGAATAGAACAAAAAAGTATAGGAAGAGACAGTTCCCCTTCTTTCTACCTAACTGGATAAGCTTGAGCACTGATCTTCTGTGGTAAGAACTCCTGGCCCTCAGGACATCAAAATATACCACTGGTTTTCTTGGGTCTCCAGTTTGCAGATGACATATGTGATTTCTTAGCTTCCATAATCGTGGGATTATAAAGTATTGATTTGTTTCTCTGGGGAATCCTGACTAATAACATTTAGGTATTGAGAATGTTTTTAGAAGATGGGAATTTTAAGAAAAAGTTTTGAAGATTAGTTCTGGGGTTTCTGGAATTGGTTTTCTAATATATTCCCTATTATCTCTGTTTCTCTGGAGAACCCTGACAATTACACTGAGAAAAGTGGTGAGATAAGTCACTGAATTTGGGAAGAACTGGAAACTGAGCCTGGGGTTTTGAGTAGGCCATTTATGTCATTATGGAGTCACCTTCCAGGATTGATAGCTCATCTTTTATTAGAGGGAAAGAGAGAGTCAGATACCAGTGGCTTTAGAGGATGATCCAGGGGAACAATCACTGTAATGTCAGAGAAAGGTAGACAAGTCTCTGCTCTGGCTATATGAGACTCAGAAAGTGTGTTTACTCCCAAAGGAGAATATGTACCATATCTCCTAACCCTGGAGTTTATAAAGTTGTTAAGAAAAAACAAAATCAGTTAATATTTGCAAAGACCGGAAAGCAGTATCCTCAAAAGAATGCCATACTTAGTCAAAACAAGGAGATTAAGGAAACATTTTACATCTAAATTGAAAAGCCAGTTTTTTTCCCTTGGTTGGTTGCTTAAAGGGATGGTGGTTACTTGACCTCCAGTCTTGTTTCCCATGGAAAAAGGATCCAGTGTGTGCAACAGAAAGGCTGACAAGGCTGACCTTAAGAAAGTATGGTTGAGGGATGCCTGGGTGGCTCAGTTGGTTAAGTGTCCAATTTCGGCTCAGGTCATGATCTCACAGTTCATGGGTTCAAGCCCCATGTCAGGCTCTGTGCTGACAGCTCAGAGCCTGGAGCCTGCTTCAGATTCTGGGTCTCCCCGTCTCTCTCTGCTCCTGCCCCGCTCACACTCTGTGTGTGTCTCTCTCTCTCAAAAATAAATAAAGATTTTTTTAAAAAGTCATTTTAAGATAGTTTGGTGGATATTAAATAATGCTAGCCAATTTTTTTGTGTGTTGTACAAGTATGAGAAAATAAGGGAAGTTAAGTAAGCTTTGTTCAGAATAAGGTTAAAGGTGAGACTAAAAATGGTTCTAAACTCAGAATAACAGCTGATGAGGGAGGACTTTTACAAATAAAATATGCCAACAAAAATGGGAGGGAGGAAGAGGCAAAGAGCCAATAAGAGTAAGAACATCCTTTTACTGAGTATGTTAATAATAAGTTCCAGTTTAACAAATTAGGAATCAAGACAATTGGTTCTGTTTCTAGTTGATTGGCCTTCTAGGCTAACTAGTTTTATATTGTCACTGTCTGTCTGGGGTGCCTGGGTGACTCAGTCGGTTAAGGGTCCAACTTCAGCTCAGGTCATGATCTCACAGATTGTGGGTTTGAGCCCCGAGTCGGGCTCTGTGCTTACAACTCAGAGCCTGGAGCCTGCTTCAGATTCTGTGTCTCCTTCTCTCTCTGCCTTTCCCCCACTCACACTCTGTCTCTCTCTGTCTCAAAAATAAATCAACGTTAAAAAAATGTATATTGTCAGTGTCTGTAATGAAGGTGTTATTCCCAGACCTTGATACATATCATTTGATTTTTCTGAACCACCGCAGCTCATAAATAGGAATTTGGAAAAGATGGAGACAGCAGTAAAGCCCACAGATAGGTTTGGCCATTCCTGTGGAAATAGATTTGTGCTCACAGGTTCTCATGTCTGATAGTCAGCAAGTTTACAGGTGTTCTTTGTGACACAGTGGCATTAGGGCAACAGAGGTGAGAGCTATAAGGGAGGCTTTATCAGTTAACTATTCTTACATATCAAACCACCCCCAAACTCAGTGACTCAAGGCCGTGAGCATTTGTCAGTGCTCACAAGACTGCAGGCTGGCTGGGTGTTTCTTCTGGTCTTGACCACGTTTACTTTTGCAGCTGAAGGCAGCTGTGATATGAGAACAGGGCTCCACTGATATGACTGGACTCCCTCTCAGGCTTTGAAATTGGCAGCAGTCAGTCTGGTCTAGGCTGCCACTTCGCTAGGATGGACGGGCCATGTGATGCCTTATCCTCCAGCAGACTCACCTGGAATCATTCATGTGGTCTTTCTCAGGATCTGAAAACAAAACAAAGCAAAAAGGTAAGCACAGAAAACTTTCCCAAACCTAGGCAAGAACCAATACATCTTCACTTCTAGCACATCCTACTCACCACAGCAAGTCACGAAGCCAGCCAAGATCTGGGGGTTATGGAAATAGTTTCCACGTCTTGATAGAAAGGAGTAGCCACTGTGACAAACAGAATGAGATAAAGAATTACAGACATACTTAGAATAAGTCTTATAAGGGGGCTTTAGGGTGTCAAAATATAAAATGAGGCACATTTTTAAGAGTTTATTGGAGCAAAAATCAGTTAGAATCAGTCAGTGCCAAACTAGGAGTGATTAGGAATGCTCTGGCCCACAAGAACTCGGGGAAAGACTTATAAAGAGAAGGTGTGGAAGTAAAGAAAAGACATTATTAATTGGCTATAGCTTAAAGTCTAGTTGGCTGTTTATGATTGGTTGTCCATAGCATCATGATTTTGTAAACTTGAGGTATTTACAAGCTTGGATTTTTGTTTGCTTACATAGACACTCAAGCATTAGAGCCACCTCAGTCAGCTTCCTTGTGAATTAATTTAGCAAGGGGCAGAGTAAGTATCCACCAACAACTCTTGGTCAAAGAAAAATGCAAGAGAACAGTCTACTGCATACTGTCTAACATATAATGTTAGCAGATAAGAGCTGAGGGACCTGTAGCAATATTTGCAACTAGGACAGGTGTCCACAGAACGAAAGATGCAGTGTGAACTATCGAGCTGAGTTTGAAGGAAGCAAGGCTACATCCTAGAATATTTCAGTGAAGACAGGAAAATGCCCAGGGATCAGATGAAACTGAGAATATCTCAAATGCTATTAATATTACATCAAGTAAAACCAATAACGAGTCTTCTATAGTCTCCTCCCCCCAATATGGCTGTACTTCCACAAGCCAGTAGATGGTGAGCATGAAATTCAGAAGGGTTTACAGTATAAAATAAAAATACTACTGGATATGATTGAAGTCATAACTTGATATGACTGAGAAATAACCGAAAATTATACAACCTTAGAAATAAGTCGTCCTGTTGCTGTGCATTAGACAGAATCAGATGTATAAAGTGTAAAGTGAATTCATTTATTAAAAAAATAAAGTTAGATTTTTTCCTAAGAATATTTTATTTACTAAAGAAGTTGTACTAGCAGCTAAATCTATTTCTTTAATTCATTTTTTAAATATAAATAAGTTAAAAACTGTTGAGCCCAATAAAAGTTCGATTTTTTTTTTTTTTAGGCACCTGAGTTTCCAATTGCAAAACCCTTGTTTTACAATTCCACCAAAATTCTTGGGGCACCCGGGTAACTCAGTTGGTTGAGCATAGGATTCTTGGTTTCGCCTCAGGTAATGATCTCACAGTTTCATGGATTTGGGCCCCAAATTGACTCTGCACTGGTGGTGCAGAACCTGCTTGAGATTCTCTCTCTCTCTCTCTCTCTCTCTCTCTCCCCCTCCACTCACACTGTCTTGTCTGTCTCAAAATAAATAAACTTAAAAAAAAATTACAATTCCACCAAAATTCTTATAGAAGAGAAACATTTACAAAATTGGTAAGGAATTTGGAGGAAGGGTCAATTAGAGCTAGATATGGTAAAGTAGCCCTATTTCAGAACTTAAAAAGAAAGAAAGAAAAGCACCTGGGAGGGTAGGATTCATGTTTAGAAGTGTTTACCATATTTCCATAGGTTCCTTACTTTTGTGTATTTTGTTCTGCTCTGTGTTATACAGTTCACAGCCGTCATCATTTCCTATCTCTCTGTTGTATAAAATATAATCTGATGGTTATATTTTATTCCAATAAAGATATACTTATATTAATCTACACTCACTTGTACTTCAAATTTCCTGTGAGCTCCCTAGTTGTGTGCTACTATCAAATGTATTACTGGAAAGCTTAAGTCCCTGCCAGGCACAGAAGTACTGCTATGACATTTGCAATAATCCATTTATTTATTCTCCAATTTCTTAAGTATCAAAATAACCCTAAGATTTATGAGTAAGGAAAATAACATTGGGTTCTTTTCACTTATTTTTCCCAGAGGAATAAAAAACTAACCACTTAGAAACAGCATGGGAACTAGCTTATCATATAGCTCACAATTTGTGTTATATATACATATTTTTTTAAACATTGCTTCACACTCTCATTATTTCTGAAGCTTTCAAACTATGAGTGACCAAAATTACTAGGTCAGTTGTTTTGAATGATCCTTAGCCAGTCAATCATGCAGATTATCAAAGCAGAATGGAAGACGGCAAAGCCACTAAATTTAGACAGACCAGTCCACAATTTGAGAATGCATGTTTGAACCTGTAATCTGAATCAAGTGTCTGTACCTGTTCATCTGTTCCAACATTCACCATATTACAGACAGCAGAGGAAACAGAGGTTGTTTTTATGTATTGTGTTTCTCTTCTTCTATTTTTGTTTTTTGTTTTTATTTTTGTTTTTGTTTTGTTTGGTTTGGTTTGGTTTGGTAAGCAAGGATTCTTACAGTTCTCTATTTAAATGGCTTGGAGAAAGTGCTGAGAAACAGTGAAGTTCTCTTGTTTTGGACAGGTAAATTTCCAGAAAACCTCACCAGCTGACACTTTCACATACTGTCGTCACATTCAGCATCTGGGGGAGTTTGTTCCTCTAAACAGTGGCAGGAAGCATAGCTAGAAGCATAAATGCCAAAGTCTAGAAGGCAATAGCTCTCCTCCAAGGACACAAAGTCAAAAGGGGTGTGTGGGCTGGAATCTGTGGATTCTAAGAATTCTCCGTCTCTGTCACATGTCAAAAAAAGGGCATAAAAACAGTCAAGATATGTTTTCACAACTTGCCCAGGTATTGCTGCTGCAACTGGGTCATGCACAGTGACCACAGTCCAAATTTTAATAGCCATTAATGACATGAAAGTTATATTGTAAACTGAAAAATGTTGCTTAGAATATATTTGTTGAAATTGAGCTACAAATACTGTATTTTATATCAAAATATGTGCATGTGTTTCACTTATAAGTGTATTCATATGGTTTTTGACCCTGAATTTGTCTTTCCTTTTTGGGGGGCAGTGGTAGTTGAGGCCCGTTTGGGTCCCAAACACCAGTGTAAGAACTTTATTCCTCTAGTGACAGGAAGCTGTCCACTTTAAAATATAGCATAAACTAAACTTTATGTCCTATCACAGTGATACAAGGGAGCCATCCCTGAAAATCAGATGGGAAAAGAAGGCAACAAAGATTTAGGAACTCACAAACTAAGCAGTTCTGTTCAAAAACAAGCACTATGCAATTGAGAATAGATTGAATTCAGACTTGTAATTTGAAAACTTGAAATGGGTAGCAATTATGAAGTTCATATCTGAATGATCTGCAACCTGTGGAGAATTCCCTCCGCTCTCAAAGGTTAGTTTTTTCTTTGAGATTTTCCTCTTTCGATCTTCTGACCTCTCAAACCGCGTGGGTACAGGGTGCGTCCTCTTGGCTACCCACCATTAATACAATGGTCTATGCACTCCTCATTCACCTGCCATGGCTTCACACTAAAGCTTCTCTCAACACACCCCTTACCTCCTTTTAATCTGCACTAGACTTCTCTCTGTTGGTTCTTGGTCCACACTACTATATTTTCTCAAGGTGTTCCACGTATCCATTCTTGTAGGAAAACTTACAATGCATTCGGAAAATTACTAATGTTTTTAAAAGAAATTCTAAGGATGCTTGGGTGGCTCAGTCAGCTAAGGGTCTGACTCCTGATTTCAGCTGTGGTCGTGATCTCACGGTTCGTGAGTTCCAGCCCTGCCTGGGGCTTTGTGCTGACAGTGCAGGGCTTGCTTGGGATTCTGTCTTCCTCTTTCTCTGCCTCTCTCCCGTGTGCTCTCCATCTCTCTCAAAATGAATAAAAATAAACTTAAAAATTATACTTAAGTGTATTCTAGTTACTTCTACACACCATTGAAAACTGTATAAAAATTCTAGGGTCCACATTTTTTGTAAAATTTTCAAGGCCTCACATATCACACAACACAGGGAGGGATGCTATTAGCAGTTGCTGCAGTATTATATGTGCAGTAGATATATTCTACATTAGAAAGTATCTAAAACACAGGAGGCAAATACAATCAGTATTGGTACTGACCGAATGTAATAAGGTACTATGCTGTGAAGGAGAGTGTAGATCAAAAATATCATTGTGAGCGTGTTTAAGGACTCTCTCTAAAACTCTATAGGTAAAGTGAATGAATGATTAAAAGAATTCAAGCAGAGAGATGTCATGATTGTGTTGTTACATAAGTGGCTCAAAAAACAAAAAACAAAAAAAAATAATCCCAAGTGTTTATCTGAACCTGGCTTGGAAATGTGCAGGAAAACAGAATAAGGAGCCATAATAATAATCAAATGTATGTCACAATATTGGTAGGTCTGGAAATCAGCACTTGGTGGAAATAATTTTAATTTGTTCTGAGCTTTGTTAATGATGGCACATATTCTCTATTATACACATTTACATTTATATACATATACTTTAATATAAACAAATTATCTGATTTTCTCACAAGCATACAATATGAACACATACCATTATGATCTCGTGGTATTCTTTTATTTTTTATTTTTATTTTTTTTAATTTTTTTTTCAACGTTTATTTATTTTTGGGACAGAGAGAGACAGAGCATGAACAGGGGAGGGGCAGAGAGAGAGGGAGACACAGAACCGGAAACGGGCTCCAGGCTCTGAGCCATCAGCCCAGAGCCCGACGCGGGGCTCGAACTCACGGACCGCGAGATCGTGACCTGGCTGAAGTCGGACGCTTAACCGACTGCGCCACCCAGGCGCCCCTCGTGGTATTCTTTTAAAAGAATTAATAGTGCTGGTTCTCAGCAGCTAATCAAAATATGTATAACTAATTGAAATAGATAATCTATATATCTGTATTTTTCTTCCTGTATCAAACTATTTCTACTGTCACTTTGAAGACAATGAAATGCCATATTTTCTTTACCACACTTCCAGTCAGATAATAATATTATGTTAGGTGCACGTTTCAGCTCAAGAAATTATTATAGTAAACACAAAGAGCAGCCAGCTGCCTAGAAAGGTCCCTGCTCATTAAGTAGGCTAAAATTTCTAGTCTTCACCAACAATAATATGACTTTTCAAGTAGATATGTAATATGATTTCATCTAAATTTATAGATAGATTTTACACAAATTATTTCAATAACTGTCTTTATCACCCTGTTCAACCACCGCAGTAAATCCCAGACACCATGGGAGAAGGAATCTTTAGGCTACTTGAGGCCAACCTCTCCACATGTAATTTGAAACACAATCTCTTCCTATACTAGGGGACTAGCCTTTGTGACTTCACCCCTTGTTACACACTGGGTTCTTGATGTCACATCACTATATGAAAGTGTTTACCTCACCAACTACAATGGTTGATCTCACTGTCTCTGAATTGTACTGCCTCTACTTGAACCAGTTTTCCGACTATCGCCTGAGTTACTTTGGTTAGGCAATTAAGAGTTCTAATGCCTCAGTTTCCTCCTCTGTAACGCTGGGAAACAACCTACCACCACAAGACTTTGTATGGATTAAATGAATGAAAAATACATAAAGTGCATTTTGAAAATGCATGACATGACAGATAGTGAATATTCAAAGACGATGGAATGTTACTGTTTTAAAGTGATCATTCCCATTTTTATTTAATTATCATGTAATTTAACTTCTGTAATTATTCTTTTTTTCTCTTCTTTCTTTAAAAAATAAGTTCTTTTCTGAGGAACCTCCACACTGCTTTCCAGAGCCTAAATGTCCATCAACTGATGAATGGATAAAGAAATTGTGGTTTATATACACAATGGAATACTACGTGGCAATGAGAAAGAATGAAATATGGCCTTTTGTAGCAACGTGGATGGAACTGGAGAGTGTGATGCTAAGTGAAATAAGCCATACAGAGAAAGACAGATACCATATGGTTTCACTCTTATGTGGATCCTGAGAAACGTAACAGGAACCCATGGGGGAGGGGAAGGGAAAAAAAAAAAGAGATTAGAGTGGGAGAAAGCCAAAGCGTAAGAGACTCTTAAAAACTGAGAACAAACTGAGGGTTGATGGGGGGTGGGAGGGAGGGGAGGGTGGGTGATGGGCATTGAAGAGGGCACTTTTGGGGTGAGCACTGGGTGTTGTATGGAAACCAATTTGACAATAAATTTCATATATTGAAAATAAAATAAAATTAAATTAAATTAAATTAAATTAAATTAAATTAAATTAAAAAAATAAGTTCTTAAAAATTATTAGTTTATTTACTTACCATATCTACTTATTATCTGATATTTGGTCTTTCTTTTTTTAAATTTTTTAATGTTTATTTATTTTTGAGAGAGAGAGAGAGAGAGACAGAATGCAAACAGGAGAAGGGCAGAGAGCGAGGGAGACACAGAATCCAAGAGAGAATCCTGGAGACACAGTCTCCAGGCTCTGAGCTGTCAGCACAGAGCTTGACTCAGAGCTCAAACTCGCAAACCTATGAGATCATGACCTGAGCTGAAGTCGGATATTTAACTGACTGAGCCACCCAAGCTTGGTCTTTCTTAATGTTAATTTTGTACGAATTCCAAACTTCAAGAAGAGTGACAAGTGTATTACTAAGAACATTCATGAATCCATCACTCAGATTTATCAGTCGTTAATATTCTACCACATTTACTTTACCATGTGCTCTTACTCTTTTCTAACACAGACACACACACATACATGCACACACACTGACACACACACACACACACACACACACACACACCCCTGAACATGTTTAAACAACTTTTTCATGATCACACACTCTGTATTTGTAATTGGCATAAATGGGACAAAATTGACCTTTTTATTCTTGGCTTTGCCCAGTGAAAGAGGCTTGGAACAATTATTCCCATTAGTATTGAACACATCCAGTCTTTTACAAATTATAAAATCAGGAATCTTCCATGCCTTACCCCATTACATATTTTTATCTTCCTTCTTTCATATACCATATACATATATTAACTGTATGAGTAAGCTATACATTGAACTATGTATAGATAATATGTTGATACTTATTGAAATCATGAATTTATAGTGATATTTCTTTTTTACATTTTTTTCTTTTTTTCTTTTTATTTTAGAGAGAGAAAGAGAGAGCAGAGAGAGAGAATACCAAGCAGGCTCCACGTTCAGCGTGGAGCCAAGGCAGGGCTCTATCCCATGATGCTGGGGTTATGAAGTAGCCAAAATCAAGAGTTGGACCTTCAATCAACTGAGCCACCCAGGGGCCCCTAGACTGGTATTTCTAATTGTAAGCTAACACCACAGAAGCCACCTTTGCCTTTTTCATTCCATATTTTATAATCTCTTCTTGTATAGTGGAGGGTTCTGGCTCCCAACAACGTCAATATATTTACTCATTACCTTAATGTTACAATACTGCCCGGATAGTTACAGAATTTCTACATCCAAAATACTATGAGAAACAAACTATTAAATATAATTCAAAATTGTTTATTTTTTCTATTTCCACTGAGACATAGAATCAAAGTGTTGGGTTCAAATTTGCCCTGGATATTCTTTTTTTTTTTTTTACACTTTTTATTTTGAAATACTTATAGACTCACAAGAAGTTGCAAAAATAGTACACATATTCCTATATGCTCTTCACACAGCTTCTTGCAAAAGCATTATCTTACATAACCAGAAAATTCACATTGGTGCAACATTATTAGCAGGACAACAGGCCTTATGCAATTTCATCAGATTTTATATGCATTCATTTTACACATTCACTTTTAACACAGTAGCAGTCTGACATCTATACTAACATGCAATTAATTCCTCTAGAGAAGGTCATCCCTACCTTCTCTAGGTAGGGACAGATGTAATGGACAGAAAGTTTTCAAGCTATATTTAACTGATGTTCATGGGATCTTAAATAATTTTGACAACTTCCTCCTTGTGATCCTGCTTTTCTTTCTTTCTTTCTTTTTTTTTTTTTTAGTTTCTGAGATACTGCTGGTCTGAAAAATTGGTATCTCCCCCTTAGTCCTTTTCTAAGATTCTCTTCTTTATCTACCCCAGAATGTCAGGATTTTTGCAGTTTACATCTGTATTCTTTTTTTAATTTCCTTTCCTTACACTATTGCCATAAAATAAAAATTCAGTACATGATTACTGAATAAATAGATTGAAAAAGTTCCTTTTGCAAAACACTATTTTGGCATATTTACAATTGTAATTTAAAATTTTTAATAGGTGTTTCAAAGACCAGCAATTAACAATCCTAATATTAAATCCAATCCTCAAAATTAGAGATGAAGAGACAAATGCAGATTGAAAAGATTTTTCCCTAGAATTCTCCTTTAATTCTGAGCTTTGTTCATAGAAACTTGATTATATAGCAGTCTGAAATAGTTTGAATTCTCTCAACATCACTGTATTATTAAGGTTCCTATTATTCTGATTGAATAAAACTATTGGTTTCTAAGCATCATCCATCTGAATTTTGTCTTATTTCACTTATAATACAATGGAAAGGAAACTGGATAACAGAGGAATAAAAAAAAAAAAAAAAAAAAGCAAAGTGAAGTGCTAGGAATTAGTAAAAAAGAGAGACCAGAAGGCATTTTTGTGATTTAGTTCAGAGTTGGGTTCATTTTATAATCTAAAAACTAACATTCTGCTCTTGCAAAATGTGCAAAATTATGTGATTATGTAAGAATTTAGAGCAGGTACCGTGCATCTATTATCTACTTCATCTAACAATATCATTACATCTTAAATATTGGAATGTTATTTACAGAATTAAAAAAAATGATCTATTACTGATTTGAAATCAACTGTGCATGCTGATTTACTAAAATATTTTAATTAGGTACTTACCAAATATTAGATTTTTAATAAAATAGTTTGTTTAATAAAATACAAAGTTTTATTTCACAAATATGGAAGGAAACCACTTATATAGTCATTAAAGGGTAAATCAAATCTACATATCAAAATTGATTATTCCACATAATGGAAAACAATGGAAAATGAGCTAGAGAACTTTATGCAGCTATACACATGTGGAATGAAGGTATTAAGTATAAGGTCTTTATTAATTAGAAGGTTTAAAAAGTGAACAATAAAATTATATGATATAATACATGCAAACATTAATTTTTATCATTAAATATGAAAATATACATGAGATTTAAATGATTAAAAATAAAGAGGGTTTATTAGCTCTTAATTTCCAAATAAAAGGGAACTTGAAAAGTATACAATAGAAAACAAATTTTGATAAAGTTCTACCATAGAAAAGGAATGGTTGTTATGCATTCTGTTCTGTAACATACTTGTTTTTTATATGAATTATCTTATCTATGTTGGGTAAATAAGAGAATGATATTAGTAAGAGCATGCTTGTAAACATGCAATTTTCCCCAGCACATTAATGTTTTGCAGCAATTGTTAAAAACACTGAACATCCCACAGAAGCACCTTTCTTTGGTGAATCAGTGGATAGCTGATAATCTTTGAACTGCTAAACCCTCCAATAATAGTAAGTTATTTTAGGATTGTTCACATATAGAAGACAAGCTTAAGTGCATATTGCCCTTAACAAAAATGGCTACTCCTGGAATGTATTCATTAACTTTGATGAAGTTTTTCCCTATTTGAAAAAAAAAAAATGTCTTCTGGAATCCTCATGGGAAACACAATTTTCATGATTTAAATGTACAAAAGATTGTCATTTCAGGTGCAAATTCCAGAGGAGATTTAACTATAATAATACCTATATTGGAATTATTATTGTTTTTAAGTCTCTGATTATAAGGTACTCAGGTTTTGAGTGATTGGAAATAACTCTATTATTCTCATAGTCCTATTATTTTTAGTGTATGATTTTTGCACAAGAGGGTTTGCAGGAACCCAGATATACCAAAAACTCCTGTTTAATTGTCATATGTTTATAATTGTCATATGTCTTAAATTACTAATAGATGAAGGTAAGATGAAGAGTTAAAAAATATCCACAATGTCAAAACATATATATTCCAAGAAATATATACAAATTTTAAAGTTTACTACTAATTTAATAGCAAGTACATAATAAAAATTGTCATGGACTTCTTAGCATGTAAGCAAAACAGAAAAATTGTTCTTTCTTTAAACTGTAATATTCTAGCCCACTAAGTAAATTGTAAATTTTTCAAGTAGGTAACTGTATGTTTTCTTTCTTTCTTTTTTTTTTTTTTTTTTTAATTTTTTTTCAACGTTTATTTATTTTTGGGACAGAGAGAGACAGAGCATGAACGGGGGAGGGGCAGAGAGAGAGGGAGACACAGAATCGGAAACAGGCTCCAGGCTCTGAGCCATCAGCCCAGAGCCTGACGCGGGGCTCGAACTCCCGGACCGCGAGATCGTGACCTGGCTGAAGTCGGACGCTTAACCGACTGCGCCACCCAGGCGCCCCTGTTTTCTTTCTTTCTTATCCCAGGATGTTTTTCTCTCATTCTATACATGAAGTATTCAGTAGCTGCTTATTGTTGTTAGATCGAGTTTCAGTTCACTTACTATGAAAGAATATAGGGGCGCCTGAGTGGCTCAGTTGATTAAGCGTCAGACTTCAGCTCTGGTCATGACCTCACCTCTTGTGAGTTCAAGCCCCACATCAGGCTCTGTGGTCAGCTACCGATTCTGTGTCTGCCTCTGTCTCTGCCCCTCCCCTGCTCACACTCTGTCTCTCTCTCTCTCTCTTTCTCTCTCTCAAAAATAAACGTTAAAAATTTTTAAAAAATGAAAGAATATATTAAATTTTATGGAAAGTTATACAATAATAGCAATTATATTTATACTTAGTCTATAACCCAATAATCCCATCCCTATGGATTTTCCTTAGAAAAAAGGTTACCAGAATTAAGGGTACATATAAAATATGTATTTTTAAATCACTTACAAATACATTCAAATATGTGATAATAATTAAAATGTTTAGTAAGTAAATACATATCAAATGAACAAAATATGTTAAAAAGTAATTAATAACATACGGAAACACTTTTATAAAATAATATCAAGGTGGAAGATATATCAAAAGGTATCATGATGGTAAATGGTGGTGTTTGCCGTTTTGAAAAAAATACCAAGGTAATATGCAAAAATTAACATATGTTTTATATTGTAGAATTATTTTAATTTATTCCACATTTTTATTTTTATTACATATTTTGAATAATTTACAAATGAAATGCCAAAATACTTTTAAGTTGCAAAGTTGACATTTGTTATCTCTGGTAAGTGCTAGTTTGTTTTTTAAAAGATTTTTTAGGGGCGACTCGGCGGCTCAGTCAGGTAAGCAAGTGACTTCAGCTCAGGTCATGATCTCATGGCTGGCCCCGCATCAGACTCTGCTGACAACTCAGAGCCTGGAGGATGCTTGGGGTTCTGTGTCTCCCTCTCTCTGTGTCCCTCCCCCACTGGCACTCGCACTGTTTCTCTCTCTTTCTCAAAATAAATAAAACATTAATTTTTTTAATAAAAAAATAAAAGATTTTTTAAATACAAAATAAAAAATGTAACAAACTCTATTTGACATTATGCTAGCTACTTGAGAGGTAACCAAATAAATACAGATCTAGATAGATACAGAGAGATAATTCTGTGTAAGTATTGTGTTTTTAATTCTCTCCAGTTACATACTCTATAAATGTTGATAATCTGTATCTATTACATATGATGATAGTTATCAATATAGATAATGTTCTTATGAGTTTTGGGTTTTTTCTGCATTTTCATGAATAATTTATAAGGTATATGACTAAAGGCTTAAATATTATAACAATGTACTATGTGAATCAATGTCTTAAATGAGGACTTTTAGTTTATAATTAAGCATTATAATTATTTCCTCATATTTGATATTTTGGAAATTCCATTTTTTTTAATTTTTTTTTTTCAACGTTTATTTATTTTTGGGACAGAGAGAGACAGAGCATGAACGGGGGAGGGGCAGAGAGAGAGGGAGACACAGAATCGGAAACAGGCTCCAGGCTCTGAGCCATCAGCCCAGAGCCTGACGCGGAGCTCGAACTCACGGACCGCGAGATCGTGACCTGGCTGAAGTCGGACGCTTAACCGACTGCGCCACCCAGGCGCCCCGGAAATTCCATTTTTTAAACATTTACTTATCTATTACCTTATGTTGTTGAAATAATTTTAACAATTCTTCATCATTTATCTTCATTCATTGTATCAAGCATATAAATATATAATTTTTATATACTACTGTTAAATTATATCTCTGTAAATTGTCCTCTTACTTTTTAGTAACATTTCAGTTTTTATATTAATTTAAATTCTGTTTTGTTTGACATTAACATAGTTATACTAGCTTTATTTTGGCTGATATATTGTACAGTGTATATTTTTTCATTATTTTATTTTCCACCTTTTTTTTAATTTTTTTTAAAGTTTATTTATTTTTGAGACAGAGAGAGACAGAGCATGAACGGGGGAGGGTCAGAGAGAGGGAGACACAGAATCTGAAGTGGGCTTCAGGCTCTGAGCTGTCAGCACAGAGCCCGACGCGGGGCTCGAACTCACTGACCGCGAGATCATGACCTGAGCCGAAGTCGGACGCTTAACCGACTGAGCCACCCAGGCACCTCTATTTTCCACCTTTTTGAAGCTGTATATATCACTTATGTTTCTTATAAGCAGTTTATATTTCAGATTGCCTTATTTTGATTATTCATTTCCTACTTTTTAGAAAAATTTATGACAGCTGTCATTCTTCCACTCCTCAGTGGTTATCCTAGAAATTACAATATACATACTTGATTTACCAAAAGTTGACATTTTACTTCTCCCTGGCCAATGCAAATGCCTTAGAATGTATTAACTACTCATTCCCCTCACAGTTTATATCTTCTTATTGCTTTATTATACATGTACACACATATTCAGAATAAGATATCATATTTTTTTGTTTTATATACCCATGTACTCAGGTTCATCTACATATTTATATTTTACATTCTTTTTCATTTCTATCTTCATTTTCAAACTTGAATCTGTTGTCATTTTTTTTTTCTGCCTGTAAGAGACACTTCAGAGTGTCTGCTGATCAAACATTCATTTAATTTATACTTGAAGGGTACTTTCAAGTAGCTATAAATTTCTAAGTTGGCATATGTTCATATGTCGTGAGTGACCATGTGTCTCTAGTTTAGGAGTTTAACCAGATTCTCTCTATGTCTCTCTGTGTCTCTTTGTGTCCGTGTTTCTCTCTCACTTAATCTCTCTCTTTCCCTCTCCTTTTTTGGAAAGCTCTAGACCCCATGTTTTATTTCCCCTAAATTTAAAAGCTATAAAATCCCCAGGTAATTTCTCATTTTCTCAGCCTCCCAAATTTCCAGAATTGGCAGATGCTGTTACAGAAAAAGAGACCCCAAATGCTAGACTCACAGCTCTAGTTGTATTTTTCGCCCGTTTTTGTAGCTGTTGTCCCTGTAATTTACACTGCTTTGTTTTGTTCTCAGATGTCCTCAGTAGATGATTATTACTTTTTACTCAGCTTTTCTAGCTGTTTTCTGTGGAAGCATTAGTCTGAATTACCTACTCTTCCTTTGTGGAAAGAAATCATTTGCTACGTGCAATATTACCTTAGTGAAATCCAGCCATCTTGCTGAATGTAAATGGGGTCCATTTTCACCATATAGTTTCCCACTGCTTATTTTTCAGTAGTGGCAAAAAGCTTTTAAAGGTTTTGCTATTGCAAATAGTGTTACTCTAAATATTTTTGTGGATGTCCACTAGTGCACACAGACAAGAATTGTGTTTATATATAAAGCTTATTCTGGGTCTGCATGGTTCTTCCCTCCAGAACGGCTTTGCTTCAGCTATTTCTAATAGCCAGAATGTGCTCAAAACTAAGAGCCATTATAGGACTCAGATGGGAATTTGAAGCTCAGATTCTCCACATTAGTGTTCCAAACTTTAAAATCTTCTAGCAGTGCTCCATGTCTCAAGGAAGAACAGTGCCTTTGGATTCCTGCAGTTCCAAAATGTTCACCTTTACTTTGACCCTCTGCTGCTCTGACTCCCCACCACTTAAGTCTCCTTTTCCTAGTTTCTCAGGCCCAGGGATTTATGAACCATTCCCAGCTTGCACCTGCTTTTGCTTCTAGCCACAGGAAACTACCCCTTGATCACAAAGGTCTGACTCAGACCCCCGAGGGCATAGTTCATGTTTGTTTACTTGTTCATTTGTTTGTTTGTAGGGTAGTCCTCAGAGACCTCTGTTACCTTCATTATGACTTGAAAATGATGTCCAGTTGAGGTCTGGTTGTTGTGGAGTGGGATAATTCCTTACACTTCCCGTTCTATCATAATACTCCAAAGAACTCTTACAATTAAATACACATAATCCTTACAAAGATCTGTTATATATATGAATTATTATTTTATCTACTGCTCATCTCTTAATTCTGGAGCACATACAGTTCAGTGTTTAGGTCTAGGTCATACAGCTGATAAATGGAGAAACTGTTTTTCAAACCTGGTTCTTCTCATGCCTATAATCTGCTCATTCCACTTCATAAATGCTGTGGTTCCAAAATAATTCTCACATATTAAATTCTTCAACTATAATTTTTAAAAATGAGCTCTACCGTAGAGGTCAATAAACTCAATGCCTTAGGATTACTGATTGAATTGATAGGGAAAGTTAGCAAACAGAAAAGAGGAAATTTCAATATCATCCTATTTCATTCTTTATTGACTTTGTAACTCTGATAAATCCTAATATCTCAAGGCCTTTAATTATTTCATTGATTGGTTTCAAAATTATGTCTATTGTAACATTTGAATCACTTAATAGATATGAATTGTCTCAGCAAACCTCGAGAAACTGGATGAATGAACTGAACTACTGATGTTGGCTTACTCAGCATATTTTAGTTGAAAGGCCATCCTGCAAATAGGTGTGTGCACTTATATATGTATATGGTATATTTTATTTAAAAAGGAAATATACGCCATCTTACAATTGTCTTTTTTTCTGGTCAAGCATGCTTTGAGTCCCTCTGTGGAAACTTGTTTTACACCCATTCTAAGTGCATAATAAAGCATTACTTTGTCATACATAAGATCAATGTACTAATTATATCAAATTTATTAATATCTGACATATATATTATTCTAAAAGCTTTGCCTATTGAAGGAAAGTCTAGTCTTTCCTTTTTTAAAATGTAAAAAGTTTCTATCTGCAATCAAAACCACTGTCTGCTTCAGCAACAAAAATCCAGAATTCTGAACATGGAATATTTATGAAGAAACACATTATGATTAAACGACACATTCTTTCTCTATATAATGCTCCCTGTGCATCTATTACTATTAAAGCCCTGTATAGACTGGGAGTTCAGGAGCACAGCAGAGAGTGAGGTGCCCCCATGGTGCTTCAACCAACCCTCATCATTAATTATATACTCTAAGTGGCACATTAGGAATCTTAGGAAGTGTCTTTGCTACACAGGCCAAAAGGATGATTGGAAAGATAAAATGCAAGATGAGAAATCACTGCTACCCCATGAAGTCAAATGATAAGAACATTGTGATTGACTGTGTGCAAGGCCACTGGTAAATTGAGAAAAATCAAGACTGACAGAAAACACTGGGGTTGGCAATCAGTAAGTCACATTTTGTTACATGCGCAAGCATCAGAATATATTTTATGAAATATATAGCAAGAAAAAAAAAGGAAGAAAGAAAAAGAAAAAATATCAAGAGGCATGGTTGGAAGGAAAAAATATTTCAAATGTGTTTTGGAGTTGAGCTTCCTATAGTTTGAAAAAATAAGTGGAAAATATATTAAAGTCTACAACAGAACAATTGTTAATGATTGTAATAAAAAATATCAAGGTCAATAACCTCAGATAACATTATATGAATCTCAGATAACATTATATGAAATTAATCTGAATCTTCAACTCAGTTTTGAAGAGTGAAATTGGCACCAGATTTTAAAAATAAAATTAATAATTAAGATTTTTTAAAAAGATAGAGTAAAAGTAATAATAAATCACGAGTATATCTTTTAAGCATTTTTAAATATGAAATTTATTGTCAGATTGGTTTCCATACAACACCCAGTGCTTATCCCAACAGGTGCCCTCCTCAATGCCCACCACCTATCCTCCCCTCCCTCTCAACCCCCATCAACCCTCAGTTTATTCTCAGGTTTTAAGAGTCTCTTATGGTTTGGCTCCCTCCCTTTCTTTTTCTTTTTTCCTTCCCCTCCCCCATGGTCTTCTGTTAAGTTTCTCAGGATCCACATAAGAGTGAAAACATACGGAATCTGGCCTTCTCTGTATGACTTATTTCACTTAGCATAACACTCTCCAGTTCCATCCACGTTGCTACAAAAGGCCATATTTTATTCTTTCTCATTTCCAAGTAGTATTCCATTGTGTATAAGCATTTTTTTTTCAACTTTTTTTTTTTTTTTTTAATTTTTGGGACAGAGAGAGACAGAGCATGAACGGGGAAGGGGCAGAGAGAGAGGGAGACACAGAATCGGAAACAGGCTCCAGGCTCTGAGCCATCAGCCCAGAGCCCGACGCGGGGCTCGAACTCGCGGACCGCGAGATCGTGACCTGGCTGAAGTCGGACGCTTAACCGACTGCGCCACCCAGGCGCCCCTATAAGCATTTTTTTAAAGTTTATTTATTTTGAGAGAGAACAAGTGCGTGTGTGAGCAGAGGAGGGGCAGAAAGAAGGAGAGAGAGAATCCTAAGCAGGCTCCGTGCTGTCAGCGCAGAACTTGATGCAGGCCTCCATCTCATGAACCTTGAGATCATGACCTGAGCCAAGATCAGGATTCAGATGCATAACCAACTGAGCCACCCAGGTACTCCACAAGTATATCTTTTAAAAATACTGTGATTCTAAATAGCTTTATAGAAAACTTTTCAGATGTAGAACCCTATAGTTTGAAATAACAGAAAATTGTTTAAACTCTGAAATATCTATAGAAACCTTTTTGTTCCAAAAAAAATTTCATAGATGTGTAGATCAAATAAATGTCAAGTATCATTTCACATTTATATGAAATAGAGAAATAATTTATGTTAGAATCATTCAACATCCTGAAGTCATATTAATGGGTGTTCCATATTTGTCTGCCAAACAAATTTTGGTATTTCTCATAATTGCAATTGTTCTTAATAGCTTTTAGACTTACATGAACTGTAAGTCCCCTTGTACTTCCCAAAGAATAATATTTCTAAGTCATCCATTCATTCATTTATTCATAACCAATACCATCTTCTTGCTCTCCTACTCATACAACAGTGAGTAGGCACTGTTCCATATTCTCAAAGATCTCAGATTTTAGTGAATGAGAAAGGAACATCAACAGTAAAATGGGTACCATTAGAAACAGAGAAATTAAAGGTAAAAACAATGCATGTCATTGGGTGACCTAGTCTGAGAAGAATTTATAAAAGTCTTAATGTATGTAGAAGTGAGCTGTTTAAAGTGGCATCAAAATCATAAAATATTTGGGGATAAATTTAACAACAGATTAATATGAAGCTATAGAAATCAAGACAGCTTTGTATTGGTTTAAAGACAGATATAGAGGGGTGCCTGGGTGGCTCAGTCAGTTGAACGTCCGACTTCAGCTCAGGTCATGATCTCGTGTTTTGTGGGTTCAAGCCCCACATCAGGCTCAGTGCTGTCAACTCAGAGCCTGGAGTCTGCTTCAGATTCTGCGCCTCCCTCTCTCTCTGACCCTCCCCCACTTACACTCTGTGTCTCCCTCTCTCTCAAAAGTAAATAAACCTTAAAAAAATAAAAAAAATAATAATCCAATGAAATGTTATGCTGCCATAAGAAATTAATTATTACAAAGAATATTTCAAAACATGAGAAGACACCCTTGATATAGTGTTACATAAAATAAGCATGATAAAATATTAGGTTAAACGTTTTTAAATCTTTGAGGTATGAGAAAGAGGGAAAAAAAACACAAAATGTAAAAAGAGTCAAATGCATTAATTCGAGAAGTCAAATGCATTGATTCAACAAGTTAATTCTGTGCTGTGTCACATGCAAGACACTATACTAGGTTTTAGGTACACAGAATAAAAAGGTATTTCCTATTATTCTAAACTGACAATTCACATTTAATTACCTTTCAGAAAAAGTAAATTTTAAGTCTCCGTTTTTATTCTGTATTTATTATATTTGTAAGATTAATATTCCAGAATTGTAGTGTTACCTAAACAGATGGCTGTTTAAATTGTCAAATTATAATAAAAATTAAACCCTTAACAATTTAGTGGGCAAAGCAACAGTTCAAGAAGAACTCAGAGAGGCGCCTGAGTGGCTCAGTTGGCTTAGCGTCAGACTTGGGTTCAGGTTATGATCTCACAATTCATGAGTTCGATCCCCTTGTGGGCTCACTGCTGTCAGCACAGAGCCAGATTCAGATCCTCTGTCTCCCGTCTCTCTGCCCCTCCACCACTCAGGCTCACTCTCTCGCTGTCAAAGATAAACAAACACACAAACTCAGAACAGGATAACCAGACCAGAAAGTCTGGTAACAAGATTCTTTGCACGGGCACCTGGGTGGCTCAGTCTATTAAACATGGGACTCTTGATCTCATCTCAGGTCATGATCTCATGCAGTTTGTGGGTTCAAGCCCCATGTTAGGCTCTGTACTGACAGCACAGAGCCTGCTGGGAGTTCTGTCTCTCCCTCTCTCTGTGCCTCCCCTTCTCACTCTCTCTCTGTCTCTCTCTCAAAATAAATAAACTTAAAAAAAAAGATTCTATGCAGATATACATATTGAACTCAATAAAAATATGAGTTTCCAAAATGGATAAAAATTAGGAATGATTTTTCATGCTACAAAAAATGTATTATCCAATTTACAAAGAAATCATTATAAGTCATAGCTGACTCACCTAGAACATTGAAGTATTTTTTTTCTGAACCATTAAGAATACAATCTTCTTTACTCCCCATAACAGCCCTGAGTACATGGTATTGTTTCATTTTACATATGATGAAACAGAAACTAAAAGATCCAAGAAACATGCCCAGTGTCCCATAGCTAGGGAGTGGTGGAAGAAATTTCACTTTGCAATGCTCATGACCTTAACAAAGTTGAGATTGAAAATTCAAGATAATTGACTCACCATAGAAAAGCCAAGGAGGAAATGGGATAGAAGCTAAGTTTCACCAATATTTTTCTTATCCTTCACAACACCACTTTCTCGTCTCTCTGCCCCACACTACACACCTGTAAAGAAAAATCATGGGAGATGTTATTTTCCTTTTCCATGCTTTTCCATTAAAAAAAAAATACATACAGGCGTGCCTGGGTGGCTCGGTTGGTTGAGGGTCACATCAGGCTTCTGCTCAGTTCATGATCTTGTGGTTCACGGGTTCAAGCCCCATGTCTGGCTCTTTGCTGACATCTCAGAGCCTGGAGCCTGCTTCAGATTCTGTGTCCCCTGTCTCTCTATCCTTCCGAAATTTTCCCTCTCTCTCTCTAAAAAAACATTAAAAATTTAAAAAACTACAATTGTTTTATTGAATTTATTTAACTCAGTAATTAAATCCATACCATTAATCCTTTAAAAGTGTACAGTTCAGTGTTTTGTTTATTTATTTGTTTTTGAGAGAGAGAGAGAGGGTGCAAGTGAACAAGGGGCAAAGAGAGAGAGAGAGCAGCAGTCTCACCCGAAGCAGGGTTCTGGTGCTCACCCGATGTGAGACTCAAACTCAAAAACCATGAGATCATGACCTGAGCCAAAGTCAGATGTTTAATGACTAAGCCACCTACGTGCCCTATAATTCAGCGTTTTAAGTACACTTAGAGTTGTACAAACATCACTAATTTAAAAAATGTTTCCTCATTCCAAAAAGAAAACTTAATGCCCATTAGTAGGCACACTTACTCCCCTCTTCCATCAAACGTCAGGTGAACACCAATCTACTTTGCATCTCTATGAATTTGCCAATTCTAGGTATTTCATGAAAATGGAATCACATAGTATGCATCTTTTGTGGTGGGCCCCACTTCACACAGCATTATGTTTTCATGATTCTGCCATTCATTTTATTGCCAAATAATATCCTTTTTATTTTTGGAAGGAGAGAGGATCAGATGTGCAATTATATGCCAATTCATGGGTTTTAGCCAATGGTTTGGCTGGATGGTTAGGGACATGGAAAAACATAATTCGAAAATTGGTGACAAGGAAACTTGGAGAAGAGTTTTTGTATAGATGCCTCTGAATGGGCAAAAAATGTGAAGTTATTTGTGTGCTGTGTGAATGTTCATCAATGGCTGATCTCAACAAGGGAGGATTTTAACAAAGTAACAGAATGATGACCTGTTTTGTGGTTACGAGGCAACCTCTTTCCCCATCACCCCGTGCAATTGCCCGGTTGGCTCACATAAGAAGTGGCCATGTTGGCAGCTCAGCAACATGGACTTCCACTCACCAAAGTCAACCTGACAATGGCTGTGACTGAATGTCCAATATACAAGCAAGAGACATCAGCACTGAGTTTCACATATGGCACCATTTCCCAGGTTGATCAGCCAGCTACCTGGTAGCATGTTGATTACATTGGACTGCTTCCATATTAGAAGGGAAGCATTTTGATCTTATTCAAGTAGACAGTCTGGATATAGATTTGCCCTCCTTGCACCAATATTTCTTCCAAAAATATCATCTAAGGACTTACGGAATTCCTTACCCACCATCATGGCATTCCACATAGCATTGCTTCTCATCAAGTAACTAATTTCACAGCAAATAAATTGAGGTTCATGGAATTCAATGGTCTTACCATGTTCTCTAGCATTTTTAAGCAGATGGTTTGCTAGAATGGCCTTTTGAAGACTCAATTATAGCACCGGTTAGGTGGCAGTAACTTGCAGGTTTGAGGCCAAGTTCCCCAGAAGGCTTCATATGCTCTGGATCGGTTTCCAATATTTGGTACTGGTTCTTCCGCAGTCAGGATTCATGAGCAAGGAATGACAGGCTATTTCTCCCTGAAGACTTCCTGTGACTCTTAATCAATTCTTTACCTGGTCATTCAGCCCTGTAGTCTATGTGTTCTTTTCCCCATCACACTGAACCATCTGATGCATTCACTAATTGGCTTTAATAGCTATGTAATCTGTCACTTCAAATGTCATGTTGGAATGCTGGGGCACCTTCTGTCTTGGGAACCATACCTGATCATCAATTTTGTTCTGATGTACTGAAATGCTAGTGATAATGTGTTTTGAAAGCCATCCTCTTTTCTGAGTCTAAAATGAAAAAAAAAATATATATATATATATGAAAGAAAAAGAATGGAAATAAAGAAAGAAAAATAAAAAGAGGAATGGGGGATGAGAGAGGGAGAGCACAAAGAAATGAAGGAAGAAGTGAAGGATGGAAGGAAGGAAACAAAGCCTCTGTTCTCGGCTTTCTCCTTATATAGAGCAGGTTTTCCTCCTTGAGTAGGAGTTAGGTGCCCAGGAATTAGAGCCAGAGTCAGGTGGTCTTGTTTAACCCTATCTCTCACTGCCTGTTTTATTTACTTTAATGATTTTCTTATTCTAGGGTTTGGGCTTTTTCCTCCTTCTTGGGTATTCAAGAGCTTCCACATACCCTATTTCTCTCCAACTCAAGGAGTATTTGCCACTCCTTCCTTTGAACTATGCAGGAATTGTTTTTGAAGTGCATCATTTATCAAGGTCAATAATAAAATACACAAAGTTCCAGGCATTATTATCACTCTTCTATAAATTGTATCACAAAATACCTCTGCAGATTTTGACTCTATGTCTTATAGCTGCACTTCCAAAACTCCCTTTTTTTCCCACTAGTGCTTGTCCAATATGTCAGCATCATATTGAGATATTGAGAAGATAAAGCAATATTAATTTTACATGCAAAAATCCTGATATCCATAAAATTAATATGAATAATATCTTTATTAGAAGCAACTTCTGTATTCATTTTTAATGTTTAATTGAACAGTTATCAAGGTAATGTTTATTCAGATTTTAATCATCACACATATGGTCTCTAACTTTTTCATTTTTATATATTTGTGTATTGTTCAACCTATCATGAAGCATGCTGTTAATTTTATATAATTATGAAATGTAATTCTCAAAATGATATAAACGTATATAATAACATATTTAATACAGTGTTTTATGTAGTTACACTTGATTATATATATATATATAACATAGAATTTTCAGTTTATATAACTTTTGTAGCTTTCCTTTTTGTATTATAAATTACATTATTCTTGATCATTAAATGATTTTGATAAATCATTTGGATTTCACATTTTCATGTTTTCTCACTTAAAATCTTTTTTAAAGATAATTCACTCAGAATCTTTAGAAAAATTATTTTAATTTTGCTTCCTTCTCAATTTAAAATGACAGCATTTTCTAATAAAAAATTTGAAGAGTAATAATAGTAATTGAAAATTTGAAGTCAAAATTTAAAACCATAGACAGAAATCTTTAAGATTACTTCCAAATTTGATCATGTACAATTGAGAATTTTAATTTTTTATGGTATTTTCTACTTGTAATTTAATGGTAATGTAATATTATGCACCAAAATTTGAGATTTATGCCTTTAAGTATTATATAATACTTGGGAGAAAAATGTAAATAATACGTTACTGAATAAATGTATATGATATATAAATACCTAAAACTAGAGTATGAATTTGCTTTTAAAAGTTTACAGCATTATATATTTTCAGAAACCTGAAGGGGAATATGCATATTTCTTTAAACAAATGGTAACGCAATCTTCCTATCCCCAGGGCAGATGTGAAGACACATAATTTATATATTCAAAATGCCTGATCCTAAAGAAAATGAATAAAGGAAAAGTCCCTTTGTAAAACAGATTGGTGAGGAATTTAAACTGTATCTTGCCTCAGATCTTTTACAAAGGATATATATTAACAGGAAAGGAAATACAGGAATCTATGAGGATGATGGAGAAGGAAATATAAGGAGCCTGAGTGAACATATTACTGTATCAGGTCTATTAACACTATAAATAATATTGAAAATATTTAAGGAATTAGTAATTAGAGTTACTTCAAACTTCATCATTTTAATTAGTTCAGTAAGAGGTTAATGTTTACTTGACCAAAACTTATCTCCTAGAAGCTGACCTACCAGAGACGAAACTGGCTCAGGCAGAGCCCCATAGAAAGCTGTCACAGTAAAGTGGTTATGCAATTGCTTTTGGTCAAGAACAAGACTTGATCCTGCCAATGAAAGGTTTGTGCTTTTCCGTGCACAAATATTGGACTGGCAGGATAGGACTGGGTCCAAAATTCTGCTGTTATGTTGCTATTGTGTCTTGACCCTGATCTAATTAAGAGGGGGTACTTTAGGGGCGCCTGGGTGGCTCAGTTGGTTAAGCGTCCTACTTTGGCTCAGGTCATGATCTCATGGTTTGTGAGTTTGAGCCCCAAGATGGGCTCTGTGCTCACAGCTCAGAGCCTGCACCCTGCTTCAGGTTCTGGGTCTCCCTTTCTCTGTGCTCCCCCCTTGCTCATGCTCTGTCTTTCTCTCCTTCAAAAATAAATAAGCATTCAAAAAAAATTTAAGAGGGGGTACTTTATCACTCATTCAGTGTAAGAGATCCTGTGGCCCAAGGATCAGCATCCCTTTCCTGGAGTGTGATGTTGTGCCTTGCTAGATTTCTGGATATGTACTAGAATATCAGGGACCTGTACACCTGCTACCACTGCTAACCCTGTGTGTTTTCCCAATGATCACACTTTCAACAGTCTGGGCATTTGTGCACTTGTCCATTTGCTCTCATTTGTGGTACAGTCAGCTCCATAGTCAAATTTAGGAATAAGCTGTGTTATGTTCTTTGAGAAAATAAGAGCTTTGTTTTATTTTGTTTTAGATTACTTTGGTCACTTAGAATTGCCAATACAGGAATATTGTATTGTGTCTTGCTATTCCTTTTCTTCTCAGTATTTATAGATATTTGTAAGGCATTTAATTCTCATTTCACAACAAACTATCTTCATAAAAAATAAGGAAAGAAGCTGACAAGATTATTTGATGATATTACACTTTACCATGGGTACACTGGTCTACTCTTAGAATGTCATAACCTAATGGAAGTTAACTCAATTATAGATTTACATGGAGTTGAAAACCTAATTCATTTTCTTATACAATAATTAGTGATTGCTATCTGCAACATGCCTATATAGCTACAAATGTTGTTTAGGCCTACGGTAGGGATTTTGCTTAGTCAAAGTTGTCAAAGGCTCACCGGAGAATGACACCTAATTTGTGATATGACCGTTGAGTAGAAATCAAGCAAGTATAGATGAAAAGGCATCTTATTCTGGGTAAACAAAAGCAAGCATAAAGGACCTAAAGCATGTGGGGGCATGACAGAAGAAAATGAAATAAAAGTAGTGTTTTGCTCAAAGAAGATAAAGAAGAGTTTTGTACACCCTGCAGCAGGAGAATTTGGTTGGGGCCAGGTCATGTGGCTTGTAGACCAAACTGGTGAACTGCGAATTGATCCTAAGAGCATTTTAAGGGCAAAGAATCATAATTTGGAGAACGACACAGTTATATGAGTTTCGACAATATATCTCTGACTATGTTATAGAGAATTCAGATTAGATGCGGTTAGGAGGTGTTTTCAGTAGTTCAGATGAGACACAATGATATCTTGGGTAAAGGTTGTGGTAGTACAGTCAAAAATAGTTGATCAGAACAGAGTTGTTACAGTGTTGCATGTACTTGCTGATGATTGAATATGGAAGTGTAAGTAAGTAATTCAAGAATGACTTACACACTTGGATGGTGGTACAGTTCACTGAAATTGGGAACAGTGGGAAAAGAATAGGGTTTAAGGAAAAAGATGGTGAGATCAGTTTTGAGTTTATTGATTTGGAATGCTTTGTGACATTCTTCTAATAGGAGATATTTTATGGTCAGTTATACACATCAATCAGAAGCCAGGCAGAGAAGTCTGGAATGGTAGTACACATGTTCCATTTAATTGCAAATAGGTTTCCCATAAATAGGTGATAGAAACAACTGTGGATCATTTAAGCAGATGTGTGTGTGTTTATTGGAAAGATTTTTATTAGACAAGGGTTTTCTAATATGACCACAGAACCAGGCTCAGAAAACAATTAAGAGCAAAGAATGCAAGGTGGCTAAATCCAAGCAAAAAAATCCCCGAGCCCATCTGGTGAGAACACTGATACCCCCATCTCATACACCTCCTACCCCTTTGTGCCACAGGATATTGGATATTGCAAGCACCGCTGTTGCTACTGGGACTGCAAACGAGAAGCTGCTGTTGTGCCTGCTGCTAACGTGAAAATGAGTCCTTTAACGTTTGTGATGATTTGTCTTCCTAGTTGGAGACTCAAATTGCTAGGCATGTGCACCTGATTATCCAACCTAGAACATATGCCTGTGCTGGAAATGTGCATCTCTGTAGCTTCTCTGCAGCCCAACTGGTCTCATTCACTGCAGAGTCCTTCGCTCATAGCAATGGGTTTCAGACAATGAGCAAGCAACATTGTGACAAATGTCCAGGCCAGTCCAGGCATTATACTGACTATGTAATGGATTTAAGGATTTCTTAAGGAGAGAATACAGTTGAGAAAATGAAAATGCTTCCATGTAGAAGTTCATCTATATAATAATTATTCTTCTATGGCCAAACATGTCTCAGAAAGATTTCAGTGTGACAATCCTTAATTTTTGTCCCTATACATCCTTGTGTATTTGTTTGATTGACTTAATAACCTGAGTTTACCCTTCCGTGATTGCTTTCATGCTGGAGTATAATAAGGAATTATGTATAACAAGCAGTTTATCTCAGGAGTCCTTTCTTTTAATGATACTCTGCAAGTGAGCATTTTCACCTCTAGTAAGGCAGAAAGAAAGTGGTGAATATTGCTGGGCCAGACTGATGGTTAAAAATAATCAAAGACTGTGACTTTAAAGATGAATTAGTATTGAGGCAACTTATTATTTTTTAGCACAGTCTATCTACTATGGACTGAATTGGATCCCTTCCCCCCCACCACCAATTCAGCTATCGAAGCCGTAACAACCCCTTCCCTCCATGTGACTGCTTTGGACATAGGTCTTTAAAGAGGTAGTCTAGGCTAATGATGTCATGAAGATGATGTCCTGATACAATAGAACTGGTGCCCTTCTAAAAAGAGGAAGAAACCAAAGCTTTCTTTCCAAAATATGAGAACACAGTGAGAAGACAGCCATTTCTACAGGCAAGGAAGAGAGCTCTCAGGAGAAACCCAACATGCTGACACCTTGATCTTGGACTTCCCAGTTTCCAGAACTGTGAGAAAAACATTCCTGTTGTTTAAGCATCCCAGGCTATGGTGTTTTTTAACGGAGCCTGAGAAGACTAAAGCACTGTCTACCTTCTACTGATTTTGTACTCCCTGCTGTTTTAGGAAAAGATGAGAAGACTCGCATTTTCCAACTTTGACTGAATGATGGAGAGCTACAAAGATCAGTAGTTATAATACCATGATAATGTTTGAAGAATTCTCTATGAATCCATAGAATAAAAATGACCTGTATTAAACAAAACAAGTCATATTTACCTATACGTAAATATATTTTCTGAATTCTAATACAATAATGAATTGTATATATTATTATAAGTAAACCACCTATTTATATATTAGGCAGAATTTATTACTGAGAATATTTAATAAGAACTTTTTTATATAAGTATATGTTAATAGTGAAATCATTAAAATGTTTTAAAACCTGCTAATATCCATGTGTGGGACATGCATCATGATGAATATATTGAGTTTACATTATTTTATATTATATACATATTTATTTGCAAAAATATAATTGCCCTTTGACAAGTTATATATTTTTCTTATATTCATTTAAGACAATGGTGACTTTCAAAAATCTACTATTACTCAAGATTAGCAGCAAATACTGCATTATTTTCTAGAAGCAAATGAGATGTTTAATGGGCCTGTCAGAACAAATTAAGACCTTATCAAAGGAATTTAGCAATAATTGCTAAAATAATTTTTTACCAGAAATATACACATATCATATTATCTGTGACCAAAGCTTCTACCTTTCATTCTCAATGTCCTCTCTCAATATCCTCTCTTTATTTTAGCTAATATATTGCTTTGCTTTCTATGTCATTAAGCAAAAAATAATTAAATCTAGAAAAAAATTGACTATATGTATTCTTTTATTTAACTAAGAAGTCTTTAGGGCCTTTAATATTATCTATGTAAACAAGATTTACATTAAAATACTTTTTGTCTTGGCCCTAAGGAATATCATCAGTTGAGTCAGGACAGGATAGAAAATTAATTTAGGAGGGGTGCCTGGGTGGCTCAGTTGGCTAAGCAGTTGACTCTTGATTTCTGCTCATGATCTCAGGATCCCCTCCTAGGACTCAGCACTAACAGCCGGGACCCTTCTTAGGATTCACTCTTCCTCTCTCTCTGCCTCTTCCTCCACTCTCTCTCTCTCTTCTTCTCTCTCTAAAATTTGGGACGCCTGGGTGGCTCAGTTGGTTAGGCATCCAACTTTGGCTCAGGTCATGATCTCGCGGTCCGTGAGTTCCAGCCCTGCGTCGGGCTCTGTGCTGACAGCTCAGAGCCTGGAGCCTGCTTCGGATTCTGTGTCTCCCTCTCTCTCTGCCCCTCCCCCACTTGTGCTCTGTCTCTTTCTGTCTCTCAAAAATAAATAAATAAATAAATAAATAAATAAATAAACAAACTTGAAAAAAAGAAAATTAACTTAGGAGACTATAGCACATATGTACAAATTGATTTCAAATATAGTTCATGAAATATTATTAATGTACATTGAAGTTAATAATTTTTAGGAAAATTGCCTTACTTTAGAATTTTGAATAATTATTCTCTTTTACATCCTAGATTAAAAATAATTTTCCTGTAATTAATCTCAAATGTTTAATTATATGTATTAATGTGTTGGCCAATAGTATAGGTAACAAAGTGAACTGTTACATTAGTTCAATTACAATTCTTCCTAGAATTCAATTAGAATTCATCAAAAAGGAATAGTTAGATTGGACAATGTTTGTGGATTTTTCCTGAACTGAATATAGGGTTTGAGTATTAAAAGGAAGCTGCTGAAAAAACAAAATTTGTATGAGAAAGACAACATAAGATGATTACATTTCAAACTTCTTTTAAATGTATTTGCATGATAATTTTAATCAATCAAAAATATCCTATGACTCTATAAGATGTTTACAATAATCTTGCAACTAAAATTTAATTTTTGATAGTCATTATTTTGCCTTATTGTCCCCTTACTAACTTATGAAGGTCATCACCTTTTAACTATAGAAACTATATACAAATTGGTGGATATTTGCAATGAACTGTGGCTTCTTTGCATTTAACCTACACATTTTTAGGAGAATTTCAGCTTCAAACTTCTCTTCCTTTTTGCCTTTTTTTATAGCGCAGTACAGGTGTGTGACCTAGGTCCGAAAATTCAGACCCAATTTGAGATTCAATTTTTAAAGTAATAAAGAAACAGATGCTTGGTTGAATTAATATTCTGAAAAGAGTGGGAGTGGAGGCATCCAGATTTTGAAGGTGGAAACTGTCCTGGGTCAAATATTCAGCACTGCTATGACACATTCATTAGATAGCATACTGGAAAGTATCATAGAGAAGACCAAGAAAAAAATATTTACGATGAAAGAAAAACTCGCTATTACATGTAGATGGACTCAAACTCATCACTCCATGTTTCTCTTTCTCATAAAGGTTTTGCATAAGTCCACTCTTGGTCTAATACAATGGGGCAATATTTGTATATTTCTATTTAGGAGTTGTTTGCTATTCCTGACCCCTTCTCCCCACCAAGGAAAAAACAATGTTAATTAAAGTGTTGGGTGTTTAGTTTTTGTTTTCAGTCTCAACTGGCTTTATGGTATAAAACCAAGGTATTTTCTGTTTGCAAGAGGTAAACATTAAATATAATGATTTTTATAAACCTCCCTGTGAAAATGGGATGCCATTGGACTCATAGCAAATTTTTTTTTACTCTAGTAGAAAAATTTTAATCTAGAGAATTTTTACTCTGATATTTAGAGCACTAGATAAAGGGTAATTTTATTTATAAAGTTAACAAAAGTTCTTTTGGCCAAGGTGGAGAAGGAGAGGAAAGGGAGAGCCAGATGGAAGATGAGTATCAACAGAAATAATTAGAAATCTCAAAGACAGAGATTTCTGCTCCTTTCTTCTCCTAAAATTTTGGAAGACAACGTGCAGTGGGTGCTGTCCAAGGTATAGTAAAGCTTACATGTAGCATTTTAGAAAGAAAAGGAATCTGAAATAGTATCACTTTGTTTCTCAGGGACTGTGTGTGTAATGGAGAATATCCAAGTTTTCCAGAGGGAGATCATTCTGGACAGCTGCTTTCAGACCCAGTGAAGTCTGGGATTAAGATCACGTAAGTATAAAAAGGAAATTCCTCTCAATACGATGACTTAAGAAGGAACACGACTGAAAATTTTCTTCAAAGAAGTCAATGTGGCTGGAGGACAGTGACTACAGATATGGTCGTAATAGACTAGGGGATACAAGAAGGATTACAAGTTTTAGGATCTTGGGAGACATGCAATGATTTTCGTGTTTGTTCTAGATAAATAGGAAACCATTGCAAAATTTTTTAGCACAGAACTTGCATGAGAACTTTTATTTTAACAGGATTATAATATCTGCTGTGTTAAATACAGAAAAAAAAAGTCAGAGCAGAGTAAAGAAGATACTGTTGCAGTAAATCAGGTTAGAAATTATGGTGGCTTAGCTTAGAATGTTAGCAATAAAAGGGATGAGTAGTCAGAGGCTGGATTTATTTTGAAGGTAGGGTCAAGATGATTTGTTGATTATGCATGTCTGAGCTTTGAGAGAAAGAGAAGAGTTAAAGATTCCTTTAGTTTTTTTCCTGACTATATTCAAGGATAGCTTATCATTAAGTTGAGGAAGAATGTAGGTGGAACGGGTTTGAGAGGTGCTGGAGTACAGCAGATGAATTTTGAACATGTTAAAATTAGAATGGTTATTATACTTCCAAGATAAATTATTAAATAGTAATGTCTATAGCCTCTGGAAAGTCTACAAGGAATTACCCTGAAAATATAAATTTGGGAGTAATCAGTAGACAGATGATATTGCGTGCCGTGGAAATGAATGAGTTCTCCAGGAGATTGAGTGTAGATATAAAGAAGTTCAAGGACTGTCCCTTAGTGAATTTCCACTTCACAAGTTCATAAACTAGGGAATAAACTAGGGAATAAACTAGGGAAACTAACTGAGAGGCAGCGACCAGAGACGTAGAAATAAGATCAATTACTGTTCTGTGCTGGAAGCAAATATAGAAACCTTTCCAAGGAGGAGTAATGTGAAAAATGCTGTTGATTAGTCAAAGAAGATTCAGACCAAGAATTGACCATTAAGTTAGACATCCCCTGTGTTTCATCTATTCATCCTATTTTTTTTCCTATTTTTTTTTCATTCCCACCAACAAAACACAACCACTGATCAAACACTAATCTTTTTAGTCTCTTTATAACTTTATCTTTTCCAGAATGTCATAAAGTTCAAATCATACAGCGGATAGACTTTCAGATTGGCTTCTTTCACGAAGTTGTATGTCTTTTTTGTGTTAGTACACTATTTAAATCAATTAATAATATGATGTGGCATGGATGCACAACCGTTTGTTTATCCATCTACCTTTTGAAAGATAACTTTGTTGCTTTCAGTTGGGGCAAGTAAGAATAAAGCTACAGGTATTTCTCTAGGTATACATTTTTTTTTTAAAAATTTTTTTTTTTTCAACGTTTATTTATTTTTGGGACAGAGAGAGACAGAGCATGAACGGGGGAGGGGCAGAGAGAGAGGGAGACACAGAACCAGAAACAGGCTCCAGGCTCTGAGCCATCAGCCCAGAGCCCGACGCGGGGCTCGAACTCACGGACCGCAAGATCGTGACCTGGCTGAAGTCAGACGCTTAACTGACTGCGCCACCCAGGCGCCCCTAGGTATACATTTTTTTAAGCTTACTTATTTTATTTTTGAGACAGAGAGAGAGAGCAGGGAGGGGCAAAGAGAGAGGGAGAAAATGAGAATCCCAAGCAAGTTTCACACTGTCAGCACAGAGCTTGACACCTGACCTGGGGCTGGAACCCATGAACCGTGAGATCATGACCTGGGCCAAAATCAAGTCAGACGCTTAACCAACTGAGCCACCCAGGCACTCCTCTGTTGGCATACATTTTTAACTCATTTTGGTAAATAAGAAGTACAGTTGATGAATCATATAAGACTATGCTTACTTTTGCAAGTAACTGCCAAATATTCCTCCAAAATGGCTGTACCATTTTGCATTACTACCAGCAGTGAATGAGAGTTAATATTACTCTGCATCCTCTGACAATTGGGTATTGTCAGCTTTTTAATTTTTTTTTTATTTTAACCATTTGTAGTATGTGTGCAGTGGTATTTTGTTGTTAATATGTACTTCCCTAATGACGCATGATATTGAGCATCTTTGTATGCTTATTTGCCATCTTATATCTTCTTTGGTGAGGTCTCTGTTCAGATCTCCCATCCATTTTTAAATTTTTTTCTTATTGTAGCACTTTAAGAGTTCTTTGTATATTTTGGATAACAATATTTTATTAGATATGTGTTTTGCAAGTATTTTCTCCCAGTCTGTGGCTTTTTCATTCTCTTAATGGTATCTTTGGCAGACCAAAAGGTATCTAAAAAGTGATTTCCTGGGGCACCTGGTTGGCTCAGTTGGTTAAGCGTGCGACTTCAGCACAGGTCATGATCTCACGGTCTGTGAGTTCGAGCCCCGTGTCGGGCTCTGTGCCGACAGCTGGGAGCCTGGAGCCTGCTTCGGATTCTGTGTCTCCATCTCTTTCTGCCCCTCATCCACTCATGCTCTCTCTGTCTCTCTAAAATACATAACATTAAAAAAATTTAAAAAATAAAAATAAAATAAATAAAATAAAAAGTAATAACCAAACTCAAGCTCATGTGGATTTCTTCCTAGTAACTTCTAGGAGCTTTATAGTTTTTCATATTATACTTAGGTCTGAGGTTTATTTTGAGTTTATTTTTGCAAAAACTTTTAAGATCTGTGGATATAAAACTGAGTGCCAATTTTGGGTATAGGGATATTGTATGGGAACATCCAAAGCCATAGGTATTCATTCATTAACAAAAATTTATTATGTATCAACCATTTGCAGAGCCCATTCTAGATGCTGGCAAGGACTAGATTTCCTTCTATTACCAAGCAATGCGTTACCTATCAAATTCCTTCTTCTAATACTGACACGATCATAACAACAAACAAAGTTAAAGTCTCTGTCCTGGACTGAAAGTACAATCAATGTTTGAGAATATCAGTCCAGCAGATTACTATTCATATTCTTTTCTTCTTTCTAGACATGAAATTTTATTTCATTTCACAGCTTCTTTTTTGGTTAGATGCGGTCATAAGAATGTGTTCTGGTCAATGGAATGTGAATGGAAAGGGTATGGACCACTTGTGGATCTGGCCCATAAAATCTCCTAAGTAATTCTCCGTCAACATTTGGTCTTTCCCACATTTACCAAATGAATAGACAATATCAGAGGACTTAGTGAAACAATGGGTCATGTGATAGAAGGTGTCTGGAACCTTGAATTGCCGTGTATCAGATTGTTGCACCCATTCTGCTGACTCCACTAAACTGTGCATTAGACAAAATTAAAAGTGTGGTTGAATTAACGGCATTGGAGTTGTTAATTTTAAACTTATACTGACAAAAAAATTCACTCTGCTGAAACTGTCACCCCTTAAACACTAAGCAAACTCCTCCTGCCAACAAATGTAGGCAATAGGTAAGAACAGTTACATGCTTTCAGAAGCTAGTAAGTAATGTAAATAAGTGAAGCATGATATACTTATTGCTGAGGAGATCTTATGCCTAAAGACACCAGCAATTATTCAAATGTCAGTTTATTGTTTTCTTTTGTGTTGCTGTTATGATTCTGTCAGTATTTGTAAGATGCTTGATGCCCATGATTTTGCTTATCTTATTCAGCATATTATCCTAAGATGTACTTGGCCCACAGATGACAATAAATTTGTTTTTCTTTCTAATAAAAGGATGATTGATGATGTGAATAGAATGTGGGATAGAGTCAAAAGTACCTTTATATTTATCAGTATACTCTCCTTATCCACCTACTAGGACATAAAGACTGTAACTTATTTATTTTTATGTCCTTATAACATTTAGAACCTTGCTTCTTATATATAATACTATCAATAAATGATTGTTGAATAAATGCTCAATAAATACTTGTTGAATTGACTTTTAGGCTTGGTCTCCTTCCATAAATATGAAATGAATTCATTTTATATAGTCTTTTAAAATTGCTTTTGTCTGTAAATTCATATTTTCTCCTCAGAGGCAAAACTCCATGATCAATGTGAAGGATTGTTTTTCTTCCTCCTACAAGGTATGTATTTCTTCAGAATAGGAAGTACACGCATTACGGAGATTTAGAGACACCAAGAGAATTGGCAATCAAGTAGCTCAGTTTCTTTTATTTCTACAAGGGGTGAAAGGCCTTAGGAGTTCATGAGACAGTAAAATTAATGATGCATCCTAATTAGGTAAATGTTCAGGTTCTTTCCCTGATTGCAATACTGTATAAAATACAAGGAGAAAATGATCAAATTGCTTCATATCTATCTTTCCATGAAAATAAAAATCCTCCTACATCCTGTCAGTCACTCTGTTGTGGTCTCATTTTGATCTCACATTTCTGTTAATATTTTGCTAATTCTCACTGGCTTCTGCACTTACTATTATATTATGCTTAGTATCTTTTCTTCATACCATCTAATTTTCATATATTCTTCAAATGTAATGATTATTATTTACTTTCTTACCTGCATCAATATTTGTTACAACCAAATCAGCATGCATTGGCTGCTAATATGTGTAAGACTCTATGCTAGCAGTATGTAGTAAATGAGTAAAGCCATATACTATTATAAATTCTTAAATTTTTAGTTTATTTCCAGAGACTAGAGCTATTGTCTAGTTGTCCCCACCCTGGTTTCTATTCATGCTCTATGTAACCATGTTGGATGAATCACCCTGCTTTTTGAGGAAATCAAGTGTCAACCTGATGAAAGACAGTGGTTTGTTCAATATCTGGAGGAATGGAATGCCCATGAAGCAAGAATTTGCTGTAAAATCTTAAAATTCCTAGAGAGGAGAGAACATACTACTTATTTTTGAACTCTTTGCATGACTGGCTTTATTAGTTTCCTGTTGCTGCTGTTACAAATTACCACAAACGTATAGTGTCTTAAAAAAAACACAAATTATTAACTCAACGATTTTGTAGGTCAGAAGTCTAAAATGGATTAGCAGGGCTTAATTTCTTCTGAAAGCTCTAGGGTATCATCTGTTTCCTGCCCTTTTTCAGCTTCTAGAGGGTGTCTCAACTGCATTCCTTGGCTAATGGTCCCTCGTCCTTCCATCTGTTTCTGTCATCACATGTCTTTCTCTGACTCCATCCTTTTGCCTTTCTCTTATAAGGATGTTTGTGATTATATAAGGAAGACACAGCTCGTCTAGGCTGCTCTCTATATTTCAAGGTCCTTACCCTTGTGAAATTTACAAAACTCCTTAAATTACGCAAGGTAACACAGTCACACATCCTGGGAATTAGAATGTGGATGTTATAGGAAATTTTATTCTTTCTACCAGACCAAATAATCATTGAAATTCAGATACAAGGAAGGATTGTAAGGAAGCTGTATCTTATCATATCTTGAATGTTTTCAAAATTGTTACTTTTATAAGTTACTTCAAAAATTGTGCAAGTTTGGGGCACCTGGGTGGCTCAGTCGGTTAAACATCCAACTTCAGCTTAGGTCGCGAAGTAATCTTGTAGTTCTTGAGTTTGAGCCCCACGTTGGCTCTGTGCTGGCAGCTCAGAGCCTGGAGCCTGCTTCAGATTCTGAGTCTTCCTCTCTCTCTCTGCCCCTCCCCCACTCATGCCTGTGTGGGCTCTCTCTCTCAAGAGTAAACATTAAAAAAACTTTTAAAATAGTGACGTTTATTCATGTCAGTTGATAATGCATTAATCCATATGACCACTACGCCAATGAACATATTTTGGTCATTGTACTCATGAATAGATTTTGGAACTATAAATAATTTAGAAACAATCATTTTTGTGAATATCAAATATCTTAATTCTAAGAAGTCTGATTAGCAAAATGTTATATAAACTGATAGTTTTATGATTCAGCTCATAATATTAGAAACTTTTCTCTCTTCTATAAATATATTTTACTTGCAAAAGTTGACAGTTGAAGAATTTACTAACACATATCTTATTTCCAACAAGTTAGGAAATACAATATGGTGGATAAAAACAGCTCAATTGTTTCTTTTAGTAATCAATAATAGTGCTTTAATTTCTTCATACTTTATTTCCCTTATTCTCAAATAAATGAAATGCTTTAATTTACAGCATGGTGAAAGGATAAATTAGTGTGATGGATAATAAGGTATTTATAAAAATACAAAGTATCATGCAATAGGAAGGGGTCATCATTTTAAAAATGGTTTACTAAGGCCAAATATATGTCAAATATTCTGAAAATATTTTGAAAAATGCTGCCACTTAGTAATAACATTTCTAAATGTTGGATAAAAATTAAATACAGTAAGTCCTTGTAGGAATATTAAAGATGGAATGTTAAGTTTAGTACTTAATTTCATCCATTAAATAAACAGTTATTGAGTTCCTTCTCCATGTAAGGTCTTGTACTAACTGGTGCAGATTCAAAGCAAAAGGGGTGAGCATAAATATGAAAACACAGTCATGGTTTCTCCTTCATGAAACTGATAGTAGGCAGCTTTTTTCTGAAATAGGTTAGGCTCTGAATTCTATTACATGTCTGTGAAGACATTATTAGTCACACAAAAACACATACAGCAATACAGATGCTATTTAACAAATGCTTCCAGAATGCTTCTAGTATCCCGGTAATTTATATGTGATAGAAAAGTGCAACGGGAATCCACCTAGACTTTGGAGTCATAAAACCTGATTTCTAATTCTGAATCTTCTACTTAGTTTGTGACTTTGGACAAATTAATGAAGCTCTTTGAGACTGTCATTGCGTATATGAAGTGCTTGTAACCAACTTGCACAGTAGATATTGAGATAACCTATTTGAAGAGGCAGGTCTATAGTAGGTTCTTCAAAATATTCTATGAATCTACTTACATTTCTCTTTAACAATTAGAAATTTTTATTCAACAACAGGTAGGTTTTAAATAAGAGTAGAATTTTTTGATCTTTAAAATGTAAAATAACCAATATATATTCTTTATCATATCTATTCCATCTTTTGCAATATTTCAGATTAGTGTGAATAAGAGCACATTGTATACATTTAAAAATATGTTCACATTTGCTTTTATTCTTATTTAATCTAAGAACAATAATCCCTTTGAATAATAACTGTCAATGGATTTCGTTATTGATATTTGTCTTTTAGGTTTGTTATTTCCAAAAAAAGTAACTTGCATGTTACTCAAATATTGATGTCTATGAAGGAATGAAGAAGAATGGCTTCAGTCACTCCAGAAAACTGAATATTCCTAAACCACTGAAGTTTTATAACTTTTCTCATATTAAGAAAGCTCTTTGTTAACGGAACATGGATTTATTTTTGCATAATAATGTTTCCATCACAATGTATTGTCTTAGTCTCTGCATTTATTTCTTATTGTACATGTGTGTGTCTGTGTGTATGTGTGTGGTTTCAGATATGTTTAATTAACCTTCTTATTTTGAGATGATGGCTTTCTTCTCGATACACTTCTATTTTTTATATCGGTAGGGAAATTTAAAAGTAGAACTGCAGGTGACATGATGGAATGTCCTATTGAGGGTGTTGGAATTATCTACACGTTAAGGTTGTGTAGGGGGTGGTTGGTAATAGTCTAGGAAACAACCTAGTGAAGTACAAAAACACTGAGAATCTTTTCTGAGAAAGTAAAATTACACCAAGAAATGTCCCCCAACCATTGAGGGCAGGGATGGGGTGGGGCGAGGGTGGGGGGAACTGGGGAATATAAACCATGATAGGGAAATAAAAAATTTCTACAATGGAGAGTATTAGTTGTCAACAAAATAAACTCCAATAAGGACGCAATTTATTCATCTTTGTACTACCTTCTCTTTCATCTATTCCTTATCCCAATCTTAAACAATAGCTGCTTTAACAGCTAGTGTTACAGTTTAATGGATTTACAATGAATACTACCTAAGAAGTTAGGAAAACTACATTTAAAGTTCCTTGGATTACCGGTTAGTGAATGATTACACGAATCACTTAACCCCTCTGGTTCTCAATTTCTTCATCATAATGAAGGAGTTAGACTCAATGGCCATTTAAGTTCCTTCAAGTTCCAACGTACAGTGGTCCCCTCTTATCTCTGGTTTCACTCTCCCCGGTTTCAGTTACCTGCCCGCAGCTTCAGTTTCCGGAAACTTCTGACAAGTAGTCAGAAGGTCAACAGTAGCCTAGCGCTATGTCACAGTGCCTATGTCATTCACCCTACTTCATCTCACCACCTAGGCATTTTATCATCTCACATCATCACAAGAAGAAAAAAGATGAGTATAGTACAATACACACATCACAATACGATACGTGAGAGACACGTTCACATAACTTTTATTACACCATATTTTTGTAATTGTTCTATTTTATTATTGTTCAACTCTTACTGTGCCTAATACATAAATTCAACTTTATCATAGGTGTGTATGTGGAGGAAAAAACATAGTGTATTTAGGGTTCTCTACTATCCATGGTTTTAGGCATCTGCTGAGAGTCTTAGAATGTATCCCCTGTGGATAAGTGGGGAACAGTGCTGTACTTTTTTTGAGATTCAAATATATTGGCTCAGTTTATTTAGCAGCACATTCATTTTATGGAGTAAGGCAAGCAGATGCCTGCACACTTAGGTATTTAAGAAACTTTAGGCACTTTCAAAGAGAAAGATCTAAAACCAAAATAAACATATAACAGAGACTAAAGAAATTTAAATATTCTAATGAGGGAAATTATATATGAATACCTGTGTGTGATATGACCCTTTCATATGCAAGGAACAGTTTGAATTTACTTATCTTCTACATTTTTGTTATAATTTTGATTTAAGGTTAAAACAATCTGAAGCATATTGACATTTTTATTGACAAAGCAAACTGACTCGCAATTTCCCCAATACAATATACCTTGAATATTGCTTTTAGATTAGACATTTTTGTGGATTAATAGTTAACAAATATATCACGTGGTACCTATACCACTAAAAAGAAGGAGCCAGGATAGCAAATAAAAACATTACCAGTAATATAAAATGTGCTTAGATACCCATTGTAGATGTGCATTGAGATGATCCAGGAAAAGACATGCTGAGTATAAACTTATAATGTATAACTTTTGAGACAGATCTAAGTACAAACCAGGTAAAAGCTAGCTAGCAGATGTAAAAGCCTATGGCTCTATTTTGAGGTTCATCACACTTAATCATATGATTTAGTATAATGCTCAAAGACTTAGCTAGTTTAATAAACTTTAAGTGCTATTAACTATGTTAAAGTTAAGGAAACATGGGTCACAGAATTAATATTTTTTAATCCTGTACTTTTTATTCTCCAAATATTTAAAAGAACATCAATCTTGCATTTATTTTACATATAAAATAAAAATTTTAATATTATACTTTCTAACTTAAGTTGGGTCCTCAAAAAACAATTGTATTTCTTTGAATCACAATTTAGGTAAGTAAGTTTAGCAGCATATTAAATCTTACACGAAAAATATGCTGTCTAATACATCACAACTGTTAAGGTTGAGTTTGTAACCAATTTAATTCGGGGCATCCATCCCCCTACCAACATTTGTCAGCCTGCGTAAAACAGAGACATAACACAGAAATGAGCTTTTGGGTAAAATTAGATCACTGAAGAAAAACTTCTGCTCTAGGTCCTTATTAGGGCTGGAACACAGCCTAAGAACAGAAAGAAAAGAAAAGTTATACACACACATGAAATTTTTTCCCTGGACAATTTTGATAGTAATAACGACTATAGATACTTGTGCACATGCACAGTTTGCCTTTATGTTGTAATATGACACTTAGCTATCTCTCTTCTGGGATTTTCTAGTAGAGATTTCTAGAAAATTGATGACTTGAAATAAAGTCTATTCTTATCAATGGAATTTTAATGTCAGATACTTGAGATGAAATTAAAACCATCCTATTTGTATCAGGAATAGCTTATTCTTTATCATTAAAATTTGGGAATAAGGGGTGTACAGTGTAAGGTATGACAACAATGGAGAAAAAATAATACCGATATTGTACCAGTAAAATATCTGTAACTCAAAATGGCAATAATTTCTCTTAGAGCAAGTCTCCTTTAGTTTTTCACATCCACACTAGTCAGCTTACGCTTAATAAACCAAGTTCACACAATTTGCAAGGTGGATTATTCTGCACACTTAGTGACATGTGATGTAAGCACAATCAAGAGGTGTTTGGCTTCCTCCCTCTTTTACACTCTTCACATAATGAGCAAATGCAGGCTGGGGGTGCTATAGACTCATGAAAACCAGAGGGCTTTCTGAATTTATAGCTATCACCACAACATGCAAATAGCTATCTTGGATGCTAATAATTTGTATCTGGTACAAGAGTTGGAACAAAGATGTACAGGTTAGTAAGGGGTATGAGAGCTTTAAGTTACCTTTAGCTTAAAGCTTACTTATTAAGCTTCAGCTGAATACACATTCTTATTTCTGGAGTGGAAAGAATATCATATTTTAGAACATGGCCAAAATATATGAAAACCATGGACACGGAGCTACTACAGTACCCGTTTTCTTCATTTTGAGAAAGAAAAGTGTTAGTAAGAAATAAAGGAGATATTTAAATACTCTTCTAACAAGCAAGCGGGAATCAGCTTTACCTGTGTGTAGGTTTGGGATATAAGAACTGAAGCGCCTTAAAGCATTCATGTTGCCTCCTTAAAAGCCCCCTAGTTCAAATTCACCCTTACACGCTGCTATTCTCCTAGGAACAGGGAAAAGAAAATTTCCACTGACCCAGCTCGTGATTTACATACAGAGAGCAAATAAATGAATGGAGTGGGGGATGGGCCAGTGAGAAGCAATGTGTTTCCTTTTCAACCGCAGAAAATAAGATTACTTACCAAGAACATTTTTATCCAGGGCAAATGTTTATTCCCTCTATCATTCGGCGCCTGAGTCTCTGCAAGAAATCAATTTCCACTCTGCCTTTCCCTCCTATTTCTGAAAAAAAGAGAGAGAGGCGGATAATGCTTAAGCTTCAGGGTCCAGAGGAAGGTAGAGCAGAGGGCAAAAGACTCCCACAGCGCTCTTCATCCAGATCCAAGCTCAGACAGGGAACCCATGGGGAGGGAGGGACCTTCCCTAAGGAGGGGACCGAGGGTGGCGAGGGGGGAATCATTTCACAGCCAAAATATAAATCATCTACGAAGAGAGTTACCAGCCCCTAGTCACACAAGCAATCCCCTGGGGAAGTAGGTTTCAAAGAGGAAAGGGAAGTTCTTCACTTGAAAGAGAGGGAGAGAGAGAGAGAGAGAGAGAGAGAGAGAGAGAGAGAGAGAGACGAGAGACTGCGATTTGGGTTGGGGTCTGGGCTTGTAGAAGGGATGGGACCGTGGAGAGGAAAAGAGAGACGGAACAAAGCTAATCTTACCCGATCGATCAGGCGATCGTGCGTGCTGTATCGGGATACGAAAATGGCAAGATAATGCATTCGGCAGCAAAGCCATTTCTAGCACTCTCTCCCTCGGTAACTGTGCAGGAATCAGAGGGGCCGCGAGAACCTCACAGACTGTCACCCGCCTCCCCAGGAACGGTCCTCAGAACCTCCAAAGCCCCAGCTTCTAAAACAAGGCATTTGGAGCTGAGGTTTCGGGTGGAACCGAATTGCCTTGAGTCGCGGGCTGCAGAATTCTCCGAGAAAACAGGACCCGGGAGGGCTCCCGCTGCCGCCGCTGCAGCTGCTAACAACCGCTCCAGGCCCCCGCGCCCGAGCCTCCGGCACAGCGCCCCCGAAAGCGCCCGGCCACTCGGCCTCCTCCGCATCTTCAGCCCCTCGATTACCGCCCCCCCCCCCCGCCCCAGTGCAAACCTCTGATGATTTGGTCGTCCTAAAGTGACCACAGGGGCTTATTTGGGGGGGGGGGTTGTGCTGGGATTCCTTACTACGCCTCCCTCAGTTGCCGCCAGTGAGAGAGTTCAAGGGAAATCCTAGTGAAATACACTGATGGAAAACTATTAATCCTAATAATAATGTGCCCAACGCAGGTAACTCTTAAAGAACTGAGAGTGGGAAGATCAGAGCAGGATTTCCGAAGCAGTGCCCTCTTGAATTCTCATTGGATCCTTCCCAGCAGCCTAAATCATTCCTGCTGCTGAATCTATCAGGATGACTACAGCCCTGCTCACTAGTTCTCTCTTTATCTCTTGTCTTCAGCACATCCTTTTACTTCTCTTTGCAGATTTATCTGTATCTCACCTCCTGTTCTCTGGGGTTACACCGCTTCTATTTCTCCCCACTGTATGGGCATGTTACAGTCAGTAAATTTTCACTTTGTCTGCCCAAGGATCTTCACAAATAAGCCCCCCACCCCCCAAAATAAAAGGCACCTCTTTCGCATGTTGCTTCTTCTCCTTGGGGGTTCCGTGGCTTTCTGTGTAACTGGTTTTTAGTTGGTTGCATGCCACCAGGAACTGCTGATTTTTTCAAAGTTCCACCACCCTGCAGCTCATCACTACCTTAATTTGGAAGATCATGGAATATCTGTTTGAATCCTGGATATCTTTTTCTCACAGTCATCTTGCTTCCTGAAATGTCCTCTGGTAAGTTATTCTCCTTACATTTTATTAGAAACTTATTGCTAGTGTTATTTTTAATGAGCTGTGTTGAGACAATATCTCATTAAAAAAATATTTTTTGTTACTTTCAGAACTCAAACATCTATGTGACTGTTAATTGATTAGTATATTAGTTGCAATTGTGCTACCAAGATACAACCCATGTGATGAATTATCCCATCACCTTTTACATTATTTATTTCTGTCCTCATTTATATTACAGGTTATAGGAAACATTAACCACCCCTCCCCCCTCCCATTAATGCTTCTTGGCACACATTCTTGTGCCATTTGAAAGGTCAAATTTTATATGTTTATCTAAGAGTAAGCTTAAAAGAAACCTTCAAGAAAATTTCAGGGTCTGAGAAAGTTCACTAGTCTCTGATCTTCAGAAGGTTGTTCAGGTCAGCATTTGTTCATTGCAAGCAATTACATGACTGAAGGAGGACTTTTGTTAAGTGTATTTTTATGGGTTTAGCCGGACACTAAGTGCTAATAGCCACTCTATGGTAAGAAGAAGAGTGGGAGTTTTAAGTGCACCATTATTTTTTTTTCTCACAGTATCCCAAATCACACATGAACATATTATTTTGGGTATTGTATTTCAATACAGGCATCATATTTAGTATATTTCTGATTTTATGAATTTAGCTAGTGAACAGCTAATTGGACACACAGTACTCATTTCAGAGGAAGAAAGCCATCGGAAGGAAGCACTGATTATCTTCGTTCTAATAAATTGAAATTCAGGGGCAGACTTCATATGAAAAATTTAATTACCTCACTCTTCACACTTGTTCAGCCCCCAGACTCAATTTTTAATAAGTATGTTAATATGGCAGTGTTTTTGGCTTTTATGAACATTTTTTATGGGCTTAACTGACAGTTATGATTATCACTTCCCCTTTAAGTGTAGGTATGTTGAGGAACATTTAAATCTTAGCTTTTACTTCACATATTAACAAAGACAGTGTATTAATTAAGTGCCAAGCCTGGGTGTGTTAGTTATCTCTAGTGCATTCTAAGGTTTGAGGGTTTTCTCTGTGACCCCCTCTCCTCCGCCCAGCCCCCCTTAAGAACAAGTTCCTGGATTCTACAATATTTCTCTTTACTGGGATGGATGGAGGTGAGAACCTATTGTTTAAGCTTTTCTTACTTCCCTTACGTCTTTTCGTTCTTCATTTTCCTTTTATCTCTCTTTTTTTTCCCCCTTTCTCGCTCTCTCTGTCTCTGTTTTTTGTTTTTTTAATTTCTCGGAAAGAACTGTTCCTGGCCTCATTGATGGCTGACGCGACGACCTAAGTAATGCTTTTTTTAATTCAAAAGCCCTTTTAGCTTCCAGACATAAAAGTACTCCAGCTGCAGCGTCACCCCATCCCCCAGTCTCAGGATTCAAGGGCTTTCCCCCCTTGGCTTCCACCAGCAGCCCATCAGAGCAGGGCTGAGACTGTGGCCCACACCACTTGGCGCCCCTCACCCGTCACTAGTTTCTACCTGGTCTCCTTCCCAGTCTGGTCGTCCTGTCTGACAAGTGCCATCAGCAGCCCTGACTTTACTTGAAGAAACGAGGGCTTCGCATAATTCACCCATTCAAATATCCTCTTTGGAGGACTGTTGCTATTGCGCAAGGGTGCAGGAGGGGGGTTAGGGGAAATAAACAAAAAGCCAAAAACACCTAAAAACAAAACCAAAAAACGCAACTTTCAGTGCAGTCAGATATTTTCTTCCTAACCTAGTCTACTCCATTGAAGCACAGACGTACGTTGTTGAGGTAAGTGCGTTTTGCTATATTCTAGCCTGAAACTCAGGCTTGGGAAAGGGGACATTTACGCTTGAAAGGCTCTGCCACCGCCAAGGACGCTTTAACCGGAGGGCTATCAACAGGCGACTGTGCCTGGAGGCTTCTCCGCAGCTCCTGGCAACGCCTAGGCCACCTGGGCGCGGAGAGCGCGGACGACAAGGTGCCCGGTGGCCTGGCTGGCCCTAGGCTCGGCGCTGGGTGTGGGGATGGCGGCGCGGGGAGGGACTGTGTCCCGCACTCTGCCCGGCCAGCGCAGGCTCCGCACTCAGCCCCTGCGGCGCGCAGTGCTCGGTGTGTGCAACCGCAGCCCTGGAGCGCGGGGCGCGCCGGGGGGCTGCGTCCGTGCCCAACGCTCCGTTTCCAGCCTGCCTCAGGCCAAACTTGAGCAAAACCTCTTTTCTGCGTGAGAGGACAGACTTGGGAGCTCTAGACTCTCTTATCAACGCCCTTCTGCATTTGCATTTATTTATTTATTTATTTATTATTATTATTTTTTTTAATGAGCTATATCTAAGACTAATAAATGACGGCTCTTCAGCATGCCCGCTTTGTAAAACCCTAATCACCCTCTTCATCCCCCTGCTTAGTCGGACTCACACTTGCTAACTGACTTCTCAGGCTCCGTGTTAAAGTATCATTGACCGTCATTCCCTGTCTGCCTTCACCAACTCGCAAGAATCTGGGGGGGGGAGGGGGGGCGGGAGGAGGAGAGAGAGTTGAATTTCAACTTGGAGATGGAGCTTGTGATATAAGGTTGAAGTTAAAGCAAAGAGTGGGGTTGGGAGCCGTGTGGCTTATATTAGACCCACTTTCCAGTTGGGCTTTTATTTTTTGTTTCCCCCTTTCTGGAGGTGGGGCGGGAGGTAGGAGGATCTGGGACTGGGCGCGCTCCCCTCCGCTGTCCTGGAGGGGGTGGTGCTTCTTGGCCGCTGGTTACTGCTGGTTCTGCAGCCAGGCAGTGGCAGAGAGTTTAAGTCTCTGATGGCTGTTCTCCTAGTCCCCAGGAGTTGAACCAGAGAGCGTTTTACTCTGCACCAGGTCGAGAACGTGATCAACCCTTTAGAGCAGGGACCTCCTTCTAATGGGGATCGGTCTGGAAAAGGCTGGGGAGGCTCTGCCTCCGAAGATAAGATGCCTGTTTAGAGCTGTGTGAGATGCCAACCAGAGGCTTGAAAAGAGGAAGAGGTGACTGGGGTTGCAAAATAACCCCACTATTGCTTACAGATATTCTAGCCAGTCAAATGTATGTAAGCAAAGAAGAAAGCATCAGGGTATAAAACTGTCACAGCAGCCTCGAAGACAGAGGATTCAGAATTTTGAGACTTTTTTTTTGCATGCTGTTTAGATTTGTCATCATGCAGTTAAGCAGGTAAGGACTGAAGGTCTATATTTTATTGACAACCATGTAACCTGCATTTGACCAATCCTGTGATAATCTTTTTTCTGCCTCAAGAGATGGGATACATGTATTTTCAGATGGTTCTCCTATGATGCATAACTTCTTGGTATTCATATTCGTGAGCCGTTTAAATCAATTTAAATGTTTAACTTGCATTCATTGCAATGTGTAACAATGCTACAAAAATCATAAACCGGGCAGAGGTCAAAGGAAGAAATGGGGAGGGTACAGAGTTGGAGGGAGGGATGCATTACCCTGATGAAGTATGTAAAATAGTAGTTGAAGAAATGCCTTGAAATTGCGCTTCTTGTTAAGGTCACAGACCTTAATAGAAGGACAATTGGAGATTATTAAGGGCATCTTGAACTAGCAATTTAATTCTGACTATTTGAGAGAAATGTTTAATGGGTTATAGTCCTATTATTTTCTCACTTTCAAAAAGAAATTATTGGGGTGGGGGTTGGTTGGGCTTTCAAATAGGTTAAGAAAGGAGCTTGCCCTAAGGCAATGTTTCATATAACCCCAGTATAGAAATCTTTGGGCTTGGAAAACTAGTTGCAAACTGAAAAATAAGCAAATTTAGAAAATTATAGTTAATCTCTCATAAATAAAGCTTTTTTTAAAAATTTTAAGTTTTGTAGATGTATAATTTTAGCAGCTAATAGATTTCTTCTACTATTAGATTTAACAACAAAATACTTAATTAAAATGACAACACATGTTTTGAATGTGTGAAGTTTTGTTAGTATTGATAATGTTTTGTAATGTTTTGCTTACATGTTGAAGGAGTCTGGAGTCCCCACATAATGAAAAAATTAGTGAAACCCAATTCTAAAACTATCCTACTTATTTCTAACACTTTCTCTTCTCTAAGAAATTATATTCTTTAAGATTTTCCCTGGAAATAATTTAGTACTTACATTTATTGATGTGGATTTCTGATCAATAATTTTTCTGCTTGTAAGGCTCACTGATAACATCTTGAAGATATAAGAAGGATAATTGCAACTTTGGGTCATAAAATTGCAAAGTTATAGTGCTTTTTTTAAAAGGGAGTTTGATACAAGAGGTAGTTTTTACTCCACTGGAGAAAGTAATTTGTCAATGAATTCCAATTCTTCAATTCTTCCCAATTCCTCATTTCTTTTGCATTTTACCCTCTAGAATTTTATTGTAGTGAACATGTTCAGTGTGTGTGTGTGTGTGTGTGTGTGTGTGTGTACGCCCACTTTTGGGTGGGTGGAGAAAGTATTTATTTAAATATACATTGCTTTAATAATGTTTTTGAAGTGAAATATGCACAATACCTATATGATTGATTTCATTTATCATTTAATCAGATAATGTGTTATTCTAGCCTCTCACAAGATATTTTCTTAAACTCAACATTACAGTGGAAATGTAGATTTTTAAATAAAATACAGTACATCTTGATTTTCTTCATGCAAAATGATTGGTATATATAGGTAACTAAATCAAGTCTAAATAGGAAGAAACCTTTGGGATTCTAAAAGAATGTGTGTGTGTGTGTGTGTGTGTGTGTGTGTGCATGTGTGTGTGTGTGTGCGCGGTGCGCTTGTATGGATTATATATACACACATGCATATATAAAATTAACCTTATTACTAGATTTGTATGTTCTTTAAATAAAAATGGAATTTATTTTCAGAATAGTGTCTTTGTGTGTTTCCCTCTACAAGTGCAAAGAACTTAATTTGTAGGACTTCAAAACTTTGATACTTTGTTATCAACCTATGCTTGAGTTTCCTATATTTCCTGCTATTTTGATTTTTTTTCCATATTCTTTTTAAAATGAGCAGTTACTGACTGGAATAAGTGTCTGCAATTTTAGCAATCTAGAAAATTGGGTATTAGTTTGAAGTTCAGACACAAACAGAAATGTAACACCAATGTGGCAAGTTGAGCATAAATTCATCTTTCATGAAAAAATACCACAAAGGTATTTGGATATTATGATTATGACTTCTGATTAATGACGTAAGCTCCTAAGAGTCTTAATATTTTTCTCTTAATTTCCTAGCAGTGGGTTATTGTGATACGTAGAGTGAGATGGGTTTAGGATTCCTTCCTCAATGTCAATTCTAGCTCTACCTCAGTAATATGATCCTAGTGAAATTTCTTGACCACTCTTCATTTATTTTCCTCAACTCTCAAATGGGGGAAAATAATATCTATAGTGTTGTTATACATAAATGACATAATAGATGAAGATGCTTTAAATAGACAAACATGTTCTGAAAACAAAATATATTTTGAAAAAGATAGCATTTACATTTAATTTTTTTTTGGCCTTTTTGGATACAGTTCTCCTTCCATGAAGAAGTAATGATGTTGACAACTTTTTTTTTTTTTTTAATGATAGTATCAAATATTCTTGGTATATGGTGTCATGGTGTCTAATGAATTTAAATAATGTTTTCTTTTTGTTTTGATATTGTGTAGCTGAAAAACAAAACAGAAGTTGAAGAATGCATTCCTTGAGGCACACTAATTCTTAATTACATTATATTTACCTTGGCTTTAATGTATTTCTGGGACAATAGTCACATTTACAAAAGTAGTTATTCTTCATTAATTTTTCAGTGTCAGTTAGTGAAAGGAACGTCTGATTTCTTAGCAAATTTTTGTTATTAACCTGATGATTCCTGTCAGTTTAATTGAAAATAAGGTCAACTGTTCTCATGTAGCAACTTTAAAAATGGAGTAACTCAAAAAATGTCAGACTTTAAATTTCAAACATTGTTTATGAACTAATATTCAGCTTACCAGAATTAATTAGGAGACATCTGGCATTGTTGCTGTTTTAATTTAGCAACTATGTGGATATTTTCATTTAGACATTTAGGTGTGTAACTGAGCAGTTTCTCCATTTGCTGCTATATGGTTTTATGATTTTAATGTTTACAATTTATAAGTTCTAAAGGAGAACAAAAGAAAAAAATAATTTGTGTTTGAATATTATTGACTGTTAATGGATGATCGTGATTGTTAAAAGAAGGGAATAGTATAATCATGTTTATTCTATTCTAGAAAAGAGGAAAAGAATCTCTAAAGATGAACTTTCATCATGAGCACTAATGATCTTTCTACTGAAAATCTATCTGGAAGTTCTTTTTCTTTCTTCTTCTTCTTCTTCTTCTTCTTCTTCTTCTTCTTTAAATTGATATCAAATAGCCACTCTAACAATTTTATACTGGTCATCAAATACTGTCATCAATAACATTTTAAAGCTTTCATTACTGTCATTTCAAGGCATATTTGATGAGTTATTAAGAATATTGGTATCCACTTACTCATGTGCAAACCTATCCAGTTACAAAGTATCCATAGCTAATGATATCTAAAGCTATGAATCCACTTTTCTATACTTAATATATGACATGAAGTATTCCTGCATACAGTTCTGGGATATTTCTCAATTTTGTATTCAGAGTAACAAATCATGAATAATTAGTTGATGTTCCGTAATTGAAATAAACCCAATTATGATTCTCTAACAATTTATTTTCCCCTAAGATTGAAAGATAAAACAAATATATATTTTTAAAGAGTTGACTGGATTGCCAGGTATTTTTCATGAAATAAATGGTTTGTGTTGATTTTTAAAATGATTATTTTTAACCAAGAAAGTATAAATTCAGATATGGAAAAATGACATGCAACCTAAAAATGTAAGAAGTCTTATAGATTCTTACTCTTCCATATTCATTATTATTTCTTAAACATAATTTATACTCACACAATTTTAATTTTTATTAAATTTACAGTTGAAAGTGTATTTTCCCTCAGTGTGACCTATTTTTATTTAAAATTAATATTTTGAGAGTGTTTGTTTTAATGCCTAAACCCTAATTTACTCAGATATAGATGCCTTTGAAAGCACCCAGAGCATAACAAATTCCCTTTTATAGCTAATAAAGAAGTTTCCATGATATAGTTCCAGCAAATTAAATCTATAAAATACACATTTATTGATTAAATTAATAAATATGTTAACATTACATTCAAATGTATTGTAGTTCTCTGCTCTAAAAGAATTATTGTCTCATAATGGTGTGTTTCATTTAAATTCCATTATAGAGTTATGTGAAAGAATACTTATAGATAGACTTATTCTTCCTGATTTCTGTGAATATCAGCCAACCTCATCAGGATTGAGCTGTTTTTTATTAACTTTTCTGGAGTCTTGCATTTTGTTAATTTTAAAAGCTATCTCTAGAATATTGCACTATTAAAAAACAATCTTGCCTTGGGAAGAGCAGAATTGAGGAAGCTAGATTTTCAATGTCAAATAGTGGCCAGAATATATAAGCACACTGCTACTTTATAGATTCATTAAACACTCATTCTCACAACTGAAAAACATTTTCTTTAAAACATGCCAGATGATGTCCACATATACAAGGTAGTTTGGAAAAGGTGATTGAATCAAACCAAAAATTACATTTAAAAAATCAAGCATGGGTTTAATCAAGTATCATATTACTGAATCCCATGTGTTGTATATAATGTGTTTTTTGTAATTTGTAATATCTTTGATAGGCACATCCTTTAAAGATACAAGTATATTTTAACTGCTTTCAGATATGCAACTTAATACTGTGTGCAGAAGCTTCTTCTGTTGTAGCTAAAGTAAATCTAGAACAAAATTAATTCAATCAGGAAGTCCTGGTGTAGATAATACATTTAAGTGTTTTTCATGTCTTTAGTATGGTAACATTTCTGATGGTTTGAAAAATCAGCCCTTTAAATGTATATAAAGAGATGATAGAACAGTCTTTTTCAGAAGTAAACAACTGTTAAATAATAATAAACACAATTGAAATTTTTAGAAGAAAATCATTAAAGGTTAAATAAATCTTACATCAAAGTTGTATAAAGTGATCTCTTTAGATAATTAACTCATGGTTTTCTCAACATTTTCTTATACCAAAGATATCAATATATAGACCAAGTCTAACTTACACAAAACATTTAAATTGAATGACTCAGGTTTACAAGTAATTGAATTTTTGATTATTCATTCTGACCTGTCACTAATATACAAAAACAAAGTTACAATATATTTTATCAATGTGATAAGTAGTATTTTGGAAATTACACTAGGGAATAATGTGGAAGACAAAAAGTTTCCAGAGAATGAAAATGATCTGCCAATTGCCAATCAACAGCAGTAACAACTAGAAAGTATGTATTTTTGTTCCATTTTACTAATTTCTGTCCAAATGGAGTTTTTAAACAACTTCTTAATTTTAAGTAAAAAAAAAAAGCAATTATTATGGGGGGTGTGTTTTCCAATGTGTAAAATTTACTCTTTTGTACATGGCAAAAATTTTAACAATTACCCAAAAACAGTGTTTTCATTTTTACATTGTAAACTAAGAGAAGTGAATCCAGTCTTCTCTGTGAGTTGAAAGAAAATCCATAGTTAAGAAAAACGGGACTCCTGAGAAATTTCTTAAGGGTCACTCCACATATCTTAAATTTAAATTTAAAACTTCTTTTTTGACTGAAGGACTTGCTTTAAGTATCTTTCTCACCTTTGAGTGGAGATATAGCTTATGGATTTATAAACTTCTTTTTCTCCAACACACGTATTTTTGCAATGTTTCACTCCTTTTTTTGAGAACTTTTAGATCAGGACAGATTATTGACATTTTAAATATAAAAATATATTTATATTTTGGTTAAAAGCGTAACACTGATTATGTTTGACTAGTGACAAAACCATGAGGAAAAATAACTGAGGATCCGCGTTTCCTCTCAGAACTCTAGCAGGTTTTCATTTGTGTCTTTCATCCATCCATGAAATGAAGACCTTTTACAATCATGCAAAAATAGGCCAGAATGAATAAGAAAGATCACTTATGTCATTATTACTTTTAAAACCTATCCCTGACTTCTGCTATTTAAGAAAATCAATTTTGATTTAGAGTAAGAATCAGCAACTTCATATAAATGGCTGTGATTAACTAGCAAAAATATTTCTTTCTTATCAATAATATTGAGTCAGTAAGACAAACAAGTTTTATCTAGCTTCACATGATTCTTTCATCACAAAAGTGACAAAAATTTAGCATGCTTTACTATATTTTTGATATAGATTTCTAGAGGTCTAAACTGAAGATGAAAATTTATTGACTCAGGATTTGAAACTAACCAGTTACTAACTGTTCATGAAAATTTATTTATTACTGGGGCACCTGGGTGGCTCTGTCAGTTAAGTGTCCAACTCTTGACTTCAGCTCAGTCATGATCTCATGGTTCGTGAGTTCGAGGCTTGCGTGGGGCTCTGCACTGACACTGAGGAGTCTTTTCGGGATTCTCTCTCTCTCCCTCTCTCTCTCTCTCTGCCCCTCCCCTGCTGACTCTCTCTCTCTCAAAAGAAATAAACTTTAAAAAAATTATTTATTACCAAATTTCATTCTGAGATAATTCCCATAACATTGATTCCTATGATTATTATTTAGAAGGTAATTCTTGACAGGTTCAGACAACATGATTTAAAAAATTACGACCAGTGTGTACATAATGTGCTGGGTATAGCTAATACTCAATAGTTTCTATATATTAGACATAGTAATGTCTTATTTATGCTTTCTTATAATATCCTTCAAAATCTTGCTGTTTTTTAATATAAAAATTCTCTTCAAGAATATAAATTATTTTTTCAAATAGACTTACTTTGCTTTTCTTTTGAAATTAATATCTTATGTTCCTTATAACTTTCTAAGTTTGAAGAGTTAAAGTAACATAGTGATAAGAATGGTCCTTGAAAATGTCAGATGTTTTCAAAATTGTATGTTGGGGGAAAATAGAACATATTGTTAGAAAAAAGTTTAATTAGACAAGCTGGAATATATTACCAACCAGGCAATATATGGCTAGCTACCATGTGAAAATATTGGCCATTCCAGCATTTCTGGCCATGAGGTAAGATGTGCATTCTTTGATTAGAAACATGGAGAGTCCTGACATGCTTTCTTAAATAACATGTTTTTAATTTTTTTTACATTTATTTATTTTTGAGAAACAGAGTGAGACAAAGCGTGAGCAGGGGAGGGGCAGAGAGCGAAGGAGACACAGAATCCGAAGCAGGCTTCAGGCTCTGAGCAAGAAGCAAGGCTCAACCCCCCAACTGTGAGATCATGACCTGAGCCAAGTACGCTCAACCGACAGCCACCCAGGCTCCCCTGACGTGCTTTCTTAGATGGTAGTTCAGAAGGCATGGAGAACAGTAGATAAAAAAATTAACTACTTGATGTTGGATTGGTTTGCTTATTGTAGATCACCTCTTTTTATTGTTATTTTGGTTTTTTAAAAAATTATTTATTGGGGGCACATGGATGGTCAGCTGGTTGAGCGTTTTCTCTTGATTTCAGCTCAGGTCATGATCTCACAGTTCATGGGTTCAAGCCCCATGTCGGGCTCTGTGCTGACAGCACGAAGCCTGGTTGGGGTTTCTCTCTCTGTCCATCCTCAACATGCTCTCTCTCTCCTACTCTCTCAAAAAATAAACAAAACAATTAAAAATTTATTGGATGTATGATCAGTGGTGTGCAATGGAGTGAACCTTGGGAATATAACAATGAAAAGATATAACAGTTGTTCATAACATGTTTACAATTTTTATTTTTGCTCTGTGTAGTACACTTTGTTTTAATTAATGAACAAAGGCAAATTTAATGCTTGGCCACTATTTTTTTCACACATGTCCAATTTTGATATTATAAATACCATTCTCTTTGAGAAAAGAAGAGGGATGTCATATTTCTCAGGATAGAGATAGGTCAATAAAGAATGTATTTTCCATTCAGAGTTCTGAGGATAATTATTAAAGGCAAATGAAGGAACCAGGACAGTTCTGAAGGTAAAACCATAACAATTCTCAGAGTGATGACTTAGTTGATGCTTTATCACGGTTTGTTTTGTTTTTAAATGTTAGCTTTTTTTTTCAAATGGAAACATTTCCAATGTGTTATGCTGTTGTTTTTTAGTGACTAGAATTAACGAAAAACGATTAACATTATAAGAATTTGCAAATTTAATTTTCTTATTCCATCATGTGTGTACTGAGGGCTTTCTCCACGCCATGTTATTTTGTTAGTGCTACAGATGCATTAGTGAATAAAAACAGATACCAATCCCTGCTGGTGTTGCTTGCACTGGAATTGTAGTAAGTATTATATTATTACAGGAATTATTGAATAATTACAAGAATTATCCTGTGAATTTAGTGGTATCTGTAACCAAGACTAGAAGACAAGTTTAGGACTCCACTGGCAATATTTCTAACCATACGCTTCTAGGTTAAAAAGACTTCAACATTTTCATTTCCTTACAAAGGAATAAAAAGAAGCCGAAGATTATTATTTTGAAATTAAAAAAGAATTTCCTTTGGCTTAATAATCAGAACCTTTTTAAAAACTTTAACAATTTTATTGGACTTTCTTTGAAAATTCCTTAAATGTAGGGTACTTGTGCGGCTCAGTTGGTTAAGCATCCGACTCTTGATTTTGGCTCAGGTCACGATTTCATGGTTCAGGAGTTTGAGCCCTGCACCGGGCTTCTCACTGACAGTATGGAGCCTGCTTGGGATTGTCTCTCTGCCTTTCTCTCTGCCCCTCGCCCATGTGCAGGCACGTGTGTGTGCGCGCACGCATGCACGTGCTCTCTCTGTGTCTCGAAATAAATAAAAACTTAAAAAAAATGTTTTTAAGTTCCTTAAATGTAATGTTTACTTTGTGTATGACGTCAGAAGTTACACTCCTATTTATGTTTCTTCATATAATAATTTCTAATTAAATAGCCTACTTTACCTTGTAGCCCTGGTTAACTCCAAGATAAGTTTTGGTCCTATTATAGAACAATGGATTCATTGTCCATTTGGTTCCAAACTCCAGTGTTTCTACACTTCAACCCAGCATTATGTCTTACTCCTCGAATAAGTATAAATGCCTTTGTTGAAAGTCTAAGTTAGTATTATACTTTGTTTTTACCCAGGATCATTATTAAAAATTTTATTTTAATATTTCTAAAGCCTTTCAAAACTGTGACTGAGGTCATTTTCCATAGAGGTGAGGGAAAAATGTTTATTGTCTTTGTACTTGCATAGTACTCACACATAGTCCTTTTTTAAAAATTATTTCCTCAAATTCTCTTTAAATTTGCCTTTATGTGACAAAAGTCTTTTACTGACCAGAATTGTTTTATCCAGGGTGCTTTATTATCAGACTGTGCCAGAAACAACAGAATTATTTTCCTGGTTATAGTGACCATACTAAATACAGATGTCTGTAACCATGATTTCCATTCCATTTCTGTATGTACATGTAGATTATTTTAATCTTTATTTTTAATTAATTAATTGATTGATTTTAGTATTGACCATATCCCCTAGGTTGTACTTTTCATCCTTGTGACTTATTCACTCCATAGTTGGAAGCCTGTATCTCCCACCCCCTTTCAATCACCTTTTCCCCCACCCCAACCATCAGTTTGTTTTCGGTCTTTGTGGATCTGTTTCTGCTTTTTTGTCTGAATGTTTTGCTTTGTTTTTTAGGTTCCATATGTAAATTAAATAATATTTGTTTCTCTCAGTCTGACTTATTGCACTTAGCATAACACCCTCTAGATCCATCCATGTTGTCATAAATGGGAATATCTCATTCTTTTTTATGACTGAGTAATATTCCTTTGTGTATATATACCACGTCTTCTTCATCTATTCATCTGTGCATGCACACTCAAAGCTATTGTAAATAATGCTGCTGCAGACATAGGGGTGTGTATATCTTTTCAAATTAGTGCTTTTCTTTTCTTTGGGTAAATCACCTGTAATGGCATTATTAGATCATATGGTATTTCTATTTTTAATTGTTTGAGGAGCTTTTATACTGTTTTCCACAGTGACTGCGATTTGCAGTCTCATCAACAGTGCATGAGGGTTCCTTGTTTTCTATATTCTGGCCCTGTCTTCTTTCTAGTCTTCTTGATTCTACTTATTCTGACAAGTATAAGGTAATATATCTCATTGTGGGATTGATTTGTATTTCCCTGACGGTTAGTCACACTGAACATCTTTTCATGTGTATGTTGGTCATCTGTATGTCTTCTTTGGAAAAAAAATCTTTATTTTTTTTTAAAATTGTTGTTTATTTATTATAATGTCTATTTTATTTTTGAGACAGAGAGAGAGAGAGAGAGGGAAGATATATGGGGGAGGGGCAGAGAGAGAGGGAGACCCAGAATCTGAAGCAGGCTCCAGGCTCCAAGCTGTCAGCACAGAGCCTGATGTGGGGCTCGAACTCACAAACAGTGAGTTCTTGACTTGAGCTGAAACCAAGAGTCAGATGTTTAACTGATTGAGTCACCCAGACTCCTCTGGAAAAAATATCTTTGTTTTAAGCTGTCTCCTTTTTTATTGTTTTGGTAATCAAAGATACTTATAATCAATTTTCAAAAGCATTTCTCATACTTTAACATTAGATTTTGCAATTTAAATATACTATTCTAAACATCTTGCATCTGAAATTTATTCTTTATTCTTTTATCACTCTTTCCTTATGAACTAACAAGAAATACAATCTGAATCTCACCAAGATGTGCTGTTATGTATTCAGTTATGTTGAAACACCAAGATATTTCACATTTAAAATATAAAAAATAAGCCAAATGACTCTTGAACTTTGGGCTTTTAAGAATTATGTCCCCTACATGCTGGACAGAATTAAGGAACGGAACTCCCCTTCTCTTCATTTTTTCTAATCAGCTCTACCATTAGGTAGTAGCATTTAACTTCTTCTTTATTGGTAGGACAAGATTGTATTGACAGGATCAAGCAGGAGATTAGTTCCCTCTGCAGTATATACTCCTCAGAGGAATGCTAACCCTCATTAGGATGGAAAACACTTAAAGCTGTAATTCAGAGGCACTGTATTGCCTGATCAGCTAAAATAAATAATGAGAAGGACCCTCTGGAATGTAGGTTTATCAGAGTTAAATCACTGGAAAGATTCACTTCTCAGGCTAGTCTTAACCTATACAACATGATTTAAAATGAGAAAGCTCAATTATTTAAAAAAATAAAGTGAGAAAATATAAAAATAAAGGATTACTAACAGATTAATATAATGACAATCTCTTTCTGGTTTAAGCAGACATAATGAAATAGCCTACAAACAAAAGAAAAAAATGGCATTCAGTGCATGTTCCAGACATTTGCCATGTACATGACAGTTTGTTAAGCTTTAAGGGCCACAGGGATTACTAAAACATAATCTCTGCCAGCAAGACCTTCACAAACTTCATATGAACAAAGGTGGCAAAAAGGATAATAGTGGCATATTGTGAAATTTTAGAAGATTTATGAATGGAAATCCATCTAGTCTGTAGTTATTTCAATAATTTTAAAAACAACATATTTAAAAGGATTTAAAAGAGTTATTAACCCACCAGGAAAAATGTTTTTAGATTTTTCTTTTTTAAAAAAAATTTTAAATGTTTATTTATTTTTGAGAGAGAGAGAGAGAGAGAGCATGAGCACAGGAGGGGCAGAGAGAGAGAGGGAGACGCAGAATCAAAATCAGGCTTCAGGCTCTGAGTTGTTAGCACTGAGCCCAACATGGGTCTCAAACCCACAAGATGCGAGATAATGACCTAAGTCAAGTTGGATGCTTAACTGACTAGGCCATTCAGACGCCCCTGTTTTTAGATTTTTCTTAAAGTTCATTTATTTTGAGAGAGATAAAACGTGCACAAGTGGGGAAGGGGCAGACAGAGAGGGAAAGAGAGAGAATCCCAAACAGGCTCCACACTGTCAACAAAGAACCCGATGCAGGGCTTGAACTCAAGGAACTGTGAGGTCATGACCTGAGCCGAAACTAGGAGTCAGGTGCTTAACCAACTGAGCTACCCAGGCATCCCCATTCATTTTTAAAATTCAAAAGGAATTGCTATTTCACATAAAGAACACATTCCTTTTTTTTTTTTTTAAGTCGCTGATTGGATAACCTTAGGTGTCTGTGATGCCTAGAGTTATATGATATTTTTTTGCTTTGGGGATTATCACAACTTTTTGGCTTTTTATACATTTGTTTTACTTTTTGAGAGATATTGAAAGAATTATTAGTGCATAAAGAAAAGAAAAAAAAACCTTTCATTATAATTTCCAGATATACCCAGTGACAAACTGCATGGCTAAAAGTCAGAATGACTTTTTTCCCCATTTCTACATGTTACTATTTATTTCAACAGGTGCACAAAGGCAGAGCAACTATTTCTCTATACTCCTGGTGGAGTGCAGGAAAGAGAGAGTGGCAAAATTCTGCCTACTTGTGTGGAAAAAGGCACGCATTATGTAATGTATGCAAGATTTTATATCTTGATGAATTTCTTGACATCTTTATAGAATAAAATGCCAAATTCTACTCCATTAGGCTATTTAAAAATTCATTACCTTTATATAAACAATGTCTAGATAAGGAAGAATAATTTAAGGTCATTTGAGATAAAAAATTATAGAACATAACTGGCATTTAACTAAAGCCGTAAATTAATACATCATTACTGAAGTAATGATGTAAATCATTGAATAATGGAACTCTTATTCTTTTATTTATTTGACCATATACCATATATAGGTCATGAATATTCAAAGGTGAAAAGTGTATATGTATATGCGTATAGGAAGATGATGTGTTGTATTATCCATATCTTTGAATACGTTCACCAAATGTAATACTTGAGTTTGCCATTTTAGAAAAGCAATGCCTTTGAAATGATTTTCCTCATAACTCATAATCTATCCTGCCAAATAATACTTTAAAATATATATTTTTAGTTGTAGTCTTGACTTTTCACACTATTATTGCTTAAAATAATACTTGTGAAAGATGATCCTAGTATTCATGTAATTATCTGGCATTTTTGACAACATAAGAAAACTTACCTTGGTTGAAAATTTATGATTGCATTTCAGAAAATATTAAAATCATCTCATAATTTTATTATGTCTCCATTTTGAGACACCAACTCTGTTTTTTTTCATTTTATTATAAAGCAATTTATAATAATATGGAGTCATTAAACTTACTGGATTAATCTTGCAATTTCTGTGAAGAGCAAATAGGTAAATTAAATCACTCTGACCATGATTATACTTTTTAACCCAATAAATAGCACACATAATCTGAAAAAAAGTAGTTTTGTAATTTTTTAGTTTATAGTACCTGTTTTTAAAGATATTAAACTGAATCACATTTAACTTTTATTTCATTTTCTATTTCCATTATTTATATTTTCCACTTAAAATTTTTATTTTGTTCAAAAGCATTTTATTAAGTGGTAACAAAATTCCTAATAAATAAATTTCAATCTGCAATCAGTTCTGATTAGGTTGTAGTGTGGTATCATAGGGAGAGCATGGTTTTCAATATGGGTTCAAGACTAATGACATTCGGTCCTTGCTCTGTTGCATGTTTATTCACCTTGAACCTCAGTCATCTAAACAAGCTAATGGTGATATTAATATACTGCATTGTGTTGCTATGAGGTGAAATACAGAAATATTGGCAAATTGTTGTCATATCAAAAGATCTTGATAAAGGTAATTCATTGGGAGGAAAATAATGTCATTTTCATCATCACTGCCTATTTTCCCCCCAATAAACTTTGGAAGGATTTGAGTTAAAGTTATCCCTAGTATATGACCTTTCAAATGGGGAGGAGCAAGCTATTCAACTGCTGTTTCTGTTATTAAATTCCAGAATGACAACACAGTATAACATACATTATGCTTAATAATGAAAAGAGATCTTATGTTTGACTTTACATTTGACCTCGTGTTCATTTGACCTATCTTTAGAAACTATGAATAACAAAATATAAATGAAGGATCCTAAGTTTTCCACAATTATATGCATGATCATTATATTCCCTTATAATTATACTTAAAGCTAATAATTAATGATAGTTTTATATCCTTGCTCTTAACAATTTTTGAATATTAAGAATTCTTTGCTTTGATACTACTTGAATGTGTCATTTACGTTTGTGATTTGGACATCTAAACCATTATGTCAGGACTCCTTTTCCCTCCTTTCTCAAGTATAAAACTATTGTCATCCTGTGTAGCTCAAATGCAAACTCCTTTGTAAAGCTTTCTTCTTTCCATGTAGAATGAGTTTTCTTAATCTTGTCATCCATATCACATTAATTACACCTCATTTTACTACTTACTTACTATTTATTCATTCACTTAACCAATTCTTATTAAGAAACTTTATTTCAGGTACTTTGTTAACTGTACCTAGTTGTCATTAAAATAAGAACAATTATTGTCCCCTAAAACTAAGTCTGATTGAAGTCAGGGAAGATATGTAGCCAAACAGACAAAATATATGTATAAATATACAATATAAATGTGCTACATAGATGAAGTGATGGGATCATGAAGACCAAACAATCTCAAAGGATCACAGATAGCTTCATGGAGAAATGACAGTCTAGTCTGAAATTCAAATATAGGTAAGGATTGGGCAGGTGAAGGGATTCAAGTAGAAATAATAGGTCAGGTAGAATAAACTGCATATGCAAAGATGCTGAAGAAAGGGAGAAAGGGAGATGAATTTGAGGAATAAAATTATGCTTGCAGCATGGTTGATGTTTGATTGATAACTGTAGTGTTATATATAGGGAGAAAATATGCAGAGGAAGAGTTAAGTAAGGAAAGATCATTTTAAAAATTATCTTGAAAAGTTTGGATGTTATCCAGAGGGTAAATGACACAAAATCATAAGTGGGTGTAAAAGAGTTGTAGGTTCAAACTTAACTTTATATCAAGATAACTCTGTAGTATAAAGAACAAATTGGAGAGAGCCACATGGGTATTAGGAAGACCAGTTATGAAGCTTTGGAGCAACCCAGAATAGAAGCTATGGTGGTAGCATTGGGGGTACAGAATGACCCACTCAAGTCAAGTGCATGTGGAATGAAAGTGATAGATTTGATTCTTGGGAAGAACTTGGGAATTGACTGGATATGTGCATTGAGTGAGAAGGTAGAGGAAAGTAAGATTTGGGGTTAAAGATTTGAGAATATGGAAGTATTGATTATGAGATAAAGAAACCAGAAGGAGAAAAAAACGGAAAATGTTGATTTTTAGTTGATAGAGGTATTGGTTTCTAACAGAGACTACCCTATAGGCCATGTGTCCTTCCTTACATAAAGCTTTCCTCATTTGATTGTAAGTTTCTGAAGACCAAAGCAGCATTTTTAGTGATACCTGTGATCCAGCTTCATACCAAAATATATGAGGGTATTTTGCACATTGTGGATGATAAGTAATATTTACTTTTTTTATTGTGTGATTTCTTTGTTAGTAATTCTACCAAAAAAGAATATAAATAATTGCTATTTAGAAAGACTATTGAAAATTTACAGTTAAAAATATGTTAACTCTTCCATTATTTATTTACTTATACAGTGTTTAGTATATATTTACTTCAGAGCTAATGTTTGTTCAATATATAATAAAACACCATATATTATATGATCTATGGTAATATAATAATATGCTATATATTTTAATAGATTCTAGGAGTATTATATACAAATATATTTATTTTATAATAATAAAATGATTCTAATATTTATGCTTTGGTAGAATGTATTTCATTAAATTATTAAGGAAGAATGTGGTTTTTTAATAAATATAATCATTTGGGAATTAGAGACTTTATTTTGAAGACTTAACTTTTTATATTTATAAATTCCAATATTAGTGATTATGACTGTTAAGGAGCTATTTTATAGAGCAATGTAGCAGTTGCTGAAGATGAGGAATTTGGAAAATGGGTGCATGACCTGGAGCAAATCAGTTTTCCTTGGATCCTTGCTTCATACAAAAAAACATGTATGAGGGATTAAGAAAGAGAGAGAGAGTGTGTAGAATATGTGGTAAAATGTAAACAATTGGTAGATGTCACTGAACGATATATGTGTTTATTTTACTAGCCTCTCAACTTTCTGTGTGTTTTACAATTTTCAAAATAAAAAAAAAAGGAATCTCTTTGACACAATTATTTTCTGAAGCTTCTTAGCATATGCAAAATTGTAAATGGGTTTTATTCCCTGAGAAACTATTTTAAACATGTTACCGAAAAATCAGTTCAAATGCAAACCTAAAAGAAGCAATTATATAGTATGCAATATTAATAGTATAACAAATAGTAATAATTAATACTCAGCATTCAACTAGACATTAAATAATGAGATAATGTGCTCTAAAAGATGAACCTCTATGACACGACCCTTCAGTCTAAAGGATATTAAGTCTAAGTCAGTAATTCATAATCTACTTTCTATCTCTGTAATTTCAGCTATACTGGAAATTCATTTTTAATATTATAGGAAATATTGCATAAGTTCCAATATTTTATGAATTTCAAATAATATGATGTGTCATTATTTTGGATAAAAATAATGCATTGCCATCCTGCAGTAGGATTTAGAAGAGCTAATGATGGGGAATACTTATTATATACTAGAATACATACTATATATATTATGTTACATATTCTCTTATCATTTATGTATTTATTACATGCTTTAGTGTTTATTAATATATATGTAACATCCTTTGGTGTGCTTCTTCTGCATAGACTTTTTGGGTATTTGCAAGTAATAAACTTGTGTCATTTGGTAATGCTCCCACTGAATTTTATTTTGTGAGAATTGATTATGACAGAAGGCCATGTACTAAATATCTATTTTTTAAACAATATGATACTTCAATATTTACTGCTTCCTCTTAATTTTTGAAAATAAAAAACTTGATCAGTGCGATTTTTATTTGAATACCACTTTTTAAATATGAACTCATGTTTTTTTTTGCCTTGTTTTTAATATTTTGTTGTTTTTTGTTCTTCATAAAATATACCCTCACATGTTTCAGAACATGCTGTGCATTGACATTGTAATTTCCTTAGTTGGCCTCTTAGATACTTAGTTAGAAATAGTAAATTCAAGATAATTTTGTCATTTCCTCACAATCCAGAGGGTGACACTGGCAAATTCACTTCTCAGTTTAATAATTCTTTCTTTCATTGGACCTCATGATTTCCCTTCCTTAGTAACACCTATAAATACAGCTGTTTACTTCAGTAGTAACTTCCAAGTAACTTCAAGAGAACCCTACCCAATACTTTTGAAATTGGCACTCTATATCATAAAGGCATCTCTCACACAAGGACAAATATGGTTATTAATCCGAATCAAATAAAGGAACCAATACAGGCCATTTGGTAATAATTTAAAATTTACAAATGTGCATTTACCTGCTTTTATGACAAACTAGGTGAACGAAGTATTTTTTTTAAGTGAACATTGAGTCTAATGGCCACTTGTCCTAAGAATCTTTGGAAGCATACACCTTGCCTTAATGTATTGACACTACTTTTCCCTCTGCTTTTTAACTCTTAAAGGTGATTTCTCAAAGGTGACTTCAGTGGAAATGTTGGATATCATAGTTTGGTTATTGTTCATCTCTTTAAAAAGACCTTATAATTATGATTTCAAGAGATTCCCCCAAATTAATATAAATTTGGACAGGATTGATTCTCTCATTATCCCAGTGCTAATGAACTTTCTTTCAGAAAAACCCACTTTCAAACAGAAGTGGGAGCATGTACCCAAATTAGAGAAGTAGAAGACACAGAAATAATTAAAACATAATACTAACATTTTTAGGTAGTTCTCCTACACACAATTTAAGAGAATCTTTCCATTTTTCTCTGTGTTAAGATTATGAAATATCACAACCATGAAACATCTTCAACACACTTGGTAAAGAAAAGAATAAAAACAGTGGTTCTGGCTAATTAAATATTGGAGAACTGTAGAATTTTAGAGACCTTAAATGCCAGGTCAATTATATGCTACTTTCTTTTTTAAGTTTGTTTGTTTGTTTGTTTGCTTGTTTGTTTAGAGAGCACATACTTCTGCACAGGGGAGGGGCAGAGATAGAGGGGGAGAGACAGAATCCTAAGCAGGCTCCACGCTGTCAGTGCAAAGCCTGACATGGGGCTCAGTTCCACAAACCAAGAGATCATGACCTGAGCCAAAATCAAGAGTCGACTGCTTAACTGAGCCACCCGGGTGCTCTCCTATACTACTTTCTTACAAACTCATGTGCTGGAACATAAAGAGTTGGCTTAATTTTATGGTATATAATTACACAGTTTCATATTAGTATTAAATGTACCTTGAAGCACTCCTAAGCTCCTCCCAACTTCCTAGGCACTATTCTAGGTCTTTATGTAAGAAAATATGACTTTTTTATAGTGTAGTGATGATTAAATGTTTCTTATTTAAATGTATTAGATCAACAGAATGAAAATACGTGTTTAACTGGGGAGCCTGGCTGGTTCAATAGAAAGAACGTGTGACTTTTGATTCTGGGGTCGTGAGTTCGAGCCCTATGTTGGGTGTAGAGATTTCTTAAAATAAATAAAATTTAAAAAAATATGTATTAACAAAGATAAATATTTATTAGTAATAATGGGATTATACTATACCATTACACATAGTAAGAATCCTCAGTTTATGAATATAAATGAAATGTATTAATTTTAAGAAAAGTGGTATAGTTCTTACAGAAGAAACAATATAATTAAAAGTTATGTATTGAATCATTTGACAGTGTTACATTTATACAAGTAATTGATGGCGATCTAGAAACTCTCAACTTATATTCCAAAATCTATTATATGATATTATTCTTCATTGTGAAAAATACTTTTTTAAATGTCTTTACTTATCAGATTTCCTATGTTGTTTACAAAAGAGGGCATTGTTTAATAATGACAGCGGAGAACTCACATCATTGGGGCAACTCGTATAGTATGTGGGCATTGTCTTTCTAATTGTATAGTGTGTATGACTGAGAATCTGATGACCTAGGTCAGTCATATTGCATCACTGTTTGAGATACTTTATAGTTGTAAAATTATTGTTCTATACCTTTCACGTATAAATAGTGTATGATTAAATTGTGAATTATAGAGTCATAACTAGAAAGCAAATTAAAAATATCAATCACCCTATCCAAACACCAGAGAAATATGGTAACTATTATAATTAAAATATTTTATTTAATACTGTGCATTTTGATCACTTTCTAAAGAGATTTTCCTGACTAAAAACTGTCGCAATCAAAATGTTTTCATTAGTCAGATTTATATATTGCATAGTTCTAGGTGGCATAAATAATGATATTGGAAAAGATTGGTGAAGGTTGGAAAGTACAATTGAATTCAAATATTTGTAGAATATTTTGTGTAACATATAGACATTGCATTCACTGCTCTGTGTGAAGTCCTCTATACTCTCCCATACCAGGATTGCACCTCTGGGTACTTTATTTTTGAATGCTTCTAATATTAATGTATGTGATTTCATAGTTAACATATAATCTGCATTTGTCTGTTTCTGTGTGTATATGAATTTTGCAGATATGCCTGTTTATCTGAAGAATAAGACACAGATGCACATTTACATGTTTTTAAGGTCCTAGAACTAGTTTCATTATAATTCTGCTTAAATAATGAGAGAAGTTTGTCCATAATAGAATAATGGGAAAAAAATCTGAGAAAACACACACACCTCCCCTTCCATCCATCACCCCTGTACATCCATCCATCCATCCATCCATCCATCTATATATAGAAATAGATAGATGATAGACACACACACATATATATATATATAAACACAGTAATTTATTTATGTATTCTTAAGTGCACGATTTTATTCCATTTAGTCTCTATATTATGAAAATAACTACCTGAATATCTTTGATCCATTTCTTAAAGATTATTCTAAAACAACTAAAATAAACAATAAAATACACCTAACATTAAAATTTATAACATAATGTATGGAATAATTAAACATATCAACATTTCCCTTGAAAGTGACCATTGTTATAAACACTTAAGCAGAAAAGAAGTATTCGTCAAAACTTCTGATCGTGGCTGTATGACACTGTCATGACCAAGTTTGTTATGACTCAGTGACTGATTTTCCAATAAATGCAAAAGGACACAAAGTCTGCAGGGCACACAGCTTTGGAAAAGAAAAAAGAAATCATTTTGTTTTACTTATTATTTACTTTTGCTATCATCTGTTTCAAACAATGATATTAGATTGAAAAAAAACAAAAGAATTTGCCACCTCAGCACCTTAATTGCTAGAACAGAATCTTCTAGGGGCTAACTAATTGCCTGTGTATTTTGTCTAGGTGTTGAGGGAAAGCTAAGAGAATGAAGGCTCTAAATCCCCAGTGGAAGCATGATATGGCGGAGCAGAGCTGGTGCTGAATTGTTCTCTCTGATGGCTCTATGGGAGTGGATAGCCTTGAGTCTTCATTGCTGGGTTTTAGCGGTTGCTGCTGTTTCGGATCAGCATGCCACAAGCCCCTTCGACTGGCTCCTCTCTGATAAGGGACCCTTCCATCGCTCACAGGAATACACAGATTTTGTGGACAGAAGCCGGCAGGGATTTAGCACGAGATACAAGATATACAGGTATGAAGCAAAGGGAAAGCAATTATAGAGGTATCTTCCTTGAAGGTTGTGTATGACTAAGTTTCTCTAAGGGAAAGTTTCAGATGGGAAAGGGTAATTCTCAGAAGGGTTATTATTTACTATTCACAATAGTACTGTTTGCTGGTTATTTAAAAGTATTTCTTGTACATGCAATACATATATATTGTGTATTCCAATATATATAAATTTCAATTAACTTTGAAGCTGAGTTTATCATTTTAAATAGCCAAATTTTTAAGTGAATTTTCTTGAGATTCCTTTCTACCTCATACCATGCTATGTTACCTTTTTTAGCTTAAGTAGAAATGGTATCTTCTAGTTGCTGAGAAGTTGAGTCTCCTGATCCTTTTTTCCCTTAAAGGTAATTGTACATTCAGAAGCTGGAGAAAATGGCAATGGGCTAAAAAGAAGTAGCAGATAAATGTGACATGATAGCAAAGGCCAAGAAAAAGGAAGGGATGGAGATATATGGCCTTTTCTTTTACCCTTGTTATATATTTGAATATAAATAAGTTACACAAAAGGAGTCATATATTAAATCCAACACACTGCCTGCTTCCCCCAAAACCAGTGAATCCATTAAGTAGAGGAGTGTACAAATGATTGCCTGAATGGATTAGATTGTATTGATCTTTGCCATAAAGAATGTTTTATGTAAGGTTATCAGTTTGGTTTGTTTCTTCATGATTGAAATTTACAATTCCCAGCAGCTGGTTTAGCATTTATGCAGAAGCAAAATTTAATATTGTATTTTTGTGTCTGATTCTATGTAGATACTATTATATAAATATTTTATTTTATGTTGTATGTGCACCAGAGGGCACTGTGCTTCTGGTCTGTATGTAGTCTATTATACATCACTGCGAGAAATTTATAAATCCTATCAGTAATGCATATTTACAGAACAGACTGAAGGTACTGAACAAGTTTCATGAAATCACACTGTTCCCTGTGTTTGGATGCACGTGCGTGCACATGCTTTTGTTTAATAAGAAATCCCTTAGTCCAGGCAGCCAGGGCACATTCACAAGTCTGCAAAAAGACTTATTCTATTTTAAAAAAATGACATGATAAGTATTAAAGATTTTCTTTCTGAAATGCAGCAGGAAACAGTCAATATAATAAAATTCCAGCTTTATTCTTTTTACATGTGTTTGTTGGTTTAGCCAGATTTCCTTTACAAATTGTGTGAAGCTACTTGAACTTAAGATTGTAAGAATGTCTAATATTTCAGCATTCTGCACGAGGATTTTTAACAGTCTGTCAAACCAACTAACCCAGAGCATGTCTCCATGATCTATTGGCATCTGTATTGGGAGGTCTGAGGTGTTGACTAGTGTGTGATTGTTTGGCTCAGCTTATTGGTTGATCAGCTGTGAGTTGGAAACATGGCCTGACATGTCTTTAGAGGTTCTAAGTTCAATGAAAGAGACACTATTTGGATCACCACAGTGAAAGGTAATGAAAAACAGTGCCTTGGGATGTGTTTGCAAGGCTCATATATACCCTTTTATCTTCATGGAACTGTATTCTTAAAGACCTCCTTTAGCCCTATGCTCCTCATCCTTCCTATGTCTTTATCTGTGTGGCTTGAATAAACATGTATGGGAATTGTTTATTTATTAACAGTGGAATACAGTGTCCCTTTCCCCCAGCCCAGACAAGGCTATAACTTCTTATGTTACCTTTGAAACCTTGCCTAATGATAATTCGTTGATGGTTGATATGTAGTGAACAGTGTAATATATTTATAAGGATTCCTTTTGTTTTGGAACAGTGAGATATTTCATTTATCCAATTAGTATTTATCTAAATTTCAGATAATTCTATCCACCTGTGCATCTAATGTAATGGATCTGCACTGTTCCTTGTGAAGTTAAGCTTGTTTTTGAGATATTAGAGAATCTCAAATAGAAGGATTAGAATGACTTTTTGTTATTGTTGTTTTTACTTTAAAAAGTATTTGTCTTAAAGGCTAATGATTAGAGACTTTGTCTTTTATAAACATTTGTCTTGAAATACAGAATTTAAGGCACATACGTGGAAAATTAACATTTCTTATATTAAGCACTAGATTAATCATTCTAAAAAGACCAATTTCAAAGAATGATCAGCCAAATTTTACTATGTTTATTATTACTGTCATAAGCTCCTTCATGCAGGGTATTGCACTGATATAGTTTCTGCAAGGTATTAATTCTAAATGTAAAACATATTAACCTATTAAAAGAATTAGGTCAGATCTTTTTCAGTTATCTTCATTTTATATCCTTCTCCAGCAGCATACTTTTCTTTTCACCTCAAAAATAAAACAGCAAGATCATAACCATTAAACATTACTAAGATCACAGTCAAGGCTTAAAGAAGAAAAAAGTGCCATGATTTTTTTTGACAAAATACATTTTTGTCAATTAATGAGGCCCATATTTGTATTTTTAAATTAAAGTGTATTATAAAGAAATTTTAGATTTTTGCTCTGGAATAACACAATCAATTTAAAATGGTTATTTTATCAGTAGATCGTTGAATTGGAGGATATAGAATTAACTTGCTAACACTTAACTTATCTGGTTAACGTTAATAGTTGGGTGTTTAGCCATCTTTCCCTCTTAGTTGAAGATTGATAATAGAACCTAAGCATAGGCATTTTAAGTATCCTCAGTTTTAGAAAAAGGATTATGCTTGGAGAAATTTTGTGTGCTACAAGGCATAGAATAGGAGCACACTTGATGCCTTAATCAGTTGGAGCCTTGTGATTGGTTACTATGCTCTAGAAACGCCCATAAGCAGTAAGCCACCAGCAAATGCATAATTTCTTTCAGTCCTGGAGATCCTTCCTTCCCTCCTTCCTTCCCTCCTTCCTTCCTTTGTTTCTTTTTTTCTCAAGAGAGTGAAAGTGCAAGTGGGATAGGGGGAGAGGAAGAAGAGAGATAATTTTTTTAATGTTTATTTATTTTGCGAAAGAGCAAACATGAGTGGGGGAAGGGCAGAGAGAGAAAGGGAGAGAGAGGATCTTAAGCAGGCTCCACACCCAGTACGGAGCCCTACACAGGGCTCAATCTCCCCACCAGATCATGACCTGGGCTGAAATCAAGAGTGCAACGCTTAATCGACTGAGCCACCCAGGTGCCCCTTTTATTCTTTTAATACATTATAAGAGTTCCAGACAAGGGACTCACTTTTAGCAACTCAAACTTAGAATTATCTTGAATCACAGCTATAAGTTCTATGGTCATAGGAAGGTGAATTTTATTTCCATAAAAGAGACATTTCGCATATGTAGATCTTCAGATATGGTGATACAAAACAAAAACCTATAAAATCCTTTCTTTGCTTTACCAAGCTTCTACCATTCTTTGTTTAAGCATATGTGCAGGTAACATTAAGGAAAATAATGTTGCTTTTTCTTAAAATCTTCCAAGATAATATAAAGATATGACATATTACCACAACTTAGTTTACTTCTTCAAAGCAGTCTTTCAAAACAAAATTTGAATGAGAATAGGAAACAATTGAAATAAATGTTAAATGTTTCATATTCTCTGAAAAAAATGTACTTAAAAAATGGTGTGCAAAGGAGAAGATAGTCTAGAAAATAAACAAATGTATGGACATTTTATATATGATAGGGGTATATGAAATTGTATATGGGAAAGGGTGAGCTTTTGAGTAAATGGTGTGCAATTTGAGTATCCATATGAGGTAAGCAGAAATCACATTCCTTCCTCTTCTGATATATACAAATCCACTTTAAATGGAATAAAGATCTATATAGGAAAGGCAAAATTGTTAACTTTTTAGAAGAAAACAGAGGAAAATACTTTCATGATGTTGGGGTTTGTAAGGGTTTCTTCACCAGGCATTAAACATTGCACATCAACAAATATTGATCAATTCAGGTATATTGACACACACACATATATATATATATATATATATATATATATATATATATACATAAGTACACACACACACACACACACACACACACACTAACAGGAATCTGGCCACTGGTAGCAGCATGGATGAATCTCCAAAACAGAATATTAAGTGAAAGAAACTAACACAGGAAAAATTTGCACACAGCATGATTCTGTTATATGAAATTCACAAAACTAAATTGTATTGTTTGGAGATGCACACCTGAAGATAGTGGGCAAACTTAAAGAAAAGCAAGGAAATTACTAAAACAAAAATCAATATAACAGTTATTTCTATGAGGATGTAAGAAGGATGGAATTTTTAGGGCAGAATATGAAGGATTTTTAAGGTAATGACAACACTCAATTCCTTAAAGTGGATGGTTGTTGCACTGGTGTTCTTTAGATTCTAAATATTTGTTTTAGGGGTGCCTGGGTGACTGAGTCAGTTAAGTGTCTGACTTTGGCTCAGGTCATGATCTCATGGTTTGTGAGTTCAAGCCCCACATCAGGCTCTGTGCTGACAGCTCAGATCCTGGAGCCAGTTTCAGATTCTTTGTCTCCCTTTCTCTGCCCCTCTCCTGCTTGCACCCTGTCTGTCTCTCTCAAAAATAAATAAATAATAAAAATGGAAAGAAAGAAAGAAAGAAAGAAAGATTTTAGACTTTTAATATAGCATTTTATATTTCACAATATAAAAAATTTTAATAGTAGTATTGTGTCAGCTTTGAATTGAAAGATTGAAGTCTTCAAATTAAGTAGATTAATTCTTCCTTTTGAATCACCCCCAAATTCAATATTTACTATTAAAGCTTATTAAGCTCTTATAAATTCTATAGAAATGTTTAATGATATGAGCAATATATGCTCCATTATAGTTTAGTATCTATACATGCATTGATATGCAAAAATAAAATTTTTCTTGTTGATTTTTGTTTACAAAAACCTTCCATAATTTTTATATGTGAGTTTTACTATAGCCTTTCATTGATGGGATTATTACATAAATTTCAAAAAGCCAACATATAGATATTTTAAACAATATGTCTATAAACAACAAACATTAAAAGAACTTATATTTCTAATTCAAATTAATGACTATTTTATCACAATTAAAAAAAACCAAAAGCCCCCATAGATGACTAAATCTTTCTGCTGTTCAAAACTCAACTCCATTGCACCACTCTTGTCTTTGTGTTCATGCGTATTAGTTTTGCTCAGTAAATATATCCTTCTATCTAATATACATTCTCTGTTGCCAGAGGCCTAAGAAAATTGTGTTAGACTGTTGCATTTAAGGTTCCCAATATATCAGGCCTCCCCATCTCAACAACCTTATGTATTACCTCCATCCCTGACTTGGGCTTGGGCAGCCACATTGCCTCAGTGAATGGACATCAGCAAATATGATGCAGGGAGTATCTTATGAAGTGCTGGTGCACTGGGCTTGCCCTGAATCTTACCTGCAACTACTCTGTGAAGACGTTCAGTCTAGACCAGTAGAAGAGCTGAGGACACATGGAGCAGCTGTTGCTGCTCTCTGGACCTGATAGCCATCATATGAGTGACCCTAGGCATACCAGGAGAACCTTCTAGCTGGGCTCAGCCAATATTGTTTATTCATTCACAGAATCATTAACAGCAACAGCAAAGTCTTGTTTTAGGCCTCTAAGTTTACAGAAGGTTTCCACGTATTATATGTAACTGATAAAAGTATTCTTCATCAGGAATACAGATTGGACAGGTATTTATTAATGGTGTCATAAGTAATATGAAATGGTAAAGATAACATTTATCATAAAGAGCTTCTTTATTTAAGGATGCATACATTTTTTAAATAGAAACTAAGGGGGTTTGGGCTTAAAATCTCTCCTAGCCAAACAGCAATTCCTACACAATCACTTTAAATTTCCTACTAAAATACTATGAATCTATGAAAGGGAGTGGATTTTGGAGGAGAATGAAAACTCATAAGAACACAGGATTTGAGATTGATACACATTGTATTGGACTATGAAAGGCATTTCAATAGTCATAAGAATAAGTGATTAGCAAACATACTTAAATGCTTAAGACAGATTAAGCCAAATAGTCTTGACACAGGTGATACCTTAAATACAGTTGGGAACTACATCATTATCACTACCTACTCAGAAGCCTGGATTTGGCACCTAGGTAAAACTATGCAGCCCTCTCTCAACTGCAAGACTCTGTTTTGTGATATAACCAAGTATACATAATTGATTTCTCTCTTTATTTTTTTTTCAAGTTTTTATTTAAATTCCAGTTAGTTAACATACAATGTAGTATTAGTTTTAGGTGTAGAATTTAGTGATTCAACCATTACATGATTTCTCTCTTTCTTACCATGCTTGGAGATGGTAGTTCCTAAGAATAATACTATAGGTAGAGAGTTGCCAGTTGAGTAGGACCCATACAATATGTGGGGCATACGTACACTAAAAAAAAATTAATTGTTTATTTAAACTATAATTTGATTGCTTGTCATGTATTTTATCTGTTCTATCTGGTAACTCTATGAGGGGAAGTGATTACTGACTTTGATGATGTTGTATCAATGACAAGGACTCTCAGAAGTAAATTAGGAGTAAGAAAAGAATATAATCAATAGAGTTTCTCATGGACTTTTTTTGTTCACCCTGTCAGAGAAATTAATGTCAGGGTAACTACTGCATTCGATGAAGATAGCCACACACTGACAGTTAAGCCCAAACCTCTACACATCTTCAGCAAACCAAAGAGCATGTGGGGAAAAAAAGTGACTCAAACACTGTCTCTTAGCAAAATCTTTGTATTGATAGAGCTCTCCATTCCACATCATGTAAATAAAATAAGACAATAATAGCACCTTTGGGTTTGCAGTATACAACAGAGTGCCTATCACATTGTAGTGCTCACAGACCATGTAAAGCATGCTTACAGAAGGAGGCAAGGAACAAATAAAAAAAAATGAAAAAATTACCATAAAAACTCAGTGGGAGAGGGGCACCTGAGTGTCTCAGTTGGCTAAGCTCTGACTCTTGATTTTTGGCTCAGGTCATGATTTCACAATTCTGTTACTTAAAATCTAAAATGCTCTAGCTAAACATGAATTAATTATATAATAGTGGAATTAAAAAAGTGTTGTGTCAGGGTGCCTGGGTGGCTCAGTCAGTTAAGGGTCCATCTCTTGATTTCGGCTCAGGTCTTGATCTCATGTTTCATGAGATCAAGCTCCAAGTCAGGCTCTGTGCTGACAGCGTGGAGCCTGTTTGGGATTCTCTCTCTCTCTCTCTCTCTCTCTCTCTTTCTCTCTGTGCCCCTCTCTTGCTTGCATTCTCTCTCCAGCTCAAATAAATAAACTTAAAAGAAAAAAACTCAGTAGAAGAGATGGCCTCTGTGATCCTCCTCAATACACACATATACAGGCATTACAAACATGTACACCTTGTCTTCTCAGTAGGTTGTAAGAAACTGTGAAGTCTACCAAACAGAAGAGACGGTAAGGAAAATATGATCTGAAAATAAAAGAGAATTGGGTAAAATAATGTATAATAATTGGGTAATAATGCAAATAAATGCAGCAATAAGAATAAAATCTACATTAAAAACCATTACACACAGTAAGTGTAAAAATTGCAAGCATGCTTATGAAATTGTATGGAAGTGTTAAAGTATAATTCTTGGAGGATATAATATTTAACGTGACAAGCAGTGATTAAATACCTGTGTTGATAAGTTCATTTGATAGAAATAAATACCTAGAAGAAAAGTCTTGTTATAGACTGAATGAAATCTTAAAGACTATTTTAAGAATAAAAATTTATATTTATTTAAATTCTGAAAGTAGAAACTTGAAAGAATAAGTTTAAGTGTTATTGCAAACCTTAAGGGTAACAACTAGTGAATACAAAAAGTATATTTATATTAAAATCTATTGCTACATACAAAAACAAACATATAAAATGTCAAAAAAGAAGATAGTAAAGTAACTTGAGACAAGGTGACTGCAGAAACACCAAACAGAAGGTTAATGTAATGAATGTATATATTTCAAGATCTAAGCATAATTATTGTATTTTGATTAAAACATTTATTTGAATATGGGACTCATAGCAAAGTTACCCAAAACAAAATTATACCTAACATAAAAGGTCACAAAAGGTAAAAAGATGATCAATTAATTATCTTATTATTCATATAATACTATCTAATGAAAGGTATATTATACTAGATCTTCTAAAGGGAGTTAAAAAAAACAGATGTCATGAAATTTTAATCTACCGTTCTTATTGATGGATGAAATAGATCACACCAAAAAAAGCAGTGTAGGAGTAGGAAAAAGCAGGTAACTTGAGTATTGAATTTAGCATAATTGTATCACAATAAAATTGTATATGCTAAACATGTAATATACTTCTTAAACATATACATGGGGAATTTATAATATTTAATTTATAAGTTTATGTTTATGTGTGTATATATTTATTTTAGTCCACACAAAAGTTTTCAGCACAATGTATCCCTACATTTTAGAGCTTTTGAAATCTTACCATATAACTTTAAAACTAGTTACTTTCCATATTAATTTAAGATCTTAATTCAACTATTTGCTCATCAAATTGAAAATTGAGATTTAATGGTGTTAAATATGATTTTATTTTAAAATATATTTAATATGATGAGAAATTATTTCATACTTTTAAAAATGCCAAGTTAAAAAAAACAAACAAGAGGATTGCTGGAGGGGAGGCGGGCAGGGAGATGGGCTAAAAATGGGTGTTGGGTATTAAGGAGGCCATTTGTAATGAGCACTGGGAATCAATGTAAGTAATGAATCACTAATTCTATGTGTGAAACTAGTATTACACTATATGTAAACTAGAATTTAAATAAAACTGGAAGCATTAAAACAAACAAACTCAAAAACTCAAAAACAGTAAATGGATCTCAAATGACTTCTCTATGATTTTACTTTTTAAAAATACAAACATGCAGAGCATAAAGACTACAAGTAAATGTATCTCAATGTTTGCTTTATCTCTCCTTGGAAAGTTTTGTACATTTTTCTTATATTTTCTATAATAAGTATGTGTAAATCTGTGATCAGCAAGATACTTAATATCATTTAAAATATTAAGATGAGACATACTTGAAAAACAACTTCCAAATAATTAACAGTGAAATTATTAGTATTAATTAGGATTATTTAAATAAAAGTTTAAAAAAGGTTTAAAAAAGAGTGTACTCTCTGAGTCTTCACACCTATTTTCAAAATAATTATGATAAAACAACTTTATGTCACAAAGAACTATAAAATGGGTCAACACTGGTTTATGGAACATAAAGTGTAGACAAGGAAAAAGAAAGAGATGGAACTAAATATTTTATTTTCATTATGTGATTGTACTTTCACATGTGACTTTATTTAATCCCCAAACAACCCTAATATAAGAATTCCTGTTCTACAGATTAACAAACAAGAACATAAAGCTATTGTCCTTTTGTTGACTCCTAGTATTCCCAAATATCTCTTTCATTCCACTTATGCCATTGCACTAAAATCAATGTTGACTCCCTGAACTATGAATGCCTTGAAGGTAGGAATTCTCCATCTTGCTACTTTATTTCTCCATTATTATTATTATATCTATTTATTTATTTTGAAAGAGTGAGAGAGCAAGTAGGGAGGGACAGAGAGAGAGAAGGCGAGAGAGAGAGAGACCCAAACAGGCTCCGCACCGTCAGCACAGAGCCCAACATGGGGCTCGAACTCATGAACGGTGAGATCATGACCTGAGCTGAAATCAGGAGTCAGATGCTTAACTGAGCCACCCAGGCACCTCTTATTATATTCTGTATATTATTCTCTTTCTATATTTCTATCCATCTTTATATTCCTTGAGCAAGCCAGCTGCTCTCCCATTAAAGGCATCAGCTTTACATTTGGGGCTGCCTGATTTCAAAGCCAATGCTCATGCCATTGAAAAGATCCCCTCTTGACTGTGAGTAAGGAGACATGAATTGTTTTCTGTCTTTGCCACTAACCAACTGTGCTACCACAAATTTATAAATTAATTTCTCACATCTCAGTAGCATTTTTGTAAAATTAAGAGTGCACTAGACCTCTAAAGATTCTTTGAATTATAAAATTCAGTGCCTGTAATCCCAAAAGTGAGCAGAAAAATATCAGAACAAATAGATAAGCATTAAATAAAAAATCAACTGTGGTTAATTATTCTATCTGTATTATTCTGTATTTTGCAAAAGTCACTTATAAACACTTCTAGAAACATAATATCTAAAAATATTTCATATAATTCTGTGTTTATGCAAACTTAAACATCAGTTTTGTAATAATTTCCCCTCTACCCACCACTCCGATTATTTTCTACTTCTTTATGTTCTTTTGAAGAGGCTATAGTGGAAGGAAGCTATTTTTCCCAATTGGTTGACTTTCTACAAATCATTCCATTTGTCTGGTACACTTTACAGTGCAGTGATAAATTAGGGAGAGTATTCTAGATAGTGATTTTGTACATGAATGCCATAAATTATTTGATAATTGATATTTATTCAACAACTCTATTTAGTTATATCTCTAATTTTAAGAGTAAACCATATAATAAATTAACAATTTTATTAGTAAAGTCTAATTCACAATTGAATGCACATATGAATTCATACTTTGTGTGCTTTAGCTGACATCTGGAAACTTTTAGTAAGGAATAAAATAGAAATATTAATTCAAGGGTTTAGGAATTACATTGGATTTTCAGAAAAGCATGTTTTCAATGGAGATTGTATACAATCTCATGATTATAAGTAAAAGACATGCTTCATCATAATTTCTGTAATTTGTAAGTAAAAATTTTAGTCTAATAGTGCATTCATGTTTGTAACTATTAAAACAAGAAAATGAACAGGACTGCCAGTTTATACTATTATTTACAGAAGAGGAAATAACACTTATGATTTTTTTGTCATTCAAACAAATAATTTATTTGATTATTTTGCCCTCTCCAGTTCCACCTTACCAAACACTCTACTTCTTTACTGTCATCATCTCTGTGATCTTCTTCCAAACAAAATTGCCGAAATTGTCAGTGTTGTTTTCTTTTGGTGTTGCTACTCTGGGACTTTTGAATTGTTAATATGTATTTTTTTTTTTTTACCAAGCCCTATTCAAAAAATGCACTGTTTAAAAATTGAGGGGAAAAAAATGAGTAATAATACTTTTACAAGGATTTCCTTGTCTTTTTTCTTGACTGTGTTTGTATTGCACCTATTTAAATGGACTCTTATTTTAAAAAGTCATTTGCATTGTATTCTTTATTATAAGTAAGAAAAGGTCCTAAATAACATTTATTATGCCTTTTCTTGTCTTAACACAAAATAATTACTGTAATTGCCATTTAATTAAAATATTAAAAAAAAAGCCAACTTTTGAAATATAAGTCAAATGATTAAGATTAGGATATCATCTCTTTTACTTTAATAAACATGTAATGTGAATCATGGTAAAAGATTAGACCTGTACCTTCAAATTGTACTTTCTAAAAAGCTGAAATTTTTCCTGAGTACTTATAGTTTGTAATAGGTTTTATGTAATTAATATATATAATTAAACCATTCTTTTATAGAATAGCACATTTAAAATTTTTTTGAGATTACTTTCCTATAAATTCCTTATTTTCCCATTATTTTCAATTAGACTCATAATTCCATAATTTGTTTTAGAATGTAAGAATTATCCAATAAAATTCATTCAGCTTAGAGAAGAGGCTTACCATCAATTAATTAGTAGTATTTAACCATGAAATTTGCCTCTCAGACTCAAGTGGCATATGATAATATGTAGATATTCGACAAATTTGGTAGAAAAAATTACACAAAGAATATTCACATATATACTTTTTATTGGAGTATAGTTGACATACAATATTGTATTAGTTTCATGTATGCAAAATAGACTACAAGTCTATATTTTATGAAATACCACAATAAATGTAGTTACCAACTGTCACCATACAGAGTTATTATAATATTATTAACTATATTTTCTATGTTGTACTTTTTATCCCCATGATGTATTTGTATTATAACTGGAAGTTTGTACCTCTTAATCCCCTTCACCTATTACACCCATCTCCCCATCCCCCTTTCCCTCTGGAATACAAACCGCCAGTTTGTTCTCTGTATTTATGAGTCTATTTCTGGTTTCATTTTTTAGACTCCACATATAAATGAAATCATGTGGTATTTGCTTTTTTCTGTTGGACTTATTTTACTTAGAATAATGCCCTCTAGGTCCATCCAAGTTGTCACAAATGGCAAGATTTCATTTTTATGGCTAATATTCCATTGTATATGTATACATCTGTATCCGTTCATCTTTTGATAGACACTTAGGTTGCTCCATATCTTGGCTATTGTAAATAATCTGCAATAAACATAGGGGTGTACATATCTTTTTGAATTTGTGTTTTCATTTTCTTTGTATAAATACCCAGAAGTGGAATTACTGGGTCATATGGTGGTTCTATTTTTAAGTTTTTGAGGAACTTCCATACTGTTTTCCACAGTGATTGCATCAATTTACATTCCTACCAACAGTGCATGCGGGTTTCCTTTTTCCATATCCTCACCAACACTTACGTTTGTTTTCTTGTTGATACTAGCCATTCTGATTGGTATGAGGTGATGGTAGCTCATTGTGGTTTTGATCTGTATTTCTGCAATGATTAGTGATGCTGAACAATTTTTCATGTATCTCTTGGCCATCTGTATGTCTTCTTTGGAAAACTGCCTGTTCAGGTCCCCTACCCATATATTCTTAATCTCCCTTTCATCTATTTCTCTACATATTCCAATAAACAAAGGCAATATAAAAAGCATACTATTTATTAAGTATATTTAAGTATAAAAGCTAATAGCCTTGAGTTGAAAAAGAAATTTTTATGCTCTTCAGTTACTATTAAAGAATTGTTAAAAATTATCTGAATGTTTTCTTGGTAGAAACAGAAGATTCCACAATATTTGAAAGTACAGTTGAACTTTGAATAACATGGATTTGAAATGTGCAGTTCCCCTTATGTGAAGAATTTTTCCAATAAATACAGTAAAGTACTATAAATGTAATTTCTCTTATGAGTTTCTTTTTTTTTTTAATTTTTTTTTCAACGTTTATTCATTTTTGGGACAGAGAGAGACAGAGCATGAACGGCGGAGGGGCAGAGAGAGAGGGAGACACAGAATTGGAAACAGGCTCCAGGCTCTGAGCCATCAGCCCAGAGCCTGATGCGGGGCTCGAACTCACGGACCGCGAGATCGTGACCTGGCTGAAGTCGGACGCTTAACCGACTGCGCCACCCAGGCGCCCCTCTTATGAGTTTCTTAATAACACTTTCTTTTCTTTATCTTACTTTATTTAAGAATACAGTATATAATACATATAACATACAAAATGCTTTGTTAATCACCTGTTTATGTTATCAGTAAGGCTTCCAGCCAAGAGTAGGCTATTTATTAGTAGTTAAGTTTCGGAGAAGTCAAAAGTTAACACACAGATTTTCAACTCTGCAGGGAATCAGTGCCCCTAACCCTCCCCCATTGTTCAAGGGTCAACTGTATATACATTACATACACACACACACACACACACACACACACACACACTGCAGACATAGAATTATTTTTGTTTCAGCCTTCCCTTTTTTAAAGTAATTTCCTCCTCTTTCCATGGATGTGCAGGCTACCTGTTCTCTTCTTTTTTGACACAAGTGAAGAGAAGCAAAGAGAATGGCCTTACCATGCATTTACATGTCCTTTTTCTAGCAGACATTTCCCAGGCTGCTCACTTAAATAGATATTAGCAGCTAACTAATTAAACTATCTCTTCTGTCAGCCTGAAATTAGCGAAGGCTCTGTTTTGCCGCAGCCTGGTGTGCTATCTTATCTTAAAGGCATGTACTACTATCAAGTGCAAAACATAATAGAAAATTATATTTAAAGAGACATACCTCATTGAACTGTATAAAGTATTTCCTCACAAAATGTATCCTTAAAAGATTAACTATTATATGAAGTGTGATTTTTCAGTCATCACTAAATTCATCACACATGAAAATTACACACAGTTACACATTTTCCTTGTTATAAAAAACAAAAAGATTTTTTTGAATTATATTTTCAGAAGTGATATTTTTTAACGTACAAGTAAAGATTCTAATGATAAAAAAATGCCCTTAAAATCCATCTACTCAAATATTTTGTTCTATTGCATGCTTTTTATATGCCATTGTTTGATATGTGTGTTCCTATCTCCTATAATGTAATACAAAAGCACTTTTAACCATTTGACATATCTGTAAAAAATTTTCTGTTTTTCAACATTATAATCTGATACCTTGTTTTATTTCAAATCTGCACATTTGAAAAGAATGTATCCTATATATTCATTTGCATTGCTGATAATTTTAGCTGAGTAAGAGTAAAAATAGATCGCTCAGTCACATCATGAGAAACCCTCACACAACTAGATACATTTCAACTCTTTGTAAATGTTCGAAGGCCTTTATCAACAACTTCAAAACCTCAAAGCTCTGAAAATGAGTCATTTTCTTTTAGTACACATGACTTGAAAACCGGCCCTGACCTGGGCAAATGTGAGACTACTTACAGTTTTTATTTTTGTGCTTGATGCAAATATTCATACGTTGCATTGCAGGGATATGGGTTGATGCCTTTATCCACTGAAGATATACAAAACATGCACAATGTCTACCTTATTTTTTCTCTAAAATCTGAGAATTTCTGAATTCAGATGCTTCAGATAGAGCATTGTGGATCTGTATTAATCTCTAACCTTTTCTCTAGCTTTTGCATTTGGATAATATTTTTGAACATGTTAAATGCAAACAGCACAGTTGGATCCCACAAGGTGTGTTTCGTTCTCCAGGTGTGTGATGGGGAATATGTGCAGGTCCAAATGGAGGGCCAAGGAGAGGATGGGCTGGGACGTGCTCAGTGTCAGGAGTGGCTCAGAGAACAGGGGAATCGGGCTGCAGACACTTGCTGTTGAGACCACTCTTCCCAGAGAAGACCTGTCTCCAGGGATCTTAGGAGTTATATGGAAGCAGCAGCATCATTTTGTGATTAGAAATACTTGTGTTCCCCCCGGTGCCAGAGACCCCTGGTCCCAGGCTCATCTGTAAGGAGTCTGGCTCACACCAGTTATCAAGTAAACCCCAATTCTCTTCAACACACTTCCTGGTAACCCTCAGAAATTGCCCAGAATACCAACTGATTTCTTGATCTATCAGGTTAACAATCCCATCTAAGGAGATTCAATACATTTTTCTATTCTTACCTTAACATATAAAAAATTCAATCTTGGACACTTAAATTATTTAAATTAATAAACTAACTTTTTATTTTAGAGAGAGAGAGAGAGAGCGTGAGCAGAGGGTGGGGAGCAGTGAGAGAGATAGAGAGAGAGAGAATCTCAAGCAAGTTCCATTCTCAGTGTGAAACTGAACACGAGGCTCGATTCCACAACACTGGGATCATGACCTGAGCCAAAATCAAGAGTTGGAGGCTCAACCAACTGAGCCACCAGGTGCCTCTCCTTTTTCATTTTAAATGTTGAAATTATATTCATAAATTTTTTTTTAGGTTGTGACCTTGTGATTCTTATGCTTTATTGAAAAGTTTTTAATTTTAATATTTTTTAGTTGATCTTTAACTTAAGAAGTTAAATTACTTATTTTTCACATATTTACAAAATTTTTTAAGTTGATTTATTTATGAGAGAGAGAGAGAGAGACAGCACAAGTGGGGGAGGGGCAGAGAAAGACGGAGACACAGAATCCAAATAAGGCTCATGATCAAATGAGGCTCATCAGCCTTCATGATTTCAGCACAGAGCCTGATGCAGGGCTCGAACTCACAAACCGTGAGATCATGACCTGAGCTGAAGTTAGACGCTTAACCGACTGAGCCACCCAGGCAAAGTACCTATCATTTACTTTTTGTGTAAACCTGTAAAATTATATATTACCACTCTGTGCTTCTGAATCCTCATTTAACAAATGGTAATCACAAGACAATCTATAAGTTTCTTTCTCACTTTGCGGTTCAGTTGAGGCAAAGCTCTCGCTTGTCATTTTTCTGACAGAAGCTATTTTATAATGCTAATAATTGTTTAGGATATTATCACTGCATATAGAAATTAAATGTCAACGTACAAATATGCCATGGAACTGGTTGCATATTTTTTCTTTAGGATTAATGTTTGAATTTGTTTTGAATATAGATTTGTGATTTAAGGAATTTTACTTCGTGAGTACCATGTTTGAATATAAAGATCTCATATTTTTCTAGAAAACAATTTCTAAAATTTAAGTGTAATTTTTCAAGATAAGCAATCTTAGTTGCTTCTAAAAGGACAATGAGGGGGCATCTGGGTGGCTTAGTCAGTTGAACATCCGATTCTTGATTTCAGCTCAGGTCATGATCCCAGGGTCGTGAGATGGAGCCCCACGTAGGGCTTTATTCCAAACATGGAGCCTGCTTACGAGTCTCTCTCTCTCTCTCTCTCTCTCTCTCTCTCTCTTTCTCTCTTTCTCTCTCCCACTTTGATCCTCTCCCCCACTCTCCCTCTCTGTCTAAAATAAAATGAAAGAAAGGAAGAAAGAAAGAAAGAAAGAAAGAAAGAAAGAAAGAAAGAAAGAAAAAAACTTAAGTAATGTAAGAAATGTGAATAAACAATCCACTATTGACCCAGCCATGATAATTTGATTTTAGTAAGTCATATGAATAGATTTTTTTTACTCTATAAAATTTCCAAATAATTGTTTCCTATTTTCAAACTTTAAGTTCACCTAATGCATTTTATATAATTTGTAGCTTTCAAAAATATGATGTTTGATATCTGCCTGAATAAATGTCGTCTAGTAAGATTCTTGAATGTTGTATTAGTACGTTTTAGATTAAAGCAGTTATTCAAAGTATTTTTCTGAAAAAAAAATAGAACTAAAGTATTGTGAGTATTCTTTCCTTTCACCAATGGAAAAAAATTCAAAAGGACAATAAAAAAAATCTGTCCATGTCACAAGAACTTAACATCTTGCATCTTGTTTTTGCCCTTATTTATGGACTCCAGTTGCCTTGTTAGAGGAAACAGGATCATTGTCAATATAATATGACATTAATATTATATCTTGTAAAGACTGAGATTCTCTACCTCTATTTCTGGCATCATGCTCATACTTTAGTCTTTTCCCTAGTACTGTTCACTGTTGAACTTTATGCTTTAGGTATCAGGTTTATCAAGTTATCTGCCTTCTGTTTCTTGGCCTTAGTAATACTCCTAAAATAGATCATCACACAGTTCAACATCTGTCTCCCATTAACTTATTCAACACACACACACATACACACACACACACACACACACACACAGACACACACAAATACAGGCTTTATTATAAAAAATAATAATGGACTGGTATTTTTCCTGGATTGGAATAAGTCTTTTTTAAAAAAAATAAAGTCTAATGACATATAGCATTATATTAGTTTTAGGTATACAACAAAATAGTTCAGTATTTGTATACATTGCAAAATGATCACCACGGTAAATCCAGTCAATGTCTGTCACCATACACTCACAAAATTTTATTTTCTTTTGAAGAAAACTCTCAAGACCCATCCTCTCAGAACCTCCATACATGCAATACAGCAATATTGACTCTAGTTACCATGCTGGACATCACCCTTGATCTGGTTTCTAACACCTGCCTTATTTCATTAAATATGAGAGTCTTATGCTATGCTTGTGTGACTTTAAACTTCAAAATAAATTAAAAAGGGAAACTCAAACCACATTAGGGTACTAGCATTGTATAAAAAAACACTTTATGTTAATGTATTCAGTTCATATTCAATTTCAGTTGAAATACTCTTTATTTTTTCTTTATTATATATTCATGTGAGCGTTATACCTACTTAGGAGCAATATATATTTTCCCCCATAGGAATAGTGGAGGGTAGAATATAGACTAAGTCACTTTCACTATGTCTGTTGCCCTGAATTATTTCAGAGCCAAAAGGGAAGGAATATATTCACTTGCATTCCCTTCCCCTTCTGTCCCATCTCCCACACATACACATAGTTCTGAAAATAATACCTTTAAACAGACTGGATGGATGGAGTATCATGCTAAGCAGCATAAATCAATCAGAGAAAGACAAATATCATATGATTTCACTCATATGTGGAATTTAAGAAGCAAAACAGATTAACAGAGTTGGGGGAAGAGAGTCAAACTGTAAAAGAGACTCCTAACTATAGAGAAAAAATTGAGGGCTTTGGGAGGGAGGTGAGCAACGGTTAAATAGATCACGGGTACTAAGGAGGGCACTTGTGATGAGCACTGGGTGTTGTATGTAAGTGATGAATCACTAAATCCTACACCTGAAACCATTATACTGCATATTAACTAATTGGAATTTAAACAAAAATTTGGAGGGAAAAAACCAGAATAGGTAGAAGGAGTGATATCAAATCAGAAAAGATCTGGTCAATTTTACTCTGCCATAGGCAAGCAGAGGGCAAACATGAGTATAGGTAAACCTCAAAATAACCAGTGGAGTTGCTCCTGGAATCTGAGATTGGTGGATCCTATGAAGAGAAAGAAGGAAGTCCCAGAAGAGGGCTGGCATTAACCTGTCCTTTGCTCCTTTGCCTCTGTTATTACACTCTTTGATAGCTGAAAGCATCTCATAGTTAGGACATCTTAGGAGAAAACAGTTTCTCTTCCTTGGTTAGTTCTCTGCCTTTTTTTTTTTTTTTTTTGGCTCCATGCTCAACTTGGAGCCCAATGAGGGGCTTGATCTCATGACCCTGAGATCAAGATCTGAGCTGAGATCAAGAGTCAGATGCTCAACTGACTGAGCCACCCAGGTGCCTCAGTGCCCTCCTTTGCAATAGATCTTTGAACTAGGCCACAGTTCAAATAAAATTGCTATTCACAAATCACTTATGAAATTGGATGTAGTATATACCACTATTTTCAAAATGTAAAACCTTTGTGAAAATCATTCCACTGTCTTTAAATCTTAAGGTGCTTATGAGATTTCATGTAAAAGGCCCTCAACCTCAGGGCACCTGGGGGCTCAGCCGGTTAAGTGTCTGACTCGATTTCAACTCAGGTCATGATCTCAGGATGTGTGAGTTCCAGGCTTGACAGGGTCTGTGCTGAGATTCTCTCTCCCTCTCTCTCTGCCTCTCCCCCGCTTGTGCCTGCTCTCTCTCTCTCTCTCTCTCTCTCTCTCTCAGTAAATAAACTTAAAAAAAGTTCTTAAAAAAAAGCCCTCATCCTCAACGTAGGTTACCAGTTTAATCTAACAATGGAGTTCCATTGGTAAAATGTAAGTTTCCCCAAAGTCAGGAAGTATGTCTTTCTGATAAGGTAATTCTGAAAATCTTGTTAATACAGAATAATACAGATTTGTGTGGTCTTGATTTTAGCATAGTTTGCATACAGATAAGGGTGATAAGTTAGAGGAAGAGAGAGAGAGCGAGCGTGGGAGAGAGTATTGTTGATAGGGTCATCTGGTATATTCTTTAAAAATAACATTTAGGGTTCTGTTGAACATTGTTTTATAACAAAACCACAATATTCTAGTTAATTTTATAATTTTTGTCAAAACATTTAAAAGCTGTATTTAATAATATACAATGAACAAAGAGTAATTCTGCAATAACTCTTGTACTTGGAAGAGATCTTAGGGATTACTGATTTGTAAGCTCCTCCCTCTACATTTTTGATTTTACGGTGAAATCTTGAAGAATGAAGGACAGGATTTTGCAAAATAACTTCTGTATTAATATTTATTTCAGTATTACTTTTGTAGTTCCACTACATATCTTTCAGGGAAAAATTTATAACAAAATCCTGTGGAACATTAGTCTTTAAAATATTCATTTATCCTGAATATATTTTATTGTCTACAATTCTATAAATGTAAAATTAAATGAGTTAGTTATATTTCCACATAATTTTAAACAGTTAAATTGTCTACCAAGAGGTCATTAAACATTTTAAAATATAATTCTAAAAATTACCTAAATAATAACATTGTTGAATTCTGGCTTCCCAAAGTATTATCAAAATAATCTGTTGATAAGACAAAGATGATTTATTATCACTGCCACCATTTCCACAACAGAGACAAAATAGTGTCTCAGAGAGGAGAAGGTAAAGTTAGAACAGTTCTGAGATTTTAGTTTTGTTTATATGGGTCCATCAATGTGGGTAGTGTGAGGCTTGATTAGGATTGGATAAGAACCCTGGATGTAACAGTTTAAGATGACTGAATGGAGGAAAGGATGGATTTGGAGGCCAGGGGTTGAAGCAATATTGGTGAAAATCTATTGTTTGTTTTGTTTTGAAGAGTCTATAAGCCTTTCAGGAAGATTCTGGAGTGAGCAATAAACTTATTTGAAATTTATTTTCCTAAATAAGAATTTTCTGGAATTATAAAGTTATGCTGATGTGGTTGTTAATAGAGATAGTAAACTGCATAGAGATGGTACCTTCTCAGAAGTCTATGGTTTTATTGGAGATGGCCAAAAGAAAGTTCAGAAAGATTAAATAATTTGTATCTATTTGGGAGACAAAGGAATAGAGCCCAGGTATTTTGACATATAATGTGCCATCTTGGCATTTTGGTGAGGAAACTTAATGAGGTCACTTAATTTTTTTAATAAAAATTTAATAATATGAAAAACTCTATAAAAACAAATAGCCACTTTAAACAATACTGATTATTACCAAATGCTTTAGTCAGTTCTCAATTAGGTGAAATTTGTCTTCATTAAATGGGTAGACATGGTAACATTTACATATCTTATATTGTAATTACTTGATTGCCTGACAATTACCTGAGAATATCAGCTTCCTGAGAGTAAACATAATGTTTTATTTATTACCATGGCTCTAGCGTGTAGCACCAGGTCTCGCACATAATATTCGCTCAATAAACACAATCACAATACAATAGAAGCTTCTACCAGATGGCACTGAGTGTCTGTAGTTCACACCAAGGCAAATGCTTATCTTCAGCCATGGACAATTGATGCAGCTGTCATGCTACTGTTTTCTTGGTATGATTTTCAAACAAACATATTTTTCTGTATTGACTTTTTTTGGTGTATTGCAGGAGGTTAATTATTCAAATAATTTTATTTGAAAACACAATTTTAAGAACATAGTTTTTAAATGAATTATTAAGCACCATTATGTGTCACATATTTGCCATTTATAATTCAAATATATTCAGAGGCAAATCTGGATCTTGTTTTGTTTGTTTTTGTTTTTGTTTTTAGGTAGGATGATTTAATTTGAATAAGTTTATCTGATACAGTCATGGTAATTTTTATCTAAGAAGATCACAGGATTATTGTCCTTTCAGGGAACATTGTTAGCTATATAAATTTTAAGATCTTTAGGTCTGGAATTGTTCACCCAAGGATTGGTACAAGTATACCAGAGCAAAGCTGGATTTTCCACTGTTTCCAATTTCAGTACAATTCCATGACTTTAATATTGTGTTTAAGACACGTGACTTCTGGACTTTAAGTATCAAAGCCATGTTAAGTAGGGCATAATTTGACTTGCATGTGAATGAGAGCAGTAGTAAGATGTGGATAGAAAGGTCAGGTTTTATAGGAAACTGCTGGGATTTATATATTTGTGATTTGTAGTTTTGATTATTTCCAGTATATCACTCTTCCCGTTTGTATGTACACTTGTGTAGGAATGAACATAATTTGTCACTGTGTTCTATTACCTTTAGTACATTCCTCTTAATACCATTATTTAGTTCTTATTTTATACTAAAAATGCCCATTTTTAATGCCCATTAGGGCTCATGAGTTCATGTGTAAATTATTATTATTTTTTCAATTTTTTTCAGCAATGCAGGTAAACTTTCGAAAGATATTTTGGAAGAAAATGAATTATGTTGTGGATTAATATTAATTTAATTTGCATAATCTGACAGAAAAACAAATAGTTATGCAGTAGGAAGTTACTGAAAGAAACTGTGGTTTATGTGTAAAACGTATGAGTATGAATGCATCCATTTTCCCATGAGATTTTTTTTCATGGAAAATGGAAGCCTCATCTTTTTCAGTTAAATTATTTATGAATATAATTATTTATACGTAACTGAAATAATCTCTTAAACTTGTATATAAATATTTGAGTGCAAACTTTACACGTAGAATATCAAATGTATTTAAAATGAATTAGTTAAGGCGCCTGGGTGGCTCAGTTGGGTTAAGTGTCCAACTCAGGTGTTTGGCTCAGGTCATGATCTCATGGTTGGTGATATTGAACCCTGCATGAGGCTCTGCACTGACAGTGCAAAACCTGCTTGGGATTCTCTCTCTGTCCCTCCTGCTCTTTCTCTCTATCTCTCAAAAATAAATAAACAATAAAATAAAATAAAATAAAATAAAATAAAATAAAATAAAATAAAATAAAATAAAAGCCACACTAAATGTATTATTTAAACAAAATTTTTAATAAAATTCCAGATATATTTTAATTTAAACTTAATAACGTTAATAGAATTCAGAAGCGTATTGAACTTTTAGACATGGCTGCTTAACCTAACATTTTAGCTAAAGGGACATACATATCTATATAATGTCATAAATTTTCTATTTCCTAAGACCTTTTTTTTTTTTTAATTTTTTTTTCAACGTTTATTTATTTTTGGGACAGAGAGAGACAGAGCATGAACGGGGGAGGGGCAGAGAGAGAGGGAGACACAGAATCGGAAACAGGCTCCAGGCTCTGAGCCATCAGCCCAGAGCCTGACGCGGGGCTCGAACTCCCGGACCGCGAGATCGTGACCTGGCTGAAGTCGGACACTTAACCGACTGCGCCACCCAGGCGCCCCATCTATTTCCTAAGACCTTCTAATAATTACCTACCCCATTATCCTGTAGTTCTCTCAGACATATGACTCAGGAATAAGTTTTCTGAGAAAAAAAGTCTTGTACAATTATCATTTGAACAGGATAAACATATTTGACTAGTTTACAGCACCATTAATTTGATTTCTTATAAATTATACAGTGGGACTGAATTGTTTCATTTTATAGATTGGCTCCAACAGCGAAAACCACAACAATTGAATTCCTTGCTTCATAAAGCTAAATTATGGCTTTTGTCAATATTTCAGCATTCCACACTAAGAAGAAAATGTGCTATGCCATCATTGTTGTGTATCTGATGATCTTTAAATGTCATTGAGAATTGGAAATTCCCTTAACTGGTTGAAGTTGCAAATTCTAGATAAGAGAAACTCATATATAAAATTAAAATATATTTTAGGTGTATAATTTAGCTATGATATTCTGACTTATTTCCTATATCTGCTTTTCTCCTTTCCCCCAAATTGAGACCCTTTGACCTTTATCATCTGTGGTAGGCATAATCCCCCCTTTTATGAATCTTAGCCCAATAAAAAATAAATATAAATAAAATATAAATAAAATAAAAATATATATATGTGTTTGAATATATATATATATATTCAAACACATATGTATGTACATATACATATATACATATATGTATATCTATGACTATAGCCCTACATTGTAGGACTGAGCCTTTACCCCCTCTTTTTCCAGTTCAACTTGAACTACACATATTCAGATTCTGGTGGCTGGGATTCTGCCTTGTTTATAAGAGTAAATAATAACCATAATGGGCAATAATGGTACTTAGGTTTCTGCCATCATTTTCAGTTTAGGTCGTAGCATTAATATCTCTCCCTCACTCTTAAATAAGACTGCTGGCAAAGTGACTAACAATGATTCCACTCATATGTGGAATTGAAGAAACAAAATAGATGACCATAGGTGGGGGGAAAGAGAGTCATACTATAAAAGAGGCTCTTAACTACAGAGAACAAACTGAGGGTTCCTGGAAAGGAGGTGGGCAGAGGGATAGGTTAAATGGGTGATAGGTATTAAGGTGGGCACTTGTGACGAGCACTGGGTGTTGTATGTAAGTGATGAATCACAAATCTTGCACGTTAAACTAATATTGTACTCTATATTATCTAACTGGAATTTAAATAAAAACTTGGAAGAGAAACAAAAAAGCAAAACTGACTGGAGGTGTTTGAAAATCTTTTCTTTCTACGATTCACCTAACCTCTGATAAAAGTCAAATTTAAAGTAAACATCTAAATTTGGTGATCAATGCAGACATCATTATAAAGAAAAATAGAAGAAATTAGGCTAAAGTGAAGTCAGATTTTATTAGAAATGTGCCTAAAACTTCCAGACAATAAGAAAGTACATATTGACATAAAAGATTTCTAGAATTTTGTGTTGAAATTTTTGTTGTATTGTTCCTTAAATATATATTTAATATATGCAAATGCACATTACTAACATTGCCCTTTAAAAAACAGTTAGACATAATTAAAATTGCTTACAAGTTCTTCAGATAAATTGTTACAATTAAACATATATACAATAATAAATAAACACAGTACAAATTCAAACAGCACAAGAGAAAATATGGTGAAAAGTCTCCATCCTACTTTTGAACCTCTGTGCACTAATTCTCATTTTTTTATTACAGACGGATACAGTTTTAGTATGTATAAACCTACCATATTTTTTCTGCTGGTTAAATTATTCCCACTACATGTGAGAAACACATTTGTCAAACCCATCCTCTGCTGTTGATATTCAGATTATTTACAATCTGTACTGACATGAAATATATCCTTGCACATATGTCTTTGTTCACATGCATTAACATATCTGTAGAGAAAATGCCTATACGTGGCATTATTCGATGAAAAGTTACACACATGTGAAATTTGATACTGCTTCCAGTGGCCTTATAGGTTAAAATGATACTTAGGTTTTTAAACTTGTTTGTCTTTATTATGAGTAAGCTTACAAATCTTATCATCTGTTTTCCCGAAAACCGTTCGTTCATGACTTTTGACTCTTCCTTATCTTTACTTAACTTTCATGTTTAAAGAAGTAAAGGTGACAGTATGAAACTGAAGTAATGTTTCTAAAAATTCTATCCAACATAAAAATTATGAAGAGAAGTATTTTAACTAAAAAGTCTAGAGAGGAAAATAGATTTGGTATTTTATCCTTTTGCTCTTCACAAAATCTATTGGCTTTAATTCAGAAAGAGTGATCTTTTAATTACCAGATCCTGGGAACTCTTCTCAATTTAGCAGCAGTATGGGAGTAACTAAATAGAATAATAATTAAAAAGCATGGCCTAGGTTTGAATTATGGTCTTGTCAATTCAATAACTTGTAACCTTGAACAAGTCGCTTAAACTCTAATTATCTGTATCATCATCTGTAAAATGCAGGTAATGATAGTATTTACCTTACAGATTTTATATGAGGGTTCAGCTAAATAATGCATGTCCAGAAAACACTTAGTGTAGTGCCTGACATAAAGTAAGTCATGTTTCTGTAATTATGATTATTATTGGCATCTTGTCAACCTATCATATGTTCCTCTTGACCACACCTCAAGGTCTAAACTCATTTCTACTTAGTCTATAGTTGTAGGCACTTGGCTTTCCTCCCGTTTCTCTGATAACTCTTAGAGCTTCTTGCCTTATCCCTCTGTCATCTCTTTAATGAGTGCTTCTATTTTTGGAGGCTATCATATTAGATATGGTATGAGTGTTTCTTAGTTACAGTTCTGATTATGTTATCACTCTGATTAAATCTTTAACAGCAAACTGATTTTGAAACCCTTCTGTTAACTATTCCAAAGTTAAAATCCAATAATATATTGTGCAAAAAAGAACACCATGTATGCACTTCCTTGTTCATTCCAGCACTGTTTATAATAACCAGGATATGGAAATAACTCAAGTGTATGTTGACAGATGAATGGATATAAAAAAAAAAAAGTGCTATGTACACACAATGGAGTACTATTCAGCCTTAAACAAGATGGAAATCTTGGGTGCCTGTGTGGCTCAGACAGTTAAATGACTGACTCTTGATTTCAGCTCAGGTCATGATCTCATAGTCTTGAGATCAAGCCCCACGTTGAGCCCCACGTCAGGCTCCACACTGGGCATGGATCCTGCTTAAGATTCTCCCCCTCTCCCTCTGTTTATTCCTGACTCATGCTTTCTCTCTCTCAAAATAAATAAACATTTTTTTAAAAAGAAGTATAAAATTTTACCATTTGGAACAACATGGAGGACATTATGCTACATTAAGTCAATTACAGAGGGACATATGCTGCATGATTTCACTTTTATGAGCTATCTAAAATAGTCAAACTCATAGAAAAAGAGAATACCATAGTGATTGTCAGGGGCTGGAGGATGGGAGGAATGGGGAGTTGTTAATCAACGTGCATAAGGTTTTGGTTATGCAAGATGAGTCAATTCTAGAGATCTGTACAACATAGTGCCTATAGTTAACATTAGTGCAACAATGTGCACTTCACAATTTGTTAAGAGGATAGTTTTCATGTTAAGTGTTCTTAGCACACACATACACAAAAAAACAGAAACAAAAACAAACAGAATAAGCAACATCAAAAAACAAAACAAAAAAAATACCCACAACAAACGCTGGGTTGTGTTTGGATATGTCCATTACTATATCAGCTATACCTCAGTAAAGATTTTTTTTAATGTTTATTTATATTTTAGAGAGAGAGAGAGAGACAAAGCATGTGTGGGGCAGAGGCAGAGAAAGAGAGACACAGAATCCAAAGCAGGCTCCAGACTCTGAGCTGTCAGCACAGAGCCCGACGAGGGGCTCAAACTGAAGAACCCATGAGATCATGACCTGAACCAAAGTTGGACTCTTAACCTAACTGAGCCACCCAGGCGCTGTTTTTTTGGTGGTTGTTGTTGTTTGTTGGTTTGTTGTTTGTTTTTTGTTTTGGGTTTTTTTTTTTGTTTGTTTGCTTTTAATGAATGGAAAGAAGGCAGAGATTTCAGACAACATTTACAAAAGCTCTGGAGGGTCAAGAAGAAAAGAGAGTGAGATAAATTTGAGCAAAGCTTTTTTTTTTCTTTTTTAGTATAAATTATGAGTATATATTTTGGTTGTGAGGTATTAATGGAGAGGAAGAGATGGAACTAGAAGCCATCCTGTTCCCAAATTAAAGCCACAAAAATTTTTGTTCATAATATATTTTAGTATCAATAGACATATTGGTTTTTTATTGGTGCTGTAAGAAGTTACCACAAACTTAGTGGCTTCAAACAAAACAATTTTTACTTTATATTTCTAGAGGTCAGATATCCTATTTAAAAATAATTAAAATTATTGTATAAATGTGATATAAATTATTTTATGTCCTTCATAGACAGTGATTCTTGTCAAAAGAAGGCTTCCAAATTGAGTTTGCCTACATGATTTATTTCTCATTTGTACATGTAATGATTCAATGGGTCTTATTTTTTTTTATTCTACATTGATTCTAAGTGGGTACCTACAAATACAGACAGTATTTTAAATAACTTGAAATTTAGGATAACTTCTTTTTTATAAGAGGATGTAATTGCTTGTTTTTACTTATGCCCATATAAAGTTAAAAAACAAAAGCATACTGCCTAGACAGAAAAAATACAATATTCCTTTGGCTAACACTATTTACAAGTATGCCTTCCTTCCTACACATGTAGATGAGAGGTATAGAAGTGTTTTCAAAACTCATACAAAATTTTTATGTTATGGAATAAACAAACTAAAAATATTTGATTTTAAGGATATAACATTTTATTTTTTTAAGGTTTTTTTTTAACGTTTATTTATTTTTGAGACAGAGAGAGACAGAGCATGAACAGGGGAGGGGCAGAGAGAGAGGGAGACACAGAATCTGAAACAGGCTCCAGGCTCTGAGTAGTCAGCACAGAGCCCGACGCAGGGCTCGAACTCACGGACCGTGAGATCATGACCTGAGCCGAAGTCGGACGCTTAACCGACTGAGCCACCCAGGCGCCCCAAGAATATAACATTTTAAAGATGGAAGAGTAAACACATACATAGACCAAATGTAAATATTAGATATCTAAATGGCAGAAAATTCAATGTTGATATAGAGTGTCCTCTTAGGTTCCAGACGGTATACAGGATATTTTATACTCATTATCTCTTTCAATTCTCATACTAATTCCTGAAATAACTTTTATTTAGAAGTAAAAGTTCTTAGTTTAATTTAGAAGCAAAAGTTATAAGAGAAAGTTAAGTAATTTTCTTACAACATAATGTTAATCCAGAATTCAACATTATATTTCTTATAGCACAGTTTTCTATTTTTGATTAATAAATTAATTGATATTACATAGATAATTGTGAACTAAGGAAAATTATGAAGAAAACAGAATGATTTAATTATCTGGACAAGGATTGGTATAAATATCTAAAGTACAATAATTCCATAAGCCTACAACCAGAGACAACCACATTTTTCCTTCTAGTATTTTTTCTAAGCATAATTTACAATTGAGATTATATATTCTTAATCTTAATTTTTCCTAAACATTATAATATAAATAATTCTGTTAGTACATTCTTTATAGGTGTGATATTTTAAAAAATGCATCCAATTTAATTAGGTTCTGTGCTCTCCTATAAGGTATAAAAAGGTAGAATGTCAGAAATTATACCATATGTAATCGTACACATTATATGAGACATTTAATGTCGCCATACACTTATGTTTTATTATTTTCATTTTATGAGGGGGCTGGAGGGTGTTACGGTGAGACTGGGAATATTTTATTTCTTCCCTCAGAGATGATCCTGAAAATTATCCTCTGGATTTAGGTAAATATTTCTAGTACATATTTCCAACCTAAAAGATACGTATAAACTTTTACAATCCTCAGGTTATATTACAATATTGAAAAAATGCTTGCTTCTTCACTTTTGAAGCTATGTATTATACATATCAATATATAATTGTGAAACTTTTTTGCAATACTGACGTTGTATATGCCAATGCATTTAAATTTTTGCTGATTAAAAATAAAATGCTGGGCTTTTCATTATTTATTGGCTTTTCATGAAAGTCAGATTTATTGGCTTCCTCTTGAAATGAATACTGTTAGAGAGGAAGATTTTATTGCAATGATTCTGGTTTGAGCCATTTACCTTTCAGAAAGGCACAAATCAACATTGTTTGGGTCTAATGGTTATTGATTTGGAAATAATTCTAACAAGTATAGTTCTTTAAGGTCAAGCAAAGGTTTTGCCAACTTAGCTGTTGTGTAACATTACACAGTGCCTAAGTCTCTTTTCATAGGATCCATTTTCTTTTATTTGGCTTACAGTTTATATTCCTAGGGCAATGAGTGAAATGTTAGCCTTTTTTCTATTGCCTTGTTAAGTATGTTGATGGTGACTTATAATAGAAGGAATCGTTGTTATTTGCAAGTTAAAAATCCAAATTTCTTTGAAATAAGTAATTTGGCACTCACTTTCTTTGTCTAGCACACTCTCTGTTTTCTCCATTGTTGAAATAAATTAGTTGCTGAAGATTGATTGCAGATGTGAAAGAATTGTCCTTTTGTGTTTAGGAGTTTGGCCATGCTTATTTTGAGACAGTAGCTATGTATTTGCCAACAGCTGTCTGTTAAGTTTTTAAGTGGTTGGTATTACTTTGAAATTGTTACCTCGTCTCTGTCTACAAGCATAAACCTATTTTCAACTCATGAAGAATTTTTTTCCATCCTAATTTTTTATCATTTTCCATGTGTGTGTAAATTGCTCTATAGGACCTCTATTCATAGGTTTCATATTTGCTTTTGGTCCTTCGAACTGTCACCTTGCTTTTTACTATTTTAAACGTCTTTTTTCTTTTTCTTTCCATTCTAGCATTCTTTTCTTGATATTTTCCTCCTTTCTTGCTACAGCTATTTGAAGTGTCAGCTCTCTCTGGGTTTGGTTCTCATCTGATTTTTATTTTCTTATTGTAATTCTAGGTTTTTTGATGTCCTTCCATATCTCATCCATCTTTCCTGTAATCGTATCTGTTTTCTCTCTCTGACTTCCTCACCTCCAGATGTGCCCTTTTAAAGAGACACTGTCATCTTAGATGCTTCTTTGCATATTATTGGCACAGTACTGGCATTTCCTTCTGATGTTGGAAAGGGACATCTTTTCAACAGATGACTTCCTATAGATAACATACCTGAAACTTCTAGATTTAGCTTCTTTATTTGTGGCATTTTTAATTAATTAATTAGTTAATCTATTTATATATTTCTAAACTTTAGTTTGAGAGAGAGAGCAGGGTAAGGGCAGAGAGAGGAGGGCGAGAGAGAACCCCAAACAGGTTGAGCCTGGTGCGGGGCTCAGTCTGATGAACCGTGAGATCATGACCTGAGCCAAAATCAAGAGACAAGCGCTTAACTGACTGAGCCATCCAGGCACCCCTATCTGTGGCATTTTTTAGAGCTCCTGTATTGTAATATGACCTAATCTTTGAGTTCTAAAAAGACTCAATGCTTACAAATATTTCTACCAGACTTGCTGTCACCATTTTCCTTTCTCATATGTACAACAAGAAGGTAATCTGTTGGGCAGCGTTTCTGGACTAAAGTTTTTATCAGGGATTCCTTAATGGTGTGGAGTTGGAATGCTTCACTCAGACATCATATGGTGACTTAACAACCTGAATTAAAAGAATGTATGAATATGTAAAGCCCCTATAATAAATACATGGTTGGCTCTTGAACAATATAGCTTTGAACTGTGTGGGCCTACTTATACATACATTTTTTTAAATGAATACAGCATAGTTCTATAAATGAGTTTTCTCTTGTGATTTTCATAACATCTTTTTTTCTAGTGTACTGGACTGTAAAAATGTGGTATGTAATACATACAGCATACAAAATATGTGTTAATTGACTCTATGCTATTGGTAAGGCTTTTGGTCAACAACAGACTATTTAGTAGTTACATTTTTGGGAAGTCAAAAGTTTTACATGGATATGGGGGGATTGGTTCCCCTAATTTCCATGTTCAAGGGTCAACTATGTTTCTTTTTTTATTGAGGCATATTAGTTTCAAGTATGAAACATAACGATTCAGCATATGTATACATTGCAAAATGATTTCAATAAGTTTAGTTAACATCCATTTCTATCCATTGCTTTAAAAATTTTTATCTTTTTTTTCTTGTGATAAGAACTTTTAAGATCTACCGTCTTAGCAACTGTCAAATATGCAATATCATACTATTAACTGTAGTCAACAATACTGTACATTATGTCCCTATGATTTTTTATTTAACATTTTTTAATGTTTATTTATTTTTTAGAGAGAGAGTGTGAGAGAGCGAGAGCGAGCATGAGTAGGAGAGGGCAGAGAGAGGGAGACACAGAATTAGGAATAGGCTCCAGGCTCCGAGATGCTAGCACAGAGCCCGATGCAGAGCTCAAACCCATGAACCATGAGATCGTGATTTAAGCTGAAGTTGGACGCTTAATCTACTGAACCACCCAGGCGTCCCTAATTTATTTTATAACTGGAAGTTAGTACCTTTTTATCCCCTGAACCCATTTTGCCCCATTCCCCCACTGTACAACCACCAATGTGTTCTCTGTAAGAGCTTGTTTGATTTGTTTCTTAGATTCCACATATAAGTGAGATAATATGGTATTTGTATTTCTCTGTCTGAATTATTTCATTTAGTATAATGTTCTTAAGTTCTATCCATGTTGGTGCAAATGGCAAGATTTTATTCCTTTTTATTGCTGAATAGCATATCACGTCTTCTTTGTTCATTCATCCATCAGTGGATACTTAGGACAGTGGAGAAAAGACAGTCTCTTTGTTGTTGCTTCTTTTTTAATTTTATTTTTTATTTTTTTACATCCAAATTAGTTAGCATGTAGTGCAACAATAATTTCAGGAGTAGATTCCTTAGGGCCCCTTACCCATTGAGCCCATCCCCCCTCCCACAACCTCTCCTGTAACCCTCAGTTCATTCTTCATATTTATGAATCTCTTCTGTTTTGTCCCCCTCCCTGTTTTTATATTATTTTTGTTTCCCTTCCCTTATTTTCATCTGTTTTGTCTCTTAAAGTCCTCATATGAATGAAGTCATATGATTTTTGTCTTTCTCTGACTGACTAATTTCATTTAGCATAATACCCTCCAGTTCCATCCACATAGTTGCAAATGGCAAGATTTCCTTCTTTTTGATTGCCCAGTAATACTCTAATACTCTATTGTGTGTATGTGTGTATATATATGTATAAATATATATATATACATACATATATATATTTATACATATATATATATATGTATATATATATCACATTTTCTTTATCCATTCATCCATCGATGGACATTTGGGCTCTTTCCATACTTTGGCTATTGTTGGTAGTGCTGCTATAAACATGGAGGTGCACGTGTCCCTTCAAAACAGCCCACCTGTATCCTGTGGATAAATTCCTAGTAGTGCAATTGCTGGGTAGTTCTATTTTTAGTCTTTTGAGGAACCTCCACACTGTTTTCCAGAGTGGCTACACCAGTTTGCATTCCCACCAACAGTGCAAAAGAAGAGATCCTCTTTCTCCTCATCCTCGCCAACATCTGTTGTTGTCTGAGTTGTTTATGTTAGCCATTGTGACAGGTGTAAGATGGTATCTTATTGTGGTTTTGATTTGTGTTTCCCTGATGATGAGTGATGTTGAGCATTTTTTCATGTGTCGGTTGGCGATCTGGATGTCTTCTTTGGAGAAGTGCCTATTCATAAGACAGTCTCTTTGATAAATGGTGCTGGGAAAACTGGACAGCCACATGAAAAAAAAAAAAGCCACACCATACACAAAAACTAACTCAAAATGATGAAGGACTTGACTATAACACCTGTAATAATATAACAATATTAATTCCCTTACTCTCCCTGACTGTACTCCTTCGTTCAAAGACTCTGCTTCTCATTTTAAAATGCCTCTCTGCCAATATCAGAGGTTTTTTTTGTTTGTTTTTAGTTTTTTATTTTGGGGAGACTGGAATGTTTCTGAATGGGTATGAAAAGACTGGGAAGGGGCAATACTTACAATTTTGAGGGACTGTAAGGTAGTAACTACCAATATATATTATGCTGTGTATAACATATCCTTTGGCTGTGTAACAACACATTCAGAAAATAGTAAAGTAAAATTTAGAATAGAATGGAAGAAAGCAAAATTTAGAATAAAGGTTAAGACTGAAGAATTTATATACACACAAGTTCTTTCATGGAAAGAAGCAGAAGAACTCTCTTTTAAAATTTTTAATAAGCTGGAACAAATCCCAAAATAGATTGCACATATACCTACTTAAAAAAAGCAACCCTGCGTATTTATGGAACTCTCACCAACGAAGAAATGGAAAGTAATTTAATATTCAGGATGCAAAGCCTATAAAAGAACAGATTGGGAGCAACACTGAAACTAGGTTAACATAAATTTACCTCACATTGTTCAAAATTAGGTTTTGGTGATATAAAATTATAAACTCCCTGTGAGAGAAAGATAAAAGCTGCCATAACAATAATCAAAGATAAAATCCTTCTGTCTAGCACCAGTGATAGGAAGTGTATGTGCATATGCTGTGTTTGGGGGTGGAATTGTTGAGAGAAATGTGTGAAGTCAAAAGTTTGACAAATTCATTTGTAAATGGGAAAATATCAAAAGGCAATATTTCACTCTTTTGCAATGATTTAATTTTAAAAATGTTTTAAATTATGGTATATTTGGATGCATAAATATAGTATAAAGTAGAAGTAAAACTTAAGTTAAAAGGATTGGCAATATTTTTCTTGTCAATTTGCCAAATAGACAAAGATGCAATAATTTTTCATACGGTAAGAGTAATCTGCCTGCTGTCAATTCATGATATAGATGGAGGAAAAATTTTACACTATGCTATGAGTATATTCTAAATATCTACAATATTTGGTCAATATTCTCTCCAATTTTATGCCAGATAAACAGACGGAATTCAAGTCAATGTAGTGGCTTGGGTTGCCTTCAAAAGGCTCCCCTGTGGACTGTTAAAAACTGAGAACAAACTGAGGGTTGATGGGGGGTGGGAGGGAGGGGAGGTTGGGTGATGGGTATTGAGGAGGGCACCTTTTGGGATGAGCACTGGGTGTTGTATGGAAGCCAATTTGACAATAAATTTCATATATTGAAAAAAAAAAGTCTCTGCTGTACTCCTAAAGCACAGAAATGTGAGATAATTTTTTGCAGTTGTTGTCCATGAATTGAAACATATAGCCATGAAAGGGACGTAGAGGTTCAGCTTTCCTCAATGAAAAGGGAACCCCCCATACTAGGTTGTGGAACAAATTTAACCATTAATGACTAGAGTCGGTGCTGTAATGACACCCCAAGGAGGGGAATACTTGCCTCAGAAACTCTGTCTCCTTACAGGAAGCTGGAGCTAACCTAAGCATAAGGCACTGCTCATCTATAACGGCAGTATGAAAGGGATGAGGGTCTAGAAACTTCTCCCTTCCCCTCAAAAGAGAAGGATCAGTGGAAGCCTGAGCTACAAATGAAAATTGGCACCCTCCAAATATCAGATTAAGAAACCCTAATAGTTCAAAGACTGCTTTCAATAGACAAAATAAGATGTTGAAACAGGATAATAATACCCTAGCATTTTAGGTTTTTTCTGTGAAAGTTAGTATCTTTTACAAATGATATGATATGTCAAAAGATTTTTTAATATAGAAAAGCTATTTTGATTTAGCCAAAAATCACAAACTTAAAATAAATGCTTAACACTAAAAATACTCAGCGTCCGCTTTAGTTTTTGAATGAGATTCAAGATTTTAAATTCACTCCTTCCTCCCATTCCACTACCCCAAAATCTGGACTTTAGCTCTTATTTTAGGAAATTAGGCTTAGAAAATGTGGTATTTATGGGAGGAATAATTCGCTTATAAGTTCTAGAAATCCTATCGCTGCTCTGGTTATCAGTATGTTTGGAGTTACCTATCACATCAGAGAATGTTCGTAGTGAATTTGCAGCGTATGTCCTGAATGTGTCATTTCTCATGCTGACTTCCCCTACAGCATGTGTCATTTTTCACTGACAGTTACTTTTATGATTTTTGAAGGTTTAAATAATTTAATAATATAGAATATAATTTTCTGGTGTCTTTTCTGAGGTTCACAGCGAATCTGAGTAATATGATTTCTACAGTTCTAGATTATTTAATATATTCAAAATATGTTACCTACCTCTATCCTGAAAATGACTTGTCAACCAGATTTAAAAAGAGCAAGGACACACATTCATTTATTATCACATTGGTCACAGTTAAGGGTTACAGACATAGGTCTAAATGCTTCATACAGTTTCTTATATATCCCTCAAAGTACACTGTGAGTTAAATATCACATTATGATTTCTCTTTACAGATAAGAAAGCTGAGATGTAAAAATTTAAGAAATTCACCCCAGGCCATATAGCTATTAAGTGGCAGAGAACAATCATCTGATGAGATGTAAGGCCTCCTTGGGAAACATGGACAGGAAAGGAACAATTTCTACAGATGAGTGATAAATGGACAATTCATCGAGTAGCTAGAAAAAGATAAAGGGTAAAGTGGTTTAAAAATAACAAAGAAAAAGAAAATAATGTAATAAATATTCATGGAAAAAACTTATGAGTAGTGAAAGTGGTAACAGAGACTTTGGCTTTGTGGACATTATGCTAACACCACACACTCATCACATTTGACTCTTTCATGAACTGTAACTAGTAAATTTTTGAGATGAGAAAGTTGCAGCTTAGTGAAGTTAAATAATATGTATAAGGAGTCAGAACAAGTGAGTAGGAGTAACACTGTCTATTAGACTATATGTCTATGAAAAGTTCTCAGACATTTATGGCTTTTTCTTTAAAAAAGAGGGAGAGAGAGAGAGAGAGAGAGAGAGAGAGAGAATACAACTCTTGTTTGCAAGCATTAGAGTAATAAACCTTCTAATTAACTGTCCCTTCTTAAAAACTTTGTGACTTTGGACCCAGGCTTGATGCTTATAATTGTAGTGATATTACATTTTCTCTTGAACCTCATTTAATTCTGTGTGCTTGAAAATTCAGTTTAATTACAACTGTGTTGAATTTTGAATTAATCAGGGACTTTATGCACATAAATGATATCTAAATGTTTGCTAAAGTTTTAGAAACAACTTTTAAAAATGATTAAATTTTTTATCCTTTAATTTTGTTTCTTTTTTTTTCTTCCTTGAATGACTCTGTCGTTTGCCTTCTGAATGGTTCTAGAACCAATTCTGACAGGTGTGGGTGGGAGAGTCGGTTTCCCCAGCACCCACCAAGCAGTTCTCAGAAGCCATCTGGGTGTCCTGTAATTCAACTCAGTTCTGGCACTGTCTACCTGGAAATAGTGTCATATTCCAAAGGTTAAATCAGTCCTACAAGACTGCCTGCTTCAGGCACCAGTCACAATTCCAGGCTGTCATCTATGCTTCTTACCAACTGGCTACAGGTTGGAGGTTCCCAAGGGGACCTCCTTCATTTTGAATAATTTGCTAGAGTGGCTCCTTGGGTTTGAGTAATTTGCTACAGCAGCTCACAGAATTCAGAGAAACATTTTACTTACTAGGTTACTGGTTTATTGCAAAGGTTATAACTCAGGAACAGCCAGTTGAGAGAGATTCATAGAGCAAGGTGCAGACTAAGTGTACAGAGGTTTTCTGTTCTTTCTGAGGTAATCACTCTCCCCGTATTTCCACATATTCACCAACATGGAAGATCTCTGATCCTCATCCTTATGGGTTTTTATGAAGGTTTCAGTGCTAAGCATTAAAGCATTGGCCATTGATCTATCTCTAGCCCTTCCTCTCTCCCTGGAGCTGGAACAGAGGAGGGTGGAACTGACATGTTGTTGGGTTCCCATCTTTTGGTTACCTGGGCGCTTTCCAAGTCATCTCATTAACTTTACAAAAGACACTTTTATCCCTTCGGAAGTTCCAAAACAGGGACAAAGACCAAACATATATTTCTTATTATAAATCACAATATCACACCTCCTAATGGAATTCCATATTGAATTACATTTAAGCAAATTAGATACATCTATTATGTGGTAATATTACATTATTTTTACTATTAAAGAACTTAATTTTCTCTATTACTGCAAGTAATTATGCAATATTTAACATGCCAAAGCAGATATTAAAAAACAAAAACAAAAAATCAGGTACCTGGGTGGCTCAGTTGGTTGAGTGTCCAACTTCAGCTCAGGTCATGTTCTCAAGGTTCATGAGTTCAAGACCCACATCGAGCTCTCTGCTGTCAGCACAGAACCGGTTTCAGATCCTCTTCCCCCCTCTCTCTCTGCCCCTCCTCTGCTTATTAACTCTCTCAAAAAAATAAATATTTAAAAAATTATGATAAAAATTTAGTCATATTTGTTATTAACCTCTTAAAAGATTTTACTTTCTTCCATACTTTATGTGGATCAAACTTGAAAATCAAGATAATTATGAATAAATGAGAAAACTAAATATATAAAGATTTTATTTTAAAGTTTTTTTTTTAATTTATTCATTTTAAGAGGTGGGTTGAAGGGCAGAAAGAGGAGAGAGAGAGTCCAAAGCAGGCTTTGTACTACCAGTGTGAGCCAGATGTGGGTCTCATACCCAGGAACCTTGAGATCATGACCTGAGCCAAAACCAAGCATCGGATGCTCAACTGACTGAGCCCTCCCAGGCACCCTAGAAAATTAAATATTTAGATTTTTTTTCTCCAATTATGAAAATTGAAAATTATCTGTATCAATTTGAACACATAAACTAAAACAAGGAAACAAATTAGTCGTATCAAATAACAAAGCCTAAATAATATAGTAATGAGTTTGATGTCCTTTATCCTAGAGGGGATAATCCATGGATTGGGGGAATACAGCACCTCACAAGCAGTGAAGAACTCTTCCCTAGGGATTTTGGGCAAGAGCTAATATTACAGAATATTAGAAATGCAAAACAAAGAGGACATGATTTGCTAGGAGGTTGCAATTTCCCTATAAGACTAAAACTAAGCTCAGCTAAGGCTGAGTTGGAGGATTGTGATTGGGGTTCCGTTTCCTTAACAGTGAAGTGTTTCCCGCAAATGCAGACTGACTTACAATTAGATCTGAGACATGGGACATGGGCCAGGCCACTGGGGTGGCCTCCAATTTGTGGGTTCCCGTATATGAATTAACTTTATCAGGCATGTATTCAGAAATTATGTGTCACCATATTCACACACACACACACACACACACACCCCTACACACACACTTGTTAAAGTCTTCACATGTTATTAAATCATATAAGCAAGGACATAAAATCTTACAACTATTAAGATAAATGCTGTCATAAGCAATATATGTTTTCCCTAAGTTCAGTAGCGTGTATACTCTGTGATTTAAATGAAGAACAAATTGTTTCTGAGGTGATATACTTGAAAAATGATAAAAATGTGCACATTTTGAAAAATGTCTTAGAATCATATTATTATGCAGAAATTGTATGTGAACATTCTCAAAAGTATGATCTTTGACAAGAGAATAGATATGTGTGCAAAACAACAACTAGATTACACATTAAGAAAATGCTTGTTCAAGCACAATTTTCTTTTATAACACTCATGTGTTAGAAGTATTTTCATGATGTTCACCATAAATTACCACTATTCCTAACATTACCAGATCTAATGATATTTTAATACATATACTGATGGTCTTAAAATGCTGATGTTCACATAACCACATATCCATACTTTAAGTTCTTAAATAGCAAATAATAAAATATATAGATAGCTATAAATAATTGTATATATGTATTGGAAACTTCTTCCTTTACCTTTATTATAAAATCTATATTTACAAGGACACTTAATATTGTTCTCCAGTTATAGTGTCATGGATCTATCTCCGTCCTTCATAGAAATAATTGTAATCTGTTCTTTCATTGCATAATATTTAACATCTACCCCATTTCATATGAAAACTTACTGTCTGTGTGAAAGGCCCAATGTGGTTTTTGTTCAGTTTTACCACCATAGCAGAGTGTCTGACACATAGTAAGACTTCCAAAAATATTTTCCACAACTTTGGCTGAATGAATAACTTGAAGAAACTTTGAAAACTTTGGAACTTACCAAGTTTCAAAAGAAAGCACAATATTTTTGAGGCATTATAAAGAATATAATTAAATAGAAATGCTGAGTTTTTAATGACCTCTGAAATATTAATGATACATAATGTTATATACATATAATATAGACAAAGGAAAAATAAATATAATAACATTGTTAATGCTGTTGGATTACAACTATATTTTCAAGATTATTATTTTTTTTTAAATTTTTTTTCAACGTTTTTTATTTATTTTTGGGACAGAGAGAGACAGAGCATGAACGGGGGAGGGGCAGAGAGAGAGGGAGACACAGAATTGGAAACAGGCTCCAGGCTCCGAGCCATCAGCCCAGAGCCTGACGCGGGGCTCGAACTCACGGAGCGCGAGATCGTGACCTGGCTGAAGTCGGACGCTTAACCGACTGCGCCACCCAGGCGCCCCTCAAGGTTATTTTTAAAAGCCTGAATGCATGTGCCAAAATTCTAGGAGTCGTTTATTTTAATCTGTGGGGTAATGTGAGCTAATTTTCATGTGTATTAATCTTTTTGTAAGTTCCAATAGCATTAGCAGGCATTATTACTCAACAGAAGGAAAAAAAAACAGCATATAAACCCAAAAATCTATTTTCTCATTTACAGTTATTTAAAATGGAATGTCTTTCTGCTCAGAGTTCAGGTTTAATTCAATGTAAATATGTAGTTTTATGGCTCCTACACATAAATACATATACCCTTCAAAGAGTTAAAAGTCCCTCTTATTATAAATTTGACATTCTTAAATATAATTATACATTTATTTAGATCACATTTGAGACATCGTTATTACAAATTCTTTTATAATGAAGCATTTGAGTATTTCTGTCTTAAATCAGTCATTAATCCATGCTTCTTGTTTTTTGACTACTATTAATTGTGTTTTGCTATTTGCTACAGAAAATTCTGCTTTCTGGGATTACCACAGTGGGAAAAAAACAAAAACCAAAAATGTCTTACATTATGGAACCTATGCTGTAATTGAGGGTGTATAGTAAACAAATGAATGGGTATATACATATTGTGTTGTGTGGTGATTGTTACTGTAAAGAAAAAATAAAGTAGAGAAGGTGGATAGGTATTTGTGTGTTGGACACAGGGTTTGAAAACTAAGTGGATGACTAGGAAAAAAAAACTCATCAAAAGGTCATATAGAAATCAAAGTAGTTTTATATCATACCTCCAATCCATTCTTCATAGAAATCCCATAGTGAACTTCCTATAAAATACTTTTGTTAATCCAGCAACACATAGTAAAAGTAAAAATATAAAAGTATCAAAAGTAAAATATAACCTTACCTCCAATGCCTACATAATTTTTTGTCTATGTTATTTATTCAAGTGTGTTTCTCACACAGCCCATCCAGCTAGGCTTGACTCAAGTGTCTTATGTTTATTCTAAATGTAGGTCCTGCTCAGAAATCTCTTCACCTAACTGTGTCACCGTAGATTGTTTTCCACTGATTATGACCCATCATTTTTATAGGAACGTCAGGAAAACATTAAAATTCTAATGATTTAGCATCAGAATTTTGAAACTAAAATTTAAAAAATTACCCATATTTTAAAAATTATGAAAAGAATGTATGGAATTGTGATAGGCACAATGGATGAAAACATCACTTGGTGCAGAAAAGACTATGATAATCATAAAAGGGATGGAGAAGATTTTATGTGAGGATCAGCTAGGAATACTAGAAACGTTAGAGATAAAAAATTTACATAGATTACAAATTATGGGTAGAGTGATTTCAGGTCTCATGAAATCCTAATCATTATTATATTCCCTTTATGTTGTGTAGAGTCTAAACAGAAGAAAATGATATTTATGTGCATAATCACATATGTTACAAATTTCAAGAAATGGAGCTAAGATTTGTATCATAGGGAATCACTTTTCATAAAATATATTTTGTGACCATGCTTTATCATGGTTGGAGAATCTCCTTTCATCCAACTTATATATAGTGACACATTTCTACATAAAATTGAATAAAATAATGTAGAGATTCATCTTCAGTATCATTTTTTTAAAGATTACATCTTCATTAGTTCATGGGTCATAGATGGACTAAGGAATCTGCTGAAAGGCAGAGTTTCCCTAATAGCCTATACAACTTCAAATAGTTGTAAGAAAAAAGATCTTGTTTAAGTACCTTCTACTATTTTTCATGAATAGGCTAGTCATTACAACATTTTAATTGCATCTGGTACACAATATAAGACGTGTGATTTAAAAAAAGGACAAGTGTCGGGAATGCATATGAAAAGTCTACTGATTAGCAATTTATTGGATTACAGTATGAATAATTTTATTTCTAATTACAATTAGTGTTAGGTTAAATGTTTGTGCACTTGTCAGTACAACAGCTAATACCAAGATGATATTTGTGTCATTCTTTCATACTAAGTGAGAGTCATGCAACTATTATATTTGCTAAAGTCACAAGGGCAGGAAAGTAACACCTCTTCACTCCAGAGGTTTCAATGAACAAGCTTGTTCTGACCTCTTTCTGATAACTAAAATAGAAACCTTTAGATGGTGAAAGGGCCAAAATCGCACTGGAAGCCCCGTCTTTTGCTAACATCCTCATTCAGACTTGGAAATCTGTAAAATCTCAGCTGTCTTTGTTGGATCTTTGAATGAGATAACTGATGTTGCCTGAATAAGTGACAGGATTTGCGATGTTTCACTTTTAAAGAATAATAAGAATTTTGTCAACGATGATGGTTTGATGACATTTTCTAAAATCAGAGGACTAAAGTCATTTTTCTAAACAGAAATTTATCAAAACCTAACACTTGACTAAAGTTTTGTGAACAATTCATCTGTTAATTATAAATAGTCTAGTGCTGAAACTTCGGCTTGTGTCTACAAAACGTGACACTTTTTAGAGATAAAAGAATCAGTCAATTTGCCTAATTCAGGGTTACAACAGAATGATTGTTAAAAGTTCGATTTCCTCTTGTGATGAAAGTGGGAAGTCTGATCTAACTGCATTTACTATCAAAGCTTTGCTTTTTTGGGGGGGATGGAATCAGGTTTTACATCCTTACTAGGTCTGGTAATCTCTAACTTTTTCCACACGTGTCCTATACACCTCTTCGGGATGTAGATTCAAGGAAGGTAACACTAGGACTGTTGAGTGACTGTGACATGTTGTGACAATGGAGACATAATGGTGGCCAAATGATTGACAGAAGATGTCAACTCAATGGACTGGAGAATTAGAGCAGTTGTGTGTGTCCATTGTTACTTCAAGACACTAACACATGCTCCTTCTTGAAGAGCTTCAGTTGTTAAGACATTACCACCTGCAAAACCATCTGTGTGCTCATGGAATCATATTTAAGATTCATATATAGATTTTTTTAAAGAAATCTACTTTGGTCCCCAAATCTGGTTTGCTTGCAAACATATTATACCAACACAGCTGATATTTGTGAAACCTCTTAAAAGAAACAGCTTATTTCAAAAAACAGAATGCTTTCAAATGACATTTGCATATTGACCTGGAATTTTTTTTTCTAAGTAGGGAATTTTTTTCTTATAGTTGGCAAAGGTCTGTCTGCCAGTATCTTACATTAACTTTCTGTTTCTCATCACCATTGTTCTCTTTATACTTTCTTAGCAACCTGAAATATGTACGAGTGTGTGTGTGTGTGTGTGTGTGTGTGTGTGTGTGTAAAAGTATGTACACATATAATCTTTAAGACTAGGAGCCATACAAAGAGCATATGAAAAACTAAGGGAGGGAGTAGGGTTTGCCATATTTGTTCACTTGGCATCAGTTACCAAAACTGACATAAAATACTTCTATGTATAGTTTTATTTTAAGTATCCGTTCATTGTAATAAAATACTTTTAAAACAAGTTTAGATACAATACTCATGGGATAAATACATGTATTGTCTTCAAACTCAATTATAAATATTACTGAACAGAATTTTTTGTAAGGGTGACCAATGATTTAAACTTAAAATTCATATAGATTTTGCATTGTGTCCTTGTAGAACAAAAAGAATGACAAGAAACATATGGGATTTAGTTTTATTAACTCTGTTAATTCAATAAGAAATTGGTGAGCATGCAGTGACTTTTTGTTCTTGAAAACTGGTTTCAGAGTTCTGAGATTCATTTTACATTTCTAAATGTAATGCTGTCAAAACACTCAGTTTTCCATTTTCACTTTTGATCATAAAGGAACTCATGTAATTAGTTTTTTTTTAATATTTGAAGTTTAACTAAGGCATGAATATTGATTTTAAGATTTGCTTTCTCTCTTAGTAAAGCTAAACAGCCTCTGGCTTTCAAGTAGGTGCTCATATGGAAAAAGAGAATTATTTTAATTTTCCATAAATGTTCTTTAATATCAGGGGCACAAATACTTTAGAAAGGGTAATTTATATGGCAAAAAAAATCATATGATTTATTTTTTTTTAGAAAAAGTAAACTCTTACAGGCACAGTTTCAATGGGGACCCATCAGGCATTACTTAGTTTTGTCAGCAATATAATGAGTAAGTTGAGGGTGCCATTTGTTTTTTAATCATAGTCAGGTTGTGAATTGGATGTAGAGGATCATAAAGAGGCTGGCCTTGTATTAGGTTTGAGACTCACAAGTTAAAGCAGCAAAAGACGAGGCAGGCAGGTGGAAGGCAGATGAGAACCTTACAGGGCTCACAATAAGTCACTATTCTTGACAGTGTCTACTCAATTAGACTTTGGGGTTATTCCTTCCATACCTTCCACAACACCTCTCAAACTTATTCCAGACAGAGATATAGATAGCATTCTTGGTTCTGACCCATTAAAACCAATAAGAACTCAGTTTTTTGCTATATTGTTTTTCTGTTTTGCAGACTTTTGTGTAAAAAAGCAGAAATCTATTTAATTGTAGGATAGGGTATATCTAAAAGGATTTAATTTTCAGAGATTTAATATTGGGTAGTTTTATTCAAAGAGTTATATGAAAAGACATTCACCATCATTAATTATCAGGGAAATGCAATTCAGAACTACAATGAGATGTTACTTCGTACCTGTTAGGATGACCCATTGAATAATAATAATAACAAGAGTTATTGAGGATGGGGAGAAAATGAAAGCCTTGTACTCTGTTGGTGGAAATGTAAAACGATGCAGCAGCTATTGGAAACAGTATGAAGATTCCTCAAAAAAATAATTAAAAATAGAACTGATGTTAGATCCAGCAGTCCCACTTTTGGTTATATACGAAAGGAAATGAAATCAAGATCTCAAAGTGATATCCTTACTTCCATGTTTATTGTAACATTGTTCACAGTACTCAAGATATGGAAACAACCCAAGTGTTCATCAGCAGATGAATGAAGAATATGTGGTGTATATATATTATACATTATACACACACACACACACACACACACACACACACACATATATATATATATAATGGACTATTATTCAGCCTTATAAAAGAAAAGTCTGCCATCTGTGACAACATGGATGGACCCGAAGGACATTATGCTATGTGAAATCAATAGAAGGACAAATACTGCAAATACTGCATTTTGCTGTTGTTTTTATCATAAAGATCACAGTAGAATATTTAACATGTGTTCAGATAAATCTGCAATAAGAAAGAAAATAAAAATTCACATAATAAAGAAAAACAAATTGCAAAAATATACAGAAAGGAGAATTATAAACAAATAGCGTAGAAAATCTGTGCGTTATACAGGGTCACAAATGCAACATGATGCTGAGTGACATTTCAATTTTAAAAAAGAATGAGAAAATAAGTGTGAATCAGAGCATGAAAAAAAAAACTTTTGTAATCTATTTCTCTTTTATCTTCATCAGCCAGGTTTTCTTTAGATTCCCCCCCTCCTGGTAAACAGCTATGATATTTAAAAGATGTGTAATTTTACATTTAAAATTTTCATTATTGAGAAGAATTATTTATTGCAGCTCCTATTCAAGCCTTGCTTCAAGAAATTGGCAATCTAATTAATAATATTACATACAGGGGCCCCTGGGTGGCTCAGTCGGTTAAGCATCTGACTCCTGGTTTCAGTTCAGGTCATGATCTCATGGTTTGTGAGATCTACCTCAGGCTCTGTGCTATCAGTGCAGACCCTACTTGGGATTTTTTTCTCCATCTGTCCCTCCTCTGTTCTCTCTATTTCTCTCTCTGTCTCAAAATAATAAATAAACTTAATATAAAATAGTGATAATAATTATAATAATAGTAATGATACACACCATCCACCAACACACACACACACACACACACACACACACACACACACACACACTGAGTCCATAAGCAATGAGCATTGGGGGAGAGTTAAATACTTTGAAGGCTTTGATATAGGCTATATGATGTTTTAGGACTTTGCTCTGTACAGGGAGGACTGAAATTCAAGGAGACATTAAATGGTGATATCTTGAAAGGAGGTAAATTATAGTTGAATCACAAGATGATGAGAATCTCTGTAAGGATGCCTGCAATGCGCATAGTAGGGATGAAGAATAAGGAATTCTTTAGTTAGGAAGAAAGGAGAAACCATACCACTAAGACTTTTAGCTAGAATGAGATCAAAATAGTGTTGAAGGCTTTGGGAGGTCAAGAGTAATGGGAACTAATATGGTGAGTCACCGTGCTGATATCATTTAGGGATTAGGTATGCTTAACCTAAGAACTAGATGCTTGATGATGGGACCTATTACAATTCCGTTTTATTCTAAAACTGGTACACTTAATAATTAATTCTCTAGATTCAGAGAGGAAACTTCTGGTTTTATGCTTTTTATTTTATCTGGTTGTTTTGTTAATGGGTCAGAACCAAGTTGAATGATAGCTATAATCTTGTTTTCTAAGAGGAGACAATTTTTTTTTGTGACAATTGTTATAAAGAATGGCCCATCCATACTTCTCAATATTTCTCCCCCTCACCCCTCGCATCATTACCATGTCATCAAATATGGCATATTCTTTTCTATTGTCTAGGAATATAAGGTTCTTATATCTCATATTGAAATAGATTTTGTATTTATAAGTTATGTTTTTGAATATTTTGTATTTTTTTATTGTTTGCTACTCAAATCCTTCTGTTTTAACTTTAGAGAAGGGTCAGTTACATAGCACTTAAAAAAAACTGAAACAAACAAATACCCCATACTTATGCTATAAGAAAGGCAAAATGTGGTTATATTAAAAATATTTCAATTTTTTGGTAGATGACCTGCTAGATAGTGTTACTACATCAACAACAGAAATATCAGTAATGAGTAGCATTCATACTGAAATACCTGTGTGTTGCTGAATAGGTTTTTTTTTTTTTTTAATTTTTTTTTCAACGTTTATTTATTTTTGGGACAGAGAGAGACAGAGCATGAACGGGGGAGGGGCAGAGAGAGAGGGAGACACAGAATCAGAAACAGGCTCCAGGCTCCGAGCCATCAGCCCAGAGCCTGACGCGGGGCTCGAACTCACAGACCGCGAGATCGTGACCTGGCCGAAGTCGGATGCTTAACCGACTGCGCCACCCAGGCGCCCCTGAATAGGGTTTTTAAATGAATATTAATAGACAATAGGCATATTATGTTGATCAGATATACTTAGAGTATAAGAAGAGTTCAACCAAAGACTTTAATATATGCTCAGGAAAAAAAAATTCACAAAATGTGTAATCCTATACTTGATTTTTTTGAGAATGAAATCTAATGATATAGTCTTGTTTTGTAAATTCATTTTATAGTAAATTGTATATATATTTGTTGTTTCAGTTTAAAATTTTTTTTTAATGTTTATTTATTTTTGAGAGAGAGAGAGAGACAGAGTGTGAGTGGGTGAGGGGCAGAGAGAGAGGGAGACACAGAATCGGAAGCAGGCGCCAGGCTCTGAGCTGTCAGCACTGAGCCTGATGCAAGGCTCGAATCCACGAACCGTGAGATCATGACCTGAGCCGATGTTGGATGCTTAACTGAGTCACCCAGGCGCCCCAGAAGTTTTTATTAAATTCTAATTAGGTAATTTATAGTGGAATATCGGTTTCAAGAGCAGTATTTCTTGATTCATCACTTACATATAACACCCAGGGCTCATCACAAGTGCCCTGCTTAAGTCAATAAATAGGTATATCTAATATTAAAAACAAAACAAAACTGTTAAGTGAGTTTTACTTACCTTAGTTTGTGATTCCATTTTAATAGATATTTCATTGTATCTCAGAAAACTGTTTTTGTTCACTAGAATTTAGGGGCAGTTTACACAATTCTGAAGTGTAAATTTTTTTGCAATAGGAAAACTGGGGAGCATGATAAAACTAATCTTACTTTGTGCTTAATCTTATACATATAGTTTCCTGATTTAGCGACAGATATGAATCTAGAGAAAAAGGTAATCTATATGGTTTTGATATGGAAGGAAATCCTGGGGGTGTCTCTGCTTACTGAGGTTATCCATGTTCACAAGTTCTAGTTGTAAACCCAAGGCTAAATACTCCAGTTGTGTAATAAAACTGTATGTCAATAGCTGTAAAATCCTGGACAAAACAGGTTTATATTCTCTAAGTTCCTTGTTGGTAAATGATGGATTATAATAACAATGTGTAGATTACATGGGAAAATGACTGTAAGGTACTTACAGAGACTGGAGTATATTTAGTGGGAGTTAATCTTTGCATCATTATTACTTTCCTCAAATTCATATGAGAGACTTCTAATAAGCTGTGGGCTGTTATAAGCATTGGTAGACATATGCACCAGTACAAAAGTCTTTCAAATATTATGCTCATGTAGGTCTATGTTCTACTTCTGGTTTTGAAATTTAATTGAAATGAACTCCAGATTATTTCATTTTTATTTGTTCACTTTTGTTTTTGTTTTTTGATATGTTTGTTTTTTTAATAGTCATTCATCGAGCATTAATTAGTCTCTAATCTCAATAGCTTTTGTTGTGGTAAGAATATTTAAGATGAGATCTACCCTCTTAGATGTTTACGTGTACAATACAGTATTACTAACTCTAGGTACAAGACTGTGCAGCGATCTCTAGAACTTAATCATCTTGCATGACTGAAACTTTATCCCCAATGAACAACAACTTCCCATCCCCCACCATTACTTGTCAACCACTGTCCTTCAACTTTCTGCTCTCTGTTTCTATGGATTTGACTCTTTTAGATACCTCATGTAAGTGCAGTCATGCAGAAGTGAGACCTCCTCTTCTAGAAGGAAGTGGGGCTTTCCCTAATGGATCTTAGGCTTTTAAAATCCCTCCATATGTAACAACATGGATAAACTCATAGAATGTTATGTTAAGTGAAATAAGCGAGAGATAGAAGAACAGATGCTGTTGGGTCCAGGTTATTTCCTAAGCACACACAATGTGCCAGGTACTCTTAGAGGAGCAGCAGTCATGCCTGGAATAAATCAAAATTCCTTCTCTCATGGTACTCCTGAGCAAGAGGTGGCTAGGGGTATATAAGCAGTATTAGCATCCAGTGGGTGCTTATTAATTAGGTAAGAGATTGAAAACTGAGCAAGTTAAAAATACAGAGAAAGAAATTTGTACATATTTATAGCAGAGCTAAGAACTATGTCTTAGCTTTTATATATATATATATATATATATATATATATATATATATTCATCTACCATGGATGTGGAGATAATATAAACAAGCACACATATATAGGGATAAATTTTTGAAGAGGTTCATAGTTCTTTAGACAAGCTAATGAATTTGTGTATTGAGTTGCTCATTGTTTAATCACACTTTTATATTGTGTTCTATAGAAATCAATTTAAAAGACATTCAACAGGGACCAAAATTGGGTTTAACTTTAGGAATACATTGAATGTGACTGAGACACAGTAGAATAAAATGTGTACAATAAACATAAATGATGTGTATGAAAGAGAACATTGTCTGAAGATCTTTTTTAATACTGAATCAAATTATATTTAGATTCCTTTGTATTGTGCTCATATTCATCTGTTGAGTAATCTTTTCATGTAAAAAAGTGAGAATTTTATTTAGGTGAAAAATGTTCACTGGTGGGTTGTTTAGTATTCATTTGGGATTTGTCTTTTTTCACTTTGCTTCATTTGGCTATCATGAGTCACTAGAATTGGAGCAATTAAATACTAACCATTAATTTATGTAATTTACAAATTGAGGACTTGAAAAATTGATAGCTTTCAGTCACACAAAAGTTATCCGTTGTCATTTTTCTTGAATGTGTGGTCTCTTTATTTAGAGACTGTTTTGATTTCATATCTCGTTTGGTAGTAATTTAGGTAGGCAGGCACTTCATGAAGTAGATTTATTTAATGAACAAACTTACATTTCAGCCGATGTTGTATTAGAAAAGAACTGCTCAGCAAGTTGCTGCAAAAGGACTCAGGGTCCTTGGCAGGCAGCTTCCCTATAGTATCACAAAGTAAAGATGAATTTGGAATTAAACATTTTAAATTCATATTTAATGATCTCTAACTTGCCTATATAACTTAAACAAACTGAAGAGTTTTGAATCAAGAATGTAAAATAGGAAATTAGTCTATTTATAGTTTAAGTGGGCAAGAAAGAGAAAGTGGCAGGGTCTCTCTTTAGTCTCAACATGAAACAGTCTTATTGTCTAATTTTTCTTCCTAAAGAGATGGTTGGCAATAAATGTCACATCAGCGAAGCCTCTTGGATCTTGATTTTAATGCTTCTCAGTGACATTTTTATCTTTTTATTTTTTGTGGTTATTTTGTTGTAGTTTATTTTTTATTTTTTTTGAGAGAGAGAGAGATTGAGATACAGAGAGAGAGAGCATGCACGAAGGAGGGGCAGATGGAGGGGGGGGACAGAGAGAATCCCAAGCAGGCTCTGCACTGTCAGCACAGAGCCCATCGTGAGGCTCCATCCCATGAACCTGTGACATCATGACCTGAGCCAAAACCAAGAGTCAGATGCTGTACTGTCTGAACTACCCACGTGCCCCTCAGTGATATCTTTGGTTGTTAGTGCCATGGGTATGGAAGACACTGCCAGTTGTCAAACCAATATCCATTCTTCCTTCTGCCTTAAAAACATTGTGCTCATCTATAAGACTATGATTTGCTGCCTCACGGCAAATTGGGATAGTCAATTAGATATAAGTGGATATTAGAAATCATACCTCCTAAAAGAACGAGGTTCAGCTGTGTCTTCCTCTTTACCCCTTTTCATTCTCCTAGAATGTTGGTCCAGCAACTACCATATGATGCCCTAATGCCTCTGGGAGGAAAACCATGCACTAAGAATGGCAGAATAAAAAGACAGAAGATACCTGTTCTCCTGGTGACTTCTAGCACTGCTACGCCAGCCTGTAATATCCCATCTTCAGTTTAATTTTATATGGGAGAAAATAAACCTATGATATGTTGAACTGATCGAAGGCCTCTGACATTAGCAGCCAAATATGATTCCTAAACGATACACAGGAAAGGAGAAACAGATTAATTCAGCCTGAAAACATTATTAATTACATAAATAAGAAAACTAATTCAGGTAGACATGCCATTTCATTGGACTCAATACCCATGGGTTCAGATACTTGGACTCTACACTTCAGCCTTTTTGATTAGATATAGGGATGTTTTGTGCTCAGACAGATAAGCAAATGTTATTAATTTTCACAAAAAAACATTATTTTTACCTGAAAAAATAATAGTGTCATTGTAAAGGTTAAAAATGTTTTAAATTATAAACTACCAATATTCTCAGTATTTGTTTATAATTCCTGTTAATATATTTTTTCAGGCATTTATGCATGCAGTTTAGGATATGCATTATTTACAAAGTGCCTTTCTCAATTAACAATATAACCTAGGTACTTTTTTTCTTGTCAGTGAACATAGTTTGAGATCACAGAAAATATTATCTAGGTCTCTGTCCCTGGTTCCTGACACAGTGCTCCTAGAACCCTTGTAACTTCCAAAGGGATAGGGAGCACTCGGAGCATCTTTTGTTCTAATGAGATGACCGACCCTGGGATGGGAAGTGTTCACCATGGAAGACCAAGCATGGTTAGAAGCTTGGACTTTATAGTCCTCAACCCCCTTTTTTAGAAAGGGAAAGGCAACTGAAAATGAAGTTAATAATTGATCACGCCCATGTTAGTAAGCCTGCATGAAGGCCCCAAAATATAGAGAACTTCTGTATCAGTGAGCAAATAGGCGTGTTGAGAGAGTGGCACACCCAGAGAGGGCATGGAGGCTCCCAGCCCCTTCCCTCATACTTTGCCTTATACATCTCTTCCGTCCAGATAGTCATCTGTACTCTTTATATCCTTTAATAAACTATAAGTAAGTGTTTTCCTGAACTAGCAAATTAATTGAATGCAAGAAGGGGTTTTTGGAACCTCAGATCTATAACTCGTTGGTCAGAAGCACAGGAAACAACCTGGGTTTTCAACTGACACCTGAAGTGGGGGTTGGGTGGAGTCCTGCAGGACTGAGCCCTGAACCTGTGGAATCGATGCTATCTCTGGGTAGATAATGTCAGAATTAAGTTAAATTCCTGGACACCCTGTTGGTGTCCTACAATCAGTTGTTGGTGTGGGGAAAAACCTCTGAAGACTTGATGACCAGAAGTGTCAAAAATGAAGGGTTTTGTGTGAATAGTAAAGGAGACCGACAGGAGAGAAACACAAAGTAGGGAATAACTGGGGTTTTCCCCGCTCAGGAAGGAAAAATATGAGTTTTACCATTACAGTAGTGAATTAATTTTCTGTGACTGCTGTAGCATATTACCATAATCTTGATGGCTTCAAACAATAGACATTTAGTCTATCACAGTACTGGGAACCAGATCTCTAAAATTCAGTATCACTAGACCCAAATTAAAATGTTGGCAGAGTTGTGCTACCTCTGTGGGCTTTAGAGGGGAATCTGCTCCTTGGTTCTTCCAGCTTCTGATGGCTCGGTTGGTAGCCACATTACCCTAACCTCAGCTTTGCTGGTAACACTGCCTTCTCCTCTGCTTCCTGCTTCTCTCTTATTTGGACACTTGTAATTGAATTTGTAGCCCACCTGGAGAATCTAGCAAAGTCTGTCCATGTCAAGATCCTTAATCATATGTGCAAAGACACTTTTCCTTGTACGGAAACATTTACAGGTTCTAGAGATTAGGATTGCATGTGTACACATGGTACTTAATTTTATCAATTCCCCAGGATAGGCATTTAAGTTTCATTGATTTTTGAATTAATGAAACAACAACAAAACAATCAAACACATCTCTCCACATCTTTCTTTTTGCTCACTCAAAATATCTGAACATTGGCTTATCAAAGGATTTGAACATGAAAATGTGAAAATACATCAGAAACCCCTTCAAAAATTATTACTACACATTCAATAGTGGATAGAATTAATCTTTTGCATTTTGTTAATTGGGGTCACCTGGGTGGGTTAGTCGGTTAAGCATCTGATTCTTGATTTTGGACTCAGGTTTGATCTCACAGTTCACGGGATCCAGGCCCCTGTTGGCTTCTGTGCTAAATTTTGTTAAATTTAAATTTAATTTAAATTTTTCATTACTAAAGGTGAATATAGTTCTTATGTAAATTACTTATGTACATTCTTTGCTCATTTTACTATGAAACTATTTAACTTCCTTTAACTTAATTGCAAAGCACTTATAAAAGGGATATTAACCCTCTTGGTTATATATATCCCAAAAGTATATTCTCCTAGTTTGTTGTTTAATATTAATTGTATTTTTATTTATAGTATATGATTTTTTCATTTCCTTTAGCACAAGATTATAGAAATAACCATCTATATTTAGTGTGACAACTAAAATCTGTCACATTTTTAGGTGTTATGTTACCCAGTTATATGATAAACAAACCTCATCCCATCCCTTATCTTCCCTAATCCTTGTTAACTTTTTCTTGGTCTGTGTTTATTGTTTTTTCATGAATTTTGCTGTGCCAGGTGTTATAAACTCAGGAACTTTTTCAGTGCTCTTTTATCCTAGTCAGTCCCAGATTTCCTAGAGAGGATGTAGACATGAGGGGAGTATGCAAGGCACGAGGTAGGTAGGTAGTGGCTTGGGGCTAATGGTAGAAAGAGTCGGAGGTATAAACAGACTTGTGTCCATATGCCTTTCCCAGCTCCATTTGTCACATATTGGGTGACTCTGTGAGCAAACTGATTTGCTTTTTCTACATTTATCCCTTCAAGCACTTAGGTTTTAGTTTCTTCGCACTTCTAAACTGGTTTTCAATTCATTTGCTTTCCAGATGCTTAAATGTGTTTTAAGATCTGATTGCTATTATTGTACCCTCTGTAATTGGTCTTCCACCATGTAAATTTATACCTTTAAAAAATTCTTAATGTCCTTTTAGCAAAACTTCAGTATGGAAAAAAAAAATAGATACTTGTTCAATAGACCGTATTTCCAAAAATCTCTATTTTTTTATCCACTCCCAATCAGATTTTGCCTAAGGCACTTCATGGAAATAATTTTTGTTGAAACTGGAAATTTTTCTCTCACTATATCCAACGGCTGATTCTCTGTGCTCCCCTCACTTTACCTCCAAACAGCATTAGACTCTTTTCAGATCTTCGTTCTTGAAACATTGCTTCACCTGCTTTAAGGACAACATTATCTATTGGTTCCTTTTCTAAAACTGGCTGTTGCTCCCGTTCTCCTTTGCTGATCCCTTATCATCTTCCTGACCACTGAGTCTTCAAATGCTGTGTGCTACCTTGTTTCTTTTTCTCTTTCAAATTTTTATATTCTCTACAGGTGGTTTTGTACAATTTAAATACTACCTATGTCCTCCTATGTGCTGATGGCAACATATTTATAACTCAACCTCTAACTTTTCCATAATTCTCAAATATTGTCTTATATCTGTATTTATATGACACCCTCAACTTGACATGCTCAAAATAGAATGCTTGATTTTTCCCCCACCAAAACAAGCAAGCAAATGACAAAAATTGCTCAAACAAAACTTATTCTTCAGTCTCTTAGCTTAGTGACAATCAATACTATTTATTTACTTGTTCCAGCCCAAAATTTTGGAGGTGTACTCTCTTGACCCTCATATCTGATCCACTAGAAGATCTTATGAGTTTCACCTTACTACTGTATCCATCCAGCACTCAACCATTTTTTTTTCCCATTTCTAACACTACTAACTTAGTCCAAGTCATTACCATTTCTCACTTCCTCAGTCTATTTTCTTCTTAAGAGCCAGAGAAATCTGAAAGGAAAAATGAAAGAAGAAAAATGAAAGGAGGAGGCAGGAATAAAGAAGAGAAGGGAATAAATCAGAGGGGAAGGGACCAATTCTTGGCATTTTACTGCTTAAAATATACTAACGGCTTCCATTACATGACCTTCCATGCCTCATGTCATTTTTACTCCTGCCTACCTCTCTGGATTCGTTTTCTATCATTCTCTCTCACTCATTATTCTCCATACCCAAATCCTAGGCTTTTTGGCATTTCAATTTTAATTTCTTCAGTTTTTCATATGGTCTACTCCTTCACATCATCCTGGCATTCAAAGAGTGCTCACTAAGTGTGTGTCGCATGAATAATATTCAGTGTAATTCTCAGCTTCTATCTTCCAAAGTGAGACATTCACATCAATTTTCTTTAGAAGATGCTTAGTTAAAGGGAAATTACTTGAAACTTCTGCCAAAGAATTATCAGTTTGTAAAACAGAATATCAGTTTCACTTTCTAAAAAAAAATCCTTTAGGTTTTAGTTTTTTTCATTGTATAAGATATGCAAAACATCTTTCGCTAGTAGGTTAAGATAAAAGGAGCTAAAATATTAGACTACAATTTAGAAAGAGATGAAGATATATTAAATAAAAAATGGAGTGTTTTGCTTTCTTCTAAAATAGGTTGTGTTTATAGTTATGGTGCTTTTTATGGAGATGTTTATATTTATCTAAATAGAGAGCAAACTAAGGACAGAGAGACCTTTTCCATCTAGCACAGGGTTTCTCAGCCTCAGAACTTCACTGTTGATATTTTGGGCTAGGTAATTCTTTATTGTGAGTGGCCATTCTGTTTGTTTTCAGATGTTTAATGCCATTGTGGGCTTTTACCTCCAAGGCCATTAGCAACTCCTAAGCCAAGTCATATGACCAAAACTTTCTTTAGACACTGCCAAATGTACCTTGGGGGTGAGATCCTCCCACTCTCCAGAACTATTGATTTAATTTGACTATTTTCTCAAGGCCGTCTTCAGCAGCAATATTGTACCATTCTAACCCATACGGTTAACACTTGGAAGTTGATAGCTTAAACTCCCTGCTGTTTTGACAACCAAAATTTCTGCAGACTGTGATAAATAGCCTCGTGGCGGGGGGAGGGGCTGAATCACTCACTTGAGAATTGATGATCTAGTATAATTGATAGAAAAGATGTTACATATATGGTTTTTAAAAAGAAAATAAAAAAGTACTAGTAAATAAACTTCACTGACCTTTGTGCTTTGAATTCATCAGTAAGATCAATCTTTTCTGTTAATTAATTGATAATTTCAGATCTTTAAATCAGAGCTTTTTAGAATGGAAATGACCCTTGGGTATAGTTCAGCTCTCTAGTTTTATAGGTTAAGCAATTAAAACACCTACAATAAGGGGCGCCTGGGTGGCGCAGTTGGTTAAGCGTCCGACTTCAGCCAGGTCACGATCTCACGGTCCGTGAGTTCGAGCCCCGCGTCAGGCTCTGGGCTGATGGCTCAGAGCCTGGAGCCTGTTTCCGATTCTGTGTCTCCCTCTCTCTCTGCCCCTCCCCCGTTCATGCTCTGTCTCTCTCTGTCCCAAAAATAAATAAACGTTGAAAAAAAAAATTAAAAAAAAAAAACACCTACAATAAAATGTTGATGCAAGATAAGGTGGAGAACAATTTTTTTAAATAAGTTTTATCTGATATAATTAAAAGAAGATTTTATAAAAAATAGAAAAAATAAAAAGAAATCACAAAAATGTGAAAAAATACATAAACATAGAAAAGAACAGACATTTTTTGAGGGGGTTGGAACTATATCATACACAGCATTTTCTCTGAATAAACATGAAAAGCATAACATTTAAAACAGTACTTGTTTGGTTAAAAAGATAAATTATTAATTTTTTATATTAATGATGTCAGTATGTTCTCATTTCCAGATATTAAACTTGATATAAATTAGGGTTTTAATGCATTGAATGTATAAACTGTATGATGCATAAATCTTTTCTCGAACATCACTCCTTTCCGCCAGGGTTTACCAAAGAATTGGGTAACAGCAATGCCTTTAAGTTTATACTTTATGGAGAGAACTATACATGCCAATACCATTTCTTTTTTTTTTTTTTTTCAACGTTTTTTTTATTTATTTTTGGGACAGAGAGAGACAGAGCATGAACGGGGGAGGGGCAGAGAGAGGGAGACACAGAATCGGAAACAGGCTCCAGGCTCTGAGCCATCAGCCCAGAGCCTGACGCGGGGCTCGAACTCCCGGACTGCGAGATCGTGACCTGGCTGAAGTCGGACGCTCAACCGACTGCGCCACCCAGGCGCCCCCCAATACCATTTCTTGAGTGTAGAGGGATTCAAATATTTTAGATTGCCATATAACATAGGTGGATTTGATAATCTATTATGTAAGGTGGTAAACCAGAACTGTGTTGATTTTTAATTGCAAGAACACCCATCTTTTGTGGGTGTGGCCCTCAGAGTTGCTGACAAAATTCAAACAATGTATAATTTTTTTACTCAATAAATTGATTTGCTGCTGCTACAAAACTTGTCCTGTAATGATCAAAGAGTTTCAGTTCAAGGAACATGGCTAGTACCTTAGACTGAAATATTTTAAGATTGGCTGTAATCTGGCATCTAATTTGACCAAAAGAAAGCCTCGATAATATTCATGTGAAACCTTTGAGTTTGTACTGATCTCCCTTCACTTTCAAGGCTTTAATTAAAGTGAATTAGCTATAAAAGTAACTAAATTAATTAGTGAGTGAAACTGTTTTATCATTTTCATTTAGACTTTATTAGTTTTTGGTTTTGTTTTATTTAGATTTGGTAGAGTTTTCATGGGGCACTTTTTTTTTTTCTAGAGGAAATTAGACAGGAGATCCTAAAGGTTTTTTGAGGAAACTCTTGGCTCATGATGACAAAACTGTTTTGAGCATATACGATGCTTGCCTATTATAAATTAACTGGATGTATATCACAGCCCGGCAGCATGTATCTCAGTTCATCTCAAAGCTGTATTGAATTATTGCAAAATAAGAGAGGAAAAAGCCAAACTAAAATGCATTGTATTTTATATCACTTGAGATTAAAATCTGATCTGTCAGGAGATTTCATCCAGATAGTTCTTATTCTTGTAGTGGTGTGAAAATACAGGTCTAGCAGAAATAGTAGGATAATGTGATTTGTGTTAAGCTTATAAAGCATGGTCCATAACATATTAAAGGATAATGATGGATAGGTGACTACTCTGAAGCATCTTATATTATTCTTGCTGATTTCTCAGAAAGATGAAAGAAAGCAGCCAGTACAGCAGTTGTGCCTAAGAACTGGGAACATAAAGATTTAGTGGTAGAGCTGAGTTTAGTATCAGTGCCCTATAGCCATGTCTACAGTTTTACTTCTGCAGCTGTTGCAGTATTAGCAGCTAACAGTTTCACAGTACTTAAGACAACTTGGAAGTCAAATTTAAAATATGCAAATGACGGAATGGGCAAAATCCGGCTGCCTCCACAGCCCAAATCATCAGGTATTCGTTGAATGTTCCTAGGCACGCTGCATCACCCAAGTAAAATGATGAAAAAGACACATCGATCTGGCTGATTAGTCTTCAGTCCTATTACCTGAATATATTTGGATTAATTTTGCTACTCTTTTGTCCATCTGACACAGTGACAGCAGCAAATCTAGCATGGTAAAGGATGATTGCAAATGAAATCCCCAAATCCACCTTTGGATTCAGAAAGCTTAAACTGAAAACTAAGACAATATTGTTGCATGTTTTTGCTTTATTTCAGAGAATTATATCTGGCAATGCGTTTCCTTCAGTTTGAATTTGTTTCTCTGATTGTGTCTTGCTTGCTAATGTGACACTGCACTAATTTCTATGGTAAGCCTCCAAGCTGCATTCTCTGTGATCTTGCAGCATCATTAGAGCTCAAAACCGCTCATCGTTATTCATGCTAAGAAAGAATGTGACATGCCGATGATTCTTGGAAAATATTTTTTATTACTACAAACTAAGAATGTGGTAGTGTTAATCCTAAAATTCAGGAACTGTTGATGCAGGGCGTGGATGCCCTTTTTATTTCAATAAGCAGAAGAACAATTGCTTCCTTTTTGGTTCATTTGTTTATGTTCTTGGTTTTCTGTATTAGAAATATACTAACCTAATATTACTGCAGGATTTTTAAAAGCCATGTTTATGGGATGTTATGGTTATTTTTTTTCATGGAAACTATTCAGTTATAATTTTTAGATTAAACCGTCTTGAAAACTGGGAAACTGTAAAACTCCATCCCAGATAGTAAAACCATTGCTGTTAAAAGAGAGGACCCCCAAAAATCCAGAAAGACACTTGACTTTAATAATAATATATAAACGCCACCATAAAACTATGTGTATTATTAGGTAAGACACTTAATCTTTCTGAGCCTTACTTTGCTCACCCATAAAACTGGGTTAATAATTTATCTTCCCTGGCAATCTCACCAAGCTCTTGAAGGGCTAAATGACATAATGTGTATGAAAGAGCCTTGAAAACTAAAAAGTGCTTTATAAATTTAAGGTACTATTATCATTAATTTTTTTTTTACTAAAGATAGTTTTTATCCATTGGTTAATTACTTCTGTCTTGGTTGCTATGCAGATATGAGAACATTTTTAGTAATTGCCATTCTTCTCCAAGTGAAGGAAATAAATACGTTAATAAATAACTGTGTTTTATGAAGTTGTGAGCCTCTATAAGTTTATTAAGAAAAAGTGACCACATGTTTTTAGCATGGTTCCATTTGCCCATCAAACAAAATTATTCTAGAAGTACAATATAAACTTTTATTAAATTTCAGCCCTGGGCCATGGATTTCTTCAGTGGATTCATTTTCCTTCTTTCTGTAATAACCTTTCAAAGGTGTCAGATTGTGCTCCTGGCTACACAATAGCTACTGCTATTAATTTTGGTTTGCGAGGGACTGAAGTTTGTTTTATTAGAATGATAACTTGCAAATAACAAAACCATAGAAAACAAAACTGCAGTATAACCAGTAATTTGATTTAAAGAGCATGGACTATGGTGTTCACAGGCAGGGTTCAAGTATAATTTTACTTTTTCTTCTGCTCAGATTTGGTTGTTTGTGGTTACATGGAGTGATTATCACTATCGCCTGGAGTTTTTCTTGAGGATTAAATGAGATAAGGTAGATATGTTATCTGGCACATTGTAGAGTACAAATGATTTCAGATATATTTCACACATTCCCTTAAGAAGGTCTGCTTAAAATACACATTGCTTTCTGAGCCAAAAACTTCCCTCTTCGATTTCACTTGGGTGTGGAGATATTATACAATTACCTATGGGGATGGGGATAATGATTCAAAATCAGTATATTTAGTGATGAGAAGGATTACATTAAAGAGAATTAGTATTAAGTACCAAGAGAATTTAAAGAAAGAGCTCCAAAACATGGAAGAACCTCAATACTTTTCAATTTATCTACAGAATCACCCTTTAGTTCATAATTTCCCTTAGAGAGTGCATTCCTTATTCATACTGTGATCCACTGATATGTTGATTAATTCCTCCTGCAATTATTAAATTATTCATGTACTCATGTACATGTATTTGTTCTGTGTTAGGCAGTGAAGACAATTGGCTCATCCCTGCTTATTTGATGGTGATGTTGATTTCTCTTCTCTCCACGTATGATTTTGGCAGGCATTTTAATTGCACTCATTCTGTTTTCACCCTGTTAGAAACTTAGAACCAAATGGGGGTGCTATGCAGACTTGCCTTAAGAATTCAAGTGATTCAGGGTGCCTGGGTTCTCAGTTGGTTAAATATCCAACTTTGGCTCAGGCCATGATCTTGTGGTTCATGAGTTCCAGCCCGGCGTCGGCCCCTGAAGCCTGCTTCAGATTCTGTGTCTCCCTTTCTCTCTGCCCCCCACTCTCTCTCGCTCACATTTGGTCTCTCTCTCTCTCTCTCTCTCTCTCAAAAATAAACATTAAAAAAAAAAAAAGAATTCAAGTGATTCACCCAGCAGAACTTAATGGGTTAACTGAGTACCAATTTAATAAATCTTTCCCATGGAGCCAGAATACTGTAATTTGACTTACATCAAGTTAGATTATAGGCTGTTTACTTTGTTTCTTCAGGTTCACAGTTGCGAGGCTAATTCAGTATTGAACAATTTTCAGATAATTTGCATGTATAATTTATTGATTCAGGAGATTATGTTTTCAGGACAGTAGGAAAAATGTTTTGATAATAAAGAGAAATCTAATATTTTAAAACAATTCAAAGTAAGCGCACCTTTAAAGTCATGGCAGAAAAGTTGACCAGATCACTGTGACTAGGGTGCTTTTTTTTTTCTTTTCTTTTCTTTTTTTTTTTGAGACTTCAAAATTTTTCATTTGGCCTGTTTTATAGACTGGTCAAGCTTGAACATTAAACTCTGCGTTCTGATGCGTATAAAGCTTGATTCTGATTTTCTAGTATGTCCAGCATCAGTATGTGAAGCTAGGACTCTTTCATCTGTTCTGTGAATAGACTAGATGGTTTTAATGGCAAAGCCTCCTTCTCTGGAGACACCTTCAAAGAAATTTTAGCATAGAGTCTGAAAGGATGTTTTAAAGTAAATTGGATTTCTAAAATTGATAGTTGCTATTAAGTATAAAGATAATGTAACTAATTTTAATTTATAATAAGAAGGAGCTATTACAGAACATTAACATTTGAATGTTCATGTGTTTAAAAGTCTTCCAGCTGAGGAGCATATGAATATATTTATTGCATATATTTCTATAATTTTTAAAATTGCCTATAATTTCACAAATGAAACCATAATCAACCATGTAATTTTTTTTAATGTAAAAATATATTACTTCAATTTCTTTAAGTCTCTTTAGAGAAAAAAATATATACCATACATACAAATATACATACTTGCACACATGACATCAGCATCCACTTAAGAATGTTTCATGTGGATTTATTCTCAAGATTGATATTCTAGTGATTATGATAATGTATTTTTACCATTAACTACTATTTAGATTTTTTTCATGATAGACTGGTAAGAAAAAAACATGTCTACTATAAGGATACTATGGTTTCTTTTTATTCACACGACAACACTTCTACCAGTAAATATGTAGGTTTTCTTTTCCCTCCTACCAACCAATTTCCCATTTCTCCAGACACCATCTGGGGTCCTACAGTCCTAACAACCAAGGTAGTACAGACCCCATAGGTTAAGGGCTTAGTTCCATAAGACTGTCTCTTATTTTACATGCCAGTCACAAGTAGTGGATCCCTCAGTTACCCACGCTTGTGTCAACTTGGCTAAATATTAAGGGTTCCCATGATTCTCTTCTCAGGTTGGATACACTGCTGTAGTGGTTCTCAGAACTTCAGAAAACACTCGCTTATGCTTTTCCAGATTATTATAGAGGATATGGTAAAAGATACAGACGAACAGCCAGAACAAGGGAAGGTCCAAAAGGATTCCAAGCCCAGGAGCTTCTGTATTTGGTGAGTCAGGATGTGCCATCTTCCCCACATATGGATATGTTCCCCAAACCGGAAGCTCTCCGAACCTCATAGTTTATGGATTTTTATGGAGGCGTCATCACATAGGCTTGATCAACTATTAACTCAATCACCAGCCCCTCTGTCCTTCCCAGAGGGTAAAAGTGGGACTAAAAATTCCAAGCTTCTAACAAGGACTTGATTTTTCTGGTGACCAATCCTCTTCCACATGTATACCTAGTCACTTTATTACAAAAAAAAAAAAAAAAATGCTCCCAGGACTCCTATGACTCAGGATATTTCAAGGGATTTAGGAACTCCGTGTTAGGTACCAGAAGCAGATATCAATATATTTTTCTTACCTACTATGATTTGGTGAATTACACCTGGACCTTCTTTTTGTTCATTGAATGAAAAGAATATTTACAGATTGAAAATATAGATGTATAGTATAATTTTAAATTATGGTTTTTAAATAGGTTCCATTAAAATTAATGAAAATTTACTAAAAATATTTTTAAAATAGAGCATTATTTTGGTGACTACATATGTATAAATGGCACATTTGATAGAAACGATTGTTTTTTTTTATTAGAGTACATTTGACTATGATTAATAGAAATATTGACTCAAAAGTGGTTCATATTCACATTAATACCTCTTAACCTTTGATGCATTTGAAAATGGCATTGATATCTTGTACAGCCCTCACATATCCGTAGACAACACTCTTAAGTTCCTGATCCAGTTGGTCTGGGATGGGACCCAGGATGCACATCTTAATCAATTTCTCACCCGAGGCTTATCTTGGCTAGCCATGGGGCACACTAAAACACCTTTGGCTTAAACAAAAAGACACGTTAGACAGTCTGAACTTTGGTACACTCCAAGACATAACTGGGCCCTCAATTAGTGTTTATATTTCTCTTGTATTTCTCCATTCGGTGCTATACCAAAGCATGTTGGATTTGTTGTGAGGTAGGCTTCCCTCAGGGCTATAATATGACTGCAGGAAGCAACTGAGGCAGAAAGCTTCCTTGTTCACCTTCAACAAAAGAGAGAGAAGGCTTCTCCCGAATCATGGAATATAAGGTCTTTTGTTAGAACTGACTGGACCACCATAAGTCAGGCACCAAACTCAGAGCAAATAAAAGTTGCCAGGGAATTATAGGATCTGCTTGACTTATGCCAGTGTCCTTGCACTAATATTACTGATAAGGGGGTTGTGATTCCCTTGACCAGCCCATACTAATCAGGGTTTATTTATGGAGTTATGGGTAAGGTTTGCTTTTCTGCATCACAGGGGCTGCACTGAATGGGATAGACAACGTAACAAAGCAAGTGTTCTGTTATGATGGTAGAAGGAAGTCATGGCACTGGTTGGCCACCTCTAGCAAACACTACTACTGTTTTCACATACTGACCAAGATGTGTTTATACACAAACCGATCCATAAAAAATGGCAGAAATCAGATGTGACCAATACATCTAAGTAGTTGGTAAAATAAATCTTTGACTACATGTATTATTCTTAAAGTACAGAGTTTTGGGGCGCCTGGGTGGCTCAGTCGGTTAAGCCTCTGACTTTGGCTCAGATCATGATATCATGGTTCTTGAGTTCAAGACCCAAGTGAGGCTCTGTGCTGACAGCTCAGAACCTGGACCCTGCTTCTGTGTCTCCCTCTCTTTCTGCCCCTCCCCCCGTCTCTCTCTCTCTCTCAAAACTAAACATTAAAAAATAGAGTTTTTACTAAATTAAACTTTCTTTTTTACAGTTATTTAATGCACGATATCCAGTAACATTATTTTTCTTTACATTAACTAGTCAGTAGAATTGATTTTGCCTCTCAGCCATTTTTGAAAACCTAAAGCATTTAAAAAATTTTTTTTTACATTTATTTATTTTTGAGAGACAGAGAGAGAGAGAGTGTGAGCAGGGGTGGGGGGTGGGCAGAGAGAGAGGGAGACACAGAATCAGAAGCAAGCTCCAGGCTCCTAGCTGTCAGCACAGAGCCCGATGCGGGGCTCGAACTTATGAACTATGAGATCTTGACCTTGAGCCGAAGTCGGAGGCTCAACCAACTGAGCCACCCAGGCTCCCTGAAAACCTAAAGCATTTTTAATTTTTTTTAAATGTTATTTATTTTGAGAGAGACAGAGACAGAGACAGAGAGAGCACAAGTGGGAGGGAGGGGCAGAGGGAGAGAGAAAGAATCTCAAGCAGGCTCCACGCTCAGTGCGGAGCCCAATATGGGACTCTATCCCACAACTCTGGGATCATGACCTGAGCTGAAATCAAGAGTCAGAGGCTTAACCAACTGAGTGACCCAGTCTCCACAAAAACCTAAAACATTTTGAGGTTGTTTTGTGCTCTTTCAAAATTAAGTTATATGATTTATTTATACTCCTCTTAAAACAAAATGAAGTACAATCAACATATACTCTAACAAATTAGTTTCAGGCTTAGAGCATAATGATTCTCTATTTGTGTATATTGCAAAATGGTCACCATAGTAAGTCTAGTCAACATCTATCACTACATAGCTATAAATTTTTTCATATGATGAGAATATTTAAGATTGGACTCCAGATATATAAGACAGTATTATTAACTGTAGTTAATACATTACATCTTCAGGAGTTAATTATTTTATAACTAGAAGTGTTATAGCTTTTGACCACTTATGCCTAATTTGCCTATGCCCCTCTCCACCCCCACCTATGGCAACCACTAATTTATTCTTTGTACTGAGGAGCTCAGTTTTGTTTTTTTGTGTTTTTTTTTTGTTTTTGTTTTTTTTAGATTCCACATATAAGTGTATTTTTCTTTCTCTCTCTGATGTATTTAACTTAATGTAATGCCCTTAAGGTCCATTCATGTTGTCACAAATGGCAAGACTTCAGGGCACCTGGGTGGCTCTGTGGGTTAAGTGTCCCACTCTTATTTTGGCTCAGATCATGATCTCACAGTCCTGAGTTTGAGCTCCACGTTGGGCTTCACGTTGAGTGTGGAGTTGGCTTGGGATTCTCTCTCTCCCTCTCTCCTTCTGCCCCTTCCCACTCATGTGTGCTCTTTTTCTCTCAAAATAAATAAATAAACATTAAAAAAAACCCCACAAATGTTGGGGCATCTAGGTGGCTCAGTCAGTTAAGCATCCAACTTTGGCTCAGGTCATAATCTTGTGGTTCATGAGTTCAACCCTCAAGTCAGGTTCTGTGCTGATAGCTCAGAGCCTGGAACCTGCTTTGGATTCTGGGTCTCCCTCTCTGTCTGCTCCTCCCCCACTCACACTCTGCCTCTCTCTCTCAAAAATAAATAAATGTTGAAAAATTAAAAACAAAAACAAATATCAAGATTTCATTATTTTCTATGGCCAATTAATACATCATTATATGTATATATATGTATATATATACATATATATCATTATATGTGTGTATATATATATTATATTAATTTATCCATTCATCCATTGGTAAATGCTTAGGTTGTTTCCATGCCGTGGCTATATGTAAATAATGCTATAATGAACATGAAGGTACATATACCTTTTTGAATTAATGTTTTCGTTTTCTTCAGATAAAACCTAGAGTTGAAATTGCTGGATCATGTGGTGGTTCCATTTTTACTGTTTTGAGGAATCTCCGTACTGTTTTCCACAGTGGTTGCACCAATTTACATTTCCACCAATAGTGCACAAATGTTACCTTTTCTCCACATCTGCACCAACACTTGTTATTTCTTTTTTATAATAACCATTCTTAACAGGTGCAAGGTGATATCTCATTGTGGTTTTGATTTGTGTTTTTCTGATGGTCAATGCTGTTGAGAAACTTTTCATGTGCTTATTGGCTATCTATATATCTTCTTTGGGGAAATGTCTATTTAGATCCTATGTCCATTTTTTATTGTTTATTTTTATAAGTTTTATTTAGTTTTGAGAGAGAGAGTGTATAAGTGGGGGAGAGGCAGAGACAGAGGGGGACAGAGGATCCCAGGTGAGATCTGTGCTGATAGCAGTGAGCCCAATGTGGGGCTTGAACTCATAAACCATAAATTCATGACCTGAGCCAAAGCTGAACACTAAACAGACTGATCCACTCAGGTGTCCCAAGATCCTCTGACCATTTATTAATCATTTGATTTTTGTTTGTTTGTTGCTATTGAATTGTATGAATTCTTCATATATTTTGGAAATTAGTCTATTATCAAATATATGATTTGCAAAAGTTTTCTCTGATTCAGTCAGTTGTCTTTTTATTTGGTTGATGGTTTCCTTTGCTCTGCCGAAACTTTTTAGATTGATATAGTACCACCTGCTTATTTTTCCTTTTGTTGTCTTTGCTTTTGGTGTCAAACTCAACCATTGCCAAGGCTGAAAGCAAGGAACTTACTACTATTTTTTTTCTTATGAGTTCTATGGTTTAGGTTTTACATTCAAGTCTTTATTCAATTGTGAGCTAATTTTTGTGTATGGTGTAAGATAGTGTTTGGTTTCATTCTTTTGCATGTAACTTTCCAGATTTTCCAACTCCATTTGTTGAAGAAACTGTCCTTTCCTCATTGTTGGTCCTTTGTCATAAATTAATTGACCATATGTGAATGGGTTTATTTATGAGCTCTCCATTCTGTTCCATTGATTATGTTTCTGTTTTTATGCCAATTTTGTATGGTGTTGGTTACTATAGTTTTGTAATATAGTTTGAAATCAAGGATTGTGATACGTCTAGTTTTTTTCTTATTTTTTTTAATGTTTACTTATTTATTTTGAGAGAGAGAGAGAGAAAGCAAGGGAGAGGGAGAGAGAAAATCCCAAGCACGCTCTATACTGTTAGCACATGGCCCCATGTGGGGCTCAATCCCATGAATGGTGAGATCATGACCTGAGCTGATCAAGAGTCAGATGCGTAACTGACTGCACCACCCAGGAGCCCCTGTTCTTAAGATTGCATTGGCAATTCAAGGTGTTTTGTGTTTCCATACAAATTTTAGGATTGTTTATTCTAGTGTTATGAGAAATGATGTTGGAATTTTGACAGAGATTAGTTCAATCTGTAAATTGCTTTGGGTAGCATGAACATTTTAACAATATTAATTCTTCCAGTTCATGAACATGGGTTATCTTTGCACTTATCTGTAGCTTTTTCAATTTCTTTCCTTAATGTCGTAGTTTTCAGTGTGAAGGTCTTTCACCTCCTTGGTTAAATTTATTCTTAGACAACTTATTCTTTTTGATGCAATTATAAATGGGGTTGCTTTCTTAATTTCTCTAATAGTTTGTTATTAGTATATAGAAATACAATGGGATTTTGTATATTGATTTTGTATCCTGAAAATTTCTGAATTCATAAACTAGTGCTAACAGGTTTCGAGATTGAGTGTTAGTATTCGAGATTGTCTTGTGATCTTTCAAAATTAAATTATATGACATTTATACTTCTAATTTAACCTACGTGAATTGTCATTATTTAAAATCTGTGATAATCTCTATTATCCTTTTCAGATATGATATTCTATGAATCTCTAATGCCTGATAAATGGAGATGTGTTACAAATTAAAATAGACAAAATATTTTTTAGTTTTCTTCTATGTCACACCAAATATTTTAGTCAAATACTTACATGGATTTGAAATGTCTTCACCTGTGGTATCTTACATCTTGACCATTTAGGATTTAGATGTTGACCCTTCTAGGAAATCCACAAATGTTTTTTATGTGACAATGAAATAGAAATAGAAATATAGAAATAGAAATAGTGTAAAAAAGAAAAAAAAAGAAAAGAAGACTAGTAGTGTTTGATATAAGGAGCAATAGATTGGAAGTGATCAGACCACTATCATCAGGATGTATGTATTTATGCTCTCCACTTAAATAAATTTGAGATTCAGTATATTCATCTTTAAGATAGGGAACAGCTGAATATAGGTGACCCAGACATGCTTTAGCAGTTTTAAAAGTGAATGACCCTAATTGTGACTTGTTCTTGATCCCAAAGAGTCTAGTAGAGTGAACATCTGATTAGGTAGACAGTCCAGGAGAGGAGGTTTTTACAGTCAGAGAATCTTTAAGAATCATCTTTCTAAGTAGAAACAGTCTCTGTGTTTGTACATCGTATTCAACATAGGGAAATACTATGTGATATATGCTTCTTTTTCTGTTCCACTTGTACCTATATATACCAGTAGACTAGTAATGAACAGAAGAGCACAATATACCTATTTAAATTTTTCTATCTGTGAAACCCCTGGGAAATTTTAAATGAGAACTATTTATTGTACTTTATAAAGCTATACTTCAATTTCATGCCCAAGTAGTGTCACTTTCATTTTTAGCTGGAAGCCATTGTAACCTGATGAAGAGACACATGGGATCACAAATTAGCTCCCTTGAGAAGATTTCTATTTTTAGTCAGGGACTTTTGTAACTCAGAACACACACACACACACACACACACAGAATTTTTGGAAGTATTGCTATCTTTCCTTTCTACAGGCACTACTGGGTTTTTGTTGTTGTTGTTTGTTTATTTGTTTGTTTTGTTGTTGTTTCTTTGGAAGAATAGATATTTGTTGTTCAGACAACTGTGTGTTTTTAATTAAATATATTTAATATTTAATATGTTAAGTCAATTATCTTTTTTTTTTTGGTTGTCAATATTGAAGTATTTTTCTTTGTAGTTCTTAACTAGCTGGGCATTCCCCTGCACCATTATTGATGTCATCTATGATATCATGAGGGTGGTGGCCATCAACATTGTAGCCCACAGATTGGGCAGTCCCCAGGATCTCTTTTATGGTTCCAGAGAGTTCTCTGGCTAAAGATCGGTGCTGCATCTGTCAGGCAATGTTGAAAATCTCATCAAAAGTGATATGTCCACTGTGCTTAATGTCTGAATGGTCAGTTTCAAAGTAATTCTCGGACCGTTCCAATCACCAGTTGTCTTCGCAATGCCATCACCATCCTTTTTTGTAGACAGACCCAGAGGGCCAATCTTTGGGGCCAGGGCAGAAAAGGCACTGACTCACCCACAGTGCACCTCAAGTATACAACTTTGATTTCATTGGGGTTGAACTTAGGTGGCATGGTGGAGGCAACTGGTGTCAGATGAACCTGGATTCAGGAAGACCAAAGACATTCACCACTTTGCCTCTTCTGAGCTGAAAGCCATAAAATTAGTCATCTTAATTCACATGTATCTAGCATGTCTTAAGAGTGTTTCAGAATTTAGCTTGTAGCTGAAGTGTTCCTTCTGCTATTTTCACAAGACATATAAATTAGGACAAATTCCTGTCCACAAAAAATTTTAATCTCTAGAAGAAACAGATGTAAAAACAGACATTAACACTGAAACCTGCCCAGTGATGACATATGATTACTTTTTATTTTATTATTATTTTTAGTTTTTAAACTTGTCAAATTTGAATATAGTTGATAAACGATGTTCCATTTGTTTCAGGTGTACAATGTAGTGATCCATCTTCTCTATATGCTATGCTGTGCTCACCACAAGTATAGCTACTCTCTGCCACCATACAACACTATTATAATATCATTGACTGTATTCCCTATGCTGTGCCTTTCATTTCTTTGACTTATTCGTTCTATAACTGGAAGCCTGTATCTCACACTCCCCTTCACTCATTTTGCCCATCCCCTCACTCCCCTTCCCTCTGGCAAACACCAGTATGTTCTCTGTATTTATAGATCTGATTCTGCTTTTTGTTTATTTATTTATTTGTTTTATCAGGTTCCATATATGAGTGAAGCCACATGATATTTGTTTTCTCGGTCCAACTTACTTCACTTAGCATTATATACTCTCAGTCCATCCATGTTGTTGCAGTTGTCAAGATCTCCTTTTTTATGGCCGTGTAATAATATATATATCATATCCTCTTTATACATTTATCTATCATTGAGAATTTGGAATGCTTGTATATCTTTGCTGTTGTAAACAATGCTCCAGTAAACATAGGTGTGCATATATCTTTTTGAACTACTGATTTTGTTTTTTGGGGGTAAATATCCAGTGGTGGAATTGCTGGGTCAAATGTATTTTTGTTTTTAATTTTTTTGAGAAAACTTCGAACTGTTTTCTACAGTGGCTGTACCAATTTATGTTATCACCAGTCGTGCACAAAGATTCCTTTTTCTCCATATCCTGGAAACACTTGATACTTCATGTCTTTTTGATTTTATCCATTTGGATAAAATGTTGATGATCTCTTATTGTGGTTTTGATTTGCATTTTTCTGATGATTGGTGACATTTAGCATATTTTCATGGCCACGACTACTCTTTATAAGAGACATATCTGACTGGAAAGAGGTGGATGATGAAGTCTTCTTGAAAGAGTTTAGTTTTAAAGTAGGTAAATTTTTTGCTAAGTGACAATGGTGGAGGACTTGGCAGCAGAGGTATACTAGGGAGAAGGAGACAACATCCTATTTTGTGCTCATCGTAATTTCCTCACCAGTTATTGCGATGTTAATAATATCTACCTCATAAATGTTATAAAATTAGAATACAATGTAAGTATAAAACACTGTGCTTAGCATTTGGTAGGTGTCCAATAATTGTGAACTATTTTTCCATTTGTACTTAACTATATTTCAGACGATTAATAGAAAAATGTTCTTTTAACTAAAATTATGTTGCTTAGTTAGGCTCTTTGCTAACATAAATTGGATCTCTCTCTCTCTCTCTCTCACTCTCTCTCTCCCTGTTTCTATCTCAGAAATGAGATTTTAAACCAAAAGAGTTAAATCCTTAACTCAAGCAATGAATGAAACAAATACTAACTTAATTCTCTCACATACAAAGGTTTATATAAGAAAAGACATTCTCAGATTCTGGTTTATCTAAAAATTGCTTGTGTTTGTTTTAGTGCAGATTCCTCAGCCTTGAGGAGTCTGTTTTTTGTAGGCCTTGTCTACAACCTAAGAATGTGGATTTTTAGTAAGTACTACAGGGGATTCTGGTGCAGGTGTTCAAAGGGTAAAACTTGTAGAGAAATATACTTCATGGATTTTGTCTCATTTTTAGCACAAAGTACTGCATCAATCTGCAGACTGTCTAGCATAGAGTGTTTCATGGATCATATTCAATACAAAAATAGGCTAGAAACTAGACTTTTTAGATTCACTTGATCCAGATTTATACAAGGTGCATTCATTATTTTTTTCCAACATCATACTTCGTACAAGAGGTAGCCATGTGTAAGAAGTAACCCCCTTGTGAAATTAGGTTATCTTTTCCGCCACCCATATCTTTGAGTCACCACACCTATTCATTTAAATGTTCAAAGTAGACTCTATGTAAATCAACTGTCTACTTTCTGTTAATCATATATGGATGGTCAGTGAGGGTTTTAAAGCTAATGCTTTCTCTCCTTTATAAACATACATATGATCCTTCACACTCTTGATCTCTAAAGAAAATTGCACAGCCTCTCTGTGCTCAAGACATGAACTAATATTAATGTGAACTTAAGTGGAGCATTAATTAAAGGAAAACTTGTCTATCCTCCAAAATTTTTCACAAAGAAAAAAAAATACATGACTTTTGGGTTCTTTGAATTTATGTGATATTTTGAAAACTGTAGTTTGATTGATAGGAATCTTTCAAAATCAAATCCAATTTTGTTTTTGTGGCTTAAAAAATACTTATTTTAACATGTGTTCCAAGTAAATTTACTTTAAAAAATATAATCTGCACTGAACAGGATATTAATCCCATACTATAGTGTCATTTAGGCAAAATTTGACAGACGCATATATTAATTTTCTTTTTTGGTAAAAGGTTGTAAAAATCATCTCATACATAAAAAATGATTGAGAAAATATAATAAATTATTTTTGGTGTAGTAATATTCAATATTAAAATACTATTTACCTCTTCCTTTTCATGAGATAATTTTCTTAGTAAATTGTGGGGAGAATTTTAATAATTAAATTCAGATAACTAAATTACACACCTAGATAATTAATGAAAGCCTAAAATTCAACATTTGTGTTCAAACTCCAAACAGATATTCAGTTGGGTTCCAAACTTGCTGACTCAGGGAATACAAAATTTAGATCGTAATTAGATTAGATAGTTTCACTATATTTTCAGTGTGGAGAGAATTAGGATATGGCGTGAAGGAAGTAAAACATGGCAAACTCATTGTTTCCAGCCCACAAGGTGGCAGTAAATAAGGGTGAGGTAGATAAGTCCAATGCCTGAGTCCAAATGTATGGGGAAGTGGGGAAGGAGAGAGTTAGAAATTCTGGAAAGTTAAAGAACAGCAGGCATAGTGACATCCTTCACTGCTTATTGGGGAAGGCTGGAAGCCTGTCAAAGAACAATTCCAAAATGACATGGGTGTCTTGGTGATAGTAGAACATGGCTAGAGGGATGAACCTGGGCACCATTCTTGGTTCCCCATGGCTTGCAAGTGGTTTGCAAGGGACCACAAATAACACTTGCCCTGTTAAGGGGCTGCAGAAGGGTGAGAAGTGGAGTGGCAGAAGATCAGAATCAAATGAAAAATCCAACGTAGATCTCAGCTTTGAGTCCAAAGGTAAGAGGTAAGGACCATGTTCTCCAAGGAAAAGTCCTAAGACCAACTGAGTATTAGTTCATAGGAGCAAACACAGCAGCTACTGCATATTGAACCTCCATGTATCCTCTAACTCCACACGGTTATTAAAGGTCACACATCCCCTTTGTTTTGAAGGGGGTTAAAGAAAAGAGAAATGTGAAAGCTTTATGCCTACAGAATCAGGAGATATACCTAAAGGGGAATGTTTAAATACTGAAAAGGACTATATATTATATCATATATAACTCAATTATATGTTACAAATAATATATATTTCTTAAGTGTTAATTTGACATATTTTTTCAATGCTTACTGGGTGCAATGACTAAGCATTGGGATAAAAACTATGGTGTATTTAATTGAAATATATCAGAAAAACTGGATAAAGTATTTAATAGTTTTAATAGAGAATTAGATTGTGTAAAAAGCATCATTAAATGGAAAGCTTATTTTCTCTGTTGAAATTATTTTTTCCTTCTCTTAGCCTTGCTTATGAAACTGCTATTTTCAACCCATATGACCAATAGAAGACTCTCAGAACGTTTTTCCTTCTATTAAGCAACTGGATTTAGAAAAATTTACACATAGATGAGGCCACACTTCCTCTTATTCTCAGTGATAACCTGATAAAACCATGTATTTAGAGGAGGAAATCAAAATATAATTTTTGATTAATTTTTACTCATGGTAGCACATAGCAATTTCTGGCAAAATGATAGGAAAAATAAATAAATGCCTCTAAGCCATTGATAGAACATCAAAGATAGAACAGTGTTACAAAGAACACTGTAAACATCACAATATGCTTTGATTTTCTGAGATCTTGTCCACTAAAATCACTATGTACAAGATTTCTTCAGTGGTTTTACTAAATCTCTGCTTTAAAAGTAACACATTCTAAACATACTGCAAAGACATCTCTTTGAAATGGTGTAATTCTGCATTCTTTCAGGTATCTTCCCCTTTCCAAAAGGAGAAAGACTTTTCATGGCTGGACTGTCTATTATCCCATCATTTAACTCTAGCTTAGATGTATGTCCATAGAATATATTGTCCAAGTATGCGAATCTTGGTATAAAATAAATATTTAAGTAAACATAGTTTATATCAAACTTTATATATTATAGTGAACACAGAATATAATATTTGAAAAAAGAAATAACGGATAACAAAGTACAGTTTCTTCTTACTTTTAATTAAAATGTGTTTCTTAATTTTCTTTGCTATGTTTTAGTTTTAATATCTCTGTCTATAGTAAGAGACCTATGATACTTTAACTACCTAATTTAAGAGAATAAACCCCTCAGATTACTATTTGAAATATCCTGATTAAAGAAACCAGCATAGTTTGCAATAATATGAATTTAGAGATTTTGCTTTTTTTGGCATATGCACATGCATATTCTCTATAGAAAAGAGAATTAGTCATTTGAAAAAGAGTACAAGGAACCTATTGTCAGCTGAATCAGTGTTACAGGAAATAATGACATTTTAATTGTGCTACTCTGTTTAAAAAACCCATTTTTATTAAAAAAGGAAATTATATTTTGTTCTGAGGACTCATTAAATACTCCATAATAATGAGGCTAAATAATCATAAGTAAAGAGAGAGGGAAATATTTTAAACTATTATAAAATATTATAGAAGTGAAAGGTTTGGCACTTTTTAAAATCATATGCATGTATCCTGGCTTAATTTGTTTCTTTGAATCAAGCACTAAATTATGATGAGCAATTTACCTACAATACTTCACTTACCTAAATGATAAGAGATTCAAAATACAACAGAATTGATGTTAAATATTTTGTATGGATTAAGCTTGAGTTAAAGAATAAAACACTGGCTACTTAGTATATTCTCAGGCAAAATAGTAATTTTAATGCAGAGGGAAATTTTAAAATAAAATACTTAAATGTATTTTCTCTACTTATTCCCTATTCCCTTGGCTTAGCTTTAGGGCATGTGGAAACATTAAAATACTTCTTAAAACTGAAATTCTGCAGTGAGTGCACAAAACTAGCCATAACATTCATTTTAGCATAATCAAATGCAAATTCTAGCAACCATTTTCAGAGTAATACATGCACTCAAGGTTTTTCAACATGCTTTTAGATTTAATAGTTCTGAGATGTGAGCTATATATAAGAAAATTAATCTAAAGTATATTTTGAATTCCTCCTTTAAGTACATGATTTTACTAGATAATTAGGAGGGAATACAGAAGGATGTGATTTTATATGTCTTAGGTTTTCTTAATGTCTATTGCTTTATTTAAAAAAAATATATGTATGTATTAAGAGCCTGCAGCTTTCCATGCATTGTCCTTATATGAATTGAAGAAATGAACTTCATACATACCTTCTTTTTTTTTAAGTTTATTTTTATTTATTTTGAAAGAGAGAGAGCAAGCAGAGGAGGGGTAGAGAGAGGGAGACAGAATCCCAAGCTGTCCGTACAGAGCCCAATGTGGGGCTCGAACTCATGAATCTTGAGATTAAGACCTGAGCCAGAATCAAGAGTCAGATGCTTAACTGACTGAGCCACCCAGGCACCCCCAATATATATTTTCTATCATATACTGTTTGCGTATTTGATGAAAAGTGTATTGATGTATTAGCAAGGTTTTATTCTGAAGTTGCTAAAAGAATAAAAATTTCATGCTTATTCATACGTGCTACTGTGGTTCCCTTTCTCCCCAGGGAGGGCTCTCTTTCCCATCAAACCTGGTCTCACACTTGTATCCTTCTTAGAATTGCACCAAAGTCAGAAGGCCATTATCAATCAATCAGTCAATAGCTTAAGTTGGTATCAATAATGCCTATCCCTACCTTGATTTTAAGAGAACTCTGTAGCAGTCTTAATCACATTTACTGGTCCTTTGACACACACTGTACTATATATGAATATACATGTAAATACACATATATGCATACATATGAATGTGTTTAACCTATTTAATGCATATAAAATGTTTTAGAGTCTCCCAGTTAATGTTTGAGTAAATATTATAAATAAAACAAAATTAGAATCGTGTACTAAATACAATATTACCCTAATAGTATAATTAAAGAAGTTTCAGCTATTGAAAAGTCTACTTAGATCCTTGACAAAATACTATTCACACTGATAGTCCTTTATTTAGACGTATTCCATTTCTAATCTTGTGATCTCAGCCTGCTCATAACTACAAACAATGTATAACAAAACTATAGTAAGAAACTCAAAATGATTAAATGTAACACAAGCATTTTGTTACATTAACAGCATTTCCAAGACAATGCAAACAATTTAAAAGTCATAAAACTTAGGTCAAAGAAGTTCTAATTACTTTGTTTTCCTGATCCCCAAATTCTGTTCTTTCCTTTTTTTTTCTTTTTGCTTTGAGAAATGAGATTTTTTTTCCTACAATATACCCAGTCTCTCTCTCTCTCTCTCTCTCTCTCTATATATATATATATATGTGTGTGTGTGTGTGTGTGTGTGTGTATCTATATATAGATATAGTCTATATATCTATACCCAATATAGAATAGCAGTGCAACTGGGTATAGGTTTGGATTTATTGGAGATGGAGTTAAGTTTTTCATTCTTACTGTGACTAACAAAATATCAAAAGTGTGAAGCACAAAGTGAATGTAAGGTATTACAAGTTGGGGTTATCTTACTTTTCTTTCAAGAAACGTTTATATTGGGAAGGAACAAAAGTGAGCTTTTCAGGGAAATCATTGTAAACATGTGCTGCCCTTACCTGCACCGTAGCAATATAATGCATTATGGGCGAGAGAGACAATCTGAGATTTCCAATTATACCACTTGGGAGCTGCGTAAACTTAATCAAGTTACCCCACCTTTTTAAATCTCAGCTTTTTTCCATCAGTAAATTGGTAATTATAATAGTATCTACTTCACAGATTGGTTGTGAGAAGTGACATAAATTCTGTGTATACAACTTAGTTCCTGGTCTTTAGTAAGGGGACTGAACATTTTAGACAACATCATCATCATCATCATCATCATCATCATCTGTACCATTGCAATTATTAGGATTGTCCAGTTTGGCAATATTTGTTGAGTTTTATTACTTTAATCTCATGTTTATATTATGAAAGTGTGCAGATGACAATATAATTTTAAAGCCACTGTAAGAGGAGTATTAATCATCTGGCACCAAAACATGTTTGAAACTAATCTCCAGAAGATTCTTTTTAATTACAAAGTTTAGGTTGTTTGACCAAGCTAATCTCTTATTCCATTTTTAACTTCATACCATCTGCTGTGCTAACCAAGTACAATGGCAATGCATTGAAGATTAGGGTGATGCACACATTACCATCTAGTGAAATATTGTAAAACTGAAGAGGACAGATTCTGAAAATTAATTAGTAGTGTCTGTCCTACTTCAAGTATGGAGTGTAAAGTGATAAAGTTAACTGTCTTTAATCCTTAAGGTGATGAAGGCAGGCATGTTTTGGTCTCTATCATTGACCCTAAGAATTTGGCAAACCCTGTTCTGATGTTAGCATCAGTAGATTAAATTTAATTTATAGTGTGGTTACAGCTCAATATATCCTACCTGTGAATCACCACAGGAAGCCTTAGTTCCTGGAAGAAAGTGTCTAAAAAGAACATTTCTATTTCTTATACTCTCTAAGAAACCTATAAGATTTTTTTTAAGTCAATTTACTCTTTTCAAGTTTCTATTTAAATAGAGCTATTTTAAAATCTATTGTTCTATATAATATATAATTGTTGTTTGTTTTCTAATGGCTAATCGAAGACTAGCTATTTATCATGATAACAAGTTGCTATCCTAGATCTGTCAACATAATATACATGCTTTTTCTAATTCGAATTCAAATGCTAATCATACCAAGTATGGAGTAGCAATTATATATCAGCAAATGGAATACAACATATAGTTTACTAGGTATCTATTTTGAGACACTACTGTGAGGCTGTGTGAAGTTTTAGAAATGAATAATCCATATCCCCTTCCTTCCAAAAGCTCATTCAAGAAGTCTTTCTCATTTCGCTACAGGAACATTTTCATCAGTGTTTAAACAAACTGTTATCACCTCTATATCAATTAACAACAAAAACAACAAATGACTCTATTGACCCATGACTGCCCATTTCTCTGCACTTTTGAACAGTAAAAATCATCAAAAGCAATTTATATACATTTTATTGCCAATATTGCTTCCATTTTCCCTGTGTCCATCCCAGTTAGGGTTTGACTTAACACACTCACACCATTAAGCAATCTTACCAACTTCTCCAGGAATTCCCATGTTCTGAAAATCAATGGTCAGTTGACCATTTCAGTTATACGTTTTTTCCATTTACTGAAGCCTTATTAATGCTTCAGAGAAAAACAAATGATCAAAAGTGCCAAATGATATGATTCAAGCTCACGATTTTTTTTTCCCAAAAGAGAGGAAAATATCTCTTCCAATTCATAAAATAGAGTCCTTCACATCAATATGATTGGGTCAAATTAAGTCTTACGTTGTTTCCCTTGATAATAGTCATTTTGACATGTTGACCACTTAAACCTTCATTCTTAAGCCAGTTATTTGTAAAGCAATATAATGGTGTCTGTTTATCAGAATCTATTCTTGGGAGTGGGAAAATATATATATTTTTACATTTATGAGCCATATGATATACGATTGGATATTTGATCAAAATTAGAATTGTGGAGGAGCCTGGGTGGCTCAGTTAGTTGAGGGTCTTGGTTTGTGTTCAGGTCATGATCTCATGGTTTGTGAGCTCAAGCCCTGTGTTGGGCTCCATGCTGACAGTACAGAGCCTGCTTGGAATTCTCTCTCTCTCGTTGGCCCTCTGCCTCACTCTCTTAAAATAAATAAATACACTTAAAAAAAATTAGGATTTTATTAGGAAGAAAACATGGGGGAATAAAGGGAATGGAAAATAGGAAGTGATCACTACAAGCAGTTTTAAACTCATTTTTGCTTTTTTAAGGTGAGGATTGTATCGTGTATAAGGATGTCAAACTTGGCTACTCATACAAACGTATAGCATATAAAAATATAATGAAATATTTATTACAATATTACATGTTATCATATTTTTCTCTTTATTTTGTGCAAAAAGTAATTTTGCCTGGTACACAATGTTCTTTTAGTCTCGAATATTCTTCTAGGCCCGCTTTGCCTTATTTCTACTTTATACATTAACACATTCATTCATTATTTGTTCAAGCATTCATTAAGCATCAACTACTGTGCTAGTACCTTCCTAAATTCAATAAATAAGCTAAAGCCTCCATAGAATCTTTACTTCAGGAAAATCTTTCCTACCATCTCCTGGGCATATAAGCTTATAACATTCTGTATATATTCATAGCACTGTTGCATGACTGCGATTTTTCATCTTTGATGGACTTTGCCATTAGACTGTAAGCATAGTGATTATGACTTGTTACCACTCTATTGCCGGTAGCTAGTCATTTAGTTTCCTAGGGCTACTGTAACGAGTAATCACAAACTGGGTGGCATAAAATGATAGACATTTATTGACTTACAGTTCTGGAGACTAGAAGTCCAAAACTAAAGAGTCAGTAGGCCATGCTCTCCAAAGGACTGAGAGGAAGATGTTTACTAATCTCTTCACAGCTTCTTGTGGTTGCTGACAATTCTTGATGTGTCTTGCTTCATAGGTGCATCTCAACCTTTGTTATCACATGGCATTTTCCCTGTATATCTTTGTCTCTACATTTCTCTCTTCTTATGAGGATACCAATCATTGGACTGATACTATCCAGTATGACCTGATTTACAAAGACTGTGTTTCCACATAAGGTCACATTTACATGTACTGGTGGTTAGGACTTAGACCCATATTTTTAGGGAACATAAATCAACCTGATAACCCTATAGTGCCCGGAATATTGCAGGAACTCAGAAAATATTGTTGACTAACAGATAGAGTGACTTTCTTCACCCTCCATGGACACTGAAGTATATAGTAACTTACTACATAATCTGAAATACTAGAATTTCATAAAGGGAAGATATTTTGCTATTCATTTATAATGGTGATTTAGAGAAATAATTCTTTTATGATTTATGTTAAGATATTTTTATTCAACCTGTATTTGCACATTAATGACAAAGGAGAATTTATTATTTTGGGAATGGTTTATTTTTACTAATTGGTCAGCTGTTATTATACATTGTATATACATATGTACATACAATTATACAAATAAATATATATGCATATAATTAATGAAAATTCATATATGTGAAAGCATACTTTATTTTATTTTTTAATGTATTTTTTAAAGTTTATTTATTTACTTTGAGAGAGAGCATGCAAGAAAGCTCATGTATGAGCAAGCAGGGGAGGGGCAGAGATAGAGGGAATAGAGATAATCCCAAGCAGAGTCAGCACTGTCAGTACAGAGCCCAACATAGGCTCGAACTCCCATTAAGATCAGGACCTGAACTGAGATCAAGAGTTGATCACTTAAGGGGTGCCTGGGTGGCTCGGTGGTTAAGTGTCTGACTTGGACTCAGTTCATGAGTTTGAGCCCTGCATCAGCTCTGTGCTGACAGCTCAGAGCCTGGATCTTGCTTCGGATTCTGTGTCTCCCGCTCTCTGACCCTCCCCTGCTCACGCTCTGTCTCTCTCTCTCTCTCTCTCTCTTTCTCTCTGAAATAAATAAACATTAAAAAATTAAAAAAAAATAAAGTGTCAATTGCTTATAAGCTTTCAAAATGCAATTAAAAAAGAGAGAGAGTTGGTGACTTAACCAACTGAGCCATCCAGACGACCCTTTTTATTTTAAAGTACTACTTGGACCATTGTATTGGGAAGAGACTCAGCTGTTCAAAGGCCAAAGCAAGGATGCCAGTCTGTTGTATTCTTCCATATGAGAGAAGAAGGTGACTTGTACCAAGGTTATAGTCTTGGAGATGGTGAGAAGTGGCTACCTCATGCATACTCCTGAAGATGCTGATGAATTGGAGGTGAAGTGAAAAGGACTGAATTGCCAAAGATGACAATAGATACTTTATTTAAGCAACAGCAGTGATGAAGATGCCATTCATTTAGAAGAAGAGGAATTATTATTTAGAATAATTATGTTTTGGGGGAGAAATTGATTTTGAATTTATTGAGTTTAAAATTTATTATATTTTCAAGCAAAGATGTCCAGAAGATAGTTAAGTATTGCAACATAAAGTTCACCAAAGAGATCAGATACAAACTTGTGAGTCATTGTAAAGGTGGCATTTAAAGCTGTGAAGCTGGATGAAATCATAAAAGAGGTTAATGTCAACAGAAAAAAAAAAAAGTCAAGACTAAGCATTGAAACATTCCATTGCTTAGAGATCGTGAGATGAGGACAAGCAAACAAATGAGACTAATGAAAGAGATAAACAAAAAAAAGTAGCCAGTAAAGTAGGATATTAAGGAGAGTATAGTGTCCTGCAACTCTAACTCACTCTACACATTATAGTTTCCTCAAGAATTCTCATACAGCTTCAATTACAGACTCGTCCTCATCTTGAATCTTTTTTGATGGTCTCTTGATTCCATTGCCCTTCTTAAATTTTGGTATCCAAAATTAAACAGTGTTCCAAATTCATTTTGACAGTGCAGAATAGAGTGAGCTTATCAATTCCCATGATAAGCACACTATAACTCTATTAATGCTGCCTGGGATTAAATTAGCTTCTGCTAGCTTGTCACATTATTTGCTTTGATTAACTGAAAATCCCCAGATCCTTGACATATGAACTGTTTTCAAGCCAAGGTTCCTCCCTCCTTTAACTTTTACTACTGATTTTTAGAAACTATATCCAGAAATTTACATTTATACTTACTAATGTCATCATTTGGTTCCAGCTGATTTTGCCTTTCCAATTTATTCTCATTCTTGATTCAACAATGAAATAAAATAGTTACAGTTTTAAACTAGATGTGTTGTCCCAACCTGATAAGCATACTTTAATTGCCTTCTGCAATTCATCAATATCAGAAGAGATGAAGTCTGTAGCTATCTATTAGAAATGTCTGCAAAGAATACCACTGATTCTTCATGGTAAGGGATGATGTTTGTTGTTGGTGATGCTGGTATTTGCAAAGCATTTATAAAATCAAAATGATTAGTTCTGACTTTTTTTTCTCACTCTAAAAGAATAATAATGTTTATTAGGGTATAATTAGAGAATAAAGACATAATAAAATCACTCTCCTCTATTAACACAGTTAACAAATATGTAGCAATTATGGGCTGATATAAATTATAAGCTCCTTACTTAGATCGTCAGTCATTTAATCCTTAGTGAAACTCTAAACTAGATACTATTAACATCTCCATTGTACAGAAAAGGAAGCTGAGGCTTAAAGGAGTGAATATAGTAATTCTTCAACTAGTCATAATCATTCAAAAAACGGAGTTGATATATTATTCCAGGCATCTGACTCCAGAGCTCCTGCACTTATCTGGCAGGCTCTGTTCGTTCCCTCCTTGCAAATCAGTCTGAGGAGATCAGTGTAAAATTAAAACCACAAGTAATCTCATCATCAGATAAAGTTACTATGAATATTTTCAGCTGTATTTTTGCACATTTTTGAGTATATATCTTTATATAGACAATAAAAAACTTAATTGTTCTTACATATATGCTTTTATTTTTTTTTTAATGTTTATTTATTTTGAGAGAGAGAGAGGGGAGGGGCAGAGAGAGAGGGGGAGAGAGAGAGAATCCCAAGCTGGTCCCATGCTCAGCGCAGAGCCTGATGTGGGGCTTCATCTCACAAACTGTGAGATCATGACCTGAGCTGAAATCAAGAGTTGGACATTTACCCACTGAACCACCCAGGTGCCCCAAAATTCTTTTGAAACTTGACTTTTTTGTCTTTACTTAAAAACATACCCTGAAAACATTTCCATGCCAAAGAGAATGGACCCATAGCAACAGTTAAGTTTATATAATTATATAAACATATAATATTAAATAATTGTAAGAATTAAGTTACATTGTTTATACTTAAAGGATTGGTTATTATTTTATCAACCTCTTGTCACTTAACTTTGCTTCTAAATATTTTTTTAAATATTTTAAACAAAGCTGATAATATCCATTATAAAATTATAGCCACTATGATATAGTAGTTTGAAATCATAAAGCCTAACTTTAATGCAGGGTGCTCCATGGGATAGTGATCTGATAAGTGAATTACTTACATTCTCTAAGCTTCAGGTTGCTTATGTTTAAATGATATAGTTAACAGTATCAGCTTCCCAGAGTTGGCGTATAGGTAAAGTAAAAGAGTGTCAGAAAAAGCTTAGAATGCTGTCGGGAAACTAAGAGCTAGTATGTTTACCCTTAGATTTGTGCAAATGATCCCATTATTTCTATAGGTTGCCTATAGATATGCTTCTGAAACTAAAACATGTGGCACAGAAAATATTTGTAGTTTTTTTGTATATTTATTTATTTATTTTGATAGAGCATGAGCAGGAAAGGGGTGGGGGCGGGGGGAGAGAGAGAATCCCAAGATGGTCCCATGCTGCCTGCACAGGTCCCAATGTGGGGCTTGAACCCACAAAACTGTGAGTTCATGACCTGAGCTGAAACCAAGAGTCAGACACTTAACTGACTGAGCCACCCAGACACCCTATTTATAGTTTATTCCATCTTGATATACATGTGAAATTTCTTTCCAGAGCCCATTAAAATTTTGCCATTACAAAACACATTTAATTACATTGATATAGATCAGAGTTTTCATTTTTCATTACTTAAAGTAAGAAATGACATTTACAATTTGATTTTCTTTTTTTTTTTAATTTTTTTTTCAACGTTTATTTATTTTTGGGACAGAGAGAGACAGAGCATGAACGGGGGAGGGGCAGAGAGAGAGGGAGACACAGAATCGGAAACAGGCTCCAGGCTCTGAGCCATCAGCCCAGAGCCTGACGCGGGGCTCGAACTCACGGACCGCGAGATCGTGACCTGGCTGAAGTCGGACGCCTAACCGACTGCGCCACCCAGGCGCCCCTACAATTTGATTTTCTTAGAAGAAATCTGTAACTCGTTTATGTCCTAGGATTTACTTTTGCAAAAATGAAGGGTTTTTTCTTTTTATTTTATATACAACTTTAAGTTTTATGAGAAATAGTTTTTTTTTAAAGATTCGACTTTGATGGCTACGTATACATGACCTTATACTTATAAAATGCTCAAAAATAAAAGTTCAAAAAATGAAAGTAATGGTAAAGTTGTGCAAAAAGCATTCAGGTCCAGAAGTTTTCCATCACTAACACAATGTGGAATGATATGATATTGCATCTTTTCACATTCTAATGAGGTGACTCTCTTAGTGTTGAAATGGCTACTTCTGTTAAAAGAGAGTTCGTGACTCCTATATTCCTAAAACTGGTTAAAGATACCAATGCTCCTGGGCCCCTTCACAAGAAAACTTCTATGATTGATTACATAAGAATGGAGAGTTTAATTTACCACAATGTTAGAGGCTGACAGACCAGTATTGATGCACAATGTATCTATCAGTTTAAGGGTAGAAGCAGGTTAGACATCTTCAAACTAACATTCTACTATTAACCTAAAGGAAATGTACTTGTTTATAAACTTCGATTTAACTCAAATTATCTTTTTTCCCCCACATATGGAAAGAAGCAGCTATAGACAAATGTTTTTCATTATCTGGGCATTGTATATTTATCAAATAAGGCAAAAATATTCATATTGATATTTCCCAATGATACAGATTAGATGATTTACATTGCATTTCCTCCTTGTCATAAACTTCTCTCTGAACATTGTCTATCAAATGTTTTCATCAAATGTTTTTAAGTATTAATATAAATTCCAGTTAGCATACACTGTACTACTAGTTTTGGGTGTATAATGTAGTGATTGGACACTTCCATACATCACCCAGTGCTCATCACAAGTGAACTCCTCAATCCCCATCTCTTGTTTAACCCATCCCTCCACCTGTCCGCCCTCTGGTAATCATCAGTTTGTTCTTCCGAGTCAAGAATATGCTTCTTGGTTTCTCTCTCTCTCTCTCTCTCTCTTGCTCTCGCTCTCTCTGCTCATTGATTTTGTTTCTTAAATTCCACATATGAGTGAAATCATATGATACTTGTTTTTCTCTTGACTTAATTCACTAAGTATAATACTCTAGCTCCATCCCTGTCATTGCAAATGGCAAGATTTCATGTGAATGGATAAAGATGTGATGTACACACACACACACACACACACGGAGGGATATTACTCAGCCATAAAAAATAATGAAATCTTGCCATTTGCAATGCACAAATATTTAACATTTGCTATTTTAAATGTTACTTTTTACTCCACAAATCGTAACCATACTTTAGAAAATGAGCTTATTGTAATGATTGAATAAGTTACTACATGTAAAGTGCTAATAACAACAACGAGCTCCTAATAATCCCTTAATAATCCATAGCATGTATTACTTTATGTGTCTGTATAATCTGAGAGCATGTGAAAACACTTGCCTATTAGAATAAAAATAGTTAATATTTGTTTAATATTTAATAACTTAAATATTTTTCACAAATATTAATGAGTCACATAATCTTCTCAAGTAAGTGTTCTTATTCTTACTCTATGGGTCAAGAAAAATAAAACATGGAAGTGCTGAGTAACTTTTCCAGGTTAAATAGATTGTAAAATGACTAGGACTTATTCCAAGGGCTTATGATTTAAATTTCACGATTCATCCTTTATTTCGCTCACCAACAAAAGATGATTTACTCTCGAATACTATAAAATACATTCTAAAAGTACTAATGGACACAAATCTTATATAATTGATTTACAATTCATTATTTTCTGGAAATTTTTAGGGAGTAGGACCAAATATCTAGAACTCAGACAATAGATTTTGTTAAGTGGGAGATATTTACACTGACTACTGTGCTTTTACAAGGGAAATACAACGTTGGAACTTAATCGTGATGCTTCCTCCTTTTATATGTGCTCATAATTACCAAATGCTGTGTCATTGCAACCTAAAGGTGACAAATAATGTCTTCAATAAGTCAGAAGTCAGGTTTTATTGTCATTTTAATACAAAAACATGAAATTTAAGTTCTCCTGAATCTAGTGGCTCACTAAAAATGTTAAAAAACTAGGGAATTGCTTTGTGAATGACTTCATACAAAACACCCAGTTAGATATTTTCCTGAGATGAATAGAGAAGAAAAAAATACATCCAGGAATGGATGAGTGCCAATATACTAATTTCAAGGGCCTCCTTTCATATCCCTGTTCCACCTGCACCACTGAGAAGACACAAATCAATACTGTATCTATTCTGAGTTGTCAATTTGCCAACCCCACGTGATGAAAGCACTTGAGGAAATTTAGAATGAGACTGGGTCTACAAGACTGCAGTGAATTGAAATGACTGCAGCATTTGCCCTTTCCAGATTGGGTTGGGTAACTCATTCACATGGCTTGAACCTCACGGTCCAGAACTAGGCACGTTTATTTGGATCTCACAACCAACACAAACCTATTAGGACTGTGCTTTGGTCAATTAAGTGGCTGGTAATTTTATGAAAGCAAATATTAAATGAAAGGGAATTTTTAAGATCTGGGAGCAGGTGAAATTCGTTAGAAGGACATCTGAATTGTCAGATGAAGGACACCTTTGAACGGCCTGTTCTGAAGGGACAAAGAGTTTAATAAATATGTACTTTACTTCAGTATTTGCCAAAGGTAGACTGTCCTTTTCTCAGGAAGATTAAAGAATTAGAGCCTGACTCCCCTCTTTGAATAAATTCATTCTCGGCTCAGTGTGATTTTTTACAGAACTTATGTTTTTTTTTTTCCCCAACTTGTTACACAGCTAAGTTGAAGTATGAGTTTTTTAAGACTCATTAAGTGAGTACACATCTCTAATTTTCTCAGCAACTATTGAATATGCGGTTGGAACCAAAAACAATGTTTTCATTTGTGATGGTGTATTAGGAGGGAGAATGTAAATCCCACTTGTGTAGACAAGGAAAGATGTGACAGGATTTCTAAGTATGAAGTAATTAGGAAAAGTTGAGAGGATAAAAAAAAAAACACCTCAAGATTCTTTAGAAGTATGTACATGCATCTTGGGATTTTTTTGTTTGTTTGTTTGTTTTGTTTTTCAGTTTTATATTTCATGTCAATGATAAGGTGAAATGGAACTGAAAGTTTCATGTTAATGAAAATTTTTAGGTTTCCCAAAGTAGAAAATAATGTTACATTTTAAAACAAAAGAGTCACATGTTCTCTGCAAGTTATAAATGGCCTTAAGCAATACGTACATCCATTTTCTGTATGTGCACATATAATTTTCTACTATTCCTCATTATTTGTGTCTTTCTACTTTCAAATTTACACATCATAAGCTTTACCCAGAGGAGTTAAGCTTAATATAAAACTTTTTAACAAGGAAATTACCATATAAAATCTGAGGAAGTTAATTTCCACAAATTATCTTTATGAAAAGGCAAAGAATATTGAAATAGTCTTGAAAATAAGTACTGATCCATATGCCTAAGACCAATAAGATATCAGTGTGTGGTGAATGAAATTGGGTTGGAGCATGAATGAGAATTAGCTGATAGATTTAATGAGAAATATGCTATTCACTACCATTCATTTACATTATTATTATTTGATAATTAATGAATATCTGGTAGAAGCTTATGAATATTTTTATATGATTTAGAGTAAAAGAAAAGATGGCTAAAATGAAACTCAAGGTCATTGGGATATATGTATGTTATCAATTAAAATTTTAAAGATCTTGTAAAGTTAGAGATATCAAGTCTAAAAATAGAGATAAGAAATACAAATGCATGATTATATTTCCTTCACTTTTTTTTTCCCTTTAAAGAAGTAAATTAGTCATATCACATATCAAGATTAATGTGGGTATTGCTCCTGAAGCTCAAGGCTGGCTCCGCACATGACTGTAAGGAGCTAAAGCCTGTGCTTCCACAGATACTGAGAACCTTATCCATATCGCCCGTGCATTTTTGGTGGAGGAAAATGTCAAGGAAGCAATGTATTGCCAAAATGAGGAACTAGGACCAACATACTTGGAGATTTTCAAATGATAAATTTAAGAAAGCAGGTAAATGAAGAAATGTAAGGATTCTTTTTATAATGGGACCAAGACTAGACAGGAAACCTGACATCCTGAGGTATGGAGAAGAGAGCATTTTTGTAAGAGTTGACACTTGAACTCTAGCCATGACTACTAATTTTCAGGGTGGCCTTGAACAAATTATCAAAGATTTTTGAGGCTCATATTTTTCATTGATAAGAAAATGGGGATAAGTGGACTTATCAACCTAACTTCATGAGGTTGGAATATCATAATGAAGAAGATTAAATATGTTTTTTTTTTTTTTATGACAGATAGAGTGGTGTGCTGGAAATGAGCTTAGACTTTAATGCCTGGCTTCTCTATTAATTAATTATGCCACCATGTGCAAGTTGTTTTTTCTCTCTGATGATCTATTATCTGTAAAGAAGGTAAACTCTAACAACTATCTTTAAAGACTGCAACATCATTGGAGTGGTGAATCCATACCTGAGAAGTGCAGTTTAGCTCTAATTTAAGTATTTGCTACTTGATAAGATTCCTTCTTAATTCAGTTTGAATTGGAGATGTTTTAATTGACCATAACTGGTCTAATGCTTCTTGTCTAAATGTTTTCTTGCCTCAAATTTCTGTCCTAGTACATATTTTCTTCTGAAACTGAAATATCTTTCTAAGGAATCTCATTCAGTCCCACCCATTTAATACCCATAGTGTCAAATACAAGCATTTACTGATGTAGATATATAGCATTTGTTTCTTTAGTCCAGATCTCTCTGCAGAAATCCATCCTGATTCTCATACCTGTCTGCTTTTTGACATCTTATTGTGGATATTAAAAGGCTATCTCAAAATTAATATTTTGAAAATGGAGCTCTTGATATTCCTTCAAAAATTCAGCCTCCTCCTATTTCCTCACCATCACTCAGCTACTTGGTCAAATGAAAACTCTATGGATTATTCCTAATACCCCCTTTTCCCTCATTAAACGTATTCAATCCATTAACACCTTTAATCTCCAATCCATCCACTTGTTGCATTCCGTATTTCACCTTTAGCCAAAGATACCATAATGTTTGATCTGAACAATTCTTACAAGCATCTGGCAGGGCTCAGTGAATTCACTCATAGTAGCCAGGGTGATTCCTCAGCAGTGTAAATTAGATTACGTCAATCCTTTGAATAAAAAATATTCAGTGATATTTGTTCTTTTGTTCTTGGAACAAATTCCAAATCCCTTCCCATAACCCACAGATTTCTTCATGAACCTGCTCTCTCCATCTTTCTGATCTTTTCTTACAGAATTCTTTACCTTCTCACTGTTGTCTAGCTATCTTGTCTCCAAGCACTCTTCCCAAGCCTTCGCACTATTTATCTCCTCTGGAATATGTCTCCTTGGCCTTCCTCATGGCCACTTTGTTCTCACCTTTCAAGTCAGCCCTGCAATGCCACTTCCTCAGAAAAGCATTTCTTGGCTGCTGTATTCAAACAGGATTCTCTGGTTCCTTTTTATTTCAAAATGATTGTGCATGTTTTTTTCTTCACAACACTACTCTCAAGCTGCTTATTTTGCTATGGCATTTCTCTACTGATTTATTGTCTTTACAATGCATCTCTCACTAGAAGGTAAATTCCACAAAAGAAATGTCTCAATCTGAGTTTGGTACAGCTATATTCCCATTGCCAAGAACAGTGACTTGTGCTATAATAAATTTTACGGGGAGTATGGGAAGGGTAAGTAAAAGAGCATCTTTTCGAATAGGTATTCCAGTCTTTTTTTTTTTGATACTCAAATCAGCAAATGACAATGTTGCTTTCACCATGAAAATGAGTGAATTTCATGAAAAATTTTCATATTTTTAGATACAAAGTGTTCATCAGCTGAATATTTGAATAACAGTATTCTATACTACGTGGCAATGAGAAAAAATGAAATATGGCCTTTTGTAGCAATGTGGATGGAACTGGAGAGTGTTATGCTAAGTGAAATAAGCCACACAGAGAAAGACAGATACCATATGGTTTCACTCTTATGTGGATCCTGAGAAACTTAACAGAAACCCATGGGGGAGGGGAAGAAAAAAAAAGAGGTTAGAGTGGGAGAGAGCCAAAGCATAAGAGACTCTTAAAAACTGAGAACAAACTGAGGGTTGATGGGGGGTGGGAGGGAGGGGAGGGTGGGTGATGGGTATTGAGGAGGGCACCTTATGGGATGAGCACTGGGTGTTGTATGGAAACCAATTTGTCAATAAATTTCATATATATAAAAAAAAAGATAAATTCTGAAAAAGTAAAAAAAAAAATAACAGTATTCTATTTGGGCGTGTGTGTTTTAATCCTGTAATAAGTCTAGGGGTAGATACTCAGAGGTGGGTACTGTGGCTAGGTTAAGCAGTTCCTATCTTTTACTCTACTGTTTTCAGCAAGCTGGCTTTTGTGTTTAAACTTGTGTTTGTCAGGAACTGTGAAGGGTTTGAAACTTCACCCTACTTGCAGAATAAGTACAGCTGACCTTGGAACAACGTGGGTTTAAACTGTGTGGCTCCACTTATACAGGATTTTTTTTTTTCAACAAATATAGTACATTACTGGGGCACCTGGGTGGCTCAGTTGGTTGAGCAGCTGACTACGGCTCAGGTCATGATCTCGCGTCTGTGAGTTCCAGCCCTGCATCAGGCTCTGTGCTGACAGCTCGGAGCCTGGAGCCTGCTTCAGATTCTCTGTCTCCCTCTCTCTCTGCCCCTCCCCTGCTCATGCTCTGTCTCTCTCTCTCTTTCTCTGTCTGTCAAAAATAGAGATTTAAAAAAATATATATATATATGTATATATATATATATAGTACATTACTGTGAATGTATTTTCCTTACAATTTTTGAAGTAACATTCTTTTCTCTAGCTTACTTGATTGTAAGAATACAGTATATAATACATGTAACATAGAAAGTATGGGTTAATTGACTGTTTATGTTATCAATAAGACTTTTGGTCAACAGTAGGCTATTAGTAGTTAAGTTTGGGGGGAGTCAAAAGTTATACATGGATTTTTGACTGCATGGAGGTCAGCACCCCTATCTCCCCGCATTGTTCAAGGGTTAACTGTAGTTATCTTGCTATAGCTTCAGAGATACTGGCAGAAGACCTTGAACTTCTGAGTCAGAGACAAACAGAGAAGACTTTAGGGATCTTAGCATAGGAGGTGGCAAGAATTTCATGTTTACATTGATTCTGTTTGTCCTGCAAGCCCCTCAGAGCTACTCTGCAGCAGCTCCTATGGAGGCTACATACACACTCAGGTTGTTTCACGGATGAGTAACCCCAAGGTAGGAAATCCCAAATCTTAGAAGTAGGCTGCTGGCAAACATGCCCACACCTTTGTACCAGAGGAGGGTATTGTCTTAATTATCCTAGTCGGAAAACAAATGTTCTCTTGTTCAAGGGAAATACTATTTCCAAGTTTCAAAACTGCTTTCCATGCAAATTTTCTTGGAAAGATAATCCAAAAAAAAAGCTGTCACAGTAGGAATAGAAACACCATGGAGAATTTCCTCCAAACAGTCTGGTGTTGCAAGAGAGCTTCTGTAGGTCCAGAATCATGTCTTCACACAATTCTTTTCAAGGCGGAAAGAACAGAGCCATGTATACAGCCTTTTTTCTTGTAGCTTCTTTTCTATTCTTTCTTTCTTTCTTTCTTTCTTTCTTTCTTTCTTTCTTTCTTACTAGTGATGTAAGTCTTTCCTAGTGAGATGCAAGGAGACATTTTATTAAGACTCCTTGGCTAGAACTGGATCATATCTTTGCTTCTAGACCAAAAACTGTCAAGCAGGAAGGGAATTCTTATGTATGATTTAGTTCAAAATTGGGTATAAGACCTTCATCCATTGAGAAGGTCACTGCTTGATAAGTACATCAACTGTCTTCTTTTGGTTAAAAAAAAAGGAGCAAGAGGTAGGAGGAAGAAGGTATGATAACTCTTGAGTAATAATAATAATAATAATAATAACAACAACAATAATAAATGGAACACACTTAGTAACATTTACCATGAGCCAGAGTTTAGTCTAAGGACTTCTAGTAATTAATGTTATACCCAAAACATACGTTATACAATTTCATAAAGGTAAGTTTTATTATTATTTTCATTCTACATGTGAGCAATTTGAGACATAGTAACTTACAAGTCATGTAGGTAGTATGTAGTGAGGTTTGGATTTAAACTTTAGTAATCCAGCTAGGGAATTCATGGTTTTAAGTAGGACACTATGCAATTACCTTCTCAACTGCAATAAAATTAAATTTATAGAAAAGCCAACATGTGCTTTTTGTAGACAAACAAGCTGGTATAAAGGTCTTAAAGTGGAAATAAGCTTCACATGTTCAAGAAACGGATATAGGAACATTTAATGGCATGAGGTTGGAGAAGTAGACAGGAGCCAAAATACACAAGGGCTTGAAAGCCTAGGTAAGGAAATTTGGATTTTATTTTTTAAATAATGAGCATCTATTTGGGGGATTTTCTGATGACAGAATGATATGATTTGAGAGTTTTTTTTTTTAATGTGGGGTGCCTGGGTAGCTCAGTCGGTTAAGTGTCTGAATCTTGGTTTCAGCTCAGGTCATGTTCTCACGGTTTCAGGAGTTCAAGCCCCACATCTGGCTCTAAGCTGACAGTGCAGACCCTGCATGGGATTCTCTGTCTTCCTCTCTCTCTCTCTGCCCCTCCCCAACTTGTGCTATCTCTGTCTCTCTCAAAATAAATAAATATTTTTTTTTTAAAATTATAAAAATGTAGTTTGAGGTTTTGTTATTTTACTCTTTTTATAATTATGCTAAAATAGATACATGCATAACAAACATTGCCATTTTAACAATGTTAAGCATAAAATTCAGTGGCGTTAATTAGATTCACAATGCTGTACAACCATTACTATTGCTATAGTTTTGAAGAATTTTATCAACCCACACAGAAACTCTGTACCCAGTAAGGAATAACTTCCAATTCCACCATTGTCCCAGATCCTGGCAAACTCTAATATATTTCCTGTATCTGTGAATTTGTTTATTTTAGATATTTCATATAAATATTTTTATATGAATCACACACTTTGTGTGTGTGTGTGTGTGGCTTATTTCGCTTAACATGTTTTTATTATTTGCTTATTTATTTCAGAGAGAAAGTGGGGGTGGGGAATGGGGCAGAGGGAGAGAGAGAGAATCTTAAGCACCTTTACACTCAGCATGGAGTCCAACATGGAGCTCAATCCCATAACCCTGGGATCATGACCTGAGCCAAAATCAAGAGTCAGGTGCTCAACTGACTGAGCCACCCAGGCACCACTCAACATAGTGTTTTTGTTTGTTTGTTTGTTTATTTATTTATTTATTATATATTTATTTATTTTTTAACATAATGTTTTTAAATTCACCCATGTTGTAGCATATAATAGAATCTAATTGCTTTTTTGGCTAGATAATATTCACTTTATGAATATATATTTTGTTCATCTGTTCATCTATTGATGGTCACTTGAGTTGTTCCCACCTTTTGACTGGTTGAGTGATGCTGTAATAAACACGGGTATACAGTCATCTGCTTGAGTCCCTGTTTCCAGTTCTTTTAGGTATATACCTAGGAGTTGAATTGCTGGGTCATTTGGTAGTTCTATGTATACAGTTTTGAGAAACTGTCAAACCTCTTTCCATAGCAGCTGCCTCATTTCACATCCCCACCTGCAATGTACAAGAATTCCGATTTTTCCATGTTTGCCAGCACTTGCTTGTTTCTCTCTCTCTCTCTCTCACTCTGCTTCCTTCCTTCCTTTTTTTTTAATTAGAACCATTCTAGCAAGCATGAAGTAGTATTGAATTGTGTTTATGATTTGCATTTCCCAAATGAGCAATGCTGTTGAGTATCTTTCATGTGCTTATTGGCCATTTGTGCATCATCTCTGGAGAAATGTCGATTCATGTCCTTGGCTCATTTTTAAAATTGAATTGTATGTGTTTCTGTTGTTGTTGTTGTTGTCGAGTTGTAAGAATTTTTAATATTTTTTGCATATTAAACTTTTTCAGAAATACAATTTGTAAATAATATTTTCCCACTTTGTAGTTTGAGTTTTCACTCTCTTTATTGTGTCCTTTGATGTTTTTAATTTTAATGAAGCCCAGTACCTATTTGTCATTGTTGTTTTTCCTGTACTTTGGCCTCATATTTAAGAAACTATTGCCAAATCCAAGGTCATGCAGATTTGCCCCTAAGTATTCTTCTAAGAGTTTTATAGTGTTTTAAAATTTACATCTTTGATACATTTTGAGTTAATTTCTGTATCTGGTATATGGTAAAGGTAAAATCCTACTCTTTTGCATGTGTATATAAAATTTTCCCAGGATTATTTGTTGAAAATAATGTTCTTTCCCTATTTAATGGTCCTTGAAACCTTATACAAAATCAATTGACCATAGTTGGTGAGAGTTTATTTCTAGGCTCTCAATTGTATTCCATTGGTCTACTTGAATATCTCATGCTAGTACCATACTATTTTAGATATTATAGCTTTATAATACATTTTTAAATCAGGAAGTGAAATACTTTCAACTTCCTTATTCTTTCTTTAAGATTATTTTGAGGGGCACCTGGGTGGCTCAGTTGGTTGAGTGTCCGACATCGGCTCAGGTCATGATCTCACCGTCTGTGGGTTCGAGCCCGCGTTGGGTTCTGTGCTGACAGCTCAGAGCCTGGAGGCTGCTTCAGATTCTGTGTCTCCTTCACTGTCTGCCCCTCCCATGCTTGTGCTCTGTCTCTGTGTCTCAATAATAAATAAACATTAAAAACAGTTTTAAAAAAAGATTGTTTTGACTATTCAACTCCACAGAGACAGCATATGAATTTTAGGTTGGATTTTTACATTTCTGAACATATGCTGTTAGGAATTTGATAGGTATGCATTCAATCTGTCTATTGCAGTGGATAGTATTGGCATCTTAACAATAGTAAGTCTTCAAATCCATAAACATGAGATGTATTTCCGTTATTTAGGTCTTCTCTAATTTCTTTCAGTAATGTTTTGCACTTTTCAGTGTACAAGTCTTACATCTCCTCAGCTAAATGAATTTCTATTTTGTTATTTTTGATTCTATTATAAATGAAATTGTTTTCTTAATACTATCTTTGGATTGTTCATTTTCAGTATATACAAATACAACTGATTTTTGTGTGTTGATTCTGAGTCTTGTACTTTGCTGAATTTATCAGCTTTAACTGTGTGTGTGTGTGTGTGTGTGTGTGTGTATGCACTCATTAGGTTTTTTCCTATATAAGATCATTTCATCTACAATGGAGATAGTTTTACTTCTTCCTTTCTATTTTGAATGCCATTTACTTCTTTTTCCAAGCATTAGTGTTCTGGCTAGAACTTCCGGTACCATGTTCAATGGAAGTGGTGAATGCAGGCATCCTCGTCTTGTTTCCAATCTTAGGGAAAAAACCTTCAATCTTCCACCATTGCCTATTATGTTATGTTAATTTGAGTTTTTTAAATACTTACTTTTATTGCTATCTGGAGAAGGGACTGCCAGGAATAAAAGCAGGTTTTCTAATTAGAAAGAAATTATAATGTTTGTTGCTATGGTGGCTTAACAGATGGGGGAAAAAAAAGCAGATTAGGGATGTGTTTGGATGTAGGATGACAGGACTTATATCATTACAGGGTGGTGGTTTGGCAAAGACATTACAGGTGCACTGTCCAATCATCACCTATTGGTCACATGTAGCTATTGTAAATTATAATTAATTAAAATTAAATAAGATTCTAGTTCTTTACTTGTGTTAATCGCTTTTTTCATTTATAACAAAAATTTAACATTTTCTTCTAGCTTTACTGAGATTTGGTTGATGAATACCATTGTGTATGTTTGTTTGTAGCTTAATGATTTGATGTATGTATGTGAGGTGGAACACATTCACCACCTCACATAGTCTGTGTGTGTGTGTGTGTGTGTGTGTGTGTGTATAGTGAGAATATTTAAGATCTATTCTCTTAGTAACTTCCAAGTATACAATAAAGCATAGTTAACTATAGTCACCATGCTGTACACTGTATCCTCAGAACTTATTCATCTTATAACTGGAAGTTTATACCCTTTGACACTTTCACCCTTTCTCTCCTTGTGGCTAGTGTCTACCATATCAGACAATGGAGATATAGAACAAATTGACGATGGCAGAAAATTCTACAGCATTAACCTAAATCCTGCCTGTGTGTTGGTCTCTGCCTTTCTTCCTTTTTCATGGTTAAGAAAGAGAAAATGAGTTTAAATAGGAAAAGAAATATCAACAGTAGCCTTTAAAGAGAGAAAATTATTTTTCTAATGTAACGTACTTAAATCAATTAGCATTCAAGCAAGTTAGATGCGTTTGTTTATGTCAGAAGTTCAACAAAATACATTTGTTATAAATGAATATTCATGACAGTATTTTTGGGCAGACAATATGGTCTGGTGTTTAAGAAATTATGCTCTGATGTCAGATTTCTTATTTGTATTCTACCTCAAAACAGATTAATGAATATTTGTAATCATCTGTTTCCTCATAGATATTATGGGGATAAGATATTTTTAACTACTTGTATTGTTATGAGAATAAGAAAATAAAGCTTATAACACAATTTCAACACATTTGAAATGCTTACTCTGAATCACAGAGAGATATTTATGAAAACAGGTTATAAATAGATAAGCAGATAGATGATAACATGGTTTCATTATACAGCTCTAATTTAGTTATGCCTGCTTCAAATTCTGAATAAAATTCACAGATTTAACATGGAAATTATTAAATGTTTATTTCTTTGAGTATTCTGAACTTTCTATATTTGATGCTATTTCTATATTTCATTTCATCAAAACAATTACTGGATGAAAAAGCCACAGAACACCCAAAGGTAAACAGTTACTTTGCCAGTATAGGTTTTGTTTCTCAGTGAGCTGCTACTGTATGAAGAGAAATCATGTTCATAAAGTATTATGCATATTTAACACTGCAGGGACAAGATTTCTAATCCTCTGCTTCTTCATAGATACAGTGGGGCTATGATAGCTTTGACTATTTAGATTGTTATGAAAATGAAACAAAAAAAATTGTAGCTATACTTTGTGGCTTGGAACTTTTTGACTTCCTTAGTACTTAAAGATGCCCACAGTCGTCAGAAGAGTGTGTTTTTGGTTAAATTACAAAGATATCTTTGTTATCAGAAAAATCTATGAAAAACATCATGTCTGAGGATATTCTTGTTTTTATTATGAGGACATTTTACTTAAAACTAAGAAGGCCATGAGGGGAATTAAAAATTCTCATTATATAAAATGGAAAAAAATCCTAACATATTTACTTACTTCTATGGTCTCAAAATGGCAATGTTTTCAGGTATCAAATATTTCAGAAGGCCTTTGTAAAAAAAATACTTTATTTTTGAGAGAGAGACAGAAACAGAGCACCAATGGGGGAGGGCAGAGAGAAGGAGAGAGGAATTTTAAAGTGAATTTTCCAAACATATATATGAACAAATATAATTAGGTTACAAGAAAGTCTGTTTCTTCGGATTACAGTTATATGAGTGATTAACTTATTACTCAATATATATAATTGCCTATTTATATGTTTTGCCCATTTCCCATTGAATTAAACTTTTTTTATTGATACATAGAGTTGTTCTTTTTTGTTTTTTTTGTTCGTTTTTTTTTTAACTAAATAGGTATGTTAGCTTTTTTATATGTATTGTGAATTCTAATTTTGTTCAGTTGTTATGCCTTTTGCCTTTGGTTACCATGATTTGGGGAGTGACAGTGTGGTGAAGCACACATTCCTATTTATATAAAGTAGAAATAAATATTTTATTTTATGAATTTTCGATTTTAACGTAAAGTTAAAACAACATTTTCCACTCCATATTTATAAGTAAATAACCATATCTTCTATATTTTTTTGGATATATATGTATATATATATATATAAATCATGTGTGAATGTATGTATCTTTAAATCCTTTGGATTTATTTTAGTGTGTAATGAAATATCAATTGAACCCCATTATTTTTTAAATAACAACCCAGTTTATCACACTGTTGATTTAAAATTCTAATACCACCTGGTTTATTTGAAATGCTATCTCTAGGTTATAGTAAATTTCTGTATGTATGTGGGTCTATTTCTGAAACATTATTTCGTTGGTCTGTTTATCTGGAAGTCACTAAGTTAATTTTTCTTTTTATTTTGTTTTTTAATAAGCCTAACTTGTCACTGCTACCGCCCTTGTCCCTCATCTTTCTAAAGGTTTCTTGGACATTTATGCTTATTTGTTTTTCCATGTAGCCTATCCATGACACCTTTATGAGGTTGTCTTTCTATGGTATATATTTCCATTTATTTCATTTTATGTTGGTGATTAAGAATGTTCAAAATTTGGAGCACCTGGGTGGCTCAGTCAGTTGAGTCCAACTCTTGATTTTGGTTCAGGTTATGATCTCATGGTTGGTGAGATCAAGCCCTATGTCTGGGTCTGTGCTGATAGCACAGAACCTACTTGGGATTCTCTCTATTCCTCTCTCTCTGCTCCTCCCCTGCTCATTCATGCTCGCTCTCGCTCTCTCTCTCTCAAAATAAAGAAATAAACATTTAAAAAAAGAATGCTCAAAATTTTTTCTCAGGTAGATTTTTCTCATACTTTGTGTTTTTCTCAGATTTTGATTTTTTTTTTTGTTTAAAATATAAGTAAGATCTTTTTCCTTATATCTTCAATCGGGCATTGTGCATATACATGAAGGCTATTGATTTCTGTATTTTAATTTCACATCCTACCACTGAACTGAATTATTTTCTTTGTAGAAGTTTTTCACTTAAGCTTAGTGGAATTGCTGAGTTTAAATCATATCATCTGCAAATATTGGTATTTTTAGTGCTCCTTTTCAGTGTTTATACTTCTAATTTCTCTCTTTTGACCAGTCACATGGGTGAGGACATCTAGTACTGTGTTACACAGAAAGGTGATTATAGTACTTTCATCTTCTTGACTTAGCAATAAGGCCTTCAGTATTAGCCCGTGTATATGATGCTTACTTTTCACACATATATAATACACACACAGATATATAAAATTTATATAGGTGTATGTATATGCACATACATATGTATTTCAAGTATTATAAATGTATTTTATGTATGTGTGTATCATACTCACCCATACACACACTCGATTTTCATTCTTCCTGGTCTAATTATAGTCTATGAAGTCACCACAAACCCTGAATTAACAAATATTAAACCCTTGCTCCCAGGGGTAATATGTGTATATGTATGTATTTGTGTGTGTGTGTAGATAGAGACATATCTCATGTATGATCTTAATTCCTAAAACAATGCATCCTGGTAGATTATATTTGCTTTATTTTGCAAAAGAGAAAATAGGGTTTAGAAGTGTTAAATGACCATCCCACTGACAGTACCTGACTTAACTCTGCATAACTGGCCGGAGAGCCAGAGTGTCTTGTACTACACTGTACTGCCCCCTGCTGTCCCCATCCTGTGGTCATCTCTGTGGGAGAGCAGAAAGGAGAAGTCAGAGAGAAGCAGCACCTTGCTGGACCTCAGAGTGGAAGTGCACATTTGGACGACCAAACTTTTCACTGCTCCGCGTGTGTGTATGTCTTGGAATGATGGTGAAAAAGCCCCAAGTATTAATTTCAGGGTTATGAATAAATGTAGCCAGATGGTGAAATTGCAGACACAGAACTATCAAATAATAAGGATTATAAATGTATAATGCCATTTATAAGTTATGTTAAGGAATTACCCATCAATTTCTATTTTATTCAGTGTTTTTTTGACCATTAATTAGTATTGAGCTTTGACAAATTTCTTTTCAGTGACCAAGAAGGAGATCACTTGAATTTTCTTCTCAGATCTATTAATATTGTGAGTTATATTAATAAACTTCTTAATATTCCATGATCTCTCTGACTTCGTAGAATGTTTCTGTTACTACTAATAAAATACTATTTAAATGAGGTCCTGGAACTTCTTTTCTAGTATCTTACTTACATTTTTAATTGATATAAGACAGAGATTGGTCTGTGAAGTATTTGTACAATCTTTCTGCAATTGTTTTTTTTTTTTTCCTAATGATTTTCACTTGTTTCATAAAAAGTATTTGAATGGAAATATATTCTCTGGAGTAGTTTAAATAGTATGTAGAATAATCTGCTTTTTACAACATTCTGTTTTGAGGTAATTCATGTTTTAGAAACTGAAATTACCTAATAAACAATTAGGAAACAGGGGGATTATGACAGTAAAATGCAGGAGTCACGTTAGTTCGTGCACAACCTCTTTTTGCAGATTTAGGATATACAACACTAAATAACAACAGCTGAAGGGAAGGTACGTGAACAGAGATGCCTGCATTCACCTCTTGTTCCAGAGGCACTTTCTTGTTTGCCTTCCAGCTGGTACAGGTCTTGATCTTGTGACAGCTTGAACCCTTCCTGAACTGTATATGGTCTGTGACTTGAACATCACAGCGCTACCCCTTCTGTGTGTAAACGGCCAGCTGACGTGTGCAGTTCCAGTCGGTGAACACCTTGGGGAGGTGCGGCAGGACGTGCTGACAGAGAAGCTCTTGCAGAATGCAGCGGCATGGCCCGCAGTGAAAATGGCACAACCTTGAACTTGGTCAGAGAGGCTGCAGGAGTGTGGGCAGAGCGCAAGACATCAGGCTGAATGGTGTCGGACTCTCTTCATCCTTTCAAATTCAGTGATGTCTGAATGTCTCTTGGGTCTAGACTTTCAGAGTGTCCTCTCTCAGCCCCCTAGGGCTTCGGTCCTTCACCTCTCCCCTCTGTGCCTCAGACACGTGCTTTTGTCACTCCAGGCTGCTCTTCCAGCATTCCTGCTCACAGACCGGTAAAGAACCAGCAGCGACTGGAGCGGTGGCCAAGTCTCCCGTCTGTGGCATTTCAACCCTCTGGATGGGGTTTTGAGGAAGTGAGGGGCTGCAAATAAGTTGCTGCAGAACCCTCATGGCACCTGGGTGGCTCAAGTCAGTTAAGTGTTTGACTCTTGGTTTCGGGTCAGGTCATGATCTCACGGTTCATGGTTTCTAGCCCCACATCAGGCTCTCTGCTGTCAGTGCAGAACCTGCTTCAGAACCTGCTTCAGATTCTCTGTTCCCCTCTCTCCCTGCTCCTCCCCAGCTTGCTCTCGCTCTCTCTCTCTCTCAAAAATGAACATTGAAAAAAAAATAAGTTGCTGCAGATCCCTGACAGGGGGAACCAGACACACACAGCCGTTATTCCAAGGCGGTGATGCTTGAGTGGCACCTAACCCTTTGGAAGCCTTCAGGTCTTGGGCCTTGACATTCAATCCCCCGCTCCCCCACACTCAACTGTGATTCTTACGGTCAGTGCAGCTGTCCCGGTCAGTGGCTGGTCCAGCTCTGTGCCAGGAACACAGGCCTCTCCAGCCAGAACCCGCCCTGCCTCTGCCATGCCAGCTTTCTCACTGCCCCGGTATCCTGTGACCCATTTCTTCACAAGCCCAGTTATTTTTAACACAAATTTGCTTTGCAAAAGCTTTGTAAAAGCATAAACATAGAAAGATCCATATTTGATAATATTTTCCTCTGAATCCACTGTCGTGTATATTTTCAGACTTGTTCCCTGTCACCCCCAAATATTCTGCTTTCCTTATGGTTTGTTTAGAATTATATAACTCTCTTGAGTTCGTTTTGGTAAATTAGATTTTTCTAGAAAATTATCCATTTTATTTCGGCTTTTAAATTTACTTCTACAGAGTTGTGTAAAGTGGTCTTTTATAATAAAAAAAAGAATCTTCTGTATCTATGATTATTTCCATCTTTTTTTTAAAAAGTGTTTATTTATTTTGAGAGAAAGAGCATGATCAGGGGAGGGGCAGAGAGAGGGAGAGAGAATCCCAAGCAGGCTCCACACTCTCAGTGCAGAGCCTGATGTGGGGTTCGAATCCACGAACCAAGAGATCATGACCTGAGCTGAAACCAAGAGCTGGATGTTTAACTGATGAAGCCACCCAGGCATCTTGATGGTTATTTCCTTCTTGCTTGTATATATACATATACATATACATATACATATACATATATACATATACATATATATATTTTATAAATGTTTCTTGATTAGATTAACTAGTGGTTTGTAAGACTCACCTTACGCAAGTGTGTATATGTGTGTGTGTGTGTGTGGATTTAAAAGTTACACTATTATGAAAATGTTAAAGCGATGGGAGCGGCTTGGAATCATTCTTGCAGTATCTTCCTTTCTGTCCCCCTTATTCTGTTCAGTCTCTTCACCCAGATGGTCAAAGGAATGTCATGCGTATTGACAAGGTGAGAAGCATAATAGTAGAAATGAAGTAAGCAGAGGGATCTTTGGCGATAAATTCCAGGGAGAGTTAAAAATAGTTAATATATCAGATTATTCACAAAGGTCTAAATGTATATTTGCTCAGGATCCTTTTTAGTGATGATTAGTGTCTCAATTGTTAATTCAAACACTGTCATAAAACCATAATATATTCAGTAATATGAAGCATTACAACAAAATTTAGATCTGAAAATTTTTCAAGTATTCTAGTCAGTACACTCATAATTCATGTAAAACTTGTCTTGGACTAAACTTTTTTCAAGGAGGCTAGCTACAGAGGTGTGAAATGCCTTTCAAAATCACAAGCACGTACTTTACACAAATCTATCCAAACTAAAGCATTTTAGAAAAAGTTGTCTTTCTTGGGGGCGTGTTTTTTTCAGACACTCAGAATATATATTTAATATTAATTTGGAAAACTTTGATAATCTAAAAATTTAGCATTGTTTTTTGAAATATTTCTGTGATCATCTTTAAAACTTTATATTAATTATCATTTTAAAAAATTAAAACCTGAGCATTAATTAGACTTATTTTCCAAGATGGTCTGTTGTATAGTTGATAAAAGCTATTTCTGTCATGATAATAATATGTTATTATTAATTCTATGACAACTCTATTACCCTATGACACTGAACTATGACCCTGGAGTCCCCATTGCAATAACATAAAAATATATTTCAATCTCCATATATTCAACACTTAATGTATATTTCTTGGGGTGCCCTATTGGCTCAGTTAGGGAAGCACGTGACTCTTGATCTCAGGGTTGTAGATTCAAGCCCCACATTGGGCGTAGAGATTACATAAAAATAAAATCTTAAAAATAAGTATATTTTCTATTATCAATGATGCAAATATTCTTGTAGATGAGAATGTTGACATGGGACAAAGTACCATGTAACAAAATGTCAAATTATTTTATCTAGTCTTTTCCCATCACACGGGCAGATTCTTTGAACAAGCTATTTTAGTGTGTAAGATTTGCGAGATACACTGGCCATGACCCTTCATGCTTCTTTCATTGGAAAGCATTTTATCCCCCTTTTTCCTAGTTATTTACTTCTGTTCTTCATAGGTCAACCCAAATTTCTTCAAAGAAGCTTTCCTTCATCTCTCAAAATTTGACAGGGTGTATCTATCTATCTATCATCTATCATCTACCTACCTGGATAATTTCCTCCCTCTCTTTCTCTCTTATTGTCTTCTTTGTAGCATGTATGCTACTGTACTAGAAATATTAATTTTATAATATTTGTTTAATATCCATGTCCCCTGATAAAATGTAAGCTTCATGAGGACAGGAATGCTATCGGATAGTTCACCCTGTATCCTCAACACCTGGGAGAGTACAGGCAGAGAAGGTAAGCACATTACACATACATGAATGGACATGTAAATGAAGAGGTGGATGGAGGAGCACAAACATAACCAACCAATTACCAACATTTCTCTCCGAGTGGTCATCTCTCATTTTATGGGATGGGACGGCCTCACATTCCACTGCTACTTCATTCTCAGGAGTCAGGCAGGAGTCTGGTTTGTGTGAGATTTTTTTTAACATATTCATATTCACTAAAGTTGATAACCAGTCAAATCCAAAATAATTTGACTTTGTGATCAGGATCTCCTGGTGATTTGATGTCTCACAACACAGCTTTGATTTTGGTGAAGGAAACTGCTCACTCTCCCACGTCACCTTTATTTTCAGCTGAAGTAGAAGTACTTTTGGCCAAACCGATTCTGGGTTAAATTCAAGTGTTATCAGCCCACAGAGCCATCAGCCAGTTCTTTTTTGGGAGATTCTATACACAGGCAAATTAATTTTTAGATAGTCTTATAACTCAATCATTCCTTTCTCTCTTCTTTCAATCTATTTTTTAAAAATTTGGTTGGATTGGAAGCCCCATTCTAGGTTTTAAGCTTTTCTATAAAAGATATTTACAAAGGCAGTTTTTCAAAAATTATTGAAATTATAATTATTATATAAATATAATATATTTAATAAATTTTATTCTTTACCATCATAACTGTCACAACATATAATAGTTACATTTTAGTCCATGTTTTCACACAACAAGCCGCTTCTGTTTTTCTTGGATCTCAGCTTTTTGATTGTCACATTTCTGTCTCCTTCCTGGGTTCCACTCTCCCTATCTCATAGTCTGATCTTTTCCACAGTATGGAGACCGATATAACTTACTCCTTACCTGACAGATTCATTGTCTAGAATAAAAATTTCAGAATATCTGGATAGGACCATATATGAAAGTATTATTTGCAACTTGATGCAAGGGCTGATTCCTGAAACAGGCCAGTTCAGATTTATGCTTGTGAGACACATCTAAAGGGAAAAAAAGAGTCATAGAATACCCATGCAAAATTAAAACAGAAAAAAAAAATCTTGGATCATTAGAATCTTTGATTGACAACTGAGTGGGAGGGGGATTCATTTCCCAGAATCAGTGTGAATACCATTAAAAGTGTATCTTGAAATTGCTCGAACATTTTATCAGAAATGTTAATTTCTTCCAAGAAGAAGGTTATGAATTACTCTTCACGCAAAAAGGAACAACAGATTCGGGACATCATTTCTTCTTCACATTTTCTTCTATAGACACCCCAAATACCATATTTTAAAATTTAATTCATCATTTTCTCCCATCCACCAAGTCAAATCTGTACCTCCTCCTGTGTTTCCATTAAAGATTGTAGCCCACGGTTCACCTGGACGTACATGATAGAAATCTTGGAATCATTCTAGACAATTTTTTGTCCCTTTATCCTTGACATCCACATAATACTCATGCCTGTCATTTCTCCTGTTAATTTTGTTTAATGAATTTTGCTTTGCTCAATTCTATTTCCACTCTCCTCAGGCTCTCCTCACCTGTTTGCCCGGTGAGTGTGGCAGCCTTGTATGTGGTCAGCAGTAACTCCCACATACCTCTCCTCCAAGCCCTGGCCAGAGCAACCTTGCACAAATGAAATCTGACCCCCCATGCCCCTGCTTGTAATCATTCAGAGATGTCTCCATAATCCACATAATGAAGGCCAAGTTCCTTAAAAGGCTTCAGAAGATTCATGAAATCCTACCTACCTGTACTGTATCCTGCTTCTTTTAGTTTCATGTTTTGTGGTCTCTACTAATGTAGTAGCTTCTACTGCTACTTAACAAGTGGCCAGAGTTGGTCACTTAAAACAACAGAGACTGACTTTCCATGGGTCTGGAATCTGGGTCTTCTGCTCAACTTATCAAAAGATTGAAATCAAGGTATTGGTTGGGCTATGCATTTTTCCTGCCAGCTAGTGTCCTCTTTCAAGCTCACTGGGTTGTTGGCAGTATTCAGGTTCTTGCAGTGGTAGGACTGAGGTCTCCATTCTCTTGCTGGCTCTTGGCCAGAAACTGCTCTGAGCTCTTTCAGGCTCCTCTAAGTTCCCTTCCCTGTGACCTCCTCCACAGGCCTTCTCATACTTCAATCTCTCTTTCTTCAGGAAGGCCCCAGATCCTGCCAAGGGCTTTTCTGGTTAGGTCAGGTATGCCCAGATGAAATCAAAGTCAATTGATTAATAACCTAATCATAGCAGTGACATCTCATAAAGATTTGAATTTCTTTCTGGAGCCAAGATAATAAAGTGGAAATCTTAAACAGGCTGACTTAGAATTCTGCCCTATCACAAAAACCAACAAGTGTGGATTTGCTGCAAATATTCATATTCCTGCCCATGCTATTTCTTCTGATGAAACATTCCTTCCTAACTTTTGCTCCTGGTTGATTTGTATTCATCATTTGAGATTTTACTTAGCCATAATATTTTACAGAATAACTGCTTTCCCTGAATTCACAGGATTAGCTAAGTTTTCTTCTGATTTGCTTTTATAGTATACTATGCGTGCATGTCTCCTAGCATGAGTCTTATTAACTTAAGACTGTTTATTAGTTTGCTTCCCAAGGGTAGGTTATTAGTCAGCTGATCCCACCATAACAAAATACCATAGACAGTAGCTTGAACAATAGACATTTATATTTTCAATATTCTGGAAACTGGAAGTTCAAAGTCAAGATGCCAACATGGTCAATTTCTAATGAGATCTCTCTTCCTGGCTGGTAGGTTGCCTCCATCTTGCTGCGTTTTCACATGACCTTTTATATGTGAGCAAAGGGAGAGAGAAAGAGAAAGAGAGAGAGGGAGAGGGAGGGAGAGAGGGAGAAAGAAAGCTCTCTGATGCCTCATCTTACAAGGGCACTAATCCCATCATAAGGGAACCAATCCTCTGATCTCTTCTAACCCTAATTACTTTTATAAAGGACCTGTATCCAAATGCAGTCACATGAGATGTTAGGGCTTCAATATATGAATTTGGGGGGGATATATTCACTCCACAACAGGGAGGGATGGTGACTTCTTCCTCTTTGTAATACAAATGTCTAGTACCCTTTCAATAATACTTTTAACTGAACTAGTCTTGCGGGGTCAAACTCATCATATTTGATGTCTTTTGTTTTGACCTCTGTTATTCAATTAGTAACTACTTTCTATGCTGTAATATTACTTTATACCCTTCTAAATAATTTAATTCTTCAACTTTAACTTTGACAATACCACTTCATTAACGAATTAGTACACAAAATAAGCTCAATATTCCTTAACCTGCTCTGGCTCCAGAGGTCTGGAGAGATACACAAATACTGGGATAAATATCTTTCTTTTAATTTCAACATTGTAGCCTAAATCCCAAATAGAAAGACATGAAGATTCCATGGTAGGGGATTAGTAATGCTAATTATATATTAGCAACAGTAAATAATGTATTCATTAAATGATATTGTAGAAAATAATAGCATCAGATAATAATTATGCTGGGATGTTAAGTAAAAAATTGATTTGAAGAGACTATTTTTATTATATTATTAGTTTTCTTATCTAATTCACTGACCCCTTCACATATACTGTATGACCCTTGAGGAAAAGGGCTGTGCATTATTCATCATTATGTCCCTGGAACCCAACAAGATTGTTTAAAGACAGTAAACACTGAAAAATGTTTATTGCTTTGAGTGGATTGGCTTAAGCAAAGCAGGAGAGACATAAAATGTGAAAATATTTTTACTACAAAGATACACATACCATATATTATTGTGTAATATTAAATGTCAAGTATGTTACATACATTTTGAAGTAAAATTAAAGCTGTCAATGTAATTGTAAAAATAAATTCACCTTTGGAAATGGAGGGAATTTAACTATTCCCTGTGTTTCGTCTAAGTACAGGAACTTTTTTCTCATTTTTGAAATGCTCTTTATTTATTTTGAGAGAGAGATTTGGGGAAGGGCAGAGAGAGGGAGAGAGAGAATCCCAAGCAAGCTCCACAGTCAGCATGGAGCCCAACTTGAGGCTTGATCTCAACCATGAGATCATGACCTGAGCCAAAATCGAGTCAGACACTTAACATTGAGCCACCTAGGCACCCTGACACTTTTCGCATTTTAAAATATTTCTTTACCTGATGTGGTTATATAATATTATTCCAGTTTTATTAAATGGGCTAAATGTATTGCTTTTTTAAGAATTATTTGAATGCTTTCCTTACTCATGGTTTATACAGATCCTCTAAAACCCAAAGGTATTCTGATACACCTATAAGTATATCTGCAGGTGAACAATCCTTTAAAAACCTACAGTTGTAACAGTCAGAAGTAGCTAGAGAAACAGTTTAGTTAGTCAGAATGAACCATTACAGTACTGAAATTGTCAATCATTGAGTTTTGTATTATATTGTCTGTATGTTTTTCCTTTTTCCTAACTAAAGAAGCTAGTTATTTTCTTGCTGTGGACCCCCTGGATTTATTTAAACCACTATCTTCTGACAAGAAGAATAATTTCTTAAATTATCTCAGCAGGACCTGCATGAAGAACAAAAATAATAAGTGATTGTATGTGACTTATATTTTTCCCAAAGTTCATTGTGTGTGTGTGTTCATGTTTGTATTTACTAAACAATAGTAATTTTATAATCTAAACAAATAAGGCATAGCATCTTGCTTCATTTTGAGATCAAAATAAAACTATCAGGTGTAAATATTCATTTGTCTATTTAAAAGTATTTGTTGAATATTCACTATTCACTATCATGTTAGAAAGTAACTTTGTTTTTTCATGTATTTTTTAAATGTTTATTTTTATTTTGAGAGAGAAAGAGCAGGGTAGGGGCAGAGAGACAGAATCCCAAGCAGGCTCCACAGTGTCAGTGCAAAGCCCAACACGGGGCTTGATCTCACGGACTCTGAGATCATAATCTGAGCCAAAATCAAAAGTCTGATGTTTAACCAACTGAGCCATCCAGGTGCCCCTAGAAAGTAAGTTTAAAATAGTGAGTAAGAAAGGGATGCCTGGGTGTCTCACTTGGTTGAGCCATGGACTCTTGATTTTGGCTCAGGTCATGATCTCATAGTTCCTGAGTTTGAGCCCAGTGTTGGGCTCTGCACTGACAGTGCGGAGCCTGCTTGGGATTCTCTCTTTCTCTCTCTGCCCCTTGTCTGTTCATGCTCTTTATCTTTCTTTCTTTCTCAAAATAAATAAATAAACTTAAAAAAATAGTGAGTAACAAAGACATATACTCTCTTCTCCAAAGCTTATTCTTTTTTGGTTTATGTGCACTTATTTGGGGGTCAGTGGTGAGAACAGGTAAATTCTAGCAAATTTTAGTGAGGCAATACAATGTTACCAACTATAATTACCATGTTATCCATTAGATCTTCCAACCTTATTCATCCTATAACTGAAAGTTTGTATCCTTTGACCAAAATCTGCAATCACTCCTACTCTTTGTTTGAGTTTTACCTTTTTGTTTTTTTCAAAGTTTGTTCTTAGTTTACCTGTATTCTACCTCTACTAATTCCTTCTGGCTATCTTAGAGAAGAATGTTTTTGCTCCTCCCCATGACAAACTCTTCTGTCCATTTTGATCTTATTTGGTAAACTTTCCCTATCATATTTTTACTGTATGATAATTTCAATGTGGTTTTCATTAGTTCCTATTTTTAACCCCACAATGATTACACTGTATTACACTCCATTAAAGCAAGTTGTGTGCTTTGGTTCTCTCCTCAAGTGGAAGAGTGCTCAGCATTTAGTGGTTGTTATTAAGTATTTGGTAAATGTTGAATAAGTAAACATAACTGTTGATTACCTTTAAGAAATTAGCAACAGATGTCTTTCTTGGATGCTGACAGTTCTTCACCATCAGATTTACTGAAAGAGAAGAAAGAGTTCTTTATTCTTCCTGCCTTTCCACTCACTCAACTCACTGCAGACTTGTTTTTGCTTTTGTCTCTCTCATGATATGGCCTTCATTAAGGTTAAAGTTGATTTTTTTTTTTACATGTTTTAATGTTTATTTTTGAGACAGAGCATGAGCAGGGGAGGAGTAGAGGGAGAGGGAGACAGAGAGTCTGAAGCAGTCTCCAGGCTCTGAGCTGTCAGCACAGAGCCCTATGCGGGGCTTGAGCTCACAAGTCGTGAGATCATGACCTGAGCCGAAGTCTATGCTCAACCAACTGAGCCACCCAGGTGCCCCAAAGTTGACTTAATTTCTTAATGCAACATGTCATTTTGGCTTTGGACATATTTAAATGATCTTCTGCACTGTTAATAATGTTGATCACTCCTTCTTCATGAAACTATCCATTGCTTTGTCTTCTTTCACAGTACATTTTATTGAATATATTACTTGCTACCTGATTAAGACCTCTCCTTTTCATTTCCTTTCTTATCTTCCTTTCCTTTGAATATTGATCACTGAACATTTTAAAGGTTGTGTCCTCGGATTCGTCTCTCTTAATTTCCAAAGAATTCCTTGCCTTATTCCCTCATATGACTGATATTGTTGCTTAACATAACTTATGTTTCCAAAACCCTCCTCTTTCCTAAATTCTAGCCTTTTATTTCTATCAGACAGCACTGAATGCAACCCAAGGCATATCAAACTGAATATTCAAATTAGGACTCATCTTATTTACCTTCCTCTTGATTTGATCTATTAAGGGCTTATCTGCTCTGCCTTACAAACCAGAAATGGGAATCCATTGTTGACATCCCCTTCTGTCACAAATTTTACATTTAGTTAGGGTCAAAAGGCACCTATGCAAGTAGTAGAAAATGTCACCTAATACTCAAGACTCTTGGCTTTCATTTTGTAGAATATTATCACAGTTTTGTTAATGCTTTTATTAAAACTAAATATTTTACTACCACATGTCATAAAATAACAAATGTAAAAATTCTACAGTGTCTAGTTTGTGAATGGCAACCTTCACATGTAGCATCCTTGTACATAACGTGCACAAGCAGAGATCTCCAGAGTCCTGTTGACTCTATCTGTGAGCATTTTGCAAATCTGGTCTTACCTTTTCCTAGTTCACATATCCATTCTGTTTTGCAGTCATATGAGGTATATTAGTATGTACCTCAACATCTCACTGGTTTTGCAACTATGTAAGCGTTATTTCATTAATTACCCCTTGGATAATGTTATCTCTTGACTTCAAAATCTTTGATGGCTTATTTAAACCCAGCCTCCTAAAGGCTGACCTCAGTGTCTTTAGATAGCCCTCTCCCTCCTCCCTTCACCATGGCATCCACGCTTTGGTCAAATGTAGTTGCTCATTATTCTCTGAACAAGGTTTTTCCCTTATACTTTGAAAGATTTTCACACATTTTCCTTCCTTAAAATATTCTTCATCTCTTCCCACCTACTGAAAAATTTCATTTCAAGTCTTGGGTGGCACTTTCCCTGACAGCACTACCAGAGTTAGTTATGCTATTCTTTATGCTTCTTTAATATTGTGTAGATATATAACATTTGCCACATTAAATTATAATGATTTGTTTACTTCCCTGTCTCTTTTTCTAGATTGCAAGTTCCCTGACTAAACCACAGATTATTTTTCTTTATAACTGCAGTGCTTGACACACTGCCTGGTTGTTTTTGAAAACATGAAAAACACAGCTGGGAATAGACAAACCCAAGTCACATGTTTCCCACCAAGGCAATGATGGAACCTGGAAAAAAAATTAGTCTCATAGCCTTTTGACACACTTCCTCATTGAAGATTATCGTGTGGGTAACAGTCTTGTTACATGCAAAAATAAGAGTCTTTGAGAAATTCATATTTTTTAAAAGGCAGTTTGCATAATCCAGAAGCAATGAAAGGATCCATATGTAACTCATTTTCAAATTTTAAAGGTCAGTGTTAGATATGCTTTACAAAATCTACTCGTGATATCCCTGAGTCTTGTTTTGTTTTGACTTTGTCTAAATATGGTTTCTGAGGCAAATCTGCCTCCCTTCTATGATGGGGGTACAGTGACCATACATCACCCTTTGTTCCGATGGTCCTGTTTTATGCCTGTTTTACTAGTAGAAATTATTAATAGAATTCCTATTCGATATCAGAAGTATTCTGGTTTGGGCAATAATTATAAAGTTGCCCCGATTACAGGAAATTTTATTGGTTTAATTAGAATGTCACACAGAACTTTGAAGGACAACACTAAGGCTTGAAAAAGTATTACTGATTATTTCACATTTGTTAAAAGAACAGAGTGTCATTGAAAAGAGTTTGAATAGTAAGATCAAGCGTATTTTTTTTTTATTTAGTTTCCCCTTACATTGTGGAAAGAATCAACAACTTGACAACCTTATTACCACCGTTTTTTTTTTTTTTAGTTTAATGCTTTATGGTTTGAAGTTTCCTATCTTTTCGATAAAAGCCTTATTAATATCTTAACTCAAGGAAATTTGCATGTCATCCACACAATGTCAGGGAGTGTGAAGACTTCAGTCAACACCATAATCAGAAGGATCATGGTCCTTTACAAGATTACCTTCGCTTCTGACACCAGTTGCAAGTCCGGAGGCTCCAAAATCTACTGTCAAGTTTGATTCAGTTAAAGATCCCAAGAAAATCACTGAAAACTCTACTCACGTTATGTTTACTTACAGAGAAAAATACAGATTAAAATCAGTCAAAGGCAGAACTGCATAGGGTAGAATCAGAGGAACTATACCACCTGTGGAGCTTCCATTGTCTTCTCCCTGTGAAATTGGGTCATGCTGTTTCCTAGCTTCCGTGTGCGACAATATGCACACAATTCAGGGAATTGCCAAACTCACAGGAGCACTGATGTTCAGAGATTTTACTGGTGCCCCATTATGTAGACATGATTGACTGATTGCTCATGTGGTGGTTCCCAGCCTCCGTGTGTACTGATACCTTGTGACCCAAAGCCTTGACACTAAACCACATCGTTAGTGTTTTTTGATGTGGCCACTCCTCACTCTAAGTCACCTTGTTAATGTCTGGCTAGTACAGGCAGACAACGATCACCTCTCAGGAGCCAAGGGCAAAGGCTAGAATTCTTTTTGGTCAAGGTTAAATTCTTTACTAAACATCAAGTTTTTTTGCATTCTGATATTCTTAAAAGATACTACATTGAGTACAGATACCTCAAGGCTGTAAATTCAGTGTCTAAGTGTGGAAATGGTAAACTAAAAAGACTCAAAAATCTCTATTTAAGCATAGAAGGTTAAAATGTAATGTTAGTGAAATGATACTGCAATCAAAGTACTTGTGGAAATTATGTTAAAAATACCAATTAATTAAAAATAAAACCTTTATAACCATAATCATCAGTCAAATTAAAATCTAGGTAAAGTAGTTGACTCAATGAGGTCAGTTTCAAAATATCTTTAAAAACATTCACAGGATTCTTTTTTGCAGCCAATTGTGCTGCAAATTGATAGTTATTTTAATTATCAGAACTAACCATATGGATATAAAATAGAAGCTTGGGCATTAAAATAAATTATGATTTGGTGGCCAAAAAAAAAAAAAAGGGGAGGGAGAAGGAATTGAGGGAGTCTTTTTTTTTTTTTTATAATTTTAATTTTTTTTTTCAACGTTTATTTATTTTTGGGACAGAGAGAGAGACAGAGCATGAACGGGGGAGGGCCAGAGAGAGAGGGAGACACAGAATGGGAAACAGGCTCCAGGCTCTGAGCCATCAGCCCAGAGCCCGACGCGGGGCTCGAACTCACGGACCGCGAGATCGTGACCTGGCTGAAGTCGGACGCTTAACCGACTGCGCCACCCAGGCGCCCCGAGGGAGTCTTTTTTTAATGTTTAGTTTTGAGAGACAGAGAGAGACAGAACGAATGAGCAGGGGAGGGGCAGAAAGAGAGGGAGACAGGAGATCTGAAGCACGTCATGTGCTGAGATCAGAGAGCCCAATGTGGGGCTCCAACTCGCAAATCTTGAGATCATGACCTGATCTGAAGTTGGATGCTTAACCAACTGAACCACCCAGACATCCTGAGGGAGAGTTTTTATCAACACTATTAGAAGAAGTAGTGCTGATCATTCCCAAAGCCCCTCCCATTGCTCCATGAAAACATTTCTCACTCCGCCATTCTCCATAAGTAACTACTAACCCAGTTATGTAACCTGTCATCTTTCCCTTTCTAATGCTCTGAGCAAATCTTTCTTAGTGCAGGTCCTGGAGTAAACTGCATGTTTATTAAATGAGCGAACAAATGAATGAGTGATTACTTTCCATTCGAATGGGAGAACTGGATTATTTGATGTGTTGACTCACCACAGGTGTTTATGTCCTAATCGCTTAAACCTGACAATGTTACCTTACATGCCAAGAGTGACATTATAGATGTGATCAAGTTAAGGACCTTATGATGGAGAGATTTTCTTGGATTATCTGCATAGGCCCCATCTAATTGCATGAGAAAGGTAGGCAAGTGAGAATCGGGGGACAAGATGTGACCATAGTATTAGAGGTAAGAGAGGAAGAGAGATTTTCAGATGTTACACTCCTGGCTTTGAAGATGGAGGAAAAGGCCATGAGCCAAGGGAGGCAGTCAGCCTCTGAAGGCTGGAGAAGGCAATTTAAAAGATTGTCCACAATGAACTCCAGAAGGAATGCAGCCATGCTGACTCATTTCAGACTTTTGACCTGGAGAACTCTGAGAGGATACATTTGTATTATTTTAAGCCTAAATTTCTGGTAATCTGTTACAACGGCAGTAGGAAATTAATATACTTGGTATCTGCTGATGATACTTGGTATCATTTTTAATGACTACCCACAGAGCCTGAAGGGAAGACCTGTTATTTAAAAAGTCTGATAAGCCCTGAGCTTTTAATCAGGCTGTAGGCACCAAAAGACAATATTAGATTTTCTATTTTTGTTAAAGGTAGATTATAAAAGACAATGAGAAGGCATTCACCATTCATTCATGTAAAGAATACTTACACAATGCCTCTCAAGTTTCAGGGACTCTGATTAAACCAAAAGGTAGAATTGAACATAATAATCATGGTGTGTGTCCCTCACAGAGTACACATAATTTCAGTGAAAATTCCAAATGGTTTAGAGAAAAGAGTGGAACAAATTTTTGTTTATGGAAATCAAAGCTTTAATGGGGATCATTCTTGCTGGCTAATGTGTCAAATGACTATTACCTACTAAACAGATATTGAACAAGTGAACACAGAAGTAAATATAATATATACTACCTTTATATTTTGAAGCAACACACCTAGGTAGATAGGTGGAAAGAGAGAGAGAGACAGACAGACAGACTTGATTATGACTGGGGACGTGGCTTAGAATGGCAGGACATTCCCTCTATGACTTGAAAATGATTCAAGGGAATCGTATAAAGATTGTAGGAAAAGGCATCCCAGGCAGTGGGAGCAGATATGAAAATTCTGGATTGTGGGAACAACTTGATGGCCATGAATTTCACGAAGAATAACTGTGTGGCTTAGTGTTCCAATATGGAAATTTCTTCCTGGTATTTCTTAAGAAATTGATATGTTTTTCTGATTCTTGGTTCTGAGAACAATCAGCTGGGAAATCAGAGAAATAAGACAAACTTCTATGCACGAACAGGAAATGCCAAAGTACATAGAGGAAGGTTAAAGCCAACCGTTTGGGGAACCAGGACAGTTACAAGCGGAAAAGAAGTGGTCACAATCCATCGTGTGTCAGTGTTGGTTGTAGGTGTTGCCACAATATACTGTGTGTTTTGGGTTTGTATACAGCTAAAGGTGAGTTGTTCTCACAAATAAAATATGTGTTTAGAAGTTTATGTACACACTATATACAAATCCTTTGAGTGTGCCAAGAAATGTCAAGTGTCTGGAGCAAAATAAATCCCTAATTTGGCAATTTTGCAAGTGATTCTGTGCATGGCTTTTAACCTTACTAGGAGATCTGAATGTTATGTTATTCAAATGCTGCTGGGTACTATTCACTGGTGCTTTCCACTCTGAATATTTACTATAGGCTACAGTCCTTGGAAATATTAAACTTAATATTTTCTTTTTATTCAGTAAATATTTTACATTTCCATAATAATGACTGGAGAATATAAAGACTATTAGATAATTATTTATGATTTCAGGGATGCCTGAACATGGTGGGAATTCCAATTGCATGCTCACAAAATCTGAAGAATTAGAAAGACTAGGGTAACTAGTAAGTAGCTGAATTAGATGAGGCAGAACTAAACATAGAACAGAATACATAGGGTCTTGAATATCATATTAGAGCTTTAAAAATTACTATTATCTTAAATTAAATGGGAAAAACCGCCAAATTTTAAGCAGAGGAGTAACATGATCAAGTTTAGTTTCCCTAAATGATCTCTGGCTTCTGTATACAAACAGATGAAAGGGGTACATAAATGGAAGAGGACCCTTAGAAGACCACTCAGAATGGGAAGTGGCTTTGACCTAGGAAGATGGTTGCAGTGGAAACAGAAATGGGCTTATTTGAGATATACTTTAGAGGTAGAACAAAAAAAAATATTTGGTGGAATATTAGAAATGTGTGAGGGGTAGCACGATATCCAAGCAAAGGATATATGAGCTTAGGAACAGAAGAAGGGATAAACTATGGAAAATTAATTTTTAAAGCCTTATCCAAACAGCTCATCTTAGTATTTAGTTTTCATAGTTCAAAGACTATATCTGTATGTACATTCGTTTAGTGTGTTTTATAAAAGGTCTTTTAAGAGTCAGGGCCTCTGTTAGATGCTTAGAATTTCAACATAAAAGATGTCATTCTTGCCTTGAAACAGGATTTTCAACTTCCTCACCATGACATTTTGGGCTGAATAATTCTTTTGTGTAGGGACTGTCTTGTTCATTGTAGGATATTAGAGGTGCCCTTGGACTCTACCCGTAAAGCCAGTACCACTACACTTCCAGGTGTAATAATCAAACATTACCTATTGCTAAATGTCTTCTGGGGGCAAAATCATCCTCAGTGGAGAATCACACCTTTAAGAGCACATTAGGGGGAACAAATAAATAGAAAACTGTAACGTACAAAGTTTACTATGAGAGAGTAGTAGAGCAGCTTAGCCAAAGTGGGAGCAGGGGGTCACAGAGCACCTGGGCTTCTGGTGAGAGGAGTGGACCTGTGGATAGAGACATAAGTCATACAGAGAAAGACAGATACCATATATTTTCACTCTTACGTGGATCCTGAGAAACTTAACACAAGACCATGGGGGAGGGGAAGAAAAAAAAAGAGGTTAGAGTGGGAGAGAGCCAAAGCATAAGAGACTGTTAAAAACTGAGAACAAACTGAGGGTTGATGGGGGATGGGAGGGAGGGGAGGGTGGGTGATGGGTATTGAGGAGGGCACCTTTTGGGATGAGCACTGGGTGTTGTATGGAAACCAATTTGACAATAAATTTCATATTAAAAAAAAAAAAAAGGACTGATCAATAGGTCATGACCAAGTCTGTAAGTGACTTGCCTGTTAAGAGATTTGGATTTGTTGTGAAGGCAGTGAGGAGCCATTGAAGGATTCCAAGAGAGGGAATAATATGGTCAGATTTATGTTTTAGAAAACACAACTGAGGCACCTGGGTGGCTCAGTAGGTCCAGGGTCTGACTCTTGATTTCAGTTCAGATGATTATCTTCTGGTTTCATGAGTTTGAGCCCCACATGGACTCTGCGCTGACAGCAGGGAGCCTGCTTGAGATCCTCCCTCTTTCTCACTTGCAAGATTAGAGGATGTTCAAATGAAGACACTTGACCTCATTGAACTAAGGTAGCTACAGGCGAGATGAATAAATAGGGACGCACTTCAGAGACAGTCCTATGGGTTGTAATACAGAGGATGTCGTGACAAATTAGACATGGCGGGACATGGAAGAAGGATGAGAACATGTTGAGGTTTCTGGATAGGGTGATTGGTTATGTGCAACACACTTTCTTTTTTAAAGAAAAAGAAATGTAATGACAGGCAGCAATGCACCTACATATAAGTACATAGCATCAAATAAGAACAAAAAAAACACTTGCGATAACCAATTTCATTTGAATTATTTTTGTAGTATTCATGTTTCAGTTACAGCTGCTGACAATAAGAGTTTAATTTTGATAAGTCACCATGATCATTTTATGTACCAGCTACAGTCAAATTTTAATCAAACTAAATTGTATGATTTAATGTGAAGTGATGTTGCCGACACACTTCCAGTATCATCTCACTTTCAAAATCCATTGTCTTACTAAGCCACTAATCAGCGTGGCATTCATGATGAATTTTTGGCTTATAATATTATTACGGGCCACATTTTACATCATGCTGAAGAATACTAAATGATGGTAACCTTTTGACTCTTCATTTTGTGCATTTTGTATTACTAATTATTGGCAGTTTTATTCTTACGTCCTTGTACTTCTTTCCTAGCCTGATAAGCCATGTATCTTGTTATTTAAAAAGCCCAGCGATGTGTAAAATGTGGAATAGATTTAAAACGAAACCTGTGCTCTGTTGAGAGCCTGCATATATCATTTTAGTTAAAATGTTTGACAAATGAAGATTTTTATTTCGGTTTACTTTTTCATGGACAGCAAGAAAATGCCTATTTCCTGAGTAACAGCCACACATATTGTCTGCTCTGTAGTTTGGATGTCCTAGAAAATGCTCTGAACAGAGAGTTCTAGCTTTTCTAGTTTTTACTTTGTTTTGTTTTTTAATGAAACTTGTTCTTTTTTTTTTTTAGTTTATTTATTTATTTTTTTATACCGACAGGGACAGTGTGAGCAGGGAGGAGCAGAGAGAGAGAGAGAGAGAGAGAGAGAGAGAATCACAAGCAGGCTCTGCGCTGTCAGCAAAAAAGCCTGATGCAGGGCTCAAACTCACAAAATCGTGAGGTCATGACCTGAGCCCAAATCAAGAGTCCAACGCTTAACTGACTGAGCCACCCATGCACCCCTAACTTGTAGTTTTAAATTGAAAAAGACAGAGAGAAAGTGAGAAGGGAGAAAGAAAAGGAGATTAGCATATTTGTCACAGTGCAATTGCCCTTCAGAGAAAATTGTTGTAATATTTATGTCTTAGCATGAACGTCAGAAAAGAATCGGTTTTATTGGGGTGCTAGAAGGTGGTGTAGAAATGCTTCAGAATAAAGCATGACAGAATGGTGTGTTAAATAGGGCAAAGAATATAAATTAGATTAAGAGGCATTGAGATCCCGGAGTGCCTGGGTGGCTAGTCGGTTGGGTGCCTTCTACTGACTTCTAGTATTCACTCTTCCACTTTTGACATCCTCCCCTCCCATAAAAACAAGAATGAAATAAATTATAAATTCCTAAGCTTCTCCCAATGGAATAGGATCACCCAAACATATTAAAGTTCCTGAATCCTGAGAATGGTGTTAGACTATATTTGTGAAGGTATAAATCAAATTTTCTTTAGCCAAATGATGCATGAGCCATATTATAAGTGTTCTAACCATCCAAACTTTTGTGTTTTCCATAGGGGATACATTTTTTTCTATATAATTTTTTTCGCTTTTTCAATTATCAGTCTGATAAATTACCCCTGAAACCCCTGAACAAAGTGTAATGATTTTTATTATTGATCATATTCCATTGGATGATTACTGAGAAGTAATGATTTATGTTTAACGTGTCAAAAGAAAGGATTTTTCCTATGAAAAACCTACAATTGTCAGAAACCTTTACATCTAGTTTGTTCAAGGTGAATTCAAACCATGGTTCCAAGAGAACTTCAATCATATTAATATATTAAAGATAATTGTTTAATTTTTTTACCAAGTAATTCATTTACACTGATATATTTATTTGAAAAATGGTAAAAATTGGATTGGATCTGTACAAAAAGTGCATGTTTTAGATAGTATTTTTGTTATGAGAAATTGCTGATCCTTTCTAAAATTCTTCAACCAAGTTGTATGAATTTATGCTAGCCCACAAATAGCCAGAAATTAATAGAACCTCATTTCTATTTTTTTTTTAAATATATGCTTTATAGGTTGAAGAGCCTAGAAATACAGTGCTGTATTCAACAAGGAAAAAAGTATATTTTTCTTTAAAATTGCATTTTTTCCCAGCCAGATAGTATATTTTAGTACTGTACAATATATGTATATTTTGCAAATGCCAAAATGTACCTTTATATTATAAAGGTACTACTCTTCCCAATATGCTTTGCTAGAATTTTATTTTTATGACTCCATAAACATTCATAAATTATTGATAATATCCACTGGTAAAATAAACTATTGCAGAAATTATAACTATTTTCAAATTTTAAGCAAAATAACTGTCATAATGTTTTGACATATATTGGCAATGTTTCCAATATAAATCGCTGTGCCTGGTGTGTCCAATGGCTTGGACTGAATATCTGAAATATGAATAGTGGAAACCTAAAATGTTAGCATGCTCTATCTTTCTCTCTCTCAATCTAAAAATGAGCAAAATTTTTATTCTCTAAGTGGCATTGTTTGCTTACTTTGTAGCTATAGTCCCAATGGAAACGCCAAAAGCAACAGGCCTTAAACTTGATTAATTTTGGCTAGAGAAATCCTTTATGTGGCCAGCCGTGGTCATCAGGAACCTGCCGACTACATCACTTGCAAGCATGAGTTCAGATATTGCCATGTCTTCTAAACTGTGAAGAGAAACTAGTAATTCATTTAGATTAGACGGAGCTACATTAAGAACAAAGAAGCAAATAAAACCTAACTTCACAGTGGTTGGAAAAACTGCAACTTTATTCTTCTCGCTGTTTGGAAAGCTAGCAGTCCAGGGGTGTCCATGGTCATTAGTGACTTCACTCCTTTTGTCTTTTGCCTCTACCATTCTGGTGCCTGGTGTCCAGCTTTCAAGGTCATCTTATTGTCCATTGTGCTACCAGCGTGCTGGCTGCTGTGACATTATTTCAGGCATCAGGAAGATGGAAGTGAGGAGGACAAAAGGGGCTTTGCCAACAGTTTGTCCTTTTTAGGAGCCTTTCTGGAAGCCCACAAATATTTAACCCACCAGTAACTTAAAGCAAGAAACAGGAGTCTGCTGGACATTTTGCCACCAAAATATAACAGTGATTCCATATCTAAGGAGGTTTGTAAGGTATTGAATAAAACTAATTTTACGTTATCTCCTTGTCTGCTTTGGCCTTGTGTTGCAATGACCCTGTAAGCTTGAATGTCTGATGAACATAGTGCTCCTGATTAAGAATATGGCTCTATGATTTTTCCGCATCCCATTTAGTCTGGAAACCTTATTGTTTCCAAGAAAAATTCTATTAGTTCTGCCCTCCACTTTCCCTTGTATTTTCCTTTCCCTCCCCACCTCTAATAGACCGTCTGACCTTATTGTATCTTTAGTCTAAGTCGTAGCAGATCAAGAGCTACAAGATCAACCTTCTTTAGGTTTTCTGCTGGCCACACATGAAGAGGACACCCTTTTGTTTTCCACAATGATCTTAATATATAGGAAAAGTCAATTTCAGGTGAAGTATATCTAAGGATGGGCCTTTTCTTTCCCTGTTGTACCTTTATGGAGACAGGAATATACATGTTTCGAAAACATGAAGTCCTTACATTTCAAATTAAGAATATCATTCCTGATGTATGGAAGAAAGGTTTCACATGCTTCTGTGGCATAAGAATACAAGGCCCCAAAACAGTGTTAATCTTCTTCAGAACCATCCTGTCATACATTCTAATGATAATGAACCTAATAAGACATGGACCTTAGTTTCCCTGGGCCTAGATTGCCCAAGAACCTCTGATATTTTTTTCTAAATGACACTAACCAAGGCAGATAAAGATTTATATTCTTAAACCTAACTAACTCTCTTTCTGGAGCTATCTATCTACCATATGAATTTAGAGTTATTTACTTTAAGACATTCCAGAAAATTATCCTTTTTTAAATTCTCCTGTTTCCTCTTCTTACTTCCTTGTTGACCCACATTGTACTTTTACTCCCATTTATAATCTCCAACAACTATTCTTCCTACAAGGAATCTAAAAACAGGTAAAATTAAGTAGCTTATGAAATTAATAAGGGGAAAATAGTACTTTCATTCACTTTTTATTATAATGGAGGAATTTTAATCAGCTCAAAACCTAGACTAGGATGGGAATCATTTTCTGGAATCAGTTGTTGAAATACCCATCTCTTAGTGGAGAGTTTAAGGTGATGAATTTTTGAGTATGCTTGCATTGGTCTATCAGCATGCCATTTCATGGAAAAATTGTACCTACAGAAGCCCAGCTATTACATCTGATGGGCTGAACCTCTAAGTTCCTCATTATTTGTTTAATGTGCCTTATAAGAGAAAAAATATATATGTATATAAAATATATAATGTGGTGCCTCTTGAAAGAGAAGGTGCAATATATTGTGAAATAAGTGCCTATTTTCTTCCCAAGTAGGAAGTAAATGAAGACAAAGCCTGAATGAAGCATGGTTCATCCCAAGTAACTGTGATAGATAAGGCAAAAATTAACCCCAAAAGGGTGTGTCTACTATTCTTGAATACACATAAATAGCCTGAATTTGAAGGCAGAAGCTACACGTGGACCTACAATCTGATAATTTGTGTGTACAAGTCAAAATAGTAGACCCTTCAGGAGATATACACAAACGCTTAGTATTTGGCAGGGTCATTTACGTTATAAAAATACAGAACAATAAGGGATGTGCTGCCAATAAAGCAATAATCTGTGGATAAATTAGGAAGTCAGTTCCCAGGATTCCTTATACAACCATTCCAAACATGTCAGGATAATTTTGAACATATAGTCACTGACACAGATAGGCTGGATTTAAGGATTGTGTGATTTTTATTTTTTTCATGTAAAGGATTCGGACCATAGCACTGATTATTTGGGATGTCTTTCCAGGTTTCTTAGGTCCTAGCAACATGTTTTGAGGTTGACTGAATAGAATTTATTGACCGAAGTCACATAGAGCGAGCACTCTACTCAATTTATAGAGCTAGAAGCATATGACCAAAACATTTATAAGGTATGATGTCAAAAAGGACCAAGGCAATAATATCTTGATTCAAAGTAAAAAACCTGAGTTTTCTTCCACTTTCTAAATTCTAGGTCCATTTCTTTCCTCCGTAAATTCAGTCTTTCTGAATGGTTACTTATGTTTTATTTCTGTGTTGTATATAATCTTGTCATATCTATTTGAATTTTATTGAAGTTTTTATAAAAAACACAATGGCAGCAATATTTTGGATAAGCTTCCCAAGTTAAATCTCCAATTTGGTTCATTCTATTTTCTTTATTAAAATGTTAATGTTTTAACTCATCATCCTACTTAGGATTGCATTCTATTTTCTATAGAAAAGCTTCCATTCAGGACTTCATTCTTTACTTTCTTTGTGATACAGCTACTTGGCCACATACTATAAAAGATAAAAAGAACATTTTTCTCATTTCTGAGAAATTTCTCATTTCTCATACCTGCGTTGGTAGCTGCAAAAACTCTAAGCAAAAGAAAAGAAATTAAACACGTGCTACTTCAGTCATCTAGTGGTCATTTTAAGGTGTCAGGAACACAAGCCTTCGATAATCCTAAAGTTACCAGGTGGGGGGACATATTCTAGCACTCTCTAGTAGAATGAGAAATTCACTCTTCTTTGTGCCTGTTTCTGGAAATTGCAAAATTGGGGGAAAATAAGTATTTTCTTTTAAGCAAATACGTATTGAATTCCTATTATGTGCTAAGACGTGGGAAGCAGAAATGATTTATAAGAAATGTTCTTTCCTGAAATTTAGAGACTAGTAGGAGATACAGATAAGAACATGTTTTATTCTTATCATTAATGGAAAGTTACTGACCAGTCTTATATTAAGGCATTTTCCATAATATATTTTTAGCTATTTTGTTGATTTTCTTTGATTTCCTCATTAAGAAGTCGGTGGGAGGCATCGATTTTGAGGTTAGAAACACATACACACACACACACACACACACACACAGAGCAACAGCTTAAAATTGTATAAAGCACAAGGTTTAAATTGCCTAAATGCAAAGTGCACTTTTTTGGAAATTGATTTTAACTGAAATATCTGCTAATGCAGTAAAGAGGAGCCTACTTTAATATATATTTTTTAATATTAAATTCCCATGCCTTTCAAAATACCAAATTTAAATCTTGGCTTTATTAGAATTTTCTGAAGGAGTCGGAAGAAAGTATGGATTTCTAACAAGTATGTGAATTATGGAAACCCATAATGGGGGAGGATCAAACAAGTTGGGAAAATAATTTGTGGTATATAATTCCTTACTTTTCTGAAAATAACATTAATTTTAGTCACCTTAAAGTTATGATATGATGCTTTCAGTGTTGGCCTCTGTTTCCACTGTTATGCCATCTCTCAACCCTCTTGTGTTTATTTTCCCTTCCCATGTTTGCAGGTAATTCATAATGGGTACTCAATCATTACTTTTAAATAAATAAACAAAATGGAAATACATAGGAAACCAAAGAAGTGTAGCTTAGTAATTGAAAGGTGGAGTCAGGCAGCTAGATCCAGAGCCTGGGTAAATTACTTTGCCCCTTAAAGCCTCCATCTTTTCAGATATAAAATCATAATTCTGATTAATTCTAATTTTGATAGACACTGCAGTGTCTATGGAGTTTTGACACAAGGCAAACACTGAAATGATAGCTGTTATGATGATAATTGTTACTGACTTTGTGTGTGGTAATTGATGCTGTTGGATACAAATGTTTTCCTGCCCTTTATTTACCATTCTTATTAATGATTGATTGTAAAATTTATTTAATGAATCACATTTATTTATTGAGAGCTCTCTGTGTGCTTGTCATTGTAAATAGAACAACAAGCCCATAAGGTTTTAATCTTCAAACTGTTTACTTTCTTTGGGAGAAGATCCAGGACAATAGCCTGTTTTATAAACACTATGATAAGTTCTAACACAGTTTGCACTGTGTTAGTTTTAAGCTAATCGAAGAGAAATAAGTAGTCTTTGACATTTCAGAGATTGCTACTAAGGAGCACGAATTCCACACTGAGTTCTCAACACTGAAGTGGAGTTTGTCAGGTAGAATGTGGGGGAGCAATTAAAAGGGATCTTCTAGGAAGAGAAAAAAAACCTATAAAGAAAGCCCAGATTAAGAGATACTGACTAGAATTTTCAGATTCACGCCCACCAGTTATTAGATAGCTATTGACAAGTAATGAGTAGTCTTGGGCTATGAATAAGCATAGGAATGCCTGTGACCAAAGGCTTTCAGTGAGAAGTTATTTGGGGATCATAGAGGATAATAAAAATAAATCAACGATGAAAACGAATGCCTTGTTATCTAAAAAGAAAAAAAAATGTTTCAGGAATTCTTGCATATAATCACCTAAGTCTTAACAGAGCCCCTGACAAGAATGAAATTAGCACTCTATAGCCATGGCTTTGACGTGCCCTTAGTGTTTTCCTACAGTAGTTGTAGTACACATATGAATCAATATGCACATTTTCTTATTATATATTTTGGCAATATTCTTCTACCTCTATTGAAATACTGCTTTTTTGATTTTTGCAGGATATTCCCTTAGGGGCCTGTACAGAAATTACTTTATGCTTAATAATTTCAGCACAATTGATGGTTATTCCTACCAAAGCATGAATTTCTGTTCCTGCTTTGGAAAGCATGTTAAGAGGATAGACCTGCTAAGAATGCCACATTTTCTTAGCTCTTTTGTGGTTCCAGTGTCTGATACTCTGAAATGTTATTAGTTTCCATTTTATCTAATCTTTCTCTTATGCAAGTCATAATTATTACATTTATTTCAATATGAACATTCTTTAAAGCAAACTGGCTATTTCTGCTATTGGTGAGTTGATCATTTCCACAGAGAAGATGTACATTTACATACTTATAATTAATTTTAGAATGAGAAGGTATTTGGAAATGATTTCCAATGAACGTTTCAAAGAAAAAGTTACTTAATTTAAACTAATAAATTATCCTTTTACTATTTACTTCTTTGAGGGGACAGATGATAAAAAAGAGTTGCACATATTTTAAAATTATTGTTTTTCTGAGAGCAAATGAATATTCTGTGCTTGATTTGGTAATTTAATTCCTTTCATGACAAATTTTCCAAATTAAGCTACATAGTTTTATCAATAATCTTCTAAACAATTTGACTTGCAAATTTTGCATAAATTTTTTCATATTTTCTAATTCTAAATTAACATTTTCTATATTAAGCAACATTATGGTATAAATGAAAAGGATATATATATGTGTATATATATATATATATAGCTATAAAAGCTATAGATAGCTTTTATAAAAAGCTATAGCTATATATAGCTATATATATATATATATATATATATATACACATGTACATACATACATATAACTTAATTAATAATATCATATTTCCAAACAAAAGTTAATTAAAAGACTGAAAGGAAATAAAGGAGGAGAGAGGAAATAATTTAAGGTTTCCTCTATATATCTTTCTGACTCCAGTTCCTGGTTTATTCCCTTTGTGAGCTGTGAATTCTTGCCTTATTTTATGGATGAATTGACACGTTTAGAATTTTTAATATTTAAATATTCTGGATTTGGAATTCTCGAATCCCTTCTCCAGAGAAAATCTAAGTGTTTTTTCTGGAATGATTAAAATGCACAACTGATGTGTGAGTGGTGAGAAACAAGTGGACTTCTTGGGGACCTTTCCAGATGTGAGTCCAAATGTTTACAACTTTCCAAGTGAATCTGGCATGGAATGTTCATATAAATGAGCCAAGATCATGACTAAAATACTGTGTGGGTTAATGGACTTAATAAAGTGATCTAAATTCATACCATGATTTAAAAAATCATTAGTCATTTGTGACAATTTTTATTACTATGTATGTAATGTATATTCAATACAATTATATTAAAGCCAATTATGTAACTCTCACAGTGCTCACTGTTTCTGCCTTAAGTTAGTATATCCTTAACTTCTTGTCATAGTACTCTCTTGAATTGCTACTCTCAGAAGGTCACTGATGGTGCATAGGTTAACATAATGTTAAGTAGTTGAAATGTTTGAACTTTATCCTATGACTAGTAATAATTTAATACTATACTTACTACTATCATTTTAAAGCTAGATTATTTATTATGTTAAACTTTTAAACTACTTCATAGCTAAAAGTGTTACATATGATTGATCACCGAACACTTGATATCATACACATTCTTTCTTTTGTGGTCTGATTTCTTAGAAAATTTATCAAGATGGAGAGGAAAACCAGGATTATCAGGAAAAGTGTTCTCTAAGAATGTCATGAAGATAGTATTCACTTTTTAAGATTTTATTTTTAAACATTAATTAATTTTTAAGTTGACAGAGAGAGAGAGAGAGCGAGAGAGAGAGAGAATGAGTAGGGGAGAAGGGCAGACGGGGAGAGAGAGGGAGAATCTTAAGCAGGCTCCACATACAGTGTGGAACCCAATGTGGGGCTTCATCCCATGACCATAAGATCATGACCTGAGCCAAAAAAATGTTTTTTAGAATGGTTTACAACAAAATTGGGGGTGGGGGGAGTACAGAGATTTCAATATGCCCTCTGCCTCCACACATGCATAGCCCCCACCATCATCAACATCACTTATCAGAATGGTACGTTTTTTTACCAATGGTGAATCTACATTGGTGGATCGTAATCTAAAATCTATAGTTTGCCTTAGGGTTCACTTAGTGTTGTCTATTCTATTCTATGGGTTTGAGTAAATGTATAGTATCATACAGAATATTTTCACTGTCCTAAAATCCTCTGTGTTTTGCCTCTTCATCTCTTCCCACCCCCACACTTGGCAAACACTGATCTTTTTATTGTCCCCATAGTTTTGCTTGCTCCAGAATGCCATATACTTGGAATCATACAATATGTAGCCTTTTCAGTTGATTTCTTTTACTTGGTGACATGCACTTAAGGTTTCTCTCCATGTCTTTTCATGGCTTGATAGCTCATTTTTTAAGGATTGAATAATATCCCATTGTCTGGAAGTACTTCTATTTACTTATCCATTCATCTACTAAAAGGACATTTTGGTTGCTTTCCAGATTTTGACAATTATGAATAAAGCTGCTATAAATATCTGTGGTCAGGTTTTTGTGGAGAAACACATTTTCAACTCTTTGGGTAAATGGCAAGGATTATGATTGCTGAATTTTATTTTTTATTAATAAGTAAAAAAAAAAACCTACTGAGTAAAAATCATGAACTTAAAATAGTAGTTGTCTTTGTTTTTCTTCAATAAAATACTACACAATGTGTGGCTTATAAACAACATAAATTTATTTCTAATAGTCTTGGAGGCTGGAAGTCCGAAATAATGATGACAGAATGGTCAGGTGAGGGCCCTTTTGTGGGTTGTGGCCTTCTCATTTTATGTCACTTTGCAGAAGGGATGAGAGGTTTGTCTGACCTTCTCTTTTCAGGACATTGATCTCATTCATGAGGGCATAACCTCATCTTAATCATCTCCCAGAGTTCCCACCTCCCATGATCCACATGTTAGGCATTAAGTTTCAACGTATAATTTTTAGGGAAGACACAAATATTCAGACCATAGCCATAATAGACAGTCCAATATTTGCTGCTTATATTTGCACTCGAAGATTTTGGTACTGTTGGTGCTTAATTTAGCCCTAGTAGTTGAAGTGTTACCTTTTTAGTGTCAAGTCGCCTGAATATTAATCTTAGCACCTTTCCACCTTGTGACCTCAGAGAACTTTACTCATCTCCTTTACATCTCAGTTTACTCAGCTCAAATTTGGCAATGTTAAAGTAAACTCATAAGAGGAATAAATTAATGCACATAAGCAATTGACACAATGCCTAGCAGAAACTTCTCAAATACAGTACTTACTCTCTAATTTTATTCTCAAAAAGAGCCCTTTTTATTCAGTGATGGCTGAAGATGTTTTCACAATTCAGATTGAAGGGCACCACATTTACTCTTGTTGAACATAGTGTGTTTTACTACATATTCCCTGGATAGTTCTCTAGTGATATTTATTACCTGTATGTTTGCTCATGAGTACAAAATCTACTCATGATATGGTATATCATGCTACATTGTGCTTTGTTCTGATATTACGATTAAATTACTGCAGTAAATGCTTGGGACACAGTCTACCAAGCCATACGGACTTATTAACAAGTTTAGGGGAAGAAGTTTATGCTTATTTACTCACAAGGGGAAAATCTGATTTCTATTTGATATTTGAGTATCACTCTTCCCATTTGATTTTTGAGTGCAAATAATTTCATTGTTCTTCTTTGATTGCATAAGGGAAAGTAAAGGGCACATATAGAAGCAGTTTATTGACTGGTAGTAGAAACTCTGTCCCTTGGCAACTTCATCAGTTTCCCTACTTGTATCACCTTAAACAAACTGACTAACATATATAATAATAATAATGATAATGATGATGATGATGATGATGATTGTGATTCTTCTCCTTCTTCTCCTCTTCTTCCTCTTCCTCCCTCTTCCCATTGTAGTGATACCAAAGGAAGTAAAATCCCTTATTGAACAAACACTACATACCAGGCATTCAAATAATCACTTTATTTACATACTTACTGTCATACTTATATACCATTTTGCCTTTAAAATAACTATGCAAACTGCATACTATTTTCCCATATTTCAGTTAAGGAAACTGAGGCTTGGAGTGTTTAACTGAATTTCTTAAGATGCCACCATACGTAGCAGAATTAATATTCAAAATCAGTTTTTTTCTGGTTTAGGAAAACATTTTGCTGTCATGTGACTGTGCAGAGTTTTTGCTTTTATCTTTGTCATTATCTACTCACAAATCATTGCTTTAAATGTCTAACTTCTTTCTATCTCTACTTGCCACAAACACGTAAATATTTACCTCTCCAAATACAAGCTACGTTATTTTTCTGTCAAAATATTTATTTCTTATGATTTCTCTGGTTCTGAAGTCTTTTTTTAATTAATTAAATTTTTAGTGTTTATTTTTGAGAGAGAGAGAGAGAGAGAGCAAACTCAGGGGAGGGACAGGGAGAGAGGGAGCCAGAAGATCTGAAGTGGGCAAGCAGAAGACCTGACAGCAGAAAGCCTGGTGAAGGACTCGAACTCACAAACCATGGGATCATGACCTAAGCCAAAGTCGGATGCTCAACCCACTGAGCCACCCAGCTGCCCCCCGGTCCTGAAATCTAACCCTAGTCATTCTTCATGCACCTACCAGTTTCTTCTCTTAATTCAGTCAGTCCCTGGCTGACTTCTCTACCTGTTCATCTTAACGTAAGCCATCCTTTGACTGATGATAGATTTTCTTTTTCTGAAAATACAATTAAAGAGGACAGTTCTAATCAAAGATGTGCAATGGCTCTCCAATTCATACTGAATAAAGCCCACAGGTTTTAAACTTGTATTCAAATCCTTTCATCACTTGATCCTGACATAATTTTTTTTTTTCTAGCCCCTATTAGACTTCTATATTCTATGTACCGGCCAAATACAACTATTTGTCATCCTGGACATTCTTTATAAGATTTTCCTATCTATATTAATTCATTTTTTTTCCCTGAACAGAAATATGGTTTCTGGACATCAGAGTTATTATTACTTATAGGAATAACCATATTGATTTATTTCCCTTACCTGAACCCCCTGGATGACACCATGAGGGAGACATCAGATGCATATAGAAGAGTCTGTACTGCAGGAGAAGGACCCCAAAATTATGTATCTAGAAGTATATAGAGGCTACATGTTTTCCAGGGGCTAGTCTCTCCTGAGAGGAGAGAAACCTTGATTCCCTAATATAAACAAATCTTTTGGAATGTAAAAACCAAAAACAAAACCTGTCAGGAAGAGAAGGGAGAAAGTGTCTACCTGGAATACAAACATTTTACTCAAAAGATGTGTTTCAGTACCCTTTGAATGGGAGCAGATGGCTCAAGGTTCAATACCCTTGGGATGTAAGGAACAACTGATAGAGCAAAAGATAGAGCAGATGATGAAGGGCTAGAGAAATGGCAGATTTGAAAAGACTTGGTCCAACCTTGCTGACGTTGAAGATGTGAGAATGGGGTGACAAGCCAAAAAAACGTGGGCTGCTTCTAGGAACTACAAAAGACCAGAAGTGGATCCTCCAGTCTGGCTTCCGGAAAGAAAGCAAACCTGCCAACACCTTGCTTTTAGCTCAGTGAAGCCAATTTTAGATTTCTGACTGGCAAAAGTTAAAGAAAATAAATTTATATGATTTTAAGCCTCTAAGTTTGTGGTCATTTGTTATAGTAGAAATAGCAAATTAATACAGTGCAAAAGAATGGAAATGTTAATATTACTTTGTGACAGTGGCCCACATTCATGTGTTTGTATCCGTGTGTACTTTGTGTCTGTGTATTTATGTATGTATCCGCATGTTTGTTTGTTTCCAACTCTGTACCTTTTCTATGTCGTGTCTTTTTCTCATCTCCATCACCATCTCAAAATAATGTTATTTTGTAAGATGAGGTCAAAAGTCACACCTTTGAAATCTAGAGTGATATTCCCTTCTATGAATATATGCATGTTCTTTATTCTTTGATTATTTTGTTGTTGTTGACTTCAGAGTTATTTTGTTATATATGTTATATATTTTGTTATATGTTATATGTTATATATGTGTTATATATATATATTATATGTTATACGTTATATATAACATGTACTATGTGTTATATATATGTTATATATTTTGTTATGTGTTATATGTTATTTGTTATATGTTTATGAACTGGGTGGCATTAATTACACATTAAAGATGACATTGTATTTTGGAATACCTTGTACCAGAGAACACACACTGAAAGAACAATACATTTTAAAGAGTTCTTACAAAGGAAACATGGTGGTTACATAAAGGATAGTAAACATCATAGAAGATCACGTGTAATAAAGGCAGTTGGAGATTTTGCTCTAATCAAAATCTTAAAAAGGATGTGTTGTCTCTCCTACTAACTTTTAGTTCATGTGTAAGTTATCTGTATTGGGTTATGCAAGTGTCCTCCATGAGTTAACATGAAAAAGGATGGCATATTTGTTCAATTAACCAAAGTGAAGAACAATGATGACTAACCAGTGGCTGACTGCTTCCCTAAGGACTATAATGGCAATTGGTTTTCTAAGTTTCAGATACCTGGATCACAGATTGTACCTTGTACTGCTGGAGCCAGCATCATCTCAAACAGATAAAAATATTAATGTTTCCTTTGTGTCCCTAATAACATGAGTGTGAGTTCTACTCAACAGAGTGTAAACTGCATGAGACCAGAGGTTTTCATTTTTCCTAGTAACTGATAGATTTTCAGAGCTACACATTCAAAAATGTTTTTGAACTAACAAATAAGTATCAGAAGCATATATTATCTGCATCTACTCCCTTGGAGTCTCAAATTCAGAACCCAGTTTACTCTTAGCCTTCTCTTAGAGAATAGCTGTAGGGAATGAGCTGAGGATCATGTACCTGGCATTGATAACAGCATCGGCCCTGCATTCCACATTTCCACATTGAGAATCTGTCATCTCATCTATAGAAAGATTTTATTCTGATATCCAATATATGGAAAGGGAATAAAAGCTTGCATTATGTTATCCAGTATAACCACTGAATCTCAAGTAAATAGACTTCTAGTTTTGGAATGTGTCAGAAATATTTAGCCTTGACTGGTCAATCTTATATGTTATAAGGGTCGTTCATCTCTCAGAGCTTTTAGGGTTGTTCCCGTTGAGTTCTAAGGACTTGTAATAAATCCATGGACGGATAACTCATCAGTATACAGGCAGAGCAAAAAGCAATATCGTTGAGCTAAAGCAGAAAAGTAATGCCTTCAAAGACTGTGTTTTGGGCATAATCCTTAAATACTTGATTATGGAAAAGAGAACCTTGGTTTTTGGGCAGACAGCACAGAAAAAGAGTCCCTAAAGCCTCACTCGTGGTTTGACAAATGTCCCTTGGGGAGTGTCCTCCACTTTTCCAATCCTTCATTGCTTTCAAGTTAATAAATCCTCTCCCTGTCTGCTGTCAGAATATAACTTAACTCAGAGGTCAGTCAGGACTCTCAAAATAGATTGTATTGAGAGCTTTCCTTATCTAAGGATTTTATTTACCTTTTATTCCCCCACATTTTACAGAATCAATGTATAAAATAATAGAATGAGTCACTTTAAATGTGATTATAAAATAGCCATTTTAACTTCTCTCTCTCTCTCTCTCTCTCTCTCTACTCAGTAACAGCTAGGAAGTCTAGCCAGGCAAATTTCCTTATGTTTTTGTCATAAGGCACCCATTTAATAATTGGACCAATAGACAAAGAAGTCTAGTTTGAAAGATATGTCTTTCCACAGAAGAATAATCTAATGTCTTTTGCTATCTTAAATTACAGTTCACAAAAAATACCAAGAGAGTGTCTATAAGTATTGATCTAAAATACACCTCAGCTAAGTAAAAATATTCACTTTGGAAGATCAAAAATGAAGAGCTCAAAGTATACCCACGGGCTCATAGAACAAATGCTTAACTGAACTATATTATTAGACAAAGGGTTTGGATAATTTTCATATTTTTTTTGAAAGTATGGGGAGGAGGTTAGCAGACAGGCCATTAAGACAGGATCAATACAGATATCTAACAGAGGATGACCCACTCTGAATGAAATCATTACACAAGAAACATTTCCATCATTGTTGCCGTTTGAATGGAAAATGACGAGCCACTCCTCACAGATTTTCATTTACTCTAACATTATCCACTGCTTTGCCTGACCTTCCTTTACATTTGAGAGTGGATTCCTGAGCTATCTTCTTATTTTCTCACACGTCACTGGCACAATGAATTGAGTTGTGATTTTGGTGCAACTTGTACAAATATTATTAAAAGACGTGTGGGAGTCCTCAGTGTTATCAGGGTTTCTACCAGACACAGAGGGAAGAATTTGATTTTGATTTTTTTTTTCAATCCAAGATTACAGTTTTGTTTTTTTTTTTTTTTCCCAAAGATATTCTCAAGTTTAATGACTCTATGGGGCTATCTGCCGTACAGCTGCTGCTTCACAAAGGGTCCTGTGAAGCTTTAAGAGCAACAGGGACAAAGCAGATTAACCAGTTTTGTGAAGCTTTTGAAAGGCCACTATCTTAAGGAAGGTGAGGTAAATTGGTTTGTTGCTGAGCATTCTTTCAAGATTATAGATGTGCTGCCTAGGCTCTGCACTGAAAGCTGAAGAAAAATCTTCCTTTTCCTTTTCATTCACGATCAGCCATACTCTGCTCCATAAAATGAAAATATACAGGAAGAAATTAAGATGGCCTCCTAATGTATACTTGCTTACACAAATCATTTGCTTACTTTAGTCAATGATCAGACCTTGCAACTATGCACGAAACTATTCTTCTCTATAGGCAAGAATATATTGCTCACTATGTTTTAGCCCTTTGTGAAATGGAGGCGCCACTCAATTCCATTCTTCTTAGTTAAAAGCTCCTTACTAACAATTCCTAAGTCTAAAATTACATTACCTTGCATTAAAAATTGATGAACTGTCATCACTTCCTCAGAGTTCTTGGTAAGCAAGGCACAACCCACCAGGAAAAAACACCACTACTGCAAACGTACCATAAGCTGATAGATAAAAACAAGTATGTGTTTAAAATGTGTTCAGTTTATTTCAATTAAATATCCCATGTCTTGATGTGGATCTTTTGTTTTCTCCACATATTCCAGGCCTGAAAATATGTTAGTAGGATATACATGCATAAGATCACAACCAGTAGCAATTCTGGTATGAGTACAGTGTTTTCTGTCCTGGACATTGAAAGCTGAAAGGATGAATAAGCCTGAGCTCTCCCTATTCTTAAAGTTTGCTTCTTCAATCATGCCGTCAACATGCACAAAATTTGTATTCCTCTCAATGTCTAAGGTATAAACTCCTAATTTTCTCTACTAATCTTTAACTGCTTTGAAAACGAAACAAAACACATTTCCTCTAGAGCTAGCCTTAGACATTTTATTCTTTCTAGTTTCCTACGAGCCTCAGACACCACAGAAAAAGAAGAAAAGTTGTCTCTGTTGCATTTCAATGTTTGTATCGGCACCTTGGATGCTGCTTCAATTGCTGAAATCACTGATATGTGGCACTGAAATTTATAATACTGTTCCTGGACATCATATCAAGTTTGAATTCTTGGACCAAGCATTTATTATACAAAACAGAGTGATTCTACTTGAAACTATCAATGCAGACCTGAAGAAATGAAGGCAAAACTAGGCAAAAAAAAAAAAAAAAAAAAAAAAAAAACAACAACAACAACAAAACCTTTTTCATATGGCAGAAACTATTTCACGTGGAAGTATAACCAGAAGTAGAGACCGTCATAGTTAAAAACACAAAATTTAAAAAAAAGAAAGTTTAAGTATGGCCTTTGATAGAGTTCAAGTCTACGCCCAAATTCAAGTGAATAAACAGAAGTTAACAAAGCTAACAAGTTGACAGGCATAGGAAATTGGAGGATATTATTCAGTTTATTTTAATTCCTTTTTCTTGGGCAAGAGTGGGGAGCAGAGGGAATCTTTTTTTTTTCTTTTTTTTTTAATGTTTATTTTTGAGTGAGAGAGAGAGAGAGAGCTTGAGGGGGAAGGAGCAGAAAGAGATGGAGAGACAGAATCTGAAGCAGGCTCCAGGCTCTGAGCTGTCAGCACAGAGCCCGATGTGGGGCTTAAGCCCACAAGCTGTGAGATCATGACCTGAGTTGAAGTCGGATGGTTAACCCACTGAACCACCAACATGCCCTGACTTTTTTTGAATATTTAGAAATCTACCACATAGGCATACGGTCTTCTATATTAGACATATAGTCCACAGAGACTTAAATTTTCCTCTCCTTGTAAGATGCCTGATGTTATTAGTGTAATTTAATATTACATGTAACTCATGTTTTTTGCTGACATTCATAGAATTCTAAAGCTATTTCATCAAATATCCATTGTGCTCTTTGTGGATATTTTTCTAGGTAAAACCATTTATGAGAAATGAAAGAAAGAGTGAGAAGGGGAGGGGGAGAAAGGGAAAGAAAGGTGACTATGTGAATTATTTTCAGTTTATTAGAATGTTATTTATTATTCACTGTGATATGCTTTAGAAAAAGCATATTTTGTTAGGGCTTTTTGTGTGTGATTTTGTCTATACCAGATTTAATTTATGTTCACATTTGGGAACACTTTTTCCTAAAAAGTAGGCTTCCTTTGTGAATAACATACACAGTAATATTTGTCTTGAACTAAAAATCTCATTAAATATGCATAGCTTGATTTACAAAGTGATTTATATTTTCTTGATTGGAGAATAGTCATTTTTATACCTGTGCTTTGGGTTTTCTCTTATGATATTCTAATTTCCTTGATGTTAATGTAGATCCATATGGCTTTCTTCCAGAAACCATGCAAGTATTCCACCCATAACATACTTTATTAAAAATAAGTAAACCAAAACAAGGTAACCATTCTAACTTTATTGCTCGAGGAGGTAGATGTGGAATTCTTCTTTGGAGCCCCTCCTTATCCATCTGAAGAATGATAAGTATAACTTAGTTGGACCGACCAGAAAGCCTATCGCTACAACTACAAGTATAATGTTCAGAAGAACTATTATGCAATTGTGTACTATTGGAGTTGTGAACCTTTCAATTCAAAGAACAAAGGAAAGTAATTATGGAATCAGTAAATATAATAGCTGGACAGAATCTTAATGGTTACCATATAATTATAATTTGGGGATACAGAAATTAAACCACTTGCCTTAATATATATCTCACAGCCAGGTTGTAAAATGCCCAACTTCCCACAATGATAGTCGCACTATGTTATCATGTAGGTCTTGTACCCCTGGGGATCACCAAGTAGTTTTGTTACTTACTGGATATCAGATATCACATCTGAGAGAAATAAAAGGTTTCAGCTCTCACTGCTCCTAGAGAGTGCCTACTGAAATATCATAGGGCAAAAAGCTTTTAATTGTTTCAATACATGATACAGAGGAACTAGACAAGTTTAGGGCACAGACTTCACAAGAACTTTTAAGTTTCATATATAATGAAGATATCCAATAGATAGTTATATTTTCACCTGTTGAAATTATTTTCCTGAAAATATCTTGATTTTACTTTGAAAACATTTGGTAATTTTAATTAGGATTTATAATAATGTGTAACTGAATCACATGTTCTTTGAAATACCAAAGTATTTAGGACTAAGATTTCATACAAGCTTTAAACACAAGAAACATCTATATCATCTCATATGAAATAGTTGGTCAACATAAAATCTCTTTATTAACAATCTGAGGCTTAACCCATTCAATAATATAAACATTTATTTTAAACATCTATATGTTATTAAAAACTATCAAATTAGGTAATTTTTAATTTTATTATTATTATTATCATTATTATTTAGTGTATGATAAATTATTTATATAGTAGCCTATCATTTGTAACTTTGGGATGCAAAATCCTCTTCTTCTGGAATTACTCATCCATTGAGGGAAATAGTCAAACAATGTAACTTTAGAGTTCATCTTTTATGTGAATGATGAAATAAATATCTTAAGATTTGCCTGGGGAGGGGGCGCCTGGGTGGCTCAGTAAGTTAAGTGTCTGACTTTTGATTTTGGTTCAGGTCTTCATTTCACTATCTGTGGAATCAAGTCCCACATTGGGGTCTGTGCTGACAGTGTGGAGCCTGCTTGGGATTTTCTCTTTCCCTTTCTCTCTGCCTCTCCCCAGCTCGCTGTCTCTCTCTCTCTCTCTCTTAAAAAAAGAAAAGAAAAGAAAAGAAACGTTAAAAAAATGTATGCCTGGGGAATGTTTTGTGGTATTGTTGTGGATGTTTAGCTCATTCTATTCATTTCTGCTCTTGCATTCTCTTCTAGCTATTTTATCATGACCAGATCTTGACGTAGATCTTTCTGCCCAAATCTTTCACTTAATTCTCCCTGCTTTCCCTCCCTGCTTTAACTAAAAGGATAATTATGGTTAACTAAATTTTATTGGAGACTTACAGAAATCAAAAGAGATAATATAGAAGAATTAGACTGTAAAAGAGGATATATCTTTAAGCTGTATATAAAATATAAAAATTCATCAAGCCCATTGGCCACACCCAACATAGGAAGTCTCTTCCAAGAGATTATTTCTTTTTTGTTTCTGATGTTTCTCTTTTTCTACAGAGACTGCTATTTCTTCTTTTTCACATACTACTAACCTTAAGAAATCTCCTGTCTGGGCATGCCCAAATAAAATCAAATGTCAGTTCATTTTTAAGGATTAATAGTACAAGCATTTAACATTATTAAATTGTCATAGCAATTTTATATTTTATTATTTTATAGTCCCCATTTTAGAGATGATTTAGGAGACCTAATTACCTGTCATTTAAAGATCCAGAAAAATCACCACCTAAATAAAATGCAGTGTAGAGATCAGTTTTGCTCAAACATAAAATATAGAAAGGGCCATGGTCAATTTTCAGAGCATTTTCCTTTATATAACATGTGTAGTAGGTAGAATCTCATCATATTCAAGAGCAGAAAAATCATGTAATTGTAATAAATAAGAGCAAATACATCCTAGTTCTATTCCTCTCCCAAAAATCATATATACAATACACGTATACAATACATGTGTATATGTGCACAATACTTATATATAATAAAATATATAATACAATGAATAAAATACAATAAAACCTGCCAACTATGAAGGAAACAGAAATTTTCACAATAGCATTTCTTATAGAAAAGACTTGAAAAGATCCAGATTTTTCTCTCAATTGTGATAGAGGAAATTAAAAAAAAACAATAATTATTATTTTTGACCATATGCTTAAGTGAGAAGAGTTTACTCTTGAAAACAGCTTGGGAAGGGCCTTAGAAAACAAGAAAAATCAAGGAAAAAGTGAAACCCAAGCACAAAATCAAGTTACTTATTGGCTAGTCCACTTCATTTGTAAAGTGACCTACAATTGTAAGTATCTAATTTTATTTTTTATATTTTTTATATTTTCTAATTTCCATTCTTATTATTTGTTTAACTGAAGACTTATATGTCCTTGTGTGCATGTGTGTGTGTCAGGGCGTGGGTAGGAGGAAAAGAAGGATTTTCCTTCATAATATTGTGTTAATTGTGATACTATGCATCTAAACTAAGAGGTTTTTTTCTGGAAATGAGAAACCCATTGGTGTCATTATGGAAACCTATAAATGTTTGAAGGCTGCCAAGAAGAATCAGTAAGTAAATTAATTATGTGTTCTTCAGAGGACAGAACTGGAATCAATGAGTTGAAGTTCGAAAGAAGTGGGATAGATTTCAGAAAGATCACACACTGTAGATTGGGCTCTGTTATGAGGAATTGATTTCTTTTTCCCAGGAAATGCTTAAGTAGACATTGATGATCAATTGCTGTGAATGTTGTTAAGATAATTCCTATTTTAGAAAATAATTTGTAAGATATCACTTTAAATTCAATTTTAATCCTGCAAGCATTTCATAAACAGAATGGTAAAAATAGTTTAAAAAATGCCTTTACAATGTGATGTCATAATTTGATCATTAGCAAGAAGTATTAGGTTCAACTGTATTTCTTAAAATGTGCATATGCTGCAGTTATTCTACTTAACTTTATTTTATCTTTATTTCTTTATTCTTCACTCATTTGACATTTTAATAAGTTAAGATTTGGCCACCCATTGCATAACTGCTCCATTAAGCTTAGGATCATTAGCAAATGTCATCAGTGTACCTATACTGCCTACGTGTTTACTTCAGAAAAAAAAGCTTCAAAAAATTATGTTTCATTGAATCCTAGGTTCACCACTTAAAAGCTGAGTACTGAGGGGTGCCTGGGTGGCTAAGTCAAGCATCTGACTTTGGCGTAGGTCATGTCTCAGAGTTCGTGGATTCAAGACCCACATCGGGCTTTGCACTGACAGCAAAGAGCCTGCTTCAGATCCTCTGTCTTCCTCTCTCTCTGCCACTCCCCCAACTCTCTCTCCCACACTCATGCTCGTGTACACTTTCCCTCTCTCTCAAAAATAAACATTAAGAAAAAGCAAAAAAAATAATTAAAAATTAAAGCTGTGTACTTAGAGATAGTTTTTAATTTTTTTGTACTTTGCTTTCCTTATCTATTAAATTATAGGGAAAAGTTACTTTAGCTGTTATAACAATTAAATGTTATGCTAATCAATTAACACAGGCTTATAATAATTACCAAAAAAATTTGGATATAACCTTCTGGTTACAGCTATTATTTGATAATACTTGATATTATAATTATCGCTGCCTGTACTTAAAAGTTGCTTAAGGATAAAAACATGATTTTTCATCTTTACATACAAAAATTTTAAACAGTTTTATGTGCAAAAACGGTATAAAATGAAGCTGTTTTTAAAATGGTTTTACACAGATAAATATAAAAGAAAAGTAGAGTAAGTCACTGGAGAATCCCTCACTAAGAAAACATACTCAAATTGATTGTAGCCTTATTTAAATTTTTCGTTAAATCAAGAAGCATATATTCTATCATGTTCCTTTTCTGTCTTTATTCAGAGAAATACTTCAGTAAAGGATTATCCGGGTAAAGGATTATCCCTTGCCTTATTGTATATAGATATATGACTTTATTTGCTGCCAGAGTTTTCCAAAAAGGAAACATGAAAGATGTAAAAATGGCAAAACACACAGAAGGGTGTATTTTTTCCAGAAGGACTGTCTTCCTGGTGACATTATGCCAGAAGACATCACAGACTGCTGGTAGCTACAAGTCCAACCTCGGCCACTCTTCCCATTGGTGAGAGCACACTGGCAAAGGAAAATAGGTAAATTTAAATCAACAGCTGGAGCATACTGGGGGATGTGGTCAAATGGACATTATGTAATAAGAATCAGTCATATTTCGTTACCTTACAATATACCAGTTGAGCCAACTGGGAGTTCTTTGATTTGATGATGGACCCCTTAGTTGGGGCAATTTGCCCTTTGGCATGCATCTACCAATACTTACTCCCACTTCCAGTAGTAAAATAACTGGAGATGAAGAAGAGATGGCATTATACACACAAACTAATTTGGGGATTTCACAGAAAGACACACACACATACACACACATATACACATTCATTTATTTCTTCTTTGACATAGGTGTTTATGTTATTAATATGTAACATGTGAACAGAAATGTGTATATATTTTAAAATCTAGTTTATTGGTAAATTATAGTTCAAAACAGGGTTGATATAAATGTTATTATAAATAGTTGAGTTAACCAAACCAATTATAAAAAAAAAACATAGTGATGACTAAAAGAAAATTATTACCAAAAAAAAAGAATAGACAGAATTAATGACTACAACCAAAACAAGAAAATACTAATGACGTACTGATAACAAAAGGATTTTTCTTAGAATTATGAGAATTTAAGCTCTCAACCTGCCTGCAAGATAGAAAGAGTTTAGTAACATCGTTAAACTTTGTGTATTAGCTTTGCAAGCTCACTGCTGCAACAAATAGATACCAAAACCCAGGATTCAAAATAAATAGGGTTTATTTTTCATACATGTGATTGAACTGCTGAGTAATTGGCTATCTTCAATATGGGACTTCCATTGTAGACCTGGGGGTTAACTCCATTTCGGCTAGCTGGAAGAGGAAAAGATCATTTGGAAGTTCAGATGGTAGACGGTCACAGGCCAAGCTCTCAGAGGGGCCACACACCATGTCTGCTTTTAGCTGATGGTAGAAATCAGTCACATAGCCACTTCTGACTACCAGATAGGCTATGCATGTGCCCAGGAGAAACAGAAAGCAGTTGTGTGTGTGTGTACTTAATAGACTCTACCATACGCTACATAATAATCAGACATCTTAAAAGCATAATGAAGAGTCCTCAATAAACTATATCCTAACAAATGAACTTTAGTTTATAAAATTTAGATGAAGTAAGCTTTTACAGTTAAATTAAGATGTTTTCAAGTGGTTATAATGAATAGGTAAGAAAAGTCCATGGGATTATACATCATTCAATTAAGAGGAACTCATTATTTTTAATGAGTTCTTTGACCTTCAGGGAACTCTCAGAGGGTTAAGTTTTATAAAATAGTTTAGTTTTTATTTTTCTTTTTAAAATTTTTGAGTAATAGGATTCATTTTAGTTGTATAAACTGGATATTTCTGAATAAATGGAAATGACAAGTCCTAAGTAATAATTTTTGTGTGTATGCAGAAATGATAAAAAATATTTTTATATGTTAGAATGTTAAATTTTATTTTTTTTAAATTTTTTTTCAACGTTTTTAATTTATTTTTGGGACAGAGAGAGACAGAGCATGAACGGGGGAGGGGCAGAGAGAGAGGGAGACACAGAATCGGAAACAGGCTCCGAGCCATCAGCCCACAGCCTGACGCGGGGCTCGAACTCACGGACCGCGAGATCGTGGCTGAAGTCGGACGCTTAACCGACTGCGCCACCCAGGCGCCCCGAATGTTAAATTAAAAAAAAAAAAAGTCAGATCAACACAAGAACTAATCTCTGAGTCTACCGGTTCGAAGTCATGTTATATAACTGGCTTCTGAATACATAAATGCCTAATTATTTGAGTATTATCAAGCAACTCAGAATAACTTTCTTGAGTAGCCTAGGCTTCCTGTCAGTTCCCAGTAAATGCTTCTTTTTTTACACCTAAGCCATTAATTCACAATTCTGACTTACAAATTTGCAAGGGTTGATATCAAATTCTTCAGTGTAAAGTTTCAGTATCTTCCTGCTACCACTTCCTCTTCTTTGGAAGTCAGGGTAAGTTGTTTCTTAAGACTTTCTGGTACCTTTGCTGTGCTTCGTTATTTTACCATGTTTGCCGACATGGTTCTGATCATTCTGTCAGTAAACTTGTTTAGTGGAGCCAGTAATATTCCAGATGTGCTGGAAGCTAAACCCTTGCTTACCACAATTTTACTTTGGTGAAATTCATTCCCGCTTAAACCAGAAAAAAAATATTTTGTTAGGGAAGTTGTAAGCAAGTCAAGAACTTTTCTGAGTTTAATTCAATAATTAAAGTCAATTCCTTTAATACTCGAAACATAACTTTAAAATTTATTTTTGTTCCCTTTAACATTTTACTTAAACTTCTCGAGTATCAGTCCTTCATACATCAATGCTAGATATTTGTGATTTTCTTGTATTTGTTCTACCGAGATGCCTTTTATTTTATTTTAATCATTTTATTCTAAAACACACACACACTGGAAAAAAATCCACAAATTAATGATATAATAACCTTTTGTTTTCATCCTCTAAAAAAGGTTTGTTATCAGATTTTTGTTTATTGAGCTCCACATATTTCTGAATCTTATTCCCTCTAGGAAACCTAATGATTACAAGAGAATGCAATTATTAAAAAGCCATCAATATTGCTACTTTTTTTCTGCTTCCTTCATCCTCTCCTAGCTCCAATTAGTTAGAAGTAATTTATTTCACTAAACTTATGACAGATAATATCACCAAGATAATAATTGCTTTGGGGTTACAAAGTATTTTTGTATAGCTATTTATATAAACATTGATACCTATTCTTTAAAATATTAAAAATTATATTTATAGAAATATTTGATAATTAGTAGCAATAAACGTTATTGGTGAAACAATTTTAACCTCCCCCCCCAGAAAAAAACAGACAAATCAAGAAAAATCCTTATCAAACACTGGCAAATGTTTCAAAGCAATATTTGTTATCATATTGTGAAAATGTATTGAAGTACTACACTTTGCAGTGATTAATCAAAACTAGATTTTCCCCCTCAAATAACTTCTCATTTATTAGTGATAACATTCAAGAATTTCCCAGGGGAAAAAAAAGTTTGTGTTAGGTGGCTTGTGGTGAAGTTACTGGCTTTAGAATATAGCTTCATTATGTGTTAGAGACAGATAAATGTGGTGTCAATCTCCAAAAATTATGATAGAACATAATTTGGGAAAATGCCATGTCACTTTTCACTCTATTCATATTTAACCCCTCTTTTTAAGTCATCTTTCTCCTTGCCTCCTAGTTTTGGGACATCACACAAGTTCTATAACCAAGATGTTAGAACATGATCTTTCCTCCTTGCTGCTTACCAAACCAAATGAGAAGCTTGTATTATAATGAAAAACATGGTTTAACTAGATTTAGCAATGCCTTCCACATATTCCTTCCACTTTTTACCCTGTGAAACATGCTCAAAATAATTTGAATTGCTCTTACCCAGTAAATGGCCGTGAAGTGGTCATTTGTATTTATTTAATGTTGGTTGAAAGTTCCTATCTTTTGGGGCGCCTGTGGGTGGCTCAGTCAATTAAGTCTGACTCTTGACTTCATCTCAGGTCATGATCTCAGGGTCATGGAATTGAGCCTTGCGCCGGGCTCTGTGCCGGCAGTGTGGAGCCTGCTCGGGATTCTCTCTCTCACTCTCTCTCTCACTCTGCCTCTCGTCCGTTCGTGCTGTCTCTCTCTTTCTCAAAATAAATAAACTTAAAAATATATACTAAAAAATAAAAAGAAAGCTCCTATCTTCTAATACTAAAAGCGTGCTCTTCAACTAGTTTATCTTTCTTTAACAACACTTTTTTTTATCTATCTATCTATCTATCTATCTATCATCTATCATCTCATCTAAGTATCTATGTAGGATTCAAGTTGTGTAAGTGTAGATATTTCTTTCAAAAGGGATAAGAATTTATCACTCAGCACTTTGATGCACTTAAGCTGTTAAATTGCAAAGGGATTTTTTTCTTACAGTTTCTTACGTGTAAGTGAAGGCTTTTCATTTGTGGTAATTATGCAGCTGTCTCATGATTCTGTCATGCTTGTCATGTTTGCCTTGCTTTCTTGTATAATCTCAGTGACATGAGTTATAATATTCTGCCACGCTGAGTAGTTGAATAACCAGTCTTAATGCAGATGAGAAAAAAATTCTTGTGTAAACTTTCCATATTCCTTGAAGCATGTCTCTGAAGTACAAACAATTTTGTTATCTGTTAAATATTAAATCATGTATTATTATTTTATTCATTCAGTTGGGTAAATCTCATCAGATAAAAAAAATTAAACTACTACAACATACTTCATTCCTCAAGAGAAGATTTGCGATGGAGTTTTTTTTTTTCCTTTTGTAAATGTTATAGTTCTTAGCATCTCCATTGCTCCCATTTGAGCACTATGTCAACTATGTTTTAAAATTAAGCCATCATTTGATAACCAATATTCTTCGAGACTAGAAAAAAAAAGGACCTAATATTCCTTCTAATATGTATCCAGTTACGTTTAACAGAAAAAAAAATGATCCTTCAAAACAACCCCAGAAAAATCCAACTTAAGGTAAAATTTGTGGCAGAAAATAGCTTTTCTCCTTACTTTTGCTCCTTATTAAATTCTCACTGAGCAGGTCAGATATATAAAAAGGATTTAATTACCATACGGAAGACTATCTGTGTACTTCAACTGGTAGCTGATCTGGACACCTAGAACTAATTAACATTTTAAACAAGAAATTATTAATGTTTTGAATTACTATATTCCTAGTTAAGATCTTGGATCTTCAACGTATGATTTGGTCAAGTTACTCAATTCTTCCGATCTTGGTATATGTAAAACAGATGTGAGTCACATCACCTATTCTTTACAGGAACTGAACAGATTAAATGAAATGATTAATGTGAAGCAATCCATTACTGTTTGAAAATTAACAAGCGTGAGCACTCAGGGCACGGGGACGATGACGGTGATGATGATGGTGATTGATGGTGATAGCTAACAATCACACATTTACAGCATTATGAGAAATGTAACTTTATTTTTATGAGAAGATTCGCATTTTAATATGTGTTTCCACTTCGCTTGGATGGCAGAAATTTAATCTCAGTCGGTGCGATCAGTGCAGGTTCCTACTTGCTTTCTTTGACATGGGACTATTGGAAAGATTAACATGGCACCTGGTGACAGCTGGTGGGAAGAACTATCTCTGCTTGTCAGGATCATCATTTATTTATGTTGGCATCCACTGAGATGTCTGTACCACCACCTGACTTAGTGGAGAGAGTACACTGTACAATATTTCCTTTTCTCAGGCATGAGAAAGCCATTCACTTTTGTTCAGGTCTTGTCTGCTTACACAGTCACATTCATGCTGTTCTATCATGAATAGGAAACATTCCGATCCCTGCGGAGCACTTTTAGGCTTGTCTGCTTTAACATATGATACAGACTATTATTTTGTTACCTTGAAGATCTGGGAGTAAAGGGATTCCTGGTCCTTGCCATTTTTCCTGGACCATATTTAAAGAATGTAGACTGAGCTTCTTCTCAGATGGTCAAACTTACAAAAACTTTTTCTATCTACCTCTCCTATCCACCACTCCCAGAACTGAGTGAGGTATAGGAAAAATTATCAAGATCAACCACCATATTTTTTTGGAATCCAAATTCTCCAGTTTCTAGATACCTTGTATGATATCTCTTGGTATCTTTGCTTTAAAGAAAATTTGAGTTCTATAAAACTTAGCTATATTATTCTCATTCCTTCTCTCTGTGTTTTGTTCTTAGTCATATTTTTCTCCTTAAACTTCTTTCCCTGTAGGCAATCATATAGTTCACATAGCTATAACTATAGTTCTCTGTTGATTATTTTGAAGAATCTACATAATCCCTGATTATTTCCTCTGAACTCCAGTACAAAATATAGCTTATTTTGTAGATACCTCCTCTGGGATGTCCATAGTAGCTTAGGCTTAGTATATGAAAAAAGTGAATACTTTGTATTCCAAAACTTACTCCTTATTGTATGTATTTCTACATTGGTACCGTCATTGTCCTATTTTTTTTTTTTTTTTTTTTTTTAGAATAGCAACATCAGAATTTTCTCGTTTCCCTTTCTTACCTTTAGGGTGTAGTTGCTATATCTTATAAATTTGAATATTTAATGATTCTCTTAATGCTTTTTTTTTTAAATTCTTTCTGTGACTTTGTTTTACTTACCTTTTATTTAGTCTATTAAAATAGGGTTTGGCAGGTTTTCCTTTCTTCTCCTTCTAGACTTTGTATTCACTCTTCATATTGTCACCAGAACCATTGTACCCCAGTGTTACCACATAAGCTACTCATTATTTGTTTTCTGCTGTTCTCTCAGATGTTAGTGTGCTCTTTCCTAAAGCAACTTCCCTTTAATCTCCTCCCTACCTGTCATTTCCCCCATGCCTCTGGAACATCTGATTTCATAGTAAATAAATAACCCACATTGTAAGCTTCTCCTCTCAATCATCTTTACCCCCTGGTGTTATAAATGACCTACCACTCCACTGAAGCTATTTCCCCTGCAGGCAAATCAAGAAGAAGCTTATTCTCACATACCCTTCCTTACCTTAAACTTGCTCCCCTATACTACTATCATATTATTACTTCCTAACTGTCAATTTCTCCTCTGCCCTTGAATAAAATCATCTGCTGTTTTAAAGCTTAAACCATCAGAGCATTCTATTCTCTGCCCTCTTCTTACCACTATAATCTATTGAACTAAAAGTAATTTCATGACATTTACTGAAGACCCTATCACTGGGGTCTATACATTCTTCATCAACCAAAACTTGCTCTAACATCCAGGGCTATTTTAAATATCCATATGGACTACACAGATGGCATACTTGTTTTTTAGTTCCTCTATATTTTCATGTTGAGTGACTTCCAGTTTCTTTTTTTTATTATTTTTTTGAATTTTTTTTAAATTTTAGGGAGTGCCCTCCTTATTCACTATCACCTATTTAACCCATCCCCTACCCACTTCCCCTCTGATAACCATTAGTTTGTTCTCTATAGTTAAGAACCTGTTTCTTGGTTTGTCTCTCTCTTTTCCCTTTGCTTGTTTGTTTTGTTTCTTAAATTCAACATATTAGTGAAATCATATGTTATTTGTGTTTCTCTGACTGACTTATTTTGTTCAGTATAATACTCTCTAGCTCCATCCATGTTGTTGCAAATGACCAGATTTCATTCTTTTTGATGACTGAGTAATATTCCATTGTATGTATATACCACATCTTCTTCATCATCCATCAGTCAATGGACATTTGGGCTGTTTACATAATTTGGCCATTTTTGATAACACTGCCATTAACATTGGGGTGCATGTATTCCTTGGAATCAGTGTTTTTTTTTTTTTTGTATCCTTTGGGTAAATATCTAGTAGTACAATTGCTGCATCATAAGGTAGTTCTATTTTTAACTTTTGGAGGAATCTCCAAACGTTTTTCAGAGTGTTTTCCAGAGTAACTGCACCAGTTTGCATTCCCACCAACAGTGGAAGAGTGTTCCTCTTTCTACTAATTTTTGCCAAAATCTATTGTTCCCTGTGGTGTTAAATTTAGCCATTCTGATAGGTGTGAGGTGGTATCTCACTGTGGTTTTAATTTGTTTTTCCCCGATGATGTGTGATGCTGAGCATCTTTTCATGTGCCTGTTGACTATCTGTATGTCCTCTTTGGAAAAATGTCTATCCATGTCTTTTGCCCATTTTTTAAATTGGATTATGTGTTTTTTGGCTTTTGAGTTTGATAAAGTCTTTATATTTTTTGGATATAACTCTTTATTAGATATGTCATTTGCAAATATTTTCTTCCGTTGCATAGGTTGCCTTGTTTTTTTTCCTCTATTTCTTCCTTTACTTTTTAGAGATTTTTATCTTGATGAAGTTCCAATAGTTTATTTTTGCTTTTCTTTCTCTTGCCTCTGGAGACATATCTAGAAAGAATTTGCTTTAGCCGATGTCAAATAATTTACTGCCTGTGTTCTCCTCTAGGACTTTTATGGCTTCAGGTCTCACATTTAGGCCTTCAATCATTTTGAGTTTGTTTTTTGTGTATGGTGTGAGGTAGTGGTCCAGTTTCATTCTTCTGCATGTTGCTGTCCAGTTTTCTCACCACCACTTGTCGAAGAGACTGTCTTTTTTCCACTGGTTGTTCTTTCCTGCTTTGTCAAAGATTAGTTGACCATATAGTTGTGGATTCATTCTTGGGTGTTCTATTCTGTGCCATTGATCTATATGTCTATTTTTGTGCCAGTACCACACTGTTTTGATCACTACAGCTTGTAATATCACTTGTAGTGCATAACTGTTATGCCTCTAGCTTTGCTCTTCTTTGTCAAGGTTGCTTTGAGGATCTTTGGAGGTTCCATATGAATTTTAAGATTGTTTGTTCTAGCTCTGTAAAAAATGGGGTTGGCATTTTGACAGCAGTTGCATTAAATGTGTAGATTGCTTTGGGTAGTATAGACCTTTTAACAATGGTTGTTCTTCCAATCCGTAAGCATGGGATGTCTTTTCATTTCTTTGTGTCATCTTCCATTTCTTTCATCTGTGTTTTAGAGTTTTCAGAGTACAGATCTTTCACCTCTTTGGTTAGGTTTACAATCCAATAAGAAGATATACCAATTTTAAATATGTATGCACCCAACATGGGATCACCTAAATATATAAAACAATTAATAACAAACATAAATAACTAATTAATAATAGTACAATAATAGTAGGGGAGTTTAACAGCCATTTACATCAATGGACAGATCACCTAAATAGAAAATAAACAGGGAAATAATAGCTTTAAATGACACAGAGGACCAAATGGACTTAACCGATACATTCAGAACATTCCATCCTAAGAAAGCATAATGCACATTCTTTAAAAGTGCACATGATGGGACATTCTCCAGAAAAATCACATATTAGTTCACAAATCAGGCCTCAACAAATACAAAACAATTAAAATTACACTATGTACCTTTTCTGACCACAATGCTATGAAACTAGAAGTCAGCCACAAGAAAAAAAAAATTGGAAAGATCATCAGTCTTTAGCAACTTCCTTCATAGTAAATGATTAATTTAATAATTCCTTTAGTCATAGATACCCCTTGTACTCCTATTTCCTAAATCTTCATCTTATGCTAGTTTTACTTTCTTAAATGAATTTTTTTTCAGTCCTCTGCTTATAACTTTTAAATGTCTTTTTCTCGTGACTGAGATGAAGTCCATTATCTTGCCCATATTTAACTGGTCCCTCCAGGAACTGCCCCTCGCCTTTTGGTTTTATCCATTGCATTTTTACACTATATTTTTCCACTTATATTTTCTTTTCACTTCCAATATATATATTTCACTTTCAATATATATAATTCATTTTAATAATGTTTTTAAAAACAATAATTAACATACTCTCAGCTCTGGGTCTTGCACATGCATTCTGTTCTACTGCTAATAATTTTTCTCCATTTTGAATAATATTTTTGAAGTTAAAAAAAAACTTGTTTTAAAAGGGCTGAAATTATTGTATGCTTAATTGAAGAGATAGGTTGTACAAGAAAAATTCTTGAAATTCTCTTTTTCAACGTCCTCCAAGATTTGTATTCCCTTATATGTGCCTTGTTCTTTCCTCCGATTGGAATCGAGTGTAAATGTGGCTTCTAGTTTTTCCCTCATATCATTCTCGGGCTTCAGACAAGGTGCTGGACCTCTTAGCCTACAAGCAGGTTATGGGTCATAGTACCAGGGGAAAGATAAAGCTTTGGGTGATAAAAGTTCCTTCCACATGGCACCCCTACACACTTCTGTCTTCTCCAATTTCTCAGGTGTCCACATGTTTTTATGTGCACGTCATAGTGAGCTAGTTTGACTTATCATAAAAATGCAAGATCCTTAGTACATAGGTCTCAGTTTAGGAATTTGTATTAGTTTTCTATTGCTGCTGTAACAAATTACCACAAACTTGGTGGCTTAACATAATACAAATTTATTACTTTTTAGTTCCGGGAGCCGGAAGTCCAACATGAATCTCATACTAAAATCAAGATGTCAGTAACACTGCATTACTTTTGGAAGCTCTAGAAGAAAATTAATTTTCACTCCACTATTCCAGCTTCTAAAGGTGACCAGCATCTGTTGGTTTCCAGCCATATTCCTCCATCTGCAAACCAGCACGGTCAGGCCAAGTCTTTCTTAAGCTACCATCTGATTCTCTTTTGATTCTCTCTCCTTTACTTTTAATGATATTTTTGATGATAATGGGCCCACCTGCTTAATGTGGATAATCATTCCATCATAAAATCAGATGATTAGCAATTGTATTTTCCCTTTGCCACAGAACTTAGGGTAATTCACAGGTTCAGGGGAGTCGAATGTAGACATTTGGAAGGAGGTGGGAGTCATGTGCCTAATCCAGTATATGTTTCTCCAAGGAACCTTCTCTTATTCCCTCTCCATTCTAGATTATTGATTTTCACTTGTGTTTCCAACAATACGTCTACTTTTAAAGGCTAAATATCATTTATTACACGATATACTATAGTCCAAAGCCTAAATATTTATCTACGTCTATTTCTAGCATGGAAAACTGCATGATGGCAGGGGCTGGCTGTGTATTAGTCACTACTGTAATTCTCATACACACAGGAATTTCTGAAGAAATAAACTAAATGAATGAATGGATACCCTGTGCAGAGAGCCAAGATTTAAGGTTAGAGTGTTGAGTTAAATCCTAGCTCTACCACCAATAAACTAATGATATGGAAACCGGTTAATTTATCAAATCACCATATCCTTGACTGAAAATTATTCAAAATATTATGTGTCTTACCTCCCAACATTATCCAATAATAACATGAACTAAAACACATAAAGTCATGTTGTTAAGTGACAAGCCTATGTATGTAAATAGAAAATGAAGTATTATTAGATCACATATTGTTCTTTATAGTTTCTCAATTCTCAAAAACCTAGTCCTAACAATGAGTCCAGAAATAAATTTCAAATTCTATATCATTTTATTAAGATCTTTTTTTTTTCGGGGAACCTGGGTGGCTCAGTAGGTTGAGCGTCCGACTTGAGCTCAGGTCACAATCTCGCAGTCCTTGAGTTTGAGCCCTGCGTCGGGCTCTGGGCTGATGGCTCAGAGCCTGGAGCCTGCTTCCGATTCTGTCTCTCTCTCTCTCTCTCTCTCTCTCTCTCTCTGCCCCTTCCCCATTCATGCTCTGTCTTTCTCTGTCTCAAAAATAAATAAAACGTTAAAACAATTAAAAAAAAGATCTTTTTTTTAAATCTGGCCTAAATTTCTCTTTCTAAAAGTGTCTCAGATTATATCTAATACTCATTCTTTTTTTTCTAGTGAATTTAATTATACTCTATTCCTAAGCCATACTATATTCAATTATTCTTTACAAAGTGATATATTATTAAATATCATTATACAATGTATTTTCCAAGTATGTTCAAATACTCATGGCATAATGCCTATTGTATTCTGTGTTACAACAATAATATTAATAGCAGTAAAATGTCTACATTATTTCAAATATTACATGAGCTTTATATCCATTTCCAACCTTGATCTTTACTCAGGAGATTCCATCCCTGAGATTTTTATTCCCATCCTGCAGGTGAGAAATCCAGTACAATGAGGTTTTCAGAGTCTACTGGCTCCTCCACAGAATTCTCTTTTCTCATTTTTTATTTACTGAAATGTTAATCTTTTAACCCACTGAGATATTACCTACTTTCTTAAGATTTAACTTCCTCAGTTACCAATAATTATACCATTCTCTACATTTCTACAGCATATTTTGTGTGTGTGCATTTCCAAGCTATTTTATTCTCCATTAAAAATATAGTTTTTAGTACAGTTCAGTCCAAGATAAAATCAAGGTTTAAAATACCTTTTTTAAATATCAAAATATCTACCACAGTGCTCTCTTTATATAAGTCATCCATTATCGGTCGAAACTAAATTAGATAATTGAAGTGAAAAATACAAGATCTGTAAGCCGGCTAGGTGGCTCTTAACATCTTTTTCAGCTATACTTTATTTCATAAAATTGTATGTGACAGAGGAAAGGTCAGCCAAGACATTAAAGTACTTAGCTATAGTTTTTCTGAATTTGATACTATGAGTTGAAAAGTATTTTATACATTAAGCTTACAGAGTACCAACATAACAGAAGAATGAAACTCAAACATTAAGAGGCCATCAAGGTCAGTTGAATGTAGACTAGAATCCTGCCTTTCTTTGTGTGGGTCTGTGGTATTTACTCTACATATATCAGTTTTCTCATTTGTCATATAGGAAGAGTTCACTTTACCTCGAAGGTTGTTATGAGAATAAAATAAAACATAGAACTTATCAGAGTGCCTGGAACATATTTATGTCTCAATTACACTATGGAGGATGTTATTATAAGAACAAAAAAGTTACACATGTCAAACCAAATAGAAATACTTTATATGTGGTTAATATGAAAATATATGTTGTAGCAGGATTCTCACACAGAGAGTCCTGACACCGAGGTTTTCTTTCCAGGAAGCAACTTTATTTGTGCCAGTACTGGCTCAGTTGGATTCGTACTGAAAAATTGAGCCCTGAACACCACATGGCTTAGTCTTTTATGCATCTTCAACTTCTTTGTCTCCCATATATGGGTAATGTATAGACATACAGTCTGATTGGGTGATCTCATGTTACAGAGTCATGATGGATGTCATGTACCAAGGTTGCCTTCCCTTATCTCGAGGTCTTTTCTCACCATATTCCTTAGGGAGGGGACTCTACCACAGTATCACATAGTTGGTAGAGCTTTTCTTTGTAGTTCTCTCTACATAGAGAGCCTTCCCTACTTAAATTATTGTTGTTAAATTCCTGTTGTTTTTGTGCATCCTGTTTTATCACAGTTACCACTCTCACATTGCCCTCCTCACCAGTCCCCAACTCTGACCTGCTTTTGTTTCATGCACCTGATTCACCTATACTACCTCTTACTTTATCTATATCTATATTGATATCGATATCAATATTGATATCAATATCGATATTTTTTTTACCTTAACAGAGAGAGAGAGAGAGGGAGAGAGAGAGTGTGCATAAGTGGGGGAGGGGCAGAGAAAGAGAAACTCCACACTGTGCACGGAGCCCTATGCAGGCCTCCATCTTATCAACCCGTGGGATCATGACCTGAGCCAAAATCAAGAGTCAGATGCTTAACCAACTCAACCATCCAGGTGCCCCTACTTCTTACATTTACTTTCATCTTACCTATTGACTTGATATAAATGAATTAGGGTAAGACGCTACCAAATTTTGTTGCTTTGATTTATAAAGCATCTCAACAGCTCCTCTTGAGGAACACTCAAAAAAAAAAAAAAAAAGAAAGAAAGAAAAGAAAAAAAACACACAAAACATTCTGGAAGTACCAATCTTCTGTACTCAATTAACTAGACAACCAATTTATCTAACAATTTAATTACACAGCACTCAAGTAGGTCCAACCAATTATATTTGTAATTTTTTTTTAAATTGTTGTAAATTACTTGTAATCTGTGTCCCCTATCTTGACCTGACAATATATGCATTAAAATAATTTGTAAATTAAAAACCATTATGCAACACAAAGTTTGTGGTTGATAACAATGGTAATTACTACAAGAATACATTGGTGAATTTGAAATGAATGTTTTAATTCAAATTGAATAGAATGCCAATCTTGCTCAAACCCATAAACCGTATATTCCCAGAATAGGTTATTGTATCTGCAAGTTGGCAAAGATTTCCAATTAAATGTTAGAGACTATAAAGAAATAATCCTTCACATACACTATGACATTTCCCGCAAAATATCACCCATATCCTTAGCTATCTTTTGTTATCTGATGATACAAAATGAGATTTAATTTAAGATTTGAGATCAGTATTTCAGAGTTTTAATTTAAGAAATTTTATCTTGCTCTACTTTTCAAAACCTTTGTACCTCTCACATTTGAAAGCTCTCAGTTACTTCTGGAAAAATCTTTGCAGAAGAAAGGCTGAGCATATTAAAAATACCTTAAGTCCTATTTCATTTCCTATCTGGAGACATAATGACAACTTATAATTGGATCCACAGCGAAGGTATTTTGAACACCTAGGAAAGGCTGCTCTATTCAAGACTCTATGGTGGATTAAATGTATTTGGGATATCACTGAGAAACATTTGTTTTCCCAAATACCTGTGGAGAACATATAAATGTATTACTACAAATTCTATATTTTGACTTATTTTCATGTTTGTTTTTATGCCATTTCAAGACTTATTTTAGCTCTTTGAAATACATATATGTTTCCTTTCACACTATCTCTATATTATAGTTCATTTTCAACTATGCAGGAATTTTGTGGACTATTGTGTTCAAATTTGCAATAACACAATTTATAAAAGATCATAATTGTCTATTAAGTATTGGCACCACTTCAAATGTGGTGAGTAACTTAAACACAAAAATGTTTTCATTAGTAAGTGTTTTCATCTATGAAGTGGCCTTAGACGTACTTGACATATATCCTTGATTTTTCTGGGCAATCTTGATTTTAAACATTCTGTCCAGTTACGAGACCACATGCTCTGTACATATCAACAAATATGATGAACACGCCTCAAGGCGTATGAGCTTTCAATCCACTGGCACCATTTTTATGTTTTGCTGTGTTCAATCTTTATAAACTCGTTTGGATCTGTGGAAGTAGACTTTACATTTCTTTTGTTTTTCTTCCATGTCTTTAGTTCCATCATCTCTATATCTCTAGCTCTTCTTCTAGTTCTTTACCTATGTATTCCGTGTCACCAGCTTTTTATGATTCTATTTTGCCTAATAGATCAAATCAATTTCTTTTTCACACAAGGTACGTTTTTGTTTCCTTTCCTTTTTTTGTAACTATATGATTTAAACTTCTTACACAGTAAAGCAGTGTTTATTTTATCTATTCAGAATAAGAGTGAAATTAATTGTAGCATTTTGTTAATACCATTTTCTAGATCTGTGATGATCTTATTATTACCATTACTCTTTGAATCCTCAAACAAATCACTATTATTTTTATTTTATTCCTATTCTTTTTGGTTCCAAACCTCAAACTCTTAATCATTACACTTTCCTGACACAATTGCTTGTTTGTTTGTTTGTTTTCAAATTTAATTACGTACTTCCTAACAGTGATCTTTGTCATCTAGGATTACTCTCTGCTCCATCAACATTCATTGCACTTTCATCTACACAAGTCTGTTCTCAGGTCTTTCTCTTAGCCTTGAATGCTTTTCACACATTTCTCACATATGAAAATTCTTGTCACTTTTCAAGACAAAGTTTAAATGCTATGTCTTCCATGAAGATTTCCCTAATAATCAAGATTAAAATAAATGTCCCACCTTTACAAACCAAAAAGATTCATGATATGTGAGACTTGGCACTCACTGATTTTAGTTTGTGGAAACTCACTAGGATTCTGTTTCCAGCCTAGAACCAAGAAGAAAGAAAGTACAGGATGAAAGGAAATGCTTGGTTGTGTCCAAGGGTAAATATTAGAATGTGTGGAATCTTTCAGAAAATACTACATTCAAATAAGTAGAGGTGATTTTAAAAGGTACTACATTGCTGGTACAGATGCTATTATGCCTCTAGCTCTGGTTGAGGTAATAATCAACCCATTCAAAATGATATTTTCTTATTTGCTTGTATAAAATGGAAACCCTATGCTAGAAGTAAAAATCTGTCACCAAAAGCTAAGGTGGTATGACCAACTTCTATGCCATGTTGTGAATGCAAATGTATTAAAGGAAATATATACCTAAAGAAAAGTTTGGGTTTTGACATAAAGATATAAGGGTTTTAGGTCAGGCTCTGGCCTTGAAAACATTTACTAGGTGAATAAAAAGATGTAAGGGAAATGAAGAATGGCAAGTTCCCTATCTCTGCTATAGAATATGGAATACTCCACCAAGGTTAAGGAATTAATATACATTAGCCAGCATTTATTTAGTGTTTATTGACTTCAATTATATTGTTTGTGTTCAAACTTAAATTGCCATTTGGTAGTGCAAAATAAGTTAATCTATTAATTTAATGTATTCTCACGTTGTGCATTTTGAATGACTGGAGAGGGAAAAAGTATAGGGTAAGTAATGTTAATTTTGAGAGAAGATGAGCAATGAGGAATCTTGGGGGAGAAGGTAGAAGCTTTATATATTTTCACAGAAGGTTGTTCTACGATTATACAATTAATGAGTTAGAGAGGCTTGGGATGGAAAGAAGGCTGAAGAAACAGTAACAAAGGGAGATAGTTGTAATGATTACATATAACAAGCTTATGATATTGCTTTAAATTGTCTGTAACAGATAATTTCGGCATTTAGAGGAGCTCATTAGTATATAATTAAATGCCAGGCTCTGTGCTAGGCAGTTTACATATGCTATCATGTTTCTTCCAAAAAGGAATTTTGGTTGATAAAGCATGTCAGAATGATATTATAAGTATTTTTAGTCATATAAAAATATATTAGCACTGAAAACACATAATGTGTTTTAAATTCATTTTGGTTGACTAGCCCTTGAATTACTATCTTGAACACAAATTAATGTTCTCAGCCTGTATGCTTTATAAACATGAATATGAACTATTGGAGTTTTTGTCAGTGCTCCAAAAGTCAAAAGACAATAAAAAATTTCCTGTACAACCAACTGCAAATGCTTTGCATTCATTATATCATCCTCTTCCTTATAACCTTTTTCATTATGGACTTTTTCTCGATGTTAATTTAAATAGGGAACCAGTTCAGTCAGAACAGCAGTTTTCTTAAAAAAGAAACAAACAAAAAAGGTGAGTCCCGGTCCCAATATACTAAAAACAAAAGCAACAAATAAGGGGGAATATACAGACAACTAGAGATTGGTTCCATTGAGTACTCAATGTCTTTCTAGCTGCAAACCCTGGAAGGACTTCCATAAAACTGGGTAAAGTTTCACAATCACTACACTAGAACATTAAAATAAAATGCATTAGATTAATTTAGGATGTGTATCTCATTTTCATTCTAAATATTTGTTTTGAGATTTAAATTTTATATACATAAGTAGGATTAACTAACAGTCGTATTTTCAGGTTAACAGATTATAAAGAGAATAAAAAATCCTGTTACTTGTATAGAAGTAATCTAATGGGAGCTGGGGTGGCTCAGTCAGTTAAGTGTCTGATTTTGGCTCAGGTCATGATCTTATGGTTCATAGGTTCGAGCCCCACATCAAGGTCTGCACTGACATGTCAGAGCCTGGAGCCTGCTTCAGCCCTCTCTCTCCCTGTCTCTTAAAAATGAATAAAGTTAAAAAAAAGAAGTAATCTAAGAATTATTTAAAAACTGGAAAATGAAAATAGATATCCTTCAAATGATTCATTAGCAACAAGATCTCATTTTAAGCAACAAAATTTTCTTACCCCATTTATATTATCTTATTAGAATAAGATTTGTACAATAAAAACCATAAACAGTGAGTTTAATACCTGCCATACCAGTCATTTGAAACGTTCTTCCCAAATTATTTTTTGTTGTAACTCTAAGAAAAATTGATAACACTTCTCTGAAGATATGCATCTGGACCATACTTTAAAAAAATGATTTTTTAAAATAGTTGTAGGGGAACCTGGGTAGCTCAGTCGGTTGAGCATTAAATTTTAACTCAGGTCATGATCTCAGGGCTCCTGAGTTTGAGCCCCTCATGGAGCTCACTGCTATCAGCACAGAGCCCGCTTCCTATCTTCCATCCACCTTTCTCTCTCTGCCCTTCCCCATTTGTGTTCTCTTTCTCAAAATAAATAAACCTTTAAAAAATAAAATTAAAAATACATAAAATAGTTGTAAAATATACGTAGCATAAAATTTACCTTCTTGACCTTTTTTAAATCTACAGTTCAGTGGTATTAAATTAAATACATTCGTATTTTTGTGTATCCATCACCACCATCCATCTCCATCATCCATCACCTTGTAAAACTGAAACTTTGTATGCATTAAACAATAACTTTCCATTGCCCCCTCTCCTCAGCCCCTAGGAAATACCATTTTGTTTTCTATCTCTATGAATTTCACTACTTTAGGGATCTCAAATAAGAATGATACAGTGTGTGTGTGTGTGTGTGTGTGTGTGTGTGTGTGTGTGTGTGACTGGCTTATTGCACCTCGCATAATGTCAACATTTATTCATGTTGTAGCATGTTTTAGAATTTCCTTCCATTTTAAGGCTAATTAATGTTCCATTGTATGTTTATGCCACATTTTGCTTTCCAGTCATCTGTCTATGGGCAGTTGGGTTAGTTCCACCTTTTAACTATTGTGACTAATGTTGCTGTAAACCTGAGTATACGTGTATTTCTTTCAGATCGTGCTTTTAATTCTTTTGTGTGCATACCCAAAAGTAGAATTGCTGTATCATGTTGTAATTCTAGTTTCAATTTTCTGAGAAGCCACCACCTTGTGGCATCACCATGGAGATGAGGTGATATTTATTGTAGTTTTGACTTTATTAGTGATGATAGATACCTTTTTATATGTTTTTTGGCCATTTGTATACCTTCCAAGGATGAATGCCTGTTCAACTCCCTTGCCCATTTTAATGTTGATATACGGGAGTTCTTTATTATGCTATATATTAACTACTTATTAGATACATGATAATTGTCTCCCATTTTATAAATTGTTTTTTCACTCTGATGATCGTGTCCTCTGACAGACAAAATCTTGCATTTTGGTGTAGTTCAGTTTAGCTATTTTTACATTTGTTGCCTATGTCAAAGAACTGATTGTTGTCATTATTGATTGTATTTTTTTTTTCAACGTTTATTTATTTTTTTTTTTTGGGACAGAGAGAGACAGAGCATGAACGGGGTAGGGGCAGAGAGAGAGGGAGACACAGAATCGGAAACAGGCTCCAGGCTCCGAGCCATCAGCCCAGAGCCCGACGCGGGGCTCGAACTCACGGACCGCGAGATCGTGACCTGGCTGAAGTCGGACGCTTAACCGACTGCGCCACCCAGGCGCCCCTTGATTGTATTTTTCTATGTTATTGCTTTCTTCTCTATTTTGTCCCCTTTCCTCTTTCTTGCTTTTGATTTGTTAATTATTTATTTACTTACTTATTTTGCTTACAAGTGTATATCTAATTTTCATTATTTTTTGAATTTCCAATGTAAGAATTTGAGATAATTTTCATCCTTATAACTACTTAACTATATCTAACAGTTGCTAATGCACAGCATTGTCAAGTTCTAAATACTTCCTTATTTCTGTTTTCATACATTCCTATGTTTTTGCTTTTTCAGATTTTTGCTCTTGAACAATCATAATTTTCTTGCTAGTTCAACACATTTTAAAATATTTTAATCTAGCATATTTAATTATATTCAAGTTAGAGACAATCTACCCTCCTACCACAAATGGAAACTTTGTTCATTATTTTTAATTTTCTTTTAGTTACTATTTCAAAGCACAGATGCAAGGAGAAGGAGGGAAGCTATTTCCAAATACTGAGATTTTTTTTTTTTCATCTTTAGGAGTGAGCTATGCTTAGCATTATTGATGAGTAAAATTTATACTATCTGAAAAACATTTTCTTTGAAATAACTCATATTTCTCCTCCCAGATTTTACTAATAGTATTATTCTCACTTTTAGGGACTATTTAAAGATGTTTTTATTTATTTTTTACTTTTTTAATGTAATTTATTGCCAAATTGGCAAACATACAGTGTGTACAATACATTCTTGGTTTTGGGGGTAGATTCCCGTGATTCATCACTTACATACAGCAGCCAGTGCTCATCCCAACAAGTGCCCTCCTCAATACCCATCACCCATTATCCCCTCTCCCCTGCGTCCCCCATCAACCCTCAGTTCGTTCTCTTCATTTAAGAGTCTCTTATGATTTGCTTCCCTCCCTCTCTGTTTGTAACTATTTTTCCCCCTTCCCTTCCCCTATGGTCTTCTGTTAAGTTTCTCAAGTTCCACATATGAGTGAAAACATATGATATCTGTCTTTCTCTGACTGACTTATTTCACTTAGCATAATATCCTCCAATTCCAGCCAAGTTGCTACTAATGGCATGATTTCATTCTTTCTCATTGCCAACTAGTTTTCCATTGTATATATAAACCACATCTTCTTTATCCATGCATCAGTTGATGGACATTTAGGCTCCTTCCATAATTTGGCTATTGTTGAAAGCACTGCTATAAACTTTGGGGTACATGTGCCCCTATGAATCAGCACTCCTATAAGATGCTTTTAATAGAAAGTTCAGTTCATCAAAGTGTGACTAAACAAATAAGAAACTAAAACTTTTAATACAAAATTAGGTTTTAATTATTAATTCTTATTCTTAACTATTACTCTTTGAGTTTAGCAACCTCAAAATGTCATTTAACCTAGCTTAATCGGGGATTGGTTTCCAAGTCTGTAAAATGAAAAAATGTGCTATATAAAACACAGAGTGATCTGTACTCAGTAGACACTTTAGGATTCAAAGAATCCATGCTCCTCAATACCATACAATTTCTATGAAAATGATTTATGGTTTAGGAAATTAGTACTGTCAACTGTAATTTTTACTCTTAAGCAAGCTTATAAAATTTGAACAATCATAAATATAAAGGTAATATATTATTTTATAATATTATCTGCTACTTAAATAGCCTAAATTTTTTAATAAGTTGTATGCATAGGAATTACCCCATCTGCCTTTGAAATGCAACATTTAGAAAAACCATTTATCCTGACCTGGTTCCTTTGTCTCATTCTTGTGTCTACCTATAACCGTAACTGTCGTACTATGAATGTTGATTATCTGTGCCAAAATAAGTGAGCTCTAGCACAAAAAATAAAAACAATTCACCAATTTGCTGTGCTGCAAACTTGTTCCATTAGACCAAGGTCATGACCATTTTTTCTAAAATAATATACCTTTCTCCATCCTCAACTTTGCCTTTTTGTTTTTAATGTTTATTTATTTATTTTGAGAGAGACAGAGAGAGAGAGCATGCACACAAGTGGGGCAGGGGCAGAGAGAAAAGGAGAGAATCCCAATCCATGCTGTTGCATAGCCCAATGTGGGGCTTGATTTCAGGAATAGTGAGATCATAACCTGATCAAGATCTGAACTGAAGTTAAGAGTCGGTCACTTAACTGACCAAGCCTCCCAGTTGCCCCCTTCCCATCTGTGGCTTTAATCCAAAAAGAATTTTATTACCTTTAAGAGATAATATTGTTTTTCACTATGTTAATATTACTAATAAGTGCCAAAATTGTATCTTTTTGTTTTTTATCAAATTCCTTATTTTCTTTTCATTCTTGTCATTCTGATTGTTGACTGGACTTTTCTCAGAACCAGAGTGTTCCAGTGGCCTCCAGAATGGCTTATGTAAATTCAGATACTCCCTTCCAGCCCCAACACCTCAGCCTTCTTTTCACTTCCCAATGATTATGTCAGCCTCCTGCTCAGATGCCATCAATAGCATTTGTGGCTCACAAAATATTTCTACTGGGTAATGTTGGCTTATAAACTGTTTCAGATAGGACAAGTGCTTCAACTTGACTTTGTCTTATTTCCATCATTTATAAAGTAGTGAAAATAATTATACATGCCTTACAGGGTGATTGTGATTCTTCAGAGAGGAAATAGATAAACAAGTTATGGTTGATTGTAGTTATTTTTGCTTTCACATATTATCAGCAGATTATTGCCAAAAAAAAAAACAAGCAAAGAAAAAGAAACAAGCAAATGAGCAACATTTTATCACTAAAGTATATACATATGATACAATGGCATAGGTATAGATATAGAAGAATTAATGTAGGTTAATGTAAAATAATGTGAATCACATACTAGCTGTTTAGAGATATGCTTAATCTTGAGAAGTTTAAGTGTGAACATTTTCCTCTACATAATTACATACATTTCAAGTGGGAAATCAGAAATCTAGAAAAAAGACACTTGAATTTTGAAAGCCCATGCACTTAATTTTGCAGTGTAAAAAATTAAAAATCTAAGTGATAAGTAATGTATTCAAGGGCATAAAACAATTTAGTGCAGAAACATATGAGTATATAATTCTTCTTTGCAAGTTTTTATTTTTAGAACTTTATTTAATAAATATTTTTTAAGTTTATTTAGAAGTTTATTTAATACAGACTGTTACTTCTCCATAAGATGACTGCTTGTAACTTTTGTTATGAATGGTTACTTGAGTTACTAACTTGTGGAGAAAAATAAATTACCCGTGATTTTCTTTTGATTGATAATTTTTTATAGAGTCAGTCCCTTTTAAAATACCTAAGGGAAAAGAGAAGATACTTATTGTGTCTACATCTGTAATTAGGAGAAATGAGTCATCTTCCATTGACGGGGCAAATTACCGGCAATTTTCCAATTTGCCAGATTTTCATGTATATCACATGAATAATTGAATAATGAGAATGAGCCAAATCCAGGGTAGTTAATTTTAGTTGCGTGGATTCAGTGCCATCTGGACTTCTGGCTTTACTAACTTTTAATTGACCGAGTTCTTTCAGAACAGTCCTGATACCTAATTTATAAAATAGTTATTCAAGCTCAAACCAGAATGAGTAAAGACCACTTGCTAGAATACTTGCTTAATTGCCATCTTAGTCTAACCCAAATAAATGAAATAAATGGCTGACTTTGGGTCGTAAAAGCTCATTTCGTTTCAGTGTCATCAGTATAGCAATTCCATAACATTGTAGCCTGATTTCATGACACTTACCTTATATTTTCTTATCTCTCCCTTCTCAACATTTATTGACTATTTTATCTGTGTTACTCAGTTGTAGCCTTCTAATTAGAATGTATCAGCTTTATAAAAAGCATGGTCACCTTCAACTTAACAGCTACCATAATCCCATCTGAAATATTTCTTTCCTTTAAATATTGTAGTTAAATTATCATCAGAATGATCATTATACCACTTAACTTATGTTTACAGAGACACCAAAATGTTAATGTTTCTACAAGATTTATTTTTAATTATTCTTTGGAGATCTCCTTGCCATGATCTTCCTATTAAATTTAACAAAAATATGATTTCCATTTGCTGCTAATGTCAAACTTGGAAAATTAAAATGTTATTTAATTAATAGTTATCATTATGGCCTCCACAAAAAAATAAGGCCTCAGAATTTTCCCACACCATTTTGATTTTAAGTGTTTTTAATTTATTAATTTTAAAAGTTAAAATTTAAATTTGTAGGTATTTCAAGTTGATTCAGTAAAGAACACTGTTCTAAGTCTATACATTCAAATATATTTTATGGTCATCATTAATTTTGTGTTTTATTAAGCACAATAATATTCAGCAGATAGGAGCTAAATATCCTCTGCATTCTGAGAAAATATTTGTGTTATATTTGAAGACACACAACATATAACTGTTAAAAAATATTCTTATTTGGAGGAACACTATGGCCCTGTGATTCTTGCTTATTTTTCATATTTATGGCCTGAGCAACCAACAGGAGCAAGTCTAATCTACGAGACACATGAAGAATAGTTAAAATGTGAGGAGTAAGTAACTAAGCCATGTCATAATATATACAAAATTTTGATGTTGCTGTTGTAATTAGTTTCAGTTTGTGTTTTTGTTACAGACTTCATTTTTTAAACTTACAACGTGATATTTGTTTCTTTTATAAAGCAAGTTTGACAATCTCTGCCACAACTTTTCATCATAAAAAAAAAACCACTTCTGCTTATACACGTATATCACCAAAAACACTTTCAATACAGAAATATATTTACAGGAAAATGTATAGATTTACAAATCATTTCTCTAAGTGTAATGGAGAAAGATGGAGTTCAATATCAATATATCTATACCTATATTATATGTAATTAAATACAGATTTTATTGGAAAGTGCTTGATTTTGTGCTCCATTTTTAATCTGGACAAATAGCATTTTCTATAGTCACATGGCCTTTCAGTAGACACTTACAAAAATCCTGCCCTTAAATGAACACAGAAATCTCCTTCAAGATTACTCTAATTATACTTTCACTAAATTAAATTTCCTATGTAATTACAAAAGGATGGTTTCTCCACCTGACTTTATTTCTTCACCAACCTCTTTTATACTTTCCAAAAGCTCTAAAAGAATTTTCAATGTCATATATAATTTTCTCTTTATTTTTTCTACATATCTTCAGAAAGATATATGAAACTGGTAGAAAGGATTTTTGACTCAACATTTTTCAAGTCACCTGTATTAACTTTAGTAACTCCTTCTAATAATTTAGTGGGATTACTAACCTCTTAGCAGTGTTTTGCGCTTCAAAATGCAATTACATATTTACTATCCATTATTAAGTAAATGAAAGTAATTTTAAAATATTAGCATGGTTAGAGCAACTTGTACTTCCAAGGAAATAAATTAAATGTAGCTTTCTTGATTTTTCCTACTAAGTACAACTAAAAACCTGGTTATTACATATAAAACAAACCTAAGAAGACTTTGAAAGTTGTAGAGAAGAGGGTGGTCTAGGGATGTTGAAACCCAAGCAGAGACAAAGAAGCAAAGGCAATACAATAAAGCAAAAAATAGTCTTTCCAACAGATGGTGCTGGAATAACTAGACATGCACATGCAAAAAGGTGAATGTATGGGTCGCCTGGGTGACTCAGTGGTTAAGCATCCACTTCAGCTCAGGTCATGATTTCCCAGTTTCGTGAGTTTGAGCCCCACATTGGGCTCTGCACTGGCATCTCAGAGTTTGCTTGGGATTTTCTCTCTTTCCCTCTCTCTCTGCCCCTCCCCCACACATGCTGTCTGTCCCTCTCAAAATAAATAAATCAATAAACTCAAAAAAAAAAAGGATATATGGCCATAAAAAGAAAGCATAATACATGTCTGTGTTGAGCCTATTGTATAATGGAAGAGGCAGATACTAATCAAGCAACCACACAAATTATTAAGTACTAGGAAGGAAAAGAACACTCAGTTATGAGTATATGTAACAATTATTTGGGGACTGGTTTGGTGTGGTAAGACTACAGTTTCTCCATGTGATATTGGTGTCTTTGAAGTTTGTGTATAGTGGGTGATATTTAATACCTTTATTTTACATAAATTCCAAGCATAGAAGACAGGAAGAGCAAGTGCCTGTTAAATACTAAATTTCACATTGTAATCCATAAATTCTGAGGGTAATGTCTAGAGAAAGGTGACATTACCAGTTTATGTTTCACAAGCTTTTTGTGTGTAAAATGATATTTTGACAACTCAAGCCTGAATCAGGCTGAAAGGTTATAATTTGAGGAATAATCATTTATACTTTGTAAATTTAAGAGTATACACTTTTTTTTTCCTGAAAGTTTTTCATAAAAGATCATATCTGGTCTATCTTCCACATTTTGATGCAAAAGACATAAAATTAATAGCAGGTTTATTTCCCTTAATTATGTGGGAAAAACATAATATTATAAGAAGAGTTTTTTAAAGTACATTTTAAAACTTATTTAAAGAAAAATAAATATTCTATTAAATTGAGTTACTATTTAAAACTAATTTTTATATGGAAAGATTTCATTCAAAATTAACTTTGTATTCACTCTCTCTAAAAATTGTAATTACTCTAAAAGAGAATAACACTTCATCTTATGTTTTAAACTTAAGTTACTCAAAATGAAGCAACATATGAATTTATAGTTTATTTCAAGTTCAAATATTTAATTGGTTAGTTACTTGTCATAAATCATGATTTATGAGTGTTTGCTCCAATATTTAAGGTAGGAAAAGGATGACCATCAAGAAATTTTAATGAAGTTATTACTTAAATGGTCAAAGACATTATCACCAAGCAGATTAATTTTCATTAGCAAATAGCTATTCTTTTGGCAATAACCTTCTTCCTGAGCATTTAACTTATTAGTCTGTTCCCGGACAAAGAAGAACAATTTGTAGATACTTGGAGTATGGTTTTATTTATAAATTATTTTGTTAATTTTACTCTTTAATTCTACTAAGGCTTATTACCTTGATCAATGTTTATATATATTTAAAGAATTAACATCTTGGAACAAAAAATCACGACTCCACAAGCATACATGTCCAAAATTTGCTAAGAGATAAACAGTGTCCCCTGCACCATTTTAAAGAGAGGGGGAGGCAAATCATAAGAGACTCATAAATACAGAGAACAAACTGAGGGCTGCTGGAGGTGTGTTGAACAGGGGGATGGGCTAAATGGGTGTTCATGTTGGCGTGAGCATTGGGTATTATATGTAAGTGATGAATGACTACATTCTACTCCTGAAATCATTATTACACTACATGTTCACTAACTTGGTTTTAGATAAAATTAAAAAAAAAATTAAAAAGTGTTACACATTTTCTTCTTTAAATCTCTACAGAGTTAATACTATTAGACATACGTTCCTAAATGAAATGACATCAGTGAGGTTTTAAGAACTTGCCAAAATTCACAGGGCTTTGAATTCTATGAACTGAATTGATGCTGGTGGGACTTGAAACTTTAGCTTTCTGACTTCTATTTTTTTTTTGAAAACTAATATTGCCTCCCTAAAGTACTCAAATTATTGTGTGAAATGCAGATATTTTTACTAATTAACCAACATAAATACCCTTTGAATTATAAATATAAAAAAAGGAACATTCATATTTGTTTATTTTTTTCAGAGAGATTCAGAGTATTTTATTCTAGCTCAATTGTATCTCTCTCTTGGCTTATCTACACTGTTTAATAATTACCAAATCAGTATATTATATCAATGTGATTGATGGAAAATTTTGTTAAGTTGTAACAGAAGTTAAATTGTAGTTCCAAAATTTAGAAAGAAAAGCTTTTGCCTGTTACTTAATTCCTTCTCTTCAACTTAGAGATCATTCATTGACAGCATATGTGTATATATTTTACATCAATACTTTGGCTAACATCTCTTCAAAGGAGTGGCTTAATTAGATGTAAATAACAAATTTCTCTATTATGTATATATCTGTGTAGGCACAAACATGTAGTACCCTTATATTTCTATTAAATAAGTTTCCTTTTGGAATAATGAAATTGACTACAGTAATTGAATTATGTGGTGTCTCTTAAAATTTGGATAGAACCTTATCTATTAAATTACAGAAAGTAACTTAAAGCTAGGTAAGGTAAAATTAATTTTAAGTCATTTCATAGCTCTGAAAATTTAACATTTTTTTAATAATTAGAAATATACATTACTAGCCACAAATCATTCTTTAAAAGATTCTCAGTAACCTCCACCTCCACTTTATGTAATTCAATGATATAAAGAGGCTACAGCTACAATTCTTGTTGCTTTCTGGACTGGGGATGATATTTTGTTGCAATCATGGTAATTTGTCTTCTTTAATCTACTATGTGTTGGCAGTTCTTGCAAAATACTACAGTCCTTAATGGTGCTTCTCAAAAATTCTGCATGCACACATTTTACATAAGTCCTATTTTTCATAGGGTTTTTTATTTCAGTATTTTATTTGCCTAGATTCATTGTACCAAATTCCTAGCCTCACCCAAAAGTATCTCTCAAGCTTTAAAAACTCCACTACCCTGCATATGCTCTGTCTCTCTCTGTCAAAAACAAATAAATATTTAAAAAAAAACTCCACTACTGTTAATTTTTTTTTTAAGTTTTATATCAAGGGGCAGGAGGGCAAAAGAAAGTGGAATCACTCTCCTGCCAACTGTTTAGCATTCAGCTGCTTTAAAAACACTAGCTTCAGAGCTAGTCATCCGGGCTGTTAGAACATTTCCCTTTTACTGGCCAAATGGAAAACAACGTCATCTGTGGGATGTGAAAGCTTTAAGGAAAGAACATCCAAATAACCTTTTCTATATGTAACAGTTACACATAATAAAAGTATGAGGAACTAGTATTGATTGTTAGTGGCATTTTTAAAGACCAGTATGATTTTACAGATGTAATAAGGTTATTGCTACTGAAGATCAGCAAGTCAATTTACGATTCTTATGGTGAATTTGTTTGGTGGATATTAGTGTTTGGGAAATATATTTTGTTTTACTATTCTGTTGTGTATGCAAATTTAATTAAGATTGATGGAATTAAACTTATAAGCCAACAAATGTAGTACTGTGACAAGTGATATAATGATAGACTTTTAAGGCATAAACAACTTTCTTTAGTGTACATTAGCAGTTAAGGATTTTTTCAGCAACTGCATCATCTGATTTGGTCAATTGTTTTAATGCTGCTCTTCCTTTGGTACTGAACAGTGACAGAGTCTATATTTTTCAGGAACTGGATATACATGTGTAATTTGAAAGAAATTACGGTAGTTAATATATTTTAAATACACTGAGTACTTTAATGTATTCACATAGAATTTAAATACTAATAAGAAAGGTCAATGGCAATATGGCAATGATGTAATCATTATTTAAATGGAATGCGTTGATGTCATTCTTGTTTTCCAACCTTTTCACAGGAGATGGGCACAGATAAAATTATAATAAATGTAGAAAAGTAAACATTACATAGACATACATAATAATAGATGCCTGCAAGTCAGACTTTTTAGCAGGCACACATACAACTCTAATCAACTAATAGAGGCTTCTTAGAGCCAACAAAAGCATTTTCAAAGTAATGTTCTGGCTGAACTGTTTATAGCCCATTTGTGTGTTCCACAAAATAGTGCTGCTTCTAAAAGGCTGAGTTACATTAAACTCTAATGATTGTGCCTCTTTTATTTAAAGGCTTCCAAAGGTTATGATGAGAAGATATTTATGTACTGTGAAGGCTTCAGGTAGAATGGAGCATTCACTTAGATGCCACAATGTTCTTATTTAATACAAACATAATGAATCTGCATAGAATCCTTGGATCCTTTAGGTAAAATGTTCTCATTATGAAAATCATACCCGACAGCACGTTATCAATTCAGCATTCCATTGCTTTGTTTTTCCAAAATTTAATGAATGCACAGTCTAGTTGCAACTGAGGTGAATTGTGTCTTCAGGACGAAAAAAACTGCACCCATAAGTTTCCAATTTATATACAACCATTACTTCCTTATTGCCTTCTCAAGTTACCCCAAAGTCAAAACACTCTGCATTACTTATTATGTACTAGATTATGTTACTAGAAAGCAAGAAAACGAACCAACTAATAACCCCATAATCTTGATAGCTTTTCATGACAAAATTTCTTTTTAGTTCATGCACTTGTTCATCCCAACAAGCTGCAAGGCTGGGGTTGGGGGATGGGGATTTGAATCATCATTGTTCATTAGGGCCCCTGGCTGATGGGCCAGCATAACCATACAGGGCACACTTTGTCAGTGAAAGCAAGTCACATGGCCACACTGATTTTAAAGGACACCAGTAACTGCAATCCTATCCTGTGCCCAGGATGAAGAGACACTGAGTATTTGTATTCATATCTAGTGTTCACTACTCACAGTGTGGTACTTCACTGTCCAGAGAGGACTTCCTTTACTTAAAGTGCTGTTATCAGCACTTCTCAGGATTATTTCAGTACTTTCCATCTGAGTTTTCACAAAAAATTTGTAGAGATTGTAAAAGTGATCGTGTGTCATTACAATACAAACCTATAATGTGGAGAGTGGAAATGAGAGATCTCATAGCCCAAATCGATATTTGTGTTTTTTACACTCACACACACGATTACACTTTCGGATATACATAATGAAAGTATAATGTGTTACTTCATCTGTATATAAAATATAAAAGAAAAAGTAGAAAAAAGTTTTAGATGGAGCTCTTGAGATAAGAAGTTGCTGTAATTACTAACACTAATGTTTTTTAATTAATTAATTTAATTAGTTAGTGGGTTGTTTAATTTGTGTTAGTATTAGTCTTCATTGGGTGATACCTTCAAAGAGTCTGTCCTTTACTTTTGGTTGTTGTGTGACAGAATAATCAGAAGGGATGGCAAAGTGTTTTGTCCATCTGAAATGTTAGAATATTCGTGTCCATTTTATCTTGCTTAATAATATAATCTTTGAGCCTTTAAGGTAACAGTTTTTCATCTATAAGCCTAGCAAGATTTCTGGTAATAATAACAATAGTGAACAATTAATACTTTTTTTTATTTGGTGCTAGAAATTGATTTCAGGAAATGACATGTTTGTTTTAGATCTTTCATGTTTTATTTATTTATTTATTTATTTATTTATTTGCTTTTTTTATTTGGGGTTTTTGGGTCAAATTTAATAGGAAGAAACAGGAGAAAGTAGTAAATCAAGTCAGAATAGATCATGGGATTTGATTTGAATACTCATTAGCTGCTAAAGATAAGAAAGACTAGAATTGTGCTCTTCAAATATATATTTACGCATAGTCATCTAGCCTGAAATACTCAATGATTTAAAAAGAGTGTATATGGTATGTAAAATACCACAATTGAATCAATCTTCTTGGTTATTTAAAGTCCAATTAATTCACTTAGCAGCTCACATATTAGTCTATGAATGCATGCATATGAGTTTATAAATTTATCACTTTAAACCATTGCAAAAGATATGCCAAAACTCTAGGTTCATGTCACTCTCTTGACAAGATCATAACGTTTTTTCAGCAAATAAAAAAAAAATGTTCAAGGGTAAGTCTATAAAGTTTGGAACTGAACAACTATTATTTATATCTTGGTTTAATAAATTACTTCTTAGAAGTATTATATGATTATATAGTTTGAGATATATCACAAAATATTAAAATGTAAGTATTTTATTTTTAATTCTTTTAAATTTATTTATATATTTAGAGAGAGAGAGAGAGAGAGGTAATGAGTGGGGAGGGCAGAGAGACAGAGGAAGAGAGAAAATCTCAAGCAGGGTCCCCACTATCAGTGCAGAGCCCAATGGGGACTTGATTTCAGGAATCCTGAGATCATGACCTGAGCTGAAATCAAGAGTCAGATGTTTAACCGATTGAGCCACCAGTTGCCCCAGAACTTAAATATTTTATTTTAAATGCTCTTCTTCACCATTTTGAATATACACTTGTATTATATATGTATCACATATAATATTATATATGTATCACATATAATATTATATATGTATCATATACATATTATATATGTATCACATATAATATTATATGTATCACATATAATATTATATGTATCACATATAATATTATATGTATCACATATAATATTATATGTATCACATATAATATTATATATGTATCATATATAATATTATATATGTATCATATATATGTATATATAATATTATATGTGTATCATATATATGTATCATATATAATATTATATGTGTATCATATATAATATTATATGTGTATCATATATAATATTATATGTGTATCATATATAATATTATATGTGTATCATATATAATATTATATGTGTATCATATATAATGTATACACAGGTACAATTTAGGTAACTTTTTATAAAAAGAAAAGACATAAAAATTGTTAATATCAACCCAGGTTTTGGGAAAAAAAAGACATTCTTACTCTCTTCTGAGGAAACATGAACTAATAAATCCAGCATAGTGTCACCAAAAATCCTGTATTTACTGAAAACAGAACACTGAGAAAATTTTGGAGACAATATACTAAATTATCTAATAGTTTTCTTCAATGTAGCGGCATTAGTGTTGTTTGTTAATGCAAACTCTGGATCCCACTTCAGTCCTAATGGATCAGAAAATTCTGGGGTAGAGTTTCTATGTGACTCTACTAGGTGCTGAAATTTGAGAACCACTGGTAGAACAAAACTGTTTAGATCAGCTGATTTATAGAGGAGACAGCAAGAGTTTCTGAAGGAGAGAAACACTAAATTGACTTATTCTAAGGCCGAGTCTTCCCTAGATTCCTTAGTGAATCTTATCTTCTAATTAATCTCCAAAAGACTGGGTGGATTGTTGGGCTGACAAATGTGTGTCACACAAGCAAAATATTCATAGTTAGAGACTGTCAGAGAGATGCCTCTTTGTTCTGCAAGTATTTACTCTTCTTTATTCTGTGTAAATCTCTTCCCCGCTTCCCCGCCTCTAGCAACCTTTTTTTTTTTCTCCCCTCAGAGACTGCCTAAATATTAAATATCACCTCTCCAAAAGTTGCCATCCTGGTCACTTAAAATAAAATAGGGCCTCACTGTCCACAGCCAGATGGCTCATCACAGCAGGCTGTCTCTGGTAGCTCTCAGCACTTACAGTCCTCTGACATGTGTTTAAAATTTAATTTAATGTCTTTTATTTATTTATTTATTTATTTATTTATTTAACATTTATTTATTTTGAGAGCTAGAGAAGGAGCAGCAGGGGTGGGGAGAGAGAGGGAGACAGAGAGAATCCCAGGCAGTCTCCACACTGTCAGTGAGGAACCCAATGTAAGGCTTGAACTCACAAATTATGAGATGATGACCTGAGCCTAAATCAAGGGTTGGACCCTTAACCAACTGAGCTACCCAGGTGACCCAGTTTTATTTATTTTTCAAACTTTCTCTAGAATGTGAATTCCATTTGGACATGGACAGTATTGGTCTGCTTTACTGATGTATCCTTATCATGCACTGTTTGTTGGTGCACTACAGGCATTTTGTGGGGAAAAATATAAATAAATATAGGACATCTTTATACAATATTACTTAATATTTTATTTGCCAAATAGTAATTGAGTTAAACAACACGCCTAGTAGTATTAAGCCTGGTTGAAGGAATTCTTTCCTGTGGAAGGCATTTGAGATTTTTATCAGACCAACTCAGAATAATTCTGTACAGTTATCAGGAGATGCAGTTCACCATAGTTCTTTTCTGAAGTGTTATTAGTTTGATTTTAACTCAATATAAATGTATAAATCTTTGTTTAAATGTATAAATCATTTATAACCATATTTTCCATTTCCCTAATTTGGCCGAATCCACCTGAATGTCATTTGCATCTAGAGAAATTGCTAATCAAGTTGAATTTAGGTTTCAAAATAGGTTGTAAACAATAATTATTGTAAAAATATTTCTCTTTTGGTTTTGCTTTTAAAATTCTTCCACAGCGCCATAATATTCTCGAAGTGTTTTACAGGGTCCCATGCTAAAGTGAATAAAGAAAGGAATCATTAGAGTTTTGAAAATAAATTCATTCTCTTTTTTCAATTTCCCTCAAAAATAATAAAATATTACCTTAGTGTTTTTTAATGGCTCTACATTCATATTCTATGCGTAATGAAATCATTTTTATGAGTACGTCTTTCCTTGGGAAAAAACGAATCAGGGAAAGCTGTTTCTTTTACGTGACTTATTTTGCCTTTATGTGATTTGGTTTTCAGAATATTCACTCGAGTTACATAAATTATAAATGTTGCTTCTCCTACTCATAGCACATGACATATTATTACAGGCGAGACTCATTGTAATGGGGTGACCCCAGCTAAACTACCAAGTGAACTTTTCAAATGAAAACATTCAGGTAGATTGTGTATTTATGAATAAAAATAAATTTGCTTTTCAGGGAGTTTGGCCGCTGGAAAGTAAATAACCTTGCAGTCGAGAGGAGAAATTTCCTTGGCTCTCCTCTGCCTCTTGCTCCTGAATTCTTCCGCAACATAAGACTTTTGGGACGCCGACCTACCCTGCAGCAAATCACAGAAAACCTTATCAAGAAATATGGGACACATTTCTTGCTGTCTGCTACTCTGGGAGGTACGACTCTTTGAAATATTTGCGCCTATGTATGCTTGTGTATAAAACTGTATAAACCAAGTAAATATGTGCTGATTAATTCAGATAGCTGCAGTTTGAATAATTCTAGAATTCATTCACTAATTTGTTCAATATGTTTACTGAGTTATTACTAAATGCTTTTTATGGTGTTCCCAATGGTGAGGCAGATGGTTATTACCTAGTTCTTACCTGAAGGCAGCCTACAATATAATAACATGCATTAAATATAGTCTTAGTTATTACACTTTAAAATGCAAGGTGATGTGACAAATTTTATTTAAAAAATGAATAACAAACAGCCCAGTCACAAGTGGAAGTCATCACTTCAGGTTGCAGAGAGCAGGAAAATTTCCCTGGAGTAAACCTTAAAGATCTAAAATTATATTTGTAGCACTATTTTAGTATTTTTGATTATGGTGGATATATGATATGAAAAGACTGATCAATAAATGTCAATTATGATGTACAATGTAAAAGTAGGGATTAATAAAGTCACTTCTTCAATTTATAAATGTTTAAAAATTAAGAAAACGGTGGTTTTAACATCATTAAATATGTTTATTTATCATAGTGATATATAATTCAGCATTTTGAATACACTGAAATGATATTTGGGGAGGTAACATGTAATAGGGAAAATACAATTTTCCTAAAACTTAAAAGTATCCCAGAATTCCATGTATTTCATTTCTTTCAGGACTTTAAATAATGTCCAGCCATTTTATTTAGAAATAGATGTTACCTTTTCCTATAATGAAGAGCACTGAATATTATTGGGTAGGAAAGCCATGGAAACAGTGAATTCCTGCTTCCTTGTCAGTTCCCCAGTAAGTTTACTAAATACGGGCAAACTGATTCACACCAATGGGGATGTGGTGTGAAAGGCCACTTAAGTTCTTCAGTTTAACTATCTTAGAAAATGAGTTATTTCTTTCCTTTACCTGCCAGTCCAGTCTGTCAGTAAGTCGTGCCAGTATTTCCCCCCCAAATATATCCCATGTCAAACTTTTCTGACTTTTACTTGAACATCCCTAGACCAAGTCATCATGTTTCTCCCAGAATACTCCTAAGGTCATGCTCCACACAGATCCTTATAAAACTTGAATCAGGTCAAATAATTCCCTGTGTCAATTAAAACCTATAACTAGCCACTTAAAATCCAAATGTCTTGCTATGGCTTATAATGCACTACATGAGTGATCTGGCACTGACTTTCATCACAGACCTCAACTTTGCTCTTTCCTCATCATGCTGTATTTTTCAGTGAGAATGACCTTCAAGTGTTTCTGGTCAATATTTCTGCTTAAATGTTACTTTCCTGAGAGGGCTTTCCTGTCCATACCTCCAGGAACAGTGCCCAGTTGTCCACCAATAATTTCTACTATTTTATGATCTTACTTTGTATTCTTAATTGTATTTATTTTATTTTTTCATGTTTTAGTATTTATTTTGAGAGAGAGCACAAGTGTAAGAGGGACAGAGAGAGAGAGAGGGAAAGAGAATCCCAAACAAACCATGAGATCATGACCTGAGCCAAAATCAAGACTTGGACCCTTAACCTACTGAGCCACTCGGGCGCCTTTTTTATAGTATTTATTTTTATGTGAGATATTTTATTCATTAGTTTCCTTATTTATTATCTGTAATTTCTGCATATTTCCTTGAAAAAAAGGGACTTGCTTATATTTGTCATCAATTTACTCTCATAGTTAGAAGCACACAATATATCCTCATGAAATATTTTGGTTTTTTTGTTTGTTTGTTTTATTTGGATCCTGATTTTTATTTTTATTTTCTTAAATAATCTCTACCCCCAACATGGAGCTCGAACTCACGACCCCTGAGATCAACAGTCATGTGCTCTACTGACTGAGACAGCCAGGTGTCCCTGGATCCTAATTTTTTAAAATATTTTTTAATTATTTATTTTTATTTTTTAATTTACATCCAAGTTAGTTAGTATATAGTACAATAATGATTTCAGAAGTAGAATCCAGTGATTCATCTGCTACATATAACACCCAGTGCTCATCCTTACAAGTGTCTTCCTCAGTGGCCCTTGCCCGTTTAGCGATCCCCCAACCCACAACCCCTCCAACAACCCTCAGTTTGTTCTATTTATGAGTCTTTTTTGTTGTTGTTGTTTTGTCTCCCTCCTTGTTTTTATATTATGTTTGCTTCCCTTTCCCTGTGTTCATCTGTTTTGTATTTTAAATTCTACATATGAGTGAAATCAATGTGACATTTGTCTTTCTCTGAGAAATCTTGCTTAGTGTAATACCCTCTAGTTCCATCCACATTGTTGCAAAAGGCAAGATTTCATTCTTTTTGATTACCGAGGAATACTCCATTGTATGTATATACCACATCTTCTTTATCCATTCATCTGTTGATGGACACTTGGGCTCTTTCCATACTTTGGTTTTTGCTGGTAGTGCTGCTATAAACATTGGGGTGCATTCATCCCTTTGAAATAGCATCCCTGTAACCTTTGGATAAATACCTAGTAGTGCAATTGCTGGGTCATTGGGTAGTTCTACCTTTAATTTTTTGAGGAGCCTCTGTACTGTCTTCCAGAGTGGCTGCACCAGCTTGCATTCCCACCAGCAGTGCAAAAGAGTCCCCCTTTCTCTGCATCATCACCAGCATATGTTGTTGCCTGGGTTGTTAAAGTTAGCCATTCTGACTGGTGTGAGGTGGTATCTCATTGTAATTTTTATTTGTACTTCCCTGATAGTGATGTTCAGCATTTTTTTCATGTGTCTGTTAGCCATTTGTATGTTTCTTTTGAAAAGTGTCTATTCATATCTTTTGCCCATTTCTTCATTGGATTATTTGTTTTTTGGGTGTTGAGTTTGGTAAGTTCTTTATAGATTTTGGATACTGACCCTTTATTTGATATGTCATTTGCAAATATCTTCTCCCATTCTGTTGGTTGCCTTTTAGTTTTGCTGATTGTTTCCATCACTGTGCAGAAGCTTTTTATCTTGATGAGGTCCCAATAATAGTCCATTATTGCTTTTTATTCCCTTGCTTCCGGAGACGTGTTGAGTAAGAAATTGCCTTGGCCGAGGTCAAGAGGGTTTTGCCTGCTTTCTCCTTGAGGATTTTGATGGCTTCCTATCTTACATTTAGGTCTTTCATCCACTTTGAGTTTATTTTTGTGTACGGTATAAGAAAATGGTCCAGGTTCATTCTTCTGCATGTCACTGTCCAGTTTTCTCAACATCGTTTGCTGAAGAAACTGTTTATTCCATTGGGTATTCTTTCCTGCTTTGTTAAAGATTAGTTGGCCATATATTTGTGGGTTCATTTCTGGGTTCTCTATTCTATTCCATCGATCTAAGTGTTTTTGTGCCAGTACCACACTGTCTTGATGACTACAGCTATGTAATACAGGCTAAAGTCTGAGACTGTGATACCTCCAGCTTTGTTTTTCTTTTCCAGGACTGCTTTGGCTATTCAGGGTCTTTTCTGGTTCCATACAAGTTTTAGGATTGTTTGTTCTAGCTCTGTGAAGAATGCTGGTGTTATTTTGATAAGGATTGCATAAATTTGTAGATCACTTTGTATAGTATTGATGTTTTAGCAATATTTGTTCTTCCAATCCATGAGCGTGGAATATTTTTTCATTTCTTTGTGTCTTCTTCAGTTTCTTTCATAAGCTTTCTATAGTTTTCAGTGTATAAAAATTTCACCTCTTTGGTTAGGTTTATTCCTAGGTATTTTATGGTTTTGGTGCAATTGTAAGTGGGATCCATTCCTTGATTTCTCTTTCTGTTGCTTCATTCTTGGTGCATAGAAATGCAACTGATTTCTGTGCATTGATTTTGTATCCTATTACTTTGCTGAATTCATGGATCAGTCCTGGCAGTTTTTTGGTGGAATCTTTTGGGTTTTCCATATAGAGTATCATGTGGTCTGTGAAGAGTGAAAATTTGACTTCCTCCTGGCTGATTTGGATGCTTTCATTCCTTTCTGTTATCTGATTTCTGAGTCTAGGACTTCCAATACTATGTTGAATATCAGTGGTGAAAGTGGACATCCTTGTCATGTTCCTGACCTTAGTGGGAAAGCTCTCAGTTTTACCCCATGGAGGATGATATTAGCAATGGGTCTCTCCTGCATGGCTGTTATGATCTTGAGGTATGATCCTTCTATCCCTACTTTCTTGAGGGTTTTTATCAAGAAAGGATGCTATATTTTGTCAAATGCTTTCTCTACATCTATTGAGAGTATCATGTGATTCTTGCCCTTTCTTTTATTTTTATTTATTTTTTTTTCAACATTTATTTATTTTTGGGACAGAGACAGAGCATGAACGGGGGAGGGGCAGAGAGAGAGGGAGACACAGAATCGGAAACAGGCTCCAGGCTCTGAGCCATCCGCCCAGAGCCCGACGCGGGGCTCGAACTCACGGAGCGCGAGATCGTGACCTGGCTGAAGTCGGACGCTTAACCGACTGCGCCACCCAGGCGCCCCCTGCGCCACCCAGGCGCCCCTCTTTTATTAATGTGATGTATCACATTGATTGATTTGTAGATATCAAACCAGCCCTGCAGCCCAGGAATGAATCCCACTTGATCATGGTGAATAATTATTTTAATGCATTGTTGGAACAAGTTGGCTAGTACCTTGTTGAGAATTTCCGCATGAATGTTCATCAGGGAAGTTAGTCCATACTTCTCCTTTTTTAGTGGGGGGTTCTCTGTCTGGTTTTGGAATGAAGGTAATGCTAGCTTCATAGAAAGAGTTTAGAAGTTTTTATTTCATTTCTATTTTTTGGAACAGCTTCAAGAGAATAGGTGTTAACTCTTCTTTAAACGTTTGGTAGAATCCCCCTGGAAAGCCACCCGGCCCTGGACTCTTGTTTTTTGGGATTTTTTTCTTATATTTATTCATTTTTGAGAGACAGAGAGAGATAGAGCACAAGCAGGGTAGGGGCAGAGAGAGAGGGAGACACAGAATCTGAAGTAGGCTCCAGGTGCTGAGGTGTCAGCAAAGACCCCAACGCGGGGCTTGAACTCACAGACTGCTAACTGAAGTTGGAAGCTTAACCAACTGAGCCACTCAGGTGCCCCTGGGAGGTTTTTGATTACTAATTCATATTCTTTATTGGTTATGGGTCTGATCAAATTTTCTATTTCTTCTTGTTTCAGTTTTGGTAGTTTATATGTTTCTAGGAATCTGTCCAGCTCTTCCAGATTGCCCAATTTATAGGCATATAATTGCTCCTAATATTCTCTTATTTTTGTTTTATTTCTGCAGTGTTGGTTATGATCTCTCCTCTTTCATCCTTGATTTTATTTATTTGGGTCCTTCCCTTTTTTGGGGTATCAAACTGGCTAGGGGGTTTATCAATTTTGTTAATTCTTTCAGAGAACCAGCTCCTGGTTTCATTGATCTTTTCTACTGCTTTTGTTTGTTTGTTTTGTTTTGTTTTTGTTTTTGTTTTTGTTTTTGTTTTTGTTTTCCATAGCATTGATTTCCACTCTAATCTTTTTTTTTTCCAATCTTCTTCTGGTTTGGGGTTTTATTTGCTGTTCTTTTTCCAGCTCTTTAAGGTGTAACATTAATGTTGTGTACCTGAGACCTTTCTTCCTTCTTCAGGAAGGCCTGAATTGTTATATAAATCCCTCCTATGACCGTCTTTGTTGCATCCCAGAGATTTTGGCTTTGGACTGTGGTGTTATCATTTTCATTGGCTTCCATGTACTTTTTAATTTCCTCCTTAACTTCTTGGTTAACCCATTCATTCTCTAGTAGGATGTTATTTAGTCTCCAAGTATCTGTTGTCTTTCCAAATTTTTTCTTGTGGTTGATTTTGACTTTCATAGTGTTGTGGTGTGAAAATATGCAAGGTATGATCTCGATCTTTTTGTACTTGTTGAGGGCTGATTTGTGTCCCAGTATGTGCTCTATTCTGGAGAATGTTCCATGTGCACTCAAGAAGATCTGCTGCTTTAGGATGAAATGTTCTGGATATATCCGTTAAGCCCATCCAGTCCAGTGAATCATTCAGAGCCATTATTTCCTTGTTGATTTCCTGCTTACATTGCTGCAAGTGGGGTGTTGAAGTCCCCCATCATTGTGGTATTATTGTCAATGAGTTTCTTTATGTTTGTGATTAACTGATTGATATATTTGGATCCATCACATTTGCGGCATAAATGGTTACAATTGTTACACCTTCTTGGTGGATAGACTCTTTAATTATGACACAATGCCCTTCTTCATCTCTTGTTACAGTCTTTATTTTAAAATCTAGATTGTCTGATATGAGTATGGCTTTCTCCAGCTTTCCTTGGCAACCATTAGTATGATAGATGGTTCTCCATCCCCTAACTTTCAATCTGCTGGTATCTTTAGCTCTAAAATGAGTATCTTGTAAACAGCATATAGATGGAACTTGTTTTCTCATCCATTTTGTTACCCTATGTCTTTTGATTGGAGCATTTAGTCCTTTGACATTAAGAGTGGATAATGAAAGGTATTAACTTATTGCCATTGTGTTGCCTGTAGAGTTGAAGTTTCTGGTGGTGTTCTCTGGTCCTTTCTAGTCTTTGTTGCTTTTGGTCTTTTTTGTTTTATTTTATATTTTCTCCCCTCAGAGAGTCCCCTTAAAATTTCTTGCAAAACTGGTTTAGAAGTCACAAATGCTTGTAGTTTTTGTTTGGTAAATTCTTTATTTCTTCTATTTTGAATGACAGCTTTGCTAGATAAAGAATTCTTGGCTGCAAATTTTTTCCAACTCAGCACATTGTCTACATCCTGCCACTCTTTTTTGACATGTTAAGCTTCTGTGGATAGGTCTGCTGTGAAACTGATGTGTCTTCCCTTATAGGTTAAGGCCTTTTTTATTTCCTTGCTGCTTTCATAATTCTTTCCTTGTCTGTATATTTTGTGAATTTGACTATGATATGCCTTGTTGATGATCAGTTTTTGTTGAATCTAATGGGAGTTCTCTGTGCTTCCAGAATTTTGATGTCTGTGTCTTTGCCCAGGTTAGGAAAGTCTTCCACTATGATTTGCTCACATAAACCTTCTACTCTTTTTACCCTCTCTTCCTCTTCTGGGGCCCCTATGATTCGGATGGTGTTCCTTTTGAATGAGTCACTGAGTTTCTCTAATTCTTATATCATGCTCTTTTGCCTTAGTTTCCCTATTTTTTTCTGCTTCATTATTCGCCATAAGTTTGTCTTCTCTATCACTGATTCGCTGCTCTGCTTCATTTACCCTTGCGTCTGTGGCATCCATTTGAGATTCCATCTCAGTTATTGCATTTTTAACTTCATCCTGACTAGATTTTACTTTTATCTCTACAGAGAGGGATTCTATGATTTTTTCCAACCCCAGATAGTATTCTTATTATTGTGACTCTAAATTCTGTTTCAGATATCTTGTTTATATCTGTGTTGATTAAGTCCCTGGCTGTCATTTCTTCCTGTTCATTCTTTTGGGGTGAATTCCTTCATTTCATCATTTTGGAGAAAGAAAAGAGTTCATAGAATTAAAAATAAAATTAAAAAAAATTAAAAAGAACACACAAAAAATCAAATAAAGAAAGCTAGATCCAAGGTGTGTTTTCTTCTGGTTGTTGAAAGAAGCTTGATAGAAGAGAGAAGAAAGGGAAATAAAAGAAAAGAAAAAAAATGAAAAAAAGTAAGATATGGTTAAAGATTTAAAAAAAGTCATACAATAAAATAGAATAAAATGAAATGAATAAAGTAAAATAGACTAAACAATTTACAAAAAGTAGTAAAATATAGTAGAAAAATAAACTCTTTTTTATAAAAACAGAAAAAAAAGTCTCTTTTTGTATCCAAGAATAAGAAAAATAAAATTAGATGGACCATTGGACAGAATGAAATCCTAACAAAATTACATGCAGTTTCCCCTAGAAATCAAACTATGAAGTACGTACTTATAGTATGTACACTAAGCACTAAGCGGGGGGGGGGGGGGGGAAACTTGTGGTGCCTCTAGGGCATGTTTGATGTAGGTGGACAGGACTTGGTTTAATGACTCTATACTCCACTAGGTATTACTGCTTAGCTTACTGGGGTGGATTGGTGTGGCATGCTTATGTGCCTATGCGCATGGGCAGGGGAGGTGAAAATGACATCCTCCATCTTCCCAGTCTCTAGCATCAAATCTCTGTGCTCTCACCAAATGGCAATCAAGCACCTCTCCTTTGTCTCGAGCTTCCATCTGCTACCTGCATCTCCACTGCCTGGGACCAAGCTGTCAGCCTGCCAAGTGGTACCTACCTCCCAAATTTTATCTGAGATGGGGCTGTGTTTCCAAACCCTTCACTTCTGAAGGTCCTGTAGCTTGAACCTGCTCCTACCTTCTGGAGAAGGGTCTTGTGGAGTCGGGGCCAGTTGTCGGCCACCCTGAGAACAGTCATGCGACTGCACCACTGTAGATGCCCAATGTCCCAGAAAAATTTCACATGATCATGTAGCAGCAGCGGTTCAAGGACTATGGTAAATCACAACACACATCTGGTGCCGGGCTTCTTCATACCTTAGCATCTTTGTTCCACCAGCAAGTCTGGCTGTAATCTGGGATCTGCTGGGATCTTTTCCTGTGTGTACACTGCACGGCCTCTACCAAATGTCTTCCTGGCCGGGGAACCATCTTTCCCCGTGTGGCCTGAGGACCCCTTGGACCTTGCTGTCTGCTCCTGAGGATTTGTTCTTCCTACCAGAGCACCGCCAGGTATCCAGCTGTGGAGTTTCCAACTCTGCGTTCCCCTGTTTATAGAGTCCTAAAGGCAACAAAACTTCTCCTTTCTCCCTTGCTTGTTCAGTTCCTGAGAGTGTTTCTACTCTTTTGCTCCAGCTGCTTTTGAGGAAAGTGCTTTTCTTGTACTCTCCCTCACTCCATCTCTGTCCTGTCTCTGCAAACAAAAACAACTCTCCACGCCCCTGCAGCTTCTCTCTTCCCCATTGTACCTCTCTGTGCCACATACCTGCCGAGTTATGTGCCTTAAGTTATGCAGATTGTTGATCGGTGCTCAGATCAATTTTCTGGGTGTGCAAAATGGTTTGATGCTGACATAGCTGCATTTCAAGAATGAAAGAAACAGAAAATTTCCATGCTGCTCCACCAACTTCTCCCCTCCCCCTTTCTACTTATGAAATATTTGTTAAATTAATATGTGAGATTACACTTTGCTTAGAGGCTGTGGTTTTCAAGTTCACCAAATAGATGTCAAAAATATGATACACACAGAGAGTAACCGAGATCTAATTCAAGAAGAAAGGTGAATGAAAAGCAAACACAAAGAACCAAAACAGTCGGTTAAACAAAGATTCAGAATTGGAGAGAATCAGGATGCAAGCAAGAGCAGGTGAGCAAGGCATGGAGAAGTTGGTAAAGGAAATTCCTGGGCACATTGAGGAAATATAAGTGTCAGGTGGCCTTAAGGAATTACAGGTGTAAGATGTAGATGGTTCAGGGAGACAAGAAAGGTCAGCCATGAAAACTCATTATCTCTGTCCTCCATAAATCAATACACTAAATAATACGGTGAAGAGATCAGACAAAGCTGGTATTGAAAATTAACTCCCCCATCTTTTTTGAACTAATTGTGAAATTGTTAAAAAATGCTAAGTAACTTCTCTGATTTTAGGTTGTTTTTAGGAGAAAGTGGGAGAGTAATATCTATGTGGTAGGGTCATGGGAAGATTAATGTCTATGTAGGAAAATACTCTTGACACAATATATGGTATGATGTAAACATGCAATGCAATCATGTTATTGTTATTACAGCTGTGCAGATAGAAATAATTATAAAATATCCCAATAATTATAAAAACTTATTCTGTGAAAGCTGCATCTATATAGGTTAGTGAGGTCAATGATTATTAATACAATAAAATCTGAAGTAAAAGTGAAAATCATTACTCTTACTTATTTTATTTATTTTTATTTTTTTAAGTTTACTTACTTTGAGAGAGAGACAACATGAATGGCGAAAGGACAGAGAAAAAGGTGGAGAGAGAGAGTCCCAAGCAGGCTCTGGACTGTCAATGCAGAACCCCATGTGGGGCTCTAACTCACAAACCATGAGATTATGACTTGAGCCATGATCAAGAGTTGGACACTTAGCTGACTGAGCCATCCTGTCACCCTGTCTAACTTCCTTTAAAAAGTTCAGTGGTTTGGGAGCACCTGGGTGGCTCAGTCAGTTAAACATCTGGCATCAGCTCAGGTCATATCTCATGGTTTGTGAGTTACAGCCCCATTTCAGGCTCTGTGCTAACAGCTCAGAGCCTGGAGCCTGCTTCAGATTATGTGTCTCCCCCTCTCTCTGCCCCTCCCATGCTCATGTTCTATGTCTCTCAATAATACTTAAACGTTAATTTTTTTTTTTTTTAAGTTCAGTAGTCTTATACTCCTATCAGGCTTCATTGCGGAGAAGAATTTCAGAATATAAAATATATTCTCCAAATAAGAAAAGAAGAAAGTAACAGGGGAAAGGCAGAGACAGAAATTAAAAAGGTGACTTTTTAATTGTTTTCATTGCTTTGGCATTGTGAATGCCACATTTGGGCCTTCAGATTGGTTTTTGTTGTGTATGTTTTTATTTGTTTTTATGAACATGGTTCAAAAATCCTTTGTGGGATTAAATCTTTTCTTCAGGTTGATTATTCAATGATGATAATATAGTCTCTTAAAATTGCTTTTCTTTAGTTATTTAAGTCTTATTCAAGCGTTTTCTTAAAGGCAGAGTGGAGTAAGGTGGGGCTGGGGGGTGAAGAAGGGGAAGAAATAGAATTGCCATACTCACTAGCCATCTAACCTCTGACTATTACTTAGATTTAGTGTTCCTTATATTTTCTATTGGAATTTTCTTTTTTTTTTTCTGTAAATATTATTTATGTTTTCTTTCAGGAATCTCTGCTAGATGATGTTAATAATTTAGCAAAAATGCATGAAATTATTTACATAGCTTAAGGATATAAACTATTTACAATTAACAAGTACACCAGCTTGATTTCAGACGATATTTTAAATATTGCTGTTGTGGGGCGCCTGGGTGGCGCAGTCGGTTAAGCATCCGACTTCAGCCAGGTCACGATCTCGCAGTCCGGGAGTTCGAGCCCCGCGTCAGGCTCTGGGCTGATGGCTCAGAGCCTGGAGCCTGTTTCCGATTCTGTGTCTCCCTCTCTCTCTGCCCCTCCCCCGTTCATGCTCTGTCTCTCTCTGTCCCAAAAATAAATAAACGTTGAAAATAAATAAATAAATAAATAAATAAATAAATATTGCTGTTGTAATTACACTAAGCCTTTTTTTGTTGCTGTAAGTATAGTTTAGTTTTACATGTTTTACCTAGTTGAACATGAAATTGTGTTTTTCCATTAAAAAATGAGATTTGTGGTGTTTAATTGGAGCTAATTCTCTCTCTTAACTGAGTAAGTAACAACCCTAATAATAGCACACTGAGGATGTTATGTATATAAGTAAACATTTTAAATGAAAAGACAGTTGTTTTTGCTTCTTAAGTAACTAGATCTTCAACTAAATTTAAACATTTTTAAAAACGAGTTGAGTATAAAATATTCACTGTCAGTACTACGGTGATGAAAAACAAATAAATGAAAAATGTCTTTTTTCCCTGAGTTATTTAGTACATCATATTATTGACTTAGACATAAACTTTGGATAGCATATTTGAAGCCTTTAATGGGATATTTTATGATAGATAAAGCCAGTGATTGAATTATCTCCCTATAGGGAAAAATAAATTATAAAAAAACCTTCTTCAATCTATATCATTTTCCACATTTATTTCATCTTATAGCTTCCAGACTATTTATCAATAGAGTAATTCAGCTTGCTTCTATTTGGATAATGATATCTAAACTCCATCACTGGTTAAATATCTAAACTAAGCTACTCAATTTGAAGAATCAATCTTGAAAAAGATTGCACTACTGGGATATATTGATTTCTAGCTATGGAATATATTTCATGACTGCTTTTATAATATATTTCATTATAATACAATATATGACAAACACTGAAATAAAAGTGTATCTGTGTACTGAATATAGAACAACAACAAATGAGAATAGGAAAAAAAAGAAAAAGATCTTAAACCTACTGGGTTGACGGGAGAGGGAGGGTGCCCACTATGAAGCAACAAACCTAGGTTCTGCACCAAATGAAAAAGACAAAAGACTATGCAAGATGGAGCCCAAAAATAGCACTTAAAATTTTATAAAACCTTGTAACAAAATGTTTATAGTAATTTTATTTTTTAATGTTTATTTATTAGAGAGAGAGAGAGAGAGAGCACAAGTGCATTAGTGGGAGAGGGACAGAGAGAGAGGGAGAGAGAGAATCGCAAGCAGCTTCTGTGCTGTCAGTGCAGAGCCCGATGTGGGGCTTGATCCCATGAACTGTGAGATCATGACCTGAGCGAAAATCAAGAGTCTGACACTGAACCTACTGAGCCACCCTTGTACCCCTATAGTAATTTTAAATGGGACCTGATCCCCATCTCCAGTATTCTGCAGATTTGTGTAAGAGTCATTGTTACAGCCCTGAGCTACATATAGTCTCAAGAGCATATGTGTGGTTCCCTACCAACCCAGGCTCTCTAAAGCCTAACACACTGAAGAGGAGAACAAAGCTTGTGCTCTCTCCTGACAAGCACAACCTGTAGAGAAAGAGGAAGAGGCGGGGTTACTCACATAAGTTGCTTTCCTACACCAGCCTCTCTGTTAACTCACTCACTGCACTTCTTCTGGCAGAATCAGGAATGCAGGGACAATGAGGATTGTTTGGGAAAAATACCTTCCCAGGAAGAGGAGTGCAGGAAAAAGTACTCTTTACTTGATAGAGATAGTTTTAAAAACTCAAACTGAAATTCTTTCTAGAAGCAACTAGATAATCTATTAAGATTTGTTCATTTGCAACTTTGGAAAATATTTTTCACTCTCAGTAACATAAAAACAAGTCCTGTTTGACTACTGGCTTTGAATGCACAGAGTTTTAAAAGCCATGATTAAATTTTTAGTGGAAATAGTTATATTTTTTTAATGTGTGTGGTTTTTATTAATTTTTTTCCTCCAAGTGCTTCTTATGAGAACACATCTTGTCATTACCCCATTTTTCAACTTAAGCATTTTATCAGATATGTAATTTTTTTATATAAAGAAAATATTTGCTTTGTTATTACAATGGAAAAACACATGATTGAATGTCCACAGTAGCATTAACTTACTAGCATAGTTATTTATTATAATGAATACTACTGGGGCTCCTTGGTGGCTCAGTTGGTTAAGCATCCGACTTCGGCTCAGGTCATGATCTCACAGTTCGTGAGTTTGAGCCACGTGTCGGGCTCTGTGCTGACAGCTCAGATCCTGGAGCCTGCTTCGGGTTCTGTGTCTCCCTCTCTCTCTGCCCCTCCCCCACTCATGCTCTGTCTCTCTCCATCTCTCAAAAATAAATAAATGTTAAAAAATTTATAATAATGAATACTACCTCAATAACCACGTAGTATATAAGTTGTTATGGTTGCAAAGCTCTAGCTTGAAAAGTGTTACCATATGTTGCTTGCATGTGTATTTCTTTCAAGAAGAACAGAGCAGAGTCAGGCAGTAACATACACTATAGGTAGAACAGCAACTCAATTTTTAAAAATTTCCTTGCATCCTTATGAGGGTAAGATTCCAAATATCCTTGTTTAATTTCAGAAATACTCAATTCTCACTCTTCTCTATGTAAATTACATTCTGTATAAAGTGTCCACAGATAGTTTTAACTCTACATCATATACAACCCTCTTTCAACATTGATTAGTGACTGTGTTTCTCATTTTCATTTGGCCTCATCTTAGGAAATATAAATTATTTTATTTTAGTTTAACTATAACATAATTAAAGGAGCAAATCTGATAAAAAATATATGTAATTTATTTATTGAGCAAAAAGAAATACTCACTGAAAATGCATGGAACTATTTCCTCTATTAGAATGCATAGTCTGCTTTAAGAAAAAAACTGAAAGGAAAAGCAATCTTTTCTGAAACTTGTATCCCAGGGAATCATTAAGCTAATGGTATTGAAAAGGAAAAAAAATATTTAAAAAAAACCTGCCATACCGTTTTTTAGAAATAAGTATATACTCATGCTACTTAAGATTAGTTATATCCATTCCTCTCTGTCTCAGTCTCTCATCTCTCTCTTTCACCTTGTATCTCTAATATTTCTCTGATAAATTAAATGTTTTAAAAGTGAAAATTAAAGCAATATTGTTAATTAAGTTTTATTGGTTTATAAGACAGTTATCTATTGAAATGCTTTGAAGCCATTTATATAAATAATCATATATATAACACAAAAGAAAATGGGATTAAAATTGCTATGCCGATTGATCTTAATAATGACCTTACTGGCAACTAAGTCAAAAGATAAATGTTAAGTTTTGGAATTTTATAAATTATATTGTTTGTTTTTTTCCTCTTCATAGCACTTTGGTAAGGTAGATAAATGTCCACTGTTTGACAAACACGTACTGAGTTACCTAGAACAATGCAAAGACCCAAGACCTTCCTTAAAGGAACACACAGGTGACTAATAAATACAGACGTTTAAACTGGTAATAAGTTTACTGTGGTTTAGAGCCTCATTACTCAAGTGTGGTTCATGGTTCAACAGCCAGCACCACCTTGGAGTTTGTTTGAACTGCAGAGTCTCAGATTCCATCTCAGATTAATGAATCAGAATCTACATGTTAACAAGATCTGTGGGTGATTTATATGCACATTAAGTTTGAACAGCACTGTTTAGAGTATCTATATAAATTTAGAGTGTTCTTAACTCTTCCAGAAGTCTCACTTCTGAAAATTAATCTTACCAAAATAATAACAGGAGTCTATAACTATATATGTAACAAAAATGTTCATTATAACATAGTTTGTAAACAACTCCAACATAGAGGAGACTTCATTGCATTTCACTCAGGGTCGATTCAGTTTCATCTGACATGGGAACTATTTATTTCTAGTTCTTCTTTCATGTCATTGTTCTATAGAGAATATTATGATCTGGGTAATTTTGTTTAGAATTTTCTCAGATGTTGTGGGGGATAACTGTTAATAATCATAAAGTCAGTTGCTCTCATTTGGAGTGTTTTGCAAAACACATTATGTTTCTTTGTTGAAGCTCTATAAGACCAGTTATTTCCTTTCCGTAATATCTTGCAGATGCCAATTGGTGTTAAGCCAACAAGTCTGTTTTTACTTCTTTTATATATTTGGCTCTGCTTCTTGTCAGAAGCCTAGTTTTCTCAGATTGATGTTTTTTAATATCTATTTGTTTCTGAACCACTGTTTTTTTTTTTCTTCTAGAACATTACATTAGTAGAAAGATATCATCAGGATGTTTACCTTTTAATATGTTAAACTAAGAAAGAATGCTCATTGGTAGTGAGCAAAATATTATCATATTTTAGCACAAGAAATAATGTAATCTCTCATTACCAAAAAGTAGGATAATGTTTTCCAATTAAAATGTTACATCAAAAGTAAAACCTACAATTACATTAAGCTGTTTTTGCACTGATTATTCCTAGGAGAAAGATTTTTATAGCAGTTCTTTATAAGTAAACCTGACAAAAAGCAAAACAGACATTCACAATCAGATCTTCCAGTGTAAGGAAATTGAATGACCAGGCAGACATCTGCCGTAAGTTTAAAGTTGTGTGTGTGCGTGTGTGTGTATATGTTTGTCTGAACAGAATGTTATATGTTATAGGTTGGTACACTAACCCAAAAGCGCAACAATGATAACATAAAATACAGTCAACCTATAAGAGTTATTGTCATCATATTAAAGAAATAAAACACAAAATAAACAAACAAACAACCCTCAGTGGACTTTAACTATAATAGCTGTGTCTCCCTAATATGCTTTGATTGTGGATCCTCCATGATTCTGCTCTGGTTGTCTCCTCATTCCAAGAATCAAGTTGAAGAAAGTTCTCTTTGGAACACGCTGTCCTCCTGGCAGAGACAAAAAGCTAAAGAGTTTGTGTAACTTTGCAATGCTTCTCAAAAACTTGTACTAGATCATGACCTACTGGCTCTTATGTATTCTACTGACCAGAGTGTTATCCTTTCCAATTCCAGGTTAAAGGGAATCACCCATGAACTGTTTACAGTTCTTCTTTACAATGGACCATTGATCCATGTATGCCTGTTTGCATCCATGATAGTGCAGAAAATAATTACAAAGATAATGCAATCTACTGCATCATCATTATTTATTTATCCTTAGGATTCTTTTACTCGTTTTATTATCCATTGTTTTCTGATTTGTTCTGACTTTTTGAAAGCATTACCTTTATCCTCAGTAACTATATATATATATATATATATACACACAAATGTATATATGTATATATACATATATACAAATGTGTGTGTATATATATATATATATATATATATATATATGAGAATGCAGATTGAGAAAATCCAAGGAAAATATAATAGGGCAAAAGTTCTTTAAAATTTCTCTTCTTCATGGACATAACATAGATGATTTGAAAATCAGGACAGAAAAATACATTATTGTGAGGTCCATTGCATATCAAATGTACCTCATCACCTCTTACGAGCCAATCATAGGATGACATTAAGGTCATGATTTTTTTTTGTTATTGTTTTATTGTCTTCTGTTTTGCATTCTCCCTAAAAGCATTTTTCAATATGTGCTCTTAATGTCCATAAATGACCACAGTATTTTAGTTGTAAAAGACACAGCTGCATGATTTCTGTGTGAAATGATCACATCTTTTTATATCCACAGTCATTAATCCTTTTCACTTTCTAACAAACTCAGAATGTTGAATCATTTTCAGAATCACATTTAGTTTTTACAAAATGTGTGGATGCCCTTTGGTACTCATGTCATGCTTATGAGCTACAGCTGGCTTAAAAAAATATGAATAAAAATGGCATACGAACACAAATTTTACTTGATTGAATAATATCTCAGTTTTCAAATCTGAATATTGTGTTATTTATGTAGAATTTGGATGAACTTTTATAATCAAACACTTAAGAAAAAGTTACAATTAAAATCCAAAATGCATTCTTCCTTAAGACTGACTGTGAAAGTTTCAAAGAACGTGAAGACCATAAACATCCTCAAAACATGGTAGTTATATATAACTTAAAAAGACCAGATCTCTTAGAGGATAGGCCTATTTTCAATGTAGATTGAGTAGCTTTGTTAAAATATCTTAGATATTTAACAATCCATGATTTATAACATTTGAAATTTAGCATAAACTACCCAGCTTACATCGCAATGTTGTCTGTTGTTAACTAAGGGTTTAAAACAAGGTATTCATGAGAGAACAATTAGGGTAATTTAAACTGCCTCTCATGCTTCACTGCAGGGAAAGCTTCTGCATACGTGGATTAATGTTCAACTGTAGACAAGAACTATGGGCAGCTTCTGAATGGATTCCCTTTATCCAATTGTTAGAAAGAATAACCAACTGCTATTTCTAATAATCCCATATATCTTGATTATAAGATCCAGTAGAAACCAGGTTTGACTAAATCCAGGTTCCTGTGGTGAAATACAATATCTATGAAATGCTAACTTATAAAAATTTAAAACCTTCTCATTTGCTGTTAGGCCCTAACCAAAAAAAAAAAAAAAAAAAAAAAAAAAAAAAGGAAAATAGAGGAAACCAATATTTATTATACACCTTAGATGTGTTCTGCCAGAGTCTATGGAGGAATTATATTGCTTAGTCTTTTCAAACAGGTGAGAGTAAGCTATTGCCTGTCTTTTAGAAATGGGAAGGCTAAGGGCATGTATAACTTTACCAAAGACCCATAGTCATCAAGTTAGGGGCCTATGGGCTGTCAGGATTTACCTTCCTATACAGCTGACTCCAAAACTCATGTTTTCCTTTCTCATATTATATCATAATTCCTTCAAATTAGTAACAACAAAGATCGAACTGTAAAACTAGTAATAAAGTATATTAATATTTACAATATTTTCCTTTGATTGTCTCTGTGCACTATATATATTTACTCTCAGGATAGAAGGAGGAAAACACATTGACCTGTACCTTACAAGCAAATGTAGACACTTTGGAAAACAAATGAAATATTTTTTTTTAATCTCCAGTAGATAATGAATGGAAACTACTGTTACTCATGTTTTTCTATGGGCCATCGTTTTTCTATGCACATCTTTGATTGCTTGAACTTATATTAGTATTTGTTATCATTCATATTGTAACATAGGACCACTCTAAAATAGTAATCCTTAGTTTTTGTTACGTGTCATTTTCTAAATTATCATGAGGCACTCTAACATCTGCAAAATATTCTCTTTTTTAAGTTTATTTATTTATTTTGAGAGAGAGGGAGAGAGAGAGTGTGTGTGCAAACAGGGGAGGGCAGAGAGAGATGGAGAGAGAGAGAATCCCAAGCAGGCTCTGAGCTGTCAGGAACCTGACACTGGGATGGAACCCACAAACCACGGGATCATGACCTGAGCTGAAATCAACAGTTGGACACCTAACCAACAGAGCCACCCAGGCACCTCTCTGCAAAATATTTTTAAATCAAGTATTTTAATTTGCTTTTAAAATATGTTTATGCTACTCCTCTCTTTTTGCATGAGATATGACTCAACTGAGGGCCTACGAAGGAATTAATAAAATTCCTACTAAGGAGTTTTCATCAGAAGAGTGAAGACATATAGAATGATACAGTATTTAAAGGACTATTTTGAGAGATATTTACTTTCTATGTGTGGATACAGATTGTAGGACCAGGGTTCATGGATATGTAAAAGAAGTAGAAATAGAAGCTTCTGTCCATCACAAATATCACAATGCAGCTAAAATTACTAGAAATGTGCAGATATGGAATGAGTTATTTTATTTTAAGTTTAAGAAATTGGGTGAATAAAAGAGAATAATACCTTGCCAACAACTTTCAAATTCTTACTACAGTCTAGTCGTATTCTGAACCTTTTATGGATGTTATCTGTTTCATACCTATAGCTCCTCTTAGTAGAAGAAATACTATACTCAAGTTCCATGAGAGGAAATTGAGTCAAGTTATACAATTCAAGGTCATTCAGTTACCAAATATAAGCCAGTATTAAAGCTCAAATCTGTTTGGCACTAGCAGTTGGCATAGTTACGTTGAAACTATAACAATTAATTCCATATTTTTCTTCCTTCCAGTACCTCATAATTCAGTGAAAGAGTCCATTCTAGTGGTCTAATTATCTCCTCTGCTCAATGATGTATACTTTTTCAATTCATGTTGGACAGCTCCAGTAATAAGAAAAGTCACTACTATACAAAAAGAGACCGTGAGGATGACTCTCCTTACGTATTTAAAAGGCTTTCTTGAATCTCCAGAAGGCAAAACTAATTTCTAATAAATCAATTGAACCAACATTTTAAATTTAATGTATCACTGAATTGAAGAAAAATTAGATATTATTTCAAAGAATAGATAGTTATGCTTCTTTCCATCTACAGGAATCTGTAGAAAACACTGTAAATGCAAGGAGGCTAAACTTGGATATTTCGGTGTACTTTCTAAATAAAATCACTTGAGAACTGCCAAATCATCCACAATTTTGTTTTAGTCATAATATTAAACTCATAAAACTTATGTGAATAAATGTTTTAAGTCATTTTCACTTTTTTTTCTTTTCTGTTTTTAATGTCTATTTATTTTTGAGAGAGAGAGAGAATGAGATACAGAGAGAACGTGTACAGGGAAGGAGCAGAGAAAGAGGGAGACCGAGAATCCCAAGCAGGCTCCCACACTGTCAGTGCAGAGCCCAATGCCAGACAACCCACAAACCAGGAGATCATGAATGGAGCCCAAATCAAGTCAGAGGCTGAAGCAACTGAGTCACCCAGGCGCCCCTCTCACTTCTTTCTTGTGGCTGCAGTGTATTCTACTTTGTAGATGCAACGTAGTTTATTCTTACTGATGAGGTCTCTGGGTTGCTACAAATATTTTAAATAAAGCCACAGTAAGAAGCTTTTTGCATATCTTAACCAGTGTTTTTGGGGATAGATTTTAAAAGTAGAACTGCTGAGTCAATCATTGCTAACTATTGCCAGATTTCTCTCTGGTTACATCATTTGGCATTACCATCAGCAATATATCAGAGGGCATGTTTCCTTCCAGTTTGCCAACATCTTTGGCAAGGTTGTCAAACTTTCAGATTTGGGCAAATTCCGTAATTGCAAAGTGCTATATCAATATATTTTGAATTTGCATTTCTTTTACTATTTTAACCTATATCTCCGGTATTTTCTGCTTTATTAAAAGTGTTGTCATTAAAACAACTTGACAAGTTTCAGTCTTTAGTACTCACTATGCAGTGGTTTTCTTTTTCTCACTTATTAATATTTGGTCCAAATTCTACAATATCTGATATCAATATTGTTAACTTTGTTTTCTTTTAATTTACATTTACCAAGATCTTTGTCATTTTGTTTTTAACCTTACTTCGTAAGACCTGCCTCTTGCTGTATTAGTCTATTTGGGCTGCAATAAAACACCACAGACTGGGTGGCTTAAAACGAGCAGAAATTTATTGCTCACTCTTCTGGAACCTGGAAGTCCAAGGTCAAAGCACCATCATGGTTAGGTTAGAGCCCTTTTCAGTATTGCATAGTCTTGTATTTTCATGTGGCGGAAGGGGCAAGGGAGCTCTCTTGGAACTTCTTTTATAAAGGCACTAATTCCATTGATGTGGGCTCTGATCTAAACACCTCCCCAAAGCACCACCTCTTAATCCCTTCATCTTTGGGGGCTAAGATTTCACATATACATTCTGAGGGGAACAAACATTCAAACCATAGCACTTGCATCTGTGATACACCCTCATTATGAGTTCTCAGACTACCACAGAACTGTTTTTTCTACATCCATGTACAGGATGTTGTTTGTTTTGGTATTCTCTCCCAACCTTGGCACATAGGTGATTTTTTTTTTTTTTTCTACGATTCACTGGTCTTTCTGAGATACATTCACTCAAATTTCCACACTAGTTAATCCTCTTTTTCTGGGGGTAAGTAGTCAGTGGGGACTTTTTATTTGCTTGTGTAGTAATTTACATATATATTCACTTTTCTCCTCCAGATGTTCTCACCTGAAAGCCATTTATCATGCACATGACCTAATGCTGTTCATAACTGGACCTACTCATTCATATTTTTGAGAGTTGTTTTTTTTTGTTTTTGTTTTTTTTTCAGCTGCTGTAGTTAGGCTGCTTGATTTCTACTCTGCCTGTGAGGATCCAAATACAAACTGAGAATGTGACCTTTCAGAAATAACACTGTTAATACTTTATTTCTGATATCAGTTGACCTGATCTCTTGTGGATAAATATAAGCTGTTACTTACAATTGAATAGTCTCCGAGGATGTGTCATTTTAAAATTAATATTATTTTATTTATTTGGTATTTTCTAAAACGGGGTTGTCACTTTCTAAGCCGGCATAATGCCCCCTAAACAGTGGGTTACTGAAAGAATAAGAGTAAGCCTCAATTCTGACAATTGTATGTTAGATGAATATCCAAGAATATGGAAATCTGTAGATAGCAAGTTCTTAAAGTTAAGCTTAAATAACATTGATATTTTTATAAACATTTGAACATTGAAAATTGCAACTTAATTATATTATACCTTAAATTTCACCTTTGAAAATCCATTGGCACTACTTAAATCTTCCATTGAGGTTAGTGATTTCCATAGAGCTTATTAACACATAATATTTGTATATAATGCCACATGTCAGGGACCTCTGAATTTAATACATATATTTACATAACTATATTTGTATCTAGTAAAACCTTCATTTGCAACCATAATTCATTCTGGAAACATGATTTTAAATCAAAGCACTTGTAGATCAAAGTGAATTTCCCCATAAGAAATAATGGAAAACAGATGATTCATCCCACAACCCCCCAAAATTCATATAAAATGATTATAACATTGTAACATAATACAAAATAATACAGAAAATACAAAGTAAAGAAATATAAAGAAATTTATTTATAAAGAAAAATAAACAAACTAACTTGAACTTACCTTTGAAAACCTTCGTGGGTAGTGTGAGGGAGACAAGAGAGAGGAGGATTATTGTGTAGGACAACTTTCACTATCACCAACAGATGTTGACTACAGTACAGTATTAATAAACTCTTGACATATGCTGTATTTAACGCAACTGGCAAAGGGGCAGAAGACAGAGGAAAGGGTCTATATCTGCAGGCAGCCTGACCTAGAATGAAGCAAAGCATTCCTAAGCTTACTCTTTTCTGGAAAAGCAAAGGACTATCCATAGGTGCTTTGAAGGGACAAAAAATACACTAGTGCCTGTTGTGGGCACTTTCTAACATTCTGAAAAATCACTGATTTCTGGCAAACACCATTGCCTGAGACTGAATATCATCCGAGTATGGGAGACTATCACCCACAATCCCTCAGTGAGCAAACGAGAAAGAGAGAGAGAGAGAGCGCGCAGAACCATTGTGATCATGTGATGTTTGGCATCACTTACTCCTTGTATTCCAAGACATCACTCATTTATCAAGTTAAAAATGATAGAAATGTTTGCTCATCTTGCGTGACACTCACATAACAAGTTACGTGCAATCCAAAGTATTACTGTGTATGTTTTGTCTGCACTTTAAACATGGCTAAGGGCACCTCTCTGTCTCAGTTAGTGGAGCATGTGACTCTTGATTTTGATATTGTAAATTTGAGCCCCACGTTGGGTATAAAGATTACTAAAATATTAAAACCTTTAAAAAATGGCTAGTGTTTAGTAATATGCTTGGTCATGTTTCCATTAGTCATGCTGATCTACAGTAAAGATTTCTGAGTAAATACAACTTTGTATCATGCACCACACTTAAGTTCATATTACATATTTTCCATTCTTAATTTGCTTTTGTGCCACAGGGGTTTTAGGTAAGCTAAACTATATGAAAGTCAAAAAAATCCAGAGAAATCATCCCACGAAAGCTAGTTTTTCACCATTTACTAGTCAGTATTTACAGCCTTCAATACCTCAAGTACCTTTCTAGGTACCAGGTGAGCGACACAAAAGTAAAACTTGCCCTTTTGTTACTTATCAGTCTTTTGTTTCATTATGTCTGTAATCTACACTTCCTCACCTGCAGATAAATGAAAAATTGATTTTAAGTGGAAAATTGAATAATTTTAAATATTATTAATGCAGGAGAGGAGTCACTCACAATTTTTGTGGACAAGCGGAAGTTGAGCAAAAGATCTGAAGGAAGTGATTCCAGCACCAATAGCTCTTTGGTCACTCTGGAGACGCTACATCAACTAGCTGCTTCCTATTTCATTGACAGGGACAGCACCCTTCGGAGACTTCACCACATTCAAATTGCATCCACTGCCATAAAGGTATGACTGACTTTACCCTAAAATGATATCATACCATTATTATTCCTAGGTCTAAAATGCATCTTTTTATCTTTGCATATCTCACTGATGTAAAAAATTACATTATAAAAAACAGTTTAACATTTTCGTTTGTCGTAAGTTTGGAAACGTATTTCAATGAAATGGTGTTTATCTCAGTGTAATTTTTTGACTTGATAATTGGGTCGAGGTTTCTCATACCCTAATGTTAATTGAAATGCACTGGATACACAGACTCCCTTACAATGTGGATGTGGATGAAACTTTTTAAAATAATATTAATTTATTTTGCAAATATTCATATTTTACAGTATGTAGTTAAAAACATTCTGAGAACATTTTGTGTCAGTGACACAAAAGTCATCAAGCAGCTTGGTTTAAGGAATATTACCCCCAATATTTTAAAAATACAATTAAGAAGTACAAGTATTTGGATAGAAGTTCCTAGAAGTCAAGACATAGCACAATCTAGAATTATTGTGTAAATTCCATGAATTCACTAGAATTTTTTTGCCTCTGACTATACTACGGATGACTTTATCAAAACTGAGAGAAAGTGAGAATAAGGCCCCTTTAATTTTATTTATTTATTTATTTATTTATTTACTTACTTATTTATAAATTAATGTTTATTTATTTTTGAGAGAGACAGAGTCAGAGCATGAGCGGGGGAGGGGCAGAGAGAGAGGAAGATACAGAATCCGAAGCGGGCTCCAGGCTCTAGCTGCCAGCACAAAGCCTGACATAGGGCCCAAACTCACGAAACATAAGATCATGACCTGAGCTGAAGTTGGACACTTAACCGACTGAGTCACCCAAGCACCCCAAGAGGTCCCTTTAATTAAAAAAGAGAGAGACAGAGGGAGAGAGATACAGACAGGCAGACTGATGGTGACTTCAAAAACATTAGATTTTTTGACACATTTCTCTGGCAATTTTAAATCAGCATGTTGTTGTGTTTGTTCAATGACCACTTCAAAACAAACAACCCATTGCAATGTGATAAGGTCACCCTAGACTAAGTTAACAAGAGCAAAATAAAATACAAAGAGCATTTCTTAGTGTTTCAGCTGTAACATTTCGTAATTAATGTAAAACTCTGTCATTAAATATATCATTTTGTTGCTTTATGATTTTAAAATTAATGTGTGAATTTGTTTTGTAAGTTAATTGAAAAACTAGTACTTCAGTATTTTGGGAATGCTATGGAAAATTTGCACCATGTATATATTGTTCAAGATATACAGGAGAGAATAAACTGTGATATAGAAATATCTTTATCATATGGGTTGCATAAATAATACTACCTGTCTTCAAGATCGCTAATAGATGAAGTTGGTTAAAAGAATTCTGTAGATGTAAATTACACAATTATAATTAGTCTACGTCTGACTGTAGGACTTATGTTGGATAATCAAGTATATAAATAGTATTTATGCTGTCTAGATAAAAATGTAGCCAACATGAATACAGATATTTTACTTAATTTAAAAATATTGTAAGATAGGATACTGTTAGAGATATTTAGCTAGAGGTTTCTGAGGAGACAGAGACTTTCTCAGAAATCAATTTCAATGATATAAACAGTAACTTAAAGCGTATTTTCTAATAGAAGACATCATTATTGTAAGTATGTTTATTATATGGCTATTGATTTTTTTTCTCAGCACCAAGTAGAATTTTGCAATAGAGTTTTATACTTTATTCAGCAAGAAATATTCATTCACATTTTGTGTCAAAACCTAATGGAGGGTCACTAGGGACTTGGACCAGGACGTGGGTCTAGAGAGGCCTGGTCACAGGAATAGGATCTTGGGGACAAAAGGCATCTGCTTATCTCTGAGTAGTAAACTACCCAGATGTGCGTATCCCCCCACGAAGACAGAGCTGGAGGATACTGGCCTGCCATCATAGGACAGGGACTTGCTTGTTGGCTGGAATTTCATTTAGTGAGACACCAGGGACTCCTAGCTGTTGGAGAAGCCCTGGACCCCATCAGGCAACAAGTCCAAATGGGAGCTGACTGTTGTCAGTCTGTAGCTGCCACTTCAGGGTAGTTTACGGGGGGTGGGCCTCCTCCTTACTGGAGCCTGTGCAGGTGGTTGGTACTTGGCCCCAGCTCCACAGGTCTGGGGAGCCCAGCTGTCGCAGGCCTGATAAAGGGGTGTATACTCCATCTGCATGTGGAGCAGTTCAGGGTGCTAGGGATTGGGGGGAAAAAAAAGAAAAAAAAAACTTATGGATATTTGTATGTACTTCTGTTCGCCCACAAGCAAGCAGAGTCTGTATCACAAAAATCAACATGTTTTAATCGTGTAAGTATTGCACACAGGCATTGTTTTTCCGTTCTGTGATACAACTGGGAATGGGAAGTCTTCATGAAACTCATAATCTAGCTGTGTGGTAGAAAAGAGCTTTAGAGAAGTGACTATTTTTAAGTTTATTTATCTATTTTGAGAGAGAGACAGGCAGAGAGAGGGAGAGGGGGAATCCCAAACAACCTCCATGCTGTCAGCACAGAGCCCAAAGAAAGGTTCGATCTCACAGGTTTGTGAGATCATGACCTAAACCGAAATCAAGAGTTGGTCACTTAACTGAGTGAGCCACTAGGGCGCCCTTAAAGAAGTGACTTTTTTAAATAAGTCACCTCAGAGAAGCTCTGAGGAAGAGGAAGGAGTAACCCGGAATGTGGGAGAGTGAACAGCCTCACCTTTAGAGCTACAGGGAATGCTGGAATGCTCATTATCCATTAACCATGGGAGAGCCCTCCAGGGCACATAATGGACATATTTAAAGTGTAAAGATGGAAAGGAGAAGTGGGGCTTTAGATCAGGGAGAGGAAGCAGAGAACAATATTGGAATGATACAGGGATGGATAGTAAAGAGAAGTAAACATATTTTGTGCTATAACTGAGGGAAAAAAGGAAATGAGGTATGTGCCAATGGCAACAGCATGGCTAAGAATATATAATCACAGAATTACATGGGGAGTGCAAGGGTGAGGTAGTTGGAAATGGGAAAAGGGTAGACTATCAGACTTTGCAGGATTTAATTAGGTCTGGATGGAGTTCTCTTCCGAGGCAGTAGTAATTTTAAGTGACTGGTGATTTTCTGGTGCTGGGTCAGCTGCTCTCTGGGTTACTGTGAAAGCTCTAGGGGTAAGCTCTTGAGGTGGTCTACAGGTTCCTGTCTCACATGCACAATTGTGTGTTCCTGTGCATTTTTCTGGAAAGAGTATCCTTTATTTTCATTAGTTATCAAGTGCGTCCCTACACAGATGAAAGGTGTCCCTCCTCAATTATAAGATTATAATTGCTTAGATGTAAGTTAACACAATAAAAAGGACTGGGGTTGGGGATGAGGTGGGAGGTGTAAGGGGAATCTAAAGGCATTCAACTACTGAAATTCTTCACACTTGAATACATAGTTCAATGCCAAGGGCTTTTGTAGTATATTTGGATCAAGAGCTGAGCTCCTTTACTAAATCCCTAAAGGTTTAATGCTCTGTTTATATATTTAAAATTTTCAACTAAGCATAGTGAGATCCACAATTTCTTTGATAAGGCCAAGTGTCTTGTGTTTGAAGTGCCATGTAATAGGTGTTTAATTTCTTGAAAAAAATGTATGAAGTTGTTCATTGATTTACAAAATTTAGGAAACAGAGTATTGTTAAAAAATAACATCAAGTAAGATCATTATCAGATAACGGCAAAAATATAATTAAATCTGGAAAACTGTGCCTGCTTTTATCATGTTAATTCTTGCAGAAACACAAAAGAGCTGGACAAATAGTGTTAACTATGAGCCAATTTCTAGGAAATGGGATAGAATGATGTTTTTATCTCTTACAATTATGAATATAAATGTAGGCTGCAGTTCATTAACACATCTGGAAATAAAAAAAGAGGCTCAAACACCTATGTAGCTTAATTAACTGCCATATTATTCCAATTAACAGCATTTATATAAAGTATTATTTTCCATATTGTTTTTAATGCAATAACATGTCAAATACAATTTCTAGAATTGGCCATTATTTTCAGAAGATCCAATGCAATTGACTCAATTTATCTAAAAGATCACACCGACCTGTTCTTTAGGATTATTATGAAATAGTATAATAAATTTAATATGTTACTGACAATGAAAATATATATTGGGAAACTTTAATCTATTACCTGATGTGGTGTGTGCATTTTCCAAAACTTCCTTAGTACTCTAAATTTTAATTATTTTATTTTATTTTTAAGGATTTTTTAAAGTTTATTTTTGAGAGAGAGAGAGAGAGAGAGAGGAGAACATGAGCAGGGGAGGAGCAGAGAGAGAGGGAGAGAGAGAATCCCAAGTAGGCTCTGTGGTGTCATCACAGAGGCTATGTGGGGCTGGATCTCACGAAATGTGAGATGGTGACCTGAGTCGAAATCAAGAGTCGGAACCTTAACCCACTGAGCCACCCAGCCATCCCAGTAGCCTAAATTTTAAAAATCAGTTTACACACGGTGAGTAAGATTAAATTTTTTATTAAAGACTTAAATTTTTTTTTAATTTTTTTTAATGTTTTATTTATTTTTGAGACAGAGAGAGACAGCATGAGCAGGGGAGGGGCAGAGAGAGAGGGAGACACAGAATCCAAAGCAGGCTCTAGGCCCTGAGCTGTCAGCAGAGCCTGATGCGGGGCTCGAACTCACAAACCGCGAGATCATGACCTGAGCCAAAGTCAGACGCTTGACCAACTGAGCCATCCAAGCACCCCTAAGGACTTAAAAATCTTAAAACAACTAAATTATTATTAATTTCTCAAAATAAGTACTGATTAATGTCTGGTATTTCTGGCATTTTTCTTGTACAGAGAAAAAACCCAGATTTTATTATTTTATTTTATTTTATTTTATTTTATTTTATTTTATTTTATTTTATTTTAGAGAGCACAAGAAAGTATCAGTGGGGAAGAAGGGCAGAGGGAGAGACAGAGAGAGAGAGAGAGAGAGAGAGAGGGAATTTCAAGCAGGTCTCACACTCATCTTGAAGTGCAGCATGGGGCTTGATCCCCTGACCATTGGATCATGACCTGAGCTGAAATCAAGATCAGACACTCAACAGACTGAACCATCCAGGAGTCCCATCAGATAGATTTTTAAAATTATAGTGTTTAGAAATGTTTTCTAAAAAATTTAGGAAGAAACACAAATAATATGTTAAAGTTACTTAAAGGTTAATATGCCAATTAAAAATTGCATCCATAAATGATGTCTTAGTGCCGCTTGGCTTATTTAAGAGTGATGCAGGTGATTTTGAGAAGAGGCTCCAGAACTTTGTATCTACATTTCTGTAATTATAAAAATCCATTAAATTAAAATTTGAAAAGCTATTTATAATATTAGGCCTGATAATACTTGTCCAAGAAGCTTTTCTGCTATGTAAATTATTTTCTCTGTGAGATAAAAATCAGTAAAACCTCACAATTAATTTTTAAATGTTACTTTTATATGTTCAAAAAAGCTTAAAGAAGACACAAGACAACAAAATTTACCTGCAAGCCATTCTTAATAATTGGAGGATTAATTTCATATATTAGGTTCATTTTCAGAAAGGATTCTCTTAACAAACTCTTTTGGGATTTTAAAAGAATGTTTTAACTTACACACAAATTTAAGCATCTGGGTACAATGCAAGTACATTTAACAAATTTGACAATTTTTTTCAAATTGAGAAAAAGTGTATATACATTTTCTTGTGTATACATATTTCCTTGCCCACAATATTTTTTATCCTAAAGGAATAATATGTTATTCCAGAAGATTAATATATAAATATAGTATCATGATTAAATTCATAAAAAACAATCTCAGAATAATTAAGGTTAATATTTTTAAATATTTAGAAAATTCATATATTTTTTAGAACTTTCATACATTTTAATGTTTATTTATTTATTTTGAGAGAGAGTGGGGGAGGGGCATAGAGACAGAAAGGGAGAATCCCAAGCAAGCTCTGTGCCGTAAGCGCAGAGCCTGATGAAGGGCTGGATCTCACAAACCATGAGACATGACCTGAGCCAAGGCAAAGAGTTGGATGCTTAACCCGCTGAGCCATGCAGGCACCTGTCGACGTTCATATTCTTGATAATAATTTTCCACTTTTTGTTGTAGGCATTCATTTCCTTGTGCTGAGCTTTCTCTATTTTGACAAAAGTCCTAATTTTCTTTTTTTTTTTTTATATTATTTTTTTAATTTTTTTTTTTCAACGTTTATTTATTTTTGGGACAGAGAGAGACAGAGCATGAATGGGGGAGGGGCAGAGAGAGAGGGAGACACAGGACCGGAAACAGGCTCCAGGCTCTGAGCCATCAGCCCAGAGCCGGACGCGGGGCTCGAACTCACGGACCGCGAGATCGTGACCTGGCTGAAGTCGGACGCTTAACCGACTGCGCCACCCAGGCGCCCCAAAAGTCCTAATTTTCTAGAGAGCAAAAGCAGAATATGTTTTTATTTTTGTTCCATTTTTAATCAAAATAGCTTATATATAGTAGCTACCAAGTGGTAAATTAGAAAAATAAAATTAAACTTTACTGTTTAGGTTAAATTCTTTTTATTTTTTAAAATTTAATTCCAGTATCATTAACACGCAGTGCTATATTGGTTTCAGGTGTACAATATATGATTCAGTAATTCTGTATTCTAAATCATAATTATACAAATCTGAAAAAAATTTAAAACTTCTATTTGTGATATTTTTCTGCATCTGTTTCATTCTACTTCACTTTTTCAGCTGTGTTCCTAGTGTTAGCTGTTGTTTCTTGTGACAGAATCTATAGTCCTAACTCTATAATATTGATTTGTTTTCTGCTCCTTATAACATCTCAATTGTCATATTGTCTCCAGTCAAGACCTGCTTTGTATTTATATTCTTGTCATAAACTATTTATAATTATATTTTCTGTGCTATCTCAGAATGCTGACTAAATTATCTCTTCCATTTACAAAAAATATTTAAAGTGAAAAAGCCTGAAAAATATTATCAACAAATGTATTTAATATTAAGTAAAATTAAAAATATCTAAGTAGGGGTGCATGGGTGGCTTTTGATTTCGGATCAGGTCATGATCCCAGGGTCATGGGATCGAGCCCCATGTCAGGTTCTGTGCTGAGCATGGAGACTGCTTGGGATTCTCCTCTCCCTCCCTCTCTCTCTGACTTTCTCCCACTGTATCTCTTAAAACACTATACATATATATGTATATATATATCATATACATACATATCCCATATATATATATACAATTATGTATATATGTATACATATATATCCCTGCTTCTAACCAAGATGAAAAAACATATGGAAATACAGTCCAAGATGGAAATACATATACATACATATCCCATATATATATACAGTTTTATATATATATATATATATATATATATATATATATATATATATATCCCTGCTTCTAACCAAGATGGAAAACCAGGGACTGGATTCATCTTTCCACATAACAACACAAAACCCAAACCCAAATCAAAACTAAAACCAAACAAACAAAAACCCCAAAACAAAAAAAGTCACCTATGAGGGTCAGAATCAACTTCTTCAAAATTCCTGTTAGCATCGATATTTTGATCCCTTCCCATTAATCACAAATGTTCTTAATGGCATTCAGAATGGTGAGTCCTTTCCAGATGTTTTCAATTTACTTTGTCCACATCCATCAAAGGAATCACTACCTGTGGCAACTATAGCCTCTGAAATGTATTTCTTAAATAATAAGACTTGAAAGTCAAAGTTACTCTTTTATCCTGCAATAATATTTTGAAGGGATTTTTTTTTTCTGAGCAGTAGGGAAATAGTTTAAAATATTCAGTAAACCATGTTGGAAACAAATGTACTGTCTTAGAAGCTCTGTTGTTCCATATTTGGAGCATAGGCAGTTAATTTGCCACAGTTTTTAAGATCCCTAGAACATTCTGAATGGTAAATGAGCACTGGCTTCAACTTCAAGTCACCAGCTGCTTCAGCCCCTAATGAGAGGGTCAGCTATCTTATGAAGCCAGGCATTGACTTTGCCTTTCTAGCTGTGAAAGTCCTAGAAGACATCTTCTTCTCATACAAGGCTATTTCATCTACATTGAAAATCTTATATTTAGTGTAGCAAAACTAAATCATTAATTATCTTAGTTAGATCTTAGGGATAACTTGCTGCAGGATCTAAATCAGCACTTGCTACTTTATCTTGTGCTTATTATACAAAGGCTTGTTTTCTTTTTTTTTTAAGTTTATTTATTTTGAGAGAGAGAGAGAGAGAGAGAGAGAGAGAGTGTGAGTGGGGTAGGGGCAAAGAAGAGAGAGACGGAGAATCCCAAGCAGGCTCTGCACTGTCAGCGTGGAGCTTGACGCAGGGCTCAAATGCATGAACCTGTGAGATCATGACCTTATCTCAAACTTTCTTTTTCTATCAGCACTGGGCTGTTTTGCTTTTTTCACATTTAGGTGTTTATTGGAGTAGCACTTTTAATTTCCTTCTAGAACTTTTCCTTTGCATTCCCAACTTAGCTGTTAGGTAGAAGAGGCCTAGATTTCAGGTTAGCTTGGCTTTTGGCATACCTTTCTCACTAAGCTTAATCATTTCTAGTGTTTGATTTTAAAGTGAGAGATGTGCAACTCTTCCTTTTACTTAAAGGCTTGGAGGCCATTGCAGAGTTATTAATTGGCCTAATTTCAATGTTGTGTTTCAAGAAATAAGGAGGCATGAGGAGAAGGAGAGACAGGGAAACGGCCAGTTGTAGAACAGTCAAAACACACACATTTAGTGATTAAGTTTATTGCCTTATATGAGTGCAGTTCGTGATCCCCCCAAAACAATTAAAATAGTAACATCAAAGATCACAGATCACAAATCATTATAACAAATACAATAAAAATAAAGTGTTTGAAATATTGTGAGAATTACCAGACTGTGGCACAGAGATACAGTGAGCAAATGCTATTGGAAAAATGGCATCCAATACTCTTGCTCACCAAGAGTTCCACAAACCTTCAATTTGTAAAAACTGTGACATCTGTGAGGTGCAATAAAATGAAGCACAATCAAATAAAATATACCTGTAATTTTACCTAGATGGAGCTCTTCTCTGGACTCAACTAACAAATTATAATAACAAGACCCAAAATAAACAAATTGTTTTCAAGAACTGCTTTCCAGAACAAAGCTCAAGAATATTTATAGGAATAGGGGAGCCTGGGGCACTCATTGGGTTGAGTGCCTGACTTTGGCTACGGTCATGATCTCACAGTTCATGGGTTTAAGCCCTGCATCTGGTGTTGTGTTGTCAGTGGGGAGCTGCTTTGGATTCTCTCTCTTTGTCTGCCCCCCCCCACCCCAACTCTTGCGCTCTCTCTCTAAAAAATAAACATTAAAAATTTTAAAGAAGTATTTATAAGAATATAAACAAATAAGCCTAAAATGCAACAAAGGAAGATTCATAATGTTATTCAGTCAAAAGTTCCAGGCAATGCAGAAGCAGGAAAACACAAACAATAATGAAGAGGACATTCAGACAAATAAAACTGACTCTTAATGAACACAGACATTAGAATTAGCAGATAAGAACATTAAAATATGTATTATAACTGCATTACGTATTTCCTAAAATAAAATAGAGACATGAAGATATAAAAAAAGACCCAAATGGAACTTACTGAGATGATGAATTTAATCTTTGACCTAAAAAATACAAAAGATAAGATTAAACACCTGCAAAAATGCACAAGCTAAAATTAGTGAAATTGAGACATAGATTGTGAGCATAGTAACTCTCGAAAATGAAAGAGAGAGAGAAAAAAGAATGTGAAAAAACAATGAACAGTGAGCTGTGGGACAGTTTCATCTGGTCATAAATATGGGTAATTAGAGTCTCAAAGGAAGAAAGGGTGAAGGGAGCATGTATTAGATTTCTATTGCTCTGTAACAATATTATCATGATAAAATTTAGAGGCTTAAAATAAAACACATTATCATCTTTTCAATTTTGGGGGGAGGAGAGGTATGGATTAGCTAGTTTCTCCAACCAGAGCTAGTTTTTCACCTGACTCTCAAGCATTTGTTTCCAAGCTTATATGGATGTTGGCACCATTCAGTTCCTTGCCAGTGAGAGGGTTTCAGTTTATTGTTGGCTCTTGGTGGGAGGTGACATTCAATTATTTGCCAAGTAACCTGTACTATATGGCAGCTCACAACAACTTAATTTGTTTCCTCAAATTAAGGTTAGAAACCTCGAGAAAATGACGACTCACTTCATAATCAAATGGTGCAGAACCAATTTTAAAGGGAATATCTTAATTTTCATTAGTTATCCAGGAGTCCTTGCACAGATAAAGGCATCTCTACTCATATATAAAGCTTACTAATACCGTAAGTGCTTAGATGTAAGTTAATGAGGTAGGGACATCAGGAAGAAATCAGAATGCATCGGGTACAGAGGAACAGCGCAAAAGGATGTCAACAAACTTCTTGGAAACAAGGCAAGTGACAAGCCAGTGGAGGTGAGATCGTTAAAGTATTAAAAAAAATCCTGCCAACTTAGAGTTGATTTTTTTAGAAAAAATGTTTCCAAACAAAGGAAAATGTATTTGCAGATGTATGAAATCTTTAGGAATTTCACCAACAGACCTGAACTGAAGAAATGATGTAGGAAATCTTTCGGTCAGGAAGGAAGATGATGCCAGTTCGAAATATGGATCTACACAAAGGAATGAAGAAAAGTAGCAGGGGCACCAATATGGGTAATTCTATCTTTTATTATTCTTTAACAAAATCACAATTAATATATTGTGAAGTTTATGGTATATATAGAAAAATAGTATGCCAGCAGCATCACAAAGATCAAAAAGGAGAAATGGAAGAATATACTTGTAAGGTCTTGTGTTATCAGTGAAATGGTATAATATAATTTGAAGGTAGTTGATAAGAATGTATACTATGAATCTTAAAGCAACCACTAAAATCACAAAATAGAGCTGATATAAGAAAAAATGACATATAGAATTATTTTAAAATTAGTCCAAAAGAAGTCAGGAAAATAAGGAAAGGTTAAAAAGAACAGATGGGAAAAATAGAAAACAAATATCAAGTAGACAGACTTTAACTCTATCAATAATTGCATAAAACATAATAACTTCAATTCTCCTATTAAAAGGCACAGATCATCACATCAGATAAAAAAAAAGGAATAACCAACTTCATGTTACCTACAAGAAAATCACTTGAAATTTTAAAATAAGTTAAAAGTAAAATGATGTGAACACTGGCGTGACTATTTTAATATAAAAAAAATGTGTTTCAGAAAAGAGCATTACCAGGGAAAAGGTAGTTTCATAATGATAAATTAGTCAATAATCCAGAGGAATTTATAATTGTAAACATTTATGAACCTAGTAGCATAGCTTCAAAATACATGAAACAAAAATTTATAGGAGAGAAAAAAGTAATGAAGAAATCCATAATTACAGTCAGAGATTTTAACAGCCTTCTCTCAATCCTTGACAGAACAGGGTCTGTAGAAGATTTAAACAATATTATCTATCAAGCCTTGCAAAGTATATATTAATACTAGGCAGTCATCTAGAAAATCCTTAAATATTTAAAAACAAGTAACAAATTTTATATATAACCCATGACTCAGGGAAGAAATCAAAAAGGGTATGAGGGGCTCTTGGGTGGCTCAGGAGGTTAAGTGTTTGACTTTTGATTTCGGTTCAGGTCATTGTCTCTCAGTTCCTGGGATCAAGCCCTGTATGGGCCTCCGTGCTATCAATGGAGCCCGCTTGGGATTTTTCTGTCTCCTTCTCTCTGCCCCTCGCCCCTCCCAAAATAAATATATAAACTTTAAAATAAGTAGGTAAAAAATTGGTATTAGGAATTATTTTGAACTTAATAAAATGATGAAAATACAACGTATCAAAATCAATCAAATATCGGTAAAGCAGTACTTAGGGGGATATTTGCCAGAAACAATATTTTTATTAGGAACAAAGTGATAAAATAATGACCAAAGATTCCTCCTTCAGAAACTAAAGGTAAAGATGAGCAATGAAACCTAAAGTAATCAAAAGAGTGGAAAAAACAATCAAAATAGAAATCATTAAAATAGAAAACAGAAAAACAATAGAGAATAAAATGAAACCAAAAGCTGTTTTTTAGGTGTATTAATAAAACTGATTAACATTTAGCCAGAATTATCAAGAAACAGAATACTGAATATACAAATTACCAATATCAGGAATGAAAGAGATAACCACATATCACTATAAATGACACAAACATAAATTTAACAAGGATATATCACGAACAGCTTTGTGATTATAAATTTGAAAACTAGTGAAAATATTCCTTGGAAGACACCAATTTGTAAAGCTCACTTGAAAATAAACAATCCGCATGGTCCTAAACTTATTAGGGCCAAGTGTATTCACTATCGAATTCTAGCAAACATTTTAAGAAGAAATAATAACAATATACACATCCTTTCCCAGAATATTCAAGAGGGTTAAAAAATGACCAAACAATTCTTTAAATTCAACATTACTCTGATATCAAAACCAGACAAAGATATTATAAGGAAATAAAACTACCAATATCTCTTATTGATATAGAGGTATTTTTAAAATGTAAGCAATTTGAACACAACAACATATCAAAGGTATTCCACATCATGACTACTTTCAATTTATCCTAGAAGTTCAAGGTGCATAACATTAAAAAATCAACCAATGTAATTTATCATATCAACAAGGTAAATATAGGGATGATGGATGATAGATAGATAGATGACAGATGATAGATAGGTAGATAGATAAACATATGATAGGTAGAATCTTCTCAAGAAATACAGAAAAATCTTTAGAAAATATCTGACATAAGATTCTGATTTAAAAAAAAAACTCTTAGAAAACTGGAAAGAGAAAGGAATTTCCTCAACTTAATAAAAAGCATATTTGAGAAACCTTTATGTAGCTCTCAGATGATACTGAATGGTGAAAAAGTAAATGCTTTCTCCTTAAGTTTGGGAACAAGACAAGGATTTCTGCCATCACTACTTTTATTGTAGTAGAATAATACTAATATTCTGCTAGTAATACTACCAAAGTGACAGTAATAAATATTGTATTATGGGTTCCAGCCGATACAATCAAGCAATAAAAAGAAATCAAACATTCAAATTTCCAAAAAAATTAAACTTTCTTTATTCACAGAAGACATGAGTGCCTGTAGAAAGTCTAATGAAATCTTTTTGAAAGGTACAAGAAATAAAAAGGGAGTTTAGTTTACCAGTTATAGGATACATGATTAATTTATTAAACCGAGTGTATTTCTACTTACTGGCAATAGACAATCAGTAGTTGAAATTAAAATTTATAAAAGATTTGACTCCTGTATACTGAAAACCAAAAAAAAAATTACTTAAAACCTAATTATTGCTGATTTCAATATTTTCATTATTCTACTTTAAATACACACACATGCACACAATACATGTGTGTATACTCATATGCATATATCCATCCCTCAAACTGTCCTTTCTCTTTGTCTGTCATTCTTGATCTTACTATTGTCTTCTGACTTCCATTTTTTCCTGGTGAGAGGTTAGCTATCATAATTGTAAATTTTATCTTGAATTCAATGCTTCACCTGGTCTGGCAGATTTTAAAGTTTACATTTTCTTTTGGACTTTCAAAAGATTGACTATAATATGCTTTGGTGTGTTTTTTCCTATTTATCCTTCTGGGAATTCTCCTCTGGGACTCTGATGCTAGACTGTTTGATATTGTCCTTACAATCTTGTACTGTTTCATGTTATTATTCCTCTCTCTCTTTGCTTTTCAGTTTGATTAAATTCTAATGACTTGTCTTGAGTTTATTCATGTTTTTTCTTATTTGCTCAGCCTAATGTAAAGCCAACCAAAATTTTTATTTGTGCTGTAATATTTTTCATATCTACCATTTATATTTGTGTATTTTTTTAGTTTTTCTTTTCTGAAATCCCCTATTTGTTTTTGTATACTGGGTCTAACTTTTCCACTAGTTATTTTAGCAGAGTCATTATCATAGTCCTTGAAATCTGGTGATTTCAACCTCTCATTCATATCTGAGTCATCTTCCATTGACTATTTCCTATCTCTCCCATTGGATTTACATTTCTTGCCTTTTCATACACATATTATTGTTATTTACCATTGTGTGTAAAAAAAACAGAACAATACAGAAGACATCAAAGTAAATGTTATTTCCTATGAAAATAAGTATACCCTTTCTTCTGTTAGGCTTCCATTATGTGTGGCTGAGTCAAACTAATTTAGAATTGGGGTAGACCTGTGCTTTCTTGAAAATTTAACTCGATCTACTGACATCTGGATTAAAATAGTCTGAAGGCAGCATCAATTCTTTACATTTAGAAGGGTTTAGGATCTGGCCAAGATTGAGATTCAGATTACCACATTCTTTTCAACCCAACTATCAGCTTTCTGAATCATGGGAAATCTCTTTTTGCTTTAAGATTTAACTACCAATCTCTTGGATCCTGCAGAATTATTTTTGCTTTCTAGTCTTGTCTTGTCTTTCTGTATACTGGAAGATTATTTTCCTTCTTATTGTTTTGTCCCTAGCATTTAAAAGTTCAATGTCTGGGGGCACCTGGGTGGCTCAGTTGGTTAAGCGTCTGACTTTGGCTTAGGTCATGATCTCTCAGTGAGTTTGAGCTCTGCATCAGGCTCTGTGCTAACAGTTTAGAGCCTGGAGCCTGCTTCAGATTCTGTGTCTTCCTCTCTCTCTCTCTCTGCCTCTCCCATGCTCATGCTCTGTCTCTCTCTGTCTCTCAATAGTAAATAAACATTAAAAAAATTTTTTTTAAGTTCAATGTCTGGTACTTGGTTAAAGGCTGGAATGCCTCATAGGCATCTTTACCAGATCTTTCTTTACATTTTGTGCCCGATACATGGTGAAAGTCAAAAGAACCTTGGAGGGTTTCTCTCAGTTCTGTTGCTATGCTCAAACTTTGGGTTGCCACAGCTTATCCTTGGGGAAGCCTGTATGCTTCAGACAGTATTTCTCTCAGCTCTGCTACTTTGCATCAGGCCAGGCCACTACTCAGTGAAGTCTCATGGCCAGGTTCGGGGGACACTCACTTTGGGGCTTTCTGGTATTTTAATTTATCATATCACAAACACAGCCATTAAACTTTTTTTTCCAGTCTCTCTTTGTCTTATCAATTACAGATTTATCCTCTTCCCTCTCTGTTTTATCTGCTGATGAGAGCAGCCTTGTGTCCCTTTCTTCCCAGAAAGAGCTAATCATTTCCTAGATTTCAGTTCATTTACAGCATCCACTGCTCTCTTATAGTTAAACAAAAACTTTTAATTTGAGTTTATCTGATTTACTTTCACTGTTAGGGTAAGAATGATGATCTCTTTTGATTTCCTACATCCTAAATAGAATTGAAAGTCCTTCCTTGTAGCATCTGCTGTTTTATTCCTATTTCCCTCTCTCCATGATAAGTATATATATTTGTTCAAAATGCTGTACTGTATTACTTTAGCCTCTTTTCTCATGTAAGGCCATAGAGACTTCCTAGAGATACTAAGACACTTCAAATTTCTATTATATACTGTGTTACCTTTCTAGCATTACTTCCTGGTGAAGTGCATGGGCTCCAGTGTTATACCTTTTTTCCTCCTTAGAAACTTTAGAACCAATTAAGAAGTACTTGTAGAAATCACTAAGCTTGAAGTTAAATTATAAGCCTTATATATTTCAAGTCATCATGTAAAAGAAGCAGTCACAATAGGCTTCCAAACAATTCTTCTCCAATTAAACTTAAATAACTAACACTCCCCCTCAAGGCAGCACCTGCCCCCAACAGCACAACCTGTAAAAAAACAGACAGAATTATAGCTTCTCTAATGGATCTACCCGAGTGATATTTCAGAAAGAGCAGAGTTGAGAATGCACAGTCCCATCTTTAGATAGCACTAATCAAATGTTCTTTCCTCTCTGACGGAAGATATTGAATGTGGGAGGGAGACGGGCTATGAGAGGGCATCAGGTAACCCTAACAAAACCTTGTCAAGGAAATATTAGGCGAAGTAAAATATGCTTTCTCCTCCAAAAACTTCTAGGACATCTTCCTTAGATTGAATATAACCAGTGCCTCAAAGTTCTCAAAGTAATCCTCCGTATATAACATGACCACTTTCCTTATTATTATATTGTCATCTAAATAAATCTATTTTATTACCTAGAGCATTATCTCCTCCATGAAAAGCAATTAGATGACATTTTAAAAAATATAATAAATATTGATCATAATCACCCTGCCATCAACCAGGAAAACAAGGCTGCTTTGATTTTGCTTTGTTTTATTTTGTTTCAATATAGCTATCAATATCAGATCACTAAATTTATGCAAATCTTTGTTTGTCATTTAACCTTTTTTTAGAGATTGGAAGCAAAACTCAATAGTGTTGTGTCAGGGGTCATGTCTTTCTAGTAGAACTCACAAATGGTTTATTAGAAACAATGATCTGGAACAAAGACTCTCACAAGCAATACTTTAAATCAATAAACTCTTGAACTCTATTTCTTCCCACGTATAAATTCAACTTACAGTTTCCAAAGGACTATAGAAGGAGCAAATGTCAAGTAATACCACCAGGAAAGGATTCTTCCATTTCACTGAACCCATTATGGCTTCCCACCATTCTTGCATAGCCTGGTCATTCTGGAAGCTATCGGCAGGAAAACTAAAGACAGATCTAAAAACCACCTGGAGGATGCATTTGTTTGAGCTCCTTTCACTCCTTATCCCTTGTGTTAACTGCATTCTGTGTGTGTGTGCGTGTGTGTGTGTGTGTGTGTGTGTGTGTGTGTGTGTTTGGCAGTATTTATTAAGAGAGTTCTGAAATGTTAACTAATACTCTCCCAGATTTTCGTGTCCCTGCAACCAATCAAAGTGATCTGATCTACAAAATTCAAACTGCCCTAGAATATTGAAATAAACATCAATGTGCACATATGAATGTTCCTCCAAAAATTAAAATGCATTTTAAAAATAAGTATAAAAAATAAGTATAAAAGAATAAAAAACCTTTGCAATATTTAGTTCAAATATTTTGTGGATTGCACAAAGAGAACTTTGATTTTATTTCTTATGTATTTTTATTTTTAAAGCAGGAAGTGAGTGATTTTAGAAATACCATAACATTCAACAAATAGAGGCTATAACTCTTCCTTGAGCCTCTCCCCAATTTAGTGCATTACACTAAAAAGATCTAGCTATGTTAAAGTACTAGGTGGTGTGGTCTTATGTAATGTAATGCTCATTTTAAAAACCTTATTGAGATATAATTTATATAGCATATAATATACACATTTAAATTATCCAATTCAGTGTTTTTAGTATTTTTACATATATGTACAATCATCACCACAGGGAAATTTAAAAATTTTTCATCACCTTACAAAAAAAACCCCAAGACCATTTAGCTACATTCCCCCTCTGCCCTACCCACCTGTACCCAGTTCTGTCTAGTAAACACTATTCTATTTTCTGTCTTTATAGACATCCCTATTTGGGGTCCTCATATGAATAGTATCATATAATTTGTGGGCTTTTGTGACTGCTTTCTTTCACATGTCATAATGTTTTTTGAGGTTCATCAAAATGGTTGCAAGAATCAGCACTTTTCCTTTTTTATGGATGAAGAATATTCCATTGTATGGATATAACACATGGTTTATTCACTGATATGTTGATGGGTATTTGAGTTGTTTGGGCCTTTACGGATAATACTGCTATCAACATTTGTGTGTAGGTTTTTGTGTAGACATATGTTTTCATTTCTTTTGGATATATACCTAGAAGTATAATTGTTGGGCCATGAAATGACTCAGTTAATTTAGGAACTTTCATACTGTTTCCAAAACTGCTTCACAATTTTACACTCCCACCAAAACATCTGAGGACTCTGATTTCTCTATGAACCTTGCCACAAATTGTTATAATCTGATTTTTTGATTCCAGACATGCTAGTGGGGGGTGAAATAGTATCTCATTGTCGTTTTGCTTTGCACTTCTCTTATGATGTCACTGAGCATTTTTCATATGTCTGTTGGTCACTTGTATATTTTCCTTATAGAAATGTCTGTTTAGATCCTTTGCTCATTTCTTAATTGGGATTTTGTCTCTTTTTTTATCATTGAGTTGTAAGAGTTCTCTGTGTATTCTAGATAGAATTCCCTTATTAGATATGTAATTTGCAAATGTTTTCTCCCTTTCTGTGGGTGGCATTTTCACTTTTCTGATGTAGAACAAAAGTTTTTAATTTTGATGACACCCAATTTATCTATTTTGTTTTCTCTTGTTGCTTGAGCTTTTGATAATATATCTAAAAATCCTTTGCCAAATCCAAGGTCTTAAAATTTACTCCTGTTTGCAGCCCCTGGGTGGCTCAGTCAGTTAAGCATAAGCATTCGGCTCAGGTCATGATCTCAAGATTCATGAGATCAAGTCTCTCATCAGGCTGTGCACAGACAGCGTGGAGTCTGCTTGGGATTCTTCCTCTCTCCCTCTCTGTCTCTGCCTCACCCCCACTCCTTCTCTCTCCCTCTCTCAAAATAAATAACATTAAAAAAATTTACTCCTGTTTTCTGAGGTCAGAGTCCAAAACTTCTTTATTTTTTGCATGTGGTTTTCCAGTGGTTCCAGCATCGTTGTTTGACAATACTACTCTTCTCCCCACTGAATGTTTTCGGCATCCATGTCAAAAATTAGTTGACTATACATGTGTGAATTTATTCAAGGACTCTCAATTCCATTTCATTAATCTTAATGTTTGCCCTTGTGTCAATACCACAATGTGCTGATTACTATTGCTTTGTGGTAATTTTTGATATAAGGAAGCATGAGTGCCCCTACTTAGTTCTTCTTTGGAATTGATTTCTTCTTTTGGGTCCTTTATAATTCCATATGAATATTAAATTAGGATTATCAATTTCTACAAAACAGAAATGTGGGATCCTGATAGGGATTTCTTTGACTCTGTAGATCAGTGTGGGGACTATTACCATGTTACCAATGTTAAGTCTTCCAGTCTATGTATATATACATGAGTATGATTTTTCATTTCTTTGGACCCTTAACATATTTCAACATTTTGTAATTTTCAACATACAATTTTTGAATGTCTGTTATATCTATTCCTAAGATTTTTTTTCTTTTGATTCTACCATGAATGGAATTTTTTTCTAATTTCATTTTGGGATTGTTCATAGCAGGTGAATTAGTCTGGGTTCTCCAGAGAAGCAGAACCAATAAGAGATTTTAGAGAGAGAGGTGGGGGGAGGATGGGGGAGAGAAATAGGTTTATTATAAGGAATTGTTGCAGTATGGAGACTGTCTTACTATTTGATCTCTGGTGCTTTGGTTCTGTCAGCATGAAAAGTGTTTGTGTCTCTGCTCTTGGCACCAATGTATTAAAGAAGTAGAGATTGGTGTCCAAAGTGAAAGCAGAAGACAATTTTATTAAACAGCAGTACGCTCTAAAGGTGGGAGAGGGCGGACTCAGAGGTGGCAACTGCTCTGAGGCTACAAGGATCTTTCCTTTTAGGTGGGCAGGGTCTTGCTTCATGGAGAGGGTGGTTTCTAATGAGGGCTGCTTCTAGTCATCTGGGGGACTCATCCCACAAATTGCAAGGGGAAGCTTTTGACAGTACAAGGTTTGTGCTGGAACCATCATGGCAGCCTTTCCCCATGGGGGTGGGGGGGCTATAACCACAATGCTAATTTATGTTAATGAATGTATAACTAGTTATCCATCAAGATGAGAACATCTTCTCTCTGGACTATGCATGTGTCTCCTTAGGGAGAGTCCCTGTAGGCTATGACATCCTTCAGTGAGGATGCTGGCCCATTTTGTTGCCACAGGGGCATTCCTCTGGTTTTCCTTCCACTGCTCATATCTAGCTGCTATGTAGCACTTCCAGTAAAAACCCAAAGGCCTGAGAACCAGGGAGCCAGTGACATAAGCCCCAGTTTGAATGCAAAGGAAGCAAGGAAGTTGATGATGTAAGTTCTAGTCTGAGTGCAGGAAAAGATGTATATCCCATCTCAGCAGTCAAGCAGAGAGCAAATTCTTCCTTTCTCTGCTTCCTTCCTTCCTTCCTTCCTTCCTTCCGTTCATTTGTTTGTTCGTTTTTTCGTTCATTTGTTCATTGGTTCACTTTTTGTTTTTCCTATTCAAGCCCATAATGGATTGAGTGATGCACACCTACATTGGGCAGAGTACTCTTTTCTACCCAGTCTACTCACTCAGATGCTAATCTTATCTGGAAACACCTTCACAGATAAACCCAGAAATAAGGTTCAGGCAAATATCTATGTACCCCACATATCAGTGATAAAATTAACCATTGCAGCAAATGTATAGCAAATGTGGAGTTTTTAATTGATTTTGTATCCTGAAACTTGGCTGAATTTGTTTATTAGTTCACTTGCTAGTGGATTTTATGATTTTTTTATGCATAAGATCATGTCATCTGCAAGTAGAGATACTTTTACTCTTCCTACCCAATTGATATGATTTTTATTTCTTTTTCTTGACTAGTCACCCTAACTAAGACCTCTCTTATAATGATGGATAGAGGTAGTGAGAGAAACATCTTTACGTTGTTCTTGATTTCAACAAGATAGCATCCTTTTTTTTTCAATATTAAGTATGATATTAGCAGTGAGTTTTTCATAGATGTTCTTGACATATGAAAAAAGTTCCTTTCAATTCCATTTCATAAGTGTTTTTATAATGAAAATACTTTGTGTTAAGTGCTTTTCCGATGTTTATTGAGATAAGCATGTTTTTATTTTTTTATTCTACTGATACTATACATTAAGTTAAATGATTTTTCATGTATTAAATTAACCTTGCATTGTTAGAATAGATTCCACTTGTCATGATGTGCATTTGTTTTTAATCCTGGGTTTGATTTGCTAGTATTTCGTTGAGGATCCTTACACCCATATTTATCAGAGATATGAGTTCATAGTTTTCTCGTGATATCTTTGGTTTTGGTATCAGGCTAATACTGGCCTTATACATGGAGTTGAAAAGTGTTCCTTTCTCTTCTACTATTGTGGAAGAGTTTTTGAAAAATTGGTATTTATTCTTTAAATTTTTGGTAGAATTCAGTGGTGGAGTGATCTGAGCCTGGGTTTTTCTTGTGGGTAGTTTTTTATTACTACTTTATTTTGTGCACTTGTAGGTTTATTCAGATTGTCTGTTTCTTCTTGATCAGCTTTGGTAGTTAGTGTTTTTCTAAGAATATTTCTATTTCCTCTAAATTATCTAAATTGATGCACATTTGTTCATAGCGATCCTTTATAATCCTTTTTATTTCTATAAGGTTAATAATAATTTCCTCTTGTTTATTTTTGATTCCAGATTCTTCTCTCTTTTTATCTTTGTCAATCCAACTAAATGTTTGTCAATTTTGTTGTTTTTTTCAAAGAACCAGCTTTTGATTTCCTTGATATTCTTCATTGTTTTTTAAAAAAATTCTCTATTTCATTAATCTTCACTCAAATATTTATTATTTCTTTCTTTCTGCCTCATTTAGGTTTAGTTATTTATTTTTCAGTGTTCTCTTTCTTATTTAAGCATTTACAACTGTAGATTTCTCCTTGTCTTTTGTTTTCAGCCTTTTTATTATGATGTGTCAACTTGTGGATCTCTGTGTCTATTAGAGTTTGTTGATCTTCCTGGATCTGTAGGTTGTTTTCAATAAACTTGAGACGTTATTGTCATTACTTCTATGGACTTTTTTTTTTCCTGCTTTTTTCTCTCCTCTCTTTCTGGTATTCCCAGAATGTAAATCTTGATACACTTAAAGTGTCCCACATTTCTCTGAGGCTTTTTTTTTTATTCTCTTTTTCTTAGCTTGCATAATTTTTCTTGATTTATCTTCAGGTTTGCTATTTCTTACTTTTGCCAATTTAAATCTATAATTGAGCCCTTCCAGTATTTTTTTTCTTATTTTAGTTATTGTATTTTTTAACTTCAGAATTTCCAATTGGTTGTGTTATAATTTCCTTTTTTTTAATGTTTATTTATTTTTGAGAAAGAAAGAGACAGAGCACGAGCAGAGAGGGGTAAAGAGAGATGGAGACACAGAATTCAAAGCAGGGTCTAGGCTCTGAGCTGTCAACACAGAGCCCGACGGAGGGCTCGGACTCATGAGCTGTGAGATTATGACCTGAGTCGAAGTTGGACACTTAACTGACTGAGCCACCCAGGTGCCCCAATATAATTTCCATTTTTAAAATTCATATTGTCTGTTTGATGTGACATTGCCTTTCTATTACTTCTTTTGTCATTCTTTCTTTTAGTTCTGTAAGATTTATAATGGCTATTTTAAAGTCTTTTTCTGTCAAATCTGACATCTGGTTTCTCTCACAAGTAATTTGTATTCTTGCTTCTTTTCCAGGATATGGGTCATAGTTTCTTGTTTCTATGAATGCCTCACAATTTTTTGTTGGCAAGTAGGCATTTTAAATAATATATGTGGCAACTCTAGGTACTGTTCCTCCATAATCTAAACATCTTTAACATTTACAAATTTTGCAATTAATAACCAATATGAAATTATTCGATAATTATTATAAGAACTAGCGAAAAATTCTAATAACTTAGGAATAAGTTATAAAAGGAAATATTTTAAGTCCTTTATTTTATAAAATATAAAAACAGACTCTTTCAAGATCTTCTCTTTCCCTCTGATGATCAAACCTCAACATTTGATACTGTTCTGACTTCCAGTAGTATAAAAGTGACAGAATTTAAGACATGGATTGGGAAAGAAATAGATTCCTGGAAAAATTCTAGATAATTAAAAAAATTTAGTCTCCTACTGTATGCTGCTGCTTTTTAAATCTATTTATATTTATACAATTCCTATGAAAGAGATATGCTAAAAGTCAGGTACAAAACATATATTCTAGATATATGGGCTACCACAGAGGAGGGGACTTGGATAGCATTCATCACCTTAATAACTTTCCAACAACATTAGCAAGGCAACCTTTAGGAAAGTAAGAAAGAAGAAAGGAAAGATAGAACAACAACAAAAAAAGTATCAATGCCTTTATAAAATATGCCCATTGTGAATGCAGAAGATGTCTTTTGTTAGCCATTAGAAAAAAATGGCAGTTTATACTATGTATATGTTAATTGAATGTTAATTGAAATTTCAGTTTTATTCATAATATGTAGAAAAAGCAGAAAATGGGTAGGATGTTTTCTAAATTATAACACAACTGTAATTTAACAGAATTGCACACCCTGTTTGTTACAGTTACAGAGGAGTAAATGCCAAGCATCAGGGTAGAAATAATGATGAAGTCCAAATGGGAGGGTGAAGTCAGTGAGATTATAATGTGTGGAAGAATGGAACTAACCAACCATCAGAAGTTTTTTTTTTATTTTGACAACCCTCAATTGAAGACAAAAATGGGGGTGCCTGGGTGGCTCAGTCAGTTAAGCTTCTGACTTCAGCTTCGTGATCTCATGGTTTGTGAGTTCGAGCCCCGTGTCAGGCTCTGTGCTGACAGCTCAGAGCCTGGAGCCTGATTCAGATCCTGTGTCTCCCTCTCTCTCTCTGCCCCTCCCCTGCTCATTCTCTCTCTCTCTCTCTCTCTCTCTCTCTCAAAAATAAATAAACATAAAAATATTTTTAAAAAGACTAAAATGTATGGAGTTGCAGATCTCTTCAGGAACCTATTAGCCTTGAAAAGTATGCAAGAAACCTGATCAGGAATTATTTTTGTTGGTTTGTCAGTTTCTTTCTCTCATGACCCACCAAGATTTCTGTTAGTAAATACTTAGGGTTAAAGAACCAAATTCACTGCTCATATTTTTCTTTCTTACTGGAGTTTTCTCCCATTCTATCTTAAAATGTTTCCATTTAACTCATGTTCCAAAGGTCTCCTTACTCAGTATCTTTCACATAATCGTTTAAAGCATGTATGCATCCATTCATTAATCAACTCACTTACTCCTTAATTTGAATACTTAACATGTAAATTCTAGAATCACAATACCTGAGTACAGATCCCAGCTGATCATTAGTCATGACACCTGGACAAATTAAAACACTCAACTTCTCCCCTACTTAGGTTCACCATCGCTAGAATAGGGATTATGCAGAATAGTGATGATTGAATGAGTTAAACTGAAAAGCTTTTCAAACAATGCCTAGCATGTGAAAATGCCAAAAAGTGTTATCTATAAGTATTTAACATATAGTTATTGAGCCCTTATTATATTCCCAGAGTAGCTTGTTTATCTTCTGATCTCTCCACCCAGAGCTCAGTACAAGATAGGAGCTCAATAAATGCTAATTGGAATTAAATGAACCCAACTCAGCATGAGCAGAATTGATGATGTTGTAGCAATCAGAAACTGCAGCAACCCCAGAGTTTCACGTAGCTAAAATTAGGTGAGTGGTGGCAACTATAGCACGGATGCTGAGACAGCTTTGAAAAGTTTCACAGGAATCCCCAGTAGTCCTTTATCTTTCAAATCCTCATATTTCTCCTGCCTCTCAGTAGCAGAGTAACAGCTTTTCTAATAAGCAGAAAGAAAACTCAAAACCCTCTTTTGGAAGTGCTTATTTTTAATAAGAGCACACAACTGCCCTTTTATAATAATTCTATGTATTCCTCTTCCTGCTCTCCAAATCGTCACGATCACAGCACAGCTCAGCTAGGAAATCTCATCAGTGTAACTAACTGTAAAACTCTTTGGCAGAAACTCCTCATCTTTGAACTGCCTGCCGCCCTAAGCTTGGAGCACATGCAGGATTGTACACGGTGACACTTGACAAATATTTATTGAGTGTATTTTGTTGAATTTGTGAAATCCCAGCTGCCAGGAATAAAGGTGCTCAGAAAGGAAAAACTGTCTTCTTAAACTGTACAGATTGACTATCTGTTGAATCTGTTTCACAGTAAATCTGACAGCCCTTCTTTAGGGAGAGAGTTGTGTTTTTTCATTTATTGGGTGAATAAGAATCCAATTCTTTATGTTAATTATCTTTCTATTAATCATTCATGTCTGAATGCAAGACACACGGGATTATTTTTCCCACTTTTGAGAATAGCTCTGGAAAGTAAAATAAGGAACTGTTAGTTTTTTGGAAAGTATGAGCATGGTCCATGAGCTCTTCAGCGTTGGTTTTTTTTAAGAGTTTGTGTTTTTAGAGGAGTTTTAGGTTTACAATAAAATTAAGGGGAAGATCAGAGATTTCTCATGTACTGCCTGCAATCACACATGCATAGCCTCTCCCATTAGTAACATCCCCCACCAGAGTGGTACTTCTGATACAGTGGATGAATGGACATTGACACATCATAATGACCAAAGCCCATAGTTTACATTATAGGTTGCTCTTGGTGTTATACATCCTATGGGTTTGGATAAATGTATAATGATATGGGGGCACCTGGGGTGGCTCAGTCAGCTAAGCGTCCAACTTGGGCTCAGGTCATGATCTCCTGGTTCGTGGGCTCAAGCTCCACGTCGGGCTCTGTGCTGACAGCTCAGAGCCTGGAGCCTGCTTCAGATTCTGTGTCTCCCTCTCTCTCTGCCCCTCCCTGACTCATGCTCTGTCTCTCCCTGTCTCTCTCTCTCAAATATAAATGAACACAAAAATATTTAAAAATGTATAACTATATATATATATCCATTATTATGGTATCATACAGAATATTTTCACTGCCCTAAAAATTATGTGTGCTTTGTCTACTCATTCCTTCTCTCCTGCTCCCCACAGACACCAGCAACCACTGATCTTTTCAATCTTCATAATTTTTAAAAAGATATCGTTAAATATCATATCGATATAAATGACAGAAAAAAATAATTTTGCATCCTACCTCTCCCTTATTGTTCTGAAATTGATTTATCTACCTGTCAACAGATGATAACCAGCCCTTGTGAGACATTGTGTGTGTTTCTCAATTTCTTCTATTGCATTTCTGGAGGTGGAATTAAAAACTTTAGCGAAAAATATCTTTTCTTTTCCCTTTCTCTACATATTTGTACATATCAGCATGTCACATAATGTCTAAAAGAGCCAGGAGAGCAGAGCAGTGAAAAGTTCTGATTCTGGAGTCACATGCCTGTAGGCTGGGGTCCCCATTTATTGATTGTGTGATTTTGCTCCAGTTAGTTATCTGCTCTATCATTTTAATCATCTGTAAAAAGGAGATAATAGTAGAACTTATGTTATATGGCTGTCATGAAAAAAGTTATTATATTTAAGGTGCTTAGAACATTGCCCGCATATATTAAGTACTATATAAATGTTAACTTTATTAATTATGCTTATGAAACAGATCAACAAAGGACTCAGAAACAAGCTCTCATACAGAAAGAAAAAATAATTTGAAAAGAGGAAAAATAAGCCAGAATCTCTTTACCCCTTACCAAAAAGTTGATTATTTTTTATTATTTCAAAAAAAAATTTTTTTTTTTTTAGAGAAGGAAAGTAAAAGCGAGGGAGAAACGCAGAGGGAGAGAAGGGAGAGAGAGAGAATCTTAAGCAGGCTCCACTGAACTTGAAGCCTGACATGGGGCTTGTTCTCAAGAACATGAGATCATGACCTGAGCTGAAATCAAGATTCCTCTGCTCAACCAACTGCTCCACCCAGGTGCCCCAAAATGAAGTTGTTTATTAAAGAAAGGACCAAATCAAAGGGTAGAAAAGGGCAGATTACTTATTAGAACTAACCTGCAGTATAATAATCCATTTATTGGAATTTATGAAAACTCATTGAACCTGAGATGGAGGCTATGCCCTGGTGAATTTATGTGTTTCCCATAATGACTGGAAGACTATTGGGGAAAGAGGTTTTAGAACACAGCAAAATTCTCCTTTTCAAATTATTGGGAATAAAAATAATTCAGGAATCCCAAACTTAAAAATCTTTATTTTTATGAGTGGTCAGATTCAATTTTGCCCATATTGTTACCATTAATTAGGGATAATGGGATTATTGGGTCTAAATATCCTTGACTTGCCCTTTATCTTTTTAACAAAGGACTCGTTTTTCATGACTAAAGAGACAGGAGAAAGCTTGATTCTCCTCTCTTAAATAATAGCAATTTTTGACCGGCTGAGAAAACAAGCAAAATTTTAAGAAAGTTTATCTGCAAAATAAACATTTTGCTGACAAATATTTGCAGTTTTGTAGAAAAGTGTATGGCATGAAGTATGGTATGAGGACCTAAATGACCTATATACCAGTTACTCTCAGTGTAATTCAATATAGGAAGGACTTTGTTAATAAACAATTGTGCCTTTGAAATAAGCTTTTATTAATAGAACTATCAGGATATAAGAAATGTCAAAAAAAATCTGTTTTGTGTATTTCATGTTTTACTAAATGCCAGACTTTGTTGACAACTCCTAAAGATGCACTCCCATTCTCCTCCTCCAGTCCGTTTCTTTCTTATGTTTTCAATAACCTAAAATACTTTCTTCTGTTTATCACATTTTCATCAAATTCTAAATGGTTACAGATAAGCTGTCTGTATGCCATTCTCTCCATTTATTCTCTCTACCTATCGATGAATGGGTTATGCAGATGTCTCTCGTTCCCATTTCTTTTCCATTCCTGAGAGGAGCCTAAATCAGGCACTTCCCATTGTAAAGCTTTCTAGTTACTCTCCCTGATTTCATTTTACTATTTTCTTTTTTTTAATTTTTTTTTAACATTTATTTATTTTTGAGACAGAGAGAGACAAAGCATGAACAGGGGAGGGGCAGAGAGAGAGGGAGACACAGAATCTGAAACAGGCTCCAGGCTCTGAGCTGTCAGCACAGAGCCCGACGCAGGGCTCGAACTCACGGACCGTGAGATCATGACCTGAGCCGAAGTCGGACGCTTAACCGACCAAGCCACCCAGGCGCCCCAAATCATTTTATTATTTTCCAAAGAAGGCTGCATGCCAATTCCAGATAAGCCCTCTGTAATACTCTCTTGAACCATACTACAAAGTTGCTTAACACTTGGAGAGGTTCTTATTTCCTGTTACATATAACACTCCACAGATAATAGCCTCTAGAATTGAATGATGCAATGCCTATGTCTTCCCTATTCATGCATTTAATCACTGACTTGCATACATTGACAGAAAAGACAGGATTACCAGTTGGTGGATACTGCAAAGGAAGTGAATAGAAATCCAAAACCATCTCAGTAAGCTGGAGTCTAAATAAATCCAAAAAGATGACATCGATATAAATGTAAAGTTCTAAAAATATACTGCATATTCTCTTTTCAACATTTTAAACAGTCAATATATTATTCCTTCATCTTAACATTGGAACACTTTTGCCCAAGTAATTAATTAAGGCTTAGGTAGGTTTAAAAAGCTATTTGTGATATGTAATACCAAATTTATTTTATTCTTCTTGATAATGGACATTTTCCCCATCACACTGCTTAAAGAGGAGCTAAAAGTTTAAGTGATCGAAACTCACTAGAGGATGTGCTGGACGTAGAATTTATATTTCAGATTGCTGCTTCTGCCTCCAGCTGGATTGTAAAAGGTTGAGGTTAAATTACTTTTACATTTTAAAGTGCACTTTAAAGTGCATTAGCTTCCTAACATTTCTGCCCTGAAATGCTACACTAATTTGATATTTGTCCTATATCCTTTTTTCTATCTAATCTAGATAGAAATCTGAGCTGACCTTAATTGTATTTTCTTTACTTTTAAACTACAGTCCTCTATTAGCAGTTTTTGGATCATAAATGGAAAATTTTTGTCATCTTAAAAATGATTAGACATTTTCTTTCAAATTTAGAGGTTTCTTTGAGAAATGTAATAATACTGTCAAGTTTAAAATATATAGCATTAGTCATTTGTGACTTACGTAAGTAGAAAAGGTTGGAGCCTATTTTAGTTAGGTGCATGAAAAATGTACTCTCACCTTCACATAACTCAAGAATGGCTGAAGCAATTTAGTTCAAACTCTCAAGCAAGTTCACCTTTGGTCCAAGTTAAAGTTTGAAAAATCTCATCTAAAATGGAATCATGCCCAGTGAAAGTTATGACCTAGAAAGGAGATAAAAATTTAAAAATAATTCTTTTTTTAAAACTTGATATATACATTTTTTACTAAATTAAAAAAAATCACTTTTCTTGCTGCACATTTTGATGGAAATCAGTTGCTAGTTTTTATCAACTAATCGTTAGGTGAAATTTTTTTTTCATAGTGTTAGTCAAAACATTTAATTACTCAGTTGAATTAATAAAATTGGAATTTAAAGCAAAATGTATGCATAATATATGAAGCTATAATTTCTGGATCTAATACAATGTTTAGTGTCCTACATTAGAGTAAGGTTGCCTGAAAGTTCACAAATTACCCAATTAAGTTGCTTATTTAGTAAATGTTTATTTAGTACCTGTGATGTCTCAGCACTGCCTATATTAGGCCTATATAAAAAAGAAATGACATGATTTTTAGCCTTGAGATATTTAATCTAGTGAGGCAGATATCTAAACAGAGAAAGGCAATATGGCAAAAATAAATTTGCTTCAAGGACACTCATCGATTCCTACCTGAGGGAGCTGGTAAGAATGCTCAGAAATATCTAATCAGGGTTTTGAAAGATAAATAGCAGGGTAGTAACATGGAAGGGAAAGTCCAGACAGAAGGCAAACGCTTTGAAATGTGAGAGTGAGGCATGCTTTAAACAAGAACAAAAACAAAAACTAAGAAAAGTAGAGAATTTCAGTGTGTCTGAAGAACTTTGTGACTGATTTGTGAAAAGCATTGTTTACCAAAGTTAGAAAGACATAAATTGAATTATTTTTCTCAATTCTTTACCCATGCGTTTGGCTTTTCGTAGTTTTTTTTTTAATTTGATAAATTTCACATCTTACAATTTCTAACTTTAAGGTATACAGCATGCTACTTTGATACACATATATTGTAATATGATTGCCGTTGAAACAATATTTACCATATTACATTATTATAGTACAGTATTATTGACTAAATTATTCTGTGCATTAGATCTCTATGGCTTACTTACTACTCATCTAGTAGTGTGGATACAAACTTGTATCCTTAAGCACCATCAATCTTGTGCTGACACCCCAGTACCCCAGTAACTACCATTTTACTTTCTGTTGTTTTCTTTTAAAGTTTGACATTTTTAGATTCCACATATAAGCGATATCATATAGTACTGGTCTTTCTCTGTATGTTTTATCTCATTTAGCATAAAGTCTTCAAGTTCCATCTATCTTGTTGCAAATGGCAGAATATCTTCCTTTCTCGTGGCTGAAAAGCATTCCATTGTGTATATACACCACATATTTTTTATCCATTCATCTACTGGGGGCACTTACATTGTTTCCATATCTTGACTATTGTGTATAATGCTACAATATGAGTGTGCGTGTATCTCCCTGAAATCCTGTTTTCATTTCCTTTGGGTATGTATGTAGAAGAGGAATTATTGGATCATATGGTGGATCAATGTTTTTTTTTTTTGAGGAAACTCCATATTGTTTTCCACAGTGGTTGGACGAATTTACATTTGCACCAACGGTGTTAAAATACTTTTCACCCCATCCTTGCCAGCACCTGTGTCTCTTTTATTTTTGATAATAGCCATTCTAACAGGAGTGAAGTGGTATCTTATTGTAGTTTTGATTTGCATTTCCCTGATGATTAGTGACATTGAGCATCTTTTTATGTGCCTGTTGGTCATTTTGATGTCCCTTTGGGAAAATCCTCTATTTAGTTCTTACGCTCATTTTTTAATCAAAATGTTTTTAGTTTTGTTATTAAGTTTTGTTTGTTCTTTATATATTTGGGATATTGACACTTTACCCAATGTTCGGCTTACAAAAATCATCTCCCTGTTGCATTTTGTTGATCGTTTCTTTTGCTGTGCAGGAGCTTTTGAGTTTCATGTAATACCGCTTGTTGATTTTTTTTCTTTTGTGCTTTTGGCGTTTCAAAAAATTATTGCCGAGACCAATATCAATGAATTTCTTCCCTATATTTTCTTCTCTAAGTTTGTACATTGTTTGATCCATTTGGAGTTAATATTAGTGAGTGATGTGAGATAGGGGTCCATTTTCATTGTTCTTCATGTGTTTCTGTGCTCTCCATTTTGTTTCATTGGTCTAGTGTGTGGTTTTGTGCCAGCACCATACTATTTTTGAAATCAGGAAGTGTGATACCTTCAACTTTGATCTTTCTTCAGGATTGCTTTGGCTATTCCAGGTCTTTTATGGTTCCACACAGATTTTAAGAATTGTTTCTTCTATTTCTGTGAAGAATGTTTTGGTATTTTGATGGTGATTCCATTGAATCCGTAGATGGCTTTGGGTAAAATGTCCATTTTAACAATATTTATTCAATACATGAACACAGGATGTCTTTCTATGTATTTGTGACATCTTCAATTTCTTTCAGCAAAGTTTTGTAGTTTCCATTATATAGATATTTCACTTCCTTGGATACATTCATTTCTAAGTATTTCAATGCTTTTGATGCTATTGTGAGTGGGATAGTTTTCTTTTAATTTTGTTTTCCAATGTTTCATTATTAGTGTAAAGGTATATCACTGATTTCTGTAAGTTGATTTGATCTTGTAACCTGTCTCTTCACTGAAATCATTGATTAATTCCAACAGGTTTCTGATCATTTTGGGGGGATTTTCTCTATATAAGACCTTATTGTCAGCAAATAGTAAAAATTTTATTTCTGCCTTCCTGATTTGGATACCTTTTATTTCTTTCACTTGCTTAATTGCCCTAGGTAGCACTTTCAATACTATATTGAGTAGGACTGACAAGAGTGGGCAACCCTTATCTTCTACCTGATCTCAGAGCAAATCTGTTCAATTTTTTTCCATTGAGCATGTTAGCAGTGGGTTTATTGTACATGGCTTTTGTTATGTTGAGTTATCTTCCTTTTATATATAAGCTACTAAAGGTTTTTATCATGAAAGGATATTGCATTTTGTCAGATGCTTTTTGGTGTATGTCTATTGATATGATGATCTGATATTATTTTATTGATGTGGTGAATTACATTTATTGATTAGTGTATATTAAACAATCTTTGCATGCCAGAGATAAATCCCACTTGGTCATGGGGTATGATTCTTGAAGTTGGTTTGCTAATATTTTGTTGAGAATGTTTGCATCTATATTTATGAGATGTGTTAGTCTATAGGTTTGTTGCTGTTGTTGTTGTTTTTCTTGTGATATTCTTGTCTGGCTTGTATATCAAGGTAATGCTGGCTTCGTAGATTGAGTTTGGGAGTGGACCCTCTTTGTCGATATTTTGGATGAGTTTGAGGAGAATTGATATTAATTCCTTAAGATGTTTGGTATAATTCACCAGTGAAGTTCTCTGTTCCTGAAATTTTCTTTGTTAGGAAATTTTGACTACTGATGCAATCTCTTGTTATTCATCTGTTCAATTTTTTTTTTATTTTTTTCTGACTCAGTCTTGGTAGGTTGTGTATTTCTGGAAATGTATTTAATTCTTCTAGGTATATAATTTGTTGTCATATAATTGTTCATCATAATCTCTTGTAATTATCTGACATCTCTGTAGTATTACTTGTAATGTTTTCTTCATTTCATTTTTTTTAAATTTTTTAACATTTATTTATTTTTGAGAGACACAGAGAGATAGATTGTGAGTGGAGAGAGGCGGAGAGAGGGAGACACAGAATCTGAAGCATGCTCCAGGATCTGAGCTGTCAGCACAGAGCCCGATGAGGGGCCCTGAACTCAACTGTAAGATCATGACCTGGGCCAAAGTTGGACGATTAACTGACTAAGCCACCCAGATGCCCCTGTTTTCTTCACTTCTAATTTTATATATTTGAATCCTCTCTCTTTCTTCTTAATCTAGCTAGAAGGTTGTCAATTTTGTTTATATTTTCAAAGAACCCTTTTAGTTTTGTTGATCCTTTCTGTTGTTTGTCTGATCTCTATTTTGTTTATTTCTGCCCTGATTTTTGTTAGTTTATTCCTCTATTTTTGGGTTTAATTTTTTTTCTAGTTCTTTAAGGTGTTTATTTGAAGTCTTTCTAATTTATTAATATATGCATTTGTTTCTGTAAACTTTCAGAATTATTTTTGCATTATCCCACAAAATTTGATATGTTTTATTTTCGTTTTCATTTATTTCAAGATATTTTCTTATTTACTTGTTCTTTTTTTGGCCCATTAGTTGTTTAGAAATGTGTTGTTTACTTTCCACATATTTGAAGAACTACTTACTTTCCTCTTGTTGTTTTCTAATTTTATGCCATTACTGGCAGAGAAGGTAGTTGGTATGATTTTAGTCTTCTTATGTTTGCTAAGATTTGTTTTATGGTCTATCATATGACCTATCCTGCAAAATATTTCATGTGCACTTGAGATGAATGTATATTTTGCTGCTAGTGGATGGTATGTTGTATATATGCCTGTGAGGTCCATTTGCGGCTCAATTCCAATGTTGATATGATAATTTTCCTTGCGGATGATCTATCCATTACTGATAATGGGATACTGAAGCTCCTATTATTATTGTTGTCTTTCTCTTTTAGGATCTATTAATATTTGCTTGATATATTTTGGTGCTCGAATTTTGGGATTGCATATAGTTATAATTGTTATATCTTCATGATGTATTGACCTCTTTTCATTATATAATCACCTTTGTTTCTTGCAACTATTTTTGGCTTGAAGTCTACTTTGTCTGGTAAAAGTATGACTATACCTGCTTTCTTTGCTTGAAGTATCTTCTTCCACCCCTTCACTTTGAGCCTATGTTATTCTTTAGAGCTGAGATGAATCTTCTGAAAGCAGCATATAATTGTCTCTTATTACTCTTCGCTTTTTAATTGATGTGTTCAATCCATTTATATTTAAGGTGATTGTTGATATATGGAAACTTATTGCTGCCATTTTATCTTTTTTGTCTAGTTGTTTTCTGTCTCCATTTTTCTTTTCCTAGTGTTAGTACCTCTTAAAGTTGGTGGATTTCTCTCTTGATTTGTTCATTCTCTCCGCTTTTTAAAAATGCTTTATGTATTTGCTCCAGACTTTCAGCTTGTGGTTTCCATGAGGTTTGTATAAAACATTTCATAGATAAAATGGTCTTCTTTCAGCTGATGATAGAAATTTATCTTCATTTGCCCATGAAAGTCTCATCATTTTCCTCCTCTTCTCTATTTTTGTTGTCATTAGTTATCTTTTTTTATGCTGAGTCTGTTACAAAAATGTGATAGTTACAGTTATTTTATTTTATTTTATTTATTTTTTAAATTTTTTAATGTTTATTTATTTTTGACAGAAAGAGAGAGACAGAGCATGGGGGGGGGAGGGGCAGAGAGAGAGAGAGAGACACAGAATCTGAAGCAGGCTCCAGGCCCTGAGCTGTCAGCACAGAGCCCGATGTGGGGCATGACCTGAGCTGAAGTCGGACGCTCGACCGACTGAGCCACCCAGGTGTCCCAGTTACAGTTATTTTAACACATTTTTTCTTTTAACCTATATGCAGTAAATAAGTGTTTAACACCTTATTCTAAAAGAGTTATAATTTTCTGATTCTGCTTATCCTCTTACTCAAGGTTTTGTGTGTTTTTGTCTCTTCATTTCAGATAGAAGAGCTCCTTTCAACATTTGTTATAAGGCTGGCCTAGTGGTGGTGAACTCCCTCAGCTTTTGTTTGTCTGGGGTAATTTTTATCCCTCCTTGAGTATGAAGGGTGACTTTGCTGGATAGAGAATTCTTTGTTGACAGTTTTTAATCTTTCATTACACTGAATATATCATGTTACTTTCTCCTTGGCCAGCAGAGTTTCTGATGATGGGATTTCTTTTTTAGGTACTTTATTTTTTGCCTGATTGCCTTTAAGATTCTTTCTTTATCATTGAGATTTGACAGCTTCATGTCTTGGAGAGGGTGTCTTTACATTAAAGTAGTAAGGTGATGGATTAACTTGTTTGTCTAGTTCTTTCCCAAGATTTGTGAATTATCAACTATTATTTCTTTAAATAACTTCTCTGCCTCTTGTTCTCTTCTTTTCCTTCTTATATACAGATTATGTTTATTTGGCTCTTCTAATGAAGTCTGATAGCTCTCATAGGGTTTCTTCATTTGTGTAAAAATCTTAGTTCTCTTCTTCCACCTGAATCATTTCTAGGTTTCCATATTCCATATTGCTTATTCTCTCTTTCTTCTGATCTACTCTGTTAACAGTTCTTTCTAATACACTCTTCATCTCATTTGTTTATTCAAAAGGTATGTTAATGGGTGGGTGGGTCATTATGGAATGAAAGTTTTGTTTTCATTTTGTTGGAATAAAGTTTTATGGTTAAATATATTTTTCATGTTTTAACAGAGAAAGAATTTTTTTCATTTTTTTAACATTTATTTATTATTGAGAGACAGAGTGTGAACAGGGGATGGGTAGAGAAGGAGGGAGACACAGAATTGGAAGCAAACTCCAGGCTCTGAGCTGTTAGCAACGAGCCCGACGCGAGGTTCAAACTCACAAATCGCAAGATCATGACAGCCGAAGTCGGACACTTAACCGACTGAGCCACCCAGGTGCCCCAACAGAGAAAGAAATCGTAATTATGAGTATCGACAAATGGAAGCTAAACACTAATGGATGACAGAGGTGAAATAGGATATTCTATACCAGACAAGGAAAAAATAAACATATAATAAAAACTTGACTAAGTCAATAAAAATGAGACAAAAAGGAAAAAAATGCAAAAGAAAAAAGAAACAATACTAACATAAAAAAAGAAAAATTTGAATCAAGACTATCAGTGTAGGGGTGCTGGGGTGGCTCAGTCGGTTGAGCATTGGACTCTTGATCTCAACTCATATCATAATCTCACAGTTCCTGGGATTGAGCCTCATGTCAGGTTCTGTGCTGACAACATAGAGCCTGCTTGGGACTGTCTCACTCCCTCTCTTTCTGTCCCTCCTGCACTCATGTACACATTCTAGCTCTCTCTCTCTCTCTCTCAAAATAAAAATAAATAAATATAAAAAAAAGAATATCTGTGTAAGGCAAATGTGAATGTATTTTATTTTCCTATTAAAACCAAAAAAAAAAGTAAATAAAACAATAGAGTGACTATTAGAAAGAACAAATCAATACAAGGTGATAAAGAATGTCAAAGCTTTCTTCTAATATAGCAAAAGGGAATTCAGATATCCCACTGACTTGAAAATAACTGAAAGTGGTGGGTGAAATTAACAACAACACATTCTTCTATGAAATTGACAAGAAAGAAATTCTTCAGCGATGTTGAAAAAGAAACCATGGAGCAGGAGACACTGAGATAGGCTTCTGCCTTGATAGTATTTGCTGAATTGAATGGATCTGAGCTCTTTGTGGATTAGTCTCATGGGGTGCAAGTTACAAATGATAAAGTTCAACTACCATCCAAGATAGGGAGTCTAGTAGGGATATTCCCATAAACCTAAGACCCCAAAAGTCCACACTTAACAGCAAATGTTTATTGGGAACCTAAATAATGATTTATCGAGAAAAACCCACAGGATCATATCAATGCATGCTGAAAAGACACAATAAATTTCAGCAGTCAATGTTAGTCAAACCTAAAGGCAACAAAAGAAAAAATCAATTAGATTTAATTAAAATCAGTTGATTAATAATAACATCAAGGGTATTTTGAAACTAGTGGTTCTCAACACCTCTAGCAGCATATTAAAATTCTCTAGTAATTTAAATAAAAACTTAAAAAAATTAAAAAGAATAAAAATCTCCAGATAGCTTTCTAAAAGTAGCAGTGCCTAAGCTCCAACAAGAGAATGAGGGTGTCAAAATTTCTAATTAGTGATTTTTTTTAAAGCATCTCTGGTGATTTGAATGTGCAAAAGAGGTTAAAAAAATCAATGTTCTAAATAAAGAAATTACAGTACCTTTCAATGTAAAGGTATTAACATATATATTAATTATCTCAAAAAATTATACATACAATTACATTTTAATTAATGATTTGTAAAGGGGAACAGTGGGAGGCCAAAAAACATAGACTAGTAAGAAATAAAGACAGCAAAAAGGGGAAAGGGCAATTCACTCCCTGCTCCTTCTGCTTCACCATTTTTTTAAACATTTATTTATTTTTGAGAGACAGAGACAGAGCACAAGTGGTGGTAGTCGGGGGCAGGGGGGTTGGGGGGTGGGGGGGTGGGTTGTGCAGAGAGAGAAGGAGACACAGAATCCAAAGCAGCCTCCAGGCTTTGAGCTGTCAGCACAGAGCTCAAATTAAGGAGCCATGAGATCATGACTTGAGCCAAAGTCAGATGCTTAATTGACTGAGACACCCAGGTTCCTGAAAGGGATTTAGACATTCCTTAAAAGACATTTCTTAAAATTATCTCCTTCTGTATGTGAGAAAGTTAAGACCAATTGATTTTGAATGATCTCTTCTAGGAAAGGGAAGGACTAGATGTAGGACTAGAACTCAGGTTTTTTTAATGTAAGTTCTAAAGTTCAAGAAATATGGATAGGGGAAAACATGATTTGATACGATATTTTTGTGTATGATATTCAGGACTAGAAACTAATCACTTTAGTTCTACATGAATAAAGAGGTGTAAACTTTAGAAAAACTTGAATATTTTTATGTTGGCTTTCAGTCTTAAAATTATGTCATGAGACATGACTCAGATATTTCCGTATAACCCATACTTTTGTTTGTTTACTTTAAATTCAATTTATATAATTTTTAAAATAAATTCTCTGAATTGGATCTAAATTTCAATAGGATGCTCAATTATTTCTATCTATCTATCTCTATCTATCTGTCATCTATCATCTATCTATATCTGTATAAACTATTATTTTTAGAAAATGTTTTATATTAAGTACTCATATGTTATCAAATGCAGGTTTTGTGTGAAACTCTTCATTCCAGATCTAGCAATATGGATCAAATACATTATTTTTGATAGTTAGGAACTTTGCCACACTGTTAATGAAAACTACTAATTTGAGAATTAAACTTTGAAATCTCCTGTTCCCTTTTCTAAACAAAAACCTATATTTGTATAGGGATTACCTATTTTTACTGAAGCAAAATTGACATACAATATGCTATTAGTTTCAGACATAAATCATAGTGATTCAATATTTTTATACATTGCAAAAGGATCCACATGATAAGTCTAGTTACCATTTGTCACCGTAAAACGTTATTACAATTTTATTGACTACATTTCCTATGCCATGCATTACATTCTCATTACTTATTTCTTTTATAACTGGAAATTTGTTCCTCTTAATCTTCTTCACCTATTTCACCCTCCCACCTATGATAACCAACAGTTTGTTTACTGTATCTATCAGTCTGTTTCTGTTTTCGTTTTGTTTTATGATTTTAGATTCCACATAAAAGTGAAATGATATAGTATTTTTCTTTCTGTGTCTGATTTATTTCACTTAGCATAATGCCCACTAAGTTTATCCATGCAGTCACAAATGACAAGATTGCATTCTTTTTTATGGCTGAGTAATATCCCATTGTATATATCTGTCTGAATATATCTGAATCTATTTTATCCATTCCATTCATCTTGGATGGTATTTATGGTGCTTCCATAACTGAGTTAGTATAAACAGTGGTATAGTGAATTACAGGAGTATATATATCATTTCAAATTGTTGTTTTCATTTTCTTCAGATAAATACCCAGAAGCGAAATTTCTGAATTTTATGGCACTTCTTTTTTTTTTTTTTTTTTTTTTTTTGAGGAACTTCAGTACTCTTCTCCGTAGTGGTTGCATCAATTTATGCTCCCACACAGAGTGTATGAAGGTTCCCATTGTTCCATATCCTCACCAACATCTGTTATTTTTGATAATAGCCATTCTGACAGATTTGAAATGATACCTTATTGGGTTTTTTATTTGAATTTCCATGATTACTAGCAATGTTGAGCATCTTTTAATCTGCCTGTTTGTATGTTTTCTTTGGAAAAATGCCTATTTAATTTATATGCCCATTTTTAAATTGTTATTTACATTAAGTTGTGTAAGTTCTTTATATTTTTTTTATATCAACCCCTTATTGGATGTATGACTTACCAATATCTTCTATTTAGTAAGTTGCTTTTGTTTTTGTTTTGTTTTCTTGTTGGTTTCCTTCACTGTGTGACAGGTTTTGAGTTTAACATAATCCCATTTGTTTTTTTAGCTTTTGTTACCCTTGTCTGGGTTTGAAAAAATTGCTAAGACCAATGTCAAAGAGCTTACTGCTGATGTTTTGTCCTGAGATTTTTATCAGGTCTTACATTAAAGATCTTTCATATCTTTTGGATTTATTTTCATATATGGAGTAAAGTAGTGGTCCATTTTGATTCTTTTTCACTCAGTTTTCTCAACACAAAGAGAAAATCAGATTACCTTGACATAAATGAAAACAGAAATGCAATTTTTCAAAGCCTATGGGAAACAACAAAAGAATTTCTAAGATAGAAGTTCATAGTGATACAGGCCTACTTCAAAAGGAGAAGTTACAACTCACACTACAGAAATACAAAGGATGATAAGAGATTAATATGAACAATTATATGCCCACATATTGGATAACCTAGAAAACATGGATAAAATCCTGGGAAGACACAAGGTTCCAATAGTTAACACAAATATAAAAAATCTGAATTCAGTGATTACAAGTATTGAAAGTAATTCAGTAATTTAAAACTCCCCCCAAACTAACATCTAGGACCAAAAGATTCACAGGTGAATTTTACCAAACATTTAAAGAAGAGTTAGTTCTGGTTCTCCTCAAATTACTCCCCAAATTGAAGAATAATGAATATTTCCAAACTCATGTTTTTGAAGCTAGTATTACTCTGATACTAAAACTAGACAATGACAGCACAATAAAAGAAAATTACAGGGCATTATCCCCAGCAAACATAGATGCAAGAATCCTCAACAAATTTAATTGAACAATATATTGAAAGGATCATATACCAAATTGAGTGGGAGCTATTCCAGAGATTTAAGGATGGCTCAGCATCTGCAAATCAATCAACATGATCCCACATTAACAAAACAGAGGACAAAAATCATATGATCTTCTTGGAAGCACCTGGGTGGCTCAGTGGGTTAAGCTTTCAACTTCAGCTCAGGTCATGTCACAGTTCCAGGATTCAAACCCTTCCTTGGGCTCTGCACTGTCTCCTCTTTCTTTCTCCTCCCCCTCTCTTGTGTTCTCTCTCTCAAAAATAATTAAATATTAAAATCATATGATCTTCTCAATAATGCAGGAAAAGGATTTGACAAAATTTAATAGCTATTTATGATAAAAAGTCTCAACCAAGTGGGATTACATTTGTACCTCAACATAATAAAAGCTATATATGGCAAGTGTATAGCTAACATCATACTTAATATGAGAAATTGGAAGTTTCTCCTCTAAGACCAGGCATAGGACAAGGGTGCCCACTCTCACCACTTTTATTCAAGATAGTAGTGGGAGTCCTAGACATATCAATTAGGCAAGAAAAAGGAATAAAATGCATATAAATTGGAAAGGAGGAAATAAAACTATTATTATTTGTGGATGACATAATACTGTATATAGAAAATGCTAGACTTCACCAAAAAACTGCTAGAACTAATAATGAATTCAGTAGAGTTGCAGAGTACAAAATTAACATACAGAAATTTGTAGCCTTTTTATATGCTAATAATGAGCTATGAGAAAGAGAAATAAAATAATCCCAATTACAACTGCATTAAAAAAAATACCTAGCAATAAATTTAATCAAGAAAGTAAAAGTCCCGGGGCGCCTGGGTGGCGCAGTCGGTTAAGCGTCCGACTTCAGCCAGGTCACGATCTCGCGGTCCGTGAGTTCGAGCCCCGCGTCAGGCTCTGGGCTGATGGCTCGGAGCCTGGAGCCTGTTTCCGATTCTGTGTCTCCCTCTCTCTCTGCCCCTCCTCCATTCATGCTCTGTCTCTCTCTGTCCCAAAAATAAATAAAAAAAAAAACGTTGAAAAAAATTAAAAAAAAAAAAAAAAAAGAAAGTAAAAGTCCTGTACTCTGAAAACTGTAAGATACTGACAAAAAATAAAATAAAAGAGAGAGAGAGAGAGAGATGACATAAAAAATGAAATAAAATATATTTTGCTCATGAATTTGGAAGAAATAATATTGTTAAAATGTCTGTACTTCCCAAAGAAATCTACAGATTTAATGCAATCCTCATTAAAATATCAATGATATTTTTCACAGAACTAGAGCAAAGAATTTTAAATATGTGTATAACCACAAAAGACCCTGAACAGCCAAAGCAATCTTGAGAAAGAAGAATAAACAAAGCTGGAGGCTTCAAGCTCCCTGATTTCAAAATTTCAAACTATACTACAAAGCTATAGTGATCAAAACAGAGCTTAACAGAGTTTAAGTAACATATACATGTGTGTATGTGTGTGTGCCTGTGTGTGTGTGTGTGTGTGTGTGTGTGTGTATATATATACACATTAAATTATTGAATCACTTTCAATACTTGTAATAACTCAATTCAGATTTTTTATATTTGTGTTAACTTTTGGAATGTTGTGTCTTCCCAGGATTTTATCCATGTTTTCTAGGTTATCCAATATGTTGGCATATAATTGTTCATATTAATCTCTTATCATCATATATATTATATATATATATTATATATAACATATATATAATCTCTTTTTCCCTAAGTAATGCAGGTATTTTTGTTTTTATATGTGAAGATATTTACACCATAAGCAAAGGACAAAGCTGGAAATAGAAACCAATTTCATAACTGCAATTTGGTTCCCCTTTTGGTAATCAAATTGTTTCATTTTCTACGCTTGAAAATCTAGTGTCCCATTATAGTTAAGCATAATATGGATATTTCTGACTTGAAATATAGCCCTTTTGGCAATTTTGTTTTTAATTTTTTTTCAACGTTTTTATTTATTTTTGGGACAGAGAGAGACAGAGCATGAACGGGGGAGGGGCAGAGAGAGAGGGAGACACAGAATCGGAAACAGGCTCCAGGCTCTGAGCCATCAGCCCAGAGCCCGACGCGGGGCTCAAACTCACGGACCGGGAGATTGTGACCTGGCTGAAGTCGGACGCTTAACCGACTGCGCCACCCAGGCGCCCCGCCCTTTTGGCAATTTTAATGTCATTTTTCAATAGCTTAAACTGTAATATGTCAGAAAACTTAAAAGCAAGTATAGAAGAGGCCTAAGCAATCTAAAGAGATTTTGTAGGTTTTATCTTAAAGTCCATGTTTTTATTTTTATTTTAATTTTTTTAGTAAGAGGGAGTCTTCCAGGTTTTCCCTTAGAAACCATTCAAAAACAAATCTACCCAGCTTACTTATCTGATTTCCTCACTGGTAACAGATTAGTAGTAGATTTTCAGGAAGACAAAAAGCGCAGGAAGTTGGATTCATAGTTATATCAATAGATTACAGTTATAGTGAGATAAGGGGATGGGAAACCAACCAAACAGGCCAAATGACACCTCAGTAAAATACATCTGAATAACACCTCAGTCATTTTTAGCAGGTCCCACAATGTAGAGGCAAATACCTTTATACTCAATATGTTATAAAGATAATTGGTATATCAATAGAACCAAGAAAAGAGGAAATTGTGATTAAGGAGCAGATTAGTTTATTTTTTCCTTTTGAAAGTTTTTCATAGAAAATAATTACAATATGAACTTTTAAAAAAAAGAACAGTGAATCCAAGTTGGATCGTCAAAAATAAATCCCTTTGAAAGTTCTTCCCTAGCAATGTTGAATGAATGAGATATGAATGAACAGGGGCTTGCTTTTGTAATCTTTCATAAGGAAAAGGGAAAAAAAAACATAATTCGAAATTATATACCCACTGAGGAATTATCTTTTTTTTTAATGTTTATTTATTTCTGAGACAGAGCATGAGAGGGGGGCGGCAGAAAGAGGGAGACACAGAATCCGAAGCAGGTTCCAGGCTCTGAGCTGGCAGCACAGAGCCCAAGGCAGGGCTCGAGCTCGCAAACCGTGAGATCCTGACCTGAGCTGAAGTCAGTCACTCAACAGACTGAGCCACCCAGGCGCCCCTATCTTTTTCTTTTAAGATTTTTCTTTACTAGCTAGGTGGGTTTTAGTGTTTACTGTGGCTAAGAATCACCTGGTTGTATGACTAAAAAGTATCTTCTGAGATTCAAAGTTAATAGACTTGGTGCTTTGTAACCATGGGTGCATGTGGTCTTTGGACTGCATTTTGAGAAATGCTTGCTGTTAACAAAGCTCCATGAAGTCCCAGAGGCACCATGGAGATATAGAAGTCCCTTTAGTAACCTGATATCTAGCGGCACCTGGGTGGCTCAGTCGGTTGAGTGTCCGACTTAGACTCAGGTCATGATCTTATGGTTCCTGAGTTCGAGCCCCGCGTCAGGCTCTGGGCTGACAGCTCGGAGCCTGGAGCCTGCTTTGGATCCTGTGTCTCCCTCTCTCTCTGACCTTCCCCCACTTGTGCTCTGTCTCTCTATCAAAAATAAATAAAATGTAAAAAAAAATTTTAAATAAAAAAAAGAAACCTGATATCTGAAGGTAATAAATGGGAAGAAGTAATATAACAAGGATTAGCATTTAGGAAAGAGGTAATGGAATAGGAAGACAAAAATGCAGTGCGAGTCCACATTGGATTTTTGTTATTTTATTTCTTTAAATTTTTTTAATGTTTATTTATTTCTGAGAGAGAGACAGAGTGCAAGGAAGGATGGGGCAGAAAGAAACACACACAGAATCTGGAGCAGGCTCCAGGCTCTGAGCTGTCAGCACAGAGCCGGACGCGGGGCTCGAGCCCACGAACTTGGAGATCATGACCTGAGCGGAAGTCAGACACCCAACTGACTGAGCCACCCAGGTGCCCCAAATTTGTGTTATTTTATTTCTAAATTTATTCCAGGAAATAGATACATACATGCTTTAAAAATGACTAAGCTTTGGGTCCTTTTCACCTTTGTTATGTTTCCATTAATTTTTTTATGATAAATGATTATATTAATTATACTCTTTAGCCTGTGTTTCAACTTGAAACAATAATGCAGAGGGGTGCAGCCCTACAGAATGTGATTGCAATATTACTGAGAGATTTGTTCAATTTATTCCTCACCCCAGCTCTTAGAATTTTACTAATGTGGATGTAATTCATGTTGATTAAAAGATTCTTCTTTCTCATATAATTTTGTTTGTAAGATGATGAAAAGTAATCTTAGTGACTTTTCATGATAACCAGTTACTAAAGAAATTGGGTTTATCCGAACATTTTTTGTGTGGGCAAAGCCAATTATTTTTTGGAAAAGAAAAAAACAAAGAAAGACAAAAGGAAAGAAGGAAAGAAAGAAAGAAAGAAAGAAAGAAAGAAAGAAAGAAAGAAAAAGAAATGACAGCAGAACTGTTTCTGTAATGACCAGTTGAAACAAGAAATCCACTTCTGTCTTTTTAATTATTCCTGAGTCTGTGGAGTTTTGGCATGGTGTGCTTATCAGTTCTCTCGGGCACTTGTTTAATTGGGTGACAAATGGAAGAATATGACAGTTACAGTATGAAAGTTTAGCTAGTCTGTGCACAGGCATTAGTTGTCTAGTATAAAAAGATAACTGAAGTCAGAGATTTTGACATGCTTAAGGAATTCAGAAATATTGAATACTGCTGAAACTTCAAAAGGCTACAATAAAAAGTTTTATATTTTTAATCATAAGCAATAAGATATGTTTTAATAAGTAGTTCAGAATAGTGATATTAAATATGGAATTTTAGAGGAGTGATACAAAAATTTTTGGTAAGGTATTTTTTTTAAATAAGATAGTGGGATCTGTGCAAAATGGTACAATACCCTATACTGGCTCCTAAATTAAAACAGAAAATAAAAAATAAAAATAATGAAAGAGCTTGATTAATTGAAAAAAAATTAATGTTTATTTATTTCTGAGAGAGACAGAGTGTGAGCGGGAGAGGGGCAGAGAGAGAGGGAGATACAGAATCTGAAGCAGACTCCGGGCCCCAAGCTGGCAGCACGGAGCCCGACATGGGACTTGAACTCACGAACCGTGAGCTCATGACCCAAGCTGAAGTTGGACGTTTAACCGACTGAGCCACCCAGGCGCCCCAAGATTAATTTTTAAGCACAAAAAAAGCCTATATCTAATAAATTGCCTTGCTTTAGTATCCCAGTATGGCAGAGCATTTTGCGGTTGGCATTTTGCTAGTGACAGATTGTCCCAGGGTGTGCTTTGTATGCACTACTTGTCATGGTGGATTGACGGTACCCTTGAATCTCCTGCCATCTTTCTCCAATATTGTGTTAGGTTCTTTCACTCCAGTACTTGAAATTTGTACCTGCACATTTTGTTTTAAGTTTATTTATTTTTGAGGGAGAGAGAGTGGGAGGAGGGGCAGAGAAAGGGGGAGAGAGAGAATCCCAAGCTGGCTCTACGCTGCCAGCCATGAGCCCAACGCAGGGCTAGAACCCATAAACCATGAGAACATGACCTGAGCTGAAACCAAGAGTCAGACACTTAACAGACTGAGCCATCCAGGCGCCCCTGCATCTGCACATTTTTTAGTTACTTTGATAAGAAAAGCAAAATAGATAATTTGATTGATACATTTTTATATTATATGGAGCCTCAGCTCACAATTAACTGCTTGACTGAGACTCTGGGTGAGTACTAAATGGACAGAATGGGTAGATTTAGAAATATGCTGATAAAATAAATTACAGAACTGGGATAAATGAAGTGAGAGGCTGTGTTTAGTGTAACTCTTTGCTCACTCAACCTGGCAACACATCTTGTTTGTGGACTCAGTGGCTTTTGCTCAGTCCTAGGTGACACTGTATAACATCTTGGATATGTTCAATCTAACTGCTTCTCTACTTTTTCCATCGAAGAAGAGAGAACACTTAAAGATAGAGGCATATCTTGGAGTGGTTGGATCTAGACATACAGAAAAGATTTGGAAAAGGAATAACAAAAACCATAAGGGGTAGTCCGTGCATGTTCTTTTGCAATTAGAGATGACTGTCTCCAAGGCTAAGGACCCTTTTCAAATCCAATTCTTTTTTATATTAAATTTAGCCTTTTGTGTAACTCCTAATTTTGTATTTTTGCTTAAAAGGAACAGCTGACAACATTGTTGTTGAAAATGATTGTAAAACACTCTTAGTTTTATGTGATGATTCCCATAATATTTGTATTCTGAACTTGGGTTTAGAAATAGATTTTTTTTGCTTTTGTATTTTAGAGTTTGTGATCATTTGAAGTAAATTCAATAACTAAAAGGCAATGAGATTGCAATTCATAGAATAAACAGAAAATAAAATCATTTTTAAATATTTTACTTCTTCTGTTTGCTTTCATTTTTAAAATAAATATAATGAATGCTACCTTGGATCATTTTTATTTTTTGGGTGAAGCCACAGAAATGAACCTCTGGCTCCTGAGTTCCCTCAAATGTAGTTTCTTTGGTCTGGGGGAAGTGGCATTCAGGTCCACACCGGCCACAAGAACTGCAGTGCCTGCCTAAGGACTCTCACCAGAATGCAGGTGACATGCCCAGGCCCCAAACCAGGTTGTAAGCTCTTTGTTGTTTGCAGCTGCCCTGTGGCAGTGAAACTTCTCTTTTTCTAATTATTAATACTGAATCCATCAGAAAACTCTAAGGCAACTCTAGTGTAATAACAATATTCCTTTAGACTTCATATAATGAAGTACAAAGTTCCCATTTATGTAACATGATCAGTTACAGGTACACAAATGTAGCTTTTAGGAAAATGTCAATTTTCCAAGTGTGTATATATATGTAGTTAGGAACCTAATGAAAACGTTTTTTTTTCTATATAGTTTCTTCCAATTGCTGTGATTTTAAGCTCTGCGTTATTTATAAAATAAATCAAACAGCATCTGTAGGAGTGAGCTTATAGATTTGGCCTCTTTAAGACCAATCAAGTGCCACACAGTGAAATTCCATGGTAACCTGGGATTAAGCACAAAGGAGTCCTGATGTTATTTGGCAACCTTGCTGTGACTAAATTGTGTCCACTTTACCTTATTCCATATCAAACTGAATAGACACTTTAAGAAAATTTCTTTTTTCTAGCCTCATGTGTAATTTTATATTTTAAGTGTACCAAAGGACATACATGGACTGTCTCAACAGGTTTACATGTGGGTGTTTGTGTATAATTGTGATGGAGAGTGATTTACGGGGTATGAAAAAAATAGGTCAATCATTATAGCCATGCCTGGACTCATGGTGGCAGGTGTAAATGAAAACTGCACTAAAGCAATTGCTCTCCAAGAAGACATACTCTACTTTGTCCCTAAATAAAGTGTACCCTGTCTTTTGTATTATTCTCTTCACAACGTAATAGTTTATTTCACATGCTATATTTTGATCTACACTGTGTCTCATTCCTTACATTTTACAATTCATAGTTCTGTTGTTTATTCTGCACATGCGTTATGAAAATACATAACTTATTATTATTTATGATCATACATTTTATCCTGTTTACAGTATCACTGCTCCTCCTGTAGAATAAAGTCCAGATAGCTTTTTAAAATGCAATCCTATAAATGGATGATTCTAATATTTAAAAGTGTGTTATTTATTGAAATTATGGAGAGTAAAATTAGGAGAAATAGTTTTCAGCATAAAGTTATTTGCATAGATAAATAATTCAACAATGGGGTATGCTCCTTTACATTCAATTTGTATTTGATTCGTATTTGTGCTTCCTATGTAAATATATGAGTCATTTGAGCATTGATTATATATCATGTACTATTTTAAACTTCTTTTGAACAGCTAGAACAGGTTCCAGAAACATTGACGATGTCAATATATTTTAAATCATGATATTAATTGTGTATAATGCACTAAGTGTAATGTGTGTTATAATGTGAAAATGCAATTAAATTTTGCATCTACTCATGTACATTGATCTACTCATGTATTTTTCACTTGAGGACATATAGCATTTGGTATATGAATTTGTAATTTCCCCACAAAACTTAGTATAAATAACAAAGTAACTTTAAAAGTAAACGATGTTCTTGCTACTAGAATATCATTATTCCAATATGAACATTTTCATATGCTTTTTGTAATTAACAACATGTTTGAAAATTCTTTCTTAATTAAATATTAAGCCCCAGAAATATTGCAGCAGGATAAAGAACTCAGACTATATTGAATTGCAGTTTGATATTAAGTGCTCAGTAAAAGGTTAAAATAAGAATTAATGACTGGCAGAGGAAAAAAAACGGTAAAAATACATTTAAATTTAATATTCATATTTGAAAGTAAACAGAAATGATGCATGTATGTAATTTCTAATTATTATATACAATTTATAATCAAGTACCATATATAATATCATAAAATTATATAATATCATAAATGAATATCATATGATAAAATTATTGTATATTTAATTATAACTTATATCTAAGGCTTATATAGTTACATATATACAATTATGTATGTTTTAGTATCCTATCATGATTTAATTATAAATAATGGGTTACAACATATATATTATACCATATATAAATTTATATATATATATAAATATATATATTTGATATTGGTATTGTCTAAAGGTTTTTGTTATTTTGATAGGTTTAACCATATACAACTATAAAAGATCCTATATTAGGACATAATAAAAAGTAATCAGCATTTGTATTTTACTCTTTAAAAGTCTAATGTAGCATGATATAAGAACATGTGGGAAGTTATATTTCAAGTCTTTAATAAATTAATACTTAGAGTAAAAGGTAATTCATTTGGCTTTTAAAAGCCAAGTTGTATTGTTGTATTAGCCATCACATGGTAAAGTTGTATTAACCATCACATTCATGGCAATATTTGTTATTCATGAGAATGACCCAAGATACTACACCATTCTAACTGACCTATACATCAATCTAGACCAGTTAAATTTTTATTTACTGTAACTCTATTGCTAAAGAGAGAGGGAAAGGTAGAGGGAGAATGAATTAAATTGATGAAGGCAAACAAAGTTTAAAACCCTTACATATAGAACTTGAAAGCCAGTATGATGCTCAGAATGGGTCTTCGATTGATGAGTCAGGAGGTTTAAGACCCAGTTCCAGCTCTAATTTCACTTACATGATACTGAGCATGCTCCATAACCTCTCTGGGCTCCAGATACTTCATTTGTGTAATGAGATGGTGAGGCTGGATGGTTTCTAAGACTCCTGATAGTTCTAAAACTTTTTGTATGCTGTCACTGCTGCATTTTCTTCAAGAGGTTCTCAGAAAAGTTGAATAAATGAATGTAAATATTCTTTTGTTATTTCGAACTAAAACTAACATATTTATCCACCAATTTATTTCACAATCACTGAATTCCTACCATGTGTGAAGTACTGTGTGTAATTATGAATAGGGAGTTTACAGTTCAATAAGTGAAGAAAATAATGTGAACAGACGAGTGTAATTTTATAATTGCCAGGGGCACCTGGGTGGCTCAGTTGGTTGAGCGCCCGACTTCGGCTCAGGTCATGATCTCATGGCTCTGGGGTTCAAGCCTAGCATCAGGCTCCTTGCTGACAGCTCAGAGCCTGGTGTAAACCTGCTTAGGATTCTGTGTCTTCCTCTATCTCTGCCCCTCCCCCACTCATCCTTTGTCTCTCTCTGTCTCAAATATAAACATTAAAAAAATTATAATTGCCATAATAAAACATAAAGAAAACTTTGTGATAAAACAAAGGATTAAGCTATTAAAATATCTTGAGAAGGTTAATCGCCCAATTCTTAGTATATGTATTCCCTAAAATAATTTTCTACTCTTGGGAAATAGTGTTTCTCATGGCTACTCACTGATGAGTTTATTGGGAAAAGGCTAATTGCTTTTCATAAGAAATAATTGTGCTTTTTGAATTATGAGTACTTAACAAAATAAAAAAGAAATAAGGATGATACTCCTAAGGACGGTTATGGTACTCCCAGTGAAAGACTGATTTATCATGTGTTTATCCTTTAGATCATAGAATAGTCATCACCATGGCCTTGAACAAAAACAAAATAAATATAACATTTCAATATTAAAAGTGGATTGGATTGGATTGGATTTTTAAAAACTCCTTATAAAAGAGCTATATTGTACTTATCAGTATTCTATTGTTTCCTATGCACAATCAATGATGATATAAAATTATCCAAGAAACTACTTCAGCGTACTCTAATATAATTTCGAAGCAAATGAAATCTAAGAAAAAATAGCAGGAAAAAGCTGTAAAGTTTGAAGTTCATGAAAATTTGGTCGATGAATAAAAGATGGTCCTGAACAGCTGTTTCTTCTAGTTTCAATGATTTTCGTGTCTGGTAAACGGAAGATGGTAAATAAATGAGAACAGAGGAGAAAAGCAGTTGTTACTTTATTGTTTGAAGTTCCAACATAAACATTTATTATTTTTGTCATTAAAAATGACGCATTGGAACAAAAAGGATATTTTTTTCATATTTTTTCCATATTTTTCCATATTTTTTCTTATCATATGGTCAATAAATAGTTCACAAGTGACAAGCCATTGTAATGGAGAATAAACAGATTCTTATCTGTTTTATACTTTAAGAGCTATAAAAAAAAAAAGTCCCCCTATTGATTTCAGATAAAGTTTCCAGGAACATTACAAGCTTTTTTTTTAAAATGTGCATTTATAGATCTGCGATAAAGAGATATATTATTCATATGATCATGCATTTTATTGAATTGTCGATAAACAATAATCAGTTTAGCCAAAATGACAAACTAATGCTTTGCTTCATTCTGTAAAAAGCGTAGAGCAATATCACATTCACAGAGCTATGTATATAATGGATGTGTGTGTATAATTTTACGAAGTATATATTCATTTTCTTTTGCTTTTTTCCCTCAACATGGATGAAGATATTCTCATATAATCATACTTGTTTTGAGAGACTCCTTGATTGTCTTCAGTACTACAGATCAGAAAACTTTTTCTATTTTTCTTGTAGCTACTGTTGTTCTTTTCATTTTATGTAATTGACTATTTTTTCCTATACCAATATTTCTAGCTTAGTCTGTAGATTAGTCTTACTATATTGTGCTCTAATTGTATATTGATGTGATTTTGTACAAAATTTCTACCTAGTCTCTTTCAAGGGTGAGTTTGATTTAGGAAGGTTTAAAATTCAGCCCCCTGCTCTCTAACTACAACGAAAGGTGTTAGTTAACATTCAGCACTGACATCAGAAAAAGTATTGTGATCTTAATAACCTTGATTGAGAGGTAGAGTATGGATAATTTCAATAAGTTCACATGAATTGAGATCATCTTGTGCCTTTGCTTTTTAATAGTAAACATTTACACATACTTTACATTTACCTTGAATTAATTACTGTGGCCCAGGCACATGATAAGCACTGTTTATGGATCACCTCATTTTTGTTTCCCAAGCACACTGTGCTCTAGGAAAATTTTAGTCATTCCACCCAATAGAAACTTGAAGCTTAAATAGCTTAAGTTGGTGGAGCTACAGTAGTGACCTGGGCATGTACACTTAAGTCTGTTTTCTTCAAAATATATAACATTGTTATGATTTTGACTGCAAATATTTTAAATATGTAATGCCTGACTTTGAAGATGATGGACTCTTAATAGTGCAATTTCGTTTAGGAATGTGGCATGTTTTTTTGTGTGTTTACTCTTTTGTCCCATTTTCTTCACTGTTTTAATATTTTAAAAAATTTGCTTCAGATAGTTTTTCTTCAACTAGTTCTCATTGAATTGATTTTATTACTCCACTGCATCGCTGTGGCATTATATCATCTTTAGACTATGTAAAACTGTAGAGAAATTTGATAGAAAATCATAAAGATGGTTTATTTCCAAGTGAAATGTTTGTACCATTTTATTTTAATCTAAATTAACGTGACTCTATACTATTGGTTAATATAATTACTTCCAAGGAATTTCTTTGAGTTAAGAAGTTTCCATATTCTTCTTTTAGACTGTAAAATTCTCCCAACTGTGAAAATAGTAAGCGGTAGTTTCTTGCAACAACACAGGAACGATATAGGAAAAATTGAAAGGATCTTTTGTATCCGCTCTGATTTTTAACAATATATTTAAAACACAATCTGCATAGAGGCACCTGGGTGGCTCACTTTGTTGAGTCTCTGACTTCAGCTCAGGTCATGATCCAGTGGTTTGAGTTCAAGCCCCATATCAGGCTCCCTGCTGTCAGCACAGATCTTTTGTCTCCTTCTCTCTGACCCTCTCCCACTTGTTCTCTCTCAAAAATAAGCACTTAAAAAATTGTTTTAAATAAAACACAATTCACATAAGTCAATGATAGAAATAAACACCACATTTGTTGTATTTTGAAGACATATTTGTCCTAAATACGTTCAGAAGGTTCGATTTTTCTTTCTACTCCTGGTAAAGTCGCCTCTTCTGTGTTTGCTACTCCACACTGGTCCTTCAACTTCCACAAACACATACAGTTTTCTTCATAGTGCTCAGATACAATCACAAACCACTGTGACACCTCAGAGAGGGCATCATTTTTGGATACTAAGGACTACATTCCCTTGCTTTCAACATCCTCCTTCCAATAGATGAATAAAATAAATTTAAAAAAATATTTTCTCATTCGACATCACAGTTCTCAAAACACTGAAAGCTATCAGTACTGGATTGTTGTCAGTCAGTATTCATTTTTTTTAGTCTTACTCATTGTTATGTTTATCTATTTAATCACTCTTCCATTTTTAGATTATATATGAAGACCTCTATACCAGATGTTCATCTATCAGCTGATGAACAGAAGTTCAAGCTATTTGTGGTACCACCACATAATTCATTTTTGGTAGAGTTAATATATCTATAGAAATGTTTATAGAATAAATTGGCTTTTATTAGTTTCTTTTCATTTCATTTCGTTGATAGTATTAAAGAAACAAGGATGGATGCATTTATTAATGTTGACACTAATAAGACATGTAAGAGCCTTAAATATGAAACCATTGAAAATAAGAGGTTTGCATTTTGACTGTGCTAGAGTTTGTGAACTTTTATATTAAATCATAAAAGTATTAGTGAATTCACTTCTGAGTGATAATAAACAAAATAAAATTATAAATTGGGGCTCCTGGGTGGCTCAGTCAGTGAAGCTTCTGACCCTTGGTTTTAGGTCAGTTCATGATCTCTCAGTTCATAGGTTTGTGTGTGCACTGACAGGACAGAATCTGCTTGGGATCCTCTCTCCCTCTCCTTCTGCCTCTCTTCTGCTTGTGCTCTCTTTTTCTCTTTCAAAAACAAATAATAATTAAAAAATAATAAAATTATAAATAGGATCTGCTAGATTTTTATTATTGTATATTGTGAAAGGCAAGAGATTAAATCAATCTGTAGATATAGAAAGGTATTCAAACTTCTAAATTTATAAACCCATTATTTAAATTTCCTGAATTTATTCTCAAAAACACAGTAACTTAACATAACTGAAGGTCTGTAAAGAGATGGACTACTACCATTTATCTTCTTTCAAAAGTTAAGTGTCAGAAGATTGCTTTCTAAATTCCAAGATCTCATATCTCAATAAACGTGTGCTTGAAGCCAATTTTATTTATTTTTTCTTTTTATTTATTTATTTTTTTTAAGTTTATTTATTTTGGGAGAGACAGAGACAGTGTGAGTAGGGGAGGGGCAGACAGAGAGGGAGAGAGAGAGAATCCCAAGCAGACTCCGCACTGTCAGCACACAGCCTGATGCAAGGCTCAAACCCACAAAACCATGAGATCATTACCTAAGGCAAAACCGAGAGTGGGACGCTTAGCCAACTGAGCGACCTCGGTGTCCCGGGCAATTTTACTTCTTAAAAATTCCTTACGATGACAAATGCTGGAATTTGTTTCTATTATTTTTGTGTCTGTGTGTTGGTGGACAGTAGTTAAACTACATGATAGGACAACATGAAGATTTAAGTTACATGAAACCTTAAGTATTTCCTTTGATGGCTTTAATCCTTCTTTTACCCTTTTGTTAATCATCTATATTTAAATGTCATGTGTATATACACACTCATACTCATACATGTATGCTATACATATCAACATTAGATATGATTTCCCTGAAAAAAATAAGGGATGGTCAGTATCACCATTGGAATAGAGTGGTGGGGAGTAGACAAAGTTGGTGTGATGTTAGGGAAAAAGTATTGCTTTGCACATGATAAACTGCATTCTCAACTATTGCTTTGTACTCATAGTCAATATACATTGTTTTAAGGGACTTGTTACAAAATATCATAGAGCTGTCATGGTACAAATTATACCTTCACTCAGTGCATCTGAGCTGACATGTCTATCCCTTTGTCTTTGATTATTACCTATAAGTGTTTGACTCCCAAGTTAGTAATCCCATCTTTGACATAACTTCTAAGAAATAGATCTGCACTGTTACTCCTACTGGATGTTTCTGGTTGAAAATGTTATTCCATTCAGAAGTCAGAATGCTCAAAACCAAATTCTCTTACATGTTCTCCACAGTGGACCCTATTTGCAACATATCATAATGTTATCACTTATGCTCGAAACCTCAGTTTCCTTTTCCTCCCTTCACTGTGTATATTTTCAGTGTTTCCTAATCTTGCCAGGTCCAATTGTTTTATATAATCTGTCTTCTTCAGATAAATGTTATTGCCACTGCTTTATTCAGGCTTTATCATCTCAATAACGACCTTACTGTCTTCCTTATTATGATTTTCCCCCTCAAACTGTCCCCTTCTTTTTCACTTCATCATGGGCTTATACAAGAACCTAGTATGTGATGTGGATATTATAGTGAACAAAATAGGCAGTATTTCCTGCACTTGTGGAACTTGCATTCCGATGAGAGGTGTCAACGGTAATCATGATAAACGATTAAATTATACTGCATGTTAGAACCTGAAAACTACTTTGGAAAAAGTAGAACAAGGTAAGGAGGAAAGGAAATAATGGTTCAAAGAGGGAAGTGTGGGAAGGTGTATTCATTGAAAATAGGCTAGTCCAAGTAGTCCTAAGAGAGTGACATTTGAACAAAAACTTGAAAGAAGTGAAACAGTGAGCTTATAAATATTTTGAGGAAGAGCATTCCAGATGCAGGAACAGCAGGTCAGAAATCCCAAGGTCGGAAAACAACTAGCATGTTAGCAAAGGGTAAGTGTAGTTGGAGTGGAGTAAACAAGGAAAAGAGGAGAGGGGATGAGTTTAGAGAGGTAACAGGGATAACTGGATAGTATGACATTTGTTTAGTTCTAGGAAGGGTTCTGGGTTTTACCCTCAGTAAGATGGAAAGCCATCATGGAGTTGTGAATGGTGAAATGAGATGATGTGAATTAATTTTGGAAACTGTTCTGGTTGTTGTGTGGAGAGTATCTTTTTTTAAAATACAAAGATCAAAAAAAAATACAAAGATCATCACAATATTTCCCTGCTTCAAACTATGTTTTTTTTTAAATTATCCTGAGGATAAATTTAATTTCTCTTTATTTCCTAAACTCCTCCTCATCTCCTAATACTCTACATCCCAAGAGACCCATGGAAAAATTAGTCTGCAACATGTGATTCCATAATTAAGTGCTATGGCTGAGCACTGCAAACCCCAACTTTATAGAAATGGGAAAAATACAAGTGGAAGTCAGTAAGGAAAATTTTGTGTGGGTGTTTGAAAATGTGCTTAATCTTGAGGAGAGATAAAATAAGTTAGTCAAAGGGGAGAAAAGAAAGACGGGAGTGGAGGATGTATAAGCAAAGGCATAGAATTAAGAATGTCCAGCTGGAAGGCAAGTTAATGTGTGTTAGGGATAAATGGGACAGATGGAAATCAAGCAAAAGAGTTTGGACTTTGAAGGCACCATAAAAGATGGGAAAATTATAGATTTTTAAGTAGAATAAAATAATAAAATCAGTTTTTAGACAGTAGCCTGACAGATGGGTCTGATTTATTGAGGAAAAATGAACAAAAAACAATTCTCATACGAGTCAGAACTTGCTCTCTATCTAAAGGGGCATGGCCTTGTCATATCTTGGTTAAAATCAATGACCTTAGGTGAGTGATGCTTTTGACCAAAAAGGGCGTTCTATTATTTTCCCAGAAGATTTATGCCTAGCCAAAGGAAAGAGAATGGAATTGAAGACAAAGGGAGTTATTTGTCTTCTCTGTGCTTAGGTGTGTGTATTGTTGGTATGTATCAGATCCTATGCCTTTCAGTGATGTTTACTGTCAAACATATAATATCAGTGTGCGACAGCTACATTGAGCTAAAAGAACATGGTGAAGTCTGATTTATATAATAAAGTTGATGTTTTGTTTGTCAGGTAACAGAAACACGGACTGGTCCTCTTGGCTGCAGTAACTATGACAACTTAGATTCTGTCAGTTCTGTTCTGGTTCAGAGTCCTGAGAATAAGATTCAGTTGCAAGGTATGTAGCTAAAACTTCATTAATTCTCTACAAGTCTGGATAACAATTACCCAGTTGTGATTTCTTTCTCCTTCCCTTCCCCCAGCCCCTCCCTCTTCTTCCTCCTCCTCCTCCTCCTCCTCCTCCTCCTCCTCCTCCCCCTTCTTCTTCTTTTTCTTCTTCTTCTTCTTCTTCTTCTTCTTCTTCTTCTTCTTCTCCTTCTTCTTCTTCTTCTTTTCTTCTTAACAAGCCATATATGCAGCACTAGGCTGTTAAAATTCTTATAAAATGCTAATTTCCTATTTTTAATTGCTAATAACATTCTATACCAGATGAAGAAAATGTTAAAATTCACTTTACTTCTTAAATTAGGTAATCTGTGGCAATTGAAAATTTATCATGATATTTTACTTCTATACAGTAATCTTTATCTCAATATGTAGCTGTGTTTTCATAGGTTTGTCTGGGTTTGACTTTTTCCTTATAGATTCTAGTAAAAGTTGTAGCCATATCAATGCACAGAGTAGCATGAACTGTTGACATTTTAAGTATAACATAATATCTAAGTGTTTCGGCTCAGGTCATGATCTCACATTTTTGTGAATTCAAGCCCCATGGCTTGGGACTCTCCCTCTCCCTCTCTCTGCCCCCTCCCCCATCTGCACTGTCTCTACCTCTCTCAAAATCAATAAATGAACTTTAAAAATAAGTAAATAACTAAACAAACAAACATAGCCTAATATGGTACATAGAGCTGAGTTTGTCCTCTGATAGACAGTTATTTGAGAATTTATTAACAAAATATTTATATTTGCATTACTTCCATCATAGAGATAGATTATGTGATATGGTAATAATTTGCCTTTTGTTTTCTATTGCTATATTTTGTAAGAAAACTCAATAGAGGATTTTTAAATAACTTGTAACACATATATACTGTCCTCAAATGGGTCATTGGTATGTGTACTTATTTATTACTTATTTATAATGACAAGAAAGGTTATGAATACACATGTTTAAACATGTACTAGTTGAAGAAGTTCAGAAAGGGCTTGTTTGTGGTGACATATTATCTAAATTAAGTTGACTGATCAACTTGATCAATTTTCAGTCACTCTTCTCTAGTCTACCTTTTCTCTCGTCTACTTTTTTCTTTAACTACATAAGTTAGAGCTGCATTTACATTATTCAGTTTTACATAAGAATGCTCTAAAGTTCCAGAAATTCAGACATTTTCCTTCAACATTTCAATTTTCAAAAATGTAATAGCTTTGGGTTATTTAAACTTACCCTAAATAATAAATGAATCTCATCTCTTTTCAATTGTATACAAATGAAAAAGGAAGTGCTTAAAAATTTAAACTTTAAATGCCATCCAATTTCTCATTATCAATTTTGGATATAAAGTTATTGAAATATTTTTTTCTTACTTAAACAAATGTACTCTACTGATATTACATGTAATTCTCTACTGCTTACTCTTTTCTAATGTATGGATTAACTTGTCATCAGAGCATTAAGTTTAATAGAAAAGGATTTGGAATATTTATATGACATATGTTTATTGATTTATTATTAAAATTTATTTATTAACATGAGTTATTATTTTTTTATTTGTGAATCACTGTGCTTAGTTTTTAGAGTATTATATTATAAAAGCAAAGCTTCAACCTCATATCTGTCTTGAAAAACAATTCGCACAAGAATAAGTGAAGCAGTGCTTCTTTTTTGAATAATTATTGATTCAACCTTTTACCATTTCTGTGAGTAATGCAGAAACCTGTGTCTCTATTTTTCACCTTTTCTATTTTCCAGGCCTCTATTTTCAATTGTCTGCCACAACTTTATGTGTATCCTTGTGGTGCCAAGACCTTTCCAAAGATAATTTCAGGAAATTAATATCAAAATCCTCAACTCCCCATGTGTTCTTTCTGAGACTTCATCTTTATTGAGAGTCCGAGTATTTATGTTGATTTACTTGTTCAACCTCACCATTAATAGCAGCCCTTCTCCACTTAAAAAACAACAACAACAAAGCATTAGTTGATTCTGGATCAACATTCCCAGGATACATTCCTTTGAAATGTATAAAAGATTTTAGGTCACTATATTTGACAAGTGGAAACACTGGTGTCTCGAAGTAGAATTTCATCAGAGCAAGGAAAGCATCAATAAGAATTATTCAAGGTAAAAGCATCAGGCAACAAATTCAGAACAAAACTACATGACCTCACTATATTAGAATGAACATTCTGAAATGAAATGTCAAAGAGATGCACACAGAACATTAATTTTGACCTAAAAAAAGTGAAATCAAATGTTTTCTGGCAATGAGGAAGCTAGGTTTACCTGCTTGTTTGTCCTCGAGATCTGGCCTCACCGGTTAGCTTACAAACAGACACTTCAAAACTTGAAAAAGCCATACCTGCAACTCCAAATTATTGATGATGATACATGTAATATATGACAAAGAGTAACTCATAAGAAAGTGTTAATAAATATACTAATATTAATATATTCATATTAATATATTAATAACATTCCAATGTTTCCAACGCCTGGTTAATTTAACATATCAAACAAAGTACTTCTGAGTGAAAGGGTAAAGGAGTAATGAAAAGTCATTTATTAAGTCTTGGTAATAACTTTTTGGTAAAATTCCCAGAAACTGAGATGTGAATGATTCATATGATTGAGTAACAAATACTTTTCCAGATCAGTTGGTTCTTAATGTTTTATTTCGACAAAATTGACAGAGGACTGGTTTATTATCAAATAGGAGATTTATTGATAGGTCACTATGATTGTTTTGTTTTGTTTTGTTTTTGTTTTTGTTTTGCTTATAGTAAAAATTTAATGATATTGCCTCATAAAACTTTTATTTCCTATTTTCTTTATTTATTGATGTATTGGAACAAATTTTCTTTTTTCTTTTTTTAAATATTCTTAAGAGTTTATTAGAGACTAGTTTCACAGGCCATAAGGAAATAGAAGGACTATGTACAGCATTACAGGAAACAGGCAGGGAGCTGAGGAGGGCAAGAACAGTCTAGGGCCTTGGTGGGCGCATTCCTGGGGGAGGAGACCACCAAAGGGAAACCAGACAACTTCATGAGACTGAGAACAAAGGCATAACAAACAAACAGGCTTGTGGTAACTTGGCCCCGGACAGTCGGGCCCATGCCTTTGTGGACTACATCCATATCTCTGTGGCCATGGGTCAAATAAAGCATCTTATCCCCCTGGAAGGCGGTTGCATCCTGAAAGGGGCATGCTCGTTGGACTTCCTCATCCATGAGGATCCTCACTGTGGGACTCATGGGAATCCTCATGCCAGGTGGTGGGTCCATCATGCCTGGAGGGGGTTCCTCTCAGCCCTTAGGTGGGGAAGGACACCACAGCCGGGTGGATACTGGGTTGGGGCCCCGGCAATACTGGCTATAGCAGCAACTGCAGCAACCTAAATGCCTCTTCCTTGGGGCCACCTGTTGGGCTGGCCCACCAACCCCTCGGCCGGGCACAGAAAGTCCTGCAGGAGTGTGGGGCATTGGAACACCACCTAGGATTCCTCTGTCACCAGCTCTGCTAATCCCTGGGCCTCTGGCAGCTCCAGCAGGTGGCACTCAGACAATGTCAGTATCTTTGGGAAGAGGTCCCTCTCCTGGCATTGAGACCAGTTTCTCCTCCCCAAGCAGCACCAGACCAAGGACTTCCTGCTTTCTCTTCCTGTTTTGAATTCTTTGGCATGATCTTCCTGAACTCATTACAGTCACAGAGGATCAGATTCACACGCTTGTTTAAAGCCTTGAAGGTGCCAATGAAGATACGCGAGTCTTGAGGGATGCACCTTATCCTTTAGTCGATGTACTGCAGCATTGTGCTGCTCTTGTCCACAGTCATGGTGCCCGTTCTGATGGCTCCCATTCCCACCAGATTCGCATTGGCAGGGGCTTGGATGCCAGCCCACTTCCCTGGAATAGATTTCTTAGAGCATAACATATATAAGGATGAAAAGCAGGGAAATGATTTTTATTAACATATGTTTCTAGCCAAAAAACCCATAAACTAATGAACACTAAAACCCTATCAAGTCATTAAAATCCTGTGTTTTCAATAAGATGGTAGCATTTGTTTTTAAAGATTATTTACCAACACATGTACTAAATTTAAATCTACTGAGTTGTGTGTTACCAGTAATTATAATGATTACATCGAGAGTTAACATTCTTTAGCTTGAAGATTTTCATTATTAGAAAAGTACATATTGAGGTGCAGGTGGCTCACCTGGTTAAGCATCTGACTCTTGGTTTTGGCTGAGGTCATGATCTCAGGGTTTGTGAGTCTGAGCTGGTGCTGGGCTCTGTGCTAACAGAACAGAGGCTGCTTGGGATTCTCTCTCTCCCTTTCTCTCTCTCTCTCTCTCTCTCTCTCTCTCTCTGTCCCGCGCCTGCTTGTGTGTTCTCTCTTTCGCTGTCAAAATAAATAAATAAACTTAAAAAATTAAACAAAAGAAAAGCATGTATTGTATAATTTATGCCATAAAATTTTATGTTATCTCTACTTGTCAGTAAAATATACACACATCATCAATTATTTATTTTCATAGCAGTGATATGTGACTGAGGTCAGTAAAGATGCTTATTAGTGAATATATATTAGAACAAAAATATGTAGGGATCGTGAAATGAATTAACAAACACATATGCACATACACACACCTCACTCATAAATTTTTTCTAGTAGATGTTATTAGATCCCAAATTGCCAGGACAAGCGTCCATTGTTACATAAGGAAATACAATGTAATATTTTTATTTTAAAATAGAATTATTTTTTTGTTTGTTTAATGCTTTTGTGTTTATTTTGAGATAGCACAAGCTGGGGGAGGGACAGACAGAGCAGAGAGAATCCCAAGCAGGCTCTGTACTCTCACTATGGAGCCCATTGAGGGGTTTGATCTCATGAACCAGAAGATCATGTACCTGGTCAAATTGGAGGCTTAACAGACTGAGCCACACAGGTGCCCCAAAAGAGAAATATTTATAATGCAACAAATTGCTACTCTTGGTTTATTTAATATGTGATGAAAATTTTAGATGGCAACTTGATAATGTCCAAGGAATTCCTTAGTTTTTCACGCTATTTTGGGTGAACAGCATTGAAGAGCACTGGTCAGCTGGTCATTGTCACTTTGCTGCTTGTCTTGCCAGAAAGTATATTTTGCCTTTTGCCAGAACATATATTTGCACATTACAGCTTTCTTAGTGTCTCATCAATTTTGAAAAATTTTTAATATATTTATTCGTCAAATATTGCTTTATTCTTTCTTACCTCTTATTCTGGGGTTCCACTAAATATATTTTTAGACCTTTTAGTCATGACCTATATATCTTTTATACTGTCTTCTGTATTTTATATTCTTTTGCCTTTTTTTTACTACTTTGTATTCAATATTTTTATGACATATTCCAGTTTGCTTATTATCTGTTTAACTCTTTCTAGCCTGCTATTAGTCCATCAGTTATTTCTTAACTTCAGTTTGCAGAATTTCCATTAGATTATCATTTATAATTTCCAGTGCCCTGTTTCATATGCTCCCTTTAACAGAACATCCTGGGCTCAGAACTCAGCTTCCTTAAGCAATGGCTCAGTGCCAAGTAGACCTTCTCTAATTAGTATTTTGGTGTTTTTACTCTATTTTTCCTGTACATTAAAAAAAAAATCCCCAGGAGAGCCTTAAAAAACTCAAAAAGGTTTTGAGTGATTTGTCTCTAGACTTCTTCCCCATCCCCCAAAAAACTTTTTACAGAATGTCAGTTTTCTTCTTGCAGGGATAGATAAGTAGATAGATAGATAAAGAGATAAACATAATTGTAAAATCCAATTTTGTAGTAAATGTCAATTAGGTATTGACCAGATGTTTCTTTTTCTTTTTCTTTTTGTATACTGATCACTTTGAATATTTACCTTTTTTATTAAATTTTCCTATGTAACAAGATGGCTGAAATTGAAACTATTTTCTTGAAGTATCATAATAAATACTAAACAAGTAAAGAACCCTAAATATTAATCATATAGACTTATCTTCATTTTTGAATGTTTTCCTCAGAGATATCAATTCACTAAACTTGCATGTAGACAAGTAATGAATCATATCATAGAGCTGTCTTAATACATGGCAAGGACATGAACTGTGTAACAGTGGAAATCAGTCCATCTGCTTCCTTGTAGTCTCAATGATCACTCCTGAATAACAGAGTTGGATAAGTTATGCATTGTTAATAACAAGAGATAAGCATTATCATCAACATTCTGTAACTCCTTTACCATTGCCACAACCCATTGTCTTGTGATATCTATGTAAATGTGGGCTAATAGTCTGAAAGTAAAAGAAAATATTGAAAACTACTTGAAAGCGTGTGGTGGAAAATAAATGCATCTCTTTTTAAAGGTATAGGAAGGTAGGCTCTACCTACATTATGTAAAAATAACTAAATATTCTAAACAGGTTAAGGAGACAAAGGAAGAGAAATACCATATAATTTTATTCATATGTGGAATTTAAAAAAACAAAAAAAAAATGAGCAGAGAGAGAAAGAGAGAGACAAACCAAGAAATAGATTCTTTCTTAATTATAGAAAACGAAATGATGGTTACCGGAGGTGGGGGAGATGGGTTAAATAGGTGATGGGGCTCCAGGAGTGCACTTGTTGACGTGAGCACTGAGTGATGTATGGAAGTGTTGAATCACTATACTGTACACCTGAAACTAATATAACACTGTATGCTAACTAACTGGAATTAAAATGAACATTTTAGGGACACCTGGGTGGCTCAGTCTGGTCTGACAGGTCAGACAGAGCCTGGAACCTGTTTTGGATTCTGTGTCTCCATCTCTCTCCGCCCCTCCCCCACTCTCGCTCTGTCTCTCACTGTTTCAAAAATAAATAAAATATAAAGAAAAAAATTAAAAATAAAAAAATAAAATGAAAACTTTAAAAACATTTTTTTACATAAATGAAGAAACAAAGAGCCAATTAAATTTTTAAAAAATCAGGTAATCTGAGGGATTAAACACTTCTATCATTTCTGAGATTCTTGGACAGTGCACAGAATCAGCACATGTTGAAAAGAATTACAAATACTTGCAATTTTGAAGGCTTAGATCATTTTCTTTCTTTTTTCTTTCTTTTTTTTTCTCTTTCTTTTTTTGGCTTAGATAATTTTCTAATGATTGTTTAAAAATTGTTTTTAATGTTTTTATTTATTTTTGAGACAGAGATTGACAGAGCACAAGCAGGGGATGGGGCAGAGAGAGAGGGAGACACAGAATCCGAAGCAGGTCCAGGCTCCAAGCTGTCAGCACAGAGCCCGACGTGGGGCTCGAACTCACAAATTGTGAGATCATGATCTGAGCTGAAGTCGTCGCTTAACCGACTGAGCCACCCAGGCACCCCTATTTTTAATTGTTTTTACATGTTTGTTTATTTTTTGAGAGAGAGGGAGACAGAGCGCAAGTGGGGGAGGGGCAGAGAGCGAGGGAGACACAGAATTGGAAGCAGCCTCCAGGCTCTGCGCCATCAGCACAGAGCCTGATGCGGGGCTCAAACTCACAGACGGTGAGATCATGACCTGAGCCAAAGTCAGATGCTCAACCGACTGAGCCACCCAAGTGCCCCTCTAATGATTGCTTTAAATCCATGACTTATATATTAAATTGTTGGCCTTTTTTGAAGATTTTAAATATGTGTTATACCTTTTTTCTTTGTCAAAAAACAAAAAACAACTTATTTGCATGTTATGCTCTTTAAGGGCTGCAAGTCCTCCTTCCAGACTATCTTCAGGAGCGTTTTGTACAAGCGGCTTTGAGCTACATCGCTTGCAATTCAGAGGGAGAGTTCATCTGCAAGGACAATGATTGCTGGTGTCAATGTGGTCCCAAATTTCCAGAATGCAACTGCCCCTCCATGGACATTCAAGCCATGGAAGAGAATCTTCTTCGAATAACTGAAACCTGGAAAGCCTACAACGGTGACTTTGAGGAATCAGGTAAGATAAGTTTTAATGCAACACGTAAACTTGGTCAGAAATAAAAAACAAAAAATACTATACTGAAACGGCTACTTTCTTTTTGGAAGAAACTATTACATAATTGGAAAGCCTTTTATTTAATTTCTGTTATTATTGCTTCAAATAGACATCTATATCGCTTTTATTACCAATGATTCTGTATTTTACTGAAAACATATCGTGCTTTGTGTATTGCTATGTACCATGGGCACTAGAACCTAACCTGCTCTTGAACTCATGTATTAGTCATTTAAGAAAGAAAGCTTTTGCCTTTCTCAGTATAAGAATTTATCATCTGATTTCCCTGATATATCTCTAGCCTTTTCTAATAGCGCATGGGTTTCATTTGTGAGGCAAAAACGCAGAGAGCATTTTTTTGTCCTATACCTTCTTTACATTAACATGAATTTCATGAATGTGCACCTTCACTGAACTCTTTATTTTTTAATCAAATTTAAATCAATTTTGATTTATGTTTGTGGGTTTTTGTTTTTGTTATATCTGAATTTTGATGAGTGTGTATATGTGCTTTCAATATTGTTTCTTATTGATTACATAGCCTGTAATAGCTTTCATTTCATAAAGCACTGAATTTTAATAAAAGATTAAGGATGTCTCAACATAAAATTGAAAATGTTGATAAAAGCATATATAATAATACAAGATAAAAGGATAATTAAAATCCTTAGATTATGGTGAGCATAATTGTATAGTAATTACTCAAAAGTGTTGGGCATGTCTAACTTTCAAATGGGCAAAAGAGGTTTTAACTTCCAAGAGGCCAGACTTATAGGACTGAGTGTTAGAATTCTTCTGGTGATTGGATTAGCCAAACATACTTAAAAAGTGACAACAAAATTCAACATCCATTCATGATAAAAGAACTTAACAAATTAGGCATGGAAGGGACATATCTCAACAAAATAAAGACCATCTAGGACAAGTCCACAGCTAACATCAGATAAGAAACAATACAATTGATGGTTGCAACAAAACATCATCTTTTTGTGGAATAGAACCACCAAATTATAAAATAAAAGGGTAGGCAAATAAATGTAGGAAGGATTGATGAATTTAGAAATTCTTGAGGTATATTTTGATCAAAATAGTGCTTAATAAGTAACAATTTTCAATTATAAATATTTTCAAATATAAATATTTCTATTTATATAAACAGGAAGAACTGTTTAGAATCAAAGATCCTTATCCCCTTGAAATTGTTGGAAAATCTTATGAATCTCTCTTTCTATAGTTTATATATTTTTTCTTTTTTTAAGTTTTAATTTAAAATCCACTAAGTTAACATACAGTGTAATATTAATTTCAAGTGTACAGTATAGTGATTCAACACTTTCATACAATAATGGGTGCTCATCCCAAGCGCACACCTTAATACCCATCACCTGTTTAATCCCCCACCTACCTCCCCTCTGGTAACCATCAGTTTGCTCTTTATAGCTAAGACTCTGTTTCTTGGTTTGCCTTCCTCTCTCTCTCTTTCTTTTTCCCTTTTGTTTGTTTTGTTTCTTAAACTCCATATATGAGTGAACTCATATGTTATTTGTCTTTCTTTGACTGACTTATTTCCATCTGCAGCCACGTCATTGCAAATGGCAAGATTTCATTTTTTATGACTGAGTATAACGTCTTCTTTATCCATTCACCAGTCAATGGGCACATGGACCGTTTACATAATTTGGCCTTTGTAGATAATGCTGCTGTAAACATTGAGGTGCATGTATCCCTTTGAATGAGTATTTTGCTATTCTTTGGGTAAATACATAGTAGTGCAACTTGCTGGCTCACAGGGTAGTTCTGTTGTTAACTTTTTGAGAAGTCTTCATTTGTTTTTCAAAGTGGTTGCACCAGTTTACATTCCCACCAACAGTGCAAAAGGCATCCAAATGAAAAAGGAAGAAGTAAAACTTTCAATATTTGCAGATGATATGATACTCTCTATAAAAAGTCCAAAAGATTCCACACACACACACACACACACACACACACACACACAAACCTGCTAGAACTGATAAAAAAATTTAGTAAGATCACAGGACACAAAACCAATATACATAAATCTGTTGCATTTCTATACACCAATGATGAAGCAACAGAGAGAGAAATTACAGAATCAATCCTATTTATAATTGCACCAAAACCAATAAGCTATCTAGGAATAAACCTAATGAATTTCTAATCTCAAATTTTTCTTTCTAATTTTCCCGGTAGAATACTCAGATACCATGCCTGAGACATTTGTAATGTTTTATTCATGCATACCATCTGATGTTTAAAAATAATTATGGAATACAGCACTTTTAGATAAATTATAATATACGGTAGTCTCCCTGGGTTTAAATTAAAAACAAAAACAACAACTTCCATTTCATAGCACAGTGTATGATGGGTTAGATCAGGGAATCCTCTGGGCCTCTCTATATTTGTGGAATTCACACAGGAATGCTACACTTTTTTATTTTGCCTTGGAAATTTATTGAAATAGAGGGCACCTGGGTGGCTCAGTTAGTTAAGCATCTGACTTCAGCTCAGGTCATGATCTCACAGTTTATGAGTTCAAGCCCCACATTGGGCTCTGTGCTGACAGCTCAGAGCCTGGAGCCTGCTTCAGATTCTGTCTCTCTCTCTCTCTCTCTCTCTCTCTCTCTCTGCCCCTCCCCGCTCGCATCTGTCTCTGTCTTTCAAAAATAAACAAACATTAAATTTTTAAAGCAAAGTTTATTAAAATACAAATCACCAAAAGAGCATTTGGATTTTGTTTCCAGGTAGAATGTAGTATATTGAAGTAAGGCAGCACTTCCATTGATAGTGCTAGGAAGGTAAATAATTTTTTAAATTATATTTTTACGCATGTAATAGGTCACAAAAGCAACAAAACTAACTGAAATAAAATTTCTGACCGGAGGTATAAGCTGGCGATTCACATTTTTCTTTCCCTCCTTTCTTTCTCCCCTCCTCCCTCCTCTTTCCCTCTCTCCCTCCCTTCTTCCCTCCCTCCCTCCCTGCTTCTTTCCTTCCTTTCTTTTATTCACTAATTTACTTAGTTCTGTGAACATTTGACAGTTCTTGATTTAGAGTAGACTCTGAGGACTGTGCATTTAGCCACTCAAAGAGTGGCTGAAGGAAGAAAGATAAACCTGCAAAACTTTCAGTGGTTGTGGACATCCGAGTGACAAAATTCTAGATCTGATGGACCTAAAGAAGTTCAGTTTTAATACAAGGTATTTGCTGAATTTTAGACAGTGTTAGATGCTATAAAATGATTCAAAAGTCTCTGAAAGTGGAAAGAAGTTTATCACAGACTTTCAAGAGCTTAAGACAAAAACTCTCGAAAAGGAGGAGCTTGAAAATAAAACTGGCAAGGATGGAAAACCCCTACAGAAAATGATGAATCGACACAGTTTCTATAGCTGCTTTTCCCTGGGACACATTTATCAGTTCCAGTCAGAGCTAGAAGCTGAGAACCTAGGATTAGCTCTTGGAAAATGCTGCTCTTCCAGAACACTGAAACCAGAAGAATATTTTGCATTTAGTGTAGATCAAAGAGAGAATATTGGAGACTTAAAGGCTTTTAATTTCATGGCCAGTCTCCTCTTTAAAAACGTTTGTCTTATTTTGAATCTACCTGTGGCAGATGACTGAAGAGATAAACTAAAGTCTCTCAGTGATAAAATGGAATCTTTGCAGTGTTACAGACCTGAAGAAGCAAATGCTCAAAAGGTGGATAATTGAAAGTTTGAAAGAACCACACTTTAACAACAGGGGAGACCCAGAAGTAGATTGAGTCCTATAGAATTATAGCCCAGCACTAATGCAGTTTAAATCTTGATCTTAAGGAGTTGACCCTGAAAAAATTAAACCCCATAGCATCTGCTAAATATGGAGAGGGTGGCCTCTTGAGGTTGAAAGATTTTCTAAAGAGTCTGCAGTTCTTTTGATATATGATGGACATAAAACCCTAATTTACAACATATGTGAGCACACAAGACCTTGTAGATAATGTCAAAGAGAAAAGAAACCAGGCAATAGATGTCAGATGACTCCAATATTGAAATTAGTAGAAAAGATTTCAGATAATTGTTATTAAAATGTTCGAAAAAGTAAAGGAAAGAAATGATAGTGTAGATGAAGATGTTGAAACATTCACCAAGATTTGGAATCTACAGAGGTGGACTAAAGGATATTCTGAAACATAAAAGTACAGTAACTGAAATCAATAGCTCAGTCTTTTTAATAAGAGTTTTAATAAGAGTTTTGGCACAATGGATGGCAAGGTTAGTGAATGTGAAGACAGATGAATAGAACAGACAAAATGGAAGCAGTGAGGAAAGCAATCACAAAATATTGAGGACATGCATACAAGGTCTAACATATTTTTTAATCTGAGGCATAGGAGGAGTAGATGGTAAAATGGCATAAACGATATGCAGAGACATAATGGATACAATTTGTTTTTAACTAAGAATCCATACAAGTCAACCTACAGATAAAAAAGCACAGCAAACACAAACACAAAGAAAGATAAATAAAAAGAAAATCACAGATAGACACATCATAGAGAAACTGTTGGGGAGAAAGGGCAGAAAATAGTTTTCAATATAATTAGAGAAAAAAAGACATTACTCTCAGTGGAGTAATAATAGGTCTGACTCATCAAAAAACAAAAGATTTTGACATCTTTCAAAACAAAAAAAAAATAACTATTGATTTATAATTATTTACCAGTCCACAGCTTTTCAAAACTGAGGCTGAAAATAAAGATGTGTTCAGACAAGAAATGCTGGGTAAAGACATAGAAATGCAAAGAGGAAGAGGAATAATAGAGTAAGCAAATATATGAGAGTGAATACAAGTGAATATCAACTGTACAAATAATAATTATAATGTGATGTGGAAACAATATAGATGTATATAGAATTTTGATATATTACAATAGTATAATAATGAGTGATGAATGGAAAGAGTTAATATTCTTAGTATTCCAAGGTGCTCCTATTGCTAAGGATGTGTTAAGTGATGTAATTTGTATTAGAGTGAAATAAATCAAAGACATATATTCATAATCTCTATGATAATTCTAAAATAAGGAAAAATGCTTAAAATCTAGAAGAAGGAAATCAAATAAAAATATTTTATTACCCCCACAAAAGACAATAAAGTAGAAAATAGAAGAAGAATCATCTGTATCAAGTAGATAATCCAGTTATAAAGGGATAAGTTTAGATTGTCCTTTCAATAAATTGTAACTGGTCAGATATAATCCCACTATAATGGTTATTTATATTAAATATTATATTTTTCTTATCACATTAAATATTCTAAATAAAAGATCACAGGACGGGTTAAAATAACATAGCAATAATAATAACAATAATAGTAATAAAAGATTCTTTGTTATTTACTAGTGACATGCTAAGGACATAGATAAATTGAGGTTAAAGGGTGGAAAAAAATATGTAATGTAAACCTAGCTAAAAGTGCTAATTTATAATACAAGACATATTAATTGAAATAAAATATTTTATGCTAATAAAACAGTCAATCCAACAGAAATATAATTATTAATTTATATGAACTACAAAATGAAAATTGTACCCCATCAGTTAACTAGTCAAGTTAGACTTTATTTAAGACTCTTGTAATTGGGGCGCCTGGGTGGCTCAGTTAGTTAAGCATCAGGTCATGATCTTGCAGTTTGTGAGTTTGAATTCTGTGTGGGGCTCTATGCTGACAGCTCAGAGCCTGGATGGAGCCTGCTTTGGATTCTGTCTCCATCTCTATCTGCCTCTCTCTCTCTCTCTCTCTCTCAAAAATAAATAAACATTAAAAAAAATTGAGACTAAGGAGAGAGACTTACAGTAGGGAAGAGAAGTTGAACTCAAATCCTCTGAAACAAAATGAGGGAGGATTTTTAAAAAAAATTTTTTTTTTCAACGTTTATTTATTTTTGGGACAGAGAGAGACAGAGCATGAACGGGGGAGGGGCAGAGAGAGAGGGAGACACAGAATCGGAAACAGGCTCCAGGCTCCGAGCCATCAGCCCAGAGCCTGACGCGGGGCTCGAACTCACGGACCGCAAGATCGTGACCTGGCTGAAGTCAGATGCTTAACCGACTGCGCCACCCAGGCGCCCCAAGGGAGGATTTTTAAAACATTGGGATTAGCTCATGGTAAAGTACAAGAAAACATGACCAGGAAAGCTGGTCAACATGATTAAGCTAGCTGTGTTTGCTAATTGTCCCTTATTTAAGTTTGTCTTCTACTTTCCCCCAGAGGCTGGAGAATAGAGGTACTATCTCCTTTTCTTTGGATGATTACATTTCCAAGAGGTCACTCCCAGATCCTTGAGAAAGTCTTTATGGTTTATAAAGGATTTATATCTTAAAAAGGACACAGAAAGAATTTACCAATGCAAATTTTCATACAAAAAGGGAAATCAGGGGCCTGTAGTCAAGAAGAAACCTGTTCAAAATTTAGTGAATGTTGTGAATAAAATCCCAAATATTGACAGTAAAATACAAAAAAAAAAAAAAGAAATTTAAAATTTCTGTAATTAAAAACAGCATTAAAAATGAGAAGGCAAGGGGCACCTGGTTAGCTCAGTTGGTTAAGCATTTGACCCTTGGTTTTGGCTCAGTCATGATCTTGTGATTTGTGAGTTTGAGCCCCAAATCAGTCTCTGAGTTCTTAGCATGGAACAAGTTTGGGATTATCTTTCTCCCTCTCTCTCTCTGCCCCTCCCCTGGTTGTGCTCTATTTCTTTCCCTCAAAATAAAAAAATAAACTTAAGGGGCGCCTGGGTGGCGCAGTCGGTTAAGCGTCCGGCTTCAGCCAGGTCACGATCTCACGGTCCGTGGGTTCGAGCCCCGCGTCGGGCTCTGGGCTGATGGCTCAGAGCCTGGAGCCTGTTTCCGATTCTGTGTCTCCCTCTCTCTCTGCCCCTCCCCCGTTCATGCTCTGTCTCTCTCTGTCCCAAAAATAAATAAACGTTGAAAAAAAAAATTTAAAAAAAAATAAAAATAAAAAATAAACTTAAAAAAAACGAGAAGGCAATTTATATAGAAGGAGAACATATTTGCAAGACATTTGTCAAACAAGGAACTCCTATGGATAATATATACAGAAATCTTTCTAATCGATTAAAAAAATCAATAAAGAAATGGTCAAAATATTTCAACACCTTGAAAAAGAGGAACTCCAAATGGAAAATAATTACACAACAAAGTGTTTAATAGCATTAGTAATAAAAAAAAAAAGGCAAGTAGAGTCATAAAGCCACTCATGATAGCACTACTTAACTACTAGAATGGCTAAAATTAAAAAGAAGAAAGGAAGAAGGGGAAGAAAAAAGAGAAAGAAGTGGGGGGAGGGGAAAAGACAGGGGAAAGGGAAAGAGAAGGGGAAGGGACATTATTTTCAACACTCTGAAAGTAGAAAATATCAAAATGCCTATCAAGAGGAAAAGAGTAAAAAAATCACATTTACACAATGGAATTCTGTGAAGCTAGGTGAATAAATGATCTACCCAGGATGATATAAATAAATCTAAGTATCAAATTGAGCAAAAGACCAAAAGCAAAAGTATACATACTATGCGATTCCATTTATATGAAGTATAAAAATGAGCAAAGTTCATCTATCCTAGTCCAAGTGGGGGCTTCAGTTCCTTTGCTGAGGCAAGTGCTGATGTGACAGATGAGGGTCTGAGGTGTTTCTTTGGTGCTAAAAAGCCATTATCCCTCACTCCGGAGGCTGCTACAATGGCATGTTCCGTTTTTGAAAATTCTGAGTTCACACCTACGATATGTGCATCTTACTCTATTTATATCATAATTTAATACAAATTAAAAATTAAGAGCAAGAATCCTGGCATGTAAATAATCAGAAGGACATACTTCCAGAATAATTAAACAAAGTAAACATTTTTAATGCTCATTATATGTTATGTGCCAAAATATGTAATTGGTGAAAAATTAGTCAGAAATATTCAATGGCCAGAGGCTCTGAACTACTAGCTAAAAGCTAATGCTAATTACAGTCGGACTTTTTCACTCCCACCACTATCAAAAAAAAAAAAAAAGTCAGACTTTTTCATCTTAACTCCTGTGTGTACTGTCCATCTCAGGTTAAAACCAGATTCTTACCATATTGGTTCAATTGTGTCAGTGTTGAAAAAAAAAATGATTTACTGAATCAATCTATGTTTGGATGATATTTCTGAAACTATTTACAATATTGAAAAAACATAATATTTTTTTGTTTCAATTGGTATATAGTGTATTTATTTAGCTGAATCAAATTTAATTTGAGGAGTGACCCTACTTTGCTGTAATTTTTTGATTCATGATAGATAATATTGAGGTGTTTTTTTTTTCAATTTCAACATAAAGATAAAGAATGAATCTAAACTTTTTATTAGTACACTATATCTTTGGTAAAACCACATTTACTTATGCACACAACAGGTAAAATATTTTTACTGGACTCCTTTCAAAACTAGTGAAATGTATGGAAGAACACACTTGATAGTTTTGAGAAGAGTTTTTTCCTAAGAAAGAAAATTTCCTTTTTTTGCCTCTTAGACATAAGCAAAATATAAAAAGTAATGAGGCAGATATTGCATTGGGAAAAGGTTTTCAAATGATCTCATCACCCACAGGCTCCTATAAGCTAATAGACTTTATTCTAAGTACTTTGATTGTAAGGAAATGCACCAACCTATATCATTTTGATTAAGAATGATGATAAGGTGATTTTCAAATATTTAAGTTTACTTGACAACTTTTTAATGCAAGCAATTAACGAATCTAAAATATATTTTTATAGAAGCTGAAGAAAAAATACATTTCAGATTCTATTGGAGCAGGATAACTTGTTTGTAAATACGTTTCTGTTTTGTGTGTTTTCTCTTATCACCAAGTATAAAATTAAATCAGCTGACCGGATTAGTGTACGTTGCTAAGCCATTTTTATATTTGGTTATATATGATTCATTTTGTTTTGTAATACAAGTCCTGGAAAACATGCCTTTACAGCCTGCCAAAAAGGTGTCAGAAAATTTTAAAATAGAATGTATTTTTTTCATATCTTGCAACCTGAGAGAATTTTGGTTGTAAGAACTATATTTGAATAAATGTATTTATTCTCTACCTTTATATTTTCAGAAACAAATTAATGTTGTTCAATAAGAAACAATGGTGGCATATATGCAACAGCAATTATAGTGAAAGAAAGGATCTAGGATAGAGATACAGGGAAAGGCGTAGGGAGATATAGATGCAGACAGCAAACGAAACGTGCACACAGTAACAGTAACCAAACAAACATTGATGTCTCCTATATAATTTGAAAAAAAAAAACAGTATTTTTGCCAATTGCTACCCAGGTTTTGGTCAGGAATTCTATCCTAATGAAAAACCTGGAAGACCTTACAGTTTTAGAGATGTATCTAAATAAATAAACTTAAAATTTATTTTGATTTGGATCATGCCATCATTTACTAAAATTACTAGAAAAATAACCACTATCTAGGTAACAATATAGCGTCTTTTCCTATAATATCCTAAGTTATCCTTAATTCTTCTTTGGATGAATAAGAAACTTAATTATTTAAGCTACAACTATGGAATATAATGATACAAGTGATAGCTAATCTTTAAGTAGTAACTAATCTTAAAAAAATAAAGGGCTTTACATACAGCACAAATCTTTTAGAATTTTTTGACATGACATCTTTACTCTTTGGAGAAATTGTGTTATCACTTGGTATGTGGGAAATCTAAGGTGTATTGTATGTTGTCAACATAAATCTCTATCAGAATCATGTCCTATTAAATGTAAGGATATTCGTTTAATAAACCAGGAATGACAGCTGGAGGCCACCTTGTAATGGAAAGTGTTTAGGTGTTACTTTTAGAGAACACTGTCCATTTGACACTTCATCTGAAAAATGGATACACTTTCTAATGTTATAAAGAGAAATTGTATGGACTATAAAAGTTGGGTTAACTTTATTTATAAATGTTTTTTTAAATATAGACTATTATTAATTTTCTTTCCCCAGAGCAGTTTCTCCTTCAGATGATAGTTAATTATAACTTTACAGAAAAACAATATTTTCCAGAGAAAATAAGTGCATCTGAATAAAACCCTTGAATTTTAACTAACTGTCCAGTTTACATGTTATAATCTTTAATGAAATCTTACTGTTTGCTGCTCAGTATTCACCACTAAAGAGCCTCAAATTTTCTTTGAGGAACTACCCCCATTCCCATTCCTAGTATTGCCGTGTATGGTACTTAGCTCATACTGAGATCCAGAATTGCACTCTGATTAATGCAAGCAAATCACCAGAATCCACTCCCTTAGCTACATAGATCAGTTTAAGACACATGAAAAATTGGGTCAATGAGACCCAGAAATATATTTCCCAGGAGTATTTGAAGGAGATGAAAGATGCCTATTTTTTCCACTATAGCTATAGGGAATGTTATTAATTTTTCTTCTTAGATAAGAAGAGCATAGTCATAACCTGTAGAGCGCCATCTTGCAACTATAGGAATTGCTTGACCCATGCAGGATGGAAAAATATATTTCTTTGGTTACATTGTTGTGCTGTTAAATCACTCCTGCTTCAAGGTCACCTTTTCTTTAGTTTCAGTTACATGAACCAGTAAACTTCCTTCATTGTGTAGGGACTTTGAGATGATCTACCATTCAGGACAGGCTAGTAATAACTGCTGTAATCAACAACCCCCAAATATCTTTGGATTGTAACATCAATGTTTATTTCTTCCTCACATGACTATGGCAACTTTGCTGGCAATTTTGCTCTCTGCCCTCGTTCTAAGGCTCAGGCTGACAGACCAGGCCCCATGGGGAAGAGTGATCACCACAGAGAAGGAAAATAACATGGCAGGCGACGCGTGTATTAAGTCTTAAAGCTTAGCCAAAAAGTGATACATAACACCAATGCTAAATTTCATTGGTCAAAACAAGTTATCCTTGCCTACCTAAAGAGGGATCTTTTTCCTTAAAAGAGATCCTTAATATTTATAAAAAGTTGTAATGATTTCACGCTCCATTGTTCTGATTACTAGATATTCAATTTCCTCATCTTCTCAGATGCAGAACCCGCATCCCCATGAAAGACAGAACCTAAGTCCCATCTATTACTGTGTTGAGCTCAGAGGAGTGATACTTGGCAACCTCTTAATCCAATCCATATGTGGTTTCTTTTTTTACAGAGACATGAACCAAACAGCAAGTTATGTGTCCCAGACATACCATACACCAAGATAGAATCAACCAGGATAATTATAGTGAGCACCTCCACCTAGAAAGGGGAAAAACAGGGAACACAAAACAATCTTGTTGGTACCAATGATGAAATTCTATTCCAAAGACATTTTGAGGGCCCCAGACCTGGGAATATCCCTTGATTTGTCCTCAATTTTTATCTCTGGGAGTGGCTCTCTTGTTGACTGTTTCCAAATTCCAAAGTATATGTGATCTTTCTATTCCATTTCCTCCTTAGTCACATGTGAGGTGAGAATCAGAAAATGTGACTGGGGAACCACTTTCTCAGTCTGCTTTCTGCCCAAACATTGGAAGGTCATTTTAAATCTTAAACTTCACTTTTTTTTTTTTTTTAACCCGGGTTCATGGGTTCTTTGGCAGCACAACTTATGTAAAACTTTGCTGCTCTTTTATCCATTTGAATTCAATCAATTCCATGGGCCAACAGCCACACCCACAGTTTTTCCTAGAGATGCCTTCCACATTTGTTTTTTTCTTTTCTTTTCTTTTCCATCCTATTTCCTTTCCTACCTCTCTCATTTGAATCATGGGATTTTCTTAGACTTCTTTACTTGTGCCTTGTCCAATTAAGAATATGTGCTGAGTGCTACACCTTTTTTGGGCAAATTCTGTAAGACACATTAATCTATTCTGTGGTTGTGAAAAAAAATGTGAGGCCAGATACTAAATTTTATATTTGTTATGAAGGGGTGCCTGGGTGGCTCAGTCGGTTAAGCATCCAACTTCGGCTCAAGTCGTGATCTCACGGTCCGTGAGTTCGAGCCCCGAGTCGGGCTCTGTGCTGACAGCTCAGAACCTGGAGCCTGCTTCTGATTCTGTGTCTCCCTCTCTCTCTGCCCCTCCCCCATTCATGCTCTGTCTCTCTCTGTCTCAAAAATAAATAAACGTTATATTTGTTATGAGACATTGATCATTGTAACAGAGTCACTCATTTTAATATTGGGAGGTGAAAAGCAGTTCCCACTTTCAAACTCTACCTGCTTCATTGCTTCTCTATTTATTCCCTTTTATTTCTGCTTGTAAACTCCCTAATTCTTTTCTAAGTCTGAGGTAGTACTTCAGACACAAAACCTAGGCAATGCTATACAAATGCACAATCCAAAGCTCATGTTGAAGTGTGACGTTACCATTTGTCTTTTCCTCATACCACTTGTGCGTCGTGAATGGGCTGCAGGGTCTCCTGTATGTCTCTTCACTCCAGGCCTTGGGCTGACGGTGCAGCCTCCGCCCGGAGCAATGTGTCACTGAGACGGAGGACAATACCTGGCCATCCCTTACCAGATGCAGCCATTAGCAATCCAACATTCTATTTTATGACATTTTCCCTGGCACTTGGAGCTTATTGGTCACATGATCTTCATCCCCAGTTACCACGGGCAAGAGTTTTACTAGCCGTTTTCCCACTGCTTAACCTGGATTGTCATGATTCCAGCTCTGGTAAAGTGGCCTTGACACATTCTTGATCAACTAAGTCAGTGTCACAACTGTAGGCTTTTGCTTACTCCAGCCCACCCCACCCCTTCCATTCCTTGCTCCCATTTTCTTGTAAGTCAAGATCAGCTTGGTAACACTACAACAACAAACCTCTACCATCTCAGCTATAAACAGAGGTCACTTCCCGCCTATAGAGCATGCCCACACAGGTTAGTGGGAGTATTGGCACTGCCTTGTCCTCACGCCTGGATGGAGGCTGAAGGGCATGTGGCCACCTGGAGTGGTTTGCTTATGGAGGCAGCGGGAAGAGTGCAGTAAATCGTCACTGGCTCTTATGTGAATTGCTGAGAATTCATATTAATTCCCAGCAATGTACATTACCTATGATCACATTCCATTGCCAGGCCTAATTTCAAAGGAAACAGAGAAATGCCACTTTACCATATGCCCAGAAAAGAAGAGGATCTAGAATATTTCTGAACACCCCAAATATCGGCCACAGTTGTTTTTCAGATACAACTAAAAAAATCATATTCTGTAGCATCTAACTGATACTCTTAGGTGGGAATATATATTTTGCCCTTGCTATCTGAAATTCTACAGTCTTCTGTATTAACAGCGAAAGGAGATGCGCATATTGTTAAGTGACCTTTGGCACATTCAGTCCACTACACCTATTGTTTTGTCCCAACTAAATACCTGAACATTAGATCAACAAACAAACATTTTTAGCAACAAGCTATGTGATCATTAGCAAGTCATTTAATCCCTTAAAATTTTGGCTACCTCATTCGTCATTCAGTTGTCTTGTTTAGATTAAAGGAACTATATATACAATTCTTATTCAAAATTGACTATCACATATAATATTGCCTTCTAATGGGTTAAGCTTCTTGGCAATCATATGCTTATATTTATAGTGTATTTGTTTTAAAGGGATTGGTGACTAGACTACAAGAGCAGGGGAAAGAAAAGCTTTTTACAACATGAAGTCTCAATTGCAATTCTCACAGTATCTAGGTATGTTTTAATTTATTGTGAGAATCTTTTATTGGATATACTGTAACTTAGAGATAGCCTAGAGAATTAGACAGAGTATTCAGCTTCAAGACTGATACAGCAAAATCAATTTGGTTTTCACTGCTGTTTGTTCTGATTGGTCAGCATTTCTGCTCTGATTCATCAATGCCTGGCTGTATCATATTTAATATATTATGAATATCACCTTTGCCATTACCAAATTTTATTCTGTACTTCAATTAATTTTTTAACATCATCTGAAATAAGATGGCTGTAGAGTGCCAAGCAGGTGTTTTATGTAATGATTCCTGATTTAGATCCCAAAAGGCTGTCTGCCAAATGCAATCTACCTGTTCTAGTTCGCTTGATGTATTTCCATACCTAGATCAGTGTCATCATCCCAACCGTGTAAAAAAGTTTGATATTCCTTGAGGGCAGAGAACATCATATTTCTTTTTGTCATTACACAAAAAACTAGTAAAGTGTGCTATATTTAGAAGACACATTATACATCACCATATATGTTGATTGATTGATGAATGAGATAACAAAATATATGTGTGGCCAGACATTGCCCAGGAATTTATTTCGATCTACCTCATTCACTGCCTCTTGAATGTCACAGTGACTGTAAGACTATTCATCTTTTCAAAAGGTAACTCTGCAAAACAATTCTAAAAAACAAAAATACTTTACCTCTCATATTGTATTTCTTTTTTACCCAGGTATTTTAGGAATTTTTTTCTTATTTCCGATCACTCAAATCCGAATAAGAGTGTGAACAACTGCCATGTATTTCTCCTCATAATAAGATGATAGATTATATAGATGCACCAGAACACAAAGATGTAATGCTTTTTCCATCACTTTGAATTTATTTGTTATGAAGAATTATCTCTCAATATATACATGTGTTTGTTCTAAAGCTATCATAGTCAGTATTTATTAGAACTCATAATTTGGTCATCTCTCTGGTTTAGTCTAAAACAAATCATTCAAGGCTTTGATTCAGTATCATAAAAACAAAATAGTAGTGACTTCATTAAGTGTTTTATTGTTTGTTTTTCTCATATAGACATAGACTGTGGCAAAGAGAGATTAATAAATAATATTGTGTGTTCAGGGAATTTTTACTTGCTACTGTATGGCCAGTTTTATAAGAATATATGCGATGACCTTTCAGGGTTGTGTGCACTTTATGCTACCATTTGGATCATTTTGATAAAAATGGTCATTCATTTCAAATAGAAACTTTAGGAAAACAGGACAAAGGCTTTGACCACTCAGTGCATTCATACCTTCTACAGTTGCCTCATAATGGTCACATAGACTTTGTTAAAATCTTCTAATGTTGTATACTAAGTACTTCTATATTAACTACATATAACTATATTAACTATTCCATTGTATACATTTAATGTCTAGATGGTATTCCCTTATTATTACAAACTAACAAGTAATTCTATTCATCCATTTTCAGAGATTGTCCTTTGTGTTTTAGAATTTCATTATTTTGCTAAAGCAAACGAATCAACTTTTTATATGGATGTAGAGTGAATTTTGTTGTTTTTTACATGAAATGCTTTGCCATTTATTTCACTGATAAATGAAGACAGCAATATGTGGAATTTTAACCTGGGTTATTGGATTCATGCACATAATCTAATGGTAGGACATTAGAAATTAACATAACGTCAAGGTATATCCCGTAAAATTTTTATGTGGTCATCAGATCTTTAAAATTAGATATGGGATGCCTGGGTGGCTCAGTTGGTTAAGTGTCCAACTTTGGCTCAGTTCATGATCTCACAGTTCATGGGTTTGAGCCCTGCGTTCGGCTCTGTGCTGACAGCTCAGAGCCTGGAACCTGCTTTAGATTCTGTATCTCCCTCTTTCTCTGCCCATCCCCTAGTTGCACTCTGTCTCTCTCTCAACAATAAATAAACATTACAAAGAAAAGAAAAGAAAGAAAAGAAAAGAAAAGAAAAAAAAGAAAAGAAAAGAAAAGATATTTAAGGTATATAACAAAATTTCCAAATTGGCAAATGAAATTGATAGGTAATATAAAGTTGTCATTCATGCTCTTCAGCAAATATTTTGGGCTCTTTTCCTTATGGATACATAAGAAAATTGACTTTGCATCACCCTTAAAGTTAGATATGGCCATGTGACTTGTTTTGATGAAGGAAATGTAAGAGGAAATAATGTAATTCTCTAGAGGAAGGCTTTCTGAGCCAGACACAATTTGTTAGGTTTGCTTCTTCCGCCAAAGCAACGGATGGTGTTTCAGATGGTAAAGACTCTGACAACATGTGTCACTGAAGGGACAATGGGCAGTATAACTCACTCCAGCTATCCTGTAGTGGATCTGGGATATAAGCAAGAAATAAATCTTTGTTGTGAAATCTAGCAATATTTTAGTGATGTTTGTTATTTTGGAAAAACTTAGCCTATGCTGACTTACATATGAGAAGACTTGGTATTTCACTGTAAGTGAAGGAGACATAGAGATTGGTGTTAAGATTTATTTATCTACTTTTAAAAAGTAACATTGTGAGACTCTCAGTTTGATTGCTGTCTATAAGAAATCATGATAAGTATTTCTTATATTTTCCAAATTTATTGTTGAATGGTTTTAATAGAAAGTATATAGACCTTTTAGGCACATTTTCGACTTTATGCACTTTATACTTTAAAATAATCCTACAGGAGGGGCGCCTGGGTGGCTCAGTCGGTTAAGCGTCCGGCTTCAGCTCAGGTCATGATCTCGCGGTCTGTGGGTTCGAGCCCCGCGTCAAGCTCTGTGCTGACAGCTCAGAGCCTGGAGCCTGTTTCAGATTCTATGTCTCCCTCTTCCTCTGACCCTCCCCTGTTCATGCTCTCTCTCTCTCAGTCTCAAAAATAAATAAATGTTAAAAAAAATTAAAAAAAAAAAAAATAATCCTACAGGAGCATCTGGGTGGCTCACTTAGTTAAGTATCTGACTTCAGCTCAGGTCATGATCTCACGGTTCATCAGTTTGAGCCCTGCATCAGGCTCTGTGCTGTCAGGCCAGAGCCAACTTTGGATGCTTGTCCGTCTCCCCCTCTCGTTACTACTTCCCCATTTGCTCACTCACTCTAAAGTAAGTAAGTAAGTAAATAAATAAATAAATAAAGCAAACAAATAATCCTGCAAAGTACTAACATTATATTTGTATTTTGCTTTCATTTTACGGATGAGAAAGCCAGGGCTAACCCATGTTGTCATTTGTTCAACACATCTAATTTGTGGCAAAGCAAGAATGCAAGCTATGAGCTAGAAGTTGCAATAAGCCCCTTATGATCAAAACTGAATACCTGCAGGCAATGTACAAGATAAGCACAGGAAATGGCATTGTCATAGTGTGTTACATGTATTGCCATGAAATATGATATTGATAACTAATTCCATATGTCTTAAATTCACTTAAATGCTCACAGTGAATTTCGTATATCATCATCTGCTAATTTTATTATGGAATGATGGAAAGCTCTAGAGCCAAGAGATACTATTTTTAGTTCGAGTGAGTTGCATTCCATGCAGGGTGTCTTCAGTCTCTGTTCATATTTGCTATCTACATTTCAGCAAGGCTCTAATTACTTTTAAAAGTAGTAATCTAGGCTGTAACACTAACTATAATGATAGTATTTCTACATCTCTGATTCCCCCCACTCCCGCAAAAAAAAGAACAATTTGTTCTTTACTGTTAGGATAATTCAAGATTTTATATACATTGATTATTGCGAGCTTGTGCAGCATAGCCAGATTACTCACAACAAGCATTAAATCTGTTTGCAACAGATATATATCCTTTGGTTTAACCAATAATTCCTTCAACCTTCTCCATTCCCTTATAGTGACACCCATAGCATGCACATAGCATCTGCCACACGGCTAAATGGCCTGTCACGGAGAATCTCGTTTAATTTTTGTTATCTTGCTAGTATGATCTTAACAGCTAGCTGTGAAGTAGAAATAACCCTTCTGTTGGCAAAAGTCAGTGCTTCATTTAAGGAGTTGACAAAGTGTTAGTGGAAAGATCTTGAAGTTAATTGGCAGCAAAACAAATGTGTGGTGTTATGTCAGATTGTCAGGTAGCTGTGTTGTGTGAACTCTGAACAGGTATCATCTTAGGAAGGTTGACCAAATTTGTCGCACTGGCTATGCAAGATAACACACATAGAATAACAAGATAAATTTCCCCGAACACCACTGAAGCATGAAGACAAGCCTCAACTCTTAAACCTGACAGGTACTTTATCGGCCAGTTTGTCAAACCTTCTACCTAATAAAAAATTCTCTGCCTCATACAATATAGTGTTGATTATTTAACTTCTATGTCCAGCGATGGGGAGCTCAGTGTATCACGAAGCTGAAGAGTATGAGTTTGAATGGCTCTAATTATAAGATTACGCTTATCTATTTTGAAATTTTATTAATTCTTCAGTTTTCTGCAACAATAGCATGATATTGCTAAAATATGTGTAACTCTACTTCTAAGAGAATTAGCCTTCCTCTGTGTGGTGGTACAAATGTCCCCTCTCTCTTCCATAGGACAGCCTTCAGCTGTTTGCATACAACTATCACATCCTGTGTGTTTGTTCTAGCAAATGTAATATTCCCACTTTCTTAGATAGCTCTTTACTTCCAAACCATGAACAGTTCTCGTAATCCTTTTGGGATAATTTCAGTGTGCCAGTGGAAATCAGAACTGAACACAGTGCTATCAATGTGGTTTCATTAATGTAAAATAAATAAATTAAATAAAATAATTACCGCTTTCATTATGCAGACTAAGAATCTTTTCACTTTTTAACATCTATGTCATACTTTTCACACATGCTGGGTTGTAAGCAAATTTCTAAGAGTTTTTCACATAATTTGCTTCTAAATCAGATCCCCTCTCTTTTATTTTAACACACACACATGCACACACGCATGCACATAGGTTTTTGGTTTTGTTTTTGTTTTTTAATAAATGCTGGACTTCACTTTGTTTTAGTATTTCTGTCATTGCTGAACCCTTGAACTTTCTTTGGATTCTGATTGCATCATGGACTAAAGTTGTCTTTTATGCTTTCTCATTAATCATTGAATCATTAACTGTTTCTTGTTTGTTTTAACATAAAAGGGCCACTAGCAGAAACCACACTAGCATTTCCCTGGAATTTGAGAATAGTTCCATATTGATTTTAGTACTTTACATTGCCCTTTTACACTTCTTTCTTGGTATACCTAAAATAACATTCCATGATTTCTGTGTTTTTACATACAATCCATTGAATAAAATAATGGGTCCTAATTTAGCCTTAATTTGAAATGGCACACTTACAAGATTAGTTTAGGCTCTGGATTATCTTGCTCTAGACCATGGTTAAACTTAACCACCTAAGTACAAATATATAAGGATGTATTTTTAGTCTGATGCTACTCTCTACCCTCTGGTTCTGCACTTAGGGATTATCTATAATTTGTCTTAATGTAAAGTTTTCCTATAGAAAAATACTATTGCAGCATTCCATTCTTCCTGTAAGTCCTTGAGGCTCATGATACAGGTACATGGTGTCACTGTAGTATTAAATTTTGTTGTGGGTTTGGAAGCAAAGAGTCATGAAGCAAAATGTATGGAAATTGGAGGAAAAAGATATATCCTTTTCTTGGCTGCAAGCCTGGCCCTAAACATATTTGGAAGTTCGGTTAGCATACACCTGACATTTTAAATAACATTTGTAAGTTCATATATAACAAATACCCCAACTTTGACTTCATCAGTTCTTCTCCCCATTCAGGGACATGGTCTGCTTCTGAAAATGCATAAAGCCCAGAATACTCTTTAACCCAACTCCTGTTCATATCAGAAAGGACAGGGAAGGTAACAAATGACCTCAGAATCTCAGACCTCCACAACAACATACATTTATTTATCCTTTGCACTCTATGTGTACTATACGTCAGCTGTCTGCTTCTTCCTACTCGTCCGAGACCCATGCTGACAAAACAGTCTCTCATTTGAACCAGGAAACATTTCCCATGGTCCTGGCAGGCAAAAGAGAGACCTAGAAGGACAGCACCAGCATCAAATTCAGCTGATGTCAGTGTTTAAGAGGAAAGACAACCAGCTTGAATCGATCCATGCTTAATGTCTAAAACCTGACAGTTCTTAAATATTATTGGGATTCTTTTCATTTTTAAGAGAGGTTACTTGCTATTCCCAATGAATCTTTAACTCCTAAGATTGTGGATTATATAAATCGATGCAAAGAAAATCGCAAGCTGTGAGGTTGAGGGTACTTTGGGTTATTTGGCAGACAGACTCTGCAGTCTCCTCCTAGTTTCACAATCTTTCAATGTGGTTAAATATATTAAAGATCAAATAGTATGTCCTACCCATCCAGTAATGGAATTCTTCCTCTCTAAGACTCTGAGCATTGATGGGTGAGCTTCCTAAGGTGATCAGATGGCTCATGCTCTTTGAAAATAGCCACTTCAATTTTTAGATAGCATTACATTTTTATTTCCCATTAAACTCCACCAATCTATATCTACTGGATTTCCACCCACTCACACTAGTTCTGTCCTCTGGAGCTACACATAATGAATCCTAGTATCTTTTCCATTTAGTTTTTATTTTTGAAGTGAAACGATTTATTACTATAGTGTCTTATTTTTAGAGGCTAAATATTTCTTGTTACTCTACCTTTCTTTCCCTTGTAAGGCGGCTTTAAATTTCTGCATTGTCCTGTTTAATATCTATTTCTTAATTCTCCTCTTAAGGTTTGTTTTACAGACATTTTAGGCATAACTTACTTTGCACAGAATGACAAAAATCAATTTGGATCTTACTTATCTAGAGAGTATTTCCTGACAGTTTAAGTCTTGATGAGGTCTCTTTCATCAAGCCAACATTCAAATAGCTTTTATTCAATATCAATTTGCGTTAATTAATTACATTTTATTTCAAATTAATACCAAATCCTAAATGATATCTGTATACCCAAACATTTTAACAGTTTAATTTAAAAAAGAGATTACTTTTATAGAATGCAATTAGCAATTGCATTTAAATGCCTTCAAGCCCAGTATTTATTATAAACGCCAACTTACACTATTTTATACTATTTATGATTTGGTAGTCTTATTTATGTGAAAAATGTTCAGCAATGCTTCACTCTGACACGTATTTCTAATTATCCAATAAGAGTGGCAACAGATAAAATGCTAACATGTCCTCAGATTCCATCCTTGATAATTTTTTTCTTCCCTGATATCTTACTTTCTGCTAAAAATGCATACTTGTATTTTGAAGTTCTCAGATGAAATACAAGGTATTTACCATCAATAAGGTCTCCGAGGAGAGGCTACATCTGTTCTACAATTTTTAAAACAATGCTTGAACTTCTTAGTGTTTTTAAATTCCAAGCCAGCTTTGATGATAACATTCTAGTATGTGAAAATCCTTCCCAGGAGGGTGGAAAGCTGTAGTGGAATCTAGTTAGTTGAAGTTCTAAGAAATAGATTTTTAAAAGAAAAATACATTTGTAATATGTTTCTTTTAAAAATGTTCTTTGTTCTCTTTTTATCTTAACTTCACCCCATCCATGTTCCTTTTTGGAGAATTCTATGCAAATTTTTTATACAAAACATACTTGAATAAATACACTTTTTCTTTAATGAATTATACAACATTTAAAAGTACTATTTATTTCTTTTTAAAATTTATTTAGTGTTTATTTAGTTTTTGAGAGAGGAAGAGAGAGAGACAGAGTGCAAGCTGGGGAGAAGCACAGGGAGAGGGAGACAGAATCTGAAGCAGGCTCCAGGTTCTGAGCTGTTATGACAGTACAGACCCCCATGTGGTGCTCGAACCCATGGGCTGTGAGATTATCAACTGGGCCTATATAGGACACTTAACCCACTGAGCCACCCAGGTGCCCCTAAAAGTATTATTTATTTCTAAAATATGTCAGTGATAACTTCATCTTGAAACAGCAATAAAGTCTTGGAAGTTCTAATAATACTCTAGGTGAGAAAGAATGATACAAAAATTTGAATAGTAGGATTTTGCAGAGATCATCCTGGTACACAATCAAAGAAGAGTGAATGAAGTTAGTATGGTAACACATATTTCAGAAATCACTAAGCCCATGGGAAGATTGTTAAAATTGTAGCTGCTTAGGCCATGTTTACCATCATAATACCTAAATATAGTGCATCTCTTCATGCATTTTGTAAGTGATACTGCTTGTTGAGTAAATTGCTCCCACAGTTAATAATACATTTCTTCTATTGTCAGATGATTAATTGATCAAAATTTGAGATTTAAGAACTATATCAGTGTCTCAGCAGACATATCTAATTTGCTAAGACCCATCTATAAATAAATGTTCCCTGCAAGTCTACATGTCTAGGAGGGCGATCCAACACTTGTCCTCCATTTGTACCCTATGCTTTCTCTGGATAGAGACAAATATATGAACCATATGATGTATATTTCACTCCAGTTAAATTCTAAATTCATCCCACGTCTGAAAGTGTCTCAAGATGAAATGCAGAGTTTTGGATCCAGGAAGAAAGCTCAGAAAATGTAGGCATGATTTACAAGCAGTAACTATTTGTTGAGGAATAGGTACTGATTAAGCAGAAGAGATAAAATGATGAAGCTTGTGTGCTCAAAGAATTCAAACTTTGTCTGGGAAAACAGATTTCAACCGGTGATGCCAAAATATATGAGACTCAGGTAGGCTCTGGGTGGTGCTTGTACAGGAAGAAATATAAAGGTTGATATGTTGAGGAGATGAAGTGAGGAGAGCTTATGGGGAAGTGAACACTTCAGCTACCCCTCAAAGAATAAGGAAAAGTTAGCCAGGCTAACTCCTGTCATGATCAGGGACTACACAATTATAAAATAGAAGGGGAAATTATAGAAAACAAGGCAATTTATCCATTTATCACATGATAAAAGTTTTTTTTTTCCATACTAAAAAGGTTGCATTGATAATGAAGTAAAATTTTTGAAAAAGAAAAAAAAACAGAAGAGATGGGTCTAGAGTTTCATTTTAGGCAGACTGTGCTTTGAGCAGAAGGGCGGGTTGAATTTATGAGGAGTCTGTCACTTTAATTCTCATCTCTTCTTTTCTTTGTTTTGACTCTCATGTTGGTCAGTTTTCCCCTAAATTGTGACAAAGATGGCTACCAGCATCATCTGAATTTTATCCTACTAGCTTAGCCTGAGGAAGAAAGATTTTTTTTTCCCAAAATATTCCAGAAGTACTGGATTGGAGCCTTATAATTCTGTTTTGGGCCAGGAGCATAATGCTGAAATAATCACTGCAGACAAAGGGGTTGAAGTTGAGGGAAAATGTTCTGGTTTACCAGATGTAGAGCATTTGTTTCTCCTCTTCCTTGGCCTCAGACTTTGTGGTGCAAAAGACAGCATTTCAGGATTATTCTCAAGTCCATTGCATCCCTAGGGATAATGGAATAAGAATAAAGTGGATCTAAAATGAGGCATTGAGATGCCAGTTTGAAAACATACAATTTAAAGTTCTGTTTGTTCTAACAATGGATGTATTTTAGGCCTACCCCTGCTTGCATTTGTTTAAAAGAGAAATTACAGAGTTAATCACACCCGTGATAATTTCCCAGGGATTAGTTGGACTCCATTCACAGAACAGCCTCCTTGAATGAGTCAAGTATGTTTCTAGAAACACCGTTGACTAGAATTAAGTTATTCTTTCTGAAATACAAAGTATAATTTTTTCCTGAAAATTTTCCTAAAGGTTAGACATAGCCAGAACAGAAACAAACACACAAAACTATCATTTAATGTGCCAACCATTGTGGAGACATGGAGAAAAAATAACTGAAGTACTTGGGTTCTGATTAGATTTATCTATAGCTTCCTTTTCAAGTCTCAATATCACAACTTAGGTTGGATGCTTCTCTGTTGAATTTTTAGTTCAGGAAACTTCTATTATTACTGTTGACTATGGAATACAAATACATGTGTAAGTATTTTGGGGGGTAAGATGTGTACTATAGTTCCAAGGCCCTCTCAATATTCATATGAAATATCCAGAAAGTTACTAAATCTCACAACAGTTGGATAGCTCTCTGGTATTGGGCAAGCAATTTGACTATTTGATTTATAGCACATAAGACTAAATTTATATGCTTCAGCTGGTAACATACCCGACTAATGATGGCACACCGAATGAAGAGGACAGGGTACTCTTGGTGGGGGAGCGGAAATGTAGTGGTCTTGAAGGAACGGAATCTCTTTAAGGAAGCATGACTGAAACTTGGAAGGTAGGGTTGGGATAATATATTAGTGACTGATGTCGAAGTCTGCTTTGTAGAGTCAGAAACTGTTAACACTAATAAATCTTGGTTAGAGAATGATACAGGAGAGTTGCCAGAGGAGTTATGAGAGCCTCCATAGGATCTAGAGAAAAAGCTCATGCTTACATCTTCTTGGCAACTGTCTACAATAGTTACTTGACATGAAATGTTTTGGACTGAGAAAGGAGGCCAAATACAGAGTTATTAGTGATGTGTAGCTGAACATGAGCTTAAGAATCATTGAACAGAAAGAAAAGTAGACACAACAAATTTATTTTTTTTCAAGAACTTTTATTATGAAAAGAGAGAACCTTAGGGTGGAGGACTGAGGAAAACAAAGAAGCTGGTCAACATTATTTGATTAACAAAGTCACAAGTGCTATTCTCACACCTATAAGGGATGAAACAATGAAGAGAAGAAGTAATTAACCAAGAGAAAGGGGATTATGAATCATGTTTTAGGGCTTGTGGCCATCGATGGACATAGGTATATGCATAGGTATATGCATAGGTATATGCATATATTTTTCTATGAGATAGGAGAAAAGGAATTCTTCATACCTGTAATACATAGGAAATTTTGAAGTAAAAGAAAATGAATTTTTCAAGTTTTAATTCTGTTTTTCCAGAAGAGGAATGGGGATTTTCAAGAATAATTAACAAGGAATATATAAAAAACTTTACTAGAAAATGCAAATATCCAATAAGATTATAAAACTATGAGGTTAGCACTATATATATTTTTAACTGATGGAATCATTTTGGATTTTTATATATAAAAAAAAATAAAATTAGATAAAATATTAAGAAAATGTAAACTATAAATACTATGCAAAAGTTAGTTTTATTTATTTATTTTTTATTGTTATAAATATTGATATTTGTTTCAGGTTGTAATTGAATCTACATGTGAGAAAAGTGAATACCATTCTAGTCTCAACAAAATTTCTGCTGGAGACCTAGGTATATCTAATCGTGATTGGGCATAAAATGTACACATAATAGTTTTATATGATCATGTGATGTCCTTGTTTGTATGAGTTTGAAAGAAGAACAATTAAATGATGAAAATTTTTGTTTTGTTTTTAAACTGAAACCAATCATGGAAAAGAAATAGACACATTGTACATCTAGAGTTCCAAGTAACCTTGTAAACATAGTTCAACATATTGTTTTTACCCAAAGAAGTGACTGGAGAGCTTTTTTGAATTATTTATGCTAACCATCTGTTCTTTGCATATCATATCTTCCAAAACAGACAAATCTCATGGCCTTCAGACTTTAGCTACTACTACTTCTAGATGAGCAGCTGTTTTCTTATCAAAAATCCATACTGAAGCTGTTTATCCTAAATTGGTGAATTTCATTAGTATCTCCAGGGCTCCAGCTGAATTAATCTATTTAAACAACATTCTCCTTAAAAACAGGTGCTTAAGTGGCTTATCCCAATTCTATCATTTTAACAATAGTACTCAGGGAAAAAAAAACAAAACCAAAAAATATTTCACATTTCCCATGAAAACAAACTATCACCATTGCTTTCCCTTGCTACTACTTTTCCTTATGAAAACAGTATACAGTTGTCAAACACAGAGTACTTTTATGGCATCACCTTAATCGGAGTGGTATCAGTCTAAAATGTTTCCAAAGTGATGAATGATTTTACAAGAGTTTAATTATAAGTTTAAAAAGATACTTTGAAATAACAATGTTTTCTGGTCACTCTCTTGATGTTCTAGAGCTGCCAAAATAAAGTACCACAGACTTGTTGGCTGAAGACAATAGAAATTAATTCCCTCACAGTTCTGGGTGTCAGATGCTCTGGATACTCTGGAGGAGAGTACTTCCTTGCCTCTTCTGGCTTCTGGTTGCTACCAGCCCTTCTTAAAGACTTATCACTTGCATCACTCCAATTTCTGCCATTGTGGTCACGTTCCTTCTCCTCTTATGTATATGGGGTCGGCCTGTACCTCTCTATTATAATATTGCTTTGATATGCTATGATGGTGTTTAGAACCCAGGTCAGGAATTCAGATGAATCATCTCATGTTATCAAAGGAAAAAAAATCACACTAGAAAAAGGCAGGAAGATTTTAATCAAAACTCTTATAGTAGGAGAGAGAGATGGACCTCAATTCTCCTTTAACAAAAGGTGGGATATTTTTTTTAATTTTTTAATGTTTATTCATTTTTGAGAGAAAGAGAGAGTGACAGAGACAGAGCACGAGTCAAGGAGGGGCAGAGAGAGAGAGAGAGAGAGAGAGGAAAACACAGAATCCAAAGCAGGCTCCAGCACAGAGCCCAATGCTCGAATGACCTGAACCACTCAGGCGCCCCAGAGGTGGGGCTATTTTTAAACAGGGGTGAGCTAGTGAGAAAGTATTGGAACAATTCAAGTCTTGGGGGAGGTTTATTAATGTTAATAGGCCATAGGTGCTTGCTAATTATTGCCTATATTTAGGCTCCTACCTTCCCAGAGAACATGAGAAATAGGTGCCTCTCTAATGATTATATTTCAAAGGGATGGTTCCCAGGTTCTTGAGAAAGAAATTCCTGGGTCATAAAACTAACCAGGGGCTGGGATAAGATTTACATTTCAAAGGGTCAGAGGAAGAATTTATAATTCCAAGTTTTCTAAAGTAAATGCTCTAAGCAAAGAGAGGTCAGGGGTTGCCATAGTCCATTTGGACTGCTGTAACAAAAATGTCAAAACTGTATGGCTTATTATGAACAAGAAAAACTTATTTCTTACAGTTCTGGAAGCTGAGAAGTCTAAGATCAAGGTGCCAGTGCATTTGGTATCTGGTGAGGTCCTGCTTCCTCATTTTTAGGTATTTGTTATAGCAGGAACCCCAGTCCTAATACCATCACCTTATGGATTACAATTTCCACATTGGACATAAACTTTCAGACCATATTAAGGGCCTGTATTTAGGAAGAAACCTGTCTAAGTTTGAGTACGCTGAGGGGAACATTAAGGCCATCTTGGTCAATGTCAGGATCCTTAAATTAATCATGTTTGCAAATATGTTTTTTCCAATTAAAATAACATAAGTTCCAGGGATTGGATATATTTTGTATGTGGATATCTTTTGGGAGCACTTTTTTCTATTGCAACACTAAAATAGTGAATAATGTTGGTAACTGTCTTTATAGTCAAATGTCTTAAAAAGTTTTGATAACTCAGATATTTGAGGGAGTACAAACATCAAGTAAACCTTTCTAACACCCTTTGAAACGCTTTATCACTCACAGGACTCAAATGCAGAAGTTCCTGCTTAGGCTCTACATTACTTCTTGTCTCTTCCCAAATATCCTTTTACTCTTTTCCAAATTATTTTTATGTTTTCCCAAATTTATTTCATATTATCACCTCTCCCTTTTCCTTCCATACTGACAGGTTTTTTTTTTCTTTTCAAAGTCCATTAAGTCATTTCACTAGTTTACAACCAATTGTTGTTACAAAGCTACTGTGAAGCTGAGTTACAGAAATGTGGTCTCTGAATGCCCTTATTATGTTACCTGCTATTCAAAACAATGTGTGCAAACAAAAGCAGTTCCAAGAAAGTGCTGTTCTCTCTAGGCAAAGGACCAGGAAAGGGGAACCTAGAAAGAGAAAATTTTGGGACACTAACTTCCTGACTCAAGCCGAACACCCCAGAAGAATCTTAAGTCCTAACCCACCCCTGTCAACAAAAGCTAAGTTGGGATCTAGATTTCTGACCTCGCCAGGCTATAATGAGCTTCTTCCAACCCCCTCCTTAGGGTGTGTCATAAAAGACCAAGCGATAAGCCCAGACCTCCAGTCCTGCTGTGTGGTAATGATACCCTCTTTCTCACGGCATCAGAGGGGACCTACAGGACAGTCAGGACTGTCACAACCAAGGTACCAACAAGGCCAAGTCCCTCAGTGTCAGAGAAGAGTATGTGCAGAGCAGTAATGAGACACCTATTCCTTCCTGGCAGGACTCTATCAGCAGAGACACCCTGTGAAAACTGATCTTTCACCCCTTCTAGCAGTAATGAGAAGTCCTTCTCTCCAGGAGGTTCAGTGTAGGACAAGATTGGAATTTGGGTTTTTACCCTGATTTGGCATTAACAAAATGATGCCCTTTTCTGTGTGTGACAGTGTCAAAAGCAACCTGATAAAATACACTTAAATAAGACCCAGTGGTTTCTAATGTTATACCCACAAGATCCACATCTTATTTGAAACTACTCACCATATAAAGTATCAGGAAAATCTCAACTTGAATGGAATAAGACCATTAACATATAGCAACAACAAAATGATACAGATTTATCTGATGAAGATTTTAAAGCAACTATCGCAAAAATGTTTGACCGAGGATTTATGAACATGCTTAAAACAAATGAAAAAATATATATATATAAAGTCTTATGTGAAAAGTTAGGCCAACTGCTAAGGCAGAGGTGACAGTTCTCATAAGACTGCCCTCATTTTGACACCAATGGCAAGGCTGAGAGTTTTCCAAAAACATTCTCGCTTTTGATAATTTGCTGGAAAAACTCACAGATGTCACTGAAAACTATTATATCCATGGTTATACTTATTTACAAGAAAAAGATACAGATTAGTCAGCCAGGGGAAAAGTGAATAGGGCAGAGTCCTAGGAATTTCTAAACTTGGAACTTCTGTTTGCCTCTCTGCATGGAGTCATTATGCGTTAGTTTCCTGTCACTGATTTGTGACAATATGCATGGTGTGTTTGTTACTAACTGGGGAAATTCAGCTGAGCCTCTATGTCCATAGTTTTGTTTTGTTGAGAGAGAGTGCGTGCATAAGTGGGGGGAGGGGCAGAAAGAGAGGAAGAGAGAGAATCTCAAGTAGGCTCAGTGCTGTCAGCACAGAGCCTAAAGTGGGACATGATTCCACCAACCATGAGATCATGACCTAAGTCCAAATCAAGAGTTGGATGCTTAACTGACTGAGCCACCCAGGTGGCCCTCTGTGTCCATAGTTTTTACTGGGGCTCTATCACGTAGGCATAATTGTTTGATTGCTCATGCCTCTGATCTCAGTCCGCAGGTCAACTGATACTGTGTGAGCCAAATCTTCAACACGTTACCACATTGTTAGTCTTTCTGGTGTGGTCAGATCCCATACTAAATATTATCTTGTGTGATTAGCCCCCTCCCTAAATAACATGGTAGACAATCTGTCATAAGTCAAGGCTCCATGGAAAAGAAAGATACTGCCATCAAGCATGACAAATATTTCCTCCCAGAAAATTAGAGCTAAGATCAGACCTTTTTTTTTCTTTTTGCAAAGATAAAATGTTTTATACATTCCACAAAAAATAAAAGTTTTAGAGAAGAACATATGGAATTTTTAGAAGTGAAAAAGATAATAACTAAAACAAAACACTAAATAGATGGGTTCAATAATAGAATCACTGAACTGGAAACTAGAAATATGTAAATTACCAAATCTGGACACCAGAGACCAACTTATAAAACAACAAACAGAGCTCCAGGGAACTGCAGTACTCTAACAAAAGATCTAACTTTCTTGTCATCAGAATCTTGCAAGTAGAGGAGAAAGAAGGGGAGGACACAAATTACTCAAAGACAGTATAGCAGAAACTTTCCTAAAGTTGGTCAAAGACACAAAACCTACAAGTTCAAAAATTTGAAAGAACATCAAACAGAATGGACACAAAGAAATCCACGCTAACACACATCATGTCAAGCTTCTGAAAACTATGGATATATATATATATATATATATATATATATATATATAGCAAAGAGTGCAAAATAACTTTTCACTTGTAGGGATACATGGTTTGAATGACTTCTCTTAAGAATTACGGAGGCCAGAGGAAGTGACACAGTATTTTTCAAGTGTTGGTAGAAAAGAAATGTTAAGCAGAAATCAATAAATATGAAAAATATCCTCCAGGAATTAAGGAAATGTTAAGACATTCTCAGGTGAAGAAAAATGTAGGTACATTTCACCAACAGAGCTTCCCTGAAGTGATGACTAGAGGAAGTGTTCTAAACAGAAAATAATAAAAGAAGGAATCAAAACAGCAAGAAGAAGAAAGAACAACAGAAACAGTAAACATATAGGTGAAAACAGTTAACAATAGGCTTTCCTTTTCCTCTCAAGTTTTCTAAATTATGTTTGATAGCCGATGAGGAAAAACCATAATACTGCCTAATGTGATTCACTATGTATGCAGAGAAAATATTTAAGGCAATTATATTCTAAAAGGAGGAAAGTAAAATAATTTAAAGGGCATAAGTAGTGTTTCTGTACTTTTTTCAAACTGGTAAAACCTCTGTACAAGCCCACTGTAATAAGTTATGTGTGCATGATATATGCCTATCACAACCATTTAAAACAGACTTGTGCAGGGGCGCCTGGGTGGCGCAGCCGGTTAAGCGTCCGACTTCAGCCAGGTCACGATCTCGCGGTCCGTGAGTTCGAGCCCCGCGTCGGGCTCTGGGCTGATGGCTCAGAGCCTGGAGCCTGTTTCCGATTCTGTGTCTCCCTCTCTCTCTGCCCCTCCCCCGTTCATGCTCTGTCTCTCTCTGTCCCAAAAATAAATAAACGTTGAAAAAAAAAAATTAAAAAAAAAAAACAGACTTGTGCAAAGAAATGCATTGAAATACTATAGATAAAATAAAATTCTAAGAAATGTTCATGCAATGCACAGAAAGGCAGTAAAAAAGGAAACAAAGGAAAACAGGAAAGAAAAGAGAAAATTAAAAAAAAATAAAATGGCAGAGTTAATCCTTCACATATCATTGATAATTTCATGAAATGAAAATGATTTACTTTACTTGTATTAAACAAAAACTGTAAACAACCATAATGTCTCTCATTAAGTAAATAGTTAAGCAAACTGTGGTGTATTTATACCTTGCAATTCTACTCACCAGAACAAGGCACTAGTAACTGTATTGGTATACACAAAAATGTGGATAAACCTCAAGTGCATTATGCTGAATGAGAAAAAGAAAAACACCCTCAGTAGATCACATATTGTCTACTTCCAGGTGGATAACATTTTCAAAATGAAAAAATTTATGGAGATTCAAAATTGGTTATTGTTTGCCAGTGGTTAGTGATGGTCAGAGGAAGAGGGGTTGCTTGGCTATAAGAAAAGAAACAAGAATACCTTTGCAGTGAGAGGATAGTTCAGTATCTTGATTGTGGTGAGAATTAATATATCTCTTTATGATAAAATAGCAGAGAACTAAACACAGGCATTGTACCAGTGTCAGTTTTCTGGTGTTGATATTGTGCTATATTGGTAGAAAAATGTACCCATTAAGATAACTGAATCTAAAGTACACATGTTTCTGTCTGTACTATCTTTGTAGCTTCCTGTGAGATTTTATTGTGAAATAAAAAAATTTAAATAAAGGGAGCTTAGCACTAAATAATGGTGTGTTAAATGGAGTTTACCTTATATTTAAAAAACATAGATAATGCCTTAACTTCTAAAGTCCTTGAAGAATCAGTTGGAGTTAGACTCTGGTAATTTTGAGCTAATTATATGTGATTTTTTAAGTAATTTCACACACTAACTCATTTAACCTTATAAATCCTGTTAGGATGTTACTATTATTACTTGTGAGAAAACATAACTTCCCTCGATTTCTTACCTGTTCTGCAAAATTTCTTAGTCTCTGAAAAACATGTTCTCATACTAAAAGAATTAGATTTGTCTCCCTGATTCAGTAGCTAATTGCTGTGATCTGAAAGGAAAATAAAACTTCTATCTCCCCAAGAGGGCCAAGTGGTTACAGCCCACACTGGGTTTCTTGCTTAATCCCCAGGAAGACAGCAGATACTCTCTCCCTGCATCTGAACATTTCAAGGGGAGATGAAGATCCAAAATTCGCAGAAAATAATGTAAAATTTGAAACATACGGGCTGTCTGATTTCTGGAGAGATTTTATTTATGTACCAGTATTGAGTTCAGATTCAGCCCCATTCATTTCCAAGGAGATGTCTTCAGATAGGGAAAGGGACTGTTGCCTCCTTCTTTGTGAACAGAAAAGGTCATTTTTCTGGTAATGCTGGACCCTGGTCAGGCTGCTTGTGGAGAAAAAAATATTATCACCTTCATCATGTCACTCCAGAGGTAAGGACTAGGGCTAAGGGGGCTACACATCATTATTTACAGTGAGATATTTCATAAGAAATCTATCTCTGAACCAGAACACCTCGTGTGCTCATTCAGGATAAAAGTAATAACAGTGAATATTGCAAACCCAACATTTCTCCATTTAACAGAATAGGAAACAGATATGTTAAATTATTTTTCCCAAGGTCATATGGTTTCTGGAGGGCAGTGAGGGAACTAAAGCCTAAATAGACTGCTCCAGAGTCTCTTCATTTAGCTCCCTTCTGTAGTGGAGAAAGCAGCAATTTAATTTAACACGATCACAAACTAATATTAGATAAGGTGTCCTGAGTCTTTCTGACAGTAGATCTATTTTGCCAGAAAGATGATTCATTTTGTATGCAAAGCAAATTTTCTCTTGTTTTCACTGAGCAATCCCTTGGGGAACTTTTAATTGGATTGATGAAAATTCAGGATTCTTTTTAATAATTTAAAATAAGGCAACAGAGTATTCATAATTACCACTTTTTGTCAGTAACAGGGACTGGGTTAGGAGTGTAGACAAAAAGGAGTGTCAGGACCTGGGTTGCCATAGATATTCAGAGGCCTGGGAATATCACATTTAAGATTACAAACAGTCTCTGTGAGTTCTCAATATAATTATGTTTTCTTTATTATTTTGCAAGGGTGTTAATTGCCTCCTAGTAATTAACTTCCCATGTGACTGTCAAGAAATGTAATCAATAGTAAGAGCAAAGGGACCAAGCTGTCATGGTTTCTGTGACCAATATCCTTTTCTCATCTCTGGCAAGGTGTTTCTGTTTTAATAAAATGAACAGGTGCAAATGTACGAGGTTACTCCAGAAAGCCACCAGCTAAATCAGTTCATCTCATGGTTCCGAAATTAAAATGTAGCCAATCAGAACTTTGAAATATAATTGCCTCATTTTCAAACTTAAATACATTATGAGCCTCCTGCTAGTGCTGCACCTGGCAAATCTACTTATTAAAGTCATGAAGGGAAGAGTTTGCTGAGACATTTTAAATATTATCCTGACATTGTAATAAAAGAAAGGAGAAAGGTAGGCATGATCTAATTCTACTTATGTCTGCTCAGTTTGGCGTATATTGCTATTCCTGCAAAGCTGATAACCAAATTTCAATCACGGAAATATTTCAAACAATTTTATACAATGTAAAACTTACAAAACTTAAATATATCACCTCCTTTATAATTCTTCAATTTCTCTTGACTTTTTTTCATTACTCCGATATTGTCTTGTCATTTGACTCACCCAATTTGTTTAATATTTCTTTTTTTTTCTTTTCTTTTTTTTTTTTTTTTTTAGCAAATCCATTTTCCTTCATCTCCATAGTGGTTTTCCGAACATTTATAGACACTATGTGAGTAACAGGTAGGGGCTGTAAGAGAGATGAAATTCAATCTCCGTCACTGTGTTGGCAAAACAATTATAGGTGTTCTGAGATGTAATTAATCTTCATCAGCAAGCAAGAAGGATATAGAATCGGTATTCAGATTTTTGTCATCAACATTTTAACCTAATTTCTTAGATATCTTCTCCTCCCTTTCTTGGATGGTATAAATAATAATAAAATGTTATATTTTAATGAATTAAAATGCATACTTGCAAAGTTTGATATTGTAACTAGCTTATATGAAATGCAATTACTCTGAATGAATATCTTTATAATCCATATGGCTATAATACTAACAATAATGACAGCACACAGTAGTATTTATAAAAAAATACACATACTGAATATGGGGAAATTTACAAATCTAAATATAATTAAAATGGGGAAACATAATGTGTGCCAAAGTATTATGTAGCAGCAGTTACCTCATGATATCCTATTGTTCTTGGTGACTTAGGAATTATAGGTCCCTAGTAATATATGCAAAACCTTTGGGGAATACGTATTACAGAACTTATAGTATCTCAGCTTTTGGAATAATAATATGATTTTTTTAAATGTTTATATTACATAACATTCCAACTTGTCTGGAACTGTAGACTCACCTTTTTCAAGAAAGATTTGTTTCTTAAAGAACTTAGGTAATATCAAGCATGGTTGTCAAATTAATTATAAATTCCTATTTGAATTTTAGAACTTCTTGGGATTTAGTATCGTAAATATGGGCTTGTGGAATTTATCACCAAAATGTTTTATTTTCAGTGTTTTTCTGTTATTTGATAATTTTACTTATTATCAGAATTATACATTAAAATTATGGATTTTTTTTCTAAAAAATAACTTGACATTGACACCCAAAATAATGGCAGTAACGAATACATTATATTGTGCGTGGGTTTGTCATCACTGCATAACCTTGTCCATCCTGACAACCACAGGAGTTGTGTTTTGGGAGAGGTATACTTCCCTGATAAATCACAAACAAACAAACGAACAGATTTGATATTGGCTTAGTGGTAAATTGATGGATAGTAAGGAAAGATGTCAGCCTATGTGATCTTTTGGTAATGCTGTCATCTGTACCTATTTACAGGGGAGGTCACTTGTCTCATGCAATTATAGCTCTAGGGAAAGGAGTTAAAAAGCAAAGCCTTCATGTTACGTGTTGATGGCAAATGGCTGTGTTTGGCCATTTGTTAAAGAAACACATGAACTCCCTTTAGGACATGAAAAGAATAAGCTCTTTGGGGGACATGAAAGGGACAAAGTCCAGAAATTTCAGGCTTTCAGACTTAAAAGAGCTAACTGCTTCTAGTGTCCAAGCATTTCAAAGTGAAGAACGAGAAAGCTCAAGGGACACATGTTCTGTAAAAGATCAGAATAAGGATGTGGTCTTCCGTTAAAATCTTGGTAGCTTCAAGGCAGTCAGTCTCCTTTAAATCTAAGACAGGCAGAAAGGCACAAATGTAAAGAAATGTAGCAGATCTAAGAACTATCTCTGGAAAAGAACTGTGAGTTCAGTTACTGGTAAAGGGGAATCATAAAAGGAAGAACCTCCCAGAAAGTTAAACCAAGGCCTAATCAAGGAACACTTTCCACTTCCAGAGTAAGGAGTCCATAGTGTGCCATGGAGGGACTCAGGATGGTTGTGAACAGTGACTTCTTTGTGTCTTCTATTCACACTCTTCACGAATGGTAGTGATTATTGTCATTACTTTCTCCCTCTTACAGCATTTATAGTATGTATAAGAAGCAAATAAATAACTCACCTTTTTAATTTATTTGACTTGAAGACCAATGGAATTCATATCTGAAATTGATTAATAAATTAGTCCACATCTCTCAAATAACTTGGCCTTTGCACTTGATATGGTGATGGGATATTTGTTTCATCTTCCCTAGGAAGAGTAGAGTAGAAGGAAAGGGATATTTGATGATCAGCAGGGTAGACTCCTGAGATAGTAATGTTCAACCAGCACTTCATTTGCTCCCTTATTTTTCTTGGTCCTCTCATAGTTACATGGTGTAAGTGACAAGTCTTAACAAATAAAGGATCAGGCAAGTAAAGTGTGTAATTTATGGACTAAGGCAGTAAACACAACAAAACACATGTCACTTTCTCTTTCTCCACTGTGAAGATCAAGAAGGTCTTATGTTCCAGGGTATGTACTTAGAAGGAGGTAGAGCCTCTGTGATCCTGGGATCCAGTAGAACCCACTGCTGATCCAGTGGACCTGTAATGTGAGCAAAAAAGAAGTGTTGTTGTTATTTTAAACATGTAGGTTTTGGGGATACATTTTTATAGAAGCGAAATGTAGCTTCTCCTGGCAATTACAAGATATGTAAGAGAAGATAGATACATGATAGATGATAGATAGATAGATAGATAGATAATACTGATATTAAATACAAAAATAGATTTCTGTTAATGTTTTAGTGTCCTATAAAAAGTAAAAATTATACACTATTTTTTATGTTTCCTGAATATGCAATAGAAAAAAGAAAACTACAATTTGTTTGGAAAATATGAGAATTGTCCCTAAACGTTTCTTGAATAATTACATTGACTTCATTTATTTGTACAGAGAAGAAACATTTCTGGCCAAGGTCTAATGTTTCCATGGGTTCCAATACGAGTAAACATTCCTTGAAATTAAGTAAAGTATTGTGAACGACAAAAATCATTTGGAACATAAAAAAAAGTGTATTTTCATTTTTGTTCTTTGTGTTTTGCCCCAGTATATGAAAGATAGCAAGATATTTTTAAGTAATATATCTTTGGTAAATTGCTATCATAATGTTTGCACAATAGTGAAGCATCACTTTATTGAACATTTATTTGGGAGCTTGAAATATTTGTTTTATTGTAGATCAATCCCTTTGATAACAATTTTACTAGCTTTGCAATTTGCTATTTCAATTTAATATTGCCAGTGGTGTTAGACCTGCTATTACTTTTATTGCTTAGATTACTATTGAAAATATTGTTGTGAGAAAGAAGTAATATTGCCATGATTTTATTATTAGACCACTTTTCTTACACACAATGCCAGGATTCTACAAAAGCATCAGGCTCTCAGACCATATGGTATCATTTATATCTTTTATGACTGGCTCTCAGAGTTCTCCACTAAGAATAGTAATGGTGATTTTCAGAGCTATGATCATAGAAGCTTACCAGTGTACCAGATCAAATAAATATGATGCTCCAGTTTTGAAACTTTGCAGTACATTTTTTTGGGGAAAAACAAATAATAGCTGTGTCAGTTTTGTTTTTCTGCCCCATGTGATTCTAAGATAACCTATGACTTAAAAAAATTATTGAAAGCATGCAGCAGCTATTAAATTTAAACTAACATGATTTTTCTTTTTGATTATTGTTTATGTTGTTTGAAAAATGACACATTATATGTACATTCTTGGGGGATGGATATCCCAAATTCCTTTTTCTTCAATTTAATAGCATAACCATCTTCTATTGATAAACACATAAAATATGATATTGCTTCATACTGTGAAACTGGTCCCATTTTTTTGTTATCAGTATTATATTAATGTTATTACAAATAAAACTATATAGTTATTTTATATATTAGTCACATATTATATGCATTCACTACCTAATATATAGACTTTGAATACAAGAGGTTATATGTGTGTTATTCTTCAGAGCAGCAGTTCTCAAAGTGTACTCAAAGGACACCTGGGGGTCCCTGAGACACTTTCAGGAGGTCCACAAGATCAAGTCTCTTGTTATAATGTTATTGAGATGTTATTGCTTTTTACACTTTCATTCTCTTATGATTGTATAGCGGAGATTTCTGGAAGCTTCGTGGTATATGATGTTGCAATAAATTGAATGCAGAAACAGGAGCATCAGATGTTTTCTCTTACGTGAGACATTAAAGAAGTTGCAAAAAATGAAATAAAGGCAATATTTTATGAAATATATTTCATCTTAAAAATATAGGTATTTTTCAAAGTATGTTTTTTATATGTGAGGTGTCCATCACTGTTATTTTACATGAATAAAAAAATAAATATCTAATTTAATAAGGTAAATACCTATGAGATAGCCCACAGAAACAAGAACTTTTCTTACATCGAGATAAGAAGTTGAGGAACTATCAGTCCACACTTTTCCTTGTCCATCCTCAGTTACAATAATCTGTGTGTTACAGAAGTAAGGTAGTAGTGCTTGTGCTTGGAGGAATTGAGGACATAAAACAAAGTCTCTCCCTTGCCATTGGGTTTTCTATCATAGTTGCAACACCTTAAGATCTTCGTTTTGCTCAGGAGGATGCAGGAAAGGCCTGCAAGGAAGAAGAACAATACCTAAATACCTAGAAAAGCAAGACTTAATCCCTACACCGGCCCCCCCTTGCCCCGCCTCCCCGCAGATTGCTGCTTCTGTGACCCTGGCCGGAATGCTAGGTATCCACTAGAGACTACAAGCCGTTTCATATTTGTTCATTGCCGTCAACAATAAAATCAATGTTCTGTAAGAGGACAATGGGTAGGGGAGGAAACTAGCCACTGGTGCCTCACCTACTTTCTTTACCTAAACTGAGTAAAATGAAACCACTAAAGCGTATGTGAACAAGGGGCTTGAAATGGGAAATCATGCTTGCATGAGGAAAGAACTTGGAAAGGGAGGGATTTAATGGGATAAACAGAAAATTAAGGAAATATCTAAATCCACTTAATCTCGAAGCCCCACAATGGCTTGGAAAAGCGAGGCTTGGCAGCTTGGACAAGTCCACGAGGCTGCATGTATCTGGCCACTTTCACGATGGAGCCCATGGAGAGGTATTTGGAACTTGCTGTTTCTGGGCAAGCTGCCATTTCTGTGGAAGCTGCTAAATCTGTAGAAGCCACCATGTCACTGAATTTACGGATGGACTGTTTCTGTCACATGTCTATGGTCATAAACTCCGAGAATAATGGTTCCCACTTCATATCCTCCTTCCACCTCCCGCAAGTTTCTCTCACCGACATGCTCTAACCTGGAGCCGTCCAAAGAAAGGGATTTGGGGAAAGAGCTCTCAGCTTTGGTCTAGTGATGATGGTTTCCAAGTTCATAATAAACAATTGACTTTATTGTGATGTGAAAATGCCATAGTCAGAGATGTTTCAATTCGGAATAAATAGAATAAGCAGGAACAGTTGGCAGAATCACATATTGTTTTTACTTTAAAAGGTTAAGGTCCTGAAAAACTTACATATTATGATGAAAAAATGTATTGGAGGAGCACGATATAAAATACACTTGGTTAAATTGAATCCAGATTTAAAAAATCTTCAAATATTAATATTAAATATTAAGAAATATCAGGAAATACTTTTAATTCATGACATCATAAAATAGAGAATATAACATCTCAATTCTACATAAAAGCTAATATATAAATATTTGAGGAAGGAGTTAAAGATAACTATACATCCTTAATTACTATATTATACACAGTAATCCCTACATACATAATTATATATATATGTTAATTTTATACATACAGATACATATAAATGTACATTTACACATTTATTTGTTACCACAGGCACTGACTAGGTCTTACTGAACATTTCATCATATTTTTTATACCAGCAGATACTGGTATACGTGTAAAATTTTTATAAGAAAGGAAGAAAAATAACAGCAGATTTCAAATGAATATCATACAGCCACATAGTGGCCTGGCTTCTCCATCCTTCCTAGTTGTGTGTAGAGATATTCTATGTGGCTGCTTGAGTAGTCTCCTTGTCTTGATAGTTTACCTGTTGTTTTTGTGCAGAATCTTGGTCGCTTTTTTTTGTTGTTGTTCTCAGAGGTTTCAGTATTTGAAAGGTATATTTACTCTTTGTTAAAGTTTGGTTTTCCAAAGTTTTAAAACAATGTATTAAGATTCTATCAAATGACCAGGGACTCAGATAATTTCTCTATAGTGCATCGAGAGTCCTACCTATACTTGGAAATATACTTGGCGTAAACTATATCAGAATAGCGTAATATCTTGTATGTTTATTGGTAGCTTATTTATAAGTCACCCACATGAACATTGTTAAGAAATGGTGACTCTGTGTGGCACTTGGGTGGCTCAGTCGGTTAAGGTTCTGACTTCGGCTCAGGACATGATCTCACAGCTTGTGAGTTCGAACCTTGCATTGGGCTGTGTGGTGACAGCTTGGGACCTGGAGCCTGCTTCGGATTCTGTGTCTCCCTCTGTCTCTGCCCCTCCGTTTGCACCCTGTCTCTATTTCAAAAATAAATAAACATTAAAAAACAAACAAGCAAAGAAAAACTTCAAGGGGTCTTAATAAAAAAGAAAGAAATGGTGATTTTGTTTTTATAGTTCTAAAAATTATCTTGTTTGAAAACACTTTATAATAGTTCAATAATATGTGAATCAGGATTATTTTAATAAGTATCATACATTTTCATGTATGTTTAATAATACTTAAGATGACAACACAGTATATAAAATGCAAGTTATGGCTGAAAGTTACTTAAGTACTAATTCACCTTTTCTGTAGACCTGTGCTCATAGGGAAAGCACTAAATTTTTTGGCCTCCACTTTCATTGTTGTGAAAGAAGAGAAACGCTGCAAAAAAAATGGACAACTGGTCTACAGGGGAAGGTGGTGTCAGATGTGCTTTTCCAACTTCAAGAGAAAGTGAATATTCTTTACGTATTGCTGGCTAGTGAAAGGATATGAAATAAAATCTCTCACTTCTCACCACCATTAGTTACCCTCACCCAGGTTTCTCTGTCTGACAATAGGCACGTGGTTTCTAATAAGCTCCATATCCTAAGCATGTCCATAACCATATCCATTCTAATAAGCTCCATTACCTGTGGGTTCCAGAGTCTCTCTCTAGGTATTACTTGCAAGGCTTCACATCTGGAGGGGTTTATTTAACATCTCTAAATCATGGTTTTAACATTCATACAATGGGCACAGCAATAACGATTGTGTAGAATTAAGAGGTAAGTGCCTAGAGCGGTACTTGATACTTAAAGGACACTGAATGTACATTTTCCGTAATCGATCGTGAATGAGTACTTTGAGTTTTGCTTTTAACCCATGATTACATTTTTGCAAGATATTTTGAATATTCATCAATGGTCTGAAACTTACATATACTGTAATTTCACCACCTGAAAATCATTTGCCAGTTTCTCATCCATAAATTAAGAAATTGATCTATGTTTTTATTTTATAATGTTGCTTTCAACCTGAATTCCCTTTTTCCATAGTAATATTCAGGCTTAGAATTATAATATTTATCTTATTTCCATTCTGTTTTCCCACATGGCTAACTTGTAGTTTCATATTTTATATGACTAAACTCAAACTCTCCTTTTCCAAATGAATTATTCTGTATATGTTTATGTTTAGCTTCAACCATTTCTCTCTGGATCTTGTCAATTGGTTAAGCCATTTAAAAAATATATACTTAATTCATATTATATGTAATGTACTGTGTTAGGCTTTTGCAAATGGAAAAGACAAAGAAAAATAAAAGGTTGCTGCAACCCTCAGAGAAATATAAAATTATCACTCCTTTTATATTTCCTTGAGTCTATTATTTTCCTCATTTTCTTTTCTCATAGTTGGCTCTGTGCTATAATTCCAAAATTCAAATTAGTTTCACATCACATCTCAATAAATCTGGTCTGTCCTACCGCACTGTTATGAGGTTGGATGTAATAACATTTGTGAAGTCTACCAAACAAAGGTACTTTTTAAATATAGAGAATAGTAACTTTTTCCTCATTACCTCTGTTTGTTAAGACAGAAATCATGCATTTTTCAGAGTTGGTTTGTTCTGAGCTCTAATTAATAACTGTGTCACTTTAAACAATTTGTTGAACCTTGCTAAGGTACATTTCCTCAACAGTGAAATGCAGAATATAATAGCACCCATCCCCAAGGACTGCTGTAAGGATTAAATGAGATAATCCATGTAAAGTGCTCACCACAGCATGCATAGAAACACTGAATAAATTGTAAGAAGAAAAATAATAGCCACCATTTATCACTAATTACAAAAAAGGCATTTTATTAAGTTTTCATGGTAATTATCTAATTTCATTTACACAGAAAACCTATGAAGAAAGTACTATTGTTATAGCTACAATAATGATTCTTATTGTAGTTTTAACACAGCTAGCACAGTGATAGGCATGCTGTAGACATTTAATAAACACTTGCTATACTTTTGTTAACCTCTAGATTGTAATTACCTTTAGGCCTTTATTAGCTGTATCTACCAGTCAACGTTCTTTCAAAAATAGAATCTGACTGCAGTAGAAAAAGAATTTATTTAAAGACATGGCTTGGACGGCTCACGGAATCTGCAGGAGGACTAGAGATTCCTGCTCAGAGGCTATGCCAGGCCCAGTCCCTAAATCACATAGCAAGTGTAATTTCTTGAGGACGTCGAGAAGCAAAAGAATCTACAACTGGCACATCTGACACCCCAAAACAGCTTATTGAACTCATCGTTAATTCATTTCACACAACTCCCAACATTTGTATATCTTTGTTGTAAAGGGAGTTGAAGAAGCAGTTACCTGTTCCTCTTTTTGGAGAGAATATCCAAATGTGCTCAGGGCCTCTAACTTAGAAATTTCACTCAGGCATTGAGTGCTTCCGTTTTCATAAGATTGATTTGTGGTCCTTGTACATGGCGAAGGTATGGGCCAGCAGCCAGGATCTCTGCTACCTGGGTTTCCAAGTTTTTTTCAGTATGATGTCATTAACAAAATATGTCCTGGGGCATGATGAGATGGTCTACGTTCCCATGAAATAAATCATATCACGGAGACTATGAAATGATTGAATCCTAGAATGAAAGGAGAAATGAGAATGTTTACCTTTTGTACCTGACATTTGAAAGAAAACTGCTTCCGGTATATTCTCTGTGTACAATGATAGAGAAAACAATTTGTGCCACAAGAGAGGATTTATCCCTAGTGCCAGGAGTCATTCCACCAGTAAGCTGCCACATCTGGAATAGCATTTCAATTAGAGTTGCTCTATGGTTAAGCTGTAGCCAACATGATGAGTTAATTGGAGATGGAATATGAATACTATCCTCACAATTTTCAGTACTGAATGGATCTATAATTCCTGCAGTTGTGTCAAACAGAACAAAATAAGCAATATCACTTTGGATTTAGTCTTTTGGTAGGAAAGGAAAGCTTCATTGTATTCTTCTTACCTTAATAGGTCTTATTTCATAATACGTTAGGGAGCCAATGTTCCTCTATTCTAATTCTTTACTCAGGGACTGGGAAAATAAAGATGGCATGAGTTAAGTTCCCACTGGACCTAATTTGAGGGGGATTCACGGAAAACCCAATTTACTATCTTAATTCTATAAGGCTGCCCACTGATTCCTGGAATATTCTGGCATTCAGGAGCCCTAAGAATTAATTCACAATGTACAGAAAAGATTTGTCCTACTTAAACTTGTTACAGGAGTTCCGAGTCTTTGAGATGATTCAGGACTGGGAATTCAATAGGGCCTCATTCTTCTCTCTCATGATGACTCAAGTCAGGTCTTAGTCTCCAGATTTAATTTGTTTTCAATTATACAAATCAAATAGGACTTCAGGGCACCAGTCCTGTATTTAAATCCCTAGGAACCATGAGGTGATTAATAAACTATAAAGTTCCTACTGTTTAGACCTTTCTAAGTAGCACACTAGACCTAATGTATACTATGATACCTATGCTTCAATCAGAGTATTAATTGTATCCTCATTGAAATCAGAATTTTCCTGATTTCACACAGCTTTTCACACTAACTGGTATCCCTACCCTACCGAAAACAGCCATGTTATTCAGCAGAGATGTTAGCTTTGTCTTTCACCAATGCATGTAATTTTTTTCTCCAATAAAAATTCGCTAATTCATGATAGCTTATTGGAAAATTAGTCTTAGTTTCAATACACTCCCCTGGGGCATAATGGCTGATGGAAGTGGGGCATGATGAACTCTGGCTTCCCAGTGAAGGTCATTCCTTTGATTAAGATTATTACAACGGCTGAAAGCAAGACAGCATTAGTTAATCAGACGAAGAAGGTGCTGTTTCTTGGAGTCAAGGAAGCAAGTATTAATGATTAATGCTTTGAATTATTCTGAGTTAATTTCAATCCTTCCATACACCTACCTTGCAGTTACCCTGTTCCCATGCCTTCCCAATCAGCGTTCTTTCTAACTTTAATTTAACAGATCTAGCGGGAATTTAAATTCAGTCTTGGGATCAAAGTTTGTTTTGAAGCCCTACAGCTGCAAGAGATAAAAGATTCCTTTAGCACACTCTTTGAAAGACTCCAACATTCATTCCGTTCTTTGAGAAGAAAGTGCAGGGATTTGAGCTCTTTAAGCAAGCCATCTCTATTTGCAGTAACCAATTCACCCTCAGCCTTTGAATTTTTCATGTTCTTCGTTCAGTTCTGTGGGCACATAGTCCCAAATGCTGTCTCCACAGCATTCTAGATGAGCACAGGTGGTAATTTCTGTTGTCAAATTTCCACTCATAATACCATATAGATTTAAAAAGCTTCATGTCTCAACCAGTCTAGGACACCAAGTATATATTGTCCCAATTCCCCAGGAGAGCTATTGCCAAAACACTTCTGATACCAGCACTTTATTAGCCCAGATTCTTTGCTGCAAGTAAGGAAAACAGGCTCTAGTTGAGCTAATCTGATAAAGAATTCATTAGAGGATATTGTATAGCATATGGAATCATCAAGAAATCTGGAGAAGCATACTTTTGGGATACATAGGATAAAGTAAAAAATGTTGCATAAGACTTACTTAGTGAGGTCATCACTGCTAACTGCAATAAATGCTAGATTGCTCCGGACACTACCATCACTGCTGTCACCACTACTGCCTGAGAGAGTTGCTCTGGGCATCCTCTTTGCTATTCCATCAATGGCTTAAGATTCAAAATCTGGGTGGGCACACTGGATTCCTATAGCTTTCATGATGAGCCCGCTCTATCTGTAAGGGACTGAGAAAGTGAAGACTTGAATCTTTCAGGTTCTGTAGTTTATGCTCTGTTTGGGTAATTTCTCAAAAGTTTGAAAAGAGTTCATAAAGAGGATCCTCTAAAGAAGGGCAAACTAATTGGCTCGCCATACTGAAGTATTTTAATATGAAAATATGTTGTGTCTTTCAGAGAAAAGGAAAACAGGAAAAGCACAATTTATTTCTACACGGCTATTAGGGATTAGGATCAATTTTAGATTTATGCCGTTGTGTACCCATCACTTTGTAGCCTCATAAAATTGGCCAGTTCACAAGCTATTGAACAAGCTTATCATTCAGTTTATGCAACATTATAGTATTTTGTCAATTTCAGTAGAAACCCTATACCCATGACATAGAATGATGTGAATAGACTTGCAATGATATGTGGCCACTCAAAGTCATGTCAATGATTTACTGTAAAAGTTAGGAAAATTCTAAGCTAATAAAAATCATTCAAATAGTCCCTATGAAATGTTTGGATAAAAAATCTTTATAAAAGTAAACATTGAATAATTATAGTCAGAATTATGGAGTGGGTCACAATTTATGTATTTATGTATTCATTGTACTCCCTCAGGGGTAAGATTTTCATTTCAATCCTTGGTAACTTTCTGCCATTCGGGACACTGATTGCATGAATTTTCTTTCTCTCAATTTTTTTTTATATCAGTCTATCTTCCTACTCACATCCCCAATTGCTTCTGGATTGTGTATGTTACCAAGTAAGGCAATGATTTCTGTCATGTCAAGGTTTGCAATTAATTTGGCAAATCTTTGCTAGCGAATATCAGAAGATAAAAGAATCCATGCTATTTTCTAGAAAACTGGCTCTTGAGGAACAAAAAGTAACTTTATACCAGGGTGTTCCGATTAAGCAATAACTTTGAAGAGCATTGATGAACACAATTTCATGTTCATCTGTCAGCTTTGGAGTTAGTACTTAGTATAAGTATCAACCTATTTTAGACTAAACCAACAAACAAATTAATAAATAAAAATACAGCCATAGAATCAATATATTTTGCCATGTGTTCAGGGTACAGTACAGCATTCAGTACAAGGAACTTTATTTGTTTTATTGGCTTATTGCTTACAGAAAATTTGTGTTACTACACTCAGTTGTTATTAATATGTATTATTTCAGAAAGTCCTGCATTCGCAAACATAAGCAGGAGATGAGTTTGAAGGCATTAAATTGGTAGTGTCACAAAATCAGAAATGATGGTTCTTTCTTTTTAAAAACAATGTTTCATAGATTCGTCACATACAGCTGACACACAATTTTTTTTATCTATTAGCTTCCTTCATTTTAAGATGCCCTGTGTCCCTGTTCTTTGCACATTTTTTTAGATACTGTACAATATTTTATTACTGTAGTAAGACTATTGCTATACTTTCATAATAATTAAGATTGTCATCCATATAGCATTGTCATTTCTACTGAAAAGATTTTTGATTGTCTCAATAGGTTAAGTATTCAGAAAGCAATGCATAAAATGTGAACCAGAAGGCTTCTACTTTTATATTAACAAGTAACTAAATAAGATCATTTTATTTAAATGTGTAACACATAAGACATGCACATAGTGTATTGACAAGTCAATAGTATTTTTTGGCTATCTTTTTATATGGATTCACAATACTTATTTAAATTTTAGTCAAGTAACACATTGATATGAATTCGTAAAAACCATAAAAGCACAGTTTCCTCCCTCAGTCCTTCCTAACCGTAGTCCTACTTTTCTAAAGGAAAGAGTTTCTGTTTTGGATTATTTTGATGGATTTATAACTGAAGAAGTAACTTCTAAATAATCATGAAAATACCTGATTACTTTTCTACATTTTTGAGGAAATGAATTGTATTTTCTCAAAGCTCTAGAAAATTTAGAATGCTTTAGAACACATTTGAAAATATATCCTCAATAAGTTCTGAACATAGATTTTGAATATTTGAAAGTATATAATTATATTGGTCAATGCTTTTCATGCTCATCAGTATAGGCAGAAAGGCAAATCAGGATATCCATATTTATGACTGTGAAGCATGAGAATAGAGTATAAATATAAAAATCCATAAGATCAATATGTAAATGCAGTAGTGTTAATAAAAACTTTTGCTAACAGAGTTATGAGATGAAAATCATCTGTATTCTACATCCATAACTGTGCCAATAAAATTCACATGAAGGATTATTAGAGGAATTGTATTAATATTTAAAGCACTTAAAGGAGCTCCTGTCAAAGTAAGAACTAATGAGAGAGACAGAGAGATGGGGATGGGGAGAGATCGAATTAGTTTCAAAACTAGCTGATTAAATATCAAGTGTTAACTAGAGTTACTATCAGAGGAGGGGGGCGGAGAATGAATCTTGTTCAACTGTTTTTTTAAAAAATACATTTATACTTAAAAAAATATTATTTAATGGAGAAGTACTAGCAGTATAGAGAGTTAACATGGTGCCCAGCTAATCTTCTATAACTTATTTCGAAAGTGTCACTTAGCCTAATTCCCTTTGCCTCCACAGATTCATTAACGCCATACATTTCTCTTCATATTATTCTTTGCTTCATGTGACCTAGTTTTCTTAAGAACAGTGATTGACTGCAATTTCCTGCCAGCAAGAGGTTGTTTATTACTATTATAATTATTGTTGTATTATTTTGTTTCTCTATAGTCCTCAAAACCATGTTGAACAAAATTACTTAGTTGGTACATACTTAACAGGTATTTCCAGATTTATATCTCCCTAATAATCTAGATACTAAATTTAGTTTTTCTGGGTCATTTTTGTATAACCTTAATTTGTTTTCTAAGTTTATTCACCACAAAATGTATGGTTAGTCATCGTTTACTTGCCATTTGAAAAGTACTTTATCTTTGACATGACTTCTGGCAAATACTGTGGGCTAAAATGTTGTGTGACATCCCTTAATCATTGTATTGTCTCTTTGTAGTTATGTAAATTAGTAGACATGTAATAATTCTAATGTATCACTGAAATTTCGTGTTCACATTCTATAAAAATGAATTTTACTAATTGCCAAGCACAAAAGAAAAGATATCCAGAAGCATATTTCTGGAGATTCTCTTGACCTCTAGTAGAATGAATTTCAGAAACTGAAGACATTATTTTAATATCAAAAATAACCTTGTGTCATTTGCCATTTAAAAATTAAGATGAAAGTTTATCCACACTCACTTTCTTTTTTTTTTTTTTTCAACGTTTTTATTTATTTTTGGGACAGAGAGAGACAGAGCATGAACGGGGGAGGGGCAGAGAGAGAGGGAGACACAGAATTGGAAACAGGCTCCAGGCTCCGAGCCATCAGCCCAGAGCCTGACGCGGGGCTCGAACTCACGGACAGTGAGATCGTGACCTGGCTGAAGTCGGACGCTTAACCGACTGTGCCACCCAGGCGCCCCTACACTCACTTTCATAAACTGAAACATCTGTATGTTCTGTGCACAACAGGTGTCCAATAAGTATTTTGAGTGACTGTCAATAGTGACTCTTAATGACTTCATAATGAAGTCATTATTCAAGTGCCATGTTAAAACTATGTTTCTTAGAAATTATATAGTGACAGTTTTCAGCTGACAGACACTGTTACATACATTTTGATAATCCAAAATGCATTCTATTTTAAAATACTATTTAACTGGAATAAAATTTACTAATTTAGAAACTTTCAGAAGTGTATTACAACAAACAATGAAAATAATTAAAATATGCATAGCCATGAAACAATAAAGTCTTATCAAATGTTTTCAAGTAAAAGATGACAATGAAATGAATGATTAGTTTTCAAAGTAGTGGCATCTGCTCTGTGAATAATCCAAGAAATGCTTTCCAATTTCCATGCATCAACTCCTTTATTCAAAAGAAGGAATTTCTCAAAGAGACACATGGGACCAAACAAAATGTAGGGTACTGTGAAATTGGAATTTTAAAATGCGTCTCTTATTTATACCCTGATTACTTTAAAAAAATTATTTTAAGCATATCAAATGGGTATACCCTCAAAGTTCTTCTTCATGGGGTGCCTGGGTGGCTCAGTCATTTAAGCATCTGACTCTTGATTTTGGCTCAGATCTTTATCTCATGGTTCATGGGCTTGAGCCCCATGTGGGACTCCATGTTGACAGTGCAGAGCCTACTTGGGATTCTCTCTCTCTCTCCCTGTCTCTCTCTGCCTGCCCCCTCAAAATAAATAAATAAACTTTAAAAATTTTTCATCATAATTTTTTGCTATAAAAATCATTTTTCCTTCTTCTAGTAAAAGTCTATACCTTCAATATCCAAAAGATGCCAGGACTCTGTATTCCTTTGCTCTAGAAGAAATAACAATTCCAATATTCATGAATGTGATTTTCTGTTAATTGACAAAAAGTACTTGGCAGCATTGATGAAATAGTTTGGATCTGAATATTGAAATAGCCCTAATACATAAAATGAATATAAAGTAATTGCCCTAAATATGTATATGTGTTGGTGTAATTCTCTTTTGCCTGAGTGGCATAGTTTAAAAATGATAATTTGGAGGTTTTAAAACAGTGTGTTAGAAACACTGCTTGCATCACGAAACTGCTATTGACACACTTTGTCCAAATTCAGTTAAATAAAAATGACTGCAACTGACCATTTGAAAACAACTGTTTTTTGAATCGGATATTTAAAACTAAATGGAACTTTAAAGAATTGTGTATAACATCATAGAATTTTAAGTTAAATGAGATTATGATCATCCATAATGTTCTCATTTTCAAAGGAGAGAATGAAGGTACAGAGGAAGGGTTTAATGTGTACCATATAACTTTTTGGTGGGTATAAGAGTGACTATAATGTCACTTGTCTCACCTGCCAAATAATACTTCTTAAGCCACTGAAAACACTTTACAAATTTTGTGGTGTGTTTGTGTGGACAAAACTCAGCCATACACTATAGTGAAATGAAAGCAACATGGAATTCTTAACAAAACCAATGCTTTTAAGAAATAGTAAAAGCCATAAAAAGGGTGTTTTTGTTTTTTGAGTCCTTGTTCATATTTACTTTGGAACTAAAAGAGACATGGGAGAAAGGCTATACTCTTTTCTTTTGTGAAAATATATTTTTATTGAGGTAAAATATATATAAACATAAAATTTGCCATTTTATCTATACACTTCAGTGACATTAATTACATTGACAATATTGTGCAACCATCACCACTGTCTTGTTTTCAAAAAGTTTACATCACTGCAAACAGAATTTCTGCATCTAATATACAATCATTGTGTTCCATTTGCTCTTCCCTCACCCCTGGTAAATTCTAATCTATTTTCTATCCCAATGAACTTGACTAATCTAGATATTTCATATAAGTGGAATCATACAATATTTTGCCTTTTTTTTGGCCTGGCTTATTCCACTTACGTATTTTCAAGGTTTATTCATGTTTTAACATGTATCAGAACTTCACTTATTTTTATGGGTCAATACTGTTCATATATATATTATTTATACATATATACATACATATATACACATATGTATATATATACATATATATGTATATATACACGTATACATATATATGTATATTTGTATATATATATACACATATATATATATACACAAATGTGTATATATATATATATATATATGCTACCACAATTAGTATATATAGTTATCTATGGATGGATAGTTGAGTTGTTTCCATCTTTGGCTACTGTCTCAACTATCTTTTATGTTTAGAAAATTAATAAACTTTTAGATGCTTGCTTATTTTAGTGTGGCATCAACTTTGGTTTCTACAGTTGGTTAATCAGACATTTGAAAAAAAACAATTTCAGATGGATAATTAATGGAACCAGAACAAAAGTCAAAATTAGAACTTCAATTTTTTTTTAATGTTTTTCTCTTCTGTATACACTTTGTTTCAAACTATTTTGCCTTGACACATTAGAATATAGTTAAAGGGAATAACCAGATTGCATAGTTGAATTTTAAAATTTTCTATTTTAAAAGCTTTCTCTTTCTTTGAACATTAATATAATCATTTAATAATGATTATATATATTTTCTCTACTGAGTTAATGAAAATATTTCTTTAAAATGGAGCACTTGTAAAGAATTATTAATATTAATGCCAAAAATGAAAGTTAAATTAATGACTACCATTTGTGGGAGAAAGTTCATTCAAATACCATCTAAGGAGAACATGGAAAAATTAAGTTCAGCTTTAACTTTCAGGCCAAACTATTTGCTTTAGCACAAGTTATTTTAATTATCTTCTTCCATGAAAGTTCTATTTTAAGGGGAACAAAAAAATAAAACAATTCGAAAGCACCAAAAAAAAAAATCCCAACTTGCTATTAATTTGCTACACACAGAATCATAGGTTGTATTTGTTTTTAATATTAACATATTAAATGTGTTTGGAGAAAAGGAAAAATAACTATTTTATTAAAGTATTGAATTTCAATATTTTTCCAGATGAATTCAAGTTCTTTATGAAAAGGCTACCCATGAATTATTTCCTCAACACATCTACCATAATGCATTTGTGGACAATGGATTCTAATTTTCAGCGCCGCTATGAACAACTGGAGAACAGCATGAAGCAACTGTTCCTAAAGGCGCAGAAAATTGTACACAAGCTCTTTAGCCTTAGCAAGAGGTGTCATAAACAACCCCTCATCAGCTTGCCAAGACAAAGGTAAGACATATGTGGCAATATAGACAACTAAGGACATTGTTTGGCCAGTAAACTGTATTTATTTTCTAAATGTGAATGTGGTGATATACATAGAATTGTGTTATAATTTGTATTATTAGAGATAATTTGAAAACAATATTTTCTCAATAAGTCCTCAAATAATAAATAGTGTTTTCCAAAGTAGTATTCCAATGGGGAACCCATATACTGATACTCCCTTGTTTTTCCTTTTCTTTTATTATCATAACCAAGAAATCTTCTGACTGTTTTGTATGGTAGTCAACTAATATCCATATTACAGTGAACAGAAAAACACAAAACCCTACAGGTATATTATAAGCATAGGATGTAAGCAGTACCACAAAGTAAAATTTCTCTATATGTAATTTTCAAATAAAAGAATTTAAAGTTTATTTTCTTTGAACATTGCTCATAATAAATGAATAAACATGAATAAACTTCAGTCTACGTCAACCTCTGAAAATTGCTGTAAAAGTTGTAACAATATATATGAAAAATGACAGACTCTTAAAATATTTGTGTCTGGGCTAATTTAGGGAAGCATAGTTTTGGGATTTGCTATTTCAGGGTGGTCGATCGATCAGTGCAGTGAGAAGCTATATTTATTTATGTGAAATTAGATTTTAAAAATACAGCAAAATTGGGTTGCCTGGGTGGCTTAGTCAGTTGAGCCTCTGACTCTTGATTTTGGCTGAGGTCATGGTCCCAGGGTACTGGGATAGAGCCCTACGTTGGGCTCTGTGCTAAGCATGAAGCCTACTTGAGAATCTCTCTTTCTTCCTCTGCATCTTTCTCCTGCTCACGCACACCCTCTCTAAAATGAAATTTTAGCAAATACAGCAAAATAGAAAGCTAAGGAAAAATATAGGAAAATATCATCGAACCAAAATACATCTGTATAAGTATCTCTGTTATGTAATCTCTTATATGTCTCATATATAATGCTTGAATTTTGACTTGAAGCTTAAATCTTCATGAGGAGAAATAGATATAAATTTTTTCACTGAAAAAAAAGAGGCGGAAGGCAATACATTTTTAAAAGTTCAATTTCAGAGGTGCCTGGGTGGCTCAGTCAGTCAAGCATCTGACTCTTGTTTCTGGCTCAGGACATGATCTCATGGTTTCATGAGTCTGAGCCCTGTGTCAGGCTCTGTCTCAGCAGTGCAGAGCCTCTTGGGATTCTCTGTCTCCCTCTCTCTCTCTGCCACCCCCCCACCCTATTCCAGCTGTCTCTATCTCTCTCAGGATAAATAAGTAAACTTTAAAAAATTTTTAAAGTTCAATTTCAAAATAAATCATTGACATTTTTTTGAACTCAGTGGCTTTTAGGCTATTCAAAACATCTGCAAATATTACCATTGTCCCAAAAAGCAACCCAGTACCAATTAGCATTCCCTCCCCATATTTCCATACCAAGCTCTAGGATATTTGCCACTAGAAATTTGTAACCTGCTGTTTGTCCCAATGATTTGCCTATTTTTGACATTTCATATACATGGAATCATACCATATGTGGTCTTTTGTGATTGGCTTCTTTTGCTTAGAGTGCTTTCAGGTTCATCCATATTGTACCACATGTCAGTAGTATGGTATATCACATTTTAGTTATCCATTAATTACTTGGTAGACATTTGGGTTGTTTCCACTTTTTGGCTACTATGAATAATGCTGCTATGAATATTCATGTACATTTTTTGAAGTGTGCACATATTTTTAATTTTCTTCGGTATACCTAAGAGTGAAGTTGACAAGTCATAAGATATCTTTACATTTATCATTTTGAGGGGATGCCAAAGTGTTTTCTAAACTGGCTGCACCATTTTATATTTCCACCAGCCATGAGTGACCGTTCTAATCATTCCACAACTTTACCACCACTTGTTATTGTCTGTCTTTTTGACTATAGTCAACCTAGTGGATGTGAAGTAGTACACTTTTGTGGGTTTTTTAAATGTTTATTTATTTTTGAGAAAGGGAGAGACAGAGCATGAGTGTGAGTGGGGGAGGGGCAGGGAGCAAGGGAGACAAAGAATCTGAAGCAGGCTCCAGGTTTTGAACTGTCAGCACAGACCTTGACACAGGCCTCAAATCTATGAACTGTGAGAACATGACCTGAGCCAAAGTTGGACACTCAACCAACTGAGCCACCCAGGTGCACCAAATTTTTGTTTTTTTTAATTTACATTTCCCCAATGACTAATGACACTGGTTATCTTTTCACGTGTTTGTTGTCCACTGTGTCTCTTCTTTGACGAATTTTCTATTTAAATTATTCGCTATTTTTAAATTCTTTAATTTTTATTATTGAGTTTAAGCATAAGTTACATATTTGAATGTCAGTCTCTTTTCAGCTATATGATATACAAATATACCATTCCATTCTCTGAGATGTATTTTTTTAATTGTTTTCATCGACATTTTCTCTCTCTTTCATCAGTCCAGCTAAAAGTTTGTCAATTTTGTTGATCTTTTGAAAGAAATTTTAGTTTTCTTAATCTTCTTTACTATTTTCCTTTCCTTATTTGACTTGTCCACTGTAATCATTATTATTTCCTTCCTCTGTTTGCTTTGTGTTTATCATGATTTTCTTTTTCTAATCTCGTAGAGAGAAAAGTTTAGTGATTTGAATACTTTCATCTTTTTTAGTATAGGCTTTCACAGTTATAAATTTCTCTCTAAGCACTGCTATGAGTTTTGTTATTTTATGCATCCTGTAAGCTTCTTATTCTCTCCATGCATAGAATATTTTTTTATATATCTGTCTGCATATGTCCAGGGAACATTTCCCAATAGAGAATCATGGCTAGGGAAAACAACTGTTATTTAATTATAATGAACTTTATGCTTTATGTGGGTGGGTTAAGTGCAATTTGCAAACTACTCAAATAGATGGTTCTACACTCCAACCAAATCAGAAATGCAAGAAGATGAGGCAGGTTAGGAAGCAAATTGATGAGTTTGGTTATTAAGATGTTCTGTTAAGCAAGTACAACTAGAACAGGATATATACATCTAAGCTCAGAGGAGATCTGAATAACCGGGATGGCGATTATCAGCGCATGTAAATTGTGGAAGTGGAATATAATACCGTGGAAAATGGGTAGACAGAACCTGAAGATATATTTACGGGGTAAGTGGAGAAATGGAGCCTGGAAATGAGCAGATGGTGGGGTAAAATATACCTTGAGAGCCTCATTAATTTCTAGCAAAAATAAATAAAATTTAAACATACATATATGCCATAGAAGTGCAAGAGTTATAAGAAAAACATGAAAATAGGAAACAATTCAAATTGGATGTGTACAAATAAATAAGCAAAATAAAATAAAGGTGTTTGGAACTACATTTAATGGAAAATAAATGGAACTAAATTAAATAAACCAAGGAAATAAATTCTTATTTTCTAAAACTTTTAAGCTAAATAAATCAAATATCACCAGAGGCTTTCTTGACTTTATATTTTAAATTGAGCATAATTCCTATATTGACTATTACTCATCACACACACACACACACACACACACACACACACGCACACACACACATGAAATGCAGACTTCTTGCTAGATAAAAGATTTTACTGAGTTTGGATTTTTCCCATTATTATTTTCCTTTTACTAAGAACGTGGGATTTATTTGTTTTGCTTTTTTTTTCAATTTTAATACAGTAATATAAAATGACATTAGGAGACAACAACCAACAATGTACTATCGTCTGTTAGGATACAGTGGGAAAAAAAAGAGGTTAAATATTTGTGGGGTATGTTTTGAAACATTTTTGAAAGAAGTAGGTAAGCAATACTTGCAACTCACTTTCATCTGAGATTTTTTTTTTTTCTGTCCTGCCTTTATGGAATTTTTCTCAGCTTTTTTCTTGACTTCATCCCACCCTTAAAATTGGTCTGTTACACTAAAATGTGGAAAAATGAACAAGAACAAATAAAATGAGACCTACAAAATGAACCTCAACTAGTAAGATGACTTATTGACCCCTTCTGTTTAATGACATGTAGGTTGAAATTTTTCTTTGTAATACATAGTATAATTCTTCCTTGAGATAAAAGATACTCAGATTAATCTCATCAAGTTTACACTGACACCACTGTTGATCTCATGAAGCCACGTGACATTAAAATCCTCTTTCTTACTTGAATAAATTAAGAAGTGGTAATCTGGCTTTCCTGAGGTAGTCCCCTTTTGCTGCTGTTCTAAAATTGTTGAGATTACAATGATATATGCACTTCATAGAAGGGCAACAATTCTAGCAATTATTAAAAAGTATTCACATACAATAATTCTTACAAAATAACTCAACTACACTATTTTGTGCTGTCAAAGCTTATTTACAGAGCAGTCTTGGGCACATAAAAATACATTTAAGGTGTGTTGGTAAAAGTTTAACCACGAGCTCTCAAGGTGGGGGGTGGATAAAAAAACTAATAGCATTTGCCTATTTTTGTTATATGCACAATTGGCTCTTCTGAGCTAGTACATGCAGGCAGCAGCAAACCACTAAACAAGATTAAGACATTTTTGTGAAATTACCTCTTCTTCATTAGTAATGGAAGGTGGGATATGATAAAATCCCTTCTCTAATGTCACAGAGAAGAATAAGTTCAAGTCTACATCACTCTTATCTAAGAATTATGTCATGCACTTCCTGTATATGCTCAACAACAGGGTTTAGCAAATTAGCTCATGGCCATAACTGGCCCTCCACCTCTTTTATATCAGCTCCTAAGGAAAGACTGTGTCATACATTTCAAATTACTGAAAAAAAAATAAAAGTATAATAGCAGGGGCATCTGGGTGGCTCAGTCGGTTAAGCGTTCAACTCTTGATTTCGGCTCAGGTCAGGATCTTGTGGTTGGTTAGTGAGTTGGAGCCCCGTATCTGGCTTTGCACTGATGGCAGAGGGCTTGGTTGGGATTCTCTCCCTCCCTCTCTCTCTACCCCTTCTATGCTGTCTGTGGTCTCTCTCTCAAAATAAATAAATAAACTTAAAAAAAGGTACAATAGCATTTTTTGATGGATGAAAATTGTATGGAATTAACATTTTAATGTCTATATATAAAGAAGCACACTCATGTGGTTACATATTGTCTATGGTTACTTTCGTACTATGATGGCAGAGCTAGAGAGTTCCCACATAGTTATATAGTCCTGAAATGCTACAATATTTGTTACCTGGTTCCTCACACAATAAAAATTTGCCAACCTCTCCTCTAATATAACATATACTCTGTCTTTAAAAGTGTTATTGAGTGTTTTGAAAGTATTTTAATTCATATATCATTGAGATATTTTATATTATAAATACATGTTTTGCTAAATACAGGGTATTATAACAATCTTCACCATATGGAGAACTTATACAACTAGATTAAATCTTGAATCCTGAGTATTCATGGAGTAATATTGAATATTTTACTAATAATTTCTCTACATATACATCTACATTACATATTATAATGTATAATATAGAATATATATGGATATATGAATATAAGAGCATGTATTTGTTTATGTTACTCAGTGGCTTATATATACATACATCTATATGAAAATATATACTAGAGACATAATATATATACACATAATATATAAGATTATTAACTATATACATTATGTATATACATATGTATATATAATTTGACTAATATAACACCTATAGGAGTAGTCTAAAACCCTATAGATCAAAATGATTTCAATTCAAATGCTATTTCAAATTGGTATCTAAATACAGAATTAGATTATTTCATAAAGTTGGCCAACTTTCCTATTTTCTCCTTCCTCTACTCGGATCTCCAATTCTAGTACAATTCAGAATGATACTTTGATCATGAACTAAAGAGAACAATAACAACAACAAAAATGAACATTTGGGGAAAATGAATTTGAAAGATTTAACAGTATCTTTGGATAAGAGAGGATAAAATAAGTCTGAAATGTTGAAATGAAATAGATGTTAATTTGTTTGGGAAGATTTGCCCTGCCCACTGGAACTCTCTGGTAATATGAGATTCAGGCAGGGTTTACAGGAAATCTGATTGTTTGGCTATCAGCTGGAGTTCCTAGAGACAGCTCTCCAATTCACAGACAGCAAGTACTCAATAAATATTTGATATATACTCTGTGACATGTTTTCTAATACTTTAGTTCAACTTCTAGAATCATAGGGCAGTGTTGTCATTTTATGTGAAATATTTCCTACTCTATATACAGTGGATCTCCTGTTACAATAAGCATACCATGTTCTGTTTGTTTTGTTTTGCCAATAAACAGGTGAATGCCTTCCTCCATTCTATCAAATGGACCTGAGACAATGTATTAGTTAGTTAGGACTGCTATAACAAAATTCCCAAACTAGGGTGACTTATAAACAGTTCACAGTTCTGAGGTTAGAAGTCCCAGTGAAGGTGCCAACCTATCCCTCTTCAGGGCTGTAAAATGCTGACTCTCCTCTATGTGCTCACATGGTAGAAGGTGCAAGGGATCTCTTTGGGGTTTTGTTTATAAGAATACTAATCCCACTCACAAAGGCTCCATCCCCATGACCTAAGCACCTCCCAAAAGCCCCACCTTCTAATATCACCTTCTGTGGGGGTTAAGATTCCTACATGAGAATTTTGAGGGGACACAGATAATCAGATGATAGTTGACAGGGCTGGTCTCTACCTATCAGTAAGACTTTGAGATGTGAGGTGAGGGGGTAGCTAACCATCTCTTGTGCAGGGATTCTGTCCATGGTGGATGACAGTGTTGCTGGCATGTGCCCAATCTGGGGCAGAGCATTCAAGTACCACTCAAATCCAATTTTCACTTGACCCCTAGATCCAGTGCATTTCTCTTTCCAAGGTTTTGTTATCCAACTTTTTTTTTTCTAAGTGAAACATGACCCTTTCTGCCCCATATGTGTCACCAAGTATTTACAATTCTATAGTACATGCAAGAAAAATAGAAATTATAATTTTCCAGGTGAAAATTAGAATGGCATTTATATCTGACATACAGGAATAATGTGTAAAAATCCTTTAAATCCTATTTGTTTTTCCTTTTAGTTTCTTTTAAGCCCCTTTCAGCCTATTTTATTACTTCCCTTTCTCTTTTGCAGAATATCCATTTTCTTCTTTTAACCCTTCCTCTTTATTGACCCTCATTTCTTCAGTATAACCCCTTTTTACCGAAATCTTTTTTTTAATGCAGACTTATTTGGTGCTCTTAGAAAATCAATTTACAACTCTTACTTATCTTCTGCAAAATAGTGTCTCTCCACATTGGATCAACTTCTTTTTTTCATGCATTAGAGGATTACATATAACAGGTTTTTTTCTCTTTATTTTTTCATGTTTTCAAGTATATGAGATATCAGATTATTCTTTCAATAATTTTCTCTTATAGCATCAACTAATTCAAGTTGGTTTCCTTCACTTATTATAAGAGGGAACTTTTTAGTCAATATAAAATCTAATAAAAACCTCCATCCATTTTGATTATGTCCTAAAAGCAATGAAAATGAAGTATAAAGATGTGATTTGCCTGTGGTAATAAATATCTTCTACTTTCCTGTAAAGCTTATTTGAGACAGAGAAGTACCTTCAAAGTCTAGTTCTATTAATATGTTTGCTTTTTTTGTTTGTTTTGATAGTTAATTTTGTCAAAGCCCATGTATTATTAGAGTATGTTGATAATCTTCCAATGCACCATTATTGCACAATGTTGAGAAAGGCAATTTTGGAGAATATTGGCCCCAGGGATGGGGCAGTGAAAACGCATAAGTTGTTGCCAAGTCTTAATGGTGCATTACATAAACTAATAAAGAAACTAATAAATACATAACATTAAAAGCAACAATATAAAGTAAATATAGCTATTAAACATTGGGGAAAAAATCACATTTTACTTGGCACATGAACCAAATGGAAATCTGTGAAGATAAATTGCAACTTCCTAATTTATGAACAGCAGAATTATAGAAATGAAAATAATTTTAAGTCATTACAGGACATTTTTATAAGTAGTCTTCATGCATTCAATTAAAGCAACCAGGGATTACAATCTTTATCTTGAATTAAAATATACAATCTTGGCAAACAAAAAAGATTTATTTTGTTGTTTCTTTAATAATGAAGAGAGACAAACTTTGAGTAGATAAAATATTCACATATGACATTACAGTATTTACTCCTTGACAGCATAGATTAAATATGCTTAGAAAAGGCATTTATACTTAAGCGTTTTTTAGACTACTATCAGCTTGGGCAAGAATAATTATAGGATTTTAGGTACTATGCCCTGACAAAAGCAAAGGCTGGGTTGGAAGTGTATTTCATCCAGATCATTTTCTTCTTGTTATTTTTTTTTAATTTTTTACTTAAATTTGTATTTGTTTTGGGGAGAGATTGTGTGCAAGCAGGGTATGGGCAGAGAGAGGGGAGTCAGGGGATCGGAAGTGGGTTCCGTGCTGACAGCAGAGAGCTAGATGTGAGGCTCAAAATTATTAGCTGCGAGATCATGACCTGAGTCAAAGTCGGAAGCTCAGCAGCCTGAGCTACCCATGCGCCCCTAGATCATTTTAATTTTAATGACCCTTATTTCGTTCTTGAAAAGTCACACTATACGGTGAGTTGAGAAAACCATCTCTCTTGTTTGGGAGATATGGATTTGAAAGCTCAAGACTCCTTCCACTTACCTTCAGCCATGTTTGTGTCTGTTTGAGCTCAAATTCCAAACTTGCGCTGCTCTACCCTCATTTCCCACTCCCTGGCTGATAACCTGATTCAGAGTTTCCTTTTAGTGGCGCTATATACACAGCAGCTTAAAAGCTTATCCTTAAAAGCCTATGTAATCTATAAATTAAGATTTAATTACTTTAAAATAGACTTAAAAAATTCTGTTTTAAAATGTAATCAACTAATTCTTTTCGCTATATTGTTTTGCATAGTATTTATCTTAAAATCTATTTCATAACCATTTGCATTTTTTCCTGATTATTTTGTTATCATATGCAACAATCAATTCGACCAGTTTTTGTAAATTTGTTTTCAAGTGTTGTCTTGGGGGTTTCAACTATGTAATTTTAAACTAATCTTTGGTAATCATGGTATGTAATTTAAATAATTAGTATCAAAGAATCAATGAATTCTGTAATATTTAACTAATGAATCCGTAATGTAAATCCTTAAGTTGGTCAACTGCTTATAGTTGATTTCGGAGTACAGAATTGTGACAATTGAAACACCATCCATATCACTACAAAAATTAAAATGTGTCGAATTAAGTTGCACACTACTTCCTGAGATGACAATCCATAGCTTAGTATGTCAAGAGAAATGCCCCAGGTCCTTGCCATCTTTTCACTGACCTTTGGAAAAATAAACCACAGTGATGTAAGAACGCATTTTATCTAAGTTTATTATTTTAATTACATTATTCACAGTATACCAATGAACTGGTTGAAGCAACACCCTGCACCAAGTTAACAATGCTTAAAATAGGGGAAAAATCAGAATTAAAAGTCTTTATTATTTTCTTAGGGCAATTTTCACTTTGAATTACATGTTTTATCCTATCACCATTCCCTCTTTATGCTCAAGAGAAGAAAAGCAAACTTAAATGACAAAGCATTTCTACTTACTAGCAGCAGGTATGATATTCAGGTGACATGTACATAAAGCATTCTGCTGCTTTATATGTTTCTATTGTAGCTTTTATGTTATCTTAGTGGCAAAACCTCTAGCTGAAATCTTCTGTAATGACTTTGACCAGCAGATGTCAAACTATTTGGCCTCAGGATCCCCTAATCTTAAAAATTATGGAGAAATTCAAAGAGTTTTTGTGTATGAAAGATATAAATCCAATATATACATATATGTATACACATACAAATATTTATATCATAAAAATTAAAAAAGAAATTTTAAAATATGTATTTATTAATGTAATTAGAACAATAAGATCACTGCATCTTAATATACATAAATTTAAATTTGAGTGATTTCTGCACATTTGCTTAATATTTGGCCTAAGTGAAGATAGCTGAATTCTCAGGGCTATATCTCTATACAATTGGTTGCAAATTGTAATTTTGTAATCTCACACATATTTATTGGAGAAGCGAGTATTATAATAGGCTTTTTAGGTAACTGTGGATATTACTTTTTATACTGCACCCAAAATTCAGCAAGTAGTAGATTTTAAACACTTAGATGTAATGTGGAATCTAAAACCATGTGATTAACATTTTGACACCTCTTACATCAAATTATTTTGTCTATCTTGGGGCGCCTGGGTGGTTCAGTTGGTTAAGTGTCTGACTTAGACTCAGATCATGATCTCGCGGTTCATGGGTTCTAGACCCATGATGGGCTGGCTCTGTGCTGACAGCTCAAACCTGGAGCCTGCTTCGGGTCCTGTGTGTCTCCCTCTCAGTCTGCCCCTCCCTTGCTTGCACTCTGTCCCTGTCTCTGTCTCTCTCTCAGAAATAAGTAAACATTTAAAAAATAAGTTATGTTGTCTATCTTGAACTTTGAAAAGGATATTTAACCATGCATATAAATCAATTGCCTGTCGTTTGGCAAATATTGATGCACTAAGTTTTGAAGATCTTCCAAATGTTGACAACATCTCATTATAAAATAACAAAAAAAAAAATCATTCCTTAATACCATCAATAGATTCTTGAGAAAAATCTTTATGTATTGGGAAGCTGTCACTCTCATACTTGCAGTTATAAGTTTTCCAAATTTCTAACTTTCACCTGAAAACTACACTTTTACCATTGATATTAAATATGTCAGTGGTTTGTCTAGAAGTGATAGGTTTTCTTTCTTTCAGTTTTGATAACAGATCTGCCAAATATCTAAACATGAATAAACCAGTTGGTCTGTCAATTATTCTTTCAAGTAAAAGTGGTTTGCCATGAAAAAGTGCTCACCTCAGCTTACAACCAAAACAATTGCACAGGTGTTTTGCCTCAAGGCAACCATTATAGTTCCTTGTGTAACACAAGTGCTTTATTCATATTCCCACTTTGTTCTGACATATGGATTTGTACTGAAAATTGAGAGCAGTAAACTTTTGTATACTGCTTCACCAAGAATATTGTTAAGTGAAACTTCCTTTCTTTTTGCTCTACAAGTATGTGGCAGAAAATAATATATGCCTCCTAGTACCACAGTTTGGTTCTACTGCCTTGCTTTGAGCTAAGTCTCCAGCAATAGTTTATCCACCATTGCTTTTGGCATCAATGCAAATGTCAACACAATGCAAAGGAAAAATAATGCCTTAGTATTTCTATGAACTAGTTTTCACCTTAGATACCGCCCATAGGATCATGCCTCCACTTCCCCACTGCCACTCATCCACACCCAGAGCTATGTGAACAACTCCAAGAATGCTGCCTTAAATCAGTTTCAACTCCTCATAAGGACCTAATACTAGACCTGGAAGACAAACAGTGGGACTACAACGGAGATTATTTATCCTCTTCCTTTAGTTCTCTTTCCTTACTAACACAACCCCTGGTTAAAGATGAACTAACGCTACACCGCACCTTTTGGGTTTCCGTGACCAAGGATGGATAATTCTAGTAAAATATATGTTAAGTGGAAGGAATACAGGAGACTTCTGACTTGGATCCTTAAAGGAATAGAAATACATGTCACCTGCCTTCTCTTCTTCCCCCTGGCTAAAATGAAAATGCAATGGCTTGGAACTAAAAAATCATAACATGAAGAATACTGTTAAGGATATTAAAGCCCAATCCTTTTGAAGCTACCAAGTCCTGGATTGTTTATGTTTGTACTGTTTTAGAGAGAGAAATAAAATTGCACTTTTTTCTCAGCCAATATTATCTGGCTTATGCTACTGCAGCCAAACTTGCTGTCCTAATAATAAAAGGACCTTACTGAATAGCCTCCAAGTCCTTTAATATTGTAGAATCTGTGATTTAATTAAACATGGCATTTATATGATTAATACAAGGGACTTTTGCTGAGAACAATTTTATATGAAACTGTAGGGAAAAGTCAGGATATTAATTTCTTTACATTTCTATGTTACAAAAGACTTTTTTAAAAATTATTTTTGTATGTGTGTTTCAGCCACTCTGATGACTCACAGGCACATGCTAAGTAATAATGAAGCAGTATATTTAAAGAGTTTAATATTTAGATATCTTCAATGTGTGATGGGGAAATATAAAAGACACAATTAACAATTATAAGTACTCAGCACATGGGAGGTGCTTAAATAATTTTTAACTTCCCAAAACAGAAAACACAATTTCTTATGTGTAACTGTTTCTAATATATTAACAAGTGAGTTTCATAGTTAAAATTTGTCATGAAGATAATAATATAAACTATAAGAAACACATAAGCTATAAGAAACATATTGTTTCTTGTATAGAATGACAGACAGTAAATTGGATTCTGATTCAGGAAATCCAGGGATGTAAGATTTCAAGGAAAGAAGAAAATAGAATGCTCCCCACTTTCTTGGCACAGGGCCACTTCTACACGAATTTCACAGCAGACAAATTTTTAGTTTCTCTCATGCCACTTCCTTTTGCTTAATTCTTGGTGTAGTTTATAATTCATCTCTCATGGCTCTAAAATGTCCTTATCTTTTCACTATAACATTCCTACTTTGACCTTGAGCTCAAAAATCATTTTGTGATCCTTTGGGGCTCCTGGGTGGCTCAGTCGGTTAAGCGTCCAACTTCAGCTCAGGTCATGATCTCATGGTTCATGAGTTCGAGCCCCACATCTTGCTCTGTGCTGACAGCTCGGAGCCTGGAGCCTGCTTCAGATTCTGTGTCTCCCTCTCTTTTTCTGTCCTCTCCCCAGCTCATGTTCTGTCTCTGTCTCTCAAAAACTAAATAAACATTAAAAAAAATTTTAGAAATCATTTTGTGATCTTTTAATTCGTTAGATTTAGATCAAAGTTAGCTGAAAATAATTATTTTAAAACTAACTTATATTTAGGTATAAAAATTATTTGTGCTTTTCAAATTTTATTTGCTAGCCATAGCAGGACCCAATCTTATCTATTTTAGGTAGAGTTAAAAAATATTAAAATGGAATCTGTGAGATTATAGTGCTGTGCTTGCTCCTTTTTGTCTCTCTCATGTATAAAAGATGATGTGAAGCAATCAAAGATCTTGTCACCTTGACATTTTATTGACAGTATGCTCTCTACCAGCCACAACCTTTAGAATGAGGTCCAAATTCAAACCAAAGAAGCAGTGTTTTTATATAGCTGCTTTTGAAAACATTAATAAAATCAAGGGACTTTGCTCCTCTTGGAAATTCTGTGCACTTAAGTGTATGTGTCCATGAGTATATGTGTGAGAATAGTGCAAAATGACAGATCATCAGCTCATTACACGTTTTAAGTAAAAGTCTTATAGTGGTGTATTATTCTGTCTTTAAATCAGTCTGTTCTCTCAAGTGAGGAAAATGAAGCCAAGAAACAAAGGGCAAGGCTTGAGTATAACATATTCCAAATGAAAAAGATTTCTTTTTTCTCTTTTTTTTTATATTGTTCATTATGAAAATGTCAATTCAGTACCTCCTACTCTATTTTCTTGGCATTACAACACTCTTCTAAGAAAGATAAAGGATGTCATTCCCAGGGGTTCCTGAATCGTTCAGTCAGTTAACTGTCTGTCTGGCTCTTGTTTCGGCTCAGGTCATGATCTCATGGTAGTGAGTTCGAGTCCCCCTCGTGGGACTCTTTGCTGAGCCTGGAGCCTACTTAAGATTCTCTCCCTCCCTCTCTTTCTTCCCTGGCCATGCTAGGCACACAAGCATGCACATGCTCTCTCTCAAAATGAATAAATCTTAAAAAAAAATAGAATGTCATTCCCAACACAACCCCCCCCCAAGTAACTCACTGGAGTTCCTAACTAAAATATCAGGTTTTTGAACAGTAACAGTGTAGACAGGTATATTGAAAGAGAACTCTTTTAACACTTATGCTAACTTGCTTGAAAGAAAAAGAGTCTTCTCAGGAAAATCTTGGAAATAAAGTCATAAGGTCTATAATATCCAAGATTAAGAAGCCCCTTTAACAGCACTATTTCAAGTAGTACTACTTTGTTAAACAATCAGAATCAGTTCCTTACTTGACACCAACCGTTAAGTTTATGCAACAGAGAGTGGTTAAACAGCTATGCTATCAGTCATCATTTTCTCTTCACTAAAGAGTTGATGATGATTCTTCTTATGTTTCACTAAATAACTTGCATCTTGTGAGATGTTAATGCTTGTTTCTTGAAATAAATACATAGACACACACTTTAAAAGAAGCTATGACTAAGCAAATTTGGAGACTATAGTTACTAGAAACCCTACTTGGAAATCTACAGTGTATATATGCATGCCAAACTCTAAAACATCCTACAATTAAAATACATTTGTTCAAACACGGACTTTTCAGAACAGTTTTTTTTTCCTAAAACTATTAACATCTTAAAGTATACAGTTGGAAAACACTGTACTATCATTTTTAATCCAAATATTACAGATTCTAGAATTGCCATCAGTTGTGATCCAGTCACCTCAATCACCATAAAATATTTGATTAATTACCTTGAGCTTAAAATGAGTTTAGATCTTTATTTTCTCAACTTCTCAGATGTTTTCTGAGTACTACGTACCAATTCTTGGCAAGTAGTCATTTTAAATACTTTCTCAGAAAGATTTAGAGAGTATACTACATCACTCTATATACGTATAACTTGAAGTGGTCCTACAAATTAAATGCTAATTCATTTACCAAAACACTGTTTTAAAAGAAAGAGTTCTGAGATTTTTATCCCAATATTTTGCATGAGGTAGAGATTTGCATTAAATGCACCCTTTGCTGTGACGATTAATTATTACGTGGAGTCACATCTCAGAAAGAAAAATGTTATGGAGTACAGGAGAATAAACATATTGTTTGTTGATATCGTATTAACCATCAGTGGTTTGTATATGGATCACAAAGTATGAATCAATACAGATCCCAGGATGCTAATATTTTTCTAAATCCTACAATGTTATTGACAATCAAATTCTTAGAATGGATGCACATTCAATGTTTGAGTATGTTTAAATCAGGGCTGAGAATCAGTCTCATTTCTATGTGGATCACTTCTAAGCATTTATATTATGGAAGAAATGGATACAGGTTTACTTGCCAAAATAAATAGGAAGCTGAACTTCATCCACTTTGGGGATGGTGTGGTGATTTTATTACCTCAAAGCAGAAATCTCTTATAAATCAGAATTATTATGTTATCCATGAATCTTTCTCCCTGAATATTCTTCCTGTACAATGTCAAAACGAGAGGTAAACACTGCGATGTAGGGGTGATCTGACAAACTTAAAGTAAAATAGAATTTCAAATCTCTTTTCCCACAAAGAGTATTATGAGTATTATACATAAAAGGAGAATAACTCAAAGTGGTTTTTTTTCATATTATATGAAAGTCTTTTCTTATGTCAGTTTTCATACAAGTGATATTGGAAACTTTAATGTGTGTGGATGTTGACAATAAATTATATTTAAAAAAATAATGTGTGTGAATGGAATTGGTTATGTTAAAACTGTCACTAGTAAATACATGAGAAGATAGTATTTGTCCTACACTACTATTTTAAATTACAGAACTAATAAAAAATAATGTTGAACTAAAGACTAAAAATTAAGTATATCTTAAAATACTGCCTTTTTACAATCAAACAGGAGGGAAATCTCATTTGGATTGTTTTAATAATAAATTTAATCTAATTCTTAATTTGGTAGTGCCATGTAGGGGCAGTGTGCAATCTTTAATCTTCATGTATGTTTTATAATCTTCATGTTAAGGGCAAAAAAATAGGAAAATAGCCTTCTTCATATCCTCTCATTATTGTTATTTCACTACATATATTCCTTGCATGCATATGTATGTATATGTATACACACACATGCACACACAGGCATGAACATATATACCAAGCTATTAAAATAGTGTATGACTAAAACCCAGAGCGGTTTTCCTTGAGTATTATTAAAGTAAGATACTATTTTCTAAAGGCAAATGGAGTTATGAATCAATAAAACTAAATATTACCAAAATATATACCAACTTAAATCCCTAACACTGAAAAAAAAAGAGCAACGTTTGAAGCACTTCATTTGAGACAGCCACTACAAGTTATAAAGCGAGTGAATAAATTTCAAAAATCAATGCCAATTGCAATCAAAATCCCCTATCTCACAATCCAGATGCACTTCACACAGCAACAAATAGAAGAGCACAAAAGAACATTGATGTGACAAAAGAATACAGGAGAAAATGAAGGTCAGTTTGTTGTGGGTGTTCTTTGTTCTATTAAACCCAGCAGGAAGACTTCGTGTAAGGTTTCTCAAAGGAAAGAAAAAAGATTAAGTCTGAGGTAGTAACTTTTATTGAGCTGGAGCAAAATTACTTCATACAAGTACGAAAGTTAGCTAGAAACAAATCTAAACATAGAGTAGTGGGAATATAATGAAACCCTGCCAATTTATGGGATATATATATACTCATATGTATACTTATATCATCCCTATCATTACCACACACACATGCACACACACACACACACACACACGCACACACACACACACACACAATGCTCACATCCTCATCTATATATTAAAAACAAAAGGAGAGGGGCACCTGGGTGGCTCAGTCAATTAAGCATCTGCCTTTTGATTTAGACTCAGGTCATGATCTCACAGTAGTGAGCTCAAACCCTGGTCGGGCTCTGCACTGAACATGGAGTCCCTGTAGGATTCTCTCCCTCTCTCTTTGCCAATATCCCACTCTCACATGTGCTCTCTCTGTAAAAGAAAAAAATAGGAAATTACATGATTATGATCTTAAGACCTGATTTTTGTTTTATAACCTAATCTAAATTACCATAGAAAATTAAGCTATATCACAACCTGAAGTTATAGAATTTTTCAATTCATATGGAAGAATATGGAGAGATTTTTTGAGAGATGTACTGCAGGAAACAAACAGAAATGAAGGCAAAGCTGATCAATTTGCAAATTACCATGTCCAAGTGAAATAGCCTAAGTAGCAAATAGAGGAGATACTCAAGTGGAAGCCACGAATACTCTTTAATACAGAACCAGGGACACATTATGGCAAAGGGTGATAATTCTGAGGTTGAATTGCTAACGAGAGCTATTATAATTAGGTAACAGGTATTAAGCACAAACTATTGTCAAACTCTTCGAAGTCATTACTATTGTTGCTCATTTAATACAATGTTACATGGGGAGTCTGGGTGGCTCAGTCTGTTAAGCATCCAACTTTGGCTCAGGTCATGATGTCGATGTCGTGGTTTGTGAGTTCCAGTGTCACGTCAGGCTCTGTGCTGACAGCTCAGAGCCTGAAGCCTGCTTTAGATTCTGTGGGTCTATCTCTCTCTGCCCCTCCCCGACTCGTTCTCTCTCTCTCTCTCTCTCTCTCTCTCTCTCTCTCTCTCATAAGTCATTTAGACTTATGAGGTCATTTTTTATCATAATCTAATGAGGTTAAATATTTTAAGTGAAACTTTTGAAGCACAATGTTTTAAATGACATTATTACCTGACTAGGAATTTACACCTACTAATCCTTGGATCAAAGAAATCCAAAGTCTAACTCTAGAAAAAGCAATAAAAGAAAGAATTCATAACAATACCTATTAGATCATAAGAAAGTTTTGGGCTCCAAGTAAAATTTATAGTTTTAAATGCCTTAAATATTAAAGAAGAAAAAATTAAAAATTAATGTTACTTAGACCTGTAATCATTTATTTTTTCACTCAACAAATAAATATTTAATGACATTACAGGTAAAGGGGGTGCATCAGCCTCCAAAATAAAAAGAATTTTTATATATTTATGTATATATGAATATAACTGATCTTATATCCGATCCTCCCATTAACTCTTTGAGATATACAACAGGTCTTTATTATTCTGTTTTACAGGTAAGAAAAATGAAGATCAAAATATTAAATGATATTCAAAAGAGTATACTGTAAGTGAATGGTGGTGATAAGTCTCAAATAGCCCTAGTCTAGTGTAATTTTCTCTACATGGCCAACAAACATCTCCAAGTACCAGAGTCTCAGTCAAGAGAGCTTGGATTGAAATCCCAGACATAAAGTCCTCTTCATTCCTGGAAAATAGCCAAGGGTGTTAGCAATTTAGTGTAGACAAAGAAATGGGATTTTTTAATGTAAAAAATCATCAAATCTATAAAAACTTGTTAATATCTTAATGGTACAATTTTCACAAGAGACACAATCCAACTGGCATTTGGTATTTTTTTATTAGTAAAATAAACTGGGTACAGTATGAAGAGTTGGAGCATTTAAATTAAAAGACCTATGAAAAGCAGGCCTCATTTAAAGAGACAGGGAATAAAAACGCTAACGCGAAGGGATCCTTTCAAGAATATTCATAAGAGAGCCAGTGTACCATTCTGCACCTGTTGTTAAGAGGAGGTACCACTGCTCAAGTTCCAAACTGAATTGGCTTCAAAGATTTTGAAAAATAGCCCCTCTGTTTGTAAGTTTTTCTCTCTTGTGAATAGAGACGTTTCTTTGCGAGAGAGGAGTGGCAGACTGTAGGGGCATTCTCTGCACGAGGCACCTGTGAAATTTGGCAAACTCAAGTGTCTTAAGCTGCTGGTATGAATAGCTTTACAGTATGTGGGTAAAGAGGCAACCAGTACGTTCTGCTGCACGAATCCATGGAATGCTAATTTTGTTATCCCTGAATTGAGTGACTAACGCAATGTTTTAAGTGTTATTTTGAAATACGGTTCACTTCATCTCACCAAGTCTGAAAACACATCGTTCAGCTTTAATTTCAGCATGTTTTTTGTAAAGTTTGTTTTGATGTTGAGAAAATGTCAAAACTAAGTTATGTCTGGCCCTAAAATTTCTGGTTTTAGTAAATAAAATTAACTCCTTGGTTAATCTGCAGTTAACTTCTATGTCTGCAGTAGGATCAATAGTTAATAATAGTTAATAATATGCACAAATGTAGTCCTGTATCTGGAACATTTTTATATAATACGATTGAGCAAATAGGTAAGTTACTTTTTCATGGCCGATGACCCCAATGCCAATAGTAAGCATATAATATTGATGATAGTATCACATACAAAAGTAGATTTTGTATTTTTTCATGTATATAAGAATCTTTATTTTAGATTAATACAAATAAATTTTAAACAAATCAATATGGCTTTGAATATTAGTGAAAATGTTTATATAGGGTAACATAAATAAAAACAGCTTTTAAAAGAAATAAAGTTTTATAAGTAGAGAAATACTTATGGCCACATGGAATAAAATTAAAAATACTCAAGTTAGCCCAACTTGAACGTTCTTTTCCTGTGTCTTTACCTTATTTCCTCCCCCTATTTGCTTGGTGAATTTCTACACATTTGTCAAGACTGTTGAAATGTTACCTTCTTTCTGAAAACTTCTCTTAACCACCTTTCTCTCCAACAAGTTAAGATGTCTTTTTGTGCTCTATCTTCCTCAGTTAGGACTTATGCCATTTTTATTATATTTATTTGCTATGTGTTTGCTATGTGAACCCCTCAGAGACAAGAATTATGTTTTACTGATTATGCAGCCCTTTTGTTTCCCATAATGAACATTAAATACACATTTATAATAGATATAATATTGAGTATAAAAGAGACATAGATAACATTACACATTGACTGGAGAAAACCTTAATTGTGTGGATTTATTTCATGCGCTGTATTCTTGCAGCCTGGCTCAGCTGACTCCAGCTACCACTCAGCAGTCAATTAGCATTGTCTCTCATTACCTACAGTGACTTGAAATGTTTACTGTCTTTCTCAAGTTACGCTACTCACCTTTCCTGCTAATACTGTTTACCATCAGATTTGATGGGATTTGCTTCAGATTTAAAATGGAAATAAGAGGGGTGCCTGGTGGGCTTAGTTGGTGAAGCATCTGACTTCAGCCCAGGTCATGATCTCACGGTTTGTGAGTTTGAGCCCCGCTTCAGTCTCTATGTTGACAGTGTGGAGCCTGCTTGGGATTCTCTCTCTCTCTCTCTCTCTCTCTCTCTCTCTCTCTCTCTCTCTCTCATTCTCTCCCTCTGCCCCTCCCCTACTCTTGCTCTAAATATAAATAAATAAATAAATAAATAAATAAATAAATAAATAAATAAAATTAAAAAAAATTAAATATAAATAAGACATAGCATGCTTTTGAGAGTTACATCCACAGATGTGAAAAACAGATGTCATTTTTTTCTTGTGATGCAATATTTTGACATTTAGCCATCTATTGTATCAAATGCAAAAATTTAATCTAAGCATCTTTGGGCTATTCTTTCTAAATCTAACAGTTAACTCTTGTCTGTATTTTCATTGTATTAAGTTCTCAAATCTTCTCTTTAGGATTCTTCCTCTCTTTGGGTTGATTCTCAACCTAACATGGATTTTCTATACCCCAGTCAGAATGGCCTTGTTGTGGAACTCCAGACGTGTTTGCCTGTCTCTGTTTGTTCCCTTTGAAATGTACGTGGTTCAGACGTGGGCTCTGGTTGACAAATCTATACAGCCCCCTGTATCGTACTCCTTTTTACATTAAAGTCATTCAGATGTTTTTGTCCCTCCTTAGACCATCTGGACCCAAAGGAGGAATTGGATGTTCTGCAGTCCTGTGGAGGCACATTTTTGTCTACACACTGCTACATTCCTACAAAGTGTGTAAGTGGGCAGCTGGCTCCCTTTGTACTGATCCCAAGCTTCACAGGGGTGCCAGCACAGTCCTCTAGGAATACCACCGACACTCAGGCTCAACACAGGGTCCAAAGCATGAACACTGGCCAGCATTCCACTTTCTGGGTTTTTCTCCGATTCTCTTCTCTGGGATGGGCTATCAAATCATTTTCTGACTTAACCCCCGCATCCCAACATTTCTTGTTTTACTTCCAAACTGTGATTTCTATAATTTAATACTTTGATTCTTAATTTATGCAGTAACTTCTTCTTTGCCTCATTACTCATTACTATGCTTAACTGACTACACTGAGAGAAGGGATCTCAGAATACTAATAAAGAAATTAGTTTGGGTTTGAATAAGCTCTACCATTCAATAACTGTCAAGTATTTTCTTCATTTCTATAAACCTAAGTTGCACCACTTATCAGACGAGGACAGGAAAGATGTGAAGGTTGAAAGAAACTGCATATATAAAGTACGTAGCACACAATAGTACCTGGTACATTTATTAATAAATGGAATAAACATTCACTTCCTTTATTTCCTCTCTTTTTGAGCAGTTTCCATTTCCTTACCTATCATCCAGTCTTCCACAGATTATAAAATGGTTTTCCCTCCATCTTTCCATTTTATTCCTCCAGCTTAAAATAATGACCCCAGCTAAGTACCAGCAATAGATTGTCTTTCCTTTCCAACCTGGAAATATTTATTTTAAAACCCGGTAGCTTCTGTTCTTTCTTGAAACCCTCTCTTCTCAATGTATATGATCTTATATCCCCCTGATACTCTTCCTGCTTTTTTTTTTTTATTATTCTCAAGTTAATTAACATACAGTGTAGTCTTGGCTGTAGGATTAGAACACAGTGATTCATCTCTTATGTATGAAACCCAGTGTTCATCCCCAGAAGTCCCCACCTTAATGCCTGTCATACATTCAACCCACCCTCCCACCTTTTCCTCCTCCCCACCCCCATCAACCCTCAGTTTGTTCTCTGTATTTAAGGTCTCTTATGGTTCGTCTTCCTCTTTGTTTTGTCTTATTTTTCTTTCCCTTCCCCTATCTTCATCTGTTACATTTTTCAAATTCCACATATGAGTGAAATCATATGTATCTGTCTTTATCTGACTGATTTATTTCAATTACCATAAGACCCTCCAGTTCCATCCATGTTGTTGCAAATGGCAAGAGTTCATTATCTTTCATCGCCAAGTAATGTTCCATTATACGTATATAAACCACATCTTCTTAATCCATTTATCAGTTGATGGACACTTGGGCTCTTTCCCTAATTTGACTATTATTTATAGTGCTGATATAAACATTGGGGTGCATGTGCCCCTTCAAATAAACATTTTTGTATCCTTTGGATAAATTCCTAGTAGTGCTATTGCTGGGTTGTAGGATAGTTATGTTTCAATTTTTGAGGAACCTACACACTGTTTTCCAGAGTGGCTGCACCAATTTGCATTCCCACCAACAGTGCAATAAGGTTCCCTTTCTCCACATCCTCACCAACATCTGTTGTTTCCTAAGTTGTTAATTTTAGCCATTCTGACCAGTGTGAGGTGGTATCTCATTGTGGTTTTGGTATGTACTTCCTCAGTCTACACATTGGAGGTTTTCCTTTTCCCTTGGTTCTGAGTCTAGAGTTCAGTTAATAGAATATCTACATATCCAATCATGATATCTCCCTACTTCCAGTCTCAGAACACTGTTATATGTCCTTTGCATAGTAGAGTCATTTTTCTTTCAAAAATCAAACTCTGATTATGTGGCATTATATTTACTCCCTTCCTATCTATAATTTCTCATTGTTTGTTAAGAAAAATTCATATTGATATGAGCATTTACTATCTCCTCTTGCCTTTTGTCCCAAACCTCCTTCAGTAGTGTCTGAAGGACACAGTGTTTTCATTCAGAAAAAGTCATATTCAAGTCATGGACCTGTCATTATTCACCTGCTCTATAAATTAGTTGATTTCCCTATAAATTAGAGAAAAATAATGCCTCCTCCTCTAGATACTGTGAGGATTTATAAAAGCTCAGTTTTATTGAGTATTTACCATATGCTAGACATTTAAAAGGCATTTTTATAAATATGCATTCAATTTTTTGGAGTTAATTCAATTAAATAGTTTTTTTTTTAATTTAAACTGACTAATTAATGCCTAATGTATAGAAAGTGCTCAATAATTAATGACCATGATTATTTTATACACACCTCTTTCATTGTTCTTCTAGTCATAAATTTGCTTCTTACTACTGCTTCCGACAAGTCTCTTCTTAATTTTTTTAAGATTTTAGCTTTAAATAGTCTCTATACCCAATGTGAGGATCGACCTCACACTCTGACATTGTCATGCACTCAACCAACTGAGCCAAACAGGTGTTCCTAAATTTCTTTATCAGTAAATACTGAGATAAGAATAATGATTCTCCTCAATTTATAGGACTTATGAAAATAATATGAAATGTATATAAGTTTGGGGTGCCTAGGTGGCTCAGTCCATTGAGTGCTTTACTCTTGATTTCATCACAAGTTATAATTCTAGGATTGTGGGAACAAGCCCACGTGGGGCTCTGCACTGAGCATGAAGCTGGCTTAAGATTCTCTCCCCATCACTATCTGCCTCCCTCCCCCATTTGCATGCTCTCTCTTTCTCAAAAAAACAGAAAGAAAAATATATATGTATATAAAGAAAATAAATTAGATTATGGAATAGAGAAAAATGAGTGAATATGTGGACACTAATCTCATGGTAATTAAAATTTTCAATGATGACAAAAATATTGAAGCATTATTTTATGGAGTTAAATGTTTTAATGATAAAGTTATTCGAAGAATGAAGGCACAGAGAAATGTTACAAGCGTGTTCCATAATGTGTTAGGTAAAGGCTGCAACCAGTACATTCCAATGGGAATAGAAAAAACAGCACTCATTGAGAGGGACTGAGATGACAAGTTGTAGTGGCTGAATATAGATCCAAAAGATGGTGATTTTATTAAGCAATGCTTGTTGGACCTTTGATGATGTTGCTAATTAAGTCAACATTTTCAAAACTCTCTTTAAGTCAGATAGATTGTAGAGCATTCTTTTAATTCAAACAAAAGCTAAAGAAAAATGGAAAAAATGATAGAAATATAATGTTCTTAGATCTGGGATAATAATACTATTTTAATGTGATTGTACTAAGCTAGAATCTCTGTCTAAATAAAAGAGTATTTGTTTTATTGTTAAAAAGACAAGAACCTAGTGCATGTGCCTCTTCCTGTAAGTGAATCAATAGAAGATATTCTCTATACACATGCACACCCACAGTTATATGTGTGTCTTAACTGTCTTGTTTCTAGACTTAATTTTTAGAACATTTTATGGTAACTTTGTTCTGCAAGAGGTACCTCCTATAGTAATATTATAGTAATAGAGTATTTAATATACTATACTATAATATAGAGTATATAGTATACTATTTAGTACATTATAATTAGTATATTAATTTTTTAAGTTTATTTATTTATCTTGAGAGACAGAGAGAGAGAGAGAGAGTGATCATGGGAGGTGCAAAGAGAGAGGGAGAGAGAGAGAATCCCAAGCAGGCTCTGCACTGGCAGTGAGGGACTGTAAGACTGTGAGATCATGACCTGAGCCTAAACCAAGGGTTGGGCGTTTAACCAACTGAGCCAACCAACTGAGTTTAACCAACTATAGTTTGTAGATTATACACTATATACAGAATATAGTAAGAGTAATATGTAGGAACAATATATATTATTAACATATTTATATATTGGTGTAGAGGTAATAAAGTGAAAGATGTATATAGACATTTTAACAAAATAGATATAACGGCATATACTGCATTCCATCCTAGCTTTTCACTTATATTGTAAATAACTCAAAATATTCAAGGTAAATGAAAAATATAAACTAAAGCAGAAAGAATTATTTATTTATAATTTATAAACCTACACCTACTCCTACTCCTTTCCAATATCATGATTTGAGATAAATACATTGAAGTTCTTGTTTATCTTGGGTTTATAATCGAAATCAAATTGTCAGATGCAAACATCATTGGTCGCTTTATTAAATGCAAACGTACTTGTAATAAGCATGCCATTATCTCCATGGACCAAAAAGTATATAAAGTTGGGAGCTCTGGTTACTCCTACCATATTGCCTTAATTTCCCCACATAGTTTTTGTTGCCCATTACTATACATACACATCACAATTAAGTGTAACCACACATTAAAAATGACAAAAACTTTGAAAATTAAGTGTCATCTTCACAGTACTAAAACTAATGAACTCCAAATTCTATCAACACATGAGAAAAGTATCAGAGCATAACTGAAACAAAGAACATTCCCAAAAGGATTTACATAAAAATGCTTTATAGAGAGCTTTTAACAAAATATATACCATTAGCAACGTTTTATTTAACAATTCTACAATGGTAGCATTACCAATTCTCAGTTTAAATTGACGGTCTTTCATGGTAATTCTAAAGGATTAATTTCCATAGATATTTCTAATGACAAAGGCTACAATGCCTTGTGGAGATCTGTTCAAGAGAAACCAATCTGTTGTTAGAAAGATCTCATTTTAATCAAGACCACTGTCTTACAAGCTGGGCACTGGCAACCAACTCTGATGCTGACTGAAGGATATATATTTACTACTCCGGAGTCAAATCTTCCTGGAATTCCATGTGGATTTAAGCTTGTGACCCATGTCACTAGACTTGTGATAAAGAAGACCTGGGGTACACCCCAGGTCTGACCTTTTCCTAGCCTCCTCCAGGGCATTATTTTCCTGTTGTAAAGGCTCATTCTCCCTCTCTCCAAGACAAGTTATCTTAATTGTTGGCATTTCATCATTACTCATATATTTAATATGTGAACATTATGCAAACTAAATACCCCTCCCAACAAGCATGAGCTAAAATATAAGCTATAATTTTATAAATCAGATCATATAATTCCATTCCCACTCATTTTCTCTGAGATAAAATTGAAGTCCCTCATGTAGCCCCCTTGGTTTTTATGACCCTTCCTGTGTCTGGAACCTCCTCCTGGCCACACCATTGCACCCTACCCCATTGGCCCCAGTCTTCCCTGTACATGCATGCACAGCACCAGGTCCTTGCACATTCACTTCTTAGGCTTAGCACATTCAACCCACTCCCCTTCCCTGCTGTCATGGTTCAATCTATCTGTAATTTTTACATCTTTCACAAGTGTAATTTTATATGATTTATATGGCTATTTGAGCATCTTTCTCCCCTGTTAGATAGTAGTCTCCAAATGGTGTGATGACCATTTATTATTTGGCTCAATATTTTTTGGCTCAATAAATTTTTTCATCAAAGTTTTAGCATGCTTTCTGGAACAGACATGCACATTATACCAATTTCACCCAGGAAAATATATCTTTTGGGAAAGAGATATTATCTTATTTAGATTTTTATATTGTTTTGAGAGGCACATTATTGAGAGATTTCTATGCATCAAGCACTATGTAAAGTTATTTTCATGCCTTAGCCTGTGTAATTCTCATGGGTTATGTATTATTATTATTTCCATTGACAGTTGGGGAAATAGAGTTGAAGAGAAATTAAGTGTCTTGTCCAGTATCCAAAAGCTAATAAAAGACAGAGTTGGTGAGAACACAGGACTTGTAATATTTAAGCTCATGTCTTCAAAGTCTACATATCCTAATTCTGGCAGGGGAGAGGGGGATATTTAACTATTATAAATTTACTAAGAACTCTATTCAAGTTAACAGAAAAAGCTCTTATATATATATATATATATATATATATATATATATACACACACACACACACACAACTAACTCTCAATTTTGTCGAGGTTTCAGGGTCTCATTTAAGATAAATGATCAAATACTCAAAAGATTTTTTTTAACCCGATCTTTATATATCATTACTTATTCATACTGCAGTGGCCCCATCCACCTGGTTGTTCAGATACAACACATAGGAATTGTCCCTGTTTTCTCTCTTTCCTTCATACTGTGTATGCCATCTAACAACAAGTCCTATTAGTTTCACTTCAAAATATCTACATTCCATTTATCTAGGTCTTTCTGGCCCCACTGTTGCCACCATTGCCTGAGTTACCATCACATCTTCCTGAAATTATACTGTACCTGTGGCATCTTAACTGATCTGCCTCATTCCACTTCTGTCCCCACCTCCTAAATTCCTACTGCACGCAGCAGTCAGGATACTGTTTCTTTTCTTCGTTTTTTTTTTAATTTAAATATTTTTAATGTTAATTGTTGAAGGAGAGAGAGACAGAGCATGAGTGGGGGAGGGGCAGAGAGAGAATGAGACACAGAATCCCAAGCAGGCTCCAGGCTCTGAGCCATCAGCACAGAGCCTGATGCAGGGCTCAAACTCACGAACTGTGAGATCATGACCTGGGCCGAAGTCGGACGCCCAACCGACTGAGCCACCCAGGCGCCCCAGGATGCTGTTTCTTAAAACAATTTTTTTTCTTCTTTGCTTTCTATTTTACTCTAAAGCTGTAATCCAAATCTGCTTCTTATGACTAACATTATCCTACTGGAGCTGGCCCCGGTTTTATCACTCTCCACTAACTCATGATGCTGTAGCCATGCCGATCTTTGTTATCCCTTTCATGCCAAGCCAAAGCATTTGCGCTCTGCCTGGAATTCATATTCTTTGCTCAGCTTTGCAACGATAATGAATTCTAATCATTTAGCTCTCACTTTAAATATCACCTCCACAGGGAAGCTTTCCCAAGGCTCCCTTCTCACAGTAGCCCTTGTACATTATTCCCTATCACATTACACTTTTAGTCTTTTCATAGCACTTATACTTCTTTAATGTCTCCTGTTTAGTGTTCCACTTATTTATTGCAGGTTAAACCCACAATGGGACTGTGTGTCTTTTCTCACTATTGCAGTTTTAATCATAAAATACAAGAAATATTATAGGTGTTTTTTTGTTTGTTTGTTTTTTGTATTGAACCTAAGTACAGAGATTTTAGTTAATCACATATATGGATCATAGTCATAATTTTCTTTTTATGCTAGGACCCAGTCTCATTTTATGTATATATGTATTATGCTATTCTTTGTTCTTTATCCCTACTAACATTCTGATGGATGCCTTCTCTGCCAGGATTGGAATATGTCTTTAAAATGTGGCTCTCTCATTGTAAAATATGTAGTGATGATTTTAAAGTACGAATATTTACTTTGTATCACTGTCTTATATATTTTCTTTATTACTTTTTTCCATAAAACATGTTTTTAAAATCCATTCATTCTTCTGTATTTATATTTTGTGGTTTCTAATTGCTGCATAATATTTTATAATTTGCATCCACTCCACTTTTTAACTGATTTGTACCCAAATTCTCTTTAACACCCACAAGCATACACTATGCCCCAGTGAACATGCACCTCCATATTCTGCCTCTAATCTGGGGAAAATTCCCCTGTGATGTATACTCAAGAGTGGGGTTGCTAAGCCCTAACACACACATATACATATTTTTCTACATGACATAGTAGTTGTTTAGTAATATTTATAAAATCGATTATTATTATTTTTTTAATTTTTATTTAATTTTTTTAAAGTTTATTCATTTTTGAGGAGAGAGAGAGAGAGACAGAAAGAGAGACACAGCATGAAGGTGGGGGCAGAGGGAGAGGAAGACACAGAATACAAAGCAGGCTCCAGGCTCTGAACTGTCAGCACATAGCCCAACTCAGGGCTTGAGCTCATGAACTGTGAGATCATGAACTGAGCCAAACTTAGACACCCAACCAACCAAGGGCCACCCAGGTGACCCTAAAATTAATTGTTTTAGTAGTGTTTAATAAACTCTTTTTTTTTTTAATTTTTTTTTCAACGTTTATTTATTTTTGGGACAGAGAGAGACAGAGCATGAACGGGGGAGGGGCAGAGAGAGAGGGAGACACAGAATCGGAAACAGGCTCCAGGCTCTGAGCCGTCAGCCCAGAGCCTGACGCGGGGCTCGAACTCACAGACCGCGAGATCGTGACCTGGCTGAAGTCGGACGCTTAACCGACTGCGCCACCCAGGTGCCCCTAATAAACTCTTAAATTACATTTTTGTCCTGCATATAATATAAAGCCCCACATAAAAAAATAACAAATTCTTGGAGAATAAGTTTATAGTCTTACTATAAATGATAAAATATTAGTTAAAATTACTTTAAAATTTAGCATCTTACAATAATACATACTTACAATTTCTGTGAGTCAGAATTTGGGGAGTATCTTAGTTGGGTGTTGTTTATTCAGAGTATCTCATGACTTTGAATGGTAAGCTGCAGTCATCTCAATGATTGACTGGGCTGGAAGATACACTTCTTAAAAAAAGCTATTTATTCTGAGAAAGAGCAAACATGAGTGGGAGCGGAGGGGGGGGGGTGGAGCAGAGAAAGAGGGAGAAAGAATCCCAAGCAGGCTTTGGGCTGTCAGGGCCGAGCCTGATGAAGGGCTCAATCCCAGGAACCTTGAGATCATGACTTGAGCTGTAATCAAGAGTCAACCAGCAGTCAGACACTCACCCAAGTGAGCCACCCAGGCACCCCTGGAAGATACATTACCAAGCTGGATCACTGACATGTGCATTGGAAGCAGTTCTCAGTTCTGTGACAAGTGGATTTGTCAAAGTTCTCAATGGGTGTTCTCCTGGTATGTCAGTTTGCTTCTCCCTGAGTTAGTGATCCAAGAGAGAGCAAGAAGGAGACACGGATCTTTTTATGACATATTCTCAGAACTGATAGTCACTTTCATAATTTTCTATCTGCTATATGCAAACAACCCTCACTCAAGGAGAAGAGATTTAAGCTCCACTTATTGAAGAAAAGAGTGTTAAGCAATTTTAGGCATATTTCAAAATCATTATAATTCCACAAGTTATAATCGCGTGTTATATCTTGTAAACCTATTTCTTAATTTTTGGTTTCGATTCAGTAAATAACATTATCTACTTTGTACTAAACATTTGGCTAAATAATGGGAAGAGTAAGATAAATAGTATTGATACTGTGAAGGGACTTAAATTAGTTAAAACAAAATATGAAATAAACAACTTGAAATACAACTCAATGCAGATCCACTGAAGTACATTTCACTACCACCCAGTATAATATAATTCAAATATGTGGGATAACATGGCCCTACGTGACACATTAGGATAATAACAAAATTTGTAATGGCACAATACAAAGGTAATCAACATAGGTGAAATTAGCCTATGTAGTAAAATAAAGGCTTCACAATTATAATTTGAGTTAAGATTTAAAGAGGCACTTGCCAGATAAACCACCCATCTGTAGAAGGTTCTATGCAGAAAGAGCATCATGTGCAATGTGCAGAAGCACAAACACTTCAAGTGTGTTTGGAAATCCATGAGTGTAAGTCCTGGCAAATTTAACATGTAAGACCTGAGTACTTCATTACTTTCATATTAGAGAATGTCACAAATTAATATAGGCACTTGAAAGGCTTCCTTTATAGGCAAACAGTTTTCTTCCACACATTAGCCAAGACTAACAGTTCAAACCTTTGCTGCACGTTTTGCATGCATTTTCTTAGTCATCCCATCACACTGTGTTGTACATATTACTATCTCAATTACAAATGACTAATGGTTCATACAGCTCAAGATTAGTTGTAAATGACCAAAACACAAATCCAAATTCAATAATGCCCTGGATATACTATAGTTTAGAGTTTCTAGCTCATAAAGTTCAAGGGGAAGAATTGGGGTAAGTGAAAATGGACTTGTAGATAGGAGCAACGTCATGGAGAACTTTATTAGCCCACAACATAGAGCCATTGATTATTTGAGCAGGGGGATGGTGATACCAGATTTACTTGTTAGACAGTTCACTTTGGTGATAGTATAAAAGTAAGGAAGAGAGGTTGAAATAAAATCAGGGGACATGCAGGCAAAAGTTGACAAACATTTTCACAGAGTAAGAGGGTAAATATGAGACACATTTAAGGAATAGAGTAGAAAGACCTTGGCAATTGAGGCTGTGCAAGGATGAGGAAATCAGAAGCAATTAGAAAGATGTAAGCATCTAGCTTTGCACCCCGGTTGACAGAGATATTATTTACTGAGTTGGATGGTCACAATATTTGAAACAGATGGTGTCTTCTGTTTTATTATAACTATTTCAGGGATCTTCAATGAGAAGATTATACATGTCTAGCTAATCTCAAAATTTTATCTCATAAATCTCCAGTGAAGGTTATAGTCAACACATTCTGTATCCACTTCACTGTAAGTGAGAGTTTTTGCACAGCTTTTGGGGGCAAACTTTGGACTTAGAGAATTCATCACCTTTACTGTGCAACCTGAGGCAACTAACCTAACTTCCGTTGGTCTCAGTTCCATTTCCTATAAAGTGGAGATAATAACCTATATCAGTTAGGGCAGGCTACCTAATAGAAGGCTACAAATAGACCCACAATGTATAGTGAACAAACAAAATAAGAGTTTGTTTTCCTCACTAAAAGAAACCAAGAATGTTCTATGTTGGTAGGGGATGGAGGGCAGGATTGTATCGTTGTGGGAACTTGTTTACTATGCTTCATTCAGGGATCCTGAGTTATGGAGGCTTTGTGTTTTAAATGAGTAGCTTCGAAGGTTACCCAAGACATTGACGTCCAGCCAGTAAAAAGGACAGGAGTGTGTGCAAAAGCACTTACCACCTGTCCCTTAAGGGCCTGGAGCAGTTTAGTTATCTCTTCAGTCTCCACTTCCTGCCACGAACTTGTCACTTGGTCATAACTGGATGCAGAGACGACTGGGAAATGCGATCCCTGGCTGTTTCACCACTTCCTGGTGATACCTCAAAAATGCCCTGCTAATTTTTAGAATTGTTGTGGAAATTAAATAAGATTATATATGTAGCGCTTAGACCAGTAAATGCTCATATACTGTAAGTGTTCAGCAAATACTAGGTTGAAGGGAAGTATTAGGAGCAGCCATACTCTTTCCCTGCTTTGCTTAGGATCTTCACAGCACATTTTTCTTTTAAAGAGGTGATTAACTTAAGGCTTAAGGTAAATAAAAGCAACTAAAGAGGTTTGAGACCACTAAATCTGAGTAATTACCTGATTACCTCATGAGAGGGAGTCAAAAATGTTTTGATGAAAGACAAATTGAATAAAAGAAACCAACAAACCAGAAAGAGAGCAAAGAGTTTGGCCAGTTTAGATACCTGATTGCTCAAAAGATAGCATAAGACACAGGGCAGCAAGACTGAAGAAAGATTCCTTTTAATTATTTTTAAGGAGAAAGTCAAATAGCACAAAAGTGTCAGTCAAGTCCTTTATTTGCTCTGAAAAACCGGCAAATTAGAGGGATAAAGTGACATGTCTAAAACCAGACAAAAAGCTTTATGGCAGAAACAGAGTTGATATCTGGACATCTTTCCAGAATTCTTTCCTGAAGATCTACTTTTCCCCCGACCCGCTTTCCCCTTGCTTGGCAACTCCTCTTTGTGAGCACAACCACACTCGGATCTGTATTCAGAAATTCAGAAGATAAAATCATGCCTCCTAAATAGATGCATAAATCCTAAGGGATTTTACTCTAAAGAACGGAATTTTGTGCACCACATTGTTTTAAAATTAGGACTGGCTTCCTATTCACATGCTTACCATCATTATTTACCTCTTCTTCTATCTTGATTTTAGAACTATAGCCTTCTCTGTGTTATTCATTACAGTATATGGAATTGATGTAACCATTTCTCTATACGTCTTCTGTGACTTTTGGCAGAAAATGCTAGACAATTAAAGACTAACTAGGCAGCTAAAAACAACCTTTGTTTGCTAACGTCATCTACAGTTTAAAAGTATGATGTCAATAGCATTCTCATTGTTCACATTAGGCATGCTGCTCAGAACACAGATTGGCTTATTGTCCTTAGTGTTCAGAAACTGCACCTGTTCTTTTTACTGGTATTTGAAGAACATAATGCTGTAATTATCTAGTGCGTGAATTACAAGTATCCCCAGAACTGGTAAATAATGTAACACTACAAACTAAAATTATAATTCAATGCTTATTTGCATGTAGATGACTGAATATATGTCTGTCTGCTCACTCTTCATCTACTAGACAATGAAATTACTATCACTTCACTTCTAAAGATACTTGCTTTTAATTATTGGCTGAGCTGGATAAGCTTTAGAATTGGTTTATATAGAGGAAACTGTCAGTAAGAACGAAGAGAATGAAGGGTTAGGGTATGTTCGTTATTAACCTTCTAACACTCCTATCCCTTATCTTGATCCTCATTTAAAGGAAAATAATAGAGTAGTTTTGCGTGAATAAGGTCATCATATCAAATTGAATCTGATGTTTTCAGTGTTTCGAAGGAAATTGAGCTATGTATAAATGAAGAAGGCCTAACAAAAATTCTATTCTGAATTCCATATATAAACATGATAGACTTACTTATCCAATCGGGTCAGAACTTCCAAGTGTTTGTTCTAACGAAATGATAATCAGACACAATTTAAAGTTTTCAATTATTTTTGCATTTTGTACTTCCTGTTGCAGATTTGGAATTGACATAAAAGCCTTTATTGATCTAGTGTAAGTCAAGCCTTGATAAATAAGCAGATTCGGCAAGGATTTGCCAGATGCAAGCCACATATTCATGTTTTATCCAATATCCTCCTCCCTCACACCTGTCGGACAATGTGGTTTGCGTGGGTTAGTCTTCCTCCTGATTATCTGCTTCTTCAGACATAGGTAAAGGCATTTCAGTGTTTATTTGCTAAACTGGTAAGCCATGGAAAATATCAAGTGAGAGTTAATCCTGGAAAACTATTTTATTAACAGACGATGTGTGTTCAGTGTGACCGTTTGGGCACATATCAGGCAGATTTCTCTTGTAAGATATTTAGTTGTGAGCCAAGTTGATATTTAAGTTTCATGAAATCAGTAGACAGGATTATCTTTATCTATTAACCAATTCTTGCCCATTGATATTTATTTATTTTTATTTTTTTATTAAAAAATTTTTAATGTTTATTTATTTTTGAGAGAGAAAGAGACAGAGTATGAGCGGGCGAGGGGCAGAGAGAGAGGAAGACACAGAATCTGTAGCAGGCTCCAGGCTCTGAGGTGTCAGCACAGAGCCTGATGTGGGGCTTGAACTCAGAACTGCGAGAGAATGACCTGAGGCGGGGTCAGGTGCTTAACCGATTGAGCCACCCAGGCTGCCCTAATTTTTTAATTAGAAGCTTCAAAAAATAGTCTGTGGCTGATAAAATTGAATTGTCAGCTACATAACACATAATAGTTACTTACTACATATCTGTAGAAAGAAATTAAAGTATTGAATTATAAAATAATATGGCTAAAAGCCATTTTATAGTCTAAAGTATTTTTTTAAGTTTATTGATTTTGAGAGAGAGAGAGAGAGAACACAAGCAGTGAAGGGTCAGAGAGAGAGAGGCAGAGATAATCCCAAGCAATCTCTGCCTTGCCAGAGCAGAGTCCATACCCACTATGCTCATGAGATCGTGACCTGTGCCGAAACCTAGAGTCGGATGCTTAACCGACTGAGCCACTCAAGTGCACCTAGAGTCTAAAGTCTTTAAATAAAAGCAGTTAATACTTGCTGGGGACTTACCATATGATTATCTCTTACATATGTCCTCCTTACCACAATGGTATAAAGTGGTTATTTATTTCTCCATTTATGTAAAGGGAGAAACAAAGTTCGAAGAAGTACATTATAAAAATTACATGACTGTATGAGGTTTGAAATGGAAACATTTACTGACTACTGAGTATCCATGTGACTCTCCCTCCCATCTGCGTTTTCAAGCTCCATTATAGTTAGATGAGGCCACAAGACTAGCTATAGCTAATGGATTGAGAGGAGCAATGGTGTGTGTCACCTCTGAACCAAAGCATTTAAAAGTCAGTGAATGACCCTCCAGCTTTTCTTCTACCTTATTGACCTTGGAGACTTCATGTTGACATGGTGAGTAGGTTATACTTCTATAGCTTACAAACTCTAAAGGTCAGTGATGTAACACGACAAAAGATTGTTTCTTACTCTACCTGTACAGAAAGAGCTAGCAGGCTCTCTGTTGTGATTACTCAGATACCCGGGTTGATTGGCAGCCCACCTGGGCGCATACTTTCACGATTGCTGAGGCAGGAAATGCAATACTTAACTGCGCATTCATTTTTAGGTCTTCCTTTCAGGAGTGACATACATCACTTTTATTCTCATCCGATTGGTAAATAAATTCACTCGGCCACTGTGATGGTCCGTGTTATGTGTCAAACTGGCTATGCTAAAGTATTTAGTTGTTCAGTCAGATGACTGTGTGGGGAACAAAAACAAAATTGTATAACTTTTAGAGAATTTGTGTGCTCAGAGTTGTAAAAAACAAAGAAGACAGTATGAAAGTCCAATGCATGTTGACAGTACTGACATTTGATTCTATAACTTAGAAAAAGACTGGTCTTTTATTTTATAAAATGTTTTACATAGCCCAACCTTTTATATTTTATATGAATGAGTAACTAAAAATAGTTTCAAATACTTGAACATTTCAAATGAATTTATTAGGTAATCTTTATTTTCATTAGGTAATCTTTATTCATGTAAACATAGAAAGAATTAATGTTATTCCAGTTTCAAGGACAAAATTTGGAATAGTTATTCAAATATATTGTAAGTCCTTCAATTGATGAACAAAAATAAATTCATGTAAAAAGATATAAAATGTATCTATTTATATTACAATTTATTAGAAGAGACTCATAACACTCTAAGTTACTGATTTATGAATACTTGTAGCTTTACACCATATTGTGTACAGTGCTGAGATTCAGTGAGCTTATGATTCATAGTTTTAAGAAACAAGTGAATTCTGGGGCACCTGGGTGGCTCAGTCTGCTGAGCGTCTAACTTGGGCTCAGGTCATGATCTCACAGTTCTCTTGTTGAGTTCAAGGCCTGCATGGGTCTCTCTGTTGTCAGTGCAGAACCTGCTTTGAATCCTCTGTCCCCTCCTCTCTGTGCCCTTCCCATACTCTCTCTCTCTGAAAAATAAATAAAAGAAACATTAAAAAAAGAAACAAATGAAGTCTGATTCTGATTAAATTTAACACTTTGTATAAGAGCCACACCACCCTCTTAATGATTACCTTAGTAATTCTTTGTTAAATGTTTTCTTCAGTGTCCTGTAAATCCAATTAAAGTAGAAAACGTGTACATGTTTGAGATTGCTGGATCTCAGCACCTCTTCTTGTATGCAATGCGCATCCTTGAAGATGGCAAGGGGAAGGCAGAAAATAAACAATCAACAAACAAATACATAAGACAATAATAAGATTGAAATCTATGAAGGGAGTAAACAGGTGGATGTAGTAAGGGTTGACTAGGGAAGAAAGTGCCATTTTCCATAGAGTGTCTGAAAAGTAAGATTTGCACAAAGACAAGAAGGATGGAGTGAGAGCTTGGCCATATAGTTCTGAGAAAAGGATGTAGCAAATGCAAGACATGGAGCATTGTCTGGAAGCTGAGGATGAAAAGATCTAACACTGAGGTATCCTGACTTCAATGGAAAGTACAGATAAGTAAATAAACAATTATAATACCAGTTGATAAGTTTTATGGCACAGGTACATTAACAGGATATACCTCCGGGATATCCAGAAAAGCACAGGGCAGAGGCAGTCGAAGTGGACTGTGGTAGAGCTAGGAATGTGCAACTGACTCCGTAAAATAGTAGCTAGTGCTGTCAACCCATGGTTAAGATGTGGAAAATGCAGAAATCCAATTTAATAAAATGAGAGTTTTTGAAAAAAAATATCAATGTGTCTCTGCAATGAATCATTTCAAGGCCCACTGTTTAGTCCAATTTTCTCAAATATTCCATACATCACATGGTCAATGAAGCCTCCCAGTCAAATAAATTCCATTGGTATCAAGCAGGATATCTGATAGGCTGCTATGAAAGGAAAGACTCAAACGGTAGTTTACAGAGTCTACCAGTGTCTTTCCCTCTTTTGTAAGTAACCACATAGGACTTTGAGGACTGGTTTCGTGGCTTCACAACGTCCGAGAGCCACCTTCTTCCAGCTGTCGCTCTTCCATCTCCCACACCCCCAGGGTTCATGATGTCTTTCAGCTATCTCTGTGGTGACTCTGAGCAGAAGTGAAAAAGACATGGAAAAACGAACACTCTACTTTCCTTTGAACGACTAACCCCAAAGTTATATACATCATCTCTGTTACAACCCAGAGACGAGAACTTATTCTTAGGTCACTTCAGCTGCAAGAAAGTTTAGGAAATGTAGTTTTTGGCTGAGTGACCATGTCCTCAGCTAAAAATTTTATTACTGCACAAAGAAAGGAGGAATGGATATTAAGAAACAAGTTGTGGTCTCTTCCATGCTATACCATCATGATTGTAATTTTCAAGTGTTAGATTCATTTCTGGAAATGGAGCAGGTTCCTTAAGATATAATCAAATGAACTGTGCAGAAAATCAATTACATATTCCGAATAGCAACCTCATTCTCACTGCTTATGCCTTCATCATTATCAACAAAACCATCATGTTTAATAATTGTTAAAATAAAAAGTGAAACCTATTCTTTAAGAAGAACAAACATGCATTTTAAAGAATTTTTTAAAAAGAGCAAAGATATATGTACATATCTACGTGTCTTTCTATAACATATTATATATGAATATTTTTTACCTGTTCACTTTTATTTTTTGAGAATGTGCTTGATGATGGAGCCCTTTATTCTATTTTATTTTTTAGTGCTTTGAAACAGCATGACCTTTATTCAGTTGAAAGGACCCCAGTTAGGAGTTTGAACACTTATGTTCAAGGCCTTGTTCTGCTACTAATTATCTGTGCGACCTTGGGAAATTATCCTTACCAATCTAGTTTCAATTTCCTCATCTGCCAAATGAAGGTGTTGGACAAGGTGATCTCCAAGGTCCTATCCTGTTCTAATTTCCATGATTCTGACTCATGGTACATTGTGAATGCTGATCTAATTAATTTTCTTAGTCACTCTCATGACACTCAATGGAATATATTTTCTCATGATGTTCAAAAGGCTGATATGTATATACATAAAGATTTCAGTTAAATATAAACACTAATTTGGGCTTTCCTGAAAGGCACAGTGTTGAATTAATGATATTGTACACTAGTTGCATAGGACAACAACTCTCTCTTTTCTTTGTTCTTCTTACATCAATTTTGCACATTTCTGCCTCCTTTGATAAGCTATGCAATGGTGTCAAATTAATTTTTATACCAACAGTTATATGTAATGCTTTGTGGTTCAGACTATTTCTCAAATACATAGCAAAAACAAATGAGCTTTCTAAAATAGTGTTCAAACTGTTTAAATTGGAGTGATTTCTTTAAATATCATCCATGCATCATTTTTATGCATGATGTTGTTATTTTCACTGTAAGTAAATATTTACTGAGCAGCTTCTATATGTTGCACATTTTGCTGGCCTTCAAGAATTAAAACCTAGGAGCCTGAGCCTGGTGGCTCAGTCCGTTAAGCATCTGACTTTGGCTTAGGTCATGATCTCGTGGTTTGTGAGTTTAAGCCCTATGTCGGGCTCTGTGCTGGCAGCTGACAGCCTGGAGCCTGCTTCTAATTCTGTGTCTCCCTCTCTCTCTGCCCCTCTCCCACCCATTCTCTCTCTCTCTCAAAAATAAATAAACATTAAAAAATTTTTAAAAAGAGAATTAAAACCTAAATGTCATCAGTCCTCAAAAGTTTAGCACTACTTAGGGGCTTCATAAGGATGTACATTTTATATAAGCACAAAGATGCTTTAAATGACTTCAGAATCAACAAAGGGTAGGGGAGCTGAAGACAGTTTGGGGATCCTACCATGTTTGTCCATTAATATAAGAGCAAGACTTAAGGAAAGTTGATGCGGCTATCTAAATAAGGGAAATAATTTAAACAAAGATGTGGAAGTGAACATATTTAGAGAGAGTGCTTAGAGATATATAGTAAATACAAATTCCAGGCACCATATGAGGCCAGATTGTAAGGGCCTAGAATGTTGCATTGAGAGCTTTGCAATGGGGACTCAATGCATTTGTGGGTTTTCCCCCCTCCTGCTAAGTGATAGGGATGCTCATTTAGAAAACATTTTTAAAAAGTGTTTCTAGTAATCCAGTTGCTAAATTTGGTGGCATGATGAATAGGGCTAAGAGACAGTGAAAATGATAAAACCATAATATTTCGTAAATTAATGAACATGGAGGAAGTTTCAAGAAATGTGTAGGATTCTGAAGTTTTATACTACTTGCAAGCTACTATGTTAGCCTCTTACCTCTCACTGGCAAAGAACTCAAGACTCCTGAATCAGACACAAAGGGTTTTATTACTACTCAGGGCAAAGTAAAGCAGAGTAAACATCAGCTCAATTGCATCAGCTCCCCTTGCCTGAAACTCACACAGAAAGGATGTGATGGGTCCAGATGGATGCTTTACAAGTGGTAAGATTTCATCACAGCTGAGAAATGTAGCACCAAAGGTCTAACACCTTTTGAGGAAAAACCAAGCATGATAATAATCAGTAAACAAGCTTGTCCCCCTTCCCCTGGGATAGCTACAAAGTAGTCCCCATCAGGCTGTAGTAGTCATCTACTTGTGTGACTAGCTACAGAAATGCTTATTGTCAGGATACAGATAACCCTCGCAGTCTGGCATGCTCAAAAAGGATGTGCTGGAAGCTCAGGGCCCATGGTGACTATGTTCAAACAGAATTCCAAACTGATTGTGTGATTTCCTAGACTTTTAGTTTGGAAGAGCATGACCACAGACTCGTTTTATAAATCTCAGGGACTGGCACCAGACCCAATAGTTATCTATCTATTTATCTATCTATCTATTATCTATCTATCTATCTATGTATCATCATCTATCTACCTATCTTTCATCTATTATCTATACCTATACGTCTATTTGCTTCCTAGGGCTGCTCTAACATACTGCCACAATCTGGGTGACTGAAAAAAAAATAGGACATTTATTCTCTCAACACTCTCTAGGTCAGAAATCTGAAATCAAAGTGTTCACAAGCCATGATCCCCCAGGCTCTGGAGAAGAATACTTCCTTGCGGCTTGCTATCTTCTGATGGTTGCCAATTATTACTGGCAACTTTTGGCTTGGAATTACATCACTCCAATCGCTATCTCCATTTGTACATGGTCTTCTTTCCTCTGTGTGCCTGTGTCTCTCTGTCATCTCTTATATAAGGATACTCATACACTTGACCCTTGAAAAAAATGGATTCAAACTGTGGGAGTCCACTTATACATGGATGTTTTTCAATAGACACAGTACAGTACTGTAAATTTATTTATTTTTCTTTATGATTTCATAATATTTTCTTTTTTCTGGCTTACTTTGTTATAAAAATACAGTATATAATACATATACAAAATAAGTATTAAGAGATTGTTTACATAATGGGTAAGATTTCCAGTCAACAGTTGTCTATTAGTAGTTATGTTTCTGAGGAATCAGACTTGTATGCGGATTTTTGACTGAGAGTCTAACACTTGTTCAAGGGTCAACTGCATTTGGATTTAGAGCCTACCCAAATCCAGCAGAGACCCTTGTAAGCTTAACTAACTGTAAAGACCCTCTTTCCAAATAAAGTCACATTTTGGAGTCCAGGGGGACATGATTTTTGAGGAGGGAATGACATAATCCGCTATAACATCTATATCGATGTCTAGCTCATGAGCATATATGTGTATCAATATGAGTGAACAAATGAATGAATTCAAGACCATATAATTTGATGAACAATGGATCCAACTGCAAAAAAATATTATAGGAGGATTCAATACTAGACATGCTGATTTAACTTGATTAATGGGACTTAAGGTAAAAGGACCCACTGTCAGTTGGAAAAAACATGGGTGTTGTCTCTCTACTAGTTACTACTTCATGTAATATATGCTTCTCTTCAATAATATTACCCTGGTGTTCCCTTTGCTTATCCATATTTTATTCATTCTCTACGTGTCAGCTAAGGGACCATCTCTTTTTGGTTATTTTCACTCACACAACTTGTATTTTTATAACTTCTCCTACACTTATTAACATAACCTATGCTTTGCTTTTTAAGTTATATATTTATTATATATTTGTATGTATTTCTAGTGTAATAGGCACTTGGAATTCACAAAAAACTATTTTTTAATTCCCATTTTGCTCACATACTGTTATCTAAAATTGATGCTAGACACATAATTAGAACTTAATAAGTACTTACTAAACTTCCATATTTATGTTTATGCAAGTTTTCGGTAAGTAGACTAATTCAGATTTTGTGTACAAGTTAACGTATTTCAAAATAGGGGAACAAAGTAATACCAGTTTTAGCATTTATTTATAGAAATATTATTTTTATTAAGAATTGTATATGAAAAGATTTCAATAGTTTCTCTATGCAAATTGCTTTTAAGCAGCATTTGAGATTTATCCAACTTTGACTTTAAACATTTTTGTTTTATCTCTAATATTAATATACCATTTGCATTATCTTCATATCCTCAAATAATGAAACACATTTTGTATGATCTTGGAGATTATACTAGTAACAGTCTGCCATGAACAAAGCAAACTACAGTTCGAGCCCAGCACACTGTGTGTCTGGTTCAGCAGAAGGTTAACTTTCAAGGTTTTTTTTTTCAGTTTTGCAAATTTGCCTGATCTATTTTTCATTCCATATTTAATTTGATTTCATGGCATTTTCACCTTAGTTGACAACATGTACTATACTAAAAATGGTCTCTTGTCTGCATTTTCCTTAGTTTAATTTTAATTCTGTATTATAGCTTAAGTTTTGGTCTACAGACCTAGAGATGCATTATCTGTGGCTACTGTATGTACTTAATTCAAATATTATTTTTAAAAGGCACTATATTTTGGTGCACCTGGGTGGCTCGATCTGTTAACCATCGGACTCTTGATTTCAGCTGAGGTCATGATTTCATGGTTGTGAGATCAAGCCCCACCTTGGACTCGGTGCTGGGCATGGAAACTGATATGATTCTATCTTTCCCTCCCTCTCCCCCATCCCCACCCCAGCTCACACATGTGCACATATAAGTGCATCTCTCTCTCTCTCTCTCTCTCTCTCTCTCTCAAAAATAAAAGAAAAACCAAAAGGCACTATCTTTTGTATACAACCAGTTTTAGGTAAATTCTATACTCAATAAAAGGCAGTTTTGTAAAATTGTATTTAAATCTTGCCATTATGAGAAACATTAATTATAATGACAATATTTATATGTCCTAGGGGAAGAAGCTTTTAAATGTTTTCTTTGTGATATGTTGCATTTTCTAATCCACATATTCCATACAACACATTCTTTTCTAGTCTCTTTTCATGGAATGATAAGATTTTATTATTAAATACTTCATCGTGCATTGAGTACAATGAAATAAGGTTGCAGTAGAGAAATAAGGTACAATGAAATAAGGTTGCAGCATTATTTTAATGCTGAAGAAGGATGAGGGAGAACTGAGTTTTTCAGAATTCTCTATTGTTAGAATTCAGAATCATTCACTTCTTATCACTAGCCTTCAGGCTTTTTCAAATGTACCCTTCATAATGGTCAGAGAAAGCCGTTAACCAACCTTCTTTCCCTGCAAAGATAAAATAAGTAAAAAACTAAAATAAAATAAAAACAACTGAACTAACAATTGGAAGGAAGAGTCAAGGAAGTGCAGCAGTGAGATATTTACTTTCTAGATTTGATGGAGTCATAAATTGACTCATTAGTTTATTGCAAAGTGATAGGCAAACAGAGAGCTGCTGAGAATTAGTAGATGGCGTGTGTTGGCACCCGTCTTCACCACAGCAGCACTGAGGAGTGAGACCTGCGGGGCCCCCAGCTGCAAGGTCTTCGGGCAGCATAAAAGTACTCCATCTTGAGTGCTACTCATACCAGGTCGTGGGGCCTTTATTTGTATTTATTTTGAGAGACATAGAGAGCAAGCAGAGGAGGGACACAGAGGGAGGGAGACAGAATCCCAGGCAGGCTCCTTCGCTGATGGCACAGGGCCCAACGTGGGTCTCAAACCCGTGCACCGCGAGTTCATGACCTGAGCCAAAATCAAGAGTCGGACACCTAACCGACCAAGGCACACAGGCAGCCCTATCTAGAAGATTTTATAGCATAAGGAGATATATGTAAGGTTTTAATCAATCAGAATAAACTACAATTCAATATTGTCATTGCTGTTTTCCCTGTCCCTCACATAATTTTAAACCCCATGATAAAATTACCTGAAATCTGCATTCAGCATAAGTGAACTTTGTGGATAATAAATGTCTAAAAAAATAGAAGGAAATTTTTTTAAATAAGTTTAGTCTAATGTAATATCTTAAAAATTTAGAGACTATCAGGAAGTACTGACATGTAAAAGATATAAACTTTTATATTAATTCTGATAATGGTACTGTTTCAGAACCTGGTCTGGATCACCTGGCAGAAGAACCAAGCAGCACTCAGAGATCTTGGAAGGCAGGGGATTTATTTTACAACGGTTGGCTCAGAGGAGATCATTCTCCAGAGATCTGAGTCCTGAGCATAAGCTGAGGGGACAATTTATAGGCTGTTACTTCCTCATTCCTCATTAGTAGTAATTTGGCAAGAGCAGCAAGCAGGTTAGGAAGAAGAACCTGGAAGGGAAGCCTTTGGGCAGGGACTGAAATTCCCCTATCGGTCCTGTCAGCCATCTTATAACAGAGTTTTCCCTATGAACACCGTGGAAATGAATCTAATTGAATTTTTGTTTTTGTTTAGCTACACACCAGAAAATCAGAAAAGTATAAACAACAATTATCTTGTTTTTCTCTTCTTATTTCAAATACAATTTCAACAGGTTTTTAAAATTCAGATTTTAGCTCTTACTATCAATGTAGAAACAATGGCTTTTGTCACAAATAAGCAAGCCAAAAAGGACCTGAGATAACCTGTTGGAAGATGCTTTGAATTGATGAATCTGCCAGAAATAAATAATCTCAGCTCAGTAAGTGATTCATGAATCAACAAATAACTGAATAATTTAGGTTTTCTCTATTTCTCTGTTAAAAAGTGTTCCTCTCCATTGCCTCTTCCTCGGTACTGGCATACATTCTTACCTCTTTCATGTATCAATGAGTCTCTTAGAATTGATTGAGGTTTTAATTATCTGAAGGAAATGTCATTACCTTTCATTGTGCCTTTTAAAAGAAGCCAGTTTTATGGAAATGCAGTATTAAGTAGTGCATAAGAGTATCATATTGCCTGTTTAAGTCCCAGCTCAGCCATTTCCGTGTTCATATTCAAAATTACTTCACTCCTCACTGTAATTCACTTTCCAAATCTGCAAAATGGAGAAGCTATCAGTCCCCATCTTGGGTTCCTGTTGAGTCTAAATGAGTTAATAAAGGTAAGGTGTTTAGGAAAGTACCTGAACACAGTAGGCAGTGCATACTATCCACTATGGTAAAATTAAACCCTTATAAAAATACTTACCTATTTCAAAATTAAAATATAAATACCAGTTAATAAATCAATACCTTTGTTTATACCCAAAGTAATTATTCTAAGGCTAAAATTTAGGGAAAACTTAACAGCAGTTTGCAGTTAAGCTGGGAACAAAACCAAATACTTTCTATTATAATCAGTCTTGGTACTATATTCTCATAATTTTCATTTGAATTACTAGCTCTTTTCTTTCTTTCTTTCTTTCTTTCTTTCTTTCTTTCTTATCCAAGGAAATATGTTTTCTAATGAAAGAATTACAAACAGCAAAGCAATTTATTTGCAGCAGGGTTCCTGATTTATAATGGTTCAACTTGTTGTAGACTCTAAGTCTAAAGTTCTCTTTTGGCCAGCAAAAGAGAGGATGCAGGATTAAAACAAAAGATGGCTAATGTCTGGGAAAAAGATAAGAGCCCTGAATAAGAGTCCTTGCCCCGTTTTTATTAGGATCAGAAGGCTTACAGACATGGCGATGGATGTGCACAAAGGGACAATGAATCTGTGAACATTAACTTGTGGACGTGAGGGAAGGGGGTCATAAGGATACTTGGGGTTAGGGGTTTGGCTTAATACAAAACAAAATGTGGGCGCTGGGCAGTTGGGAGGAAGGTTGTTTACAGCGGACATGAGGCAGCATCTCTGTGTACCTTAGTTAACCTAGGGGATGAGACAGGTAGGGGAAATAACCTCAGGGTTGACAAGGCACCTTTTCTTTTGTTAACCATCTCAGCTCTGGGCTGCTTTGCCTGCAGCGCAGGGGTCCATAGTCCAATTCACTAATTTACCTAAACTGGCCCTATTCTCCTATGAAAGCAACTTTCTGCTATAGTACTAAATTGGGGGTGCTTTCACCCTGAATATCTAATCTTGTTATTCCTATGTATTGGGCACCTTTGCACTGTTTCTATTTCAGGCCTTTGCCTCTCTCTCTCTATTTTTGGGGGCTCTGCACCCCACCTTATTTGGGGGTGATTTTGCACCTCCCTATTTCTGGCACCTTTGTGCCTCCCTATTCTTGGGGTGCCAATCTGATTTCCCCAAACTCAGGTGTGAGCATTTTATGACTTTGTATTTCTTTATGCCTTGTTAACAACCCATTGGTGTAAGCCTGTGGGATTCCTAAGCTTTTCCCCCACGTCAACTTATGATTTTTTGACTTCATGATGCATAATGGTAGGAAAGGAATAATCATTCAGTAGAAATTGTACTTCAAAATGTGGATTTTCTCTATTTTCCCAGACTAGCCATATACAGTATGATACTTTCATGATGATGGGCAGCTCCCAGTCAGCCACATGGTCATGATCTTCAACAACCCATACACTGAACAAACAATCTGTATCCATACAACCATTCTGTTTTTCACTTTCAGTATAGGATTCAAAAAATTACTGGAGATATTCAACATTTTATTATAATTTTTTAATGTTGATTTATTTTTGAGAGACAGAACATGAGCATGGGAGGGGCAGAGAGAGAGGGAGACACAGAATCCAAAGCAGGTTCCAGGCTCTGAACTGTCAGCACAGAGCCTGATGTGGGGTTCGAATTCACAAGCTATGAGATCATGACTTGAACCACCCAGGCATCCCTCAATATTTTATTATAATACAGATTTTATTCTAGATATTTTGCCCAAGTGTAGGCTAATGTAAGTGTTCTGAGCATGCTTAAGTTAGGGTAGGCTAAGCTATGATGTTCAGTACTGTTCAATGCTTTTCTGGCTTATGATATTTTCAGTTTATGAGAGGTTTATCAGGACAGAACTCCATCGTAAGTGGAGGATGATCTGTGCTCATACTCATCTATGTACTTCTAAGTTTGCTCTAGTTAGTAGGAAGATCTTTGCTCAAATCCCTAATCCCCCCACCCCTTACTCATTATCTATATGACCTTAGGAAAGTTACTCAAACTGTCTCAGTAATCTGCTCTATAAAAAAAATAGTGTTAATACCATTTACCTCAGAGTAGTGAGAATTATATGAATATGTAGGTAAAGTGACTAAAATAGCTACTTAATAAAGTTATATATCTTTCTCTTCTCTCGTAGATCCCTTGTGAAGGCCCGTTGTCAAAAGCTGTGTCTATTACAAACTCATTTCTTAACCTAATTCCAGTTGTATACTTTATCATATAACATTTTATTTCTTATTTGCACAGGAAGAAATAGAAATCTAGGGTTAGACAGAATGCCCTGGTTTGGTTTAATTATGCTGTTTCTTAATGAAAATTTTTTAGATCCTAACACAGCTTGGTTTGAAATCTGAGTTGTATTTCTGTGAGTTTGTGTGTGTGCGTTTCTGATTTGAAGGAAGAATATTAATGTAAAGATAAAAATAGTGAATATTCAGAATCACTTATGAGATTTATATCCTGTGCCCCAAAACACAATGTACTTGACTTTAATCATACATTTGATGCCAGTTAATCATACAGGTAATTAATAAAGGATAGGAGAACAAGTTTCATGGCACCATCAGATGACACTGAGAAATCTATTATTCAAATTCAAAATAGGATATTTTACAAAACTGATCTCATGTCTTCAAAAAGTCAATGGCATGGGGAGAAACCAAGAAAGACTGAAAAGATTTAAGGGAAGTAACTGTCTAATAAAATGAATAGAATCTCTTTGAATCCTGATTTTTAATAACATATATATATATATATATATATATATATATTCTTTTAACTATATATATAGACTTTCAGAGGAATTTGAATACAGCCTGGGTATTAGTTGATAAGGTTTTGGGGGTGTTGGTGGGGCTTCCGGGGTCCAGAGTCAATGACCAAGAAAAATTCTTGAAGACCTCCTCGGTGCAAAAATGTGATTTTATTAAAGCATGGGGACAGGACTGGTTGGGCTAGAAGAGCTGCCCTGGGACCATGAGGAGAGACTGGTTATATACTAAGGAGTTGGGGGAGGTAAAGTCCAAAGGAAGTTTCCAGTGGGATTTTGATATGCTAAAGAAGACTCCCAGGATAGTGGAGGCCTAGCTATTGTCAAGCTAAGGTTGTTTTCCCCTCTAGCAAAGCATTAGAGTTAAGCCTGGAGGAGTTCTGTGAGTACAGTAACATGTTTTACTCTGCCAGCCTCAAGTATTTGTCAATGGGCTGCAGGTTATAAGGAAATTGAGTTCTATCTTCCATTTCCTTTTGGCTTTGTTTCCCACATCACTATGGAGAGGTAATGTTGGGGTTCCAGGAAATGGAGTCTATAGGTTTCTGGAGATTAGGCTATAGATAAGATTGCCTTTTTCTTGTAATTTACTAAAATATTTATAAATAGATGGAGACTCAGGTCCTGCAGGACTATGATCTCTATCAGTTAACCATTTATTTTTCCCCTTTCCTTTGTTCTTTGGCAGCCAAGAGTGCCCAAGGAGTATCACACACATCCCACCTGGGGGTGGGGAGTGGTTGCGGCCTGTCAGCTTGCCTTAGGCTCCTTCATCATTACTCACTGTCAATAAATTATGGTTAATTTTTGTTATGTGATAACTGCAATTGTGATTATGTAAGTTAATATTCTTCTAACATTTTAATTTTTGAGATGCATATTGAATTGCACACAGAGTATTTAAGAGTGAAATTAAAGATTTGCCTTAAAACCTTCTAAACTATCCCAACCTACCCTCCTCATAAAATGGGAGGAGGTAGATAAAATGTGTAAAATAAAATGTTGGTAGTTGTTGAGGCTGACTAATGAATGAATACTTAGAACTTGAGTGGAATTCTTACTGTTGGTGTGCATTTAAAAATTTCAAATTTGGGGAGCCTGGGTGGCTCCGTCAGTTGAGCCTCCAACTTTGGCTCAGGTCATGATCTCACAGTTGAGGAGTTCGAGCCCCACGTCGGGCTCTGTGCTGACAGCTTGGAGCCTGGGGCCTGTTTTGGATTCTGTGTCTCCCTCTCTCTCTGCCTTTCCCCCGCTCATGCTCTGTCTCTGTCTCAAAAATAAACATTAAAAAAAAACCAAAAAAAAAAATTTCAAACTAGAAAATTGTTTAAAATTAATTAAAAAATTGATTGTAGTGTCCTTAAGATTAGTTAGTATGTCTTTCCGGACTTCAAACAATTTACAGAGTAGGAACTTAAATAGCTATCAAATTGCATGTATTGTTATGTGCACATTTTAGTTTATACTAACACAAGATGTTTGTAGAAATGTGTTAAACAAAAAAGTTTAAAGGTGGATACTACAATTTTAAAACCTTTAAAAAGAAGTTTCTTCTTAATTTACCCCCGAATAACAATGAAACAGCACTAGGATAGAGCAATTGGATTACAAAGGCATTTAGACCTTTTAGTTCTACAATTTGCAAAAGCATTATATTGAAAAGGTCATTATATTTTGCATAGAATAGGAGTTTAAATACCCAAAGTAGCGGCAATTGCTCCATTTTAGCCAACTTTGACTTGATTTAAAGAGGTAATAATCTTTTTTAAGTTGGAGAATGACTGTAAGGATTATGGCATCCCTATACCCAAAGCACTGTTTTTTGTTGCTGTTGTTTTTTGTTTGTTTGTTTGTTTGTTTGTTTGTTAACAATCATACAGGAAACCAGAAATCTGTCTTTGTGTACAGAATTTTCAGGAAACACAAAGCTCTCAAATTCATTGAGCAAAAGGCAAACATGAATGTATCAAAAGTATTTCATATGTAGATAGTTAAATATAGCTTCAAGTCATCCCTTTAATTCTCTTCAGGTAACTGCTCCATAAATAAGATCTCATATTTATCTCACTTAATTTTTGAATCAGAAAATCTATTAAGAAAGGTAATGGAAATATGTTCATTTGAAATTGTGTTTAGTCCCTTTAGAATGTTGTGTTTACACCAACTGCTGACATTGCAAGAACGTTTGATGGGCTTACACCAGGGTGGGTATCCAGTTATATGGCGGTCATGCTACTTTGAATTTAATTTGTGAAACAAATAACAGAAAAGACAGCAGGTGTTTTTGTCTAACCCCATTGGTTATGATTAGAGATATTATAAAACTATGAAAATTAATGTTGACATACCACTTTGAAAGCTAATTTTCTCGAGTATGTGACATGCCATAGCATATCTGAAATGTGTGTATTCCCACTTGCCAGAACACCATATTATTTGTTGGAGCCTTTGGTTCTAAAAGCAGATGTTGTCTACTTCAATCAATTTTCAGCTATTAACGGCAGCTTTTAACTACATTTGTGAAAGGCAGATACCTCCAATTAGTATTTTTTGGGAGCAACATGAAGTTTATTCTGAGGAGAAAGTTATGGCTGCCAGAATCCATTGCAATGTAGCATCATGTAGATAAAAATTACCAAGTATAAGCAGTACTACACAGCTTTAGGGAACAACTTCATTTTGCCTCTGATCTTACACTACACAGGAAGCAATGAATGTTGATTATTGGCCTTAGTGGAATGGAAGGAAAAGAACAGAAATAGAGTGAATGGATTAGCAAGTTAAGATGCACCAAAAACTCCCCCAATGGCTGTCAGCTGTTTGGGATAATACAGTTGCTTTGTTTCTCAGAAGACTCCTCAGAGAAACATATACATTTACTTCAAATCTCATTTCCCCATTAATGTGTAAGGAAGCCAAATAGAAAGCTGAATTAGAACGTGTTCAGAAAATTAATTTTGTCTACTGTGTTTTATATGTAATCAGAGCCATTAAGCAAAATATTACTAAATCAAATATTAAAGCTACAATAAAACTGTCACCTTTGCTTTTCTGCAGCTATCCGTGACTGTGACGTGCAGGCTTCTCTCGTAGTCTGAATGTCTCTACATCTCCCTGTGTACAGAAAGCACTGAGCATAGGGGGCTATTAAGTCATCCTAAGTTATTTGATTTAATTGTTCAACCTTGACTTCTATTGCTAATACATAAAAACATTAAGCTTCTTTCCCATGTTCTTCTTTTCTTTAAGAAATGCAGTAAATAATAAACTCAGATATTGATGATAAAATAAGAGATTTTTGATATGGATGGAAGTAATACCCATTGACTCTTCAGGGGAAAGGCAGATAGATGCTATCTAGAGCATGTTATAAGAAGCTAGGATCTAGCAATATTTGTCAAGTTATAGGTAAGAAATCTATTCAGAGATTGACCCCTCTCTTTGCTCTTCAATTTTGCTTTATTCTAACATTTCCCCAAGTGGAATTTTTATTCCAAATACCCCTGTGCTTGACAAAAGAAAACTAAATGGAGTGAAATTTGATTGTTGAAGCATAGAACATAAAGTTGGGAACAAAAGGAAAAGAAATGGGTAATAATTTTCAGGCAAAGGTATTTCTACTTCGCTGAGAAATGTTGATACTATATCTAAAAGTACCTTCTGAAAATTGAAGATAGGCAAATTGAACAGGCTATGCATATTTGTGTCTACTAAATATGCCTCTCACTTTATAAATTTTCTAAGGAATTAGTTCATTTATCTGTCAGTATAATTTATTGAATGCATACTATAAGCCAGATAGTGTTTCTGGGAATAAACTGTAAATAAGTGACATAAAAATTCCTACCTTCCCTGGAGCTAATATTCTGGTGAAGAGAGACATTTAAAACAACATGAAAATTAATGCTCCAAGAAAAATAAAGCAAAGAAGGGTGATAGGGAGGACTGGGGTGGGCAACACTTTTAAACAGGATATTTGCAGAAAGCCTCAGCTAAGAGAATAGAAGTTTAAACATCTGAAGGAGGTGAAATAAAAAACCAAACAAATGTATGATCAAGGGAGTCCCAGGACGAGGAAAAAGCTAATGTAAATGCCCAGAGGCAGGAGTAAAGGAGTGTTTTGTTCAGGAAGGGGTGAGGACACAGTGAGGCAGATGTGGAGCTAGAGTGTGGGAACAAAATCCTGGTGAGGTTAGAAAGTGCTAGGGGGCATGGTTATGCAGGATCTTAGAGGTCACTCTAAGGACTTTTATGCTAAATGAGATGATTGGAAGGTTTTGATCTGAGGGGTGATGATCCTACCTCTAGGCATTAATGGAATCACGATGTAATCAGAAGAGAAGAATTTGGGAACTAAATGTTCATAGAATCAGTCAGTGCCACCTCAATCCGTCTGTTCTCTAGATAATAATAAAGTATTCAAAGGCACTTAGAGGAGAGCAGGAGAAGGAGTGGATGAATTTGACCCAATTGTTTTTAACACTTGTTAGGAAGAAAACATACTCTGCTATTTTCTTTTCCTCTGAAAAATGTGCCTTGAGTATTGAAATGGAAGTTGTAGATTTAACTTAATCCTGTGTTCTTTCCTGGGGGAATGTAGTGCCTGAGCACAACTCCCACCAAAACAACTGTGGCATTGATATATGGTGACAGGCGTCTTTCAGTTTGGAGGAGTAGGAAGAGGTTGTACTTCAGGTCACTTGCGGGAGTGATATATGTGGGAATAACCTGAAGTGAGAAATAAAACATTTCTTGTAAGGGTCCAAATATGTACTATCGAAGACACTAAAACCACACTTTTGATTCACTGAAAAAGGAAAAGCATACATTGGATTTAAAAATTCAGTACATATTTATTGGTTTACTTTGTTTCACAATCTAGAACTGCACATGGATTCTCCAAACCTTTCATTGCAAAACAAAAGGCATTCCAAAATATATAGAATATTCGACTTTGGCTTATGTGGTGGCACAAAGGGGTCAGAATATATTAATACATAGAAATAGTCAATCATTTCAATAATATCGGTTAATGACTTATGATTTTTTTGAAATTCTACTAAATCCTCACGAACTAAGAAAACAAAATAAACTCTGAACATTCATTTGACATTGTTTCAAAAATAATTGCATTATAGGGATATGGCTGAGGCTAAAAGCACTGACTTAATTAAAATAAAATTTTTAATGTTTACTTTTGAGAGAGAGAGAGAGAGAGAGTCTGAGTGGGGGAGAGGCAGGGGAGGGGCAGAGAGAGAGGGAGACACAGAATCCTAAGCAGGCTCTAGGCTTTGAGCTGTCAGCCCAGAGCCAGATGCGGGGCTTGACTCATGAACTGTGAGATCGTGACCTGAGCCGAAGTTGGACGCTTAACCAACTGAGCCACCCAGGCGCCCCTGACTTAATTTTTTTTTTTTTTTACATACCTCCACCTCCAGGTTTTATTTTAGACAAGCATTGAAAATCTTTCAGGTGTATTCAATAAAGCCTAAAGAATCCATATTCTTTCCCAAGTTGTTAATACTTTTGTTGATTGTTAAGTGTTTTCCGTCTTTTTTCAGTGACATAAAATCACTTGTCCAGTAAGCCAGTAGATTCAATTTTCTGCTTCAGATTGTCAGTCTTTATATATTTTGATTCCAATAAGTTCGAAGAATTTGGCTTGCTTGGGTTTTATTTTAGTTTTGCTAAAAATTAGTCACTTTTTGTTGAATTTCCTTCTAAAACTTTGTTATAGTTAGTACACAAATTACTTAAAGTTGATCCACCCTAAGATATCCCTCCATCCCTAAGTGCAACTGGTTTCTTTTTTCTTTTCTTTTCTTCTCTTTTCTTTTCTTTTCTTTTCTTTTCTTTTTTCTTCTCTTTTCCTTTCCTTTTCTTTCTTTCTTTTTTTTTCTTTTTTTTTTCCAGGAACAAGATCAAGGAATTATTTTGTTTCAAAGTTTACATGCTTCTCTGAAACTTTTCATCTTGTTACTAGTAATCAATATGCTGCTACAAGTAACACAAAACTTGGTGAATTGAACCCTAAAAGGAAAGATTTTTCCTTTTTTTTTCCAGTAACAGGAATTCTGTAGAAAATCACTATTGGCAACGGTTCTGCAACTCGATGTTGTAGATGTTGCTGTTGTTGATGGTTCTTGATTATGGGACCAGTTTCCATGCTTTTGTTTGCTTGGTTTTTATTTCTGTCTTCCCTACAACTTTTCTTGCATGTCTGTTGTCTTCAAACCATGGAATGGTTCTTGTTGCTTCAGACATCAGAATCATTTTCAGGATCAGTAGCAAGAACAGGTGTGGTGAGCCATGGCTATTGACTTCTTTCAGAAAATAGAAGCTACCTCAGGCTCTTCCACCTCAGAGTTCTGTTTGTATCAGAACTGGGCATGGGCCCAGTGCTAACCTCAAGGAAAACTGAGAAAGTAGGTCATTTTTGGCACACTGAACAAAATCAAGCTTCTGTTTGTAGAAATAAGGGACCCATGGGATATTGCATAGGCAATTAACTGCAAATAAAATATCCATTCTTAATTTATATAGTGTATATATATATATAAATATACAGCTTGACTTTGCCTCTTACACAACCAGATGCTATAACATCTGATATATATTAAGATAACTTCATAAGTGAAAACAGAATAGGCACGCCTGGGTAGCTCAGTCCTTGAAGTGTCCGACTCTTGGTTTCTGCTCAGGTCATGATCTCACAGTTTGTGAATTCAAGCCCTATGTGGGGCTCTGTGCTGACAGCTCTGAGTCTGCTTGGGATTTTCTCCCTCTCTCTCTCTGACCTTCCCCACTTGTGCTTGTGCTCTCTCTCTCTCTCTCTCTCTCTCTCAAAGTAAATAAATAAACCACCTCCCTTAAAAAAAAAAATTCAGAATGGGAAGAAATCTTGAATAAACCACTATGTTTAGATAAGGATGTGATTATGATAAAACTAATCCCCTTCCCTAGATGAAACATTCCATGAAAACAGTTCATGATCATTCTCCAATAGGCTTATCCTATGGTAGAAGAATAAGGAAACATGACTAAAAATGTTTAAATAATAACAATTTAACTTCCAGAATCCAAGACAAGTTGGTTTTAGTCCTAGATCCACGTAGGTGTGGTTTCTCTTTCATGGAAGATACATATGACCTAAAAGTCTATTTATTATTGTTCCAAACAGAAGCTGAGGTAGGACCTACCCTTTTTTCAATTTAGTGATAGAATAGCTCTGAGACACACTGATCCAAATTACTTCAGAATATCCTTCATATATGGGGTACCTGGATGGCTCAGTTAGTTAAGTGCTTGACTTTGGTTCAGGTCATGATTTCGTGATTTGGGAGTTCGAGCCCTGCATCAGGCTCTGTAGAGCCTACATGGGATTCTCTCTTTCTCCCTCTCTCTCTCTGTCCCTCCATCACTGGAACTGTCTCTCTCAAAATAAATGAACTTGAAAAAAAAGGAAACACACACACACACACACACACACACACACACACAAAAACACAATAAATAAAGTTAAAAGAAATACAAAAAAACTTCAACTTAAAAAAAATCTCTTTTGTACAACATGACTCCTTTTCACTGTCACATGGCTTTAACATAATCTATAAAATAATGGTTTTAAGATTATTATAAACACTATGATGGTATTAAAATGTCAGTGTGAACTATGTTTTCATCTCACTTTCTGTTTGTTAATCCAGAAACAGTTTAGTGGCTCACATTTTGTCCAAAGCTTATGTGAACTGTCCATACATTTCAGACAATTGTCACCTGAGGAGGTAGACTGAAATAATAATTATCTAGAAAAATATACTTTCTGGACATTTTTTCACATATGCCTTTTATCAGGTCCATAACATCATAGATAAAATAGCGGAGTGGTGAAGAGCGTGGAGGCTTGCTCATTTTTATAGACAATCTGTGCTGTTGCTTAAGAGACTCCTTGTGGAAAATGATAGTACTCACTTCATAGACTTGTTGCAAGGGCTAAATGTTAATGTCTATATGTAAAATGCTTAAACAGTCCTTGGCATGTAGTAAGTGCTCTTTATGTATTTGTGATTATTACTTAATCGTGCACATGAGGATGTGTGATTATGATGGTGGCTCTGAGGCCTGAAGAGAATGTGGTTTTGACCTCTAGTATATACACTTTCGGTAGACCTGACCAACTAGCTCTGGAATGGCCTTTGTTACATATGATTTTATATGGTCATACTATTTGTATTAGAATTGGTACTTGCAAATTACATATGATTTTATAAGGTTTGCAAATTACATATGATTTTATAAGGTCATACTATTTGTATTAGAATAGGTACTTATTCCAGGGGCGCCCGGGTGGCTCAGTCGGTTGAGCGTCCTACTTCAGCTCAGGTCACAATCTCGCGGTCCGTGAGTTCGAGCCCTGCGTCCGGCTCTGGGCTGATGGCTCGGAGCCTGGAGCCTGTTTCCGATTCTGTGTCTCCCTCTCTCTCTGCCCCTCCCCCGTTCATGCTCTGTCTCTCTCTGTCTCAAAAATAAATAAACGTAAAAAAAAAAATTAAAAAAAAAAGAATAGGTACTTATTCTATGTCTCATATATAACCACACAAAAAGAATTAATTATCTGATTGTTTTACATCATGGTTTCAGCAGGTATTTGCATTATAATGTCTTTTTCCTTTTATTTTCTTTTTTTTTATTTATTTTTTTTTAATTTTTTTTTTCAACGTTTATTTATTTTTGGGACAGAGAGAGACAGAGCACGAACGGGGGAAGGGCAGAGAGAGAGGGAGACACAGAATGAGAAACAGGCTCCAGGCTCTGAGCCATCAGCCCAGAGCCCGAAGTGGGGCTCGAACTCACGGACCGCGAGATCCTGACCTGGCTGAAGTCGGACGCTTAACCGACTGCGCCACCCAGGCGCCCCTTTCCTTTTATTTTCTAAACGATTGTTTGGAAGATTAAATTTATTTATTTACTAAATAAATGTGTTACTACTAAAAGATAATAAATGACAATGGTAATAAATGAAAACAAAAACTAAGGTAATTTAAAATTATTTTGTAGGCAAAACAATAATAATAACTAATTTCCAAATAATTTCAACATGGATTTATGGTTCAAAAATTAAATTAAGGCTAAACCTGCAGTACTAAGGAATAAACTTGTGGATTTTTCCCCCTGCCAACAGAACAGATTAAGCTCTTGAAGTGACATAAGTTTCTCTCTATCTTTCTGCCAATTGATAAGAAGCTCCCATTTGTATTGTTGTGGTTTACCCTGCAAGTAAGAGAACCATACATTTTGAATACCCATTTGATTTGTGTCACTGCTGATATCCTCCAGAGTGACTCATTTTTTTCCCTATCAGATGATATTTTGGTTAATGGAACGTCTTGTGCGCTGAGGAAAAAAACGATGTTCTACATAATGTAAGTCTGCTTGAGAACCCAAGGATTAAAGTGATTGCTCTACTATTTGTTTTCTGAATAGATGTGGAATGGTCATTTGAGGTAATTCATCATTTTCTGTAGTCTCATTTGGAAAATAATGAGGCCGGGGAAGGCTAGACTTACTGAGTTGCTTCTGTTTTCTAAGCAGTCATTTGCTCCACGTTTCTTTTCCACAGACTTAAATGTGATATTAAGTTGGTAGAAAAATTAGGAGATAATACCTGTCTTAGTCAATTTGGGCTGCTATAACAAAATTACCATAGACTAGGTGACTCGCACAATGAACTTTTATGTCAAACAGTTCTGGAGGCTAGAAGAGCAAGATCAAGGCACTGAAAGACTTGGTGTCTAGTGTGGGGTCACTTCCTCCTTCATAGATGGCCATCTCCTCACTGTGTCCTCACATGATGGAAACAAGGTGAGACAGCTGTTTAGGATCCCTTTTCTAAGGGCACTAATTCCATGGATGATGGCTGCATCCTCATTATCAAATTACCTCCCAAAGTTCCTAACTCCTAATACTATCCATTAAGAAATGGGTTTCAACATATAAAATTTGAGTGCATATAAACATTTGGTCCATTGTAATACCTGCATGCTTTTCTTTCTGATGAACCAAATTATGTGAAATAGGGCCACAGGTCATTGTTATATTAGCAAGCTAAGTAAGCCAACTTTTTTAAAATAGTTATTCCCTACATCATTGTATAAATTTTGCAACATTTAACACATTCACACACAAACCACAATATTTCCTTATTCCTATAAAAGGTGACATTTTAGGGGCATAAGCACCCATTTTTTTCTGAGATTGTGGTATAATCATTAACTATGTCTATGGTTCAGAGTATAGTATTTTATCTCCAACAGTAGGCGATGTTCATATAAAGCCACGGCCCTGAGCATGTGACTCTGAGACAGTTTTGATGGATAACAGAACTCCGGAAGGCGATTTTTTTGGTGTTTCCCACCCCCTCCCCCAATGGTCTACTTTCTGACAACCATAAAGCTCCAGAATCGCCATTTACATTAACACCTTAAAGATGACCAGTTTGGGGATCATAGTCCAGTCAACAAAATTCTTAAAGAATAACATACAATCCAGAAGGCTACATTGTTATTTGCTGTCCTAGCTGTTATATAACTTATAAATCTTCTATAATTTTGTCATTCAGATTTGTTCCTTTAAGAAACTTACATGGGAATCCAAATTATTATCATAAAAGTTCTTAGTGATCATGGAATAAGAGCAAGTGATTTAGTTGATTGACTTTCTTTCCTAATGGCATTACATTTTGATATCTAGATACATTAAGGTCACAAATGCTAATTTACCAAGAGGTCTGAGTCCACTCACCCTTCTGTCAGGGCAACCTCATGCTCAGATAATGCTAGATAAACATTGCTAAATATCACTATACTGAATCCCCAGCTTTCTTTGTCCTCATGTTTCCATCCTCTTTATTTAGATAAATAGTATTAAACATATGCAAATGCAATTACTTAGTCTGAAGTTACATTCTTTTGTTCCAATTTCTGAGTTAGGAGATAATCTTTTTTTTTTTTTCAAAATTACTTCATATCTATCTTGTCTCCGTAGTACAGGTTAATAATTAAATTAGCAGTCTGAAAATAATCCTCTGCAATATCACATTTATAATTGCCATAAATTCAATGAAACCTTTTCAGCTTTGTAGTTAGAGTACAGCACTGGTATTCACATTATAGAATCAATGTCATTCTTATACTACTCACAGTTGTTCAATAATTTGAGAAGCATAAATAATATATGTAATACTGATGTCTTATAAATTATAACTATAGTGCTTTCAGATTTTCAAATTTCTTCATGTGGTACATAAAAACATGATTTTGCCAGTTTCTTGTCCTTTATTATCGAGATAATCAGGGTTAAGTTCTTGCCAAGTGGAAACAAAGAGCTGAAAATACATGTACGAGGGGACACCTGGGTGGCTCAGTCAGTTGAGCAATAGACTCTTGATTTCGGCTCAGGTGATGATCCCACGGTCTTGGGAGAGAGGCCCATGCTGGCCTCTGCACTGAACATGGTGCCTGTTTAAGATTCTCTCTCTCCTCCAGGCGCTGTCCCCTGCTCACTCTCTCTCTAAAATAAATAATAATAGTAATAATAATAACAATAAATAAAATTTAAAAAATAAAAAAATAATTATTTTGTGTTTTTGATGTAGAGATTGTGCATTTTTCCCTTCTATTAATAAGGTGAGGGCAAGCACTCATTTGTCTCTCTTCCTTCACTAGATGTTTATTGCTATTGCTTTTGTTGTTTTTTAATCTGACTCTAAATCCATAGTGTCTGTCTTTCCAAACATAGTGGATCCCTAATTCAACTTCTTGCCTTTCAAGTGTACCAGACTTTGTCTTTGATACAGATCAGGCAAATGTACATCTTCCTTCATATTGTTCTTTATTTCAGTTTCAGCCTCTGAAGTTTACTGTATCTTACTTTCCATATCATAAATGCATTAAAAATAATTATTGCCAGAATTACTTGCCATTTTGTGTTGAGGAGTTTTTCCACAGACTTAAGTCCATAATTCAATTTTGATTTAGCAGTTTGGTTTGGGAGGGTCAGGAAGGCATTTTATTGGTCTCTGGAATTCCAATGAATATGCATTTTCTTTTTTCTGAGGAGCTTATATTCCAATTAAGAAAACTAACATGTAGGGGTGCCTGGGTGGCTCAGTCAGTTAGGCGTCTGACTTCAGCTCATGTCGTGATCTCATGGTTGGTGGACTCGAGCCCCACATTGGCCTCTGTGCCGACAGCTCAGAGCCTGGAGTCTGCTTCAGATTCTGTGTCTCCCTCTCTCTCTCTCCCTTTCCCACTTACTCTCTCAAAAAGAAATAAACATTAAAAATAAAAAAAGAGAAAACTGACATGTAGAAAATTACAGATATTATCATAAATAGTATACTTCAGTTGAAATGATATAAGAATCTATTAAACCACAATATATGTTTATACATGGTTTAATTACAAATACAGTAATATAGATAACTGATACATTTGTTCAAAGAATTAAGTTGTAGTTAATTAGATTGTCCAAAAGAGACTGTTTAGAGTAAAAATGGTCCAATTTGCATCTTGAGCTGGTTAAGCAGAGGAGAAAGGACATTCAATTCTAAAACAAGAAAATTCAATGTAGTTGAAATCACGAATCATATATTTAGGGAAGGAAACAGGAACAGCCTAAATGGAGGATATACTGAACTGAACAATGAAAGTTAAGTGTTGTCAGTTCGTAAAGGGATTCAAAATTAGGCAAAACACATAGTATATATGAAAAAAATTGGGGTGTCATGCAATTAAAAATGGATCAATTTTAAGGGTAGTTTGCTAGTACACAAACGTAATAAAATGACCAAAAGAGGAGGTGCAGGGCTTCTAAAAACCAGGTTCTTGCTTTACTTGGGATACAAAGGGTTAAGCTGATATCCACCATTGCAGATAAGAGTGATTGTTGTATTTAGAGAGAAGAAAATGGTAAGTTCAGAGACATTCTATTTGGAAGGATGCTCCCCAGACAAACACAGGTATATCATAGACAGTTCATGTCATAATTGTGTTCATGGGTATAAGAATAGATGGACACCAGATTTGGGAAAATTATATTTTTTTACTTAATTGAAAAATATGCCTTAAATGTAAATAGTATGCTATTAGTTTTAGAAAAAAATGTTAAAATCTTTTAAATCATTTAAATGGTAGAGTTAGTAGAGAACATTTTATTGATGTTCTCTAAGTTGGTAAGAAATTGGTCATGAGCCATACTTAAAAAAAAAAAAAAGATATTATGGTGCCTGGGTGGCTCAGTTAAGCGTTCAACTCTTGATATCAGCTCAGATCATGAACTCACGGTGTGGGATTGAGCCCCCTACAGGACTCCACTGGGTGTAGAGCCTGCTTGGTATTATCCCCCTTTCTCTTTACCTCTCCCCTGCTCATGCTCTCTCTCTCTCTCTCTCTCTCTGTCTCTCTCTCTCTGTCTCTCTCTCTCAAAATAAATGAACTTTAAAAAATAAATATTTAAAAACTAGATACAATAAAAATAAGACATTTTTTAAAGGTTCATCACTTACTGGATATCAAGAAAACATATGAAATATTAACAAAAAAGTACAATGGACATTTCCAATTTAGTCTTAAATTTGCTTTTTCAACTTACTCTCTTGTTCATTAATTTATTCACTCATGTAAAATTTATATTAAATTTGAAGTATTAGGATCAGAGATGAACACATCTGTGAAGTATGAAATGGAGTGGTCTCTTTATAAGTATTTTATTTTAAATTCCTAAATTATATTATTTAGATTTTCAAATTTAGATCCATAATGCACAATTTTAAGACCAATAAAGGTTTAGAAGGTTTTAATGGGGGAATTTAAGCATAGACATCATAAATTGATTTAGCATGTTATGGTGAAGTAAGCAAATATATATTTTTCTTCACAGAATGTGTAGTATAATGGCAGACATAAATTATTTGGTAATAATGACTTAGTGTAAAGGACATTATAATGGATGAAAACCAGGACGTCTTGGGTGCACTTAGGAGAAGCTAGATTTCCCCATCTTTGTGAAATAATTGCATTTGTGTCAATGTTCATCAATTACACTAACCACTTTTAATAGCTGAACTTGCACATAATAAATACTTTTTAAACTTTTTTTTTTAAAAAAATTATGTTTATTTATTTCTGCGAGAAAGACAGAACGTGAGTGGGGGAGGGGCAGAGAGAGAGGAATATACAGAATCTGAAACAGGCTCCAGGCTCTGGGCTGTCAGCACAGAGCCTGATGCGGGGCTTGAAATCACAGACCTTAAAATCGCGACCAGAGCCAAAGTCAGATGCTCAACCGACTCAGCCACCCAGGAGCCCCACTTTTTAAATCTTTTTAACTTAGTATCTAATGTGATTTAATGAGCGAGGTATTCCAATTTTTGGTAATCTTTGGAAGAAAATGAAATGTGAACCCTAATGAGGAAAATATTGGGGTTCTTTTGGTAATATCTTCTCTTTATTTATAATAACGTAATTGTGTTCATTTTCATGTGCTTCACATTTCACACCCTGAATGTTGACCTGTTTCTTTTCATATTTTATGTCACAAGTAAAAGAAAAACATATTTATTGATGTTTTTTGAACTATAGTATCAAATGCAGCATCTTTGGGGACAAAGTGTTTCAGTCGCTCTCTAAGAAGTAAGCAGATTGGTCTCTGTACACCATTCAACCAAATGAATTACAAATTAGTTGGACTGAAACCTTTTAGTTTGATGTTGTCCCATGCATTAATTTTTGCTTTTGTTGCTTGTGCTTTTGATGTCATATCAAAAACAAAATCACTGGGAGTAATAAAGACCAGGGATGTGTTTTCAGTTCTATCACTTACTGGCTGTTGGACATGGGGCAGGTTTAAGTTATTTAAGCTTTAAAAGGCATGCCCTTATCTACAAATTGGGGCAGTAAGCATCCTTACTGTGAGTATTGAGAATCATGAGGAGTAAATAAATAACGCCTGTTAACGTACTGTATTTCTGATAAGTCCTCAATGAATGTTACTTATCAGCTAATAATTTCTTTAGAATACAGCAAACACCTACAACTGTTCCACTCACTTCTTCGTTGCCCTTCTGCAAGCCAAATTATTAGTAGATACTACAGTTTACATTAATAAATTAAAATGTGTGTATATATGTGTCCATAGGTCTCTAGATATATATCGATATACCCACGTAGTATATAGATGCTTCCTTGGGGACTTTTTGAAAATGACATTCTTTTTCTTGGGGTGCAAACTTGTTTCCAAGAGTGAAACTACTATTATGTGTTGGAGGAGGTGTCAACATGAGCCCCAGGCCCCATCGCCAAGGCTGAGATGGCCAGAACAACAGAAACGGAAGACGGCGAGTGACAGAATATTATTTGGTTATTACCTGCCTGTGACTGAGTTAATAATCAGCTTATGATTGTTTAAATAGCCGTGGGTGCTTAATACCAAATTCATATTTAGTTTAAGGTATTAGAGTCTGAGAAACACAAATCTATGAAGGCTAAAACAAAATTCTCTATGCAAAAAACTGATATTGAACTTCAAAAAGATGCTGAAATTATATTGTTTAGGTTTTAAGATTTGGATCCACATTGCACAGATTTGGAGAGCAATAAAAGATTAGAAGGTTGAAATAAGAGACCTTTGAAATAAGATTATTAGTGCTCAGAGAGGATTTAACCGTGAGAGGAGGTAATTGTTTTTGTATCAACATATGTTCTAATACCTCAGTGCAAACCATTATACATCAGAATATATGTCCTGAACTTGAGCAATATTGCCTTTACACATGGTTTAGAGTTTCAAAACTGTCACAAAGAGGCTGTACATGTACTTTTAAATACAGTCTTAATTGTGTTATCAATAACTAGGTCTATTTTGATAAAGGTGAAACACAGACATACAGTGTAATATGCATGTGATGCATGAATTGTCATAGAAGAAATAAAATCTTCAGTTTTCTGGAGGAAAAAAGGATTTGTATTAAAGGAACTGCATACAGCGACATTTCTTTAAAAGATAATACTAGTAATAACAGCGATAATAGGACTAAGCATTTACATTTATTTTCCATTTATTCTGTGCATAGGCACTCTTAAGTACTTTTGAAATTGTGCTTTAATTTTTACAACTACCTATATTTTATTCCCAATTTACATATGAGGTAAGTGAAACAAGGTTCAAAGTTGATAGTTGGCTCCCCAGAAGCGATTGAAGCCAATATAGTGTTGTGTGACTCAAAAACCTAAAGTTTATATCATAATTAAAAGCTATTTTATTTTTGATGCTGTCTGCCTATAGCAAAACATAGATACTTTCCGTAAAAACATTTGTTAAGCACTTTTTCTTGCTATCCCATGGAACACTTTCAGCAACATTTAAAAAATAATATTTGAATTTGCTTCTCTGAGTTTGTCTTCATTGTAATGGTTAATAGATGTGTAATGGAGAAAGTCATTGAAACTACGAACCTCAGTATTTTTTAAATATTAAAATGAGGTTAACCTTTAGAAGCAACTGTGAAGAATTTTCAATAATGAATACAAAGTAGCTGGCCCATGACATGGGAGATATTCACTAAATAATTAATATTACTGTAACATAGTAGAATTCATTTATTAAGGCAGGATTTAGTATTTGCTTTGTCTTCAGTGAATGCACATGGCAAATTTTTCTAGTGTAGGGTTTACAAATTTTAGTGTATATGGTGGCCACAAGCCCCACATACATGTAAATTCAAAGTCATTTTCTGGTGACTCTTCTCCACAGAAATCTTAACTTTTCTCTACCTTTTTGGACACAGTTTGTTAATACCTCTTTTGGGGAGAGCGCAAGTGAGGAAGGGGCAGAGAGAGGGGCCAGAGCATCCAAAGCAGGCTCTGCACCTACAGGCTGACAGCAGTGAGCCCAATGTGGGACTTGAACTCACGAACCACAAGATCATGACCTGAGTCGAAGTTGGACGCTCAACTGACTGTGCCACCCAGGTGCCCCCTTTGGACATATTCTTACATGCTGATGGCTAGCTTCTTTTTAAAGAGCCCCTTGTAGATATTTGGGTTGTTAATTTTCTTACAGCCTACGTGTACATAATGTCCTCTGGGATTGCATATTCCCGGGTCCTGTTCCTAGAAATTCTTATAGTATCTCTGGAGTGAGGCCCTGGAATCTGTTTCATCAATCACACTTACTATCATTCAAAAGATATAAGCATTTCATTCATACTGTTTTATTATGAGCAGCTACTGTGTGTGACACAGTGATGATGGGGTATATATGTTACATCATTTCACCCTGGTCAAAGGCTGGCAAGTGCACTCACACATTAAAGCATGAAGTTTCAGACAGTTATCTGCAGTCCCCAGGGTCACACAGAACCAAACTTTGAACCAGTGTTTTTTTGAGCTTCTGCTTAAGATTAAGACCCGTCCCAGGTCACCAGGTAAACTCTGGCCCCAGAATGAGGTATCCATCTTCCAGTCTCAGATAACATGTATCCTGTGGAGAAGAGCAGATCTTAAATCACAGGGAACATCACATGTCAAACAGGGAAAACTGGTTAAACGGCTGTCTAAAGTTCTCAAATTAGGATGCCATGGGATTCCTCAAATATAAACATGCTATAGGCTTTTAACTTAAATTTTACATTTTCACTTAATTTTGGAAGGCAGTTTTCTCTTTTTAATACTATCCCATAAAAGCTTTGTAGAAATTATTTTCAAAATGCAAACTCTGTTCCTGATAGATAAGGAGTTCCTCCCCTTCCTGAAATGCTGTATATCATAGTAGTTATCACATGTCAATGGCTTTTTTAAATGTTGTCTTCCATTTTTTTTTTTTAAGAGAACAAGGGAGTGGGGTTGAAGGGCAGAGAGAGAAGCAGAGACAGAATCTTAAGAAGGCTCCACACTCAGTGCAGAGCCCTATATGGGGGCTCGATCTCACGACCCCGTGATCTTGACCTGAGCTGAAATCGAGTAAGAGACTTAACTGACTGAGCTACCCAGGTGCCCCAGTGCTGTCTTCTACTATTTCTGTCTTCTGTTCTTCCATAATCCATAGCTCTTTCACTTTAATTTGTCTTTCCCTCCCTCCTTACTCTACTTCCTCCTTTCTCCTTTCCTTTCTTACTTCCTGTATTAGTAAATATTTATTGAAGTGCAATTAAGTAGATGTCATACACAACACCACATGCTTGACATAGAGTAGCAAAAGACCTGTCTGCCAGTAGCCCATCTTCTGACATTGCAACCTCTATCCTTAACCCTAGTGACACCAGATAGCCTGTGTGAACAAAAGCTGTATACCAGACTTAAAAAAAAACAAAAAATTGGTACTCTTTTGCTTAAACATTTAGGTATTTTTTAAACAGTGTTTAAAAAAATACTCCATACAGCCTACTTTTCATTTATTTTACATTAATTACATTAATTTATAAATTTAACCATTAAACTCACTTAAAATAAATTTAAAATTTATATTTATATTAAATATATAAATTAAATATATTAAATTCCAATTTAAAATTGTTTAAAGTAAAGAAAAAGCAGTTAAATTTTACTTTGCTGGGAAAAATAAAGGTACTTGGTTTTTTGGGTAAGTGAAAAATCCAGGGTAGGCTTCTCTCTTTATTTTTGGCTCCTTGTTTAGCCTAGATTTTGCCAGGATTATTTTTTCCTTTAAAAATCTATTCCCTACTTGTGAAATAAAGTAAAATAGTCAAAAGGTAGGTAGTAGGGGAGAAAGGACAAGCAAAAAAGAAGAAAATCCACATGCTAACTCTCCCATCCCAGGGTACGGGAGCTTTGACAGCGTGCCAAGTTATCAATATTCATACATGACAAGCTGAAACCCGCAAAGCCGAAACACATTCCTTCAGTAATGCATCTGTGGGGATGTGAAAAGGATTGGAGGAGATTGAAAGCTGAAAAAGCCATTGCTTTTCTAAAGTGTCCAAATGCTTCTTTCTACAGTGCCCTAGTTTTGTGAGCTCTGTGTTTAGCCTTAAGTTCCATTTATTTCGTTTTTTCGTTTGTTTGTTTGTCCTTATGATTTGGAAACATGATTAGAGCTTACAGTGAAAGATGAATTGGCTAAGGGAATTTATGCTTTGGTTTCAGGGAGGAAAATATAATTTCCAATCCAGATAGGATATATATTTTATATTCTTTATATTAGAAAGACAAAAGTAGAGTTACAGAAGACAGAGAGAGAGAAAGGAAGGAGGAAGGGAAGGAAAGAAGGAAGGAAGGAAAGAAGGAAGGAAGGAGAGAGAGACAGACAGGAGGGAGGGAGGAAGGAAAAGGGAGAGAAGAAAGAGATAGAGAGAAGTCAATAGGGCAAGACATTAATGGCCTGTGAAAGAGAAAATTGATGAAATATATGTATCAGTAACTACATATTAACAATTAGTAATAATTTCTATGTATCTAGACTGAATACAGAAATAAATCAAGTTATTTCATAAACCACAAAAGGAGGCTTTTTGCACATTTCTTCTGTGGGAAGAAAACAAGAAGCATCATATATAGATGTCTGACTCATGAAGTGCCAAAGAGCCTCACATCATTCACAACTCTTGAGTGTACTCCTGGGAGATTTTTTTTTTCTGAGAACTTGTTTTTAAATTATCTAGAGAAAGTTCGAAGTGAATTTAATAGGTTCAGTTTTCCTGTCAGTGTTTTTCAGTGTGAGAAATAATTAAGAGGACAATGTTTTATGCTTTGGCTGGGTTTGGTTTATTTATTTTTCTTCTTTTCTTCTGGGTCTATAGCAAACAGTTTCATTTAGTAAAGGTGGAAAAGAAAGGCTTTTCATATATTTAATTGTGGAAATGTCAAAGTGTATGTTGTGTAACTCCACTTCCTAGCTGGGTCTTTACAGTTGAATTAAATGTTCTTTTTAGAGCTTTAAACTTCACTCAAAATTACACTTACGAAGAAAATGTCTTTTCATTCATCTGTGCATTTGACTTAAGATTCCGTAAACATTAACGGGCTGTGCTCCTAGCATGCTACCTGGTACTGTGTTGTATACTGATAAATAGGCCTACAGGGTTCTGGCAAGCTGGTTACTATAGTTGACAGAGGAAATAGAGTACGGACAAGTAGGTACCAGTAATATAAAATTTAAAATTAAAAAAAAGGTACCATGAAAAAAAGAAGTGAGTGTTATCAGAGGGAAGAAAGGAGTCATTTAATTTATTTGGGAAAACAGAAAAACTCACTTAAAAAAAGTAAGTGTTGCATAGCAAGGGAAGGCTGGGCAGGGACCAAAAATGACTATGCAATATAAATAGCTCAAATATTGTTCTGAGTATCTTAATAGATTGTTTTTATTGATTATTTGCACAGATTAATACCTGTGTTTTACCAATCGTCTCCATAAGCAAATTCTTTAAACAGCAGCAGCATACAGGTATAAAGGATCGAGTGTAATAGATTCCGCTGAAAATCTCATAGGTACTAAATAACGAACACCAGAAAAGCATAAGAATATTAAAGATAGATACACTGTGCAATATTCTAAACACAAGCATACCGTCTGAGCCTATTTTTCCTAAGAATGCAATATGGGAGACATCACTATTCCCACTCTTCACGTGAGAGAAGGACAGGTTATAGACGCCCTTCAACTTGTCCCTAATCATATGGCTAGTGTGAGATAGCAGCATGATAAAAACAAAGAATTATCTGATGACAGGGCCACACATTTCACTTCCTTATTTTACTGAGATTTTAAACACACCAAAAGAGTTTGAATAATGTGGGAAAACAGGGAAAAGCAAAATCTGACATTTGCATCATGAAGAAAAAAATGTTAATGATTCTAATCAAACACGTCAAACTGGCACACTTAACTCTTATTAAAACAACTTGTAGTTGGTTTTAACGAGATATTTTCAACAATATTGTTAAGCAGCCTGTAAGAATAAAGCCAAACACGTTTTAATAATATTTTCCCTCTCAGTGGGTACTTGTTCTGTCAATGTTGATAACACCCCGGGATTTAAATACATTGATTGACATTTTAGAGTTGTTTATTTTCCTTTCATTTTTATTTTACTTTCTATTTAGCTGCCTACCACATCAGTGCTTTATGAAGCTAAGAGTGAATGAATGAGCCGTCCTCATGTATATGCTGTAATTCTACTGTAGATATTTTACGATACTATCACTTTTATTTCCTGTTGCTGGATAGCATTTCAAAACAATAACCGACCCAATTATGTTCACAGTCAGCCTCTGAGTACCCTAGTGAAATGGCATGCAATCTTTGGAAGGTATCCCGTGGGCTACTCTAGATCTAATCTTGTGCAGTGAAGAATGGAAACAATTATACAGTATAAATATATATAACATATATAAATGTTATATAAATATGTATCGTTTTCAATCATAAGCCGTATAGCTCTTTTACCTCGGTTAAGTAACTGGAAATAACCTGAAGAAGCGATAAAGCTTTCAGAGCTAAGGTTAACTTTGTTGCGGTACACAAAGAACATGTCTTTGTATTTACACGGAGCCGTGCTGTTTTGTGTTTCTAGAACCTCAACCTACTGGCTCACTCGCATCCAGTCTTTTCTCTACTGCAACGAGAACGGCCTCCTGGGCAGCTTTTCGGAAGAGACGCACTCGTGCACGTGTCCGAACGACCAGGTGGTGTGCACCGCGTTCCTGCCCTGCACGGTGGGCGACGCTTCGGCCTGCCTGACCTGCGCCCCGGACAACCGCACCCGCTGCGGCACCTGCAACACCGGCTACATGCTGAGCCAGGGGCTCTGCAAGCCGGAGGTCGCCGAGTCCACCGATCACTACATCGGCTTCGAGACCGACCTGCAGGACCTCGAGATGAAATACCTGTTGCAGAAAACGGACAGACGAATAGAAGTCCATGCCATTTTTATCAGCAACGACATGCGCCTCAATAGTTGGTTCGACCCCTCCTGGCGCAAGCGGATGCTCCTCACCTTGAAGAGCAACAAGTACAAGTCAAGTCTGGTCCACATGATCTTGGGTCTCTCCTTACAGATTTGCTTAACTAAAAACAGCACCCTGGAGCCAGTGTTGGCTGTTTACGTCAATCCCTTCGGAGGCAGCCACTCAGAGAGCTGGTTTATGCCTGTGAATGAAAACAGCTTTCCAGACTGGGAGCGGACTAAGCTGGACCTCCCACTGCAGTGTTATAACTGGTCGCTGACTCTGGGGAACAAGTGGAAGACATTTTTTGAGACAGTGCACATCTACCTGAGGAGTCGCATCAAGTCAAACGGCCCCAATGGCAATGAGAGCATTTACTACGAACCTCTGGAATTCATTGACCCTTCCCGGAACCTGGGTTATATGAAAATCAATAACATTCAAGTGTTTGGTTACAGCATGCACTTTGACCCTGAAGCAATTCGGGACTTGATTTTGCAGCTGGACTACCCCTATACTCAGGGATCCCAGGACTCAGCACTTTTGCAACTTCTAGAGATAAGAGACCGTGTAAATAAACTCTCCCCACCTGGTCAGCGCCGTCTAGATCTTTTCTCTTGCTTGCTTCGTCATAGACTCAAGCTGTCTACCAGTGAGGTGGTGAGGATCCAATCTGCTCTGCAGGCGTTTAATGCCAAATTGCCAAACACGGTGGATTATGACACGACCAAATTATGTAGTTAACCATAAATGTCAAGCACAACCCAAAATCTTGAAGGAGTTTTTACAGTGCTTTTGTGGAACAGTTTATGTTTGGAAGAGTACATTTAAGTTGTCTTTTCAATATCTGTCTTATATCAGTCAATAACATTGGATGGCAATTTACACACATGAACTTGCTGACAATGAATATATTATACTGCAGTTTTGGTTTATGAATGAAATAAATACTGACACCAGTCTAGAAGACATTCTACTTTTTACAATAAATTTCGTTTGTAATTTTATATGTTCCGTGGCAATGCTTTTGTGCATTACATCCTCTAGAGGGAACATAAAAAGATACCAATAAAATTTTGTAGCTGAACAGTTATTAAAAAGAAGTGCTGTGGGATTCCTTTTTTCCATGAAATGAGTTTCATTTTGATGTAGCTTGTTAGAACCTGGGGAAAATTCACCAAGAGTTTTTTAACATTTGAAGGTCCCCTTCAATAGCCTTTAGAGAGAACCCAACTAGGTAGAATGTTTAGTATTCAGTTGTATTTTCATGGTCGACAGCAGAATGGAAGTGGTACCTTTATTACCTGTGCTTATAAATCATTCCTAGAGACACCATCATTATTAAAATAAACAGATAGACTATTTCCCAACTAAATATGAGAACATTCTGGCAAACATAAAGAAAAGTCAGTGTGATTAGAAGCTCATGGAGAAAGTAAACCCTTTATTTCCTTAGCAACTTGCAGTGGTCTTGCTTTTCTTTCTAAATTCTAATAACCAATAATCAGCATACTCTGAATAATCATTTTCATTTCAAGTACTGAAAACCCTACTTATTCCAGCACTTTACCAAAGTCAGTAAAATAACATTTCTAGAATTCACAAGTTGTAATGTGTTGGTATAAAATAAAGAAGCAAATAAGTAATTCAAATGTAAATAGACATTTTGTTTTTCTCCCAGAGAAACTGCTATTACTAAAGTATATTTTGAAGACTAAACTCCTTCAATATAAAACTGATTTTCATTCAGAGTTTTGGCTTGAAATTTAAGTTGACCTCCCATATTACACATGATATAATATTAGATATATAATTTGTACTTTTTTCTAGAAATTTAAATTGAATTTTTGTTTAGACATATAGCTGTATCTGTAGTGTGGTTATGATACTTGTCACTCAGCGCTTGTCTAAATATTTTATAAATATTTCTTTTTTTAAATTTTTTTCTTAACATTCATTTATTTTTAAGAGAGAAAGTGAGAACAAGAATGGGGGAGACACAGGGAGATGGATACACAGAATCCAAAGCAGGCTCCAGGCTCTGAGCTGTCAGCACATAGCCCAACGTGGGAATTGAACTATGAACTGTGAGATCATGACCTGAGCCAAAGTCGGTTGCTTAACTGACTGAGTCAACCATGTGCCCTACACACATTTCTTATAATTGAAACACTGTTCAGGCCAGCTTTCCTGTTGATTTCATGGAGTATTTCTCAGGGCATAGAGAAAGGAACCTATGACATGAATGAAAAAGATAAGACTGATGACAAAAACATTACACAGACATTCTAGATTCTTGGGCTGTTTGTTTTTGTTTCCAAAGCATTTTAGACAACAGCTCAGACAGCAAATGCTTATTTAACTTACCATAGGCAAGACATTGTTTTTCCACCCACTGAGGAGGAGCCAAGATGGCAGAACAGCATGGAAGTTTTTTGTGTTTTTCCACCCATTGTTATCTGAGTAGCTGATTATCTTTCATTTTTCACGTAATTTTTTCTGCTATTGAATAAAAAAAATACACACCTATTAAATGCTGTATTTCTGGTATCATAGCAGCCATTCTCTTCATTTAATTCTGACAAAACCACTAGGTTATGGATTATTATACCCATTTTCTTGGTAGAAAAAAACAAAAAACAAAAAAACAGGCTCAGTGTTGTTAGTCAAATTCCTCAAGATCACAAACCAAGAAGTTGAAAGACCAAGACTCCAAGATAGACTCTTTTGGAATGAATCTATCTTCTTTTCAGTGCATCACTGAGCTTTAAATGAATCATCTTATTTCTGTATTTAATCCCATTATATGCAAAGACTTATGGCAAAATAAGAATCACTCACAAAATTGAGGTCTAAGTCATTATAAAACACATACTTTCAGAGTACACTTGAACAATTAAATAAAACAAGAATTTATCATCCCTCATCAATCATCTACAGAATGACCAATCTTATCAAATATAAACAATATATTTTCAAATTATATCAAATATAAACAAATATAAACAAAATATATTCACTGTAAAGTCAAGAACTGCCACTAGGACTTTTTCCAGAAGAGTCTTGGAGGCCCAGATATCTGGCCTCTGTGACCTAGAAACCACCAAGCAACATGCATGGTCACCAATTGACTCTGAACAGCAATCACTCCTTGGAACATAAGGACATTTGTCAGTAATGTGACTTATGGCTCAGCTCACTCTGACATAGCTGGCTCAGGCGAGAGAAGATTCTAGAATCACAGGTAAGAAAGTACATAACTAGGCTAAGTCCTGGGACTTCTTGTGCCTGGTATGAGTTGGCACAAAAGTCCCATTGGATATGATCAAATTATCTTAGTTCCAACAGTCTTGGTAACACTGTCAGTGAATTCTTTATATCTCTGAGTCAGCTTTCCCCCTCAAGGTGGAAAAGTGATATGAATGCATTTCTCTGAATGTTTTATCTAAGGTAACATATACATTATAAGTAAACACGTCAAGCAAATTCTAGAGTGCTTTACAGAGTTAAGGGATAAATAATCAGCATACATTTTTATATTTCTATTTCTCATGTGTTACCAGCTATTAGAGAGTGTCCAGTAAGCAATAGAAAATATAATGTAGTTTAATACAAAATGTGTTTGCCAGTGTTTGGGGAAATAGCCCGTAAACATTTCATTTTTCCTGAATTAACTTACATGCAACATTTTTGCTCATTATTACTTTAGGAATTTGAAAAAAAAAATAAATATAGCTTTATTGTCAAAATCTTATCCAGAGCAAAATATCAGGAGGTGTATATGCAAAAGCATATCTTAAAAGGTGGGTGGGGTGCCTGGGTAGCTTAGTAGGTTGAGCATCTGACTCTTGATCTTGTGTCAGGTCATGTTCTAATGGTTTGTGAGTTCAAGTCCTGCATCGGTCTATGCACTGACAGCATGGAGCCTGCTTGGAATTCTCTCTCTCTCTCTCTCTCTCTCTCTCTCTCTCCCTCTCTCTCTCTAGCCCCTACCCCACTCATGCTATTTCTCCCTCACAATAAATAAGTAAACAGAAAAAAATAACAATACAATGAAAATAAACGATGGGATATTTTATTTCTTTTTCAGTATTTCTACTTTAGGTCTCTAAATTAAGGACTAAAATAAAACCTTGGTTTGCAAGCATAATTTGTTCCAGAAACATGCTTGTAATCCAAAGCGCCTGTATATTAAAGCAAATTTCAAGAACCATTGGCTCAGCTGTGATCATGTGGCACTCAGCATCAGGTACTACTCATATTGCAAGACATTGCTCTTTTACAAGTTAAAATGTATTAGAAATGTATGCTCGTTTTGTGGAACACTTGCAGAACAAGGTACTCACAGTCCAAGGTTTTACTGTAATTGAATTTAATAAATTTTCTGAAACTTGAAATTCTGAAAATCAGAAATTTACTGAGAATACATTTCCTCCAGAAACATCTCTTAGTGCTATAGTTATTTTGATGACTATCTTAATTTGACTTGCCTCCTTATCCCTGGAATTTCTGTCAAATTGAGTTTTAGCAAGTTGCATCAATAGTCAAACGATCAGTGTCAGAAAAAAAATAAATAAAAAATAAACTAATGTAGCTAATCGCCTTCTCTAACTGCATTTAAATAATGCAAGAAAATTAATTTTCTCTCTCCTTTTTTTTGGTGACTCTTGTCGAAATAGGAAAAAATATTTTGGAGGAACCAGGACCAGGTACTGCTCTCTAATAGTTTATGTTTCTTCTTTGTGAATGAGCCCCCTATTCTTTTTATGAGGATATTGATGACCCCTTTGTATAAACAGACCTAAAATTTATTCACCATTTACAACAATTTGAGAACAAAATAAAACTATGTGTATTTGCTAAAATGGAACTTACAAAATATAGAAATTCAACTGAAAGGAAAGTTGAAATTTTGGAAACCTGGTAGAACACACAACTTAATTTTAAGGAATAGACTTTGCTTAAGGTTTTATTTTTTTTTCAATTTTTTTTCCACGTTTTTATTTATTTTTGGGACAGAGACAGAGCATGAACGGGGGAGGGGCAGAGAGAGAGGGAGACACAGACTCGGAAACAGGCTCCAGGATCTGAGCCATCAGCCCAGAGCCCGACGCGGGGCTCGAACTCAGGGACCTCGAGATCGTGACCTGGCTGAAGTCGGACGCTTAACCGACTGCGCCACCCAGGCGCCCCGATGCTTAAGGTTTTAAAAAGCTATACATAGGTCTCTCAAATCGATGCACTTGAAAAAAAAAAATTTAAATAAATCCAGCTCAGAGAAACTGTAATAGCAATCTCATTCTGATATGGTGCCTAGATCACTTAATTAGAATGACGATCCTTGAGCAAAACTGCATTTTCCCTTTGGTCATAAGTATGGTGTTTATAATTTGAAAGCACAGAGTCACAGATGGTCAACTTGTGGTGTTCTTAGGCAATAATTGTGCAATCAGCTGAAGTTTTGACATCCGACAGCTTCTATTTTGCCATGCCCATTCACTGCACTACTATTCTGCTGCTATTGACTCCACTTTCCTCTCCTCCACCAACATGATCAGATTTATATTTCTACCTGCAGGCTTTCCTGGACATAGAAATAGAAATCATAATTCAATCCCTCCATAATATTCCAATCATTGGTAAATCTATGTTAGGTGGAAATTTTTACCAACATCTCCATTATCTTTAACATTACCCATTTTAATGAATCATGAGTGACTGATGAATTGGAATACCCACATCAAATCATTTGATATTGACGACATGCAGTCAATTGTGGTAAGTTAGCACACGTAAATGAAATTCAATCTGAAGCAATCATCCCACATTTGAAATTATCTCCTCTGCTGGCAGACTATTTAATGACTGGTACTATATCATTCTGTGATTGTGGAGTATAGCTATCACATAATAACTATCCCATATTCTATTTGATGAATTAAATACCTATGCAGTACTTACCATGAGTAAAGCACTGTTCTGAGGGTATATATAGTGAATACAAAGATTTCGAGGTAAGGTAGTGACCTGACCTGCCTCTCCCTCTAACCAACATTACAATGGGTGTAAAAAAGTCCTGAAAGGATCTTCAAAAGTGCAATGATGAACAAATAGGAGAAAGAAAAAAAAAAGGGCTCAGAAAAAAGGTTTGTAGCCATAATACAGAACATGACATTCAAAATGTCAACAGTAATGCATTTAAAAATTAACTATATACAACAGAAAACTGAAATCAACTTCATAATTTACACAAAGCATTTGAAAAAGCATCCCATATATTCTTGATTTTTTAATCAAAAATATAGTTTTGTTTGTTCATTTATATAATGTGGGCAGATTCTTTAAAAATACACCAATTTCAAATCATGAAAGTAAGGGAAAAATTAGTAAAAATTCCTCCGTAGAGTGAATATGCTCTCAGCTATGTAGATTTTATACTTAGTGTTTAAGAGATCTAGGGTGATTAACATAAAATATTATGAAAATAAGAATAATAAATGTTTAAAATGCTTTTAACTAAACCTACAATTATGAGTGTGTAATGGGAACAAAAAGGGTTTTTATTTTTTATAGCAAAAATGAGCTATTAGACCCTAATTTCTAATATAATTGGATATTTTTCTTAACATAGATTGAAAAAGTCTTAATGCATAAGAAGAAACTATAATGTAAAAGACAGAAGCTTAACTAGTTAAATATAAGAAATAAAAATATAAAATATTGTCAAGAAAAATACAAAATAAAACTGATGGTCTGGGAAATACATATAATGCTATCAGTGGGACTCCTGGGTGGCTCAGTCAGTTAAGCATCTGACTTCAACTCAGGTCATGATCTCACCATTTCTGGGTTTCGAGCCCTGTGTTGGGCTCTGCGCTGACAGCTCAGAGCCTGGAGCCTGATTCAGATTCCATGTTTCCCTCTTCTCTCTACGCCTCGCCCCCCTACAAGCCCTGTCTCTCTCTCTCTCTCTCTCTGTCTCTCTTTCTCTCTCGCAAGAATAAGTAAATAATAAAAAAAGTAAACAAAATCTCTGATTAAAAAAAAGAAAGAAAATTACACTAAATTTCTTATAAAAGATGTAAACTTCATTCCAAAATAATGTTTAAGTTTACTTCCAGTTAAATAAGATTTAATGGAATCTTTTATTAATATAAACATAACACAAAATTTGAAATGTGTTTGGAGAAACTATGGTTTTGAACAAACAAATCAATAAGAAAATAAGACCAATCAGTGGGAACTTCTATCAAAAGACATTAGAATGTATAAGTGGTGGAAAAAAATGTAATATCAAGAAATGTAGAAGGTGTGAAAATGGCATTTATGATAAAATAGTCATTTTAAGGGGAAGGTGGTCATACTGGCTGGAGCATTTGATTTTCTATTTGGAAAAGGAGATTCATTAATCAAATTTATATTTTAAAGCAAAAGCAAAAACCAAATTAAATTCTAGTGTCCTAGGAAGTTAACAATATAAACAAAAAATAATGTAGTTACTAACTGGGAGATCTTAGTGCTAAAAGGTCATCCCCTAGGGCAGAGCTGTCCGATAGAAAGATAAGTTGAGCCCCAAATGCAAGGAATGCATGTAATTTAAAATTTTTTGTAGCCATCTATTTTTTAAAAAGTAGAAGAAAAGAGGGAGAGCTGGGTGGCTCAGTCCATTAACGCTTCTGACTCTTGATTTCAGCTCAGCTCACAATCTTGAGGTTCATGAGTTCGAGCCCTATGTCAGGCTCTATGCTGGTGCCAGGGAGCCTGCTTGGTGTTCTCTCTCTCTCTCTCTCTCTCTCTCTCTCTCTCTCTGTGTTCCTTCCTCTGTCTCTCAAACTGAGTAAATAAATATACATTAAAAAAGTAGAAGGAAACAGAAATTTTAACATATTTTAATTAAACTAGTGTATCTAAGATACTATACTTTCAAGTGTAATTGACAAGAAACTATTATCAGTAGGATATTTGTATCATTTTCTGGTATCATCTCTTGGAAACTTGACATATATTTTACATTTACATCTCATTTTGGTCTAGCCACATTTCTAGGGCTCACAAGTAGTCAATGGATACTGTTTTGACAGTGCAGCTCCAACCTGTGACCCTCATTCTTGCTGTTTTCCCTTAGCAGCCTGACCTATGAATTCACTTTTTCTAGGTGGGAGACTATCTGTTACCTTGATTAAACTTTTTCTTATCTACATTTTATAAGATTTTGTTTGAATATTTTCATTATCTTTATTTAAATACTTTTATGGTTGGGGCGCCTGGGTGGCTCAGTCGGTTAAGCGGCTGTCTTCGGCTCAGGTCATGATCTCGCGGTCCGTGAGTTGGAGCCCCGTATCGGGCTCTGTGCTGACAGCTCAGAGCCTGGAGCCTGCTTCAGATTCTGTGTCTCCCTCTCTCTCTGACCCTCCCCCGTTCATGCTCTGTCTCTCTCTGTCTCAAAAATAAATAAATGTTAAAAAAATTTCTTTTAAAAAAAATAAAAAAAATAAACACTTTTATGGTTTTTCCTATGTTGTACGATGGTTAAAATCTGAACCAACTGATTAGCATGACTCTACTTGCTCATCAACTGCTCCTCATTATCCTACCTCTACACTTCCTCCTTGATCCCAGGGTTCATAGCGGCCTCTGTGTTTCAATTTATGTTTAATTTGTGGACTTTGACAATTTCTCTTGCTTTCTTACTTGTTACCTCTGCTTAAAAGGACAGTTGGATAGTTATTTATTTAATTTGTCAGTTTTAAATGTTTGTTAAGGATCTTTTTATCCCCTCAAATTGCTGAGTCTGCTGTATTGATGCAAGTCTACAATTCATCTTCTTCTAATTCCTCTTGATACTTTTCCAATCCATCTTTTGTCTAGTCACATTATAAATCTTTTAAAATGGTAATGTTACACAACTCTCTACAGGATAGGGATCTAACTCTTTATTTGGCATGTAATTCCTTTCTTAATCTAGCTCCTAGCTATTTCCCTATCCTCTTCTTTCAAAGTATTTATTTCATGTCAAACTATAATCTACATATATACGTGTGTGTGACATGTTCTTTCATGCCTCCAGGCTTTTTCTTATGCAGCCTCCTGCCTTCTGTCTGCAACATTCTTCCACCCTTTACCATTGATTATCTTCTAAAAAGCAAAGTAATAATAATTCTCATTCATGAATCAGATAAAAAAAATTATCTCATATTTGAATTTATTTTTCCTCTTTCCATTGGTAAGATGGATTATTTCCTTTTATACTCCAATTGCAACTAGGTAAAAATACACATTTTTTTGATACTTTACTGTACTAATTTTTATATCCCTATTATATGGTAGATTTTTATTTTTATTTTTTTGAATATTTATTTATTTGGAGAGAGTACAAGCTGGGGAGGGACAGAGAGGAGGAAAGAAGATGCAAAGTGGGTTCTGCACTGACAGGCTGATAGCACCAAGCCTGATGTGGGGCTTTAACTCAGGAACCGCAAGATCATGACCTGAGCCAAAGTCGGATGCTCAATCAATGAGCCACCCAGGTGACCCTAGATTGTAGATTTTTAGAAAGCAAAAGCTGTACATAGTCATATTTTTTAATATTTACAGTTATTGACAATGCGGAAATCAATGTCTTTATTACCCAGCACATTTTTTTAAGTTCAATAACTGGTTGTTCTATGAATAACTGATATGGATAGGTTGTTCTGAATTGAAAGATTCTAAAAAAGTTCCTTGAAAGATTGACGTTAATAAATATTTTAACCTTGTGCATTCCTTATATTATACTAAATTTGAAATCAGTAGACTTAAGAGTGAACAGTACACAATGAGCAATTTACTATGTTTTTGTTTAAATTTAAACATGATCATTCAATCCTTTAAATAGTATTCATTGATCATTGTATCAGCAAAATATGTATCAGCATCATTGTATCAGCAAAATATGGCTGATTCCACTGCTAGAGCTTGGTATCATTTACCTGAGATACATCATCTTTTAATATGTATGTAATAAAGGGTGATGATTAAAGCAGTTATTCAGATATAAATTTAGATGACCTTCCCTTAGCAAGATATCTATGCTACCTGACACAAAAAGAAAAGATTGGAAAATGAGTAACTCTCTCAAGAAAATTCACTTCCTTGATTTTCATACAACAGGGCTAATATAATTAATTATTTTAATAAAACATATTTGGTGGAAAATCACCAAATTCATTATTTAATATTGGGCTGGATCAAAAAAAGAAAATAAGGAGGAAAAAACATGCATGTTTGTACTATCTATTTTGCCTTAGTACTATCTGTGATTTTTTTTCTAGAAATATTGTTACAAATTTTAATAGCATAAACTTAAAGTTATAAATCACTTGCTTGTTTTTAATTTAAAAAAATTATAACGTCTTCCTTATTCAAATTTAATTGATTTAAAATTAATTTAGATTAATATACAGTTTCAAAGCCCTGATCATTCATTTTCCAGATTATTGCTTATCATTTATTTTTTCCTATATTTAAGTTATCCCATTTCTATCAGTATTTACTCAATCACTTATTCACTTACCAAATAAAAATTTACTATATGTGTCATAGACAGTGCTAGGTATCGATTGTACAAAGATTTTTAATGTGATCACTTCTCTTAAGGACCTGAGTATGTTAAAAATAAATAAATAAATAAATAAGAAAAAGGTAGGGTCAAGAGAGCTTTTACTCTTTTACTTTTGTATCTGTAATGAAAGGGATAGTGGAAGTATAGTCACAAAATTAATCACAATTCAGAAATTTAATTTTCTAGTCTGGGTTTTCATCTTGTTTACTTTATATAATTTAACTTGACTATAATAAACATCTAGTTTCATGCAGAAAGTCGATGGAATTTTCTAAACTTTTTAAAAATAAAATCATGCAATATCCTCTCAATTAAATATGTTCTTTAATAAATTGTATATGTTAATAGCAAAATGATATACAATAAAATGTAATGTGTTAAATATACAAAATAAAACATAACTGGCCTTCAGACTCAATGGTGACATAGAAAGAGCTTGGAAGTCATCACTCCTCTTCATACAGTAAGAAAAACTAAACTACCTGAAAATCAATGACTTTTATTGAACCAATTAGAGAACTAAAGAACTTGAATTTGCAGATCAAACCACAACCTCAAAGTCTGGAGAAACAAATGAACCCAGAGAATAAAAGCCAAGATATGCCTCTCTGGAACAGAAGCTGCTGGCGCCATAAACTGATGGGAACACCTACATGGTAATTTTATGAATTGCTGAAAGCTGATTTTGGTCTGGCACAAAATTAACAATCTCCTGGGGGCCATTCTTAGCCTCCCCACTACCCATGCCCTTTGTGAATTCTAGATTTTCATGGTGAAGATCAAAAAGAATGACTACATAGTTCTGACAGAACGAGAGGAAGAGAATTATTGTGAAATATGCCCAGAGATTTCTCCTTAAGAAAGGATTACTCTTCAGGAGAAAACCTTTGCCAGAGTTTATACCACATTATGGAAGGGCATTCTGCTTATTTTGGTCTCACTAGCCCACTTGTCTTGTGAAAAGGGTGACAAGGTAGGATTACCACTAGAGAAAAAACACTTGGTCACAGTGAGAGGCAGAGGTCCACTAAGAGACTACTATTTAGTCAAAAGATTATAGAATGCATTCTCTCTTGCCCTGATGCCTTACCATGATAGCAATAGGGTTCCAATACAGTAACTGTGGATCACAGCTGAAACAGCAGACTGTTTCCAAGAGGGAGTGAGAACTAAGAACCAACTGAACATGGGAGACAAAAACAAGAGAACTAAAGTCCGGGCATCTGTAAGTACAGAAGGCTTTAAAAATAGCCCAACTGCCATCCAGATTAACATCATCACTTGTCACTAAGGCACATTTACCTCAATTCCAATAACCTGATACAATGTGTCTACATTTCAAGAAAAAATTACAAGGCATTCCAAAGGGAAAAAAAGAAAGATACTGGATTTTTTAACTGGGAATTTAAAACAGCTATGATTAACATGTTAAAAATTCTACTGGAGAAAGTAGACAAAAGGCAAGAACATATTGGTAATGTAAGCAAAGAGACAGAAATTCTAATAAAGTACCAATGGTGAATGGTTGAAATGAAAACACCCTAACAGAAATGAAAACTGTAATCGATCAGTTTTTTGGTAGACTGTATCCAGTTGAGGAAAGAATCAAAGAATCCATGGGTTTAAAGATGCATTAATAGAAATGTCCCAAACTGAAAAGCAAAGAGAAAAAAAATGAATGAAAAAATAAATAAAAACACATCTGAACATCCAAAAACTGAACTGTGTGCTCCCAAAGTTTATAGGTTGATGCCCTAATCAACAGTACCTTAGAATGTGATTGACTTTGGAGATAGGGTCTTTAAAGAGGTTAAACTAAAACAGAGGATCACTAGTATGGGGCCTAATCCAATATAACTGATGTCCATATCAGAGATTAAGACACAGGGTGCTTAGGTGGCTCAGTCTGTTAGGCGTTGGACTCTTGGTTTCTGCTCAGGTCATGATCTCAGGGTTCATCGGTTCGAGCCCCACATCGGGCTTGACACTGAGAGTGCACAGCCTATTTGAGATTCTCTCTCTCCTTCTCTCTCTGCCCCTCCTTCTCTCACTCTCTGTCTTTCTCTCTCAAAATAAATAAATAAACTTAAAACAAAAGAGAGAGATTAGGACACAGACACACAGAGTGAAGACCTTGTGAGGACACAGGGAGAAGATAGCTACCTCCTAGGCAATCAGAGAGGCCACAGAAGAAACCAATCCTACAGTCACCTTAACTTTTAGCTTCCAGAATTGTAAGAAAATAAATTTCTCTTCTGTAAGCCACCAAGTTGGTGGTACTTTCTTAGGGCAGCCTTATCCAGCTAATGCAGCTATGGAACAATTTCAAGAGCTGTAACATACAGATAATCATAATAACAGAAGAATCAGGAACTTTTGAACAAAATATTTGAAGCAGGAATGACAAAGAACTAACCAAAACCAACAATAGACAACAAACCACAGATTCTGGAAGCTCAAAAAATCCTAAATAGGATAAATATCAAAAATTCTAACCCTAGACTAGTCATATTTGAGTCACAGAAAACCAGACAAAGATAAAATCTTGAAAGCAGATGGGGGGGGTAACTTTAATCAAAGAGGAATAAGAATTAATTAAACTTCTAGTCTCAAACCTTGCAAGCAAAAAGAAAGAGGAATAAAATATTTAAGTTCTGAGAGAAAACAAAAACAAAAACAAGACAAACTCAGAATGTTATGCCCAGTTATATTTTTCCTTAAAATGTCTAAAGTCTATTCCTTTATAATCCCCCCAAAAAATGAGAGAACTAATTACTAGCAAATTTGACCTTTTTTAACAAAAATTTTTTTTAAAAAGTTCTTCAGGGAGAAAGAAAATTATATCGGTCAGAAATTTGATCTGTGTAAAGAAAGAAAAGCATTGATAAAAGAAAAATGTAGGTTAATAATTTATTTTTTGTGTTAGTTGATTTAAAAATAACTGCTTAAATTCTAAAAAGCAACAATTTGATAGATAATTATAGCACATATGTAAGTGAAATAAATGAGACCAATGTCTTAAGAGATCAGAGAAAGGTATTGGAAATACTCTGTTACAAGTTACCTGAATTAACATGATGTTGTATAGTGTTGTTTGAACTTGGAATTAAGACAGTTAAATGTGTATATATATTATATAATACATATATATGTATTATATAATATATATACACATATATATGTAATACATGTAATACATATATATGTATTATATAATACATATATATGTAATATATGTATTACATATATATGTATTATATAATATATATACACATATATATGTAATATATGTAATACATATATATGTATTATATAATATATATACACATATATATACATATACACATATACACATGTACACACACATATATACACATACATATATACACTTATACATATATACACGTGTGTATATGTGTATATATATACACATATTTGTATATGTGTATATATATATACATACATACACATATATATATATATACAAATATGTGTATATATATATACATATGTGTACGTATATATATGTAATATATAGGTATACATATATACCTATATATATACCTCTACATACATATATACCTCTACATACCTGTACATATATACCTATACATACATATAAACCTATACATACCTGTACATATAATATATAGGTATACATATATACCTATATATTACTCATTTTCTAACAACCACTATACATATATTTTTTAAAACTATATAACTGATATGTTAAGAAAGGAGATAAAAGATAATAACAAAGTTATCAATTAACCAGAGAAGGCAGAAACAGACAGAAAAATAAAACAGAAATAAGAATTCACTTAATATAAAATGATTAGAAACATGGTAGGTATAACTACAAGTATATCAACAATAAGAGAGTGAATAGTCTCAACACACCAATTAAATGTCAGATTGTCCTAATCAATTAAACAAGACATTATCCAAAAGAAACCATTTTAAATATAGAAATTCAGATAGCTTGAAAATAAAGGAATGAAAAACGATATACCATCCTAACACTAATCAAAAGAGGGCTGAAGTAACTATAATCACTGATGAAACAAGTTTCAGAAGGAGGAAAATTATCAAAGGTAAAGATGGGCATTGTGTAATGAAAAAGTGCTCAATTTCAAGAAGACATAACAGCTTTAGCGTGTATGTACCTGAGAGCAGAGTATTAAAATACATAGGGCAACAACTGATAGCATTAAAAGCACTAGACAAATCTCCTATTATAGTTTGAGACTTCAACATCTCTCTCCAAGTAATTAATAGATCAAGCAGACAGAAGATTAATAAAAATATAGTTGACCTGAGCAGAACTATCAATCAAGTTGTTCCAATCAACATTTATAGAATACTCCATCCAGCAACAGTGGAGTACATGTTCTTAACATGATTAGACTGGGGCTCTGTACTTTTGGGAAAAAGCCATGCATTGGCATTTATTACATCATATAAAGGGTACAAACTATCCATTTGAATTATTGGTGTTGATGTCAGCCTTGATGATCTAGCTGAAGTAGTGTTTGTAAGAGTTGTGCACTGTAAACTTACTATTTCCCCCTTTCCTTATTATACTCTTTGAAAGAAAGTTACTTTCTTCACCACACACTTGAGTGGGTAATTATGCTCAACCTCCTTGAGAATACAGGAGCTACAAAACTTAACTGAAATTCTGCATGGGAGAAAAGTCTCTTGTCCCTCATCTCTTTATGTCAATATGGAATCATCAATATTTATTTTATACTTTGCCTTATAACCTGCCATTACTTATTTTACCCTCAGCTTTGGCTATGAAAGTTCTTTAAGGTGACTTCTGCGTGCCTTTGGCCTGTCAGTGTCATGGTGATTTTGTTTATGTTTTTTGAGCACCTTTTTACTCTCTATCACTACATGATGCTTTCAGCTCACATATATTTCCTATCCTGGTCCTGGAGTTAGCCATTTCTCCAAGCAGCTCCCTTTCCTTTTACTGGAGAAAAGCATTAGTAATCAAGATCTGGGCGCTCGGATGTGCTCATGGCCACAGAGCTGTTACTGTGGCTAGGCCTTAGCCACTAACAAAGCAAGAACACAAAGTTAACACTGTCAGTTCTTTCTTACATACCAGCAATGAAAAAAAGGCATTAGGTAAAAATTGAGGAAATCTGAATAGAATACAAACTTTAGTTAATAATAATGTTACAATATTTATTCATTGTAACAAAGACCACTATGTAAAGTCTTCATAGTGGGGGAAACTGGGGGTGGAGTATATGGGAACACTATCTTCACCATTATTCCATAAATCTAAATCTATTCTAAGTAAAAGCTGTTGTAGACATAAGTCCATTAAGACATTCAGTCTATTGCTCAAAATTTCCTAAGTACAAATAATTTTCAAACAAAAATCTCAACTTTTTTTTTAACATGTATTTATTTTTGAGACAAAGAGAGACAGAGCACGAGCAAGGGAGGAATAGAGAGAGAGGGAGACACAGAATCTGAAACAGGCTCCAGGCTCTGAGCTGTCAGCCCAGAGCCCAACGCAGGGCTCGAACTCACGGACCACGAGATCATGACCGGAGCCAAAGTCGGCCGCTTAAACGACTGAGCCACCCTGGTGCCCCCAAAATCTCAATTCTTAAATGAGGTGTTGCTATAATTCTTGTTTATCACCTCAAATTAATCTACTTTTCCCTAAATACAAACCTTCCTAGGTAGACAGCATTTCTTTGCCTCACTTGTAGGTAAGTGAGTATGTCTAAATTTTCAACTGGTGAAATGTGAATGAAAATCCTATCAGCAGCTCCCACCTCACTTGCTTAAAAGCAAATTAGCCTGGGGGCGCCTGGGTGGCTCAGTGGGTTAAGCAGTTAAGTGTCCTACTTCATCTCAGGTCATGATCTCACAGTCTGTAAGTTTCGGCCCTAAGACCAGCTGTATGCTGACAGCTGTGTCTCCCTCTCTCTGCCCCTCTCCTTCTTAAACTCTCTCTCTCTCTCTCTCAATAATAAATAAAACTATTTTTTTAATTAAAAAAAAAAGAAAAAAGAAACTTAGCCTGGACTCACTCTTACTTTCCTCCCTGCCTATGAATGGTCATTATTGGAGCTGCCTGGAAAATCATGTTTCAAGGGCAGCAGAGCCCCTAATTACTCTGAAATGAATACTCTGAGCAGACCCTACGTACCCATACTATACATTATGGAAGAGAAGAATTCATTTCTCTCTTTTTTGAGTCATTCCATTTTAAATCTTCTTAAAATTATTGTTTAGCTTTTATTAAACTACAGTAACACACTCTATGCATTACTTTTTCTTTCCAATGCATCCTCTAATTGAATATTATGTGTTTTTATAGAAATGGGCAAAAAATTTACAATGTAAAAAATATAAAAATGTTTTTAGGTTTTTATAAGAATATTTTCCAAATATACAAACCTTAACATCCCTTTTATGGCCTCAAACTGTTTTGTTGTTATTGTTTTGATTGAGCTTTTTCTAAATTCCTTGTACAAAGATAGCAAGTAATCAAAATGACCATCAGTTATCTTAGGCTGTTGTAATAACATATAAAACATAGTGATTATTTTGGCAATAAGCTTGTTTTGCTCTCTACTAGAGGACTAGATGTTGCTATAATTTTTGTGTTTATGTCACTTTCACAAACATCAGCCTATCATTTGGGTACCTAGCATCACATGAAATTGTCCTAACACTCTTTCTTTTTTTTTTTTTTAATGTATTACTCTTAGTGGTTACAAAAAGGAAGTTAAGATACCAAACTATGCCTGAATTAAGACTATTTTCCAAGAGTCATTTGATACACTCAGCGATTAGAGAACATGAGATTTTTGTACCTCTGAACATATGGTTTGATCAAATATGATTTATACTTATGGAAATAGAACTCCACAGGACTACTACTAACCTAATTTTGCCTATTGTGTATCAAGGATTTTGTGTATTTTCTAATCTTTGGAAATGTGTACTTAGCATTAAATATTACTACTTTGGGATGGTCTCATTTTCCTAATGGCTTTGATGACATGCATCTACCTAAAATGGAAAGATTTTAGTTTGCTTTACCTCCATTTACTCAGTTATTGAGCCATATATTCATTGAGCTACCAACAACAAAAAGCATGTTAAACACCAACCATGTGCCTATAGTATTGCTAGGTTCTGGGAATAAACAAGGGAAAACATGGGCATGTGGCTACATACACTGGTTATAAGTAACATTCTTTATTTTCTTCTTTTAATATTAGAACTCCTGAATTTTAGCTGGCATTGGCTACCAGCAAGATATTACATTCCTTAGTTTTCTTAGAATAAGTTGTGGTCACACAGCCACATTCTGGCAAATAAGAGGTGAAAAGAAAAAATGTGTACTTGAGTCATTCTCTCAGGGTCAGATACATAATTTGCAGGGTTCAATGAAGAACAAAAATGCAGGGATCTTATTAAAAATTATTAATAATTTCAAGATGGTGGCAGTGGTGCACTGGTCCCAAGCATGGGACCCTTCTAAAGGAGATATCTTTGGAATCTCCTGAGGCCTTGGGATCTGACTTTGCAGCCTCTTAAGAATGCGGTTAAATAGTCCTTGTACTTTTCTTCCTTCTGCACTTGCTGGGATACAAAACTTAGATCAGGGCCGGAAAGAGCCATGAATGCAGAAGTAGAAGAGATGACAATGGAACAGCTACCCGTTATCCCTGGTCTAGCTACCTATTTCCTCATTATCATGTGAGATAAAAATAGAAATCTTGTATAAGTTATTGCAAATTTTAGTCTCTTCGCTAGAGCACTTGGTCAGATGCCAAGTGTTCCATACATACATTTTCAAAAGGCCATCTTGTAAATTTGCCTTTATTTTATTTCAATACCCATATAGTTGAATGTTTATTATCATTATGTTTACTTTCTTGAGATGTAAATTAAAACTGAATAGGTAGACTCATAGAAAGTTATTTATTTAAGTGATCCTAAACTCTTTTAATATGGTTGAGCATATGTTCATTGCACCCTGCTATATAAAAACATGTTTCTTTGATATTTGATTTCACTTAATGAATCATTAATTTTATTAATTAATGTTGATGTCAGTTATGTCAAACTGTTGATACATATAAAATTACATACTGTTTCCAGTTCAACTGACTTTATTACTCTCATTATCATTAATATCAGAAATCATACTGGATACATAGTTTACTCTAGGCCGTTGTGAATAAACTGGATGGGTTGGGGTAATATGTTTTTTTTTTAAAGAAAACATAACATTTTTTTAAGACTGATAAACACAGTGGTTTACTCAGTTGTTCAGTGAGATTGAAAAATTAATGCCATTCTCCACTGGCAAGACTTTCTGTGCACAATTAGATGTATTTTGGCATTTGCAGTAACACAGCCACAGTTAAATTTGCCAATACAGCAATTGCTAAAACCATAATTGTACCATAATGACTGGTGGAATAAAAAGAATATACAAAGAATGATTCATCAGATTAATTCACTTTGTACAATAAACCAAATTCTTGAAAATTTATTTTAGTCATGTTCGTTACAGGGATTACCAAAAAGTATATATAAAATTTAGAGATATCTTTCAAAAAGATGAACCTTTAATTAAAATCAACACATAACAGATTCACCAGTGTATTCTGAATTTTTTTTTTTTAAAAAAAAGGTCCTCAAAATAGATTAATGTAGTGGTGCCTAGGTGGCTCAGTTGGTTAAGCAATCAACTCTTGATTTCAACTCAGGTTATGATATCACGGTCATGAGATCCAGCCCTGTTTTGGGCTCCATGCAGGGCATAGAGCCTGCTTATGATTCTCTTTCTCCCACTCTCTCTGTCCCCCACTCAAGCTCTCTCTCTCTCTGAAAAACCAAAAAATAAATAGGTCAATGTAAAAGAAGGCTGTAAGCTTTTCAATTGCATTGCCATTTACAAAGGTAGAATGTCTCAATAAAAGTAAAGTTGCCTATATGGGTTCTAAAGAAAGGGGAGCTCCAGAATCATGATTCATTCATAGTTCTCCAAACCATCCTGAAGCATACCTGCCCTGATCAGTCTATTTCCTCTTTTATTTTTTTAAAGATTTTATTTTTAAGTAATCTCTACACCCAACGTGGGGCTCAAACTTACAACCCTGACATCAAGAGTCACATGCTATACCAACTGAGCCAGCCAGGTGCCCCTATTTCCTCTTTTAAATGTTTGTTTTCCGTGTTAACATTTCTGAAACATGTTACTCCTAATAAGAAGCATTAACATGGTAGTACCTATTTTTAGTTCTGGTTTTCCAAAACTAGCAATTTTTTATTGCTATAGATTGAAAGTTTGTGTCCTTCAAAATTTATATGTTGAAACCTAATTGCCAATGTGATGGTATTTGGATGTGTGGCCTTTGGGGTGATTGGGTCATAACGGTGGAGCTCTCATGAATGGGATTAGTGTTATTATAAAAGAGACCTTAGAGAGCTCCCTCATCCCTTCTACTATGTGAGGACACAGGTAGAACACAGTCATTTATGCACCAGTACATGGACTCTCCTAAGACACTAATCTCCTGGCACCTTGGTCTTGACTTTCCAGCTTCCACATCTGTGAAATGTAAATGTTTATTGTTTAAGCCACGACTCTATGGTATTTTTGTTATAACAATCTGAATGGATTGACAATTATAACGTTGGCAAAATTTCTTAAAATCACTTGTGCCTTATTAAGATCATAAACTTAGCTCATGCCCAGAGTGATAAGTACCTCAAGTCTACCTTGTTTATTTATTTATTTATTTATTTATTTATTTTTAATTTTTTTTTTAACATTTATTTATTTCTGAGACAGAGAGAGACAGAGCATGAACAGGGAGGGGCAGAGAGAGAGGGAGACACAAAATCCAAAACAGGCTCCAGGCTCTGAGCGGTCAGCACAGAGCCTGACGTGGGGCTCGAACCCACGGACCGTGAGATCATGACCTGAGCCGAAGTCGGACGCTTAGCCGACCAAGCCACTCAGGCACACCTACCTTGTTTATTTATTAAAAAACATTTTTAAAGTACCAAATGCCTGGTATAGTTCTAAGTATTATATAAATATCAATCCATTTAGTTCATAGATTAACCCAGTGAAGTCTATTTAAATCACTAGTTTACAGCTCGAATAAACTAAGACACAGAAAAGTAAAATAGTATACTCAAGGTCAATCAACTGGCAAATAATAAAATCAGACTTGAACAGTGGCATTTTTAGTCCCAAACTCTATGCTCTTAAGTGTCATACTTTTAATCTCTTTTTAAAAAAATTGCAATATGATATATGCATTTAAACTTAGCAACTTCGTTCATACTCTCAATTTCTTCATAAATAAATAAATAACCTTTAGGGACCATAAATGACTCGTGTTGTTAGGTACAGAACAATAATTTTAGCTAATTTTTAAAATGCATTAATTATCCATTCACTTCAATTACTTCATTTGTTGCACTTGTGTTTACTTAAAATAATTGAGTGCTTACACATGATAGTATAAAAACTCTGGAAATTAATTTTCCTTCAGCCATATGTAAATTACTGTATACTTAAAACTATAACCAAATTACTTTCTCAGATGCTAACCATATCCCTTGGGTCCTTAATTCTTAACTTTTTTCTTTGCCACCTACATTTTTTTTTAACTCAGTCAACATCAATCATTCATTCTGTTATTTGTGTGTTTGCATTCAAAGCACAACTCATATCCATGTGAAGTTAGTAACTGTATTATTTTCCTGTGGCTGCTGAAACAAATTACCATATACAGAGTGGCTTAAAATAATTTAAATTTATTTTCTTACATTTCTGAAGCTCAGAAGTAAGAAATTGTTATTCCTGGGCTGAAATCAATGTGCTAGCAAGACCATACTCTCTGAGGACATTCTTGAGGACAATCCATTCTTTGTCTCTTGCTGCTTCTGGTGGCTGCTTGCAATTTTAGCTCCCACAACCATCACTCCAATTTCTGCCTCTGACTTCACATTGTCTTCCGTGTGTAGTCACCAGTCAGCCTGGCTAGAAATCCTGGAGACTTCTCAAGCCCATTCTGGTAATGCATCCTCTCTGGGCTTGCGCATATAATCCCCTAGTTGAACAGGTGTGTTTCTTTCTACTCAGGTGTGAGTCTACTATACTGAAGGGTCACTGGTGTTGTAACAAGCCATGGTCCTGGAGCTTCCCCTAGTGTCTATGTGTGGTAATTCTCTGCAAACACTGGTGCTAGACCATAGTGATGTCCTCTTTACTCAGTGGCCACCGAGCCGGTGCCCATTCGTGTCAGCATTTAGATTGAGGCAAATCAGAAACCAATCTTCAGGCAGCCTCCCCCTGAACACAGAATATGAGACATGTGTCCCATTCTTCTTTTTCTATCCTCGGAAAGAAGTCAGGATTTGGGAGTTTTCTCCTGATTGTGTACCAGGGTGTCAGAGGAAGAGGCATGGCACGTAAATGCCACCGATTTTCCTACTAGATTCAGTGCAGATCTTCTTGGCTATCCCTTGCTTGAAAGGTGGGAAACTCTTAATTGCTCTCTGGGTTTCTAACAAGTCAATTGGTCCATGTGTTGTTGTTAAGTCACTGTCTCCATGGGGAAGGAAGGTGTGGGGGTACCTATTCTACCATGCTGTCACTACCCAAGATGTTTTTAAAGTCTATATATGTCAGTCCCTGTGATTCAAATTGGTGACACAAGGCTGAAATAACATAATTCTATCCCTCAAATAGCCCAAAAACTAATAAAAATTGAATATAAACTGAAACTATAACACTGATACAAAGAATTGATGAATAGTGGTATTATAAGTAAAAAAATGGAGGTTTAATAACAAGGGTCTCAGAAAAGAAAACATCCAACCTGTGACCTGTGACCTGAATGCTCAACAGAAATTTTCTAGTTGTGTGAGTGATAAATAATATGGGAAATACCACATGAAAATAACCATAGTTATACATATATACATATATAGCAATCCATGTGGGCAGGTGGAGTGAAATTAGTTTGGACATAGAAATGTGATTCAGTTTTAAGCAGAGAAATAAAATAATTAGAATTGTCTTTTTCAGTCAAGAAGAATAGGTAGTAGGGTAGAGACCAGATTTAGAAAGATAAAGAAAGAAGAGGAGGAAAGGTTAAAAACATAAGAGTTGATGGGATTGGGAAATTTATTTTAAATTAGTCATGAGGAATTGGGAGTTTAGATTTAATTCCAACAGTCTATCTCGGACTGTCTGATCAAAAGGGGTATTATCATCAATAGGATAGGCAACGTGGCAGGAAGAGAAGGTTGGCAAAAAGGATAAGGGGTTTAGTTTGGCCACACTGAAATTCACACTCCTAGAAAACTTTTAGTTGAAATTATCCAAGGGACACAAACTATTGCACAATGAATATGCATTATCATAAATGTATCTCAGATAAAACTCTGAACAAATACATACAAGAAAAGAAACTGGCAGAGGGAACAAAAACAAAACAAGTGGCAACAAATAATGTAAACAATGGGAAAACTTGGTTTCTTCCTACAAATCAACAAATAAAAGAAGAGGGTGTTCAGGAAAGTCATAGGCCATGGATAGCTGCTGGAACAAAGATTGTCATGCTTATGACCTTAGCAAGAGAATTTCCAAGGCATAACCCGATGGAACGATGCTCTTACTTATTTTAAAAGGGGATGGGAAATAAGGTAAAAATTAGAAAACATAGTTTCTTCTTAAAGAAGTCTGGCTATGTGATGTAGGCTAACGGTTCATCTGCACTGGCCTCCTGATATCTTCACATGGGTTGTCAAAGGTGTCAAATGCAGTCTGCAGATGCTTTTTAAATGCATTCCTGGTAAATGAAGAACTGGAGAAGGACACAGAATAAAACATATATGACTGCACATCTTCCAGCATAAGTTAACTCATGTTACTATTACTTTGCCTTTGCACCAATGTTAATGTTTTTCCTGGTCTTTGGCTTCCCTGGCACAGCCCCCCTATTTTTCAACCTATTGGGAAAATACTGAAACCAGAGTATGAGGAGGAAGATCTACTCCTTAAGTACTCCTTAGGAAGGAATGCGATGGTTCCTGTATATAAGAGAGGGGTCATAGTAAAATTGCTATCGTGAAGTTGTAAACGGGAAAGCCCATGGTCATGTACATCGGCTAAGATAAGGAACCAATGGAAAGAATGAAGGTAAACTCTGAATAAAAAAGAAAATAAGAATTTGGTAGAGGTGAAACTGTAAACATAAATATTTCCAGTTTAATCACAGACAACAAGATTCTGAAATGAAAAAAAATAATGAAATTAGGAGTGTGGAGGAAATAATTTAAAAGCAAATGGACACATAGAGATATATCCTGAATGATCCTGAGAACAAAAGTGCTGATCCATAATTGGTATTGTTAAAAGGCAGGGTTGCATTTGGGAGGATTGTTTTGTTACGATTAAAGTGTATTTTAGGTGAGTCTTAATTTAGTTGTGGATGCAAAGCTTCAGACATTCTGAAGGAAATCCTTTCTCATTGAAATGAACAGACTGAGTGTAACAGAGAAAAATTACAAGGAAACAAAAAGAATTAATGATGGGCTTGAATCATATTTTGAGCTAGTCAAACTTTGATATGATTGATATATATCAATAATTTGGTAAAAGATGAGAATGTGCAAGAATTTCTTAATGAATAAAAGTTCATAATAGTATATTTCCAAAAGGATTCCATTTTGGACAAAATGATTGAATATGTTTTCCCAGAGGCATGATATGAATTTTGTCTTCACAAAATCAACATCAAATTCCCAACTAGGGTTGTGTATCATATTCACATAAAATGTGGAAATGAAAAATATTTTTGTTACTTGCTTCAGAAGTTTTCTGTTTCCTACGTTTACTTTTTTTTTAAATTCCTATTAAATAACTTGACTGTAAAAAGGAACCACAGAAAGTAGATTGCTCATTTTTATTTGATATACATTGCTTTCTACTATTTTTTTAAAAATTTGTTTAATGTTTATTTATTTTTGAGAGAGACAGAGACAGAGCATGAGTGGGAAAGAGGCAAAGAGAGAGGGAGACACAGAATTGGAAGCAGGCTCCAGGCTCTGAGCTGTCAGCACAGAGCCCAATGTGGGGCTCAAACTCATGAACCACAATATCATGACCTGGGCCGAAGTCGGTCACTCAACTGACTGAGCCACTCAGGCACCCCCATTGCTTATTATTTTTAAGCCAGGCGGAATGTTGTAACATCAAGTAGATGGACATCTGTTGAAAACTTTAAATTGATTTTTAGATAAACCCACAGGATCAAAACATATTCTTCTTGTTTTTTTGTTTTTTAAAAAAGTCATCTTCTAATAGCCAATACTTCCTGTAAAAGCATGAAATATGGTGTGAAAAGCTACTTTTTAACCCTGTTGAGTTAAAAAAAATATTTCAGGGGCGCCTGCGTGGCGCAGTCGGTTAAGCGTCCGACTTCAGCCAGGTCACGATCTCGCAGTCCGTGAGTTCGAGCCCGCGTCAGGCTCTGGGCTGATGGCTCAGAGCCTGGAGCCTGTTTCCGATTCTGTGTCTCCCTCTCTCTCTGCCCCTCCCCCGTTCATGCTCTGTCTCTCTCTGTCCCAAAAATAAATAAACGTTGAAAAAAGAAAATTAAAAAAAAAAATATTTCAAGGGTCATTGTGGAGAAGCATGCTATTTTATTTGCAGATTTTCAACACATAATGTCCAACATTGCTAGAAAGGAGCTAAATAAATTACCTTTTTCAAGCTAATGAAACTGATCTTTCAAACCTGTAGTATTGACAACTGAATTACTATTGGCTGCAGAAACCTGGGGCCGTATTTCAATGGCCAGGAAATTTCAAAGAGGATTCTAATAGGAATAAGAGGAAAACAGAGCTAAGGTAGATTAAATGGCAATTGATACAGGTTGAAATAGTGAAACAATTAAGTGGGGCTAAATTCTAAAACTAATTTTAGATAGATGTTTTGGTTTCTTTAAATAAATTTCAAAATATTATGTTCCTTTAAAATAAATTGTAGAGGATGTAGAAGTAGTAACTTTTGCTCATTCATATTATAATGTGGAAGCATATTTATAATAAAAAAATAAGTTATAAGATGGGTATACTTTTTAGTTGAATGGGAATAGTCATTACTGGTAAAATAATTTTGCTATTGAAAATACTCCTAATAGCATCTACCAGAACTGCAAACATAAAGAGTCCAGAAAATATGGATTCAAAATTCAACATATTATAGTGACAAACACTATTTGATATATTTGCAATAAGCTTGTTTACTTTTTGTTTAAACTTACAAGTCATTTTTTCAAGGAAAATGCCTCAATCAAAGAAAGATTAAAAACTTGATGAGAAATATATTAGTTCTGGCAACACTATGATAATATTGGCGATAATATCAATTACTTAAATAATAGCAGTTTACCTTTTGCTCATGAAACGATGCCATGTGGATGTCACCGGTTAGTGCACAGAATTTCTACAAGTTACCCACAAGCTTGGTTTGTGGACCAGACTCCTTTTGCTCTGAGAGCATATTAGCTGCCAAGGCCTCAAAATACTTTGGGTCAAGTTTGCAAACATTCTCTAAACTTAGAGAAGGTGCATGCACTTCTTAAATTCCAAAGTCAGAAGTTGGTGTTGAAATTAGAGAATAGTCCACTCTCATCTCTGAGAATACCTGAAGAATTTGGTGGCCCCCAGATCAGCCTCGACTTCAATAATTCATTACAGAAAAAATTATATGACTAATTGAAAGCTTTGATATTCACAGTTACAATTATTACAGGAAAATGGCACAGATTAAATACAGTTAAGGGAAGAGACTGTGAGGAGGAGTCCAAGCATGTTCTATGTGTGTAGCTTCCTCTTGTCTTCTTCCAGTGGAGTCATGGACAATGTTGTTTCCCAGAAAGAAAGTGTGACAATATGCATGAGGTATCTTGTCACCGGGGTAGTCACCCAAGCCTTAGTGTCTAGAATTTTTATTAGGGCTTATCACAGAGACTTGGTTCGCTGCCTACATGACTGACCTGATCTCTACCCATTTCCCAACTCCAGAGATCAAGCTCATACAATGTAACCCAGAGAACCCACCCTAAATCACATTGTTAGACTACCTACTATGGCCCAAAGCACCCAGGAATACTAAGGAAACTTTATAAGGCAAAGCATTCTGAGAGTTTAGAGATCATCTCCCCGGAGGCAAGTACAAAGCCTAGACCATTCTTCGAGCAAGGTTAAATTCTTTACTGCACTGTAACATCACTTCTACTAATGTGTTTGTTGTTGGTGGTGGTGGTGTTGTATGTGCTTTTTTCTTTTTCTTTTTTTTTTTTGTAACAAATAGTCATGTAATACCATTTAAACTTTAGGGCAACCTGGAATTTGGAGTCCTTGTCTGAATAGCCTCTTCCCAAAAATGACTATACACAATAGAAAAGGGAGCACAACTCCTGCTAGACAGCTATTTCTGGACTAAGGTAACTTTCTATAAATTAATATTTTCTCAAATTTGTACAGATTTGTGGTGGGTTTGTGGATATATACTTGAAGATACATAATTTCTTATAATTATTGTTCATGATAATCTTAAAATTAGCATACTTTCATCTTAATAAAGATAAAAATAGGTAATATATATTGAGTCCATACTACATGACAGCCAATATTGTAACTACTTTACAAATATTATCATATTTAATTCTTAGAATACTCATAAAAGAACAAAATCAATAGGAAAAAATAGATAAATAACCCAGGCACTTGTCCCATAAAAAGTTCATGCTGCTAAGCATAAATCTTTTGGGTTGAAAGATTTTATTTTGACAAAGAACTGATAGATCATTTTAGTGCCCAGGATTATTTGTGTTTGCTCTCATATAGAATCTTAAAACAGGAAAAATATTTTTGAAATATTAAAGTTGTTTTTAATTTCTGGAAATCATATTGCCCTGCTGCACCTGTTAGGTTATCCTGGGTACTAGTGACTGAGTGTTAAATAAGTCAATTTTCTGACTCTTTGAGAAATTGGAGTGCTAGAGTGGACTTTAGGGACTGTCTTTTTTTTTATCCAGATTTATTGAGGCATAATTGACACGGAGACCTTGCATGTATTTAAGGAGGTAACATGAAGTTTGATCTGTGTATACATTGTGAAATGATTACCAAAATTAAGGTAATTAACATATCCATCAGTTCACATAATTATTTTTTTTCTTCATGGTTAGAACACTGAAGATCTACTCTCAGAAAATTTGAAATATCAATACAGTATTATAAACAATAATTACCATGCAGTACATTGTATCTCCAGATTTGATTCATTGTGTATGACTAAGATGTTTTACACTTTGACCGACATCTCTCATTTTACCCCAAGTCCCATTCCCTGGTAACCACCATTCCACTCTGCTTTTATGAGTTCTACTTTTTTAGATTTCACAGGAAGTGAAATGCAATATTCACACTTCCGTGTCAGGCTTATTTACTTAGCATAATGACATCTATGTTGTTGCAAATGGCAGGATCTCTCTCTCTCTTTTTTTAAGGCTGAATAATAGTCCACTGTATGTATATACCACTTTTTCTTTATTCCTTCATCCATTGATAAACATTTAGGTTGTCTTCATACTTCAGATATTGTGAATAATGCTGCAATGAACATGGGAGTGTAGATATCTTTTCAAGATAATAATTTCATTTCTTTTTGATTATCTGCCCAGAAGTGGGATAGCTAGATCATATGGTAGTTCTAATTTTAGTTTTTGAGGAATTCCCATGCCATTTTCCATAATGGCTATGCCAATTTATTTCTCGCCAAACAGTGTTACCAAGGTTTCCTTTTCCACCAACACTTTTTTTTCTACCAACACTTTAACTTTGTCTTCTTGATAGTAACCATTCCAACAGGTTTGAAGTGATATCTCATTGTGGTCTTGATGTATGTTTTCTGATAATTAGTGATATTGAGCATATTTTCATATACTTGTTGGTGATTTGTACGTCTTTTGAGAAACATCTATTCATTTCCCATATTTTTTAATTGGGATGTTTTTGTTTTTGTTTTGTGTTTTTTGTGTTTTTTGATACTTTATTATTTGAGTTCCTTATATATTTTGGATATTAGCTCTGTTGGTTTGCAAATATTTTTCCATGTTCCATAAGTTGTGTCTTCACTGTGTTCATTTTGCATAAGTTTTTTTAGTTTGACATAGTCCCACTTGCTTATTTTCACTTTTGCGTCTTCTGCTTTTGCTACCTGATCCAAAAACTCCTTGCCAAGATCAATGTCAAGACTTTTCCCTTTGTTTTCTTCTAGCAGTTTTACAGTTTCAGGTGTGACATTTGTCTTTTATCCATTTCGAGTTGATTTTTGCACATGATGTGACATAAGAGTTCAATTTAATTCTTCTGGATGTAGATATCCAGCTTTTGCAGCATCATTTATTGAAGAAACTGTCTTTCCCCATTGAGTATTCTTAGCACACTTGTCAAAGATCAGTTGAATGTAGATATGTAGATTAGTTTAGTCTCTCTATTCTGGTCCATTATTTTATACGTCTATTTTCATGGCAGTTCCACACTGTTTTGGTGTACAATTGTTCATGGTAGTCTCTAATGATCCATTGTATTTCCGTGGCATGAGTTGTAATTTCTTTCTTATTTAAAACTTTATTTTATTTGAGTCCTTTCTTTCTTTTTTTTCTGGTTAGTCAATTTTGTTCATTCTTTCTAGACTTCTGTTTGTTTGTCTTTTAATTTCTTCTCTAATCTTTATTATTTCCTTCTGCCAATTTTGGGCTTCGCTCGTTCTTTCTTTGAGGTGTAAAGTTAGCTTGTTTACTAGACATGCTTCTTTTTTTCTTAATATGTGTTTATTATTATAAACTTCCCTCTAAGAATAGCTTTTGCAGCATCTTACAAGTTTCAGTACATTGTGCTCCCATTTTCATTTGTCTCAAGGCTTTTTTTAAAAATTTTCATTTGATTTCCTCTTTGATTCATTGGTTGTTTAGCAATGTGTTATTTAATTTTCATGTATTGGTGAATTCTCTAATTTTCCTCCTGTTATTCACTTTCGGTTTCTTCCTGTTATGATCAGAAATCATAACATACCTGATATGATTTCACCTTTTTTAAAAAATTTTTTTTAATGTTTTATTTATTTTTGAGACAGAGAGAGACAGAGCGTGAGCAGGGGAGGGGCAGAGAGAGAGGGAGACACAGAATCCGAAGCAGGCTCCAGGCTCTGAGCTGTCAGCACAGAGCCCAACACGGGGCTTGAACTCACAGACCAGGAGGTCATGACCTGAGCCGAAGTCAGACGCTCAACCGACTGAGCCACCCAGGCACCCCAGATTTCAATCTTTTAAAATTTGTTACAACTTGTTTTGTGACCTAACATCTGATCTATTCTGGAGAATATTCTGTGTGCACTTGAGAAGAATGTATAGTCTGTTGCAGTTGGATGGAATCTTCTGCACATGTCCAAGAGGTCCATCTGGGCAAAGTGTTATTCAAGTCTTCTGTTTCTTGATTGATTTTCTGTTCGGATGATCCAGCCATTGTTGAGAATAGAATATTGAAGTTCCTACTATTATTGTATTGCTGTCTACTTTTCCCTTCAGTTCTGTTAATATTTGCTTTATATATTTAAGTGTTTCAATGTTGGGTGCATATTTATTTATAACTGTTATTGATTCCTCTTGATGAATTGTCTCATTTCTCATTATCTAACAGCCTTCTCTGGTCTCTGTGACATTCTTGCACTTAAAGTCTATTTTGTCTGATATTAATATAACCACCCTGTTTCCTTTGGTTACTATATGGAATACCTTGATTACTTTACTTTCAACCTGAATGGTTTCCTAAAGAGAAAGTGAGTCTCTGGTAAGCATCAGATAGATTTTGTTTTTAATGCATTCAACCACCCTATGTATTCCTGGTTTGTTAATTAACTACTTAATTAATTCTGGGTTTTACTTTCCGTCTTTGCTTAAACAGGCAGTTGGAATAGCACTAAGCATTGGTTATCACCTACCATATTTTATACTTATTCTATTGATGTTTTAATTCCTCTAAACATTTTATCATCTGAGGTAGTATATATATCATCTAAACCTCTTGTTAAAATCCTTTTTTTCAGAGAAGAAGGACAATATGATCAATCTTAATCAACCAGGCCTAATGTTCACCATAGAACTGGAATAGGGTCAAGGAGGCCCTAAGCAGTCAGGATCAAAAGTTTATTTACTGAAGCATGGAGTGGCGAGAAGATTCTGGAGAAAGAATTTGGCACCTGGAGATTTGGAATTTTCAGAGGACTTACAGAAGTGACTGTTCATTGAGGAATGTGTAAGACAGGTGACTGGCTGCATCACTGGAGTTTTAAAATATCTAAATAGCTTTGAGTAATTGAGGACATTGGGATTCATTATAAATTCCCCCCTCTAAATACCACTCTTCAATTTCACACATGTAAGCCATAATTTCCAATATGACTGTATTTGACAATAGGGTCTTTAAATATGTAAATAAAACTAAATGAGATCATAAAGACGTGGCAATAATCTAATATAATAGTGTTTTTGTAAGAAGACGAAGAGACACCTGTAATACATAGTCACAGAAAAAAGACCATACAAGAACACAGTGGCAGGGTGGCCACTTAGAATCTAAGAACAGAGATCTCAAGAAAAACTAAGTCTATTAACACTTTGATTTTGGACTTCCAGCCTCTAGAACCGTAAAAACTAAATTTCTATTTTTTAAGCCATCCAGTCGATAGTACCATTCTGCAGCAATCCTAGCAAACTAATATAGCACCTATCCCTTCACATCTTGACATAGACTTTGGAGGTTACGTTTTTCTCAGAGAAGCCCTAGGTCAATATGGGACTAATCATATTAAATCAGAGAGAACTAAGTAATGTATGAGGCAGAGATAAAACTTAATCCAACACCCTTCTTGTTCCCCATGGTATGTATCAGTTTGAAATGATATATTTACTTTCAAATAACCCTTAGGGAAAGAACAGTGGTAGCTGAGAAGCAAATTTTACGTGCCTGCCCACTTCTCGGAAGCATGAGACTGAAGAACTCAGATAAGTATTTAAAGTTTAGCAGCACCAGCTAGAACGGAGGTGGAAAGCCTCATCAGCAAAGCAAGACAGTTGAGCAATTACCATCAATGTCTTGTCCGAAGATAACAGACCACCAGCTGGCACTCAAATCCTGTGAAGATAATCTATACTATACAAGATGGCAAAGTATTTAGAGCACTGACACAGCCGTGGAATAAATATAAAATACAGTGGAGAATAACCAGGGACTCCACATGGTGTTTTCCACAAGTCAGAATAATCCAATGTAGTCTTATTCCTGCACACTTAGACAAAGACTTAAACTATAATTCAAAACTAATTAATTATTTAAACATGCCGGAAATGCTCCTTGCTTAAATGGACGTTTTACACACACACACACACACACACACACACACACACACACACAAATAAGGCAGAATAAATATTTTGTAAAATGTACCTTGATGTCAAGTATTCAATCTTCTCAGGTTATACTTTGCACTTGACGGTATCTGAACGAGTTGTGCATCATGAGAGTTTGTAAAGAACACTAAATGATTTTATAAGAATTAATGAAATCATATTATCAAACAGTAATGATACTGGTTTCAGAACAGGGAAGCATAGTTACAGATGTACAAGCACATTCGCACACACCTCCCCAAACTCAGTTACTATGCCATGTACTTCTATTAATCACTTTAAATCCTATCTTCCCAGTGACTTGTGTCCAGATGTTCTGTAGGCAGGTACAGGTTTTGCAGATCCTCTGCTTTGCTCCTTGTGCCGGTTTGTTCAGGAATGACTTCTGTCTGGCCAGTTTACTTCACTTATGAAGAATTCTATCCCTACAGCTACACACATTTAATCAAAACTGAAATGTTTTCTGAGGAAATTTGTGTCAACAAACTGTTCACTTTCATCATGATGATTGTTTATGCAGGATTTGTGAGGATCCCATAAGTTTAGCAACTAGAGAATATTCTCTCCCTCATTCTCCAGTTTGTAAATTTTATCTCTAGTATTCTGTAATTCCATACCAATCTTTCTACATTGGTGTGCTGCACACTTGAGAAAATTTTACAATATTCAGATGCTTGACATCCAAGAATAGGAATTTACTTCTTTTTATGTTGATAATATCTCCCCATCTGATTTTCCTCTTCTTTCTTTGTCTCACTGAGTCTCATATACATATATATATATATATATATATATATATATATATATATATATATTTCACCAGTTTGCATTAATCAGTTGCTTCAGCTGGTAACTGGATGGAATTAGTTTGAGGCAGAAATTGGCAGGGATTGATTACTGACAATAAATAACACACTTACATGTATCTAATATAATGATGGTAGACATTGGTGAAACAGAAGAGGTGTGTAGTTTGGGGATAAAGTCACTTTTTAGAAGTTAAAATCTCTGTCTCTATGCTTTTTTTTTAAAAAAAGTTCACATTAAAATAACAAGAATTACACATAACAGCTTTTGAGTGGATTGCAGAAGCTGTGTGCCTAATTTGCAAAGTTACAGAATTTCCTAGCATAAAAGCACTTAAAGAAGCTTGTTGTGTTGAGAGGTTGGCACTGTAAAGGCCAAATTAGTGCAGATGGAAGGTAGAAATACTTGCAGCATATGATCTGGGAAGCAGGTAATGGAAATAAATAGTGGCATAATGGAGAAGGTATTATTGAAAAACTCAATTTGATGAAACAATTGCTAAATGTTTAATGGGGTAACTCTTTTAAAATTATCCCTCCCAGATAGCATACTTCAAATTTTACTCCACTTCTCCCATGTTTCCTTATTTTTAGATAGCTATTGATTTATTGTACTTCTTTCAAATTACCAATTAGATTCATTGCTTTGAATTTAGGGATATTTGAACTGAAAATTAAAAAAAAAAGCATGTTATTTGGTTTTAACTAATTTTTGTTTTTTAATTTTAATTTTTGAGAGAGAAAGAGAGCACAAGGAGGGGAAAGGGTCAGAGGAAGAGGGAGAGAATCTCAAGCAGTCTCCATGTGGGGCTCAATCCCATGACCATGAGATTATGACCTGAGCCAAAACCAAGAGTTGGACACTCAACTAACTGGACCACTCAGGCACTCCCTCCCCTTTTTTTGAAGTAGGCTCCACACTTAAACGTGGAGCCCAATGAAGGCTTGAACATATGACCCTGAGATCAAGACCTGAGCTAATACCAAGAGTTGGACACTTAATCGACTGAGCCACCCAGGCACCCCTTAACTAGCATAGTTTTTGAACAAAAGTTTATTCTATATTTCCACACCTAAGAACATCCTATAAAATGGCATGAAATACTCAATTAAATGCATTGTATTAATTTCTCCTTTTGTATTATAGTATATAACGTGTTGTAAAAATTCTTGTTGGCAAACTTCCTTTGTATTTCTAATTATTTCCTTAGAACACATTTCTAGAAATGGAAAAACTTGAAAACAAGTCATGAATATATTAATCACATAAGATACATGGAAAAATTGGCTTCAAGAAATACAATAAAAATTTATTTTTCAGACTCAGTGAAATTTACACAAAACTTTTACAATATTAATTATTTTGTAATTGAAAAAATGAATTCAATAAAAGCATAAATGTTAAAGTAAGCATAGCTGTATAGAGTTAGAAGCTACTTAATAATTTAATGTGATGACATCATTTAGTTAATGACTCAGTTCAAAACCAGTTCATTGCAATCAGTAGTTATATGTTAGAATACAGGCATATCTGATCTAGATTTTTTCCTTGATATACATTGCATTTCAAATATCAAGTGATATCTTGTAGATATCTTAGAATTACAAATGAAGCGAGTGATATCCTAGACCACTGCCAAGATAAAACTGTATTTTCACAGCTAAAATTGATTTCTTATTGTATCTATCTTAGCTGACAACTTGAATGAACATCTTTATCAGGATGAAAAAACAATAGAATATTTTTCCCAAAGTGACTAATTATTGGAATTGGGCTGACCTTGAAAGGCTAATAAACTCTGTTAGATAACTTTTCTGGCTATATTTAATAGATATAATTATTTAACAAGATGTTTGAGTATGGGCTGTATGAATGAGAAATTGTGTGACTCTTGTTTTAAGTGAAAATAATAGGTTACTTGTAAACACTGCAGTAAGATGATGAAAGTCCAAGACTACACTCACAGGACTGCATCAGATGTTTCTGGTTATCTCAGCAAACATTTTTATCAATTTCAACTTGTAATTCTTGCCAATGTGTATATTCAATGTTTATGTATTTCCTAAAAATATTTTGATATTATCTTCAGTTAGAATTAATCTAGTTTTGCTCTCACATTTGCTGCAATCTGTTTTTTGTTTTCCTTGCCAACTTCCTTCCTTTCTGTCTTCTATCACTCCAAGTAGTGATGCCCTTCACACACACACACACACACACACACACACACACGTACACACACATGCATGCACACACAAATAAAGGATTGTTTCCTTTTGTACTTTACAAATATTGAATCATCCCATATAGAACTTAATTTCTTCCTCAATACACAATGTCACATGGAAATATTTACCATTTACTGGACAAAAACCTGTCCCATTCATGTTAATGAGGCAATTGAACTTTGCCTAAATCTAATATGTATCATCCTTGAATTATGGTAATGGTGTAATTCATTTTTTGATATACAGCTCCAGAATTAAAATTGTTTGGCTTTTGTATATGTAAACTCCTAATTTTAATATACATTGAAAGTTTCTGACAACCGGAGATGTTGAGAGCATCTTTAAATGTGTTTTTGCCATGTTTGTTTTGTGAATTGCCTTGTCAAATCTCATTAGTTCACTTTTCTTTTGGCATTATTGTCTTTTCTTAACAACTGATAGAAGTAGTTTCAAATATTGTAGAAAAACTCTTTAATGTATGTTTTATAGTTTTCAATCATTTTGATTTATTTATTTCATTTCTATGTAATGCTTAAAAATAGATTCTCTATTCTCCTTTAACTGAATTTTCTTGTTTCCTTATACTACCAATCATAGGTTTCTGAGTATGTTTGTAAGTTTAGTATATACCAAAAGTTTTTTATATAATTCAGTAAGAAAATTATATTTGTTTTATTTTATTATTTTTGGGGGGAAGGTGAAGGAGAAGAGAGAGTGGGAGAGAGTTTTAAGCAGACTTCACACTCAGCGAAGGGCTAAGTCTTACGACCGTAAGATCATGACCTGAGCCCAATCTTTACTGACTGAGCCACCTAGTAGCTCCCCCAAAACTATGCTTGCTTTAAAAAATAATTAGCTGTCCACCTTAAATAAAGTTGAATTTTTCCTTACATTATATAAAAATATATCATTTATATTGTTAATATATTTAAACGTAAGAAAAAAGAGTTTTTGGAAAAAATATTAAAATATATGCATATTATATATTGTATTTTACACCATAATTTTAAAGGTTTTACATTTAAATCAGAAGAAACACGTATTTTATTAATGCTAACCACAGCTATTAATAACTGTATATATTGTATGTATAGAAGAATAAACCAATAATGAATTAATACATGAATGAATATAAATTAAATAATAGTTTAAATAAAGCTAAATATTTTAATGTTTATACAAATTTTTACTCCTTCAGTTACCTACCTTTCTTAAAGTTTTCACAATATTTTTCAAATTTCAAAATATTTTATTTTCTGTTTTAGGTTGATCATTCAAATATTCACCAATTCTATATTGCCAATTCTATATTTTGATTTTCTTACTTTTTTATCAATTTATATTTTAAACTTGATGGGACATTTTAAATATAAGCATTGCTTGCATCTTTTATTTTATTTCATTATCTCTTTTTTTTCCTTGATTGCCATTTTTCTTGTGTCCTTCTGTACCTTGTGATGATATTAATTTTCTCATGTCCCTCAACTCTTTGAGACACAGTTTGGGGTTGTAATCTCTCACAGAGAAATCCTTTTCTACCCACAGACTAACATCCAGCAATAATGTTAGGAGTATGGAAAGCTATTTCAAGTTCCCTTTTACAGGTATAATAGATCTTTTCTGGCTCTTCCTCAAATGCTTGGCCTCAGCTCAACTCCTGTGGCCTAGGCTGCAGTTTGCATGATGGCCATCATAGCCATCAAAGAGTATATCTGATCTTTGTTGCTACCGGATAAAATGTGGTAACTTCTGATAATGCTGTGGTACAGCTATTAATTTTTGATATCCAGAAATTTTCTTTCTTGCCTTAGGTCTTCCAAAAGTATATTTATTGATTGTATCTTGCATTTCTAAATATGTGGAGAGTGAGGTGGAACTTCCTGTGTTTGTTCAGCTAACTTGCCCAGAAATTCTTTATTAACAATCTATAGATAGATATGACATATAACCATATGTATCCAGTGCATAAGCCACAGTTTAGTTTCTTTTAAAAATTATTTAGGTACGACCATTATTGTTGTTAAACTTTATTGCAATTCAAATAATTTATTTATATGAGGTACATAACGAAAATATTTTTGGTTATGTTTTAACATTTATTCACCAATTAAAAATTTTCTGGGGCTGCTGGGTGCCTCAGTCAGCTAAGCATCTGACTCTTGATTTCAGCTCAGGTCATGACCTCGCGGATCGTGAAATCGAGCTCTATGTCAGGCTCTGTGCTGACAGCTCGAAGCCTGCTTTGTGTTGTCTCTCTCCCTTCCTCTTTGCCCTCCCCCACTCATTCTCTCTTTCTCTTTCTCTCAAAATAAATAACACTAAAAGAAAAAAAGTTTTCTACATAATATTCCTTTAAAAACGTAGGTGATGTAAACAATAAAAGGAAATTAATCTGCTTTTTTTTTTTTTTTATTTTGAGAGAGAGGGCGGGGGGAGGACGGAAAGGGAGAGAAAGAATCCCAAGCAGGCTCCACCAGCACTGAGGCTTACCCATGGAGCTCAGTCTCAGGAACCATGAGATCATGACCTGAGCTGAAATCAAGAGTGGAGGTTTATGTGGAGGTTCCACAAAAAATTAAAAATAGACCTACCCTATGACCCAGCAGTAGCACTGCTAGGAATTTACCCAAGGGATACAGGAGTATTGATGCACTTGTACCCCAATGTTTATAGCAGCACTCTCAACAATAGCCAAATTGTGGAAAAAGCCTAAATGTCCATCAACTGATGAATGGATGAAGAAATTGTGGTTTATATACACAATGGAGTACTACGTGGCAATGAGAAAAAATGAAATATGGCCTTTTGTAGCAACGTGGATGGAACTGGAGAGTGTGATGCTAAGTGAAATAAGCCATACAGAGAAAGACAGATACCATATGGTTTCACTCTTATGTGGATCCTGAGAAACTTAACAGGAACCCATGGGGGAGGGGAAGGAAAAAAAAAGAGGTTAGAGTGGAAGAGAGCCAAAGCATACGAGACTCTTAAAAACTGAGAACAGGGGCGCCTGGGTGGCGCAGTCGGTTAAGCGTCCGACTTCAGCCAGGTCACGATCTCGCGGTCCGGGAGTTCGAGCCCCGCGTCAGGCTCTGGGCTGATGGCTCAGAGCCTGGAGCCTGCTTCCGATTCTGTGTCTCCCTCTCTCTCTGCCCCTCCCCCGTTCATGCTCTGTCTCTCTCTGTCCCAAAAATAAATAAAAAAAGTTGAAAAAAAAAATTAAAAAAAAAAAAAACTGAGAACAAACTGAGGGTTGATGGGGTGTGTGAGGGAGGGGAGGATGGGTGATGGGTATTGAGGAGGGCACCTTTTGGGATGAGCACTGGGTGTTGTATGGAAACCAATTTGACAATAAATTTCATATATTAAAAAAAAAAAAAAAAGAGTGGAGGTTTAACTGTGCTGCCCAGGCATCCCAATCTTTTTTTTTTTTTTTCATGAGTTCAGGTCTTTGAAAACATATGGATATGGAGTGGGTAATAAGTTGTATCCTACTTTTTTGAAACAGTTAATATAAGCTCCAAAAGTTTTGAGAATTTAAAGGTAAGATAAATTACAGTAATTTAGGTAGAAGCTGCATTCTAAATTTACGTATTCTAAAACTTATTAAACATTTAAGTTAAGATAAATATGTCACATTGTGACAATGTTTTAAAAGATTTATAACTAGTAAAGCAATGTCATTCTGCTTCTGGTTTTGATATCAGCTAGCTCCTGAGTGTTTTGTAATAATCATTTTGAAGACAAAAGTTTAACACTCAACTTAGTTTAAGGTTTTCCAATTACAGTGTGTGTGTGTGTGTGTGTGTGTGCGCGTGTGTATTCCCCCCGCCACTCACCCTGACACACACAAAGGAGTGCTCTTGCCAGAAACAATTGTATTTCCCCAGACTCTGCTGTTATGTCAAATCTGTTTGAGCTCAGATTTAGGGCATTATCCCAGAGGCACTTCAAAGTCTGATGATCCAGAAACAAAAGAGCACATCCAGAATTCTCTAGCTCATAATAAAATGGGTCCTCCGGATCTAAATTAGCCAAGCAATCCATCCATGTCACGTTATTGGAATAAGATGGTCATTAAAATATTTAATCTGGTCTTTTTCTGACCTCTTGTATACTTTTATCTCCCCAGAAATTAAAGCATAAGCTGTACAGGTGATTTGTAAATACCACTGTTTGAAATAAAAAGATTTGAGACATGCAAAAGGAGGCTAGCTTTTATAGGAAAATGAAATTCCAGAAATAAGTAAGGAGTTAGTACTGATCATAATTCATAGAAATATGTCATAATATTAATTAGAAAAAATAAGAAATGCAACATTCCTGAATTCAGAGGCAATATTGAAAAAAGTGGACACGATAAGGAGAACACATGGTATTTATGAGCTTCAGTGGATGAGTGAAACGAGCTACGAGTCAGAATTCCATTCAAATGGCACAAAGTGTCCAAACGACACTGAACTGTGCAAACACCACTCCTGGTTGTCCAGGTTCAAGTTACCTATCTGGTACTAACAAGATATAATTTTTTTAAATTAATTAATTAATTTATTTATTTATTTTTAATATATGAAATTTATTGTCAAATTGGTTTCCATACAACACCCAGTGCTCATCCCAAAAGGTGCCCTCCTCAATACCCATCACCCACCCTCCCCTCCCTCCCACCCCCCATCAACCCTCAGTTTGTTCTCAGTTTTTAACAGTTTCTTATGCTTTGGCTCTCTCCCACTCTAACCTCTTTTTTTTTTTTCTTCCCCTCCCCCATGGGTTTCTGTTAAGTTTCTCAGGATCCACATAAGAGTGAAACCATATGGTATCTGTCTTTCTCTGTGTGGCTTATTTCACTTAGCATCACACTCTCCAGTTCCATCCACGTTGCTACAAAAAGCCATATTTCATTTTTTCTCATTGCCACGTAGTATTCCATTGTGTATATAAACCACAATTTCTTTATCCATTCATCAGTTGATGGACATTTAGGCTCTTTCCATAATTTGGCTATTGTTGAGAGTGCTGCTATGAACATTGGGGTACAAGTGCCCCTATGCATCAGTACTCCTGTATCCCTTGGATAAATTCCTAGCAGTGCTATTGCTGGGTCATAGGGTAGGTCTATTTTTAATTTTCTGAGGAACCTCCACACTGCTTTCCAGATCAGCTGCACCAATTTGCATTCCCACCAACAGTGCAAGAGGGTTCCCGTTTCTCCATATCCTCTCTAGCATCTATAGTCTCCTGATTTGTTCATTTTGGCCACTCTGACTGGCGTGAGGTGATATATCTGAGTGTGGTTTTGATTTGTATTTCCCTGATAAGGAGCGACGTTGAACATCTTTTCATGTGCCTGTTGGCCATCCGGATGTCTTCTTTAGAGAAGTGTCTTTTCATGTTTTCTGCCCATTTCTTCACTGGGTTATTTGTTTTTCGGGTGTGGAGTTTGGTGAGCTCTTTATAGATTTTGGATACTAGCCCTTTGTCCGATATGTCATTTGCAAATATCTTTTCCCATTCCGTTGGTTGCCTTTTAGTTTTGTTGGTTGTTTCCTTTGCTGTGCAGAAGCTTTTTATCTTCATAAGGTCCCAGTAATTCACTTTTGCTTTTAATTCCCTTGCCTTTGGGGATGTGTCGAGTAAGAGATTGCTACGGCTGAGGTCAGAGAGGTCTTTTCCTGCTTTCTCCTCTAAGGTTTTGATGGTTTCCTGTCTCACATTCAGGTCCTTTATCCATTTTGAGTTTATTTTTGTGAATGGTGTGAGAAAGTGGTCTAGTTTCAACCTTCTGCATGTTGCTGTCCAGTTCTCCCAGCACCATTTGTTAAAGAGACTTTTTTCCATTGGATGTTCTTTCCTGCTTTGTCAAAGATGAGTTGGCCATACATTTGTGGGTCTAGTTCTGGGGTTTCTATTCTATTCCATTGGTCTATGTGTCTGTTTTTGTGCCAAGGATATAATTTTTAAAAAGAATAACAGGGGCACCTGGGTGCCTCCATGGGTTAATTCTTGATTCTTGACTTCGGCTCAGGTCGCGATCTTGCAGCTCATGAGTTTGAGCCCCGCATTAGGCTCCGTGCTGACAGCATAGAGCCTGCTTCGGATTCTCTGCCTCCCTCTCTCTGCCCCTTCCTCCCTACCCCTCAAAAATAAATAAATAAACATTAAAACATAAACTAAGAAAGAATATACAAAAGAAGCAAGTAATACGTTTGGCCAATTTGATCAAATAAAACATTTTGAAAAATTATGTAGTCAAATAGGTATATTATTTAGTCTCTTCATGTGTGATTTTAATTAGTTTCACTATAGAAAAACCTAGAATTATTGCATGGACAGTAACGATAGTAAGTTTTTAGTCTCTTGGTGAAATATTTCTGTGTCGCTTGTTCTTTTTGTGGGTGTCAACTGCCACTTACTCTCTCTGCTTAATGAGCTTAATAAAACTTAATGAAAGAAACTTCAAACTGAATGAAGCACTTTAAAATGCAAAACAAAGGACAAGAAAGATTGGACAACAGCTGCAGACCAAAAGAAAAAAAAATTCTGGGGACCAGGATGTGGACAGGGCATAAATCTATCACAATGAATATTTAAATAATAGTAAAATTTATGACAAAGTATGTTGTGTTTCTCCCGTTAGTTGGGAAAAGGCTATTTTGTAATATAGTCTGAATTATATATACACAGATAAATAGATATACATTTCTGTTGTATTTCATAATTCTGAATACATTAAAAGCTTTACTGCAGGGGCGCCTGGTTGGCTTAATCGGCTAAGCATCCGACTTCGGCTCAGTTCATGATCTCTTGGTTCATGAGTTCGAGCCCTGCCTCAGGATCTGTGCTGACAGCTCAGAGCCTGGAGCCTGCTTTGGATCTGTGTCTCCCTTTCTCTCTCTCTCTCTGCCCCTCATCTCCTTACTCTCTGTCTCTCTCTCAAAAATAAATATTAAATTTTTAAAAAAAAAACTTTATTGCACAAAACTACACAGAATAAATTACTGACTTGTGATGTGGTAGGACCAAAATGAGGGTTGAAGTCTAAAATGTTTATGCATGGTGGGTTTTAGGGATTCCAAGATATTTGTAGAAGGTAAGGCAAGCTGAAGGCAACTGACATCATCACAGAGTTTAAAATTCAATTGCACGGGCTTTTCTGAAGTTCAGATTTTCATGCAATCTCTCTTTGTGAAAGCATCTTTGTTAGATTTAATATACAAAGAGATTTAATGCCACATTAAAAATAAATAAATAAATAAATATAAGGAAGAGTGACAGTGAAAACTAAGTTAAGGTTAAAAAACATCCTAAACTCATTGGACATATTTAAAACATTAATAAATCAGTTTAAGGTCAATAAAAACCTATGATGTATTCTGAATTACAGATTTTTTTATGAAAGAATACTAATTCTACAATTAACAAACCCGATTAACAAAATGTCTTCTAGCTGAACATATTGTTTTAATATAAGAAAAAAGTTAATTAATGACATGCTGCTAAATTTTTTAAGGTGAATTAGCGTGGTTCTCAAGATGAGAGCTTGAGCCCAAGTTTGTATGGTATGGCCATAGTAAATTACCTCTCAAACCTTAATACCCTAGTTAGAAAAATGAGGACTATCAATTTCATTTCTTCCATCTCCATTGTTCTTTGGGGCAGTCCAAGAAATTTCATGCATAGAAAAAACTGTAAAATCATGTACACTGTTAGTTTCTGTTCTTATTGTTTGTCTTCTGTTCTGGATAGTGATAACATATATATTATGCCCTTCAAGATATTGTGGAGTAATTATAAACATGTTATTTGTACTGGCTTTTGGAACATATTACTTCTTTATAAACACAGAGAGACTGAAATATTATCGGCCAGTCTTTTTATAAACATGACTGGCTCTTAACTCAAGCTGTCAACAAGTGTTATAAAACTTTGAATATTTCTTTCTATTTTTGCCATAATTAGCAGATGAAAAGTCAAGCCATATTCATTGAGAATGAGAAACAACTTTAAATAATGTTGGGGTTAATTGGAATATTCAACAAATAGCCTCTCAACTTTCCCTCTGTTTTGGAGAAAGACATATTTTCTGTCCAAAGGACTCTGGGGTTGGTCATGTGAATTACTTTGGATGGCAGTATGAGGGAGAAATAATGTGAACAAAGGATCAAAGTGCGTTCCAATGATTTGGCCAGTTTTTGGTTTCTAAAACATCCTCCAGGCAATTGCTGTTACTCAGTCTGGACTCAGACAGAGGCACGTGCTTAACCCAACAAAAAGAGCCTGAAACCAAGCCAGCCTAGATCGGCCAAAGTGCAGCAGTTGCCTTGTAAACACAGAACCAAGTAGTAAACACTTGATATTTTAAGATATTAAGTTTAAAATGATTGCTACTCTATATCACTGCAGCAATAAATGATTGATACAAATAACTAGTCCAAATGTTCTAAATTCAAAAATGGATTAAACGTTAGTGTGTGAAGATAGAAGTTCTGTGTTGGGAGATAATCCTCCATCGGGCTAGTATTTTCACACGTCTTGTAAGCAGAGGCACCAACAGCTTTTATTACAGACTAGATTTCCAAGGATGTTCATAGAGCAATCAACCTTAGAAGATAAGTTGACTTGTTATCTTACACTGAGAGTAACATCCTAGACACTTCATGACAACATAACCAAGATTTAATATTTGGGGATAAAGGTCTGTTCTACACATTCGATCATAAAAATGTACCTAATTCACAAAAAAGGCATAATTATTATAGTTCTGTGCAATTAATTATCAAAAATAAAAGACCAATATAATACAGCAGATTAAACTTGAGATGTAAGTGGGATTCTATATATAATTACTATATACCTATATATATAGTAATGTATAAAGAGTTTAAGTCTTAGAAGTTTATTTTTTTTTTTAATTTTTTTTTCAACACTTTTTTATTTATTTTTGGGACAGAGAGAGACAGAGCATGAACGGGGGAGGGGCAGAGAGAGAGGGAGACACAGAATCGAAAACAGGCTCCAGGCTCCGAGCCATCCGCCCAGAACCTGACGCGGGGCTCGAACTCACGGACCGCGAGATCGTGACCTGGCTGAAGTCGGACGCTTAACCGACTGCGTCACCCAGCCGCCCCAGAAGTTTAAAATGTATAAAGAGTTTAGGTCTTAGAAGTAGTTTGAAATTTTGTTAAATCTGAAAATTTTCTTGTCAAGTACTCATTGTCTAAGGAGAATCCCAAAGTAAACTTGCTTAATCACCAAAAATTACACATTAGTAAATAATACAAGAGTAAGGATTTACTGTAGTTTCAAAGTCAGATACAACAGATTTTCCAATTTGTATATATTGCTGAGATGTGGAAAAGGGAAAGACGGTATTTAAATATAGAATACCAATTTCAATATCACTTCATAAATTATATAGTATATTATTAGATACACATTCCATTACAGACTTCAAATAATTTAGGTACTGAAAGGAAACAAACGAAAATGTTGTGTGCCAGTATATGTTTACTGACACAAGTATGTAGGTTGTATAGTTGGTATTCCCTGCTAAAGATTTCCTCTTGTATCTAATTTTCATTCTGTATTTTAAGTTTTTTTCCCTCTGCTTTGTGTTGGAATATAGCTTTTCTTTTTTTTTTAATGTTTTATTTATATTTGAGAGAGAGAGACAGAGCATGAGTGGGGAAGGGGCAGAGAGAGACGGAGACAGAATCTGAAGCAGGTTCCAGGCTCTGAGCTGTCAGCACAGAGCCTGATGTGGGGCTTGAACTCATGAACCACAAGATCATGATCTGAGCTGAAGTCAGATGCTTAACCGACTGAGCCACCCAGGTGCCCCGGAATATAGCTTTTCTACACACGGACTGTCATATTTGACAACTAAGATATCTGTTGAAGCAGCTTCTCCATATTTTGTTACACACAATGCAAGTATTGTTTCTCTGCAAGATAAATGACTATTACAGCTCATGTGCATGCTCAAAGGCCCAAAGTTTGGAGATTAAAAAAAAATGGTGTTTTTGATGCTTTGCTTATAAAAATAACGAAATCTCTCAGTGAATATGGCTATACCGAGATTTATTGATTTGACTATTTTATCATTTCCATGTCTAAATCTCAGAGCCAAACCCCAACCCGTAAGTTACTAATCAGAATTTAAGCACATGTTTTGTTAAAAGACCAGGAATATGAATTCAAAATACTTTAGTACTTCAGATTAAGTAGTATTATTGACCACTTTAATTTTTTTGAAAAAGCTCATGTCAAGAAGAAAGGTTATGACATATAACTTTTCCATGTTTTTCTTCCTTCATTCCATGTATTCCTATACTTATTCATGTATTTGTAAATTCATTCATCAAAATTATCATTTGTTGGGTTCTAGAAGTTAAAAAAAAAACTTCTATGTAGGTAGATACTGAAAAACAGTTTTGATTTAGTTCCATGTAGGTAAATATCTTCTGTGGGCATTGATTCTGATGGTCTTACATCCCAAACTGTCCCTATTTGAAAATCAGGCAGATGTGGGCAGGGTTCCTCATATCTCACAGCCTGAAAACTCACAGACACTCAGTATTTGTTTTTGTAAAGATTGAATGAATACATCATGGAACAAATAGGAAAATGTATAGGTTAAAAAATTGCTAACTTAAGGGGCACCTGGGTGGTTCAGTTGGCTAAGTGTCTGACTGGAGCTCAGGTTATGACCTTGCAGCTTGTGGGTTTGAGCCCCACATCGGGCTCTATGCTGACAGCTCAGAGCCTGGAACCTTCGGGGACTGTGTCTCTCTCTCTCCCCCTCCGTTGCATGTGCTCTCTCTCAAAATAAATAAATAAACATTTGAAAAACATAACTAACTTTAGAATATTGCTTTCCAGTGAACAGAACACCATCTTATATGTTTTTCACATAAGCATTAAATGCTTATTCATTTATGAATACACTAATGACTAAATATGTATTCATAAATACTTATTAACTACTCATTTTCTGTTCTTTATGTGCATATTAATCTGAAGTCACAAAGACTAGAATAAATAGACTCTAAAGAAAAGTAAAATTTATCCATGAACAGATAGACCCCCCCCTTGTGACCTACTTATTCATATTCTTCAGGAGGCCATAAAGATTTGTCTGCTCAATGCTAAAAAAATAGATTATATTCCTCTTATTCTCCTGTATTACAATCCTCCAAAATCAATACATTATTTCAGAATTATATACAAAGTGAAAGGAAGCTCAATAAATGTGTTCATTGGTAAATATAATCATTACAAAGTTGAGTAGTCTTTATAATCTCTCAGATTACTCTGATATCCATTAACATCATTAGCTGAACAACAGTGGTGTGTAGGGAGGCCAACAATTAACTCTCCACTTGCACAAGAGAAAAACTGAACTCAGAGAATTACATTGCTTCCCCATGGTCCTCCATGGTTAGTAAATCATAATCTTGGAAGGGAAGCCTCATTTTATTATTTGAAGACCAGTATTATTCCAATCCATCTGCTGTTGCAATGTTGTTTGTTGTCTGTACTAAGATATCCTTAGTTTTTAATTAATTATTTTTTTTACTTATTACCCAGTCCAACCCAACTAGGAAGCCAGACTGGAGAATCCAGGCAAGTGCAGAGCCCATCCAGGCACTGTGATTAGGCAGGAAACTGAGGCAGCAGTCCTATCCAATTGTTCCCAACCAGCAGCTCACCCCCTTGTCTCACCCCAAAATAGACCCAAATAGCAAGCCCCATCTGCCCAAGGAATCTACTCACTGATTCATCCAGAACCACAAATAGGTTGAACCTAAAAATGACAATATCAACGTTCATTATAATTAAATTAAGGACAGAAAAAAGTTTGAAAGTAGCAAAGTAAAAGTGACACATTACATCCAGTGTAGCCCCATCAGACTATAGGAAGATTTGTCAACAGACTCTTGACAAACCAGGAGAAAAGGGGATGATAGATTAAAAATATTGAAAGAAAAAAAAAACTATCTACCAAGATTATTATACTTGGTAAAGCTGCCCTTCAGAAATAAAGGAAAGATGAAGGTTTCTTTAAACAAACAAAAGCTGAAGGAGTTCATCATCTCTAGACCTGTCTTAGAAGAAATGCTAAAGATGAGCTTTCAACAATAGCCAAATTATGGAAAGAGCCTAAATGCCCATCAACTGATGAATGGATAAAGAAGATGTGGTTTATATATACAATGGAATACTACTTGGCAATGAGAAAGAATGAAATCCTGCCATTTACAGCAATGTGGATGGAACTGGAAGGTATTATGCTGAGTGAAATAAGTCAGTCAGAGAAGGACAGATATCATATGTTTTCACTCATTTGTGGATCTTGAGAAACTTAATGGAAGACCATGAGGGACAGGAAGGGGAAAAAAATAGTCACAAACAGGAAGGGAGGGAGGCAAACCACAAGAGAGACTCTTAAATACAGAGAACAAACTGAGGGGGGATGGGGGAGAGAGGAAAATGGGTGATGGGCATTGAGGAGGGCACTTGTTGGGATGATCACTGGGTGTTGTATGTAAGCCAATTTGACAGTAAATTATATTAAAAAAAGAATAAATGCTAAAGAGAGTTCTTCAAGCAGAAATAAAAAGATACTAATTAAAATTGTGAAACATATGAATGTATGTGTAAAACTCACTGATAAAGAATTATGTTTACTCAATGGTAAATATATAGTAAAAACCAGATTCTCTAATATTGTAATGGTGTATAATACACTTATAAATCTAGTTTAAAAGTTTAAAAAGCAAAGCAAATTTAAAATAACCATAACTATAATAATTTTGTTATTGGATGCACATCTGAAAAAATATGTAAACCGTAGGGGCGCCTGGGTGGCTCAGTCAGGTAAGCATCTGACTCTTGATTTTGGCTCAGGTCATAATCTCACAGTCTGTGAGATCCAGCCCCACATTGGGCTTTGTGCTGACAGTACTGAGCCAGTTGAAGAGTTTTTCCTTCTCTCTGTGACAGTAAATAAGTAAACTTTAATTTATTTAAGTGAACTTTTAATTTATTAAAATTATGTAAACTGTAATATCAATAACCTAAAATGTGGGAGGGATGGGAGTAAAAGTATAAAACTTAGGCATACTATTGAATTTAAGATGATAGCAGCCCAAAGTAGTGGATTATAAATGCAAAGTATCAAGATAACTGCAAAGGAAAACCAGTAGCGGTTACACAAAAGATTAAGATAAAGGAGACAGATCATATTGCTACCAAAAACATCACCAAAACACACATATAGAAGATCCAACAATATGCTGCTAATGATCCACTCACTTTAATTTTACAGATACACCTACCCCGAGAGTGATAGAACTGAACCAGACATTTCAAACAAATGGTAACAAAAAGAAAGCAGGGCTGGCTGCCCCTATATCAGACAAAATAGACTTTGAGCTGAAAATGGTTATAAAAAAAAAGACAAAGGAGGTTATTATCTAATGATAAAAGGGTCAATCCTTCAAGAAGATGTAGCAATTGTAAATATACACCAACACTAAAGCACCTAAACATATTAATGCATAAAGCAAATACTAACAGAACTAGAAGAAGAAATAAAGAACAATGCAATAATGGTTGGTGACTTTACTACTCCACTCTCAAGAAAGGGTAAATTATCCAGACAGAGAATCAACAAGGAAACAGTAGATTTGAACATTATAAATCAAATGGACCTAACAGACATATACAGAATATTCTATACAATGACCACAAAATATCTATATTCTTTTCTACACGACATGGAACATTTTCTAGGATAGATCGTATGTTAGGCCACAAAACAAGTTTTAGCAAATTTAAAAAGATTGAAATCATATCATGTGTCTTTAATGACCACAGCATATGAAACTAGAAGTCAATAACAGGAGGAAATACATGGAAATTAAACAACTCACTACTGAACAACTAATGTTTTTAAAAAATTAATTAAAAAGGAAAAAAGAATCTTGAGATAAACACAAATGGAAACAAAATGTTCTAAAACTGATAGGATGCAGCAAAACAGTTATAAGAGGGAAGTTTAGAGCTATAAACTCATGCTTTAAGAAAATAGAAAGACCTCAGGGGCACCTGGGTGACACAGTCAGCTGAGCGTCCGACTTCGGCTCAGGTCATGATCTCCCAATTCATGAGTTCAAGCCCCGCATCAGGCTCTGTGCTGACATCTCAGGGCCTGGCGCCTGCTTCAGATTCTGTCTTACTCTCTCTCTGCCCTTCCCCTGCTTGTGCTGCTCTGTCTCTCTCTCTTTCTCTCTCTCTCAAAAATAAATAAACATCATAAAAATTAAAAAAAAGAAAATATAAAGACCTCTAATAAACAACCTAATTTATCTATCTAAAAGAACTAGATATGAACACACTAAGCCCAAATTTAACAGAAGGCAGGAAACAATAAGGATTAGGGCAGATATAACTAAAGGAGAAAATTGGAAAACAATAGAAAAGATTCACAAAGCTGAGTTCATTCTTTGAAAAGAAATGAAAATTTGGCAATCCTTTAGCTAGACTAACCAAGAAAAAAAAAAAGGAGAAAGAACACAAAAAACAGCACAGAAACACAAAGCCTCATAAGAGACTACTGTGAACAACTATACATCAATAACGTAGACAAATGAAAAGAAATTTTAGAAGAAATGAAAAAAAAATTGTATAAACATACTGCCTACCAAAACCAATTCAGAAAGAAATAGAAAATTTGAACAGAACAGATTGAATCAGCAACCAAAAACCTCCCGAGGGAGAAGAGTCCTAGGAACAGATAGCTTCACTAGTAAATTCTACCAAACATTTAAAGAAGACTTAATGCCAATCCTCAAACTCTTCCAAAGCACTTCATTTTTCCTGTAAGTTTCCATTGTTACTTATCTTCTGATCTGTATACTATTCTCTCTCTCTTTTACTATCGTTGATTTCTGGTAAACATTTGTCTACTGCATGCTAACCAGTAAATGCCAAAAAAGATTAAAATAATGGAAAGTAAAATACATATCATTACAAAAGAAAGTTTTAATTTGTTGATGTGTTGCGTATGTTTAAAGGAGAATTCTACAATGAAGTTTTTTATATTATTTGACCAAATTCCATTAATGACACTGCAACCCCATGAGATATAGGTAGTTTGGTAAATACTTATTTCGATCACCAACAATTGCTAATGATAATTTTGGAAATTTCTCAATGAAACTATTGGCTTTCAGTGATGTACTAGTTTCTTATCTAACTTTAGAATAAACATAATTATGTAATAGAATTACATAATAGTTGTAATAATGATCTTTTACATTGACCCTTAATGTACAATCACAGGATTGTCTCTGTCTTCAGAGTTTTCTTTGTGCTTTCTGGCTCAGAGTCATTTGTTTCTTTCCACAGTGTCCAATCTTTTCATTTTTTAATTTAAATTTTAGTTAGTTAACATACAGTGCAATATTGGTTTCAGAAGTAGAATTCAATGATTGATCACTTACATACAATGCCCAGGGCTCATCACAAATACGCTCCTTGATACCCATCAGGCATCCAGCCCATACTCTACTCACTTCTCTCCATCAACACTCAGTTTGTTCTCTATCTTTAAGAGTCTCTCATGGTTTGCTTCCCTCTCTTTCCCCTCACTCCCATACTTTCATCTGTTTTGCTTCTTAAATTCCACATAAAAGTGAAATTATGTGGTATTTGCCTTTCTCTGATTGACTTATTTTGCTTGGCATAATACATTCTATCTCTATGCATGTCACTGCAAATGGCAAGCATTCATTCCTTTTGATGGCTGGATACACCAGTGTCCAATCTTAAAGGACATTTGAATCATGAATCTAAAATTCTGCTACTTTTCCAGTTTACTGTACTCCATAACCATGGCATGGTTTTGTACCGTTTTACTTTTGAGATATGAACTGATTCCTTTTTTTCTCCAATTTATTTGGAACAAATACATGTTCTACCAGTTCCACGACAAAACTCTTCTTAGGAGCCTGACATCATTAAACATTTTATTAAATTAACTTGGAGGTTTGAAAAGGGGCAAGAAAGAAATTTTGCAGCCATGCATACATCCTTCCTAACTAACATGAGATCCTCAAAGTAAGGCCTCTTGGGTTGTTCCACATGGAACAGTTTTTCATTTTAGAGTAAATCTGATACTTGTTGCTTAGGTAATGCTATCATCAAAATGAAAAAATGTCATTTAGTTGTGTGTGTATGTGTATGTATCAGGCTATTGATTTTTTCTGGTGGACAACAGAGTGTTTAAATCATGCAATATGATATTTCTTTAGCTCAGAGCTATTTTCCTGTTGTATGTAAACTTCTTCAATTCCATTTTCCTTTGTCTTCTAAAATCAATATACGTAATGGCTTATTATATCTCCATTTCTGAATTTTTTTTTTCTAAATTCTGGGTAAGTATATCTTTTACATCACATTTTTTTCTGTATGTTGTTTCTGATATAAACTTCTAATAATACTAATATTTATGCTAAAACTATATTGTTTTTTAAACTAAGTCCTTACCATTTTTTGTTTTTACTCTTTTCCTAATTCTCAATCATCTTCTCTTTTAATTCAGCAGAATTATTATTACCTTTTTTCCTCTTTTATCATATATAATCTATTCTTCTAAAATTTAATAATGTGCCAAGCAGATACTTTTTAATTTGTTTTTTACTTTGTTAATTTGTTTAACTTTTTTATTTGTTCTGTGTTCAATACTAAATCTATTTCAAAATACAACAGCTATGTATTAATAATGTCAAAGGTGTATTTTCCTTTATGTTGTAGGATCATACCATCATACCCATTCTGATTTTATTTTTCATTAGCCCTGTTTATCCATCTGTGAATGAGAGAACTAGTCAGGCCTGATGTTTTCCATAAATAGGTGTATGGATTATCTTATCTTCACTTCCTAAATATGTATTTGCTTTACGAATCCTCCTTCCTGACAATTTCTGGTAGGCTGATAAGTATACACAGCAAACTCTCAGGTATTTTTCCAGATGTCTATTTAGTATATGAATTGACTCCTCTAAAAAGGAATCTATTTCTAATCCCATTAGAAATGTTCAGGATTGGATTTCATTTCTGAATAATACGAATGAGTCTGCAGTTTAGTGTTCGGTCTCTTGATTTAAAAAAAGTAAATGAGAACTATAAATCCCAGGGTATACTGTCGCAACAATTTATTCAGTTTCACTCTCTTTTCATTGTGACCTTCCACGTAGGAAGTGACTTGTCTTCCTACATAAACTGCAGTTTTATTACCAAGAGTTGATTTTTTAGGAAGTTACTGACTGGCGAATGAAAGAATGTAATGTTCCTGGCTACCCTAAAAAAAGCAACTGAGTATATACCAATGGGGAAAGACAGGCATAGGAGTTGATGAGGCTGACTGTAAGATATAAAGATATAAAGGAATCGAGGTAAAGGGAATGAGATAATCTACTACATTCTAGTTCATCCTACTTGGTCCAAGTATTTTCCCCAGGATGCCTATAAATAAACTTGTGCCTTCAAATTGAACCAGACAGCTTGAGTTTGCATAAAAACCTTGCCACTTTTCTAATGGAATGATCTTGGATAAATTATATTACCTCTCTTTACTATAATTTACTTATTTGTAAAATCCACTTAATAATTATACCTCTCTCATGAAGGTTATAATGGTATCTATGAAGGTTAAATGAGCTAATACTTGTAAATGTTTAGATTAGTAATAAATTCTGAGTTATTTAATGGTTGTGTAATATATAAATACATATCTATCAGACATATCTCTCAACTTTTTTAGTGAAAGGTGAAGTGTTTAAAACATATTTTTCTAGTGATATTTAAAATCAAGTATCTCCTAAGCATTTATTGACACATATATTTAATAATACTTTAGTCCTCAATATATAACATTTGTATTAGATCTAGATTTAGATAATTCAGATATTTATCTAAGTGTCTCCCAAGAGAAATTTCTGAAATACAACCCTTTAAGTTTTTTTATTCCTTTTTGAATTATAGCTCATATAAAGCAACTATTGTAGCACTTAGGTAGTGATGTTTTTTTCCCTGCTACTTTCTGCAGGATATTTTTTCAAGCGGAAAATTATTTCAAATGAAGCCAACTCAGGATAGGGCTGCCTATAGAGAATTGTAAATAGCATGTATGGCATGTAAAAATGTTGTACTTAGATATTCATATAAATATTTAAAATGAAGAGGTTCTCCGGGGAGGTCATAATCAAACTCAGACATAATCAATCAAAAATCACTTGATATAGTGGAGTCGTATTTGGCACTCTATTTTTCAGAAATTAAGGATGCGATATATTCGTCAGGGTTCAAAATTCCTCGTATGTCCAATGCTCTTTATTATGTCATATAAAATTCATGTGTGTGTAACATTTTTTTCTTAATTAGTTTAGATAATAGTCTTTTAAGTAGTATTTCCTGAACCTGATATGGGACAATTAAGCTCTCTGATCAAATTATCCTGGTCTCTCTTAAGGTCTTCTTTTAAGCAAACTTTTCAAAATTTTTTTTTGTTTTCTTTGTTTCTTAATGAAACTGCTAATGAGAGTTTCCTCTTAATAGTCGTGTAAATCCCGTTGAACACATATAACTTCAACTATGTTTATTCAGATGAGTCCTGTTCAGTTCATTTAAAAAATCTAAAGATGTTCAATTATTGATGGTGTCTATATACACACATCAATTTAACTGTTTTGATGGAATTTTCTAGTCATTAACCTGTTACTAAATGTGTGATAGACTAAATTGCTCAGTGAATCTATTTTATGGAGAGCAAAATCAGGAGGGAGCTTTCATCTGTTTTGTATAGATGACCAACTTTTTCATAAGTCCTAGTATCATTTTAATTTTCTATTTCATATTTTTCCCCTAAGAATAGATTAAATCTTTTAATAAATAAACTGATTGACTGAATTGTTTTACTAATCAAAGTCACTACTCAATCCAGGAGCTGGTGGCAGAAATAGCTTATAAAATGATTTCCGACACTTGTCAAACACATAATTATCCCTTCTTAAAATTGGGTTTTTTAACATTGTGTGTCAAGATATATCAATTTAAAAAAAATGGATTTTAAAAACCAGAAACTGTTTGAAAGAAGAGTTTTAGGAAAAGAAACATGTTACTGTGGGAAGTGAAGATGGACATTAGGAGGCATCCCAGAATAGAACCAATGATTTGAGCATTGTCTAGAGACGACAGTCAACCTTGTGGGTTCACAAAATTGATCTTGTTAGAACTTTGAATTGATCAGACTCAGAAAAATTGACTTAGAACTAAACTGATGGAATTATAGATAAACCAGAGGACCAATTTAAAAGGAAAAATGTAATTTTCAAGAGATTTGTGTCATTTGGCAAGTACTTTATTTACTGAAAAAAAATTACCAACCAATATTTGTTAGGTCCCTCCTATATGTCATGCACTGGGCATGTGATATTTAAAAAAGATACACACGTTCTGTACTTTCGAAGACATTTCACATTAAAAGGCATAATGGCTATTATGCCACAGAATTTCAGGAAAAGCATAGTGTAACTTTGGAAAAATTAAGTTATATACTTTAAGCTCTATGAACTATGAGAGCACAGTACACATGCCTCTACCACATAGAAATGCTTCTAAACCCAGCTGAGTCCTTGAGACAGGATTTCGTCGAGTACTACGTTACAATGCTGACTGTCAATGTGTTTCTCTCTCTTTTTTTTTTTAACGTTTTACTTATTTTTGAGACAGGGGGACAGAGCATGAACAGGGGAGGGTCAGAGAGAGGGAGACACAGAATCTGAAACAGGTTCCAGGCTCTGAGCTGTCAGCACAGAGCCCGACGCGGGGCTCGAACTCACAGACTGTGAGATCATGACCTGAGCTGAAGTCAGATGTTTGACCGACTGAGCCACCTAGGTGCCCCTCTCTCTCTTTTTTTTAAGACATAAAACTCCTTTCAAAGATCTCACAAATATCACCAAAAACAAAACAAAACAAAACAAAACAAGCAAAACAAAACAAAACAAAAACCCCAACCAAACCCATAGCTATAAAACACTGTTTCTCCAGCACTGCATGCTGACCCCAATTTCCTCAAGTTTATTTTTAGAGAACCTAGTGGTATTTCCCATTTGCTCCTCAAATTGGTCCCCTTGGCTCTATCATGGGATCTATCATTTTTCTCCTTTGTTACTCAGCCCCTTATACGTGTACATGGTATGTTTCTATTGCCCCCAGTCCCCCCCAAAAATAGCGTTATTGAGTAAACCACAAAGATATTACCGTGAGGTATTATATAATGTTCAAAATGTCAATGTTTACATTGAACACATCAATTCCCAATGTCCCACTAAACTACTGTATGCCATTGACCTGCCCCTGCCGGTATCTATGTTGGGCTTGCGATGCCTGAATACAAAGGCTGTTAACAGTTGCAGATACCAATATTATTAATGGCTTATTTTTAATGTTTCATAGTTTTTAATTCAACATATGTTGAACTACGTGTGTACGCGCGTGTGTGCACGCATCTGTGTATATGTGTACAACTTGTTTTTGTTGCAATTGTTCTACCTATGAGTAAAACACAAACTCTACACGCTGAGGAGCACCATTTGGAGAACACTACTCTGTCCTTTTAATGCCCCAAGCTCTTAACAATTAATTGTGCGCCTTAAATCTCTCTGCCTTGAATCCTTCCCCTGAGGTTACTCTGTTCTACATGTAGTGATAGTGGGCTTGTGCTAGGAGCTCTGGATATTTCTGAAGTTTAGGGTAACCATAAATAATTCTTAAAATTAAAACCCAGCTATATGACAATTAAATTAATTTGGAATATTTTTATACAAATGTATTTCAATGCTTGGAACCATTTATCACTTATAAATTGATTTTTCTGTATTTGATATGATTCGTTATATTAATTCATTATATTGTCATTCATTTCTCTTGTTTCTGAGATTTTGGAAGTCACTTCACTATCTTCTTTGTGCTGTCAGCCACAAATGTTTGCAATTTAGCAATTTTTTTACAGTAATTATGTTTAATTTGAAAGCTTATTATCACTTGATATCATATTCTTAAAAGCATATACATTATTGCGTGACTTCATCACATAAATTTATTTTTTTCTTTAAAAACGATTTTACTTTAAAAAACTTTTGCTCTAAAAGGTTTTTTTTTAGTTATGTTCTCTTTCTTTTTTTTTAGTTCATTTTTTCCAATTTCATTGGGATATAACTAACACATAACATTGCATAAATTTAAGGTTTACAACATGATCTGATATATGTATTTATTGTGGAATGGTCACCACAAGAAATATAGTTAACATCCATCACATCACATAGTTACAAATTGTTTCTTTCATGATAAGAACTTTTAAGATCTACTATCTTATCATCCTTCAAATGTACAATACAGCATTGTTAACTATAGTCATCATATTGTATGTTTCATCCTCAGAACTTATTTAATCTACAACTAGAAGCTTTTGCCTTTTGACCACATTCTCCCAATTTTCCCAGCCCACACCTCCCTACCTCTGGCAACCACCAACCTGATCTCTGTTTCTATGAGTTTACTTTTTAAATTCCACATACAGGTGAAATTATATGGTATTTGTCTTTCTCTGTCTCATTTGTTTCACTTACCATAATGCCCTCGATGTCATTTCTTTTTTTTTTTTTTTAATTTTTTTTTTTCAACGTTTATTTATTTTTGGGACAGAGAGAGACAGAGCATGAATGGGGGAGGGGCAGAGAGAGAGGGAGACACAGAATCGGAAACAGGCTCCAGGCTCTGAGCCATCAGCCCAGAGCCTGACGCGGGGCTTGAACTCACAGACCGCGAGATCGTGACCTGGCTGAAGTCGGACGCTTAACAGACTGCGCCACCCAGGCGGCCCTCGATGTCATTTCTTGATGTTACAAGTGGCAGACTTTTCTTATTTTTATGGCTGAATAATGTTATATTATATACATAATATAATATATAATTACATAAAATATTATATATAATATATAGTGTATATATGTGTATACAAAATACATTATAATATATAATACATAGTTATATAAACACATCTTTTCCCATTTGTTTGAACTTAGATTGTTTCCATGTTCACTATTGTACATAGTGCTGCAAGGAACATGGCGTGCAAATATCACTTTGGAATAATGATTTCGCGTCTTTTTGATGTACATACAGAAGTGGAATTGCTGATTGATAGTTCTATTTTTAATTTCTTGAAAAACATCCATACTATTTTCCATAATGACTGTATCAATATACATTCGTACCAACAGTTTACAGGGGTCCCCTTTCTCTATTTCTTTGCCGCCACTTTTTATCTTTTATCCTTCTGATGATAGCCATGCAAATAGATGAGAGGTGATATCTCATTGTGGTTTTGTGGTTTTAATTGGCATTTTCCTGATGTTACTGATGTTGAGTGCCTTTTCATGTACCTGCTGGTCATTTGAATATCTTTGGATAAATGCACGTCTCTTTGGGTACTTTGACAATTTTTAATTGGATTATTTGGTGTTTGTTTTCTTTCTTTCTTCTTTTCTTTCTTTCTCTTTCTTTCTTTCTTTCTTTCTCTTTCTTTCTTCTTTCTTTCTTTCTTTCTTTCTTTCTTTCTTCTTTCTTCTTCTTTCATCTTTCTTTCTTACTGTATTGAGTTATATGAGTATCTTCTACATTTTGGATATTACCTCCTTATTAGACATGTGGTTTAAAAATATTTTCTCTCATCCCATAGGTTTTCTTCTTGTTTTGTTTATTATTTTGCTGTGCAGAAACTTTTTAGTTTGGTATAATTCAATCAACAGAATGAAAAGCAACACACAGAATGGAAAGGAGAAATATTATATGATCTCTTATGTGGAGTGTAAAACATCAAACCCATAGAAACAGAGTAACATAGAAACATAGAAACAGAATTATCATTGCTGGGGGCTGAGAAGTAAGGGAAATAGGAAGACATTGGTCAAAGTGTATAAACGTTTAGTCATAAGATGAATAGTTTCCAGGGATCTAATGTACAACACAGAGACCTAGTTAGCAATACTGTATTTTATATTTGCAAGAGTAGATTTTATATTTGCTGAAAGAGTAGTTCTTCAGTGTTCTTACCGTAACAGCAACAATAACATGGCAGTTATGTGAGCTGAAGGATGTGTTAACTAACCTTATTATGGTAATCCTTTCACAATATATGCATGTATCAAATCATTACATTGTACACCTTACACTTCTTAACACTTAATATCATTTGTCAATTATATGACAATAAACCTGAAAAAATGTTTAAATCTTTCAAAACATTGAACTTAGATGAAATGTACCTCGACATAATAAAGGCCACATATGACAAGCACACAGTTAACATAGTCAGCGGTGAAAAGCTGAAAGCTTTTTCTCTATGATCAGGAACAAGACAACAACATCCACTCTTGCCACTCTTGTTCACTGGAAGTCCCAGACAGAACAAATAGACAAGACAAAGAAATAAAAAAGTACCTACACTGGAAATCCAGAAATAAAATTGTCTCTGTTTGCAGATGAAATTATATTGTATACACAAAACCCTACAGACTCCACCAGAAAACCTGCTAGAACTAATAAATGAGTTAAGTAAAGTTGGAGGATACAGAATCAGTAAACAAAACTGGACAAATTAATATTATGAAAAAGGCCATATGACCCAAAGAGGTTGATAGATCCAGTGAAGTCCCTATCAAGATACCAATGACACTTTCCAAAAAAGGGGAAAAAAAAAGAAAAATAGAAAAAAAATTCTAAAATATTGTTTTGCACATTACTGGACCTCAACAATATTTGTTTACTAAGTAACATGTAAGAAAAATAACCAGCATCAACAGAAGAAAAAAAATTAATCAAATGATATTAACAGACAATTCGGGGAAAATATCAGAAATAGCAAATACATATGAAAAAATTATCTGCATATCTTTGTGCACGTGCACACACACACACACAGGTGTGTGTTCATGAACATAAAAGAGATCTTGGGAAAATGGCTGTCAGATAAGATAAGGCAATTATTTTAAAGGTTTTATGGTTCAGCTTTCTGTTTTAGACTTGCAATGACCCAAAAGGGATTCTGCCAAGGCTAGATCAGTGGAAGAGAATTTATGGTATTCAGAGTGCTCAGAGAGAATTGTCTCAGTCATTTCCAGAAGAGGTTGTGAGTTGACCCGTGACATTGGCATCTTTGTACTAACTTGGATGCCTCATCCCTTTTTCCTTTCTCTTACCTGCAGAGCAACTCTTTTTTTCCTTCCAGTTTGGAAATGCCTGTCTTACCAAAGGATTATACAGACTAATTAACTTACAAATGAGAAACCAAAAATCAAGTGGTTCTTCTAAAATAACCACTGTCTTTAGAGAAGAATTAAACTAAGAAAAAAAAAGGTTAAGCTTGAAATGATAAGTTACATGAATTCCACTGGTGAAAACCAGAACTTGGAAAACTGTGTTTATATTTCCAGAAAAGAATTGCCTGATGATGATGTCTGGTGGTTGCCTCAATGCTGAAAAGGACTTTTCATCATAAATGTATTTTTCTGACATAACATTTCCAGCCCCTAAAAAGATGATCGCTGAGAATTCCTTGCAGGTATGTTATGGATTACAATAAAGGTACACAGATTGCTGCTCTTGAGTTGACAGAACATGGCTGGAAAAGTAATACTGGAAAATGCTACCCTGCTTTGTGTGTGATGCCTGACATGCTAAATGTATCACACACACCTGTATGGTAGTGATTAATGGCGAAAATGCAGTAATCCAAGACCTAAATCTAAGCCTGGGGAGGATAATTTATGGAAGTTGTTTTTTTACCAAAGAATGATCTGCTGAAGAAATTTAATGCCTGATAACGTCGCAAGTATCATGCTAGAGTTTCTCTCTAGCCTCTGGCGTAAGACGATGTGGTTATAAAAATATTTATGAAATCTCATTTACACCAACATGGCAATATTAACCATTATTTTTAATGTACAATTTTTCTTCAGATTTTTATTGAAATAATTTGGTGTAAGGTTGAAAAAAACACTTTTGCAGGATAGAAAAGTTTATAGAGTATAAAAAGAACAAGAAAGTATTAATTTTTCAAAATTGTCTATTGCTTTATGGTCCATAAGTGTTTGTCCTACAATTTATGAATAAGATGAATAGTGAACAAGTAAATAAATATCAGCAGAGAAATCATATATATTAAAGGTTGTATTTGTTATATACTGGTTCTGGAACTGAATAATATTCAAGAGCTAAAAAAAGGCAAGAGGTCAGACATGATACACAGCTCTAATAGTCTTCCTTACCATTAAAGACACAAACAAACAAATAAACAAACAAACAGTGTTTCCTCTGGTTTCTTCACTCTTGGATTCTTTATCCTGCCTCCCCATCTCTAAGTGAGTGGGCATAAGCTTAGACCTCTGGGCTTTGCTTAAAAGAATCCACATTAATTACTGCTCATCAGCATTCATCATGGTGACAGATCCTGTTAGTGGTGCTGTTTATTTTGTTCTCACCTTTTCTGCTTGGCTGTCAAATGGAAGAATTTTATGGTTCTTGAGGGAACAATCCTTCTCTATGACCAGCTGCTTTGAGGGGAAAAAAAATGTCTTCTCTTCAGTGTTGTACTGGCTTTGGTAATTCTTTGTAAATGAAATGGCACAAATGCAGCAATTAATAGTCTCCTTTAATTGAGTTCATTTATAACAGAGTGGAGTTAAACCAACCAAGAAACCACTGAACAAAATCCTGAATTCTAATAATATCTCAAGTGCTTTTCAAAGATAATAACTAAACTTACATTGTCCTGTGAAGATTATGTTTGTATATTGCTTGACTTAAAGTATAAGAAAACACTAATACTTTATAAATATTATCTGTGTTGCTTTTGTTTTCCATGCCAGCAAATGATGTTAGGGTTGTTTTGGACTAGTCAGTATTTAATGCTACAGTCTTCTTTAATTGTATCCTAAACTCTGTGTTTAATAAAGATCCGTGCGTCCCTTGCCAGCTTTTTGGCTAATCAACACCTTTGCTTCTGAAAAGAATGAGTTTATACTAAAAAGTGAAGACTGACCTTCAAATAAGCAGATGCATTAAAAAAAAATACTGGAAGGTTACCAGGAGAGAGTATGACTTATAGTAAGGATGGATGAATTTAGCAATTTTAGAAAAGTACTCTACTAAAAACAACTGAAAAAATAGATGGATGAAAATATTTTTTTAATATTTGAAATATCACTTAGCTAACAAATAGTTGAAAATTACTGGCCACAATACTGAGAAATAATTTTCAAGAGGTAGACCCAGTAATGGGACCATCTTTTAACAAGAGGAGGGAAGAAGGTGGAATCCCAGAGATGGCTAAGATAAAGAGGGCTCTTGGCAGTCTTAGAGGGCTGAAAAAATAAATGCAAGCTACCTTAAAATCAGCAAGTGCAAATCAGACATAAATTTTCCCTCATAAGGATTTCAGTCCTGCTTAGAATCATTGTCCCTGCCTAGAAAATTTCAAGGTTCGAAACTGGATTGAGGTGAGTAATTCAAAATAAAAATCAAGTACTCTATGGAAAAAATTGCATAAATTTACCCTCTAATTAATTCTGTAATTGGTTTAATTTTCAGACTTAATGTCTATCATACAATCAAAGATACTCAAGCACACCAGGATAAAGGACAAGATGATTAACACGCAGTACAAGACATGTTGTACTAGATTAATGTACAAAGATTGTAAAACAAGCATGGTCAGTGTGATCATAGCGTTAAAAGCTAAATTTTAAAACTCCAACAAGGACCTGGAGACTGCAGAAAGTGAAAGTAGATTTTTTAAAGATCCGTAGTAAAAATTTTAATCTTAATATCTCAATGAGCAAAATTAGAATTTAGTGGTTTAACAGGAGTGTGGCTATAACTTAATAAAGAATTATTATATTGGAAGCTATATATCCGGAATGAAACATCAGACACAAAAGGGTTGAAAATATTTTAAAAATATTTAATAAGCTTAATAGATACAGGAAAGATCTAATATACATTGAGTTGGGATCCAAGGAAAGGAGATACATAACATAGCAGAGATAATGTGTGAAAAAATAAGAACTAAAATTTTCCCAAACTGATAGAAGATAGCAATCCAAAAGTGTAAAGAATTTAACAAGTCCCAACCAACAAAAATAGAATAACCGCCCCCCTAGGTATATGCAGTTTCTATGGAGAAGTTATAACATATTTAAAACAATAAAGAAAATGTTATAAATAGCCACTAAAGAGAGTAGAAGTGGTTATACCTATCCTGCACATTTCTTCCTAGTTTTATTTTAAAGACCCTATAATTTTATTGCTATAGTAAATGTGGTATTATCTCCAATTGCAATTTGATGTAGTTATTTTTAATGCTGTTTATAATAGGCACAGAATGTACATGGCTAACTGGCTCATAATTAGTCTTCAAGGACCATCTCCATCCTTTCTTGTAACCACGAATCCAAGCAGGATTCACGTGACCCACGCTGAGTGAATCATAATGTTTTATTCCTTTGATTGCAGCATGAGATCCTACTGGATAATTTGACATATGTCAAACCAAAAATCTTTAGAATATTTTTAATCACACTTCTGAAAGAAGTAGATCTAAGGATATGAACATGTCTGTTACTGTCAAATCTGTGTCTCCCGCCATGTGAGAAAAGAAAATATATAAATAAAAGAGAATAATATGTGAGAGATATAAATTTCTTTTTTTAAAGTTTATTTATTTATTTTGAGCGAGAGAAAGAGAGAGAGAGAGAGAGGGAATGGGGGAGGGGGCAGAAAAGGAGGAAGGGAGAGAATCCCAAGCAGACTCTGAGTTCATCTCAGAGCCCAGCACAGCTCTTGATCTCACGACCAGGGGATCAGGACCTCAACTGATATCAAGAGTCAGACGCTTAACTTACTGAACCACCAGGCACCCTGAGAGATATGGATTTCTACAATAATCATCTTTTTGACATCTTCCACCATTATTCTTCCTGAAATTTAGTTATGTGAGTTCACAAAATATTTATGTATGTATTATCTCATTTTGCTATATATAAATTGTATTTTGCTAATTGTATTTTCTTAATATAAATTGCAGTTTCTATTGCTTAAAGATAGGTGCATTGGAAATATTTGTGCCTTTTTAGAAAATTATCAATTTTGTCACAATAATAAAATAAATTTCAACCCCAAGTCTATGTACCTAGATTCAATGTTCTTCTCAAAAATGCCTGTAGAGTTCAGCATCATTTACTCTGCCAGTTATCAGTTTATCACTTCTTGACCCAAATTTACCTTGTTTTGCCCTGCTTTGCAACACTTGAAGTAGACCCTGTAACCATTTCTTTTGCAAGCTGGCATAGTGTTTGGCTGTGCCAATAGAAGGCACGCAAAGGACACTAAAAGCTGAGAAAGGGCCTCTTTCTGGTTACATTGTTTACCATTTTCTATCTTTTTGGAAAAAAATGACCATTTGGAGGTATTTTAAAGTCTTTGCTAACTCAAAAATCTGAATTCTCTATGGACCTGCCTTTATTATTTATTTTTTGTCTTGATATTGGCCATATTTTCCTGACTTTCCTATATTTAATAATTTCTTTTTTACTGTTAGCTTGACAGTTGCATCATAGTATCATAGAGACTTCTTCAAATGATGCCTTTTCCCCATGGGGGGATGACTGCTTCAGGCCTGTCAGGGAGTCAGGGCAGGTCTGGGCTTCAACTTTGGTTGAGACTTATTCCCCATTTGATTTGTTTCCTTTTGTTGAATATGACCCTCTCGGGTTTTGGTTGAGAACAGGATGGATTTCTGTCTCCAGAGCCCTGAAAGACTGTGAAGTTCAGGTTTGCCCATGAGCAATTTCTAAATTAATTTTTCACCCTGTATTCCTGTGGCTGAAAAATTTGGCAGATGTCTTGTGGGGCCGCCTGGTAACCTGTCTGAGGCAGCTTACCTCCTCTGAGTACATTTGTCTCCTGAGCACAGTAAGAGATTTCATGCTGATTTACCAGACCCGTCTGCTCCAGAAATCAGTCAGAATAGTAGGAAATGCGTTGTCCCCTTTGAAGTTCCTTCAGTTTTCATGCTACCATAACAGTCCTGTGTGACCATAACGCACCGCTGGTGTGGCTCTCCCACAGTGTCTGTCCCTCTGCTGGGGGGGTAAATTGGAATCTCAGCTTATGCTCAGAATCAAATACTTCCTAGGGGAAAACAGGCCACTTGGGAAGGACTCGTCTCCACAGGTTTGATGTGGAGTGAAAGATATAATTTTTATAATTTATCTGACTTTCCTTATTCATTTTTGTAGGTGTGAAAATCTTACCACAAACCACCGAAAGTGCAAGTTTTTACTTTTCTTTATTGAAACCTGTGTTCATGTGATAAAATGCACTCAATCTAGATAAACCCTTTGAAATATTTTGCCAATTGTATATAATCCTGCGACCATAAGAGCAACGGAGACTCACATTACTCTAACATACATCCCTACACTTCACTAAATATGATCCTTTGGTATGTTTTGATTTAGTTTTTTCTCTTGGAGATTATTTTTTTTCTTATTTAATTTTTTTTTTCTTGAGTGCTATCAACTCTGATTTCACAGATCTTTTTTTTTTTGTATATTCTCTCTTTTTTTAAGTTTATTTATTTTGAGAGAGAGAGAAAATCTCAAGCAGGCTCCACACTTCCAGCACAGAGCCCGACATGGGACCAGATCCCACGAACCACGAGACCATGTCCTGAGCCAAAATCAAGAGTCAGCTGCTTAACTGACTGAACCATCCAGGCACCCCATACTTCTATTCTAAGTTCTTAAATTTCTGACTTGTGGTATCCTGTTATATCTTTCATTGCTTATTTAATTATAATTAATTAATTTTGAAATATTGTGTTATATATAAGGGAGAACGCTTTGTGGTTGGATTTTTGGGAAGTATTTTTATTACTAATTAATATTGATTATTTCCTGTTTTACACTCATTGTTTCTTTTTATGGATGATGCCTGCCTTTTCCCATTCATTTTAATTTTTGTGTGTGTGTGCGTGTGTGTGTGTGTGCGTGTGTGTGTGTGTGTGTGTGTGTGTTTTCTGCACCAACAATTACAAGTATTTCTAAAGAGAGGTCAACCTCTAGGGGCCCTCTCCTGTTGGTAGGTAAATGCAGTTTCTTAAATATATGGCATCTTTTTTTGATAGAGAAGTTTTGGTAAATCTGATTTTGTAATGAGACCCTTACTTTTCGCCCTCCAATTTGTTTTTTTCTAAACACTATTGTGACTGTGAAGGCACTTACCAACCATGCCTTTAGGTCCCCTGGTAGTCAGTGATCTGATCCACTGGTTCTTGGACCATTTCAAAACCTCTTGCAATGTCAAAACTTTTGCCTCTGCAGGTGATATTATTCATGTATCCATTCTTGGGACTCTGCTATATTTTCCTTATTTTCACTTAATTTTTACTTGTCTCTATGAAACAATAAGGAATCCAGAGTAGGCACTGCTGTTTTCTAATATGATTTACATATTTTGTAATAGGGTTCTGCAGAGAAACATAGACAATAGGGTATGTATCCTAAAGAACAGAGAACCAGGAGAGCTGCTGGTGTTAAGTCCTAGAATCGAAGGCCTGAGAACCAGGGACTCCAATGTCAGAGGGCAGGAGTAGAATATCCTAACTCAAGAGAAAGAGAGAGAGAGGGAGAGAGAGAGAGAGAGAGAGGTTGGCGGGGGAGGAATTCACACTTTCTCTGCCTTTTTGTTCTATTCAGACCCTCACAGATTGGAAGATCCTCATGTCACTTTGGTGAGGGAAGATCTTCTATATTCAGTATACTGATTGAAATGTTAACCTTTTCTGGAAACATCTTCACAGATATATTGTTTTACAAGTTCTCTGGGCATCCCTTAGCCCAGTTGACACATAAAATTAACCATCACATATATACGTAAACAAAAAAATTGAAGAAGTCTCCTAGTTTTGATTAGGTATGCATTTTGGAGGAGGTGGGAGATTTTTTTTTTAACCAAATTCCACATTTCCCCCGATTTCCCTAATTTTATCTGGATGTTTGGCAATTTAGGTGGTTACCCAAGAAAGCCAATTCTTCCCTCATTTCTACTTTTCCCTTTGTCAGTATCAATATTCACGATGTTCAGGCCACCCTGGATGTTTTCCATCTCCAAAAGATGTAAACTCATTGTAGTCTCAAAACCTTTGGGTATCTTATTTCCTTGTGCTGGATTCTGGTGCTTTAGATATTTAAATCCTTCTTATTATCTGAATGTATGCTCAAATTTTACCCATTCTCAGAATTTTCTGGGCATCCTAGTCAAAGTAGCTCCCACTCCTCAATTACATGAACATTCTTTCCCTATAACTACCATACCTCCTTTTCTTCATAATACTTATTACTCTTTGAATATGTATTATGTATACAGTTGTTCATATATTTATAGCTGTCTTCTCCAATAGAATGTAACTTCCGATGAACAGATGCTTGTTATTATTGTATTTTCAGCACCTAGAACCATTCCAACACACAGTAGGTATGTAATACATATCTGTTGAACAAATAGTTTTTGTCAGTTTCAGTTTCATATCTTTTTTTTGCCTATTTGTAAACAGTAGTTCTCTGAGAAAAATCCAATATTTTGCTGGAAAACAGTGTCAACTCTGTACTCCATTTTGATTTATCACATCAGGAGCGTTCTCTGTTCTGGAAGTAGGATTACTGGATCAAATTGAAACTTTGAATTATGATTCAATTTATAGGTTTTGTATAGACATCATCTGAAAGTTATTTAAACTTCTGTCATTATCAATAAAGAAGCATTTTCTGTCATTCTGACCTATGTGTAAGTTCAGAGGGAGACTTCCTTGCTGAAAAGCATTTCTTACGATGTAGGCTTTCTAAGTTTCTCTGCATGATTTCTCTCTATGCACAACTTTCACTCTGCAGGGAATATTATTTACCCAATATTCTTTACTCTACCTCAAAGCTATAAGCGCTTTCAAGAAACTCACTAACAAGATATAAACATAACATTTATCATTTCACAAATGTTTTGCTTTTCTTTGAAATGCTTTTTCCTTAAACTTAAAGCCTACAACAAATCTTAGTCTTTAAAGATCCATAACAAAGGAAAAGGAAACTATAATGAGAAAATTGCACAACGCTCTGGGTACTCTTCCTTTGAGCTCTGTGGGGTTCTCAATTTTTCGAAGACATTTGAGCCAAAAGAAGAAGAAGCAATTTTGGCTGCTCCTTCTCTGAGCAATATCCCCAGGGCAGAGTACATTAAATAATGAGAGAGAAAGAAAGAGAAAGGGAAAAAGAAAGAAAAAGAAAAATCTCACCATTGCTTAAGTCTACTCTTGTCACTGTGTATTTTCACTTATCATTTCTGAGAGCAGCATTTCATGAACATCTTGGTGCCACACTGTAGAGTCACTATACATTACAGATGTTACAGGGTTAGGAAAATTCAGAAATATAGGTTACTAAAGGACAATAACATAGAAAATAATTATTACTCAAGAAATGTAATAAGAAAAAATGAAGATGATATACATTATTCAGAGAACATTGAAATAATTAGCCATTTGTGCATGATTCCCCTAACCAAATATTGTCAGAATTATTGGATAATGCATTTCATGTATAAATTCAATATATACATGTTTCATTGTAATGCTACAGCTAACAGAAAATCTGAGAAGGCAAAAACACACACAGTATATCAGCTCCTTGAGAAATTAATTTAATTTCAGTATTTTTCCATATAAAGGAAGAGTATAATTAAAGTTACTCACCATTTGTGTTATTCAGATACAAGTATAATGGCACTTTTTAAGACAAAATATTGAGTACGACTGGGAAACATGATCACATCTTTCTCCTCAAAACATATCCTTGGATTTTTTTCACAGTTCGCCTTCTGGTTCTCCTAGGTATTTAGTCAGAATTCCTGTGAATCTGATGTCCTTATTGTTACTCAGTGCATTCTGACCTCCTTGAACTTGGTTATGTTATTTCCTTTATCTTGAAGGTTTTCAGGTATCAACCATTTTTTTTCTTGACTAACTTAAAAACCTGGCTGTCACAGGTGATTTATAAAACTAAAATGATGTTTAGTCTTATGTAAAAGGATCAGAGACCATACAAATTAATCAAACATTGGATTGGATCCTAAATGTCTTTTTATTCTGCCTGTGGCAGTACTGGTGAATTTAGCTGCATAAAATGGGGAACACTGGGCAGAGGATATCCCACATGAGAGATACCAGCTATGACGGAGCCAACATGAATAGAAAGGTAATTAAAAAAAAAGAGGGGTACCTGGGTGGTTCAGTAGGTTGAGTGTACCCTCTTGATTTTAGCTCTGGTCATGAGCCTATGGTTGTGGGATCAAGCCCCACTTCAGGCTAAACTTGGAGCCTGCTTGAGATTCTCTCTCACTCCCCTTACCCCAACCACTTGTTCTTTCATGCACTGTCTCTCAAAAAAAAAAAAAAAGAGGGGCACCTGGGTGGCTCAGTTGGTTAAGTGACCAACTCTTGATTTTGGCTTTCAGCTCAGGTTATGATCTCATGGTTCATGAGTTTGAGCCCACATTAGGCTCTGAGCTCACAACATGGAGATTCTCTCTCCTCTCTGCTTCTCTACCTCTCTCTTTCTCTCTCAAAATACATAAACTTAAAAAAAAAGAATAAAATCATGATCCTCATACATATGTAAAGAGGAGCACACTTTAGTTTTATTTTAGAAGCAAAGCTTCTTTTTCCCCACAGTTGTCTTTTCATAAGAGAGATCACTTGTATGTCTATAGAAAACAATTATTTTGCATTGCTATCAGTTATCTAACAACTTACAAAGTTATAAAAGGGTTCTCATAATATCAGACTCAGATAACCTGGAGAGTGTGCTATAGGCATGCATAAATTTCCATTAAAGCACAAATTTTCTCTTACAAATGTCAGAGTGATGGTATAAAAGATGCCAGTTAACTCTGACAGATTAAAGGTGGAGTGAAACAGATTTCTCAGAGGTTGTACAACACGAAATAGTATTTCTACTCACAAGGATGGGAGAAAGCATCGATGGTTAGGAAAGTTTAGGAATTGTAATGATGATTTTGTGTTTACCTGTCCTTACAGTTTTGAATTATTATATTTCATTTAACTTGGATTCGGATCACCAATTTGAGAAAAATAGAAAGTGTACCAGATTTCCCATGAACAGAGGAAATGAGGGAATGACAGAGGCAATCACTTATATATTTAAGAATGAAGAGAGTCATACTTTCACATAAACCATTGGAAAATTCTCCTTTTGGCCTATGGTCTAGAGCACACGTACAGAGTTTTGGAATATCCTCTTTTCTTTGGAATCGTCGCCTCTGGTTTTGGCTTTAGTTGTGTTTGCCCAATCTGTTTGGTGGAGTTAGTCCAATTCTGAGGAAAAGTGAGGAGGCTGACTTCACATTTATTGTTTAATTGCCTCCTAGCTCCTCATCACTTTGCTGTGGAAGTCTGGCCTGAAGATGCCAACAGGGAAAGGGAGATCACCATTCTCTCCAAATAACATCATTTTCTAAATGACTATTGACATTATGAAGCTATTGAAGCTAACCTATTAAAAACATAAAAAGGCAATCAAGTTAGCTTACTAACATTTACAGCAATATTCTATTCAAGAGGTTGAGAAGCTGACTCATCAGTATGCTAATGCACACCTCTGACAAGGAATACATGAATACTGAATCCATACATTCACCAAGAGCACAGTGTATAGATTGGGTTCTTCACAGCACATACCTGGTTGGAATTAATACAAATAAATAAATAAAATTGTAGTCAGAGGAAAGGTAGTGATGTCTACTTAGTGTGTGTATCCACATTTCTAGTGTATTGTATCTGCATTATTCACAGGGCATAATGTTATCTGTATCTTCCCATTGGTATAATGTTTTTTGTTTTTGTTTTTGTTGTTTTATTTTTTTTTAGCAAAATAAGGCTATCAATCAAAACCATTTATATTATAAATGCAGTTACATAATGCAATTTGAAATTTGGTTACTTGTCTAAAGTAACACTGCATAAGATTCATTTTTCTCTCTTGCACATTGCATACAAGTTCTTTAATATACTTACAGAAAAAAAAGATTTTAAAATGATTCTCCTGCCTCATAAAGTTTATTCTAATACTGTTTTTGAAAGAATAAAATGCAACTCATTGTTTCCTTTTATCCCATGTGATGGCTCCATTGTTTGCAAGTTAGATATTATACAAAAACAGCAGCTAATGAGGTACCCGAGGACAAAAATATATTTGAATTATTAAGATAATGTCAGTTACAAACACAGAAAAATGTATTAATGTTATACCAGCCAAGTGTTTTTTTTGTTGTTGTTGTTAATTTCTACTTCACTATCCTTTAAATTTTTGAAATTTTTTTCATAGGATATCCTTTAAACCTTCCAAAATTTATTTTTCTAAAACCTCTTCTTTCTTTGGTGAGAAATGCCATTATTATATTCATATGGACACCCCTATGCTGTGCAGGGATCTCCATATATAGAGAGTGACTTTTATGTACTTACGACTCTTCTAAGAGTAATACGTGACGACTGTATTGTTTCCTGTATTCTTTCCTGAGGTATATCCTCTTTTTGAATTACAAGATATTTCATCCGTTAATGAATATACTAAAACAAAACTGTAAACCTAACTATCATGAGTTTGAATCTCTGTTTAAGATTATCCATCAAATAATAAAATATTATGAAAATAATTTTGTCAATTTTTTTCATTAGAAGATTCCCCTATTCTATTAATAAAACAAAAACAAATGATCACATCATTTTTATTTGGGCACCTCTCTTGAATAGCTTTTAAAGCAATTTTATAAATAATTTAGGGAGGGGCACCTGGTGGCTCAGTAGGTTAAATATCTGACTCTTGGTTTCAGCTCAGGTCATGATCTCATGATTCGAGTCCCAGGTCAGGCTCTTGGATCCATTCAGGGTTCCTAGCTGAGAGCTTGCTTGGGATCCTCCTTCTCTCCCTCTCTCACTACCCCTCCCCCGTCCCTTGCACTAGCTCTCTCTTGGTATCTCTCTCAAAAATAAATAAATAAAATTTAAAAATAATAAATAATTTAAGGATAATATTTATTTGATATGTTTTCATTTTATGAAGGTTTTCCATTATGTTATATCAAATTTATACCACTTTTGTGAATGAAATGACAACGCATTATTTCTATAATACTATTGTGTTATTTATTTTAGCTAAAGACCTAGGGTGGGATTGTAGAGAAAGTATTTTTTATGTTTTTAAATAGGGCTGGGGCACCTGGGTGGCTCAGTCGGCTAGGCGTCCGACTTCGGCTCAGGTCATGATCTCCCAGTTTGTGAGTTCGAGCCCCGCGTTGGGCTCTGGGCTGACAGCTCCGAGCGTGGAGCCTACTTCAAATTCTATGTCTCCCTCTCTCTCTGCTCCTCCCCTGCTCATGCTCAGTCTCTCTCTCCTTCAAAAATAAATAAAAACATTAAAAAAATTTTTAAATAAATAGGGCTTTCTGTGAAAATTTTACTGAAATTCTGTGGACTAAAAAGCCTTGAAAATTAAATTTTTGATCTACTAGATACAAAATTCTAGATAGAGATTTACCCCAAGAGATATATGCAGTTATATTTCAAGGGGGATAAGACAAAGACCACTGAGCTATCCCAGGGGTTCTAAAGCTTAGGGGGAGTAGTTTGATTTTTTTTCCCCTGGAAATATAAATTTGTATCCCAAGGATAAGAACCCAGGATCCTTCCCCTTTGAATTCCCAAAAGAATTGTTTACATTAGGAGCAAAAGATCCCTCCCTATCTTTAAGGAAGAGAGGAAAGGATAGTTGGCTCACTTCTATACAATCTCCTCTTTTCATATATTCAAGGGTTCTTGCCGACAGCACAGACTCCATCCAGCGTTTGTGGGTGATCTTTTTTCCTGTTCATCATGTTGTTCTAGAAGAGGAAACTGGGGCTTGGAGAATCAGCATGGTTATTGGCTGTAAATAAATACAAATCTGCTTTGCCCCAGAAACCATGTGTCTGCATTTAGAATAATATTAATGAATACATATCTAAAAATTTAGCACACAGTCTTCCTAAACAGATCATTATTTTCATGCATAATTGTTACAGAATGAATGTTTGTGTGCCCCTCCCAAAAAATTGCATGCTGAAACTCCACCCCCCACCATGTGATGGTATTAGGGGGTGGGGCCTTTGGGAGATAATTAAAATCAGATGAGGACATGGAGAGAGGAGCCCTCATGAAGGGGATTCTTGTCCGTATAAGATTCATGGTAGAGCTTGCTTCTTCTGCTCTGCTCTCCATCATGTGAGGAAACAATGAGAAAATGGCTATCTGTAAGACAGAAGAGGGCTCTCACCAAAACCTAACTGCACTGGCACCCTGATTTTGTCTATAAGGCAACATGTTTTTGATATTTTGTTATATTACCCCAAACTTTCTAAGAAAATAGTTGTTAAATTCCCGGGAAAAATATTTCCAGCTCTCTAGTCCATGCCTAAACATTTAACAGTAACTAGTCTGTGAAATCACAATGAGAGCTTACATTCAAATGTTGTCAGATCTCAGAAACAATGCCTACAGAAAGGCAGGCTAGACAAAGTTTATAATGTTTGCTTAAGAAAACCAGAGTTCTGTGGCATTCGTGAATTGCTCAACAATTTTTATATATAACAGAGTAACTTCCAGAATTTCCAGAAAATAATAGAAACGTTTTGAAATATTCATTGAAACTGAAAAAATTATGTCAGTGATTTCCAGTGTTCCAAAACTCAACATGTCCTTCACAGTTCATTATTGCTTCAAGGTCAGGTCCTTCAAGTGCCAACCTCAAGCAGTCTCTTTCAGCTCCACCATTACTTGAGAGTAAGTAGTGTTCAACTCAAGATTTTATCTGATGATTTCACTGAGTTCCTTTTGTGGTAAGGGCAGAAATCATGAATGTTCTTCCCATATGGCCACTTACAAAAAGTCGGAAAGGGAAGGTTAAATTGTGAATTGAGTCAGATAGACTCAGAGACAAATCAACTGACCACCATAGCTTAAGGAGGTGACTTTCCATAGAGAGATTTTACTATTGGTTAGCACTGCATGTTACAAAACAAAATAAACTGAAGGTGTTAGGATTGAAGGTTTGGAGTTTATATAGTACATGTTTGTTTTCTTTCAGGCAGTTTTGAATTTCAACAAGTTTTAAGAAAGCAATCCAAAGGTTCCCTACAAATTCTTTAAAATCTCTATTTGAAAAAGCCAATTTATGAAAGTAACTGTAGAAATGATAATACAAAATTTAAAACACAGATGTAAAGGCACTTTAGATGGAAGTGTCCCTGGATACACGAAGATTATACAAATCCATACTTGTGATTCAGAGGCCACTGCTGTATGATAGATTTGTTTTTCCTCAATCGCTATGATTCTTTAAATCACATGTAAATTTCTATAATCCAAACCATCGCTCTGTAAATTCAATCTAATCCATCTTTTGAAAGCTGAAAGGCCTACAAGTGTAATAACTAACTGAAAGACAACATAGCCTTCTCTGGAAACACTGCCAAAAACAGGACATACCATTGGATCTATGCTTTCCGTTTCAGGGGCAGCAGCGTCTTCAAAGGAAGAAGCGATTGATTCATACTAAGCAACCTCAGGCTAATTCTCTAATTAGGTGACAATTTAGATGCAGCGCACGCCCTAAGTGCTGTGTAGAGTACGAAGTCCAGACTGGGGAAGATGCCCAACTGTGGTATTGTAAAGACAGCAGATGGCTGGGAAGACAATTTCTAGAATTATTCCAGAGTTCTAACTTTCAAGTCAATTTAGCATTATTATTTAAATTTAATTATTGGAATTTTCATTAGGAAAACCATGCAAATATTTTCCTTTCTCTAAAATAATTTACCAAGTAGATCAGTAGACCTGCAATCAAAGTTTCACCATAGCATAAAATTGAAATAATTTTGCCTCTGTATTCTGCTATATGAATGAAACAACTATGGAACTGGAGCTTTAAAGCATTTAGTCTTGTTTGGACGCATTGCTCAGTAAAGGAACTTTGTGCATAATGTGTGCATTTTATTTATCATTAAAATGTACCTGTTATAAAAACCGATGTGCATCAGTTTGCATATAAAACATTAAGATGAAAATAGACACAATGTTTTAAATGTTTATTTATTTTGAAAGAGAGAGTTTGTGAGCAGGAGAGGGGCAGAGAGAGAGGGAAAGAGAGAATCCCAAGCAGGTTCCACTGACATCATCACAGAGTCTGACAGGGGGCTTGATTCCACCAACCCTAAGATGCTGACCTGAGCCCAAATCAAGAGTCTGAAGTAAAGGACTGAATCACCCAAATGCCCCTAGAAACAATGGTTTTGAAGTTGTACTTTCAATCAGTTACAGTGAAAGATAAACTGTATTCTGAAAATAGGTTTCCAGATAAAAGGACCAAAACTTCCCTTAAAATACTGGTACCAGTACAGGATTATCAAATTTGTAATTTGTGAATCTTAACTCATATCTCTGCTTGCTGTTTGCAAAGGTTGTACATTTTAATAAACATGGTAATGCAAGATAGGGCATTTAGCATCACTTTGTTGATATTTGTTTGGTATCTCTCTACTTTACCAGTGTCGTGTTCTGCTGAAACTGAAATTCTACCTTGAAAATACCTTTGTTCATTTCCAAACTTGGTTATCCCTGCCTCCTTCATTGCAAGCATTTCTGATTACATTCCATTCATGCAGTAATTTTGTCACACCTCAGGATTTCTTTCTCAGTAATTGTCATTAAAAAAAAATTGTAACAAAAGTCTGCATTATATTTTAAAAAATCATGGAGATTTCAGGAAGTGAAATCTAGTTACTCTCAAGAGGATATGTTGTATGGAAAGTAGATTTTCTCACCCAAAATCAAACTGAAGAACTTATAAGAGCAAGAATAGAACACAAATTCAAGAAACAAATGAAAACAATAAGCTGTACATTCAGACAATGCAGGAGACAGGGGACTGTGGGAGATGCATAGCTTCAGGCTGAGATCAGAGGGCAGCTAGAAGCAGCCCTGAGAGGTTAGGTTGAAGTAAGTCTTTTAAAAATTGGCTCTTGCTTTTACTCCCCACGTTGTTTTGGAAAAATGATTGCCTGACCTTTTGCTGCAGAAATCAGCAACACCAGCTGATAGCGGAGTCTGCAGGATATCAAGGCAGTGCAAAAAGTTTTGGCGGAGTGAAGAGTTGATTTAAAGATGTGTCCACTGTCGAGAGCTTTGCTTCTTGAACTTTCAATTCTCCCTTCCCTGGGTAAGTTGTACCCAGGAAATTGTTTCCGCATATGCTGTTACTCCTTGAAAATTTGAAGATAAAACTAAGAACAAAGGAGTTTGCCTGTGGAAGAAAAAGTATTGAGGAAGGAGAGCAAGACAGAGTGACCACACTAGTTCTGAAGTGACTGGAGCCTACCATTCTGAGGCTATCCCCTCCTGCTCTTCACTCATGGACGGAAGCCATGACAAATCTTATCAAAATAGCTTGTTGCACTGAAAGCACAAATCTATAGACTAAAACTACATAACTAGAGACTATAAATAAAATACACATTCATACACTAAAACCTTGGATTGAGAGTAACTTGTTCTGCGAGAGTTCCACATGACAAGCAAATATTTTTAATAAATTTTAACTTGATAAACAAGCCATGTCTTGCAATATGAGTAGGACATGATGCCGAATGTCACATGGTCACAACTGAGCCAATGGTTCTTGAAATTTGCTTTGAAATATAAGTGCTTTGGATTACAAGCATGTTTCCAGAATCAACTATGCTCACAAACCGAGGTTTTATTGTATCTGAAAAACATATTTCACCAAAGGAAAGTTAGTTAAAGAGAAAGACAAATAATTAAACATAATTAAACATAAGATTATTTTGTAAGGATAGAAAAGAGAATACTAGCAATGTAAAACAAAAATAGGAAATAAAAAAGACCCAAGTGTTCTGGTTTCCAGTTTTGCATGTAAAAGGAGCTTAGAAGTTACTCCATCCTAACAACACGAAAAAAGCTAAACAGAATGAAAAATAATCAACGCTTCTTGGATCCATAAAGGAGGAGAGGACACAGGGCAAGCCACTGACCCCTCGAATGGAGAGACGGGAGAATATGAGGTACCATGGTTTAATGGAGCAGACTCACTAGAAGAAACTGGGTTGAGGGAACCATCATTGGATAGAAAACCTGAACTGTATTAAGAAATTGCTAGAAACTCAGTATGTATAACCCCAAGAGTTAAAAACTCTGGGGGGGGACCCAGTCGTAAGAGGGTTTCACAGTATAGTGAGATTTACCTCCAGGAGCTTGATTTGATTCCCTCAGAAAAATGGAGAAAAATCTTGTCAGTCTCCTAATAGGAGGAAAGGAAAGGCACCATTTTGAAATATGCCAGAGCGATCTAGTTTCCTTAACAAACCCTGCCCTTAGGGGACAGCAGTTAACCAGAGCCTAACTGCTAAGGTTATTAGAGTTTAAATGAACTGAGGAAGAGAAATATCCAGTTCTAGCAGGCTCTAAGCTTTCACATGTTGGAAGAGATAAATGTAACTCCTGCTCCCTCTAGCCACCCTGCCCCCCCCCCACAAAGGGGAGGAAAATAAAGAAAATCGAGAAACACTTAGGAAGTTCACACCATCCAGCAGCATAGGCTCACCTCAAGACTAAGACATAATCAGGGGGCGTTTTACCTAGTACATCATGTCCAGATATCAAGAAAAAAGTTACAAGGCACATCAAAAAGCAATTAAAATCTGCCACACGAGGGTATAGAGAGATCTTCTGGAAAACAGGAAGAATGCTCTTACCAGAGCATGTGCCTTCGTTACACATTTGTTGCTGAAGCCCCCCCCCCCCCCCCCGCCCAGACTATGGTATTGTGTTCTAGCTGACTGGACTGACCAAAACAAGCACCTCACCCAACACACAGAAAGGCACTCTTTTCAAGCACGCATAGCATATTCATATTAGGTACTATGGGAAGTCCTAATTTATTTCAAAGTGTAAGTAATATTTTATGGAATGCTTAATGCTTTCTCTCGGTTATTAACAAATAATGCAATGATATTGTGGCCACATGCCAATTAGTTTTCACAGTGGTTTCGTAATATATCTTGAACTTTGGATTAGCATATGTATTTGAACTATACAATGAAGGTAGGCTTTTATTCTGACAGAAACCAACTGTGATTTGCTTAATTAGTTTAACAATGAAGACCGGCTGTCTTAATTGGGTTGTGTGAGGGGATCAAAAAATTATTAACAAATATTGCATTGGCAAATGTAAATTAGAATGAAAAGTATTCCAATTTTCATAACCCTTTCTGAGTACATAAGATTAAATAACATGTCTCTAGGTGAAAAAATAACAGATGTAATTAATAGTCAGTTGATAACACTTGCTAAATCATTTTTGGTGGACTTCCCAGAAATTGGGTCATGAATGATTCTGTTGGCATGCTAACAATTTTTTTTTGCAAGCCAGTTGATTTTCAAATCTTTGCGTTTAACAAATTGAAGAAGACCTCATTTAATTGTTAGCTAATATCTCATAAAGGTAAATTTATTGATTTATCACTATATTAATTTTGCATACAATTAAAAAAAATCAAATAACTCAGTGACATCTCTGTAATGAAAGTAATATATCCTCATCTATTTATTTATATGAACAATGATTTTTAACATTTAAACTTAATTTTACTTAAAAAGAAACTTAGTTGCTGCTGAAACTCAATTCAATCTATCAGTTTTTAATATACATTAATGGATATATTGGAGAGAGGTGGTACCCATCTCATTAAGAGATACACTTTAATAAAATTATACTTTTTGTTAAACTTCAGTTTATTTAAATTTTATACTGCATTTGTTATTTTATATTTATATTTTATTTGTAACAAATTTATTATTTTGATAAATTGCATACTACTAATAATTATAAGATACCTGAATGCAGAACTAAATGGTAGTCTTATGTACAATGGACAAAATAATTAAATTTCAATTTACATAATGTTTTGCACAAAACATGATAAATAATATACTGATGGGCACATAATTGGAAATTTGAATCCAATGCAAAAAAAGGGCGATAATAGCTATACAATCATAATAGTTTTTAGATTCCATTGGATAGTTTAGAAGTATTGCAATAATTTTATTGTAATGTTATAGTACAATGATTCTGTACATTATAGTAAAACAATTCTATACCTTTTGTAACAGCTTTTGTCCCAGACTCTCTTTCCAAATCAGTCTGTGTAGCAAATAACCTTGAAGATGCACACAGTATCTCCTTCTAGCACAGAGGTCACACTGGTGTTTGGAACAGTATAATAAAGATAACATCTCCCTCCAGAGCACTCATTGGGCAGTTTCCTAGCCCACTCTTACAACATTGGGGATTTCCTAAGGTCACAGTTTCTCAGCTGTGTGTACAGCATTTACCAGCCCCCTCAACCCCCACATAACCCTTACGGGATTTACAAACTTGAAGTTTGGGCTTTCTTCTCAGCCAAAAATAATGAAGATCCTTTGTCTTTGACTCAGGAGACTCATGTCTTTCTTCTGCCAGCATCCATAAAACATTGCCATGCTAACGTGTCAGCTTGCAAATAGAGTAAAATCTTAGACCCTTTGCAGTTCTTGACAAAATATTGATAAGATTTATAAAGAGCAAAACTATATCCTTTGCAATTATCTACAATCATAACAAAATGTTTAGGTTAGTATAGAAACTATGTGTGCTCAAAATGTGAAGACTATTGCTAGATATTTAATTTATTAATCTTATAATTGATCACAACTTTAATTTTTAACTTGTAAAAAGGTTAAGGGTTCAGGTTCTTGTCCGGATTTTTCCCTCTATTGCTATAGCCCTGGTAATCACCTACCTGCACATAGTCAGTGTTCCAAAACTCTATGTTGAATGAATGGATAAATGGTGTAATCAGTCTGCCATTATTAAAAAAATTTTAGATGAGGTTTCAGCAATTTTAACTACAGAGTCACAATTTTCACAATGCTATCAACCACATACTTGGGTTTTTTTGTAATGCTATTTCCTGAGAGGAAGAACTCCAAAATGTTAACAGTGCTCTCAGATGTTCATAGAATATTATTCAAATATGTGAAAATCTAGATGTGTTTCTGAACATTTAAAAGAAGAAATGAATAATTAACTTACCAAAGTTAGTCAAAAACATGGGGAACATTCACAGCTTGTGTTCTGGAATACTGACTATTGTTATGAGTTATTTTACACCTGTTGGTGACTTAAAAGTATATACTGTCATTGGATTCCAAACATGAATGTGATTTTAGGGTAATTTATTATTATTTTTAATTTTTATTTATTTTTAAGAGAGGGAGAGAGAAACAAAGTGCAAGTTGGGAAGGGGCAGAGAGAGACACACACAGAATCTGAAGCAGGCTCCAGACTCTGAGCTGTCAGCACAGAGCCCGACGGGGGCTTGAACTCGTGAATTCTGAGAGCATGACGGGCGCCGAAGTCAGATGCTTAACCTACTTAGCCTCCCAGGCACCCTAGAGTGATTTATTATTTTAAATGCTAGATATTTAAGCTATTATTTCTAAAGTACTTAACATTTTTTTATCCTTAAAATAGAAAATGTCTAAAGAAAGTATATATTTCTCAACTGCTTTTCACAGAAACACGTCCACATGTGTGCTATTTTTAAAAATCTCTTCAGAAAATAATTAAAATATTGAAATTGGCAATTTGTAAAATACATTTCCTCTTGTTTTGTAAGAACTTGATAAATAGTTATGTGTTTCTAATTATTGCCAGCAGAATAACTATGACAAAGTACCAATTATTCTAGGAGTAATACCAAGATGAAAACACAAATTGAAATTTACTGTTTAAATGGGAAAAAAAAATTAACTGAGGAATGAATAGAAATTTTTGAGTGTTGAAAATATTACAGTTTCTTTCTTTATATATGCAAAATTGTAACCTTACCTATAGAGGGTTAATTTAATTAATGTTGGATATTTATTCAACATGGTTTTCACAGTAATATACTTGCATCACCATGTGCACAGAATATTTAAAATCTATTTTAAATTTTATAAAATCTCAGGGCAGCATAAAAGAAAAATCTGTTAATTGACCTGTTGGGTATTGAATAGGAGTTAGTATGTCAACTTATGGAGTTTAGCTGTATCAGGAGTACATTTGCCATTTCAGTGAAGATACATGATTCTTGACTAATCCATTCCATTTTGAATAAATTTTACCATTTTGGTATGGTGTATTCTATGTGCGCCTACGCCCTGGGATTATATCATAGGAAATGAAAATTAAGGAGATATTTATTCTAATGTGTGAAACTAGTCTAGCTAAAATTTTTCAAAAAGTCTCATACTTTTTAAATTAAATTTTAGTAACAGAATCATATCCAATAAATAAGATCCACAGCAGATTTGTAAAATGTACTATGGCAAATGAGTTCACTAAATAGCATGATTCATTTACAAAATGTTTATTTGCTTCAAACTGTCTTGCTTATAGAATGTAGGTCAATGCTTGTTGAAAGACAGACACCCTCCCTGCTGCACACACACGATGTGTTTTTGTAGGAACGATATAAAATGTGTGTGCATATATTATTGTATATTTCCCTTTTAATTTTCTTTTTAAAAAATGTTTTATTTATGTTTGAGTGATTGCAAGCGGGGAAGTGGCAGAGAGAGGGGGACAGAGGATCTGAAGCCGGCTCTGTGCTGACAGCAGCCAGCGCGATATGGGGCTCTAACTCACAAAGGAAAAGATCATGACCTGAGCTGAAGTCAGGATCTCAGCCAACTGAGCCACCCAGATGCCCCTATATTTCTCTTTTTCAGCACTACATACCCCAAGAATATCCCAATTCTGTCTTTAATAAACTATTTTTCTACGATTTCCATTTTTCTACATTTCCATTTTTGCTTGCAAAAATTCTTCCATTTCAACAATTTTGTAATGATGAATTTAGAACTAATGCACAACACAAAAATAAGCATAATGGCAAATCAATTCTAAAAACATTATATTTTTACTCTGTATGAATAATTAGGTGTTTTTTTAAGGTTTTATTTTGAGAGACAGAGAGTGAGAGGGGGAAGGGCACAGAAAGAGGGAGACAGAGAATCTCAAACAGGCTCCATCCTGTCAGTGCAGAGCCAGATGTGGGGCTTGAACTAACGACCCATGAGGTTATTACCTGAGCCAAAACCATGAATCAGATGCTTAACCATCTAAGCCACCCAAACACGCCAATAATCAAGTATTTTAAATCAGATACACAATTTTTTTTAATTTATTTATTTTGAGAGAGAGCATGCCAGCGAGGGAGGGGCAGAGAGAGAGAGAGAGAGAGAGAGAGAGAGAGAATCCTGTGCAGGTTCCATACTGTCAGTGCAGAGCCTGACGTGGGGCTTGAACCCATGAACTGTGAGATCATGTCCTGAACCAAAATCCAGAGTTGGACACTTAACCGACTGAGCCACCCAGGTGCCTCTAATCAGATACACAATTCCATATTCACATAACAGATGTGTTAAATTCTTTGAGTTGCAAAAAGAATACCAGTAAGAAAGAACTCCACTCTCCTCTGTTGGAAAACATAATAATTAAATCCCCTTCAGAATAACCTACAAATTCACAGTCTGAGTGGTAAGAAAACCTTAGAAACATTAAGGAGAAAAAAAAAGAAAACTAGACAAATTAAATAGTAACAAAAACAAAGATAAAATTGACTTTATTTTAGTAGCAGTTATAAACTATATTTCTCTCTTCTTCCTGGGTTCTAGTGATATATTTAGAAAAACACATTTGCAAATGCATGCAGTATTTTTGGATATCTATTTCTTTATTGATATTTAAACACAATTATTCTCAGAACCAATTAAAATATTTTAGAAGTTTTATTTATCAAACAAAATGGGAAAAAAGGTGAATGATAAATGCCTACAATAGCAGCTAAAATTATATATATAAGTCATATCTATGCAAGGAAAGATTGAATGCTCCTTGACAGAGAGTTTTTTATCCTTAATGAGTCCCTGCAGGGGATGCTGTAACATACACTTGATACAGATTCTGAGTCCTTTCTGTGAATAAATGAAATGTTTTATTTTCATGCACTCACCAGCAGAAATACATAAATACAAAATCAGTAGCAAATAATCTAGCCAAAACGAGGTTTGAAAAAGTGTGTAAATATAGAGAGTAGGAAATCAGGTAAAAGTTGTTTAAATTTCTTCTTTCTCTTACTTCCTTTTCAGATTCATTAATAAACGGCCTATGCACCTTTGGATTCACTGCCTCTACATTGCTCGGCAGACAGATGGTTGCATATTTCAGTCTCGTACGCACTTAGAAGAAAACGCACTTGCCTTGATACCATAAAATCAGATTTCTCTAATAATTGCGATCAAAAAGCTCCTTGTGAAAAATAAATGCCATTACTATGTTATTACCTTGTGCAATGAGCTAAAGTATTTCATACATTTCTGTTTTCAGTTATAACAAGAAAGCTGTTTAATATTGGGGGACATTGAGATAAAGAGCCCGAACTTCAGCAGGATGCCACAGAACAGCTTTGGGGAGCACCCATACAATTATAATCTGCATCAATACCTTTAAGTAACCCTGACAAACTAAAAATCTAAGGGGAAAAATGTTTTCATGTGTAAATTTACTAGATTGTTGTTCTTAAACTATTTCTTTAAAATATTCGAGACACAGTCTCTAAAATTTCTTTAAAGTAGCATAAATATTTCTGGTAGACTGGTGGGAGCAGCAAAAAAAAAATTACCTTAAATGGACATAAATTTCAGGTATATTCATTTGATTCAAAGCAAGGGGTTAGCTTTTGAGGAATGGATGACTTTAAGAAGGCCGCCTTGGGGCAAAGTACCAACGGTTGTATTCTGATATAAAATTTAACACCTGCAACAGATCATTTTTAAATATGTTCTTCTCTATACTGTAAGATTTTGAAATTTATTATTCATGAAATGAATACTAATAATAGCTATAAAAGACATAGTAAAAATTTTATAAAAATTTGTATGTATAAACAAGTCAATAAAAAACAAACATTTTTTTAGTTACATGAATGTAATTTTTTCCTTTTTTAAAATAGAATTTACTCTTTAGAGCTGTTTACAGTCACAGCAAAATTGAGCAGAAAGTTCAGAGAATTCCCATATTCCCCTGGCTCTGCTTCAAGTAGCCTCAGCCTCCTTCACTGTCAACATCCCAGACTGGAATGATACATTTGTTAAAAGTGCTAAAACTTGCACTGACACATCATCGTCACCCAAAGTCCATACTTTAGGTTAAGGTTTACTCTCTGTGTTATACATTCTATAGGTTAGGACAGTTATTCAATGACATACATATAGTGTAAGTGCCTGACAACTAGATTTTCTGATTACAATGTAAGTGCCTAACATTAAGCCTTTGACTGCCAAGGCATCCTTTTCAAAAAACATGTATCTCAGATAAACTATTGCCAGCCACACAACTGGATTAAAGGCCAGGCCGACTCACCCATGATTTTCCTCTTTTAGAAAACCCTCGGTGACCTGACCACTTGAATGACCCCGCTTTTCCCTTCCCTACGCTTGACCCCACTAAAGGCAGAACCCCAGGTCAGAGAATACAGAGACACAGCCTCTAAAATGGTCTTTCTGACCATTCTTTAGGACTTGCCAGTAAAAATTCTTGTTCTTTCAAAGTTCCTGATGATTGTTGCTGAGGTACATCTATACTACATGTGTCGGTCCATCCGCAACATTGACTTTGGTTGGGGAAATGTCTAAGGTGGTTCACTACAAGTAAGGAGTACAGGTCTAGGAGAGTGCTTCATACATTCCTAGCAATACCATCACGATAAATAGACCAACATAAACACATGTGTCCATCATTTTGGATCATGCAGAGCGTTTTCACTACGCTTAAAATCCTCTGTGCTCGGCCTATTTTACATCCTTTTACTATCTCCATAGTTTTGTCTTTTCCAGAATGTCATATAGCTGGAATTATGCAGTATGTAGCCTTTTCAAATTGTTTTTTTTCCACTTTGTAATATGCATTTAGGTTTCCTCCATATATTTTCATGACTTATAGTTCATTATTTTTTAAGAACTGGACAATGTTCCATTGCTTGATGTACTAGAAGCGCATTACCCATTCAGCTACGGATGTACATCTTGGTTGCTTTGGCAATTGCTTGGGCAATTATGAATATGGTTGCAATAAACATCCATGTGCAGATTTTGTGTTGCTATGTTTTTAACTCCTCTGGGTAAGTACCAAGGAGCATGATAGCTGGATCATACAGTAAAAGTGTGTTTAGTTTTGTAAGAAACTGCTAAACTGTCTTTCAATGTGGCTGCCCCATTGTGCATTCCTATAAGCAGGATAAGACTTCCTGTTCCTCAACATCCTTTCCAGCATTGGGTGCTATGAATGCTCTGGATTTTGGACATTCCAATAAGTGTGCAAGGGCATCTCATTGTTCTAATTTGCATTTCCCCGATGACATGTGATGTGGAGCATCTTTCCATGTGTTTATTTGCCATCTGCATATCTTCTTGGTGAGGTGTCTGTTAAGATGTCTGGCCATTTTTTAATTGAGTTTATTTTCATGTTGTTAACCTTATGAGTTCTTTGTAATTTTAAATAGCGGTTCTTTATCAGTTGTGTTTTGCATTCACGTAATTTTCGGAAAAAGGGAAAAGGCACCAGAGGAAAAGCTCCTGGTGAAATTCTTCTGCCAAGTTTAGGCAAAAATTTGCACATAGAGTGACAATAGATGTAACTAATTTTGTTTCTGCCTGTTTACAATCACTGTGCTTTCATGGTTTATTGTAAATCTACTATTAAAGGGAGGAATATATAATTATATGGTAGCTGTAGACAAGACTGGCACTCAAAATCAGTTTGATTTATTCTGAACCACTATCACTAAACTTTTGAAACTTAATTCTTAGCTGAACTGCTTGAGTAGAGGTTGACCATGTAACTGAGAGTTCTCAGAATTAACTTTTATGTAGAATACATAGATTATTTAAGGGAGTAATAAAATTGAGCAAATTAGGAATTAGAATTGTTATCACATTATTAAAACAATGATAACTGCATGATTATCTTGATTTTATAAAAAAAAAAAACTTCACAGGGAAATGCTGTGTCATTGACATTATTTAAAATTTCCAGTGCATGGAGACAATGAAAGAAATGACTGATTTTAGGCAGTTTTATTAGTTTTTTTAAATTTTTCTACAAAGTCTTATTCTTCTTAATGCCTACGGCCAATGAATATTGCTTCTCCTGTACTCTTTAGTGGATTTATTCATCAAAAAGTTACACACAAATACTTCAACAACCTTCCTACAGCAGAAATTCATACTAACAATAACCCATTGGAAATGAATAGTTTGGATAGATACCCTAAGTAGTATGTATGTATCTGTGTGTGTGTGTGTGTGTGTATGTATATTTTATAAAATTTCAAGATTTTCTTTAGACATCTTGCATTTCCATCTCTTTTCTTTATTTATCAATTGTCAATCAGGTAGACAGAAAGCAAACAGAGATTTATTTTGCAAGATGTTATCACCTGAAAGTTTGTATCCTCCCAATATCCATATGTTGAATCCCAATTCTCAAAGTGTCAGTATTAGGATGTGGGACCTTTGGGAGGCTATTAGGTCATGAGGGTGGCTCCCTCATGGATGGAATTAACACCTTTATAAAAAAAGATCCACGAGAGCTCTCTCACTCATTCTGCCACGTAGGTACACAGTGACAAGATTACTATTCGTGAACCAGGAAGTAGTTCTTCACCAGGCACCATATCTGTGGATGGCTGAATCTTGGACTTTCCAACCTTTAGAATTATGAGAAATGAATTTTTCAAGCCACCCAGTCTATGGTACTTCTGTTACAGTTATGACAGTCTGAGTGGACTAAGACAGAGCTTTTTTGTTTTGTGTGTGTCAATGGTGGGGCAAGGTGCACAAAAATATAATTTTCTTTATAAAAAACTTTAATCTGGTGAAATGAATCTATGTCTGATTATTTGGAGACTCTGATTCCAGTTTCATCAAGAAAGCAAGCTCATTCAACTTTCCACAGGTTGAAGACTTTTGAGTCCACCTGAGAAGAGCCCACTCAGTCTTTGTTTGTCTTTAGAAAACTGCATACGCAGATTCCTCAATAATTATTTCATATATTTTTTCATTATCCTCTTTAATTTGTCAGCAAATATACTTCAGTGTCAATGTTATTGCTTCGTTTGTGAATTTTTACTTTTCATATCTTTCCTGCCACTTTTCTTAAAATTGTTTTTATGCTCCTATGAATAGCTATTGTTATAATTTTTCCAAGTCAACCTAATTATTGTCTGTATCATGAAAAGTTGTTGTGGGAAAACATATTTTTATACTCAGGCAGACATTGGCTGCATTACCTATAAGGGTATGTTCTAGAGCCTGAAAAAAAATACCTGGATTTGGTTCCTTCTCATAATGGCTATGTAACCTTAAATAAATTATTCTAATTCACCATGCCTCAGTATACTTATCAAAAAAAAGGGGGGGGGGAGTAATGCCAAGCTCACATGCTTCTAGTGAGAATTAATCTAATTAGAGTTCTTGAAAGGACCTGGTACATAATAAATGTTCAGTATAATGTCAGCCCTTCTGATGTCCTGTCCACTGTATTTAGACTTCTAGATATATCAATAAGTGAACTAAAAATTGCTAAATGAAATGTTCATCAGTTGTTATCTTATATGGCCTTTAAGCTATTTTTTTTTTATAGGTATTTTTTTTTTAATTTTTTTTTTTCAACGTTTATTTATTTTTTTGGGACAGAGAGAGACGGAGCATGAACGGGGGAAGGGCAGAGAGAGAGGGAGACACAGAATCGGAAACAGGCTCCAGGCTCTGAGCCATCAGCCCAGAGCCTGACGCGGGGCTCGAACTCGCGGACCGCGAGATCGTGACCTGGCTGAAGTCGGACGCTTAACCGACTGCGCCACCCAGGCGCCCCCTTTAAGCTATTTTTGAAATGTTGAACTGTTTTTTCTTGAACTACTTTTCTTCTTCTTTACTTCTCTACTTTAATGATCTTACTTTAGGCTGTATATATTAAGCATAATCCATTAATGCCACCTCCCCTCAAAGAAAAAAAAAAGGTTACAAAGATCTCACTCTGTATAAGATGTTGCACTGTGCTCTGTGGGTGATTCAATCATAAATAAATTATTCTGGTTCTCAAATATGTGTCTATTGGGAGAAGTAAAACATGAACACAAATAACTCAAAGACAGTAAAAAGTGATGAGGGGCTTTAGAGAGCTATAAATTAAGTACTATCAGAGCACTGATGAAGAGAGCAACTCTAGTTACTTAGGGAAACTTCATAGAGGGGGGGTGTCGTTACCTTTTTAGAATATACAGTATTTGAAAAGGTGGAGGTAAGGAAATGACTAAATGTGACATCAATGATTTCTTTGGAGAAAAGCATGAAGAAAGGCATGATGGTGGAAGCAATTAGTAGCATGACCCCAGGTTATTAAGCAATTTAGGTTGCTTCATAAATGTAGAGAAGCTTGTTATATCAAATGTAGACAAATATCATGCACCTATTAGGCCAAAGGGTTTTGTCTCCCTCTAAAGTATGGTGGAAACTTGCCATTATTTGAGCAGACTTTCAAGAAGTTCCCTAGGCAGGGGCGCCTGGGTGGCGCCTGGGTGGCGCAGTCGGTTAAGCGTCCGACTTCAGCCAGGTCACGATCTCGCGGTCCGTGAAGTTCGAGCCCCGCGTCGGGCTCTGGGCTGATGGCTCAGAGCCTGGAGCCTGTTTCGGATTCTGTGTCTCCCTCTCTCTCTGCCCCTCCCCCGTTCATGCTCTGTCTCTCTCTGTCCCAAAAATAAATAAACGTTGAAAAAAAAATTAAAAAAAAAAAGAAAAAAAAAAGAAGTTCCCTAGGCATTACAGTAAGGAAATATACACAATATGGAAAATAGTTAAAATCATTTTTTATGATTATTTAGACAAGAAAAAAAGTGAACTAAGAGCTTACAATAGAAATGAACAGAAGGGGGCCAGATTCCAGAGATAATTGTCTTTGTTATAATGTTAATTTCTATGACTATTTTGTCATAGATATGGGTACAATACATGAAATAACACACATCTTTATATAGAAGAGTTGGCTGATACACATTTTGCACGTTAGTAAGTCTTGGTTTACATCAAAAAAAGAAACTCAAAAGAAAATTATAGTAGGATTCATGTATAATATGAAAAAGGTAAAATGGATACCTTACAAGGAATTTTCAGTGTGAAGGTGGATGTGCATAAGAGGAGAACCTTCATATCCAGCAGGAGGATGGAGCTTTCTCAAACCATGGATGGCCAATCAGAACACCTCCTCCAGGTAGAATGAAATCATCCCACCACAGGTGAGCCAAGACTGGTGGAGAAAGTAGATGCAGCAGGTTCACAAGGAAATGTTTTTAAAGATTTTCTTTTGCTGCTCTTGAGACTGGAGATGATGAGGTCTTTTTGCCTTAAGTGTGGTTTCTATAAATTCAAACAAACAAACAAAAAATATCCTCATTAGTCATTTCTAATGTGCATGTGGGATTGATGCAAAATTTGCTTCAGTTTATTAAACCATAACAGGATGGTCATGAATAAGACAATTTAAAAAACAGTATCCAGATGCCTTTGTCTTTGGATTCTATGACTTGCCTTTGGATACAGAAGTATTGTAGGTTTTGAAAATCTAATACAATATTAAAAATATATATAATAATTTTTAAAATATGCAAATGCCATGGGACTTTGTCCACCAGCTCTTTTATTTCCTTCTGTTAAGCATGTCTCTCTCTTTCTCTTTTAATGTTTATTTATTTTTGAGAGAGAGAGACAGAGCACTAGCAGGGAAGGGGCAGGGAGAGAGGGAGACACAGAATCCAAAGCAGGCTCCAGGATCTGAGCCATCAGCACAGACCCCGATGTGGGGCTCAAACTCACAAACCGTGAGATCATGACCTGAGCCAAAGTCGGCTCTACGAAATGAGCCACCCAGGCGTCCCAAGCAAGTCTCTTTTGATTAAAATCATCAAAAAGAGATGATTAACTCCTTACATAAGTGGAAAGCAATATCTTTACCAAACTATAGAGAGGACAGGGAAATGATAGTAAGGACTAGAGAAAGAGAATGGAGGGAGGGAAGAGAAAAAGATAGACAGAGAGAGAAGAAAGAAATTATCTTTTCTGTTTCCAAGTCCCTTTTCTGGAAGTTTCTAGTGGATGACTAAACTAAGGCCCAGTGAATATAAATAACTAGATATCTTCAAGACAAGTAGATAATTCACTGAATTATTCATTTTTACCTTTATGTTTTGCATTTCAAAGATAAAATTGAAATGTATTAAGCCCTATATTCTTCCTATCAAACTCCTGATGAAGGCTCTTTTTAGTTCAGGAAAAAGAGTAAAAAGACAGAAAGATAAGATAAACAGAGAAGTTAATTAAATAGAAAAAATTTACTTCTAACACTTGTAACCCAACTTTGTAGAACTGACAGTCTAATGTATTTTGAAAATAATAATATTGAAAGGGCAACATAATTTATAAACCTCTTAAAATTTAGAGTAATATTACATGAGGACAAACAAAATATCTTGTGCTTTCAAGTTTAATGTATTCTTTCATGTGGGCTAAACAAGTATCAGCCCAGAGATCATTCCAAAATTTGAATTAAGATTGTTCTTAGAAACCTATACTCAAATCACAGTGATCTTTTGGTTAAACTAATTCGTATTTTCTAGGCTGCAATACTGATACTTTTTGAAACACGTTACACATATTTACACACACACACTTTATATTTATACAGCTGTTACTTTATACAAAATATGAATAATAAACAAGGCAAATACATAGATAAGTTTAATTTTAAGAAGATACGGATAAAAATAAGAATGAAAATCCCCCAACCACGTTGTCTTCATGTTGACGCAGTCAGTCAATTGGGACCTCTTTTCCTGGCATCACCCTACTACTAAGAAGCATATTAATTTTTCCCTCATAAGCATTTAGTATAGTATAAGTGTAGTCCAAGTTTGAAGATTTTTTTCTGCATAGTTGAATTACAAAAACTTTCTCTTTACTTGAAATTTCTGTAAGTGCTTTATTTCTAGATGAATTAGATTTCTACAGGAATAATAAATTAAAAATGTGCCTGTCAAAGTATGTCACAAATTTTATGTTACATTCATGAAATAGATCTTTCCAGAAATCTGGTGGTAGACAACTATTATAGCATTGTAGTCAAGGTCATGAATTTAAGAATTCCAACTGTTTAACTTCAAAGTCTGACTGTGCCCTGACTCTGTGACCTTGGGCCAGAAACTCCATCTCCCTCTGATTTACTCCCTTCAGTCTAAAATGAGGCTAAGCCTGGTGGCAGCCTCATAGGGTAATCTTGAGGATTAAATAAGACTACACAAAAGGCATATGGTGCTGTACAGGGCACATCGTTTGTCCTCAATAAAGCTTAGCTATTGTTATTTTCAGCTTAGGGCAGGAAATTAGGAAATGATTTAGGGAATTTTCTTAATGTTAAATAATAATAGCTAGAATTGCAACTAGTCTCAGGGATGAAATAATCATCCACTTTGTTGTTAGACAACTTTAGAGAGAGAGTAAAAAACATTTGCTTCCTAGTTTAAATTGATTTACCTATTGGGAAAAAATATAATACATTTTTTCAAAGATCAAAATTTTTAAAAGATGTATTTTCAAACTCCAAGATACAAAAAGGTACAAGTAATTTATATAATTAATCTCACATATGGGTAAGCACCGTAAGAAAAGAGAATTGAAATTGCTGATGAGAGGGCTCTTTAAAGATAGGAAAGCCATGACAGTCTTTCAATGGAGGCCAAATTTTGCAGCTTGGACTGAGGAGAAGGAAAGAGACAGGCAGGTGTCTGGACTATGGCCTGAGAGGAAACAAAGCAATACAGCTTTGAAGCATATATACCTTTTCATATACATAGCCCCCCTCCTCAAAAAGAATAATAATAATAATAATAATAATAATAATAATAAAAAGATAGGATGTGTTTGAAACACCTGTTGCTAGAAGTTTTTAGTGATTTCAAGTCAGAAGAATAAAATTATCAACATTTGGGTTATTGCTAAAAGACCAAAAATAATTCAGCTTTCTTTTGGCAAAATTGTAGTAATTTGGGCATCAGAAAAAATAATAATAATAATATGTTGAATCCATCAAAAGGCACGACTACCTCATAATGCAAATACATGGAAAGGACAAAACATAATTCATATTTATAAAACATAATATATACACTAAAATTGTATAATATATAAAAGTATGTAATATCACACACTAGATAAAATACATGATATACAATATGTCTTATATTTTCTTTTCAAAGTGAACTCTAGCAAAAGTGGGAAATAGCACCCAAACAGGAAGAAGTAGCAGGTATATCCATGGTCATAACAGTCTTACGTATTCATCAATATCAATGTCATTGTAATTATTATCTCTTGCCGTGTGAAAATTACCCCCAAATTCAACAGCTTAACAATGACATTTATTATTTCAGTTTCAAAAGAGCCATAATCTAGGTGTGGCTTATGAGGGTAGTTCTGTTCATCCCTAAGTTTGTAGTCGCCTCAAGGTTTGTCTCACTGAAGATCTGCTTCTCAGCTAATTCACATGGGTGTTGGCAGGCCTCCATTCCCGAGGGTTGTTAGACTGGAGACCTTCTCAGTTGCTTCTGATTCTTGGTTTTCCCCAAAGTGAGCTTCCTCCAAAGAGAGCAAGAGATAAAGCAACCAGCATGGTAGCCGCAGGGCCTCGTTATAACCTCGTCTCCAAAGGCACACATCACCACTTTCACTTTATTCAAGTTGTTAGGAACAAGCCTGTAAGTTTTGCTACACTCAAGAGGAGGAGAATTAGGGCCCATCTGTTAAAGACAAAGGTAGTAAATAATTTGCGGACATTTTTTTTTAATCTGTGAGCTTTAAACCCTGTAACAAAAATAAAAAAAAGGGAAGGGGGTCAAACCGTGATTTCCAGAAATTATGGATTAGCAGAATGTTCTAAATGGGGAAGCTGGCTCTGTCGACATAATGTATTGTGACCTAGGAAATAAAGTTTCATAATTATGCTGTCAATTAGAATGTGCTTTACCTAAATCAGTATAGTTTATCAATAGTACTAACTACCGGGTCAATATGAAAAAAGTGACAGGCCAATTGACCAGGTGATGTCTGGAAAGCAAAGCTAAAAGGAGACAATAAAAAAGAACAAGTTTCCAGAGAATTATACTTTTGTAGAAGCTATGAGCTTGAAAAAAAACCCATTGGTATAAAAATACATATATTTAATGTTTTTTTCATTTCTGAGAGAGTGAGCAGGGGAGGGACAGAGTGGGCTCTGTGCTAACAGCCGGGAGCCTGATGCCTGGTTTAGAAATTCATGAACTGTGAGATCATGACCTGAGCCAAAGTCAGCTGCTTAACTGACTGAGCCACCCAGGGCCCCCAGAGCATTTAACTCCAGCAAGCTGGTCTGCTGACTAGGATAGGCTTATGTTTGCTAGCAAGTGTCACATCTTCCCCAGGAATCAGTTAGTAACCCATAACTTAAAACATGGGATGAAGTGGGAGTAGTTGGGTTTTGTTTTATTTCACTTTGTTTCGTTTTGTTTGTTTTGTTTTGTTTTGTTTTCTCGGGACTGATAATGCTAATATCATCCAGAAAATAGAGAAATAAATATGTGTTAATATACTGAATTCTGAGAGCCTATTAGAACATATGGGGATAGTGAAGAAGTTAGATCTTTGATATTATTTTCACACAAATGTGTTATAATGAATACTATGATATTTTTTTATCCTTTATCTGCTACTTAATATGTGTGAACTATTCTTCTAAAAAGCCATGTAGGGGTGCCCCGGTGGCTCAGTCGGTTGAGCGTCCGACTTCAACTCAGGTCATGATCTCACAGTCCGTGAGTTCGAGCCACGCGTCGGGCTCTGTGCTGACAGCTTGGAGCATGGAGCCTGCTTCCGATTCTGTGTCTCCCTCTCTCTCTGTCCCTCCCCCAATCACGCTCTGTTTCTCTCTCCTTCAAAAATAAATAAACATTAAAAAAATTTTTAAAGCTATGTTAACTTTGTAATTATATATTAAAGCTCCAGATGGCTTTTAATTATTTTTAGTCAGCAATTATTATTTTTTTTCAGTTTGTTTTAGTTTTACTGATTTTTATCCATTGTTGCATAACTAAAGTTTAAATATGCAAAACACTTGTTAACATATTTATAATACTTATAAAGAAATATAGAATGTATAAGTAATAGTAAATATCCCTCTCTATGCTCACAAGACTCTCAAATGTCAAGAATCTAATCAAAAGTTTTATCGCTTCTCGGCCTTTTGGCTAGATCAAGTGAAGAATCTAATCAAAAGTTTTGATAGAGACTGAATATATGCAAAGGCTTAAATAAATAACCAATCTCTTCATTAAAAATAATTGATCTCTTCATTAAAAATGAATATGGTGGAGAAGCTAGTAGAAAAGTTGTGAATGAAAACACAAATGAAAATTAATTTTTTTGGTTATACTGTCCAAGTTTATTATTTAGACTCCTTTGAAATCTTTCCATTTGGTTGCAATCTGAATTATTTTAAGACTATAGTTTTACAGTGAATCAATAATCTAAATAATCATACAATACTTCATATTGTTCTTTAATTTAGTTGGTGTTTCTGGTGATTTATTTATTTATTTACTTATTTTTAATGTTCGTTTATTTTTGAGACAGAGAGAGCATGAGCAGGGAGGGGCAGAGAGAGAGGGAGACACAGATTCTAAAGCAGCCTCCGGTCTCTGAGCTGCCAGCCCAGAGCCCAACACGGGGCTCGAACTCAGGCTTCCTCAGGAATGTTTGTGCCCTTTCTCTTTCCAATTTAAATAACTGATTCATTTTTTTCATGTTCAAACAAGATTTAATAGTGCAGATAAAATTAAATAATAAGTAAACTCATATCTTGAAATTTCATATAATGATCATATTCTGTTCTAAAGACTATTCAATGCTTCAGATTTCTTTCCTCTTAATGAGTTCAATCAGTTGACATGGCCTATGCGTACCTCAACAATCTAGTGAATTTGTAAAGGCTGCATAATTTGAAAATATCGATGTATTTATTGTGATACAAAGAAACTACTGACCATTGATACTAAAAGAAGACTTACTAAGAAAAAAAAGTATCTCCATTACAGTAAAGCAAGCTAGTAAGAGAGAATAAATAAATTTAATTTGGTGATGGATACAAATTACTGATTGCTAAGAAAATGGAAGGTTGCCACTTAAAGTCTATTAAGAGCTCAAAAATCAGTCTATTTGATTTTTAAGCAGCAGTCTGCAACAATATTTAAGTTTTTTATAAGGTGAACTGAAACCACTGCATTTAATGTACTCAGCAAAATGTGTGACCACAGTGTGCATTCAAAAATGTTTGTTTTTCATCAGCATTTTTAAAAAGTACATTGTAAATCATGGTTAATTAAAGACTGTCATTTTATCAAGGCTAACAAGTCAATTAATTATGGACTGGGGTGAAGAGTTGTCCATTGGATAAATGCTACACAGAGTAGAGGTTAAATGATGAGTAAGAGGACACTGAGCTGGAAGAAACGCCAGCCCTGGCGTAGTGACACGATGAGGTTTTAATTTCACTTTTGCCACATTCTAAGAAGCCCATCTTGAAGCACAGGGAGTTAGGGATGCATTAAACATATACGACAGCAAAAATTTGTAAAGGGGTTGAAAGACACAGGTGGAAGCTTGCATTCGCTGAGTTTGTGCTATTCAGATAAGCTACCAATTCTTTTTCATGGCCTTCATTAAAAATTAGTTTCAATACTCCAGAGGGCCAATTGGGGCTGCTGTAGTAGCAGCAGCAGTAACGAAAGGTTAGGAAGGCGATGAAGTACACTATCAACTTACGCAATTGACAATGTCTTTCTAGAATGGTGTTTGTCAACTAAAAAACATAATAAGACTTACAGCAACAAAAACCATGTTTCTAGGAAATAACCTACCCCGAATGCAAAAGAATAAAAATCTAAAGTATAATAAATGCAGAGACAAAATGCGTCCCCGTAAAATTGTCTTTTTATCCAAATGATTTATAAAATCACTGCACTGTCAATGCAAATTTCAGCAAGGTCATTCGTAAAATAAAGATTTCGTGAAAGATTAAAGGTGAAATACCTAAGTACGTTTAATTTAAAGAAGGGCTTATTAGGACAGATTTTTAAAAATGCAACTAGACCATAACAATTAACTTTGTGTTATTCTGTCCCCAGAGAAATGGAATAAAATACAGTGCTCAGAAACAGACCCATATTGATATTTTATAGATGAAACCAAATATTAGTAGGGGATAGATGCATTGTTTAGTGGATGTTGTTCATGAACAGGTGCATTAAATGGAGAAAAATAAAGAATAATTGACTCACAATATATATAAAGTGAACCCAGACATACACTAAGTAAAAACCATTAAGATGAAAAAGTTATCCATGACAAGTTTTCTGAAGCCAACCCCCCCAAATGGGATAAAATACCTTTTTTATTGTATTAAAATTAACAATTTTAATTAACACAGAACTTATATCAATAAGTTAGTAGGTGATACGCTGTGGGAATATATTTGAAATAGTAAAGTAATGGAGTTTAAATAATCCATAAGAAAAAAGTTCCCTTACGGAAATAAAATGAAAGACACAAAATCCAATAGGAGAAACAGGAACAAAGTATATAAATAGGCAGCTTATTTATGGGACACATGAATGACTGACAATTTTACCAGTAGTCATAAACTGAAATTTAAAAATGATATACCATTTTGTACTGATATGACTAGAAAAACAAATTGGATTGTATAAATTCTTTGATGTAGATGGAGGGAAATGAAAACACATATACAGTATTGGAAGTAGTGTAATTGGTAAGGCCACTGTGAAGACAACTGGAAATGGTAAAATTAATTACGAGTATAACTTGTGACCTACCATACAAATCCTGAATAAGGCCCAGAAATGCTTGTACAGTTCCATGAGTAACATGTACACAAAATGATCTTTGCAGGAACATTATTGTTAGCACTTACCTATGAAGGCAACTTAGATGTCTATCTGTAGGAAACAGGCGGCAAAATGTGGAGGAAGCCTGCAGTACAATGTTATAGAACATCTCGAAACAGTAAAATATGTACTCATATACAACTAATTTTTTTAAGAAAGGCATATTGCCATATACAGCACCTCACTTGGATATGTCTAGACTCTGGAAGTGTGACTACTCTATGTCCTCTAACAAATGGACCTTGAGAGCTTGTATTGAGCTGCTAGCACAGAATCCCAGCTTACACATTGACTCCTGGCTGAAGACCAGTACTCCTCTGTCTGGGAAGATCGTCCTCCTCTACTGAGCATGTAGATTTCAGAGAGACACACATGAAACGGTGAAGGAGGAAGGGGATACCTTCCTAGGCAGCGAGATCAACCGCATCAATCCGGGCAATCAATGGGCTGACAGATGTCGGAGCCAGATCGCTCTCACACTCAAAATTTTGTCTTTAAGTGTTAAGAAAGAATGTTATTCTCGTAACACAATGCCATTTTCATATAAATACACAGGTTTTTGTATGGCTACAAAAACAAAAACATTTATTAGTTTATTAAGATACATGTATGTGTGTGTATATATAAATATACACACATATATATACATATACACATATGTGCATATATAAACAGACATACACACACATGTATATACATACACACACACATATATATATATATATATATGCATATATATACTGAGAGGATTAGAGGAGCTGGGTAAGTATAAGTAAGGTAATAATAATAATAATAATAATAATAATAATAATAATTTATATGAAGCAAAGACCTTGAAAAACCATTGGTGATGATGTGGATGCATTGAGGAGTATGATAAACTCTCTTAAATATCTCTGAAATCAAAAAAGAAAGAATGAAGGGGAAGAGGCTGGAAGAATAAGAGGGAAGAAGACGGAGAGAAGAAAAGAAAAAGAAAGGAAGACCTTCTTATCTCCCTTCTTTAAAGAGGGAGATTTCTATCTGAAGATATAATTTCTATCTGAAGATAGAAATATCTTTTTTAAATTTTGATTCCAGTGTAGTTAACATAGAATGTTGTGTTAGTTTCAGGTATACAATATAGTGATTCAATAGTTCCACACATTACTCGGCGCTCATGAAGACAGGTGCACTCTTAATCCCCTTCACCTGTTTCATCCATCCCCCCAACCACCTCCTCTCTGGTAACCAGAGGACTTTGTTCTCTATAATTAACAGTCTATTTTTTGGTTCGTCTCCTTTGTTCATTTGTTTTCTTTCTTAAATTCCCGTGTGAGTGAAATCACATGCTATTTGTCTTTCCAAACTACAACAATGCTATTATGCTTGTAATTATGTATCTGAGTACCCCTTTATCCCTCCAAACTTGGTGTCTCGTATCATTGGTCCTGTATCTGCTAGTGCTTGTCCATCACACATAAGAAGCCGGCCTGATAGATGCTGGTAAGTTACCAGTTCAATAGTGGTTGTGTCTTGCTCCTAGGTTCCTTTTCATGTTGACTTGTCTGACTGACCCTGTAATAATCTTTCAGATCTGCTTAGAGAAAAATGTCTTGATTATTGAAACTCATTGTGAAACTTGATTAATGTAATTGCATCTCCTCTATTCTACTCCTGTTGAACTGATTGCAAATTTTTGGTCTAGTTTCTAAACTCATTTGCTTTGGAAACCTGTCAACAAATTAGAAAGTTGGGCTTAGATTTTCATATTTGTTATTCCACTTTTCCCTTGCCTATTCAATGTCTTGGTTGATATCTTCCACCATTCATTCTAAGCTGTTATAGATTTTGACAGGGGCACAGATAACTTAGTTCATTCTATGAGGGGTTGAATGAAAAAGATAGTACTCTGGAACTATATTGACTATTAAGTTGGAGCATGGCCAGGGGTGGTAAGACATGAAGGCTAGCAGGCAATCATTGGTCTTGGCGAAAGTACAAAGCAGTTACATCATGAAGGAATGGGTGTTCCAGTAGTGGAGGGTTACCAGAGATGATTTCAGTAGCAGGAGAAACCTGCCTCTATCAAGGCAAGTAAACACATGTTAGCAGGGTCTGTCTGCAAGGGGTTTAAGCCTGTTCTCCACTGTGTGATTACAGATGGGATTCCTATTCCTAAGATGATGGAAAAGAACATTAGTACTGGAGGATCTGAATTGCTAGGTATTTTGTCCCAACCAGGATTCAGAAGCCGAAGCTAGTAGTGTGAGCTAGTTATGAGAAATCGGCCACCTGTAAGCGATTTGGTCTCAGGTTTAAGGCAAAAGCTCAGCTAATGTAGGTATGTACCTGTTTGGTCTCAGACAAGAATTAAGGGGTGAGTTAATACTAAAGGCCAGAGAGAGGGCCCAAATTAGAATTCCTTGTTTCTCTGGCTGATGCCAGTCATGGAGGAAGTCAACCAGAAGATAAGACCTCTGGTTTGACAAATAAGCTGGACCCAGGCAGCTCCTCACGTGCTCCCCTGTCCTTAGAATGTGTGTTCTACTTGACTTCATTCCCGGAAGCTACCCCAAGGATACAGCCTTGAGAGAACGATGTGGTGCTGAGACAGTCTAGACTTTGTATGGTTAAGGCCTCCTATGGAGGTGACTAAACTCACTTAAGGCCTCTATATAAACTTTGAGATTCTGCTGGGTGAGTGCAGAGAACACCTTGTGCCTGCCCAAGACAAGCCTTTGCCTGTAAGTTCACTTGCTTATCAAGCCACTTACCGATTTGGAGTGCTGTGTCTCTTTCTTCAGTCTCTCTTTGCCTTCTGTGTATCGCAGCCAGTTTCAGATTTCACCCATGAAGCTCCTGAGGGTATAAATTAACACAGGCATTATTCTAGGGCAAGTGATATCAAGCATGGTAAAGGCAGTGATTTTTACTGTTTTATTCACTGCTGTATCTCTCTCTCAGATAGTGTTTGGCTTAGAATAAGAACTCAATAAATATGTGCTTAATGTTGAATTGCTAAATAAAGGAGTGTAGAGAGGTATTTACAGACTGCAGAATTCAGCAGGTCCTGACACAAGTGAAGTTGAAAAATTTCTAACAATAAATTGTGTCAAAGTTGTCCCATTGCACATAATAGCACATAATAACAGGCCAAGAGGCCATAAATACATGTTTGATATAATAAATATCATTTTGTATCTATAACTTAACAACACAAAACTATTCAAGTGTTCTAAACTAGCAAATATTTATTTTAAAACATTTATACTAACTTCATATAGTATAAATCAATGGCATATATATATATATATATATATATATATATATATATATAGGTTTAATATAAATATCATCAGGAAAAACCAATAAGAGATTATGGTAATTGGAAATTAACTCTTTATTGTCATCCAGTTAAGTTTCTTTTACCCTGTAAATTTCTTTTTAGTAAGTCACTTAAAAACATAGGTGAAATAATCATTTAGATTTTAGAAGCAATGTCTTAAGTGAAAGAATAATTCTTTAGGTTTTAAATCTAGAAACATGTTTTTTTCCCATGAAAAGAATTACTTTTAGGAACTCTCTCACTATGACACAATGATTTTTTTTCCAAAATAAAATTTTATTTCTTCTTGAATATAGCCAGGATTTCATCATTGCATTGCATTTCTAAATAGAAAATAAACAATAAATAAGTGCAGAACAATTTTCTATTTTTACTTATTGCTTACTTGACTTACATCAAACAATATCAAGGCAGGGATAAACTTTAAAAAAAGTAATCACTTGAGCATGCTTTTCAGTTACAGGATAATCATCAACTCAGTAAATTTACTGCAAAAAGTCTGTTAGATTCATTGCTATTCTATACACAAAAGATAGTAGTGACTGGGATGACTAAATTTTTTTAGTTTTAATGCTTTTATTTTTCACGAAAGTGGCTCTATGCTACCCATCAAGTAAAGTATAAGAGAACAGAGAAAAATACCTATTCTGTTTGTTTCACTTGCTCCTCTTACTGAAAATGCTATACTAATGGGTTTGTTTATTATCTAACATAAAAATAAGTTTACGGTTTTAGAAGAATTAATATTTTAAGTATTGGCCTATTCTAAACGGCAGCTGCCAGCACTATTGTAAATACGCCACCAGTTAAACATGTAAACTAAATGGCAGATCATTTTGGGGGAGGAGTCGGGGAGTCCTTTAGAAGGTTTAAAGTTTGATGGATTTGAATGTTGACTGCCTAATGGCAGTGTAGTTTTGAGTGAGTTACACAGATCTTTGAGCTACAAATGAGTAACATCGTTTTGTTCTTCAGTATTGCAGAAAAGATTAAATAATGCAAAGAGAAAGTACTACTATTGTGATTTATACTGTAGTATGTGTTATGCTATAATCATTATGTAACTGCTTACTATGTCCTCATCATTCTCTTTCAAAAACATCTTTCTCACTAATTTCTTAGTCTGTTTTTTGCCCACAATCCTTCCAGTTATCCAGGCTCAATTTTTTAGATTCATCTTTAATTCCTCCCTTGCTCTCTATGAATGAGTTGGCTGACAAATCATTTAAGTCTACATCCATCCATGTTAGCTCTCTTATCTTTTTCATCTCCCAATGCACTGTCACTACTTTGTTTCAAGTCATAGTTCAGTATTGATGTCATTGTTTATTTGTCCTTACCTTGCCCTTTGGCATTTTACTCATGTTTTTACAATCCTCTGTATGCAGCAACTTATTTTAATTTTTTCAAAATGTGTATTCCTGATGATCCGATTCTTCTAGTCCTAAAATTTCACTAGCTTGACATTATTTAATAACTTATGTACAAAATGCTACTTTGACTTTTGAAATCTTATAGGCATTGATACAAGCTATATTCTCAGTATATCCCAGCAATCATGAAATGTACTCTATGCACCCAAATCAAACCCAAATTGGTCTTTAAATCTCATCTTGAATGTCACTCAGGATAATAATAATTTTAATCTGAAGTCTCTAAATTGATAATATTCTCATCATTGTTAACTTTCAAAGAGCTCATACATGATGGATTATTCTGTTTTGGTTTATAGAGAATCTCATAAGTATCTAATTGGCTAGATTTTAAGCTCCTCGAAGTCAAAGTAGATGTGAAAATAACATATTTTTTAGCGATATTTTTGGAGGTATCAGGCACTCTAAATTTTTATTTAATTCCAACAGGACATTTTTATTTATTTGCCAGTGAGTTTTATTTGCATAGTAACTTTCTCTATTGTTTACTGTGTTTAACATTAGCCATAATATTATTTTATGAAAGAAAAGAGAGTACTATTCATGATGACAGATAGTCCAGTCCATAAAATATGATTGTGGCTAGGCTACCATGGGGAATGGGAATAGGAAAATCTTCTGAAATGTACTCTGCCCTTAAGTGTTTTTTGCCTAATGAAAAGATGCAGACACAGTAGCAAATCAAAGCTAAAACATCATATATTTAATGTAATAATATGTACAAAGGGAAGTAAAGGCTCACATGAGGAAAAAATAAATGCTATCTGCATGGTCAGGAAAGTTTCATCAGAAAGGTAGTGTGTGAGCTGAGCATAAAAGGGACATACACACTCTTGTTATGACTAGACTTATTTGCCAAAGGCACCGAGATCTTCCAACGTCTTCTAGCATCTTTGAGTGAATAGCTCAAAGGTTATGAGGGAAAGTCTAAAGCAGTTGCAAGGTGGTGGGTGATGAGCCTGAGGGTCACCCCATCAAGGAAACTGGTAGAAATGTTGCAGAGTCTGGAAGGTGTCCCACAGCCAGTGGGGGTGGGGGGGTGGTCTTTGTTTACACACAAGCTGGAGAGGACCAGGCCTTGATTGGGTTCACTTTTAGGAAAAGCCATAGTTAACTCATCAAAGCTTTGCTATATTGGTTAATACATTTATTTTGCAATTTATGAAACCACCTAAAACCTGTAAATATTTCACAGTCATTTTTATACTTTTCAAAGTGGCTCTAGGCTTGTCACCTCATTTATAGACTGACTTAATGTGAGGGCTAGAATCCAGCCTTTTCAATATTTCATTTACTTCTACAGAGTGGGGAAAGTGTGGGTTTATAGCAAAAACTACAAAATTACATTATTTTTTCAACCCCCAGAACATGGTAAGCACATTCTGTAACGGTAATTAGCTCACTTCAATAACATTAAACTTAGGCTTGCCTTGTTAGTATTTGACATTCATATTTTCCCTCAATTTAATGTGAGTACATTTGATATAGAACACAATGAGAGCTGGCTTTGATTTGATCATTTTCTCAGTTTCATTCGGCTCTTCGCACTTTGCACTGCTATATTTATGGGCTTGCCTATATCTTGTCTCTGCTTGATCCATATCTCAAACCTGGGTTAAAAAAGTCAGAAATGATTTTTTACAGTTCACGGGTCAGACAAATATGTGCTTGATAAGTTTTCACAATGAGTCAAGGAACACACATCTTAGGAAGCTGTCAGATAGTCTCTGAGCAAAAAAATGTGGTAAAGAATAAAGAAAACTGATACAATGTGCTATTAAAAAAATAAATGTTTTTTTCTCTGCAATGAGGATGTTAGAATATGAAATAATTCAAACATTAGAAAGGAATTGATACTAGTGTCCTCATTTCCCTTTTCTATAACCACAAATTATATTTATTTGACCTCCTGGGACATACGATTGTCATTAAAATTTTAAGATAAATTTGGGCTTTGTATATATGTTTATGTAGGCATTAATATAAGTTCATTAAAACACAAGAAATATACCATATAGAAAAAAAGGTAAGGTCTAGGGATCATTTGTTGGTTCTTTACATATTAGACAAGGGGTTAGAGCTTAGCACCACCTTTCCAACCACAGAAGGTATGTAAATGAGTACATTACCACATCTGCCTTGCAAGCATTGGAAAGTGTGGACTTGGGAGGGAAATGAGTACTGAATGCTTATCAACTGTCTATACAAGAGGAAAATATTCTAGTATCAGGGAGCATAATTGCTGAGAACTTTCTAGAGAACCCATGAAAACAGTTTTGACTTTTGATTTTAAAATACGTAAATTATTGCTGTACTCGTCCCTTTGCTCTGTACATGTTCGCCTGAACCCAGTTACTATCTGAGTTCTAGACACTCTTTAAACCTGTCTGACCTGTCTGTCATATCACTTTAGTGGCTTAATTTGTGAGGTCATGCCTGAATACTTTTTTGGCCAGATCATGGGTCCATATTCCATAATACTTTAATTCGATTTCTCATGCTAATTCAACATTTGAGATACAAAGCACAGCAGGGTTACTCTCCCTAGGTAAGCTTTTACAAAAATAATTGTGAGCTGACTAGTCATGACCTTGGTTTTATCTATGCTCAATTTTTGATCTAAAACTTCAGTGAACATCAATTTTGAAACCATTTCCAAGTACACTGAGAAATAGCATTTGAAGCTTGGGACCATAAATTCTCCTTTAGATATTTCCCTGTTCAGGGTAGATTGAGTAGGATTAAAGGGAGCAGTCATGCACTCAGGGTTAAATAAAAAAGGTATTACACTTGAATGGTAATTTAGGTAGGACGGATGTTTTTTGTATTACAGACACAGGGGTAAAGCATGGCAGGAAACTATTCAGCGGGGAAGATAAAGGGAAATGATGCTTTAAGCCTCCCTGACCCACAAACAGAAAGAAAAGCCATTATTAACTGAAACCAGGAGCAAGTGTAAGGTAGGGGACAAACAACCAGGCTGTGAATTACCCAGGTAAGTTACCTACAGTTTGCTTTCACCAGCTAGAAAAGTTCAATGATGATGAACAGGATAACCAAGGTTTAGTTACATGGTTAATGAAGAATATTAAACTGGGTTTTAAAAATAATATCTAATACAGAAGCAGTTAATCAGGGAAATGTACCCAAACCAATAAGTGATACATTTTGCACACATCAGATTCAAAATCATAAATTGAAAATTACAAAGTCAGAGTATATACTGGCAAAATATTTTAGAAATTAGGTTGGAAGGGGCATCTGGGTGGATCACTAGATTAAGCATGAGACTCTTGATTTCAGCCCAGGTCAAGATCTCACAGTTCATGAGTTCAAGCCCTGCATTGGGCTCTGTGCTGATAGAGCAGAGCCTGCTTGGGATTCTGTATCCCTCTCTCTCTGTCCTGCTCCTTCCTCCCTGCGCTCTCTCTCTCTCAAAATAAATAAAAATAAGTTTAAAAAAAGAAATTAGGGTGGCTTTGTATAGTAAAGATATCTAATGTTATTTGGCTTGAAATTCCTGTAAATGGTTCTATACTATGTAGACATGTATGTTAGCAGATATTTTAACAAAGACTTGTGGTAATATAATTTATGATATAAAAAAATAAAAGTACCCCAAATGCTCATGGAGAATGTAAACTAAACAGTGGTATATTTCATATATTAACATTCAACATAGAAAATAAATCACCTACCAGTGTATACCAGAGAGAGAGAGAGAGGGATACAGAATCCCAAGCAGGCTCTGCACTGTCAGCACAGAGCCCAATGCAGGGCTTGAACTCATGAACCGTGAGATCTTGACCTGGGCTGAAATCAAGAGCCTGATGCTTAATCTAGTGATCCACCCAGACACTCCTTCCAATATCTAACATTTTTAATCTTAGATACATGAATCTGAGCAGGTAAAGTTTAAAAACAAGCAAAACTTTATAACATAGGGGGTTAGTGATAAAATCATAAATAAATTCAAGAAATGGTAAATACAATATTCCAGATAAGAGCTGCTGGAGGGGTGAGGGTAAATTGAGACAGAGCACTTACTTTTTTTTTTTTTAATTTTTTTTTTAACGTTTTATTTATTTTTGAGACAGGGAGAGACAGAGCATGAACGGGGGAGGGTCAGAGAGAGAGGGAGACACAGAATCTGAAACAGGCTCCAGGCTCTGAGCAGTAAGCACAGAGCTCGACGCGGGGCTCGAACCCACGGACAGTGAGATCGTGACCTGAGCCGAAGTCGGACGCTTAACCGACTGAGCCACCCAGGCGCCCCCAGAGCACTTACTTTTGATTGGGGCATAAGAATTATGAATACTTCATAATTTAGGCAGTTTTAAGAATGAGTTAAGAAAGAAATTTTTGTAACATTCTGTTTTCTAATTTACACACCATTAGTTGCATCAAAATTTTATGATTAAAAAAGTCTTTAAGACAACAAATGCAATACAAAGGGGAATTATTCTAATATTAGAAAAATATTGAGAAAAAATTGAATCCTATTCCCTTCCACTTAGAATACTAAATGAATGATATCTACTAAAATGGATGATCCTAAATTATCACCAAAAGAAAACGTTTTCAGAAAATGGAAAAGAAAGTTGAATACACAGGTCAAGGTTATAAGCCTAGGTTGGGTAAGATTGCTTCAGAAAATATTGTACATGATTTGTGTATTGATTGTCCCAACCAGGTGCCAGAGCCTGAGAAAGGTAGAGGACTTCATTGCCCTGCCCACCTTGTCCATCTGTATCAGAGTTCTGCATCTGGTGAGAATCCAAGCAACGCAAATGGTGAGGAGTGTCTCTTCCAGTTTTCTTCTGAAAGTCCATTTCTGACAACCACATTTTAAAATATATATAACTATACTTTTCAGTATTTTATAACATTTCAGTATCTGCCTCAGTGTTTTAGGAACCAACGGAGTTGTGATTCTGGTTAAGTAAACTTAGGAGGAAAAAAGTGAAGCCTAGAATCAGCTATAGCTGGAAATCTAAAAAGAAAAATATCCAGAAGGACGTCAAGATAATTTTACTTGGGTATTTCTGAGGGAAAAAATGCGAAGTTGAGATAGTTTGTATTTTTCCTTTACCCTTGACTATTTCAGAAACTGTCAATCAAATACAGGGTTAAATGTGATTAAAAGAAAATACAGGAGCGCCCGGGTGGCTCAGTTGGTTAAGCGTCCGACTTTGGCTCAGGTCATGATCTCACAGTTCAAGAGTCTGAGCACCACATAGGTCTCAGGGCTGACAACTCAGAGCCTAGAACCCACTTCAGATTCCGTGTCCCCCTCTCTCTCTGACCCTCCCCTGTTCACACTTTGTCTCTCAAAAATAAATAAACATTAAAAAAAAACAAAAGAAAATACAAAATAGTATGTATGTGACACAAATTTTTGAGGTGGGAAATATGTTAAATGTTTCTCTCTCAGCTTACTGTATCAGCTTCCTAATGGATTAACTTTAACAACATATATGCTTTCCTTCCAAAAATGTTTCCAAAGCCATGGATTTGTTTGAGTAAGTGTTCCAGAAGATGAGCAAACATTTCTTTTTTTTTTTTATTTTTTTAACATTTATTCATTTTTGAGAGACAGAGACAGGGCACGAGCTGGGAAGGGGCAGAGAGAGGGAGACACATAATCTGAAACAGGCTCCAGGCTCTGAGCTCTCAGCACAGAGCCTGATGCAGGGCTCGAACTCACGGACCGTGAGATCACAACCTGAGCTGAAGCTGGATGCTTAACCGACTGAGTCACCCAGGCGCCCCTGAGCAAGCATTTCTAAATTTTAACTTGATAAACGAGCAATATCTTGCAACATGACACTGAATGTTACATGACCACAACTGAGCCAATGGTTCTTGAAATTTGCTTTTATATACAAGTGCTTTGGACTACCAGCATGTTTCCAGAACAAATTATACTTCACAAATTATACTCACAAGGTTTTACTACCTTTTCAGCCAGAATTAGCTATGTACAGTTCCTTCGAAAGTGCATCAACTTTGAAGCCTTCCATGTTTTTCCATGTTACTTCTTCTGCCAAGAACCTTACTTCAACTTTTGTCTAGTCAACTACTTCAAACTAATTGTTCCAGATTCAGCTCAAATTTTGCTGCTTTTGGGTAATTACTTCTCCTGCACTCCATCCACAGGATGAGTTACACTTGATCTTAGCCAAAAGGCCAGGAAGCAATTCAGGATGAGCTAAATGCACTTGACAAAGGTTTTCCCTCTCTACTAACTTAACAGCATATGAATATCTCACCAACTACACATCATTCCTGAAAATAGATGATATTCTTCTCTATTTTCTCAATAACCTTTAATTCCTTAATTCCTTAACGGCTTCCTTTATCCACTTATCTCCAGGCCTATCTTGTGTGGTTTCAGAAAACCAAACCCAGTACCAAAGGATAACTGTATACTACCATTATGATATTTATAAAATTATTTTGATGGATCTAAAGACAATTCCAAATAAAGGAATTCAACACACTTTGAAAGATTTTTTTTCAATAAGTGTATTAGCTCTAAGTTAAATTCTTAGAAATTCTCTATTTATATTTCCTTCCCAATTTTAATTAGGTTATTTTTTATTTATTGGCAATTGTTTTTTTAAATGTTAGCTCTTGTTGGTATATTTGAAGCAAAACTTTACATATTTTATTTTTGTCCTTTTACTGTGCTTATTATTTTATAGATGTATCTTATATTTTAGATTTTGTATATTCAAATTTACCTCTCTACATTTAAGTTTTATGCCTCAGGATACTTTTTACTATATTTTAATTAAACACAATAATTAATTTTAATTAATTATTAAATCTGAAATTTATTTTGATGAATGGGGCGTGTGAAAAATTGAATTATTTACTCTCCCAAATCAGTTTCAACAAGTGGAATATCAAAAAGAATAGATATGGGGGCACCTGGATGACTCAGTCAGTTAAGCATCCTACTCTTGACTTCTGTTCAGGTCATGATCTCGCAGTTCGTGAGTTTGAGCCTACACCGGGCTCTGTGATGGCATTACAGAGCCTGCTTAGGATTCTATCTCCCTCTCTCTCTGCCCCTACCCTGCTTGCTCTCTATCTCCCCCTCAGAATAAATAAAAGTAAACTTTAAAAAAAAAAAAGAATAGATAACAGACTAAAGATTTCAGACATAAATACAACCCAATTAAAAATCTTGATCTGAGGGGCGCCTGGGTGGCGCAGTCGGTTAAGCGTCCGACTTCAGCCAGGTCACGATCTCGCGGTCCGTGAGTTCGAGCCCCGCGTTGGGCTCTGGGCTGATGGCTCAGAGCCTGGAGCTTGTTTCCGATTCTGTGTCTCCCTGTCTCTCTGCCCCTCCCCCGTTCATGCTCTGTCTCTCTCTGTCCCAAAAATAAATAAACGTTGAAAAAAAAAAAAATCTTGATCTGAGAAAATGTTCTGACCAATAATGATGTAATATGACTGACTATATAAAGATTCCATAAAGGCTATTAGCCATAAAGGCTATTGTTTTTGTAGACAAAAATAAATAAATAAAATTAGTCACATCCTATATTGTATTATTTTTATGTGTTGTATTAAATACCAAAATGTATAATCCACATAAATATAAGATAATGAGTTACTGAAGGTATTTGAAACTGAATGTGATATATTCCAAGCTGTTTTAGGTAAATCATTTTTCCAGGTTTGTAAGACGATTTTGGAACATGTATAGAACATGCAATCCAAAAGATCAATGCAGGTGTACCTGTGTTTGTCAGACCAAATGAAAAACATACGAATAATTTGAATAAATAAAAACCTCCATGTGCTTTAACAGTAGGTAGTTAAACATTATTAAAGATAAGTATTATTGTATATAATAGTATTGCTAAGTTGTAAATATGACAAAACCTGTGTTCTTTGATATAATATCACTAATCTCTGACTCACAAAACATAAATCTGGATGGCATCTTTGAGTCCTCTTCCCTTGTCTTCCAGGGTTCCTGGAATCCCAGTATTTTTACAGCCATCCCTTGATTATCATTCCCAAAGCCACTCCCCAAATTTAGATCCTTATTGTTTCTCATAAAAATTCTAATAATAATGTCAGCAGAGGTCTAATGGAGAACCTGAATTTCACCCTGCCTGGCATCCACTGGGATGTCAAGGAGCGAAGTAAGGAACCTCAACTTCTACCCCAACATGTAGTAATGAGACATTGCCTCTCCCCCTACAGGCATGGTGTTATAGGAGGCTTGATAAAACAGAAGATTTAAATGAAATACAGGGTCTGATAACACGATATTCAAAATGTCCAGGGTGCAAAAGAAATAACTTGTTATACCAAGAACCAGGAAAATACCACCACTGGAAAAATTCACCAAAGCCAGGATAACACAGAGAAAAGGATGAGAGTTTCTACTTTTGAGATGAAGCAGCAGTAGAGAACAATACTAACAGACCCCCCACCATCTGCTGTGATATTGAAATTCAACATTTCACTCCTCTTACAATATTTGACTTTTAAGATCAAGCTCTGGTAACAATTATAATTTTGTTTCAATAATATATTCTGGCTCAACACTATGAAAGTAGAGAAGACATAGTCACAAAGGGTTAATTTACCCAGTATTTAGCAGCTTTCTTTTTTTCCGAAATAACTTTTCTTTGATTAATGTTAGAGGATTAAATACACAATGCATATATTTGAATTAAAGAAAGGGGTTGTCCAAAGGTCTAAGCATACCTTAGTCCTTTAAACTTCTTTGCTTACATCTAGGATCATCAAGGAGGTGATGAATGCTTTGCTGAATCCAATGAAGAATAACATTAACTTGTATGTGTCATTTTGACCTCCTTTTGCATTTTATAAAATGTATTTCATGTATATTACTTAATTTGCTTTATACCTCATCCTCAGGGAATATAAGAATATATATGATGTACAAACTACAAATATCTGTTTGAGAATTTTATATATCATCATTTGTCATTTTGTTTTGATTGATTATGTATATATATCTTCAGGCTATGAGTACTTGATAAGAGTTTTAATAAATATATGTTCATGAACATAAAGTGATGTGGAGGAATGGTTAATTTTCTTAATATTTTGATTATATTTAACAAATACACAGATGCTGAGACAATAGTTTGCTTGACTCACTTGGATCCTTTCCATAGGTCTTCTCCCTTAAGGTATAAAGGAGAATAGAACTTTCAGGCACACCCTTAATAATTAGTATACATAATGTAGTATAATACATAATTATTCTGTAGAATCTATCAAACATGATAGACCAAATACATGCTTCTAACAGAAAATTATTAGATGTTAGATACAGAAGTTTCACATAAAGATGAATAAGTCAGTGTGAAGCGGGCAAAGGAAATACCCTTCTCCTTCAGCAAATCCACTTTAGATATACACAGTCTTATCCTTCAGGCCAATTTAGGCCTTAACCAAACAGTTTTGTTTGTTAAATATTTTAAAAATATAAAACAAGATTTCTTCACTTACCAGGTTAAAAAAAAAAAAGCTATTAACATAGAAATGGTCATTTTTGAAGAACTCTGTACAGGCTATTTAATAGTTAGCTTAAAACTTTTAAGTGAAATGCTTTCAAGATTTATTCCAATAAGGTATCTTAACTGGTAAAACTGTAAAGTGTGATTGTTTATTTGATATGAATGACCCCATGAACTCTTTGAAATGAATGGAAGAGTATAGATAATTGCGTTTTACACTCACAGCTATAACCCTCAGTGCGTACAATCTACTTAGAATTGCTATAATGTTACATTACAGTCTATTTTATGTCTAATGTTTTCATTCTAGCATTTCCAAATTTCTCTGCTTAACAATTTTAAATTGAACTGTAAGGTAACAACATAATTTAGGTTACTGGAAGTCAATTAACTCTGCATGATACTTGAGAAAAAATTGGCTTATACAATTGTAATTTCAGAAAAATAAAAAGCTTCATTTTTGTTTGTAAAGAGTAGCTCACATCAAGGACTATTATTCCACTGGAATATATTTTTGGCTCCAACCTAGCAGAAAATAAAGATACTTTTTTCTCTTTTATGTTGTTGACTCCCCAGTATCCCCTCAGTTGAAGAAATTTCCTCTCAATATTGTAACATGTTCAATGCTTTGGGTCGCTCTAGGGAATACAGTTTTAAAAAAGATTAAACCACTGATGACTTTAGCTTTTAACCTCAGTCATAAATACAAGTACTCTACTATATCCTCACAATTTAAATGCAAATAATCTTTAAACAAAACTAATCTTGAGGGCTTTTGTATAGTGAATGATAAATGGAAGGGAAATTTATAAAGTGTGATAGTGAGCAGCTCTGGCTTCTTTTTCACATCAATCATCTCTCCATATGGATCAACAATTAAAATAGTTCAGTGCCTTTGAGGGAGTCTGGGAAAACAAGTTCATCATTTAGCCGCCAGTGGCATTGCCTTGGGGAGAAGTAAGCTGATCCAAAGGGTAAGTGTTAATTGAAAAACGTGTAAAGGAAACTGAAGATCCTTCCTCTAGGTTTGCTTACCTGGAGAACCAAATCTAAGTTGTGCCTAGAAAGTCTAATAGTCTTATCTAAAATAGCACATGCTTAATACAAAGAGAGTGTATAATTATTAGAGTTGAGCCCTTTTATATTGAAGAAATTAACTTATATTTTCAAAACATTGCTTTCAGCAGAATTTGGGATTATTAAAATTATATCTTACTTATATCTAACAGAAAGAAAACTTACCTTTGGTTATCTTAATTGTTCATGACCTTACTTTTTATATACTATAAATTTAAAAAATATGAAATTTCTGTTCAACATTTTCTTTTATTTTAATGATTTTTTGAGACATAGAGAGAAATAGCAAATAAGTAAAATTTTAAAAATAAAAGAAGGGGCACCTGTGTGGCTCAGTTGGTTGAGCATCGGACTTCAGCTCAGGTAAAGATCTCACAGTTCTTGAGTTCGAGCTCGGTGTCGGGCTCTGTGCTGATAGCTCAGAGCCTGGAGCCTGCTTGGGATTCTGTGTCTCCCTCTCCCTCTGCCCCTCTCCTGCTCGCACTCTGTTTCCTTCTCTGTCAAAAATAAACAAACATTAAAAAATATTTTTAAATGCCAAAGTCCAAGGGGACAATGAAAGTTTAAGTAATGATCTGGATCAAAATGCACAAGACATGGAATATAATTTATGATACTCGACTGGATCCCAAACCAGGAAAAATAGTTATAAAGGCCATTATTGGAGCAAATGATGGAATCTGAATAGGAACTGTGGACTTGATAATAGTATTGGATCTATATTAAATATTCTGATTTTGAAAATTGTAGTAGAGTATACTCTTTCCTTTAGGAAGCATGTAATGAAATGTTTAGATCTCAGAAACATAATTTTACAACTTTCAACTGATTCAGAGAAATTGATATATTTATATGCTAAATGTATTTATATTTATGTGCATGTGGGTACTTATGGGTAATAAATAAGCAAATAGAGCTAAATAGAAATACTTGGTCGAACTGCATAAAGATTCCATAGGAGTTCGTTGACATATTGTGGCAAATTTTTATGTTTTCTTTGAGATTATATTTTAAAAAGTTATGAAGGTCTAAATGAGGATGTTACTACTCAACTGAATTGATACAGATGAGAATTTGATTTTATCATTGAATTGAAGGCATAATTTTATCCCCATGTCCCAAGGAACACTAGAAATGAATACAACTGTTGTATAAATCAGTCTGAATTTAAAATAGACACAAGCAATTAAAACTTTAAATAAAGAACTCTTTTGATATTTGAAATAATATGGAATTGAATCGACAGACTAAACATTTTAAATACTTCATCTGTGATTATTTTTATTAATTTTTAAATGCTATTGCAGCAACAACTTGTAACATGTACAGAGAGAAATTAGTCTTATTAGAACCCCATTCAGCAGGTGGTATTTCTTTTCTAGTGGAATCTACCATTTGGCATCAGTGTTTGATTATAATAGCATGCATAATATCAGCCTAGAGAGCTATGTAAAAAATGCTGGGAGGTCTTTGTCTCAGGACTTGGAGATAAAGAGAGAAAATAATGAGCATAACAGAATGAACAAACTGGAATGAAAACTAGCTGTATTTTAGTATCCACTTAATGAGATTTTATATATATATATATATATATATAAAGAATTTCCAGTTGGGTTCAAATATCCATCTCTAGTTTCTCTTTACAAAGAGCTAGAGAAACTCGTTAGCTAATTTTAACAAAGAATGAGTTTCCTTTCTGGCATAGTCTTGGAATCTTCTACTTCCAAGTTTTAATTTAATTTTCTATACCATTGTTTTCTTTTCCTTTTCTGTATTTCAGTTGGTAAATTATTCAACAAAAAATTACTAAAACTTTAAACGTTTCACAGAAGGAGAGAAATAAATAATAATATAATTTCTGCTCTGGGAGTTACAATGTAGCGAGAGTGAGGGAGGGTAGAGAGAAAGATGGAGTAATTTGTGTTATGATGTAGTTGTGATTTTTGTCAGGGTTTTAGTACTATTTGCAAAGTATTCATAATCTGTGGGCAGTTGTTTAAAGTTGACTTTAAATATAGTGGGACCACTTTGTTGTTAATGAGAGTTGTTTCTTCCAATATGCTCTTTGAATATTGCTTCTGCTTTTTAACCTGGGAATGACTGACCTGGGTTTACATTTTGTTCTTTCTCTAATTTGAGAACTTTCTGCCTTTTGCCTATAATGCTGTCAATTTGCGGTAATAGGGAGAATTATATTCTGCCTCATTTTTTTTTTTTTTGGAAAAGCATCCCTCATTAGTCAGAAACACAGTATTTAAAGGCTTAAACTGTTAAAGATCTCTATCTGTGTCCCTTTATACTCCCACCCCAGAGAAGTTCAGGTTTTCCTGTTAACCATTTCCTTTCTAACATGATGCAAGCCCTACATTTTCTATATTGCAAATAAGCAGCCATTACCCACCAGGTACAGGATAAAGGCAATACTATTTTCAAGATCTGCTGTCCATTCCTTACCTTGGCAACCCCTTCTCATCTTTTAATTTCTCCTATGAAATATAAAGTCCCAAACCCACTCCTCACATGTTAGGGAGACAGAAAAAGCTCCAAGAAGGCTTTATTTTCCTGCATCTATTAAATCTCAAATGTTCTCGGCTTAAAATAAATATTATAGAAAGTCTGGGATTCTGAGTGGGTCCCCATCATACCCACAAGAGAGAACATCTATTTTTTGATAATTCCTTTTTTTAAAAAAATGTTTTATTTATTTTGAGGTGGGGAGGGACAGACAGAGAGAAAGAGAAAGAAAATCCCAAGGCTGACAGCACAGAGCCTGACGTTGGGCTTGATCTCAAGAACTGTGAAATCATGACGAGCCAAAATGAAAAGCCGGATGCTTAACCAGCTGAACCATCCAGGAGCCCCTCTTGACAATTGTTTGTGTATTTTCTCTGCTCCTTGAAATTATAGGAAGTGTAGTGATCCTCACACCCTCTATACACCGTATCTCCACTGATCACATCAAAAGGTAGTATGATGCCTGAAACACAGTAAGTTTACTTTAAATTCGTATTAGTAACTAAGAACTTCATGTAGTCTTTGACTATATCTTTACTAAGTAAAAAAATGTGTGAGAATTGGATTAATACAGGCCTGCATTTGAGTTTTGACTGCATAACTTATGAACTAAGAGATCTTAGGAATCTTGATTAGATTCAGAGGATATTAGTTTCCTGATTGTAAAACTGAAATATTGATATTACCTTCCTTGATGTACTGCTATCAAAAACACATGAAAAATAATGTGCATAAAATTCCAAGGAGGAATGGAATAGTGGAAGGCAGACCAGCCATACATAGTTTAGTAACAACTAGGAAAAAAGAAACAAATAGAGAAATGACTGATGTGAAGGCAGCTGAGAGCTACTAAGGACACAGAATTGGAAAGACTAATGTTCCAGAGAAGAAGAATACCAAAGAGGCAGGATCAAAATGGCCCAAGAGCAAACCATAGAATGGAAGACAGTAGCAAAGAACAAAGGAAATTACAAGGATAAAGACGACTGAAAACTGAAATTCAGTTGAAAATTACCTGAACAGTAATTGCACAAAACAATTATGTTATATCTTGTGGAATTATAGTATATATAGTATATACAGATTTAAAATGTATATGAGTGGATCAGCTGGTTTGAGTGTCTCACTCTCGATTTTGGCTCAGGTCACGATCTCATGGTTCATGAGATTGAGCCCCGCATTGGGCTCTGCTCTGATGGCACGGAGCCTGCTTGGGATTTTCTCTCTGCGTGTGTGTCTCTCTCTGTCTCTCTGCCCCTCCCAAGTGCTCTATTTCTCTCTCTCTCTCTCTTTCTCTCTCTTTCGCAAAATAAATAAAATAAACTTAAAAAATGAATAAAACTACTGACATATTTTGAAAAATAAAACAGTTAAAGTTGGTGAGAAGTGATCTGATTCAAGATTTTTGCTTCTTAAAAAATAGAGAGTCAACATATTTTCCTGAAATATTAGCTGTGGTCATGAAGTAAACGTTCAGAAAGGTACCCCACAAAGTAAAGAATGGAGTGTCATTAATGAGATGCAAATGAATGCATAAGGAGCAAGTTTGTGAGCAATATGAGTTTACGTGATTTTGACCCGTATGTTAAGAGTATTAATCGGGAATACTGCGTTATTAGTTTCATGTAGGAATCCGAATTTTCAGAGGCTAATCTGAGATGGAGGTATAAATTTGAAATTTCCATTATGTAGGTGGTTTTTAAAGTCACATCATTGGATGGAGTGTGAAGAATAATTTTATACAAAGATAACAAAAGAGTTCCACAGATTGAATCCCAAACATTCCAATATTAAAAGAGGTGGAATTCACAGAAGCTATAAATGGTAGGAACAAGAATGGAGAAAAAGGAAGAAACTATTGTTTTGAAAAGGAAGTGATAAAGTTTATCAAAGAGCAGGAGGTAAAATACCTGCTCAAGTACTACTTAGGCCAAATACCAGGAAGACTGATAATTTGCCACTGGATTTAGCACTAAGTACTGGAGGTGTTGATAAGGACTGCTTTGGGGGACGAGTGCAGGTACATGCCCAGGATCTCTTATACGAAGGCAGATTTGACCAATATTGAATCTGGTGGAGCTCTTTAGTAGCAGTAGGAAAGAAAGCAGAGTATATGTGGGCAGGTGCATAGACATAGAGGTAGGAGTTTCTGATTTTTTTTTCCAATTACTTCAATTTTCTCATTGAAGAGTAATGTAAAATCATCATCTGAAAATGGAGATGAGATAAAAGGATTTCCTATTCTTAGGCATATACTTTTCTGTTTAATCTTTCTACTGCCTTTTTAAGATTCCTACTTTTCTCATAATCTACAGAAAATCTTTTTCCCTACTGTCTATTGCATATTCTGCAGCAATAATGCCAGGAAGTTTGCATGAGGGAGTTTATTAATTTTAACTTTAGTTTCTGAGGAAACCTACCACTTATTGTTTTATTTTTTTTGTCAGTGAATCAGGTTTTCAATTAATTGTATATATAACACCACATCCACCTCTATTAAAGACCTTGTCCTGTTCATAACACGGACTAATTACATTATGTTAATATGTGTAGAAATGCCTATACTACAGCCAGATGTAAAGAAACAAAATACCATGTATACAGTTTAAAGTAGTGGAAAAGAGAGAAATAATGTCTACATACACACACATACATACATATATACACACATAGCATACATATATATGGGTGTATATGTGTATATATATTCATATAAAATTTATATACATATGAATATAGACCCAAAACTTTTATTAGGGCAAAAGAAAATTGCCAAATTTAGTAACAGCATCACTGCCACCACCAATGACAAAACATCAATGAAGACAACATTCTGTGTTAACTGTTCTCTGTACCTGGCACAGTGTTAAACATTTTTAAATGGGTTATTTCATTTAGTGCTCAGAAGCATTCTCTGAAGCCAATACTATTTTTATTTCCATTTCACAGATGAGAAACCTAAAACTTTGAGCAAGTACTTGTCAAGTTCACACAGCAGGTGAGCAGTGGAACTAGAATCCAAAGGCACACCGTGCATGCTTGCACCCTTACTCACTGCTATGCTGAATATTTAGACTACACAGGATAGTAAGATGGATTTATTGGAATGTCATGAGAATGACGTAATCAATTTTCAGTGAAATATTCTTTTCAATACACTATATATGTATATTTTAAAAACTCATTGTAATGGAATGACTTTTGTTCTTGTAAGCAGAGATGAACTGATACTTAAGGTATGTTCTAGACACTGGGGTGAAGGATTGATGACAATGTCAGTCAATAAAGAACAGGTCCACCAGCAAAACATTTAATAAAGTGTTTGTCCTTGAATGTTATGATGGTATCATGCCTTTGGAAAAAGAAGATTGATGTGAAAACAATATCATTCTTTATACTTCCTAAATAAGAACTTTCTAGGATGAACACCTTTCTCCTAGCCAAAAAAAAAAAAAAAGTTTCTCACATCGATATATACAGACCTTCAGGGAATGTATGACATTAGAATTCTAATACTCATAGCTCACATTGATTATGTACACATTATTAGTCTATACTCTCCTAAGCTACTTTACATTTATAACTGTAATTTTAATAATAACACTATAGTTTGGTATTTTAATTATTCTGGTTTGCAGGTAAGTAAACTGAGGCACAGAAAGGTTAAGTAATTACCTATTCTAAAATTACACAGGTAGTAAGTGTCAGCTCCAGATTAAAAGAGTTATTTGTCCATAATCTTACTTTCAATAGAGTTTAAGTGCATACCAAGCGTATTTGTCTATGTAAAATACTCTTGCAAAGAACTTTGAGAAATAATAAAGCTTGTAGATTGCATAAATTTCAGTCAACCACATGTTACTGACTCCATAATTTCAACTCTTAGGATGTTTTATACATTCCAGTATTCAAGTTCTGTTTCTTTTCTTGTATCTTGTATCATCATTCCACTTTAGTAATGACTCTTGTTAAAAGAAAAAAAAAGTCTCCTCAATTCCAAAAGAATAATCACTAAAGGGTTTTACAAGAAATTCCCATTAAAATCTGTGTCAATTTATCCATTATTTTTATGTCCTTAGATTACATTTCTGTGTCATTCCATTATTAAAAAGATTACTGACTGCTATATGCTCTTTAAGCAGTATCAATTATACAATCAATTAAACAGTAGAGATTATGGGGAGGAATAATTCTTATAATATAGTCACATTTCTTTACAATTGGAAAGTTAGGTTAACAATATAAGAACACACTGTACTTCATAAATTTTCATTGCATTTTTTTCTGTCCTTTTATTCATGTGTTTAGACAGAATGCTAAAATGTGCTCGATCCAGTCAGCCATGGAACAAAACTACATTTCTAGCCTTGAATTATTGTGCTCTCAGAGGAGATAGGATACTTTTACTTTGCAAGGTAATCATTTGTTGGGAAACTATGTTCTTAGACTTATCATATTCTATAATAATGGATCATTTTATATTGAGGAATTGATGGACTATTTTTTAGTGATTCATTTGGGACTGCCTGCAAATGACAAATAAAACCAATCAAACATAATTGCAGATGGAATACTACATCTGAATTTTAGATATATGCATGGTGTTGGCATGAGCATACGAAACAGTCTAGGTTCTTTATGTTCAGGTAGCTATAACTGCCTCAATAACTATCTGCTTTTATGACAAACAAAGACATGAAATGAGAAGCTTCATAATTAAAATGCTTAACCATCCAAATGCTTTCAGCATTTTACTCAATGCATTACATTTTCCCTGTAAATTTACTACAAAAAAAAGATGGAATAATGGGATTAAATATTTAAATATAAGAACTGAAAAATGATTCAAAGTCTCCACTTTAAAAAAACTATGAAACCACATTAAATTAACTAGGAATCTGTCAAAAAGTTTTCCATATATCAATGATTAGAAAAGCCACCAGACACACAACATATATATGTTTTATATATATATATATATATATGTATATGTATATGACATATATACATAGTCATGTATATATGACTCCTAAAATTGGTGAAAAAATATCACATCAAAATTATCAGTTATTTCTATAACATTTTTACAAAGATTCCTTCAGTTAATATATAAACACTGTATTTTCAAAATGCTGTCTACAATGTAGGTATTTATAGACAGAATAGAAACCATCAAAACTAGTACTAATAGCTTATATAGTCACATGCAGGGTATCTTTAAAGGACTAGAAGGTACTAGAGAAGTACTATCTACCTCAAGAAAGCATTTCTTATGAAATATAATTCCTAATGACAATTTAGATTATAAAATACAAATGCATCAAAGAGTGCAAATATATGAAATGAACCAATATCAATATAATTATGTGAAAATACTAGCAAAATCTCTTTAATAGAGAAAGACCCATAACATAAAACAACAGTAATAACATACATCAAATATTTTGAAAACACAGAAATTGAAAAATATTAGATGTAGCTTTATCTATCATTTATTCTGTGATTTATACATTACAATTACTGTGTTTAAATATGAAATTTTGAAACATTGATGAACTATATAAACATAACCATGGTCATTAATTGTCCATAAAATATCAAATGCATGAGTAAGTGCTTTGATCAAGCACCCAGGTAGTACGTGTTTCAGATGAATAATGGCAAGAAACACAGAGTCTGTCTCCCATTGTTGCAAAAACATTGATGCAATACACTGAACACTATGAATTCCCAATATCCCAACAAGATTTTAGAGGAAAAAAATGATTTAAAAACATATATGTAAAATTGGGATATACCACATATTTTCACAGAAGATAATTTGAGACTAACTTGAAAATGTGTTTTTGTCAGTGAATATTTCAGTCAGTAAATAAAATCCCCAATATTGTTATTTAAATACTCACAGGTAAAGGCATAAATTGATGTAACTATAGAAGAGATGTGAAAAATGAATGGGGATATTTCCTCACATAGTTTATATAAACTAACTCAAAACAAATGTAAAAGATTATATATTTTTCTCTGAAAGTAATAGCAATTACAAATATGGTTTTAATTTTCCTTATAAAAAAGAAATATAAATTAAAATAGTGAATGAATTTTTCTTACAAGCTGGTTAGTGAAATGTGGATTTAATTAGGACGAAAATCAAAACTGTAGAGAAACTATTTTAGAAATTGTAAAGAAATTTATGAGAATTATAAAAGTTAATAAATTTGATGATGGATGTGTTTTAGTATGCTAACTTAAATTGAGAAATATTGAATTCACATTTGTCTTTATGTAGTACTGTTGATGTATTATTATTTTTAGCTTCTGAGTGTAATAGCCAGCCTGCAAGATGGCTCCCAATGATGCCTACCTCATTGTATTCACGCCCTGGAGTCCCTTCCCATATTACATGAGTTTTGGCCTGTGTGACAAGTAGAATATGGCAAAAGAGATGGTATGTTATGTCCTGAGATTATTTTATTATCTTGATTGAGTTTTCTCTTGGAGTAGGTGTGCTCTAGGAGAAGCCAGATACCATATCATGAGCATGTCTGTGGAAAAGTCCACATGGTGAAAAACTGAGCTCTTCTGAACAACAAACATCCAGCAAGGAACTGAGGCCTCTGCCTACAGCCATGTGAGTGGATGCGGAAGCAGATTTACCAGTCAAGTCTTCAGATGACGGCAGCGTCAGCCTACAGCAAAGTGTAACTTCATAAGACCCCGAGTCAGAATTATCTAACTAAAGCTCTGTCAGATTCCTGACCCTAACAAGCAATGCGATAACATAAATGCTTGTTGCTTTGTGCAGCTGAATTTGGGAGTAATTTTTTATACAGCAAGAGATAATACAAGGAGAAAAGTAAATTAGTCACATGAGGAAGAAAAAGGGTAAGAGAAAAAAATGAAATGCATAATTACATAAAAACTTGTTGCATGGGAATGCACATTCACGTTCCAACTTTCCTAAGTAACAGTACAATTTAGAGAGAAGAGTATAATTTAAAATATAATAATGATAAATAATTATGAATCTATTACCCTAGTCCTGAAACATTTGTGAATGATACATACATACCTGTGTGATCATCCCATATTCTGCCCACATATGTTGCCTATAACTGCACATACTTTTATATTTACACATAATCTTATCACTTTGAAGAATGATAAATATTTGTATATGTATGTATACATTCATATTAATGTATTGTTTATTTTTGTTTCCTCTGAAACTATATTAAGAAAGTATCATATTCTATGCAGTCTACGTGGATTTGTTCTTTTCACTCAGCATTATGTTTCCATGATTCATTCATGTTATCATATCAAATAGTCATTCCCCCTGTGAAATAATATTCCATAGTGTGTGAAGATATCAAACTTTCCTTTATTCATTCACTTTTCCATTTGTGGGCATTGAGTCTGTTCCAAGGTTTTGTTATTACAAATGAAGCCATTATGAGCATTCTCCTATATATCTTCTGGTTCTTTGCAGCAAGATTGCATCATTCATACAAGACTATAATAGTTAGGCTAGAATATGTGGGTGCTCAACTTTACAAGATAATTCCGAAATATTTACCAGAAATTGTATCAATTAACACTCTCATTACCAAAGGTTAAGAGAGCTCAGTAATGGAAAAACCTTTCTAATATTTGGTATTTGGTATTTTCAGGTTTTTGGGGTAATTAAATGAGTATGAAGTGGAATCTCATTGTGGTCTTACTTTGCTCTGACTAATCATCAAGCTCATGAGACAGAGCACCTCTTTTTATGGTGATGTTTTTTTCATTTTGTTTTGTTTGGTTTGTTTTGTTTTTTGCTGGGGAATGTCTACAGTTGTTTGCTCATTTTTCCATAGATTTACATGGTAGGTTGTTTAAAAAATGGTCCTAACAGTCTCTCTTACACTAAAGGTCATTTGCCACTTCTTCCAACAAGAGTTAGAGTCTGTTTCCTCCCCTCAAATTTGTGATTTGCTTTGTTAACCTTAAAAATAATAACTGCCATGTTTGTTTGTTTGTTTGTTTGTTTGTTTGTTTTCCAGCACAGGATGGGTTTATTCAGGAATAAAAGAGAATCGCAATGTGGAACAAATAAGCTGCAGTAAAACTGTAGGCAAGTCTAGGAGGGAAAGGAGAGGTATGCTTTTTTAAGGAGAAGAGAGGTAAGTTGGGAAGGGTATGATAAATTGAAAGTCCATTAGAATAAACTGAGTTTGAAGTACAGTGGCTTTTCATTGGCTGAATTGCTGCCAGTGGGGATAAGGAAAGTTTCCCTTTCTCTGACTGGAATAGAATAGTTTTCTATGCAAAGTCAAATCCATCTCTTCCTTTTGGGTGTACAATTGACTACAGGTGGTATAATGTGAAAACTCCCCTTGCTGAAACCTCCTCATTTTAGTGAGGTTTCCCATTACTAATTTTCACAGCTTTGGTAAGTAGAATGAGACAGAAGTGATACTGTATTACTTCTAGATCTAGCCTTAAAACACCCTTAGTAATTTCCCTTTCACTCTCATGGAGTCCTGAGCTATCTGTTAAAGAAGACTGACCATGAAGCTGAAGGGAGAAGCCACAGGAAGAGAGGATCTGTAAGATGTGAGGTTGAAACGAGAAAGTCCCAAGCATTCAACCACACAAGTGCAGGTGGCATATATGTAGTCATGGCGTCTGGAATTTTTTTGCTCTTGTCTTTCTGCCAAGTCAACACAGTGTAGCCCGAAGACACGTCATCCCAATGGAGCACTGTCTAAAGAGTAGAACCATGAAAAACACACGGTTCTTGTTTTGATCCACTAAGTTCTGGAGTGGTTTGTTATGCATCAAAAGATTATTAAAACAGATTTTTTATTACATTCTTGATATTTTTAAACTAATGTTTCATAAGTTACGTGTGTTGCAAATATTTTTCAAAGTTTATATCTTGATCGTTACTTTTTCAAGTTTTTTTAAATTTTTTTTTAACATTTATTTATTTTTGAGACAGAGAGAGAGCATGAACAGGGGAGGGTCAGAGAAAGAGGGAGACACAGAATCTGAAACAGGCTCCAGGCTCTAAGCTGTCAGCACAGAGCCCGACTTGGGGCTCGAACCCACGGACCGCGAGATCATGACCTGAGCGGAAGTGGGACGCTTAACCGACTGAGCCACCCAGGCGCCCCTTTCAAGTATTTTTGGATGGACAGAAGTTTTTCAACTAAATGTAGCCACATTTAAATTTTGTTTCTTTAATAATGAACACTTCTGCATACTGTTTAAGAAATCTTCCACTTCCCAATATCAAAAATATATTCATTTATATTTTCTTTCAAATGCTATAAAGATTTGTTATGGTATTTCAAATTTTAAGCTATCTGGGTTTGAATTATGAAAACATTGTGATGGAGAAATTCAATTTCACTTTCTTTCCATATGGATAACAAATTTTTGCTGCTCATTTTTCCACTTCAGCCCTAAATCAAAGTGGCGTATTTGTGTGGATCTATTTCTGGGTTCACTATTCTGTTATATATGTCATTTGCCTATGCTTGTTCACTTTTTACACTGTCTGAATTCTTATAACTTAAAACAAGTCTCAGGATTTCATAAAAGCCTTTCTTCTTCCACATTCTTCTTTTTCAGAAAGGTTTAAGCTATTTATAGTTCACTGTTATTCTATATAATCACTGAATCTGTAGATCAGTTTGAGTCTGTAGAGAAGAAATAACATCTTTATGATATTCATTCATTGTATCTATTGACATGGGGTATGTCTTATTGTTTGAGAGCTTTAATAATTGTTCAGTAGATTTATAATTTACTGCAAAGGTCACAGATGTGCACATCTTTTGTTACATTAATATCTAAGAATTTAATTTGTCTTGCTATTTAAATTTCTCATTGCTGTTAGTAAACATTGATTTTTTTTCAGATTTTTCTTATTTTGAGCCACCTTGCTATTACTATCCAATTATCGTCAATACTGATAATATGTCTGTATATTCTCCCCCTCCCCATGTAAGTAATCACATTCACTGCCAATGATTAATTTTCCTCTTTCTAATCCTTGTGCTTTTATGTTTCTCTTACCATTTGCTATATCATCTCCTACACTGTTGAATGTAGGTAGTGAAAATGTCCCTGACTATAAAGGAATTGCCTCTCACAATACTCATTTAGAGTTACATTAATTGTGAACATTTTTTCCCATTTCATTAGGTTAAATAATTTGCTCTGTATGCCAAGTATTCTAGATATTTTTGTCTATGCATTAAAAATAAAAAGAGCAGATGCCAACTTTTATTTTATTTTTACTTTTGTGAGATGATCGTAAATACTTTTTCTGTCATTTAATAATCATCTCAACCATCTATTAATTCTTTATTGTAACATTTTTTTTTCATTTTTGCAGGTTTCCTTTTCAGTTTTATTTCCAAATCTGTCTTTCTCACATTTTCTCTGTTGAATGTTTAAGAAACTGCATAATCTGGTTCCCTAAGCATTTCATACTTAGATACCCTATATTCTGTGATTGACCTTCCAAACACAAGTAATCCTTGTGGTTAAAATCAGCTGTTTATTGTTTCTTTTAGAACTTCTTTCATGGCTGCCAGGATTCTTGAGTGCTTGGCCATCTTTGGACATGATTCTATTGCTTTATGTAATTCTGTATGGGTTCTGGGATTTTGTATTGAAGCTTCTCCCCAGGGAGTGTTTGTTCCTACTGGTGACTTTGTAAGTGGTTATATCAGGTTCAGTGTCTCTACCTTATTGCTGTTCCAAAGTTTAGTAGCCCCAAACCAGTTGCTGTTTCCTGAAGCAAACCCTATCCTTCCTTGCTGTTTATGAATGCTAGAAGGCTCCCTATAGCTTTCTGCACCCTCACTACTTCAGCCTGCGTTACCAGCCTATGATATCTTCTTTCCTGGCTGCCCTGTCTCCTGGCTGTCTTGCTCCATGCCCTGGGATGATTCCCACCCAGACACTTTTGTTTGTTTGAAGACATTCCTTATTTTTAAGAACTTTAAATGGATTTTTAAAAGCTGACAAGTGCTAATTGAAGAGAACTGAAGAGAAAGCATTGCTAGTCGAGTTGCCAGTATAGTTTGGAAAGTGCACAATTTTAACAAGTTTTTATTCATCTTATATTTTAAGCATAAAACAAGAAAATGTATCTTTCACTGATGCCATATGGCCATTGATAACTGTGAGGGGATTCAAGCCTTAGTAGTTACTCATGAATGTCAACTGGCAGAAGCTCTACCTTAATAAATGGTATATGATTTGGGGAAGGAGAGAGAAAAAGAAAAAAAGTGGCTGGTCACATGACAAAATGTTCATATAGGTATGATACATATCATGTCAGCTCACAATTTTATTGGTAAAATAAAATCAAGTGGAAACGCCTTAAAGTGGGTAGAGATGTTCCATGTTTCTCAAGTGATACCACCACACACTTGGGAGTAATCCTAATGAGTAGAATAATCTGTCCTTCTATGACAAAAAAAAAAAAAGTCACCCATGCATAATATACTGACCCCTCTTTAAGGGAAATAACCCTCAAAATCCATCACAACTCATTATTCTCCATGTTCAGTCTCTTTAGAAAATCTTACATCCGGTCTAAATCCAGAGATATGTGAACTAAGAAGACAAGTAATAAACTCTCCACAAACCCAGGAAAAGGTGAGAGTTTTGGGAAAGGATAATTATAATAAACACTTTTTGGAAGAAAGAACAGGAACTATACATCAGTTCCTTTTTACAGCAATATTTAAATTTCAGAAGACAAAGACTGGGTGAAGCCTTTACTCTCATATTCCAAGAAAGGAGACTGTTTTTAGATTAGACAGATTCTAATCCCAGAGAATAGCTTCCTAGTTCATTTTGTAAATCAACCTGTCAGCATGAATGGTTCTTTCCTTTAAATTCTCTTTTCAGCTCCACCTTTATGGGCTAAGCATCTTTTTCAATCTGCCCTGCATATAGAAGGTAAGAAACTCAAGGAAGGGTTTTAAGTACTGAACAGTTATATATATTTTTTAATGTTTATTTATTTTTGAGAGAGAGAGAGCGAGAGAGAGAGAGAGAGAGAGAGCAAGTGCACGCACGCACGCAAGTGGGGGAGGGGCAGAGAGAGAGAAGGAGACTCGGAATGCAAAGCAGGCTCCAGGTTCTGAGCTGTCAGCACAGAGCGCAATGTGGAGCTCTGTTCCACAAACTGTGACATCATGACCTGAGCTGAAGTCAGATGCTTAACCAACTGAGCCACCAGGAGCCCCAGTTAATCCAATATGGTGTTCTTCATGTAATAGTGCAACAGTCTTAGAAACATGCTAGGTTTATTATTTATTTGACTTCAATCAGTTACATGTGCCAAAAATTGCACCCATAATTCACTGGACATGTAACTAAATAAATTGTATATACCTTGAGCATATGCGGTCTCCTGGGAAAGCCACAATTTTCTTTTCCCTTAGACACTTGTTTTACTGAAAACAATTTTCTGGGTATCACATTAATCCAGTCAGAGCTTTTAAACATGGGTGTGACAGCTATACCTTTTATTGCATCCAGCAGGTCACTTGCTTTGGTAAATAATATTTTATGAAAATGACAGCGACACTCACCTATTTACATATTGTTTGTGGCTACTTTCCTGCAATGATGGCAGAGCTGAGTAGTTGCAACAGAACTCCTTTGGCCCACAAAACCTAAAGCATTTACTATCTAGTCTTTTACAAAACAAACAAACAAACAAACAAACAAAAATACTGTTTCCCAACCCTGATCTAAAGCTCTAAGCTCATTACAGAGAAGTGGCTTACTACATTTTTGCCATTGCGTAACATGAATATCTCTGACAGCTTCCAATTCCATTAACTCCCAAAGTCCACTAACACTTACCTTGCCATTCTCTGATTGATTCCCAGGGCCATGCCACATATTCAAGGTTATTTGCAAACCACTTTTGGTTCCAATTTACCTGTCATCGGGAAGAGGCCAGGTTATGCTATGGAAATGATCAATCTCAAAGTTCCTCGTGGCATAAAACAATTAAGTTTATTCTTCATGCTACACCTCTCATGGGTTATCATGGGAACTCTGTTCACGGTCTTTATTCAGTCATAATCTAATGTAGGCCCCATCTCGATGTATGCTTCCAGGTTAAGAGGGCAGACACAGAAGAAAAGTGAATATAGTGAGAAGCAAATTGGTTCTTCAAATGTCTGCCAAGATGTACATGGATGTTTATTCACATTGCACTGGTTAAAGTCAACCCAAGACCATGCCTGAATGAAAATTGTTGAGAATTATGATTCTATTGTGTGACTGAATGATAGTGATCCACATTAGAGAAAAGCCGGGTTTTACCACAGCTGGGTAGTAGAAGGCACTGCAATGATATTATTACCTAGCACTATCTCGGAACAGACCTGTTGATTAAGAAACAAACACATGGAGACACACACATAATAAAAGGTGACTGTTGACTCTTTGGAGGGTCTACAAAATGCTTTGCTTTGATTAGCAGTTGTTTTATTTTTTTATTTTTTTAATGTTTATTTATTTATATTGAGAGAGTGAGAGAGTATCTAAGCAGGGGCAGGGCAGAAAGAGAGGGAGAGAGAGAATTCCAAGCCTGCCCTTTGCTGTCAGCGCAGAGCCCTGCACAGGGCTCGATCCTACAACCCGTGAGATCAGGACCTGCGCCCAAACCAAGGGTCAGAGGCTTCACCGACTGAGCCATCCAGGCGCCCCCAATTAGCTGTTATTTTTTTCAAAACAATTTTTTTAATGTTTATTTTTGAGAGAGAGACAGAGTGCAAGCAGGAGAGGGGCAGAAAGAGGGAGACACAGAATCCGAAGCAGGCTCCAGGCTCTGAGCTGTCAGCACCCCACGAACTGTGAGATCATGGCCTGAGCCGAAGTCAGACACTCAACCGACTGAGCCACCCAGGTGCCCCTAGCTGTTATTTTTAATGGGATATAGAAGAAGATAAAATAAGTAAACTATAAGCTAAAATTCCCTTAAGTTTTAAATTAGAAAAATGATGCTCATATTATATTCTGAATTTAATACGTTATTAACAAAGAATGACGAATTACAGAGACCACCTTTACTGATGACAGCTGCATGAATATAATTTCTCTCCCACTTTAGCTGTGAAAAGTAAGACACTTGAGGGGTTTGGGGAATGCTCCAATTAATCTTAACCTATATAATATTAAAAAGGATCTCTCTGAATTTGGTAAATTATTCTCTTTTTGATTACACTCAATCATATTTCATTTGGGGAGGTCAAAATAGCAACCCATCATCTAAACTGAACCACCCTTAATTAATGATAATCATAGCTTAAATTTCGTCTCCCTAAGAGAAGCTCTCAGGTATAAAAATGGGATGGTTTTTTATATATTGAAATGGCTCACACAAATTTTGTATTTGAAAATGAAAATCATTTATATATTTGGCGAACTAAACTTTTTATATCTGTAATCTATTAATTTGTCTATTTGACTTTTTTTCTAATTTATATTTCATATTATCTGTATTTAACACAATGAGTTTGTCATTACAAACTTAAATTAATAAGTGAGGCTATTAGGATTTAGGCAATAAGTACATAATAAATGCTCTATAGACAGGATTATAATTATGTGCCACATTTATAACTGTCCAAAGTCTGAAAAATCAAAAGAGGAAAAAACAAACACATTATGCAGTTTAATAATATAAACTTCACAATGTGTCTATTTCTGTTTTCTTTTTCTCTTCATTGTTGGTCATATTTTATTGGCTCTTTGCATGTTATATAGAGATAAACATAGATACAGATGATATAGATACAGATTTATTTATCTATTTATTTATTTTAACATATAATGGATATCATGAATAAAAGAACCACAGAAATTCCAGAGAAGGAGTTCTCTCTTTCCTCTGTCAGACAGGGATAGGTAAGGTCCATTCACTTCAGTCCACTCAGGCAATGTGTTGGCTGGAGCTTGTTTACATTTTTGTAAGACTTTCTCTACACCATCTATATCTGGTTTGCATGTGGCTTTCCAATATTTGATTGAGAACATGGCACATCTCCATTTCCATATCACCAAAGAATTGGAAGATCTGTCCTCTAGGGGGTCTTTTACAGTTCCCATGGAAGGTAAACAGGTATATGTTTCAGAAGGTATAAGGTTAATGAGTAATATGAGTTAAAGCATTTTATATAGTATATAAATTTTAATTATGAAAGATGCTATTGAGAAATGTTAAACAACAGCATCTGTGTTCAATACTTAGGTGTTATTCAAAATTTAACGTCTATTTTTGTTCTATTTTGCATCAGAACCTCCTGTTACATATATGTGAGATGATTTTTAGGTATTTATAACAGCACCTTTGCATTTTAAATCAAGGTGTATCTGAATAGCATGTAGGGGAAAGAGTGTAACAAAAAGAGCCAGCTGTCGGCCTTTCAATTAAGAAAACAATGAGCTTCAATATACTGACAAAGAACCAACAATCCAATCACAACAAAGCGGCAAACAAAAGCAAAAACTGTAACAGATGCTGTTTTTGAATATTATCAGACACTCTATATAGAAGAAACTCCCTTGAAAATTTAGCAGTGAGAACATGCCAATTTTTGATTAATTCAGATTTTCCTCAGCTCTCAGGAGCTCAACCAGAAAACCTACTTGCCCCTGTGGTGCTTGAAGTAGAAGCGACGATCAAGTAATTCAAAAGAAATAAAACTTTGAGTCCAGATGGCTATAGAGCAAACTATAAAACTTCCAAGGAAAGTTTAAGTGCGCTCATTAAAAGATCTTTCTTTCCATATGATGAAACAACATTTTATTACCTACCCAGCAAACGGTAACTTTCAATGTAATCTCCGATGCTTTTTGATTTCTGCCTATTAAGTAGGCTCAACATGATTCTATAGTAGCAACTTTGGTGGAAAGGTTCACCAATGTTCCTTCTTTTAAATGCAACGTCTTTCAGCGTGTTGCATTTTGTGTGTGCGTGTGTGTGTGTGTGTGTGTGTGTGTATGAGTGAGAGACTAATTAAGGATCTAATTAAAGTTAAGGTTACTCAGAAGGAAATGTACATTTTAACTCACAAAGTTTTATGTAATATTATAAATAATTTCTTGAACCTTAAAACTGATAGCTGTCCTTAAAAAAAAGCAAGGTGTTGAAGTTAAAAAGAAAAACTGCTCTATAGACCACATGTGTGTATGAGAAATGATTATGATACAGAAGTCATATTTCAAATCAGATAAAAGTGTTCAATAAGTGATGTTAGAAAATGTTTAGAGAAACATTCCATTAAATCCCTACCTCACACTATCCCCGATTCATTCTTGATGTATTAAAGATTATCAATATTTTTATAAGGAATAAAAATAAATATGTAAAGGAAAATATAGGAGAACAAATGCATGCCCTTGAGCTAGGGGATGGTACACATAAGAAGCTAAATCATGGAGGAAAATAAAATGAATCAAAATATATCAAAATTACAAACTTCCTCTTGGGAAAAAAATGACTACAAAAAACTTTAAAAACTTATTGGCCCTCAAGAAGAAATATTTGCAACAGTATAATAGCCAAATAATATCCAGAATATAATGATAATAATACTATTGTTTTCAAAAGAAAAATAAGCAAATAATCTAAATAGTCATTTCACAGAAGCATAAGTAGAAATGAGCATTAAGGATATGAAAAGATGTTTATATTAGTTATTGGAAAATCAAATTAAAACATCAATGAAAAAGCATAATTTTACTCATCTAATTGTCAAAACATAGTTAAAAAATATTGACTATTAGCATATATATGGGTAAAAGAGGAAATCTTAAATGTAGCTAATGGGTTTATTTATTTAATTTACAGATATTTAATTTTACTTTTTTAAGTTAATTAAAAAATATTTATTTATGTTGAGAGAGAGAGTGTGGGAGAGGGTCAAAGAGAGAGGGACACAGAGAAACTCTGTCCTGACAGTACAGAGCCCCATGTGGGGCTCAGTCTCACGAACCACGAGATCATGACCTCAGCCAAGATCAAGAGTTGAATGCTTAACCGACTGAGCCACCCAGGATTCCCTTGTATAGTTATTTTAGAGATCTATTTTGTGATGGCTATAAAATTAAGAAGACTGAACATATTATGACTGAGAAATTTTGTTAGTGGGATCTACACTAGAGAAACCTTGCATATTTGCCTGCTATTTGTATAAAGATGCTCATTGCACTATATTTTCTAATAATGACCACCCTGAAATCAACCTAAATGTCCATAAACTGAGGAAGTGTGGCATACACTATGATTCAGTCTATGGTTCAGTTAGAAAATAGAGGTAGTTTCATATAACTGGACATAGATAGATCTTTAATATTTACCAAGTGAAATAACAAATTGTAGAACATGAGGTTGAACATTATACTATTTGGGGAATAAAAAGGCAAATAGCATTGAAAGAAACTGCATATCTACAGCTATACAGAATATGTAATGTACAGAAAAATACCTGCAAGATATACAACAAAATAAGAACAATAATTGTTTCAAATAACAATTAGTAACATTTGAATTTTTGCAAAGAACATATGCTGTCTTATAACTTGTTCAATTAAAATATTACATTTTGTGTGAAGCTCATTACAGATTTGAGAAAGTTTAGAACACTGTATAGCAATATAAACATTGGCCACGAACCCAATGGTTCACATTTGCTGAATGGTACACATTTGAAATGTTAGTATTTCTAGGAGGCTTAACATGCACCTGGCATTGTGTTGCAGGCTGAAGGAATGCATAACTTAAGTTTTACAACAACTCAGTGAGTTAAGACCTCATTTTACAGATGAAGATATTAATACTTGGTGATTTAAATAAATTGTACAGTGTTATTCATAGGCCAATAATAGGGCAAAGACGTAAATTCAAGTTTGTTTAATTCCTAATTAAACTTGGTGGCTGGCATCTAGCAGGTCTGTGCAAATAGAGAATAAAGCTGGAAATTTAGTTTATTTTCAGTTGATAATAATTTTTGAGACCTGAAAGTAGAGTATTTGAAGATGTTCTAGTCAAAGTTTTAAAAAAAATCACAGGTGAGGAGCACCTGGCTGGCTCAACTGGTTGAAAGTCTGACTCTTGATTTTGGCTCAGGTCATGATCTCAGAGTCTTGGGATTGAGTCCTGAATAGTGCTCCCCTCTGAGTGTGGACCCTGCTTAAGATTCTTTCTCCCTCTCTCTTTCTCTCTTTCTGTCCCTCTCCCCAACTCATGCTCTCACTCTCTCTTTCTAAAAAAAAATAAAATAAAATTACAGTTAAAAAAATTAAAAATTACTAGGGGCGCCTTGGGTGACTCAGTTGAGCATCTGACTTTGGCTCAGGTCATGATCTCACCGTTTGTGAGTTTGAGCCCGTCATCAGGCTCTGTGCTGACAGTTAGGAGCCTGGCACCTGCTTCGGATTCTGTGTCTCCCTCTGAATCTGCCCCTTCCCCACTTGCACTCTGTCTCTCAAAAGTAAATAAACATTAAAAAAATAAATAAAAAATTACTGGTGAGAAATGTATATGTGAATAACAAAAAGAATATTAATTGAAGATACTATAGTCAGGTCTTGAAAAAGTTTATTTACATGCTTTTAATTTTTTATTAAGATTCCTAAAAGTAAATAGGACAAGCAATTATTAATATCATTCAGTATACTACTCAGGAAAAATCCTTTAGGACAATTATTTCATTATACATCTTTTTTTCAGAGTATATATAAAGTAACTGTCCCAACAAATTAAAAAAGGTTATGACAGTGATAAAGACAAATAAATATGTGAAATATCAATGAAAGGAATAAACTAATAAAAATAATATTTAGACATAAATTTCTATGGAAGATAAGTAAATGATTAGGTACATGAAACTTTCATTTCTATAATTTAAAAACAGTTGAATAACAGTGATTTCACATGGTTCAGGCTATTAGTTGGAAATTGTCCATAAATTGTTTTTAAATTATCCACTTCTCTCTCAAGGGGGGTATTGCTCTGATTGTTCAGTGACTATTTACTATATCTTGACCATTCTATTCACATTTTTAAAAATTTTTACCTATAATATATATTAAAAAGAAATTCTCTCAAGAATATTGGCATACAAGTAGGATCAAATTTATTTATTTATTTATTTTTGAGAGAGAGAGAGAGAGAGAAAGACAGAGAGAGAGAGAAAACATGAGTGGGACGGAGGAAGAGCAGAGAGAGAAAGGGAGACAGAAATCCCAAGTGGGATCCTCACTGTCAGTGCAGAACCAGATGTAGGGCTCTAACTCATAAACTGTGAGATCATGACCTGAGCCAAAATCAAGAGTCAGACACTTACCTGACTGAGCCACCCACATACCCCATAAATTACAATTAATTTTAAAAGCCAATCTAAAGTAAGGAAAAACTAGGGGATCTAAAAATGCACAAAGAGAGACAAAAATTATTTATCAGAGTAATAAAGTAATAGAATTTGGGATAGCAAAATTCGAATTTCTGTTGGCAAGTATTGGATATATTAAACAGTATTACAGGTAGAATTTTTAATGGAAGTTCTATTTTAGTCTGACAAACAGTATTTACATAAAATATCATTTCCTAAGTAACAGCTGATTTATAAAAATTACATATATAATCACTAAATATGTAATTTTTGAACATTTATTATATATTAGAAATTCTGCTTAGCACTGCAAAACAGCTGTGAATAAGACAGAATGCATGTTTGCTGTGACTTAAGATCATTTCATCAAAAGAAGAGATCACACAACCCAACTTCACTCTTATATTGTCATGCCAAGCGTACTGAAAAGGGTTTAGTTTAAGTCAGAGTTGGTCAGGTTAACAACTTGTTTCTTCAATGACTCTATAACCACACTGGCTCTGTAACCACAGTGACTATTATTCACTGAGTCACAATGACCAATATCCATCCAATAATATCAACCTGTAAACTCAATGTCAGGATCAAAGCATGTTAAACATTTTAAATCTCGACCTTGGAGGATACCATTTATGTAGTCACCATGATTTGCTAGATTTAAATCTGAGCAGTTCCAGATTTATATCTGAGTAAGACTCATTCCCCATATCAACGTACTTTTTCAATAATGCTCAAAAATTATTTTCTGAAGCCAGTGAAAACTATGAAGCAGGCATTTGTGAACTATCATACAACAGCATTCTGTAGTAGGTTAATCAATCTTTAAATACATAATTATGAAATTTATAATTTTCAGAGATGTTTTAAATAGTATATTGTAATGTGACAAAAGTCATATTTTATTAATAAACCCCAATATATTTTTTTCTCTGTAAAAATTAAAAAGCCAATAGTAAATAAATGAATGTTTAAGAATTAATACCTCAGTGTATTATCTTATTTGGAAATTATATAGACATTCAACAAATATCTATTATTTAGTTTAGCTTATTTATATCTGCTTAAATTACTTGTTTTAACCAATTATGTTCAGATTAGATATCAAACAGCTAACCATCATTTTATTTTTGTGTTGTTGACAAATTTGGTAACATAGATATAGCATGAGCTTATTTGACTAGTAAACCAAGGTAGAAAAAGTTGTATGTTTGCATTGTTTTTAATATTAACAACTCTGAAGACATGTCTGCTTTATTAAACCAACAAACTTAAAGTAGCTTTTATATATCAGAGATAATTCTAGATCATGTGAATTTGAAAATCATTTGAATTAGTTTCTGTATTTTGAGAGTTTTAGGAATACCTAATTTATTTAAGTGCTCATTTTTCTTTAAGCCAATTAAATAGAAAAACCCTTTTGAAACTATTACTTACATATAGTATACATACATGCATACATAAATATACATAAATACATATTATGTGTATATATCTGTGTGTGTATATATATGCACACACAGAAATCTTATAGCTTTCATTTTTAAATTTTAGCCATGTCTCAGGTACAATAATACAAAATTCAAAAGAACAGCCCAATCCGAATTGTGTTTGTGGCAGATGGACTAAGTTACCTGCTCAGTTGGCCAAAGGATATTACAAAAGATTATTTATATACTATAAGCATTCTTTCGGGAAGCTGTTTTTGGAGTTATGTTGGCTTTTAGAAGCTTCTGCATACCAAAGAATGCACTGCATTTTTTTTCTGAGGAGTTTGGGATCCTCTTCTTTCAATCATGCCCCCTAAAATGGATTATATTCTCTAAGTTAAAGGTCCCCCAAAGCGGTGATGACAATTCCAAATTATCCAAGATTTGCTCATTTTCCAAGCAGACATAAGATCCTGTTCCATAGAGGGTACACATATAGGAAGCAGTAGTTTTGTTTGTTTTTTAATGTTTATTTACTCTCCAGAGAGAAAGAGAGAGAGAGAGAGAGAGCACAAACATGGGAGAGGCAGAGAGAGAGGGAGACACAGAATCAAAAGTAGGCTCCAGGCTCGAGCTGTCAGCACAGAGCACCCTGTAGGGCTTGAACTCACCAACCATAAGATCATGACCTGAACTGAAGTCAGATGCTTAACCAACTGAGCCACCCAGGTGCCCCAGGAAGCAAAAGTTTATGAGAGAGGTGGGGAAAGAGTTTTCAACCTATAGACTTCTGTAGATTTTTGAAGGCCTCTTAACAATGAGGGGCCCTGTTTGTAACACAAGGCATTACATGCACCCCCCACTTTGAACAACATAGGGTAATTTAACAAGAAGCTTCAAACTCAAAACATAGATATGTACAATCAGGTTGGAGAGTTTAAAACACAATGATAGCAGAGCTTGGCTCCAGAAGAGACTCACCTCCAAATTCCAGGGTGGGCGAGAAGGCAGAAAGACCCCAATGGGTCTGTGGGTCCAGCACCGGCTTGCTGATCAGCTGCAGCATCATTGAGGGGTCTTCTTTGCTTCTCACTTCTTATTTCAGAAACTGTCAAACATCCAGAAATAGCACAATTAAAACTACCAAATCAATAAATAGTATTTAGAAAGAGTATTTAGAAAGTATTAGAAAGAGTATTTCTAAGAACAGTTCACAAGCTGGAAGGCTTCAAATTCAAAGACTGATAGGAAGCACCGTAGCATGAAGTTGGAGGATGGCTCACAAAGTAAAAAATGAGGAAGGTGTTTACCCTTTCCAACTGTTAGTTATTACAATGAGGGCTTCTAGATGGCAGAGGATTGGCCAAAAGTGGTCATCACATGCCAGTTTTAGGAAGGTGACAAGTTTCTTTTGTGGTTGTCAGAAGCATTTACAAGAAATAACCTAAGAAATTTCCTTATGCTCATGAAATAAGATGGAGTTAGTTTTGCTTATGTGGTTTGAATAGTTTTGTCTGCTCAGGGAATTCTCAAATCTGGTCTTCATTTTGTATTTAATTGTAACAAAAGAAAACTCATTTATCTATAAAAGAATATATTATGCAGCAGTTAAAACCATTACATTGAATTTATATGTATTTTACGTGAAAATATGCCTATGAAATCCATGTCAATTTGACTGCAAATGAGAGAGAACACAAAAAAATAGTCTAAAAAAGTCAAAATTTAAAAACAAATAACAAAAAATAAAAAAGCAGAAATGTACTTCTCTCACCTAAAGGTAGGGAGTACAGAGATGGCAGTGAAGTCTCATAAATCATCAGAGGTCCTTGTAGTTTTAATCTTACTGTTCTACCATCTTGCGTGTGGTTTTTACCATAATGTCAAAACGGCTGTTTGTGATTGAGCAGGAAAATCTGTCCACATTAAGCCAGCAGGAAGAATAAGGGAAAGAGAAGTATACAAAGGTACTGGTTCTCAAAGTGTGGTCTTTGAACCAGCAGCATCGGCATCACCTAGATATTTATCTGAAATGCAAATTTTCAGGCCTAATCTCAGATTTATTGTGTCTGAAACTAGGGTTGGGACCCAGTATTTTAACAAGGCTTCCAGGTGATTCTGATACAGCTTATTTTCCAATGTTTTAAAGATATTCTGGGAAGTTTTATACAACATTTATGCCACTTTCTAGTCATTCAATTTGATCACAACAAACTGCAAATCGGGATGTATCGAATAAAATCTAATCTAGGTGTCCATAAGAAAAGCCAAAGTCTTACAGTTATATTAATATAGAAAAAAGGGAGACTGAATAGAAGAGGTAATGAACAGTTTCTGCTATGTCCACAATAGATTTTCAATTTAAAAAATGTAAGACAAGTTACAGAAGAAATATATAATAATTGTATCTAGTAGTACAACTATATATACATACAAACTGTTCTTCTCTACGACTTTTATATATATATCTTTACATAATATATCTTTACAACTTTATATATACAATGGTAGTATCTTATAATCATGTAAGATATATTAAAAAGATTGATAAATGCTATTACGTTTGTAGTTTTTGTATATCCATATGGGTAGCTGTACATATCCACATGTCTCTACGCTTAGATTATGGGTTGAGTGGAAGTAGAAAGTGAAGATTTCTGCATTTTTACTTCAGACTTCCTTACATTTCTTTTTCAAAGATCACATGCTGCTTTCACAGTTTAAAACAGAAAAAGAAAGGGGCACCTGAGTGGCTCAGTTGGTTGAGCGTCCAACTTTAGCTCCCGTCATGATCTCACAGTTCGTGCGTTCGAGCCCCACTTCGTGCTCTGTGCTGACCGCTCGGAGCCTGGAGCCTGCTTCGGATTCTGTCTCCCTCTCTCTGCCCCTTCCCCGCTCATACTCTGTCTCTCTCTATCTCTCAAAAATGAATAAACGTTAAAAAATTTAAAAAAAAACAGAAAAAGAAAAACTATAGTTTCAAGACATTTAATTGGTAAATTAATAGTTTGAGATGGACAAACTGTAAGTCAATGAAATAAAAATGAACTTGAAAGAAAATATCTGAATAATACATTCATTTTTGCCATTATACTTAACAGATGTTATTGAAGAAGATGAATAGCAACTCAGTGTTCTTTTTTTTTCTTTTTTTTTTTTTTTGTATATCAAATTAGGATAAGACCAAAAAGGATGGCATGGCTGCCAGAATTCTTATAAGAAATCATAATGATTCATAAGCCCTTAAAAGAGAAAAATTAAAATCTGTCAATTATATTTCTTGTTAGCAACTATGCAATGTTTTCTGAATTATCTAGGTCAATGATCTTTGAAGTATAATCTGTGGACCAGCAATAACAGCATCACTTAGGAACTTGCTGGAAATTCATATTTTGGGGCACTACCACACATCTATTCAATCAGAAATTCTACGGGTAGAGCCCCACAATCTGCCTTTTTTTAAAAAAGCACTGCAGGTAATTCTAATGCAAGCTCAAATTTGAGAACCACTGACCTAGATAATTACTTCACCCTTTTGCTTTGTTTCCCTTCTGCAAACATGTCAGTAATTGCTATGGAAATGTATTATAATACAGTCAACATGCAATTATCTCTGATATTCAGGGAGCAGAATGATTTGGACAAGAGAATACCATGGATAATTCCACATCTCTCTTTAGCTGTCAGTTTCAGACTCCGCCCACCCATACATTTTTTGCCAGAGCCCCTAATGAGAACTGTAATTGAGTGACTCATGTTTCAGCTCTTTTTCCCTCCTGCCCACTCTCTGGTGAAGGTGCTAATGAGCAGTGAAATAGCCTGAAGGCAAACAGCAGGAGCAAAAAGGAGGAGAGAGCCCTGTCCCTCTGAATATTTGAGAATACACCGTATTATCAAAAACTATTTTTTAAAAACCCTCTTTCTCCTGTCCTAAAACTTCCTAACATGCCAATATTAAATTCATTTTAAACACTTTCCAGTAAAAAAAAAAAAAAATGAGCCCCTATAGTGTTACCAGTATTTTCTCAAGATTGCTATCTTTCCCTTCAACTATTAGTTGTTTCTCCTTCCTTTAGTCCTGTTTGACTACTTTCAATCTATTCTCTTCTATAACTTCTATCAACAAAGCCTTTCTTTCTTTCTCTATCTCTATAAGCTTTAATCTCCCTGTTCAATTGGCTTTGAATTCTAGTCTATCAAACTACATAAAAACAGATGAGAAAAGAAAGGAGAAGTAGAATAACATTAAATACCAAGCCACTATTATAGGTATAATTCTAAAGGTGTTTCAGGGATTGAAACATCAAATAAACTTCAGTTTGAAGGTATTATTTGCCTTCTCCGTCTGTATTGCTTTCTGAAACGTAATAGCAAGAAAAAAAAACCTCCTTTTAGAAAATTCCTTTGTGATTTGTACTAAAAAGAAATATAAATAAAAAAATACAATTAATATGGCCATAATGATGCCAAACTCTTCTTTTATATTCTTTGCATTTAATTCAAAAGATAAGCCTTCAAAAAACAACTCTACTATCAAAATCTCATAAATTTTAAAAACGACTTTATGAACTTCCCTCTCTGGACATCTACTAATATTGCAAATTATGTCTCTTAGTACAGTAGAGAGCCCTGGGTAAGATAAATAGCTGTTGACCTAATGATATTGATGAGATTGTTATAGTTATCAGCAGTGATGCAGGGGCCATCTCCTCTGCCCACATGCATAGTCCTATATTAATCCTAATTCTCTTCCTGGAAGGCTGAGCCATGTGCCATATTTGATGCAATTTAGCTCATTGATCTTTGTTGAAATCAAGGTAAAGCAAAGAAAATTGCAAAGGTCACCATCATTTGATCATTACCTCAGTTTTTTCAATGTTTGCAATATAGAAATGTAAACTGGGACACAGAAACTATGAACAAGGTTTTAGTGTAAATTATAACTGCTTTTATTTAAAAGTACAGTAACTCTTAAAAAATAAAGTACAGTAACTCTTCCTCTTCAAAATTGTTTTTTTGAGATGTCCTTATGTAAATGTTCCTGTGAATGATAAAGATAAATTTGAAATTTAAAAAATAAAATGGTTTTAAAATTATGTTCAATAGTTGTCAGTGTTTTCAAGCCTTATCTGCTGAAATTGAATTCTAATTCTGGTAAAGAGTCAAAAATATTTGGGGAAAATTCTGATGAACAAAATAAGTAATCAAGCCTCAGTAGAAATGAAACATGATAGCACAAGGGGAGAAAGATGTTTTCTCGTGGCTGTGTAAACAGAAGCTGAAGGCAATTCCATATTTTGGTCTCCAGCAGAATTAAAGGAATTAGTTATGAGCCATGTTTTTATTAGTTCCAAGAATCGTCTGATCTACCCATGTCCTATAAGATTATTGATGAAAGTGCATGGCAGATGCTACCTAATGGATTCGTATTGTACCAAATGTATTCAATTTGCAATATAATCAATCATTAACGAAGCCACCATTATGCCACCATAACTGATGGGAACCAGGAACATAGCCTGCCAAGGATGCTCTGCCTCAGCTTCTGGGAGTAAATGTCCTGAAGTACATTCTTGACTACGGGAAGACAAAAAGAAAACTATTTTGTGGGATTGCATCTTGCCCTGTATACATCCTTGAAGTTTCTATTTTTATTTTGTTATTTGTTGTGCATGAATGTGTAGCACAGTTGTCTAAAACAGCTCAAGACAGTATGTTCAATATCTTTTTTCTCTGAATTTTAAATAAAGACATATGTGTTTTGCACCTGTCATTTGACAGAATGAACAAATCAGTAATGCACTTTTAATAAACCAATATTAGTTTTGCTATTAAATATGGCAACCCTTACTCTTTAGAGCCAGCAGCTGTTCTCATATAGTGAAACTGTTGCCAGACTTTATAAAAATAATTCCTACCATTTCTAATTCAGGCTTATCCACATGCTTAGAGAGCTGCAAACATCTGGGAATCCAAAGGTTTCTGCTTATAGTTAAATCTAAATGTTGACTATTTTTTAAAATTTTAAAAATGTTTTATTTATCTTTGAGAGAGAGACAGACACATATGAGCCAGGGGAGGGGCAGAGAGAGAGGGAGACAGAAGCCAGGAAGCAGACTGTAGGCTCTGAGCTGTCAGCACAGAGCCTGAAGCAGGGCTCGAACCCATGAACCACGAGACCATGACCTGAGCTGAAGTCGAACGCTTAACCGACCGAACCACCCAGGAGCCCCATTGACTTTTTTTTTTTAATACTGTAGATCTTGAAAAGAAAACCCATTTGAAATGCTGCTATTAAAATGGCCATTACATTAGAAACCAGTTACTGTTACTGAATGCAAGCTACCAAAAAACTCAGCATAAACCATTTTGTTACGCTTACAAATTTTGTGGATCAGGAATTCTGACAAGACATAGCAATGATTGTTCCATGCACCATGATGTCTGGAAACTCAACTTAGAAAACGAGAAGGTGGGCAGTGACTTAAGAACTGGGTTTGGAATCATTGGTTGGCTCCTTCACTTGCAGAGCAAGCTCTTGGGTTGAATGGACAGTTAAGATTGCCACCAGAAATACCTACACTGGCCCCTGTGAATGGCCACAGCATGGCAGACTCAAGCTGGTCAAAATTCATACACGGTGTCTCAGGGCTTCGGGTTCAAGTATTTCTGTGAATAAGACAGAAACTGCATTGCTTTTTATGACCAAAATTCAGAAGTCACTCAGTGTCAGTTCAACATACACTAATGGTTGAAATACGTAGAAGTCCACTCAGACCCAAGAGTAGGGGATGTAGACCCTCACCTCTTAAATGTAGGATTAAAAAAAATGGGGAGCCTCTTTTAAAACTGCCACATTATTAAAATAAATAGCTAAATATTACTGAAGTTGAATGTTTTCAATAATGTCTAATTCTCTTTTAAATATGAGAGACATAGTATATAGCAAAAATAAACCAAAAATCAGAAGGGCATCTCTTTCAGCATTATGTTCTATACTTAATTATGCACATATAACACCACTCATTATTACAAACTAGAATGGGTTATTCAGTATTGGTGTCCATAAAGTGTTATTTATACTTAAAATTTTGTTGTTGACATGTGTATTTTCTTAAAAATGTATACTACTTTTTAAACTGTTATTGATATATAAGTGACATATAATACCTGCATGTATTTAGAATGCATAATTTAATCAAAAGTAAAATATGTATAAGCTCCTGTAATAGCACTAAGTCAGTGCAAATCACCCCAAAAGTTTTCTAGTGCCCTTTGTTTCCCAATCACTTCTGTAGCTTCAAGCCAAGTTTACCTGTTTCCTCTTATTAATAGTTTGTATTTTCTGTAAAAATTTTTATGTCCTATGTATATGTGACCATATAGAATATGCATAGAATGCATTGCCTTTCTTCTGACTTCTTTTCCTAACTACAATTATTTTGAGATTCACCCATGTTGTTGTGTACATCAATAGTTCAATGCTTTTTGTTGCTCAGGAATAATCAATGGCGTGAATATACTACATTTTGTTTATCTACTCATCTGTCGATGATTGAGCTATTTCCAGTTTTTGACTATCGCAAATAAAACTTCTAGGAACCTTTCATGTATAAGCATTTGTATAGAAATATACATTCACTTCTGTGGGATAAATGCCTCGGAGTAGATTGTCTGAGTGACTTGGTGTACAGATATCGACATTTTTAGGAAATCACCTGCTTTCAAAACTGGTTATGCTATTTCACATTCCCACTGCTGTGTATGTATGAGAATATACATATTCATTCCATCTGTGTTAAACTTTATCTTTGAATACATATTTAGATATAAAAACATATATATGAACATAAATATGTGATATTAATCAGCATATTTATATTGGGAGTCAGGGATGATCCCACACATTATGAATGTTCAGCAAGTATGAATTTATCATTTTAGATGTGATTACTCTTTGGTTTAAGTTCTTTAGAAGAATATATATTACAATTTTCACACAGATGAATTTTTATTGTTTGTGTGGTTATTAATATTTTTGCTATCCAAATCTTGCTTCATTTCAATATGTTTATTAAGGTCTTCACGTTTCCTCTTTTACAAAGGAATTTTTTTGCCTTAATACATGATTAACTTTTCACAATTTTTTCCACGAGATAATATAAATTGTAGAATGAAGAAGTTTATCTGCAAAATCCATTTGGGAGAGTTGAGTGTTTTACTGCTTTTTCCTTGTGTTTTCTGACAACTTCCCTGCTTTATAGGATGTATTAAAAAGCTTTGATTATATCAAACAAATATGATGACCGATCTTTTAATAAAATAATAATATATACTCAAAAATTTGGTTTTTGGAAATAACCATGTTTTCTGACAAAATTTGTCCGTATGCATGTATACTGCTGAATTAATGAACAACTCTGTGATTTTTTTGCCAACTAAATCATTATATATTTCATAAGTGGAGCCAGACACATTTCTGAGTAATTCTCAATAAAACTTTAACATACAGTATTTAAATAGTCTTGGAGAATCAAGTTATGGATATTCTGTCTTTCATATAAATTTATTTTCAGTTTTTGATTAGAAGAGTAGCAGAGAAGAAAAATTGATTATGGAATCCTTAGGAATTTAATTATAAGAAAAAGTATATAAGTAAACAATAATCTAATAAAAGGTACTTACATTTGGAGAGGATAAATATGATGGATAAAGAAGACATATTAATTCATATGTTCAAAGATACTAAATATGACTAGCAAATACCTAAAATCAAAAATTAAAGAATGTTCTGAAAAATACCTTTACAGAGAATGCTATGAAGCTTAGAAATTTAAGATGATTGACAAACAATTTGTCTTTATTTTAGAGTAAAATATTTCAATTTGTGATGAAAATGTCAGCTGTATGTCGGTAAACTAAAAGAAATTAATGATACTGTGATGCCAAAAATCCTTAAGATTAATGAAAAATGCTAGTTTTTGGTGAAAAGAAATCTAAATAAGATCTAATGGTTTACATTTAATTTAGCAGAAAAATAATTATTTTTCTTCATTTCTCTGTGGTGCATTACATAATATGCATTAATTCTAAGAAAAATTTATTTTGTTAAATTAAAATACGTTGCTGATCCATTACCTCATAACAACCATATAAAATTGTGTTACTTCTTTCCTCATGAACACTAACTCTTGTCAAAAAAATCTTTATTTTCTTTATTCTTTCTTCAAAATAAGCGTTCGATAGATGAAATTCAAAGCCTGTAGCTAACTTACTGCCTCACTTTCTGCCAATGTCTTGTGCTCCTACCTTTTGTATTTACCTTAGAGGCATATTAGCTTTTTTTGGGGGGGGGGGAACCTGTCTCATAATTAATTCGCCTACCACTATCTTCTTACATCAAATATTTTGCATAGTATTGTTAGGTGAGCACCATGATATGTATCTTATCCACTTCACTTTATAACCCTCATTCAATTCAAAGCTATTTTTCCTCTTATTTAGTCTGCTATACCTAGAGATGCCTCAGTCCACATAGTACTTTGTGTGAATTGGAAAAGGAATCCCACTTGTGCGGTCACAGCCCTGCCAAAGTCCTCAGCTTGGCAAAAGCCCCCCTTATCCTCTCGGCCAAGTGCCCTTGTGCAGGACAAAACCCAAAGCTTATGACTTTCCATGTCTCCCTTCCTCTGTCACTACTCTCTCTAAAGGACATACTCCTTATCTTCATTTCAAAGCATCACTTTGTGCCACTTGTCATTTCAAAACACTTATAAGTCCTGTGGCCGGATTGCAAAAGAAAAACACAATGAAGCAAAAAAAAAAAAAAAAAAAAACAACCAAACACAAAACTCTTCAAATCAAATTAGACCATAATCTTCCTTTCTGCGTTTGTTTACTATTCTTCTACACTTAACTTACACTGCAGTCTAAGGATGGTGCGAGTCCCTACAGAGACCAAGCGGGTAACTGGTTGGAGTGAAACAGACAATATCAGGGGCTGTTGCTCAGCACACAGATATTTGTCATGTACAATAGGGAATCAAGGCTTTCCAGATTTTCGTTTTCAAGAGAAATCAGAAATCCATTAAACTGTGAAATCTACTAGCTCTTCATGTTAGCAATTAATTCAAAGATTGAAAGAAACACTATGTGGGTCAAGACTGGAAGACTGGGCTAGACCTCCAGTCACATAAGAGTACCCACTAATAACTGCTGGAAGTATCTGCTCTGTGTCTTTTCTCATGTTACCAGGTTCTTTCCCTAGAATGCCTTTTTCCATGATTCCCTGAACTATTCTCCTTAAAGCCTGAATTCAAATTTCACCAATATGATGACTTACTCTTACACAGTGTTTACTTTTCCATACTGTGGGTTCAAAATTCTATGCTTAGGTGTCTGGCAAAGCCACAGAAAATTAAAGGGTGCTATGGGATATTTTAACTATTTGAGATAAATACAGTGATACTTGATATCTGTCAGACACAATGCAAAGTACTAGCTTGAGAGAGTTTACAATTTCGTTATGAGATTAAGCCATGATTTTCAATCATTTCATACCAACGCAAAGTTGAGTTTTTGGCAGTTGCTGTGACAAAATAAAATAATTGTGCAAAAATCACTGTGAATGAAAAAAGACGGTAAACATGTACCATGTGATTCTAAGGTTTGTGATAATATTCAACAATGTACACATCCAAGTAGTAAGTAATTTTGGTAATTTAAGAATTACTTTTAATTTCAATTCAAGTCTTTACGTCTATGTTCAAACAGATACCACATCATTAGGACATAAATATTTAAATATTTATTTATTTATTTTGAGAGAGAGAGAGAGAGAGAGAGTGTGTGTGCAAGTGAGAGAGAGCACACCCAAGCAAGGGATGGGGATAGAGAGAGAGGGAGAGAGAGAATTCCAACCAGGCTCCGTGCTGTCAGTGCAGTGTCCAATGCTGGGCTCGATCTTTTGAACAGTGAGATCATGACCTGAGCTGAAATCAAGAGTCTGATGAGCCACCCAGGTGCCCCTAGGACATAAATATTTATAAAACTGTTTGGACCTAATTAGTTAATAAATTAGGAAATTTCTTTTACTCCAATGCTATCATTAAAAAACATTGCTTAGAAACTAAGAGCCATAAATAGCACCTTTTCTATCTTTCAAAAAAATTTTTAAGTATTTATTTATTTATTTATTTATTTATTTATTTATGAGAGACATAGTGCAAGTGGGAGAGGGACAGAGAAGGAGGAAAATGCAGAATCCGAAGCAGGCTCCAGGCTCTGACCTGTCAGCGCAGAGCCCACACGGGGCATGAACTCACAAACCGTGAGATCATGACCTCAGCCGACGTCAGATACTTAACCAATTGAGCCACCCAGGTGCCCCTAGCACCTTCTCTTTCTGCACTGACATGGTTTTAAATGTAGACTCTTTTGGGACTTCTTAAAAATATCTTTAGTATTTATTACCAATTTTAAATACATGGTCCCATATGAATTTTAAGATTTTTGAAACTTTTTGAAAAGTGTCACTACGATTTTGATAAGGACTGCCTTGAAACTATAAATCACTCTGGGTAGTATTGACATTTTAACAATATCAAGTCTTCTAATCCATGAAATTTTAGTTATGCAAGATGAATAAATTCTAGACGTTTTCTGCATTACGTTGTGCCTACAGTTAACAATACTGTATCGTGAACTTAAAAACATTTGTTAAAACAGGTATAGATATTCTACCATTTAAAAAAATATATATTTATTTGTGTTTGAGAGAGAGCACAAGCAGGGAAGGGGTAGAGAGAGAGGGGGACAGAAGATCCAAAATACAAAACGAATAAATAAATACCAAACAAATAAATAATAAAAAATAGGAAAAAAAACCCTGCATTTGTTAAGAGGGTAGATCTCATATTAAGTGTTCTTACCGCAAAAAAAGGGAGGCATAAGGAAACTTTGGAGGTGGTAAATATTTCTATTACTTTGATTATGGTGATGTTACCATGGGTGTATGCAGGTGTCCCAAATCACAAAATCACAAAATCGTACATTAAAAATGTGTAATTTTTCAGTATATAATTAAACCTCAATAAAGCGGTTAAAAAATAATAATGATAAATTACACATGTGGAACTTCTGGCTTGTTGTGACTCGTAATTTCTTATTCCCCTTGGTGTCCTTATCTTGTTGAATGGGAGGGGCTCCTGGGTAAAGTTGTAAGGCTGCTAAAAATTATATTTTAATTTGTATGTTTGGAAGATTCTCATTACAAAAAAAATGCTCAGTAAATTAGGTTTTGGTAGCATCGGAACACATAGGAGCACTGGGAAGTAACTTCACTATAACTTTTTATCTGAAACCCTAACAACTAATAATAAGAATGTCAGCATTTATTTGTCGCACCTTCAGTCATACTTCTAAAATTAATACTAGCACAATACTGCAGCTACTACTACTGTTTATTATCAGGAGATATTTTTAGAAATGCATCATATACTCATGGATTCCTTATTAACGCAATATCGAATTTAGCTATTTTTTTAATGTTTATTTTTGAGGGAGAGACAGAGAGACGGAGCATGAGCAGGAAGGTGCAGGCCCTGAGCTGTCGGCAGAGAGCCTGATGTGGGGTTTGAACCCACACACAGCGAGATCATGACCTGAGCCAAAGTTGGATGCTTAACCAACTGAGCCGCCCAGGGGCCCCCAAAATTAACTCTTTATGTATAGGATAGAGATATGGGGTTGTGAAAATCACAGTAAGGGAGACATGGTTTGTGTTACACATTACTTCATTCATTCATGTACTCATTTATCTGACTTACAATACTGAAAACCTATTACATGTCAGGCAATGTTGTATTCACTAAGGATAATCACCTTAGTGATTATCATTGCCTTGGGGAGGGGTATATTCTAGTCGGAGAGATATAAAATGAACAAACTAGACTATAATATACTGCCAGTGAATGATAGCTGTCACAGAGTCGACGTAATAAGTCATTTATGAACTAAATTACTGGAAATAGCAACTAGCAATTATTAAGCAACTAATAATTATTAAGTAATTAAGTAATTATTAAATAAATATTAAGTAATTATTAAGGTCACCATTTAAGAGCAAAAAGTCTAATTGAGCAGTCCTTGGAGAGAAATAGAACTTCCAACAACATCCTGCATTTATTGATGTGAGTTACTAGGATATTTCATAGCTAGCTTCAATCTAATTTCTTTATATTTTGCTTGAATTTCTAACCAGATTCCTTACGTCCTTATGTCAATGGCATCAGTGACCTACCAAAGGCTGGGAATCCCAGATCAAGTCTGATGAAGGTCATCAAAATTGCTGTTCAATCACTGCACATGAAGTTGGAATGTTTCCAAAACTGTCTTCAGATACTGCCAAGATGGCAGAACTTGTATTGCCAAATGTAACAATTATATTTTGTCTTTTCAACATGTGAGAAAGATAACATGAAATGCCTTCTTTAGTTTGAACAAGTCCCTAATTTTAGGTTGTATACCCACGTAGGCAGTTCCTAACACTGAGATTCTGGTAAAGAATATGGGAATGAATAATGAGAATAAACATATAACTATGTTTATATGGGAAACATAACTATCAATATTTCTATAGAAAAATAAGTCTCAAAAATACAGTGCCTTAACAATAAAATGTAACTACAATCAACATTTCTTTAAAAGCAATACTTGTTTAACTTAAATTTTGTTAACTTTACTTATTACACCCAAATTCATTCTGAGAAATCAATCTGTGTCTATCCATTCATATAATAGTCCACTGTTTATAATGCATACAGATTTGTGTCTGGGAAATGGAGGCTCACAGGTAATTGGATCAGTAGGAAGTAATGATGCTGTTATACTATCTGTGTGCAACAGTAAATATCCAGGTAAGATTTTTTTTTAAATGAGAAACACAACTTTTCTGTCAACATCTGAATTCCTGAATTTCTACTAGTAACTGAATTCCAGAATGTGCACTGTAATTTAATTGAGTCTAAACTTTTTGTGAGCAGGTTATAAGTATATTCCATTAAGGAAAATATTACTGTGAGACATTATAAAACACATTGTAATACATTTCATTTCTGTATAAAAATAGGTTGTATTATGTCACATTTTGTATTTTCCCCCTATAATTTATGTGTCAAAACTTTCATTCTAGTGCATTCTTCATAAATTTACTGGAATCTGACCATGGCGACATGGATATACTTACCACCATAACGTTATGAGAGACCAGTTCAGTCCTGTGAATTAAAATCATTCCTACAATTTAAATTAAATTAAATCTTAGTTGCTCATATTTTTAAATAATGCATATTATAGCAAAACAATATGTTATTAAAAAAGAAGAGCGAAAATTTATAGTTGTATGACTTTTGTCATACATGAAGGAAATTCATGAAGGAAATTCTTCTTCATGAAGGAAATTTCATGAAGGAAATTTCTTCTTATTTTGTCTAAATGTTTATTTCTTTATTTTTGAGAGAGATCACAAACAGGGGAGGGGCAGAGAGAGAGAATCCCAGGCAGGCTTCCTACTGTCAGCACAGAGCCCAACATGGGGCATGAACTCATGAACCGTGAGATCATGACCTGAGCTGAAATCAAGAATCAGACACTTAACCAACTAAGCCACCCAGGTACCCCAGGAATTTTCTTCTTAATGCTTATTTCTTTCCCCTCCAATAAGAAGAAAAAGAAAAAGAAAAAAGAAAATGAACTCTGTAGTATAGTTAGAGTAAATATAATTTGTTAAAGTACACAAAACTATAAAATATTTTCTCTGAGTTAAACAACCTTTCCTCAAGTCAAAATTTTAATTGAAATAAAAGAATAGAATTTACCCTGGAGACCAGCACTTTTTTCCAATATTATTAACGTAAAAATACTTTGTGTAAAAGATCATTCACATTTTGAGTACAAAGAAACAAGCTTCTCCTAGTCTAGTCAAATGTGAACATTCTTGTTTAAAGGATCTATGTCCAATAGTTTATGAATATTTATAGATCTTAAGCAAAGAAACATAGCACCTTGAATTTTTGTTAACAAGTCAAAACCTCATGTTCTCCTATCAAGATCTAGACTCTGATATACTTTTGAAAGATTGGGTAAAATAACATGTATTAAATTTCAAGCAAATAAGAAATTTTTCAAGTAAAATATAAGCTGCTTGATTCTATCATTTGGGCTCCCTAGACGTAAAGAACATGCCCTTTAAATTTTTATGCTGGAATTTTTTAAGTTAATTTTTGTCTTTCTTCTAAGACTGACACCTCATGCAAGCTCGTACAAATTTCATAAGGAATCCAGAGAAATAAGATACGTATTATCAACTTCAAAAGAAATGAGAGCATGATTAGGTACCAAACAAGTATAAAGAAATTAAAAGCAAAATACCAAATTGTACTCTCTCAAGTTTTTAATTTGTTAAATGCCTCTGTTCATAACATTGATGACATATTTTATGCATATTAGTGTCTGAGAGTAATTATTTAGAGGATATGATATTTACCATTTTGACAGAACAGCTTTTATAAATTATGAAGAGTTTTCATCAAAGGTAGTATTATCAGTAATTTGTAATTACATTTTAGTAATTTGTAATTACATTCTCTACATAAATACTAAGAAACTTCCAAATTAAAAAGTATTAAAAATGTTGACTAATAAAATTATTTTGTCTTCTGTGTGCTATCGGGCATTATCGTCACGCATGGTGAAAATTTATTCCTGTCATTGATTTTTTCAGGTAAAAATCTCACACAATGTTAAGAACTGATCTCTGGCTACTGCTATGAACTGGTTTCAAATTTAAAGACACTTATTTGTAATAAAGAATACAAACTCAGGTATAGGATATTTCAAAAATTGATTAGGTTGCATTTATAGGATGATCTCTATGTTTTGTTATTTTTGTTCTCAGTTTTTTTTTTGTTTTGTTTTGTTTTGTTTTACCTAATAAAGATCTATGATCACTTTTTTGCCTTCATTTACTTCATTTGAACACTTTGGATGATGTACATAAAACATATAAAAATAAATAAAATAAAATAAAATAAAATAAAATAAAATAAAATAAAATTCAATAGAATTGCAAATTTACCTTAATAAGTATTGATTACATTGCAGAATCTCCAGAAATAACTTACATAGCAAAATCAGATGGTTGTATGCTTAAATGATCATTCATAAGTAACAAACCAACCAACCAAAAAGCTATTTTGAAATTTATCAGTGTTTAGATCTCTCATTCTAAACTTCTGCTGTTTTTATCACATCTTTAAAATATGAGCCCAGTAGCTTTATGGTTAATTTTTTTTTCCTTTAGTTGCATTTTTAAGCATATTAAGCTTTCTTCAATAGTTTTCTGAAAATCTTAAGGATTTTGTGCTGTTTTTATTCTCCTTAATTTGGTGTTACATTTCTCTTAAGGCTAAGTTTTTCAATTAAAAATAACTTTACCCTTAAGTTTATTATCTATTTGGCATAGTATATTTCAATTTTAATTTTACTCATCAGTGTATTTGGAAAGATCCCTCAAACCTTTTTCATCTATGGTTCGCTATTTAAAGCAACTTACTTTCTCTAAAACTATGCTAATATTTTATTGACTTTTCTATTATGCAGGTTCAAATAAAAAAAAACATTCTCAGGATTCTTGCTACATTTACATTTTCATTCCTAAGAGCTATTTAAATTTTTTATTGAATTGTATTATTAATCGATATTTTTCTCTATGCTTTTTAACTTAAAAGAACAAATTATCTGTTATCTAATAAATGTTTAGGTCTTAATCCCATTCATTTGAAAAAAAAATATCTTGAAGATTTGGACATTAGTGATATCATAATAATGCAATCCCTTGTAATCTCTGGTCTAATTAGACCTAAGCAGAGCTTTCTGGTGACCTGTGATGTCGCCTGACACAAAATGATGAGCAGGCCCAATGAAGGGGGGGAGAGAAAGAGAGAGAGAGAGAGAGAGAGAGAGAGAGAGAGAGAGAGAGAGAGAGAAATAGATCAAAACATCCAATCATTAACACCAAAGCTTCTGCTATGTGGCATTAGGTTAATAAAATATTTTTAAGGTAAGAATAGTGCATTCTTACTTGTTCCTTGCCACCAAAAATATCTACCAAAAAACTTAAACAAAAAAACTACAATTTAAGAACTCAAATTCAACAAAAAACAATGGCTTTATTAACAGTATTAATAGAATCAGAGAGGAAAAGTATATAGTTTGCGATAGCAAAAAATCTCAAGAAAGATTACAAAATGTTTCCTCATTTCTTTCCCATATCCATATTAGAATAAGTTAGAGTGAGCTGTATAAAGACAAAGTTTTTTTTTTCTTGTGTTGCTCAACAGCCTATCTTAAGCATCAACAAACATTTATATGTTGAGTAATTTTAATGCCTTCTTTCTATTCTTTTCTTCCATAATCTGTTTTAACCTTTTCCTCCCTTCCACACTTCAACAAACATTTCTTGATCATATTATGTATAAAATGACTTGTGAAATAAGAGGTAACAAAACTTAAAATTTCTACAGTCTTCAAAAATTTTATAGTCTAGGAGTAGAGGCAAAATAAAATAATCTATGCTTGAAAAAATAAAAAGAATAACAGATGTTGGGAGGGGACTTTTAACCCTGTTCCTTAGATTTTCATTGGAGAACCCCATCTGGATTGACAACACCAACTTATTTCCACCCTAACATTTGTCCTGTTGACTATGGAATTGACTGACTACATGTATTCTTCTACATGAGTTCCTGACCAGAGCTTCCCTGACAACCTACTTAAGAAATGTAATTAGAGTGAGAAATACAATGTTTCAGCTACTGAGATTTAAGATGGTTGGTTACTATAGCATAAACCATCCTGTTCTGACTGATGCATCGTGAATTTGTTTTTAATTTCTCTGCTTGTAAATGTGACTTCTCTTTAAGTTATTAGCTTTTAAAGTTAACAGAATGAGCAAATATGTTATAGCACTTGTACTTATGTTGGTGAGTGCACCTTTAGCTTTTAATTAAAGTTGAATTAATTATAATCAGGAGTTTCTGGTTCCTATTAATGGAGATGTACCTTTGTCATATTTATCATTCCAAGATAGCAATGATGAAATCAAGAAATTATACCTAAGAAGAAAAATTGAAAGTAGTATAGAGGGATTAAAAACAGGCAAAGAATGGAAGATGATACCACCATGTATCAGTTTTAGCCCTGCAATTAAATATATGAAATGTTCAATATAGATTTTTCTACTTTGGGGGGGATTAATGCCATCTTCTTTTTGATGCCTTGGGAAGGCCACCATGCTTAGCACTCCCTGAGTTCTGCCCATCAAAGCCTTTTTCCATGGCCATAACACCTGAAGGATTGGAGGTATAATAGGTAAAATATTTTTGATTGGCACCTTTACCTCAAATAAATAAAAAAAAATCAGTAATCTGATATCAGTCTAATTCTCTTGCACCTATTGGGTAAGGAGAAAATTCTTCATACTATATAATTTACTTATTTATCATGTTCTTTTATATTTATTGTGTGCTATCTCCCCACTAGGCTACAAATACTTTCTTTGTTTTGTTGGTTTAATGATTCATCACACATACCTAGAAGAGTACCTGACTCTTATATAGTAGGCACTAAAAAATATACTGAATAAATGGCTATATATACGACTACTTTGATAGATCCAACCACAATAACAATTCAATTTACATTGTGAGAATTTTGCATTTCATAGCTACAAAAGGAGGAGGAAGGTGTACTCATCTGTTTTAGAAGTAATATTGTTAATGTTCATGTTTATTTCATCAGCAATGGAAGCTTTTGGGGTTCTAAATATATATTTTTGCCACTCTTCATTGGCATGAAAAGAAAATAGCCATCTCCTCAAATGATTTAAATACTATTTCAATGAAAGAAGAGTCTGCAATTTAAAAACATGCTTGACATTACCTTGCCAGAGTGCTGCTAAATATACAAAGATCATGAGAAATATTGTCTTTTTTAAATGGAAGCTCGTGCTGCTTATATTTTAAAATTGCATCTTCTATTTTATATAGATCCATCAGGTCAAAAACTATATGTTGATTTTTCTAACTAGAATTCATTCTTCCTATGCATGACATTCCAACTACAAATGGGAGATTTGTGCTTATCGTTTTGTTTGAAATGTTATCTAGCAAGCAAGAATGGACTTACTAACATCTGTTCAAAGCAGCAAAAAATTTATGGCCTACATTGGCCCAAGATGGCAGTCTGTCTGTTGAAAGAGAAAACTGAATAAATGAGCTGAATAGTAGAATCAACACAGCTGATGGGCAATTTGGTCAGCTACTAGATTGAATCGATGAATTCTCTGAAAGTGATTGATCAATCACCCCAGCTTTTATAGTAACCCACTTTACTCCCTGATGATTTAGCAGCGTAGGAGACAAAAATGGCCAGTGGCAGTCTTGGCATCTAATTTAATGGAACCATGACTATGTTTCTTGGTGGAAGCTTTTCTCTCTTGGGAATAGAACTCACTGAATCCAGTATTATAGGAACAGGGGGAAATTTTACTTCAGCATATTACTTGGCTTCATAGTGAGAGAGCCACATTCCCCTCCCTTGATTGCTGGAGCTATGCCTACTAATCATGGGAGAAAAAACAGTATATACTCAGTATTAATTTAAGACATATATAGCACCACCAGAAGTGCATCATAAACCTGAGGATTTTTTTCCCTCCAAGATGGTCTCTTAACTGATACTACAGCAGTACATCTCACATTTTTTTTCAAATAGCTGCCTCTGATTAATGAAACATGTGGTTGCACCAGTGAGTTTTTGGTTGTGAGTCAATTTCTCCAATTCCTTTATCATAAAACATGCCCCTTTATAGGTAGAGATGCTGTGTGAGATACTGTGGCATTGGATACACCTTTCTGTAAGTTTATAAATGGTGGTGCTGGCAGAAACACTGTGGGCAATAAGGAAATTCTGTACTTCTGTGGACACATATTCCAAATCATTGCTCTTTCCATGGTGAGAGGAGTCCAAAACAATCAATCTGTCAGGATGCTTGGCTGACACTCTGCAAATTATGCCATGTAGATTTTGTCATTGGCCTCTGTCATGCACAGATTGGCACTCAGCAGTGACAATAATCAGATCAGTCTCAGTGCAAAAATATCATATAGTTGAGCCCTTGCATAGCTTCCATCTTTGTCATCATGGCTGCCGTGTATATGCCCACTGAGCGAGCACCAGTACGACTGGGGAAAGGAGTGAATAGTAACATTTTCCATCTGTTTATTGAGGGCCTCATCTATTTTATAACCTACCATGTTCATTTAACTGGGACACTCCATCGTCATAGAGCCAGTCTGAATAAAAGCCTAAAGCACTATAATAGATAATTCTCAAAAGCTCACAAGAAATACTCTGTGATTTGCAAGTGTATGAAACATCCACAGACTGCTTTTGAATGCAACATGCAAGTGGTTGCTGACAAGAAGCCAACTGAAGCTTCAATGCAGTTCAGGTTTCAGTGAATTCCATGAACACCAGCCCATTGCTGCTGTTAATTTTCTGTAAAATAAGTTTCTCGGCCAGAAAAATAAGTCATTCTGTAAGTTCAAAGATATGGCTTTAACAAAAACATTGTGGGCAATGAGGTAAGTCCATACCCAGAGTATCTTTTGGGGAAGTAAAAATTTGCTGTCTAGGTCCTTAGTAGAATCCGTCCAATGTAATCAACCTGCCACTAGGTGGCTCACTTTTTCCTTCAGTGAGCATTTCTATGTCTGAAACTATGTTGCAGGTGGGGCACAGAGATAAACTAAAGTTTGAGAACTGTGAACAACTGGAAAAAAAAAAAAAATGACCAGAAGGTTTTCTAAGCCCCATGTAAATTTTCCTTTGCAACATGACTTTGGAAGATGGATCTCTCAAATGGACTCTTTTTCCTTCTCTTAAATCTGGACTAAGCTATGACTTGCTTTGATGGAAGGGATGTTAAGAAATTGGGAAATTCTCACTTTCAACTTTTGGAACATGTCTACCACATTGTAAAGAAACAATGGCTACCGTGTAGAATGTTGAGTGACATAAAACCTTTGTCCCTGGCAGTCCAACCAATAGCCAACCAACTATGAGACATGTGAGTGAGACCATCTGAGATCTTCCAACACCAGCTGACCAATCAAATCACTGGACATTCATCAATGAAACAAGTAAAGATTAGACAAGCCAGCTCAGAGAAGAAGAAATACTGGCCAATATATACAGATTTATAAGGTAAATTTAAATGATGGTTGTTTTGATCCACTATGTTTTGAGGTGGTTTAATTTTATAGTAATTGATAACTAATGAGGGCATTTAGAAGTAACTAGAGCCAGATCAGGACTGGTGAGAGGAAGCCCATACTGCTTAACCTATACATAACTTCCATCACTATCACAAGGGCATTTTTGTTCATAAGCCCATTGGAGAAAGAACAACATCCACAGAACAGCTTAACTAGTCTAGCAGATTATTGAAAACTCCCTCTGATCCCCTTTGATGAACATTCACATGGGACATGATCATTCTCATATCTTCTGACCCTTACAAGAGGTCCATCCACATGTATTTTCCAGACTTTATTTTCACCCATTTTATAATGCTGTTCTTTCCAAGCCTTGGCCATCTAGCTATATAATTATTATCTGTGCCAAGTACCTGACCATTCAGAAAAATTTATTAGCCAGTAAGTCAACATACATCTGTACGTTTGGCCATCTCTCTTTCTGGGCAAAGTAAACAACAAAGTGTACTGTTCACAGATATGCAAATTAGCATTTCCCATTACCACTGTCTTTCAGAGCTTGAATGGGGCTATAATGCTATCACTATCTGGTTGTAAGTGGTCCATCTTATTGTACAAAGCCTTCTACATTATAGGCTTTATTAACCATGTTTCTAACTTCTGTACACTTGATGTTTTATTTTTATTTTTTTATTTTTTTTAATTTATTTTAATGTTTATTTTTATTTTTTGAGAGAGAGAGAGAGAGAGACAGACAGAGCACAAGCGGGGGAGGAGCAGAGATAGAGGGAGACACAGAATCCGAAACAGGCTCCAGGCTCTGAGCTGTCTGGGCACAGAGCCCAACGCGGGGCTCAAACTCACAAACTGCAAGATCATGACCTGAGCCGAAGCCGGATGCTCAACCGACTGAGCCACCCAGGCGCCCCAAACACTTGATGTTTTATTATCTGCCCCAGATGCATATGCTGGACCCACTTTATTCTGGAAAATCTGGTAAGTCACCCAATGAGTCACCTGCCTCCTCATCTCACCTCCTGGTGAGAAGTCTTCCTCTCATGGGCATGCTTTTTAATACAAACCGTCCAACCCTGAGTTCGCACCTCCAACCACCTGTCTGTCAGGCTCTGGTACTATACATCTGCCCTAATTACATCAAGTCTAAGTACCAGACAACAAGAAGCAGTCCCTATACCCCAGAACCTGCTGAAAGTATTGAAAGGAGCCAATTCGAAGTCTTCTTACCTTGCCTTACTTGTTCCTTCTTGTGGAAAACAAAATTAAAGCTCTTAAACAGTCCCTCATTCTCCACCTCCAGTCTGGTGACAAACATTTGTGTTTATCCATGATGTCCTCTATGTCATGGTGAGACTTGTTTTCTTGGGGCTATACTATACCTCAAATGTTCTATTAATATATAATATTTTAAAACATGGGCCCAGATTATTTTTCTTCAGTTAACTAGCCATATAGACTTCTTTATGTGACTATAGTTTTGAGACAGAGAGTAAGAGGAGATATCCAAAGTGTATACCTTAGAGGTTGAATCCACTTGCTTATGCAACTCACTTGTGCTCCTCCTGCTGAAGACTCATCTCACATGTAATATTTGATGCCTACTAGATGAGTTAGATAACAGTCAGTTCATCATGGACAGCTCAGGTCACGTGGTAGGTTAAAAGCTAAAAGTCATGCAATAATCCCTACCAGGGCCTCGTACAAATTTGAAAATGGTTCTTGAAAATAAGGGTAATTCTATTCATAATGTGACATGGTATGCTCCAAAATCCTGGACTTATGACATGTGGTTCACCTATAGGGACTGCCAAAGTTTCCATACAACATTCCTATGTATAACAGGTATGTAGGTACCTGTTATACATCTCTTAAATCATCTTAAATCATATGAAGAATTGGCAGAGCAACTGTCATATAGCCCTGACCTACTGAACTACTTTCTCTTGCATAGGACCCTGATTAAAACTGGCAAGATTTTGGGGCACCTGGGTTAAACGTCTGGCTTCAACTCAGGTCATGATCTCATGGTTCATGAGTTCAAACCCCGCGTTGGACTCTATGCTGACAGCTCATAGCCTGTAGCCTGCTTCAGATTCTGTGTCTTCCTCTCTCTCTGACACTGCTTGACTCATGCTCTGTCTCTCTGTTTCTCAAAAATAAATGAACATTAAAGAAAAAAACATTTACAAAAAACTGGCAAGATTTTTACATATATATTTATTGTGGTAAATAGCCATATCTCAATTTGAGGAAGCATAGGAAATATGGCTTATGGTGTACATTTTTAGTAGTATAGTTGTGTCTTATCTCAAGAGAACCCAGCCTCCCTCTCCTTCATTCAAAGCATTTGTCTGTGAACTGACTCATATCTGAAAACTTTATGAACAAACTCTTTGAGAGTGATGAAAGTCTGGTGTCTATGGACCATTCCTAGTAGATTTTAATCATGCAGTGAGACTTTAATTATCAAGTGAGGTTTGAGCAGGATACATTTCCATTTCAGTCCCAAAAGTCTCTTTGGGGACAAATAATTCTAGTTATTGTTCTTGTCCTACCACTCATTAGTACAACTATATGCTCTTTGTATCCAGTAGCTAAGTGCAACCAGCTGACCTCTGCTTGTGCAGAACTTCATCAATAGCATTGAATTCAGGGAGCCCTTTGGAAGAGACTTATTTATCTCCATTGTTCTGGCCAAAAGAACTGACATTACCAACGCTTTCAAAGATGGTTGTATCCTTTGCATCAAAAATGTTTCTCAAATGCTTATTAATGGTGGGAGTTTCTGGACTTTCCCAGAGACATAGATAGAAAGTAGGAGAAAAGATTGAACAGAATAAATTCAGAGTATCATTTCTATTTCTCTAAGCTTCTACATTGCATCCCTGGCATTTTAACAAGAAAAATTTGACATATAAACTTTCCTTAATATAGGTCACTGTTGAGCCCAGATTTCAGGTGATTGAGCAAACTTCTCAGCTGCTTGAAGAATATAGCGGGTTCAGGACCTATGGTCAGTGCACCCATAAAAATAAATCCAGCCTGATCATGCATTAACTTTTATCTACTTTCATCTAATAGTTTTAGAATATATGTATATATATATATATATATATATTCTATATTTATAGAATATATTCTATATATATATTCTATATAGATAGATAGATATTCTATATATATATATTCTATAATTCTTTTGGTATATGTGATAACTCCTTCTTGTAAGACAGTATTCAGTCTACTGGGGAGTGTCAAGATTTGAAACTACTTATAAATTATGCTTCTAGACTAGAATTAAAGAAATTTGGCAGAATATGTCCTGAGAACATTGCAAGGGAACTAACTTACATGAAGTCTTGATAGAGTTTTGAAGCAAACAAATATTATAACCTTCTTAGATATGGCTGCTTCTGTTGGCAAGATAAGCTTGGCTGAATGTGAGGGTTCAGGGTATGCAACTTCATGAGCATCTGGCAAATTGTGTCCATTTGAGTCTCCCATTTTTTCTTAATCAGTGCTCTAGCATTATCTTTACAGAACTTACAACACTTTGATTTCAATTTGTATGTAACTCAAATTCCAGCTAGATCAGACTTTGAGTTTTTAGAAATCTCCATCCTGCAGGTATATATACATATACATATACATATTTTTCCTTGTCAAAGAAGATTTCTGATTCCTTATCTAGGCCTTAAGCTGGGAATTTGAAGCCTCAAGCTAATAATTTACTTTCTCCAAATTTTTAAGCATGGATAGAAGCAGAAAAGTCATTTCATTTCATAATCTTTGTCTTTATATTTTCCCTGAAATATTCTATTGAAGAAGCTACCTCATCTCCCAAAGCCTTGCTTCCTCTGGGTCTTCAACTCCAGGGAATATGCACTAAAGGTAACACGTAACGTTTTATCAAAGCATTTCGTGGGCTACTGGTCTCCCACATACTTCTGAAAGTGATCCTTTTATACATCAGAAAACAAACTTCAAGATCTCATCCTCAAAGTTCTGTTTCTCTGGAACTGCTTCCAGTACCAAATTTCTATCAAGTGTGTTTCGTTAGGAACACAGTGCTACTCTATGTTCTAATGAATTTAATACAGGAATTAGGACCTAAAGAAATATGAATATGGTTGGGAACTTAATAGTTTAGGAAGAAAGTCACTGATAACCTCAGATTAATGAACAGAAAAGGGTGATTTGCAAATTCTCAGAAGTCTCTAGAAACTGTTGACCAGAGGGGCACCTGGGTGGTTCAGTCGGTTAAGCACCTGACTTTGGCTCAGGTCATGATCTCGCAGTTTGTGAGTTCCAGCCCCGTGTTGGACTCTGTACTGACAGCTCAGAGCCTGGAGCCTGTGTCTCCCTCTCTCTCTGCCCCTCTCCTGCTCGTACTCTGTCTCTCCCTCTCAAAAATAAACAAACATAAAAAAAAAGAAAGAAACTATTGACCAGAGAAGCCACTGTATATTTTGTAGTTACCCATTTGTCTGACCATGTAATCGCTGGATAATAATTCTCTCTCTTCCTTCCACCTCCCAAACCTGATGTGTGTTCCACTTTCATATGGAATATTAAAAAGGGAAAACTGTCCTTGGAAATGCAGTTTCTGGCTTCTCCTCTGAAGTGCAGTTCAGTCCTAAGATGTGGTTGGTAGTGATAGAAAGTTGGCAACTGACTGTACAGATTGAATATCCTCACACTGGTCATCTATCATGTCTCCCACTAAGACATCCTTGTCACCAATCTCCCTAGTTTCTATTCAGCTGAAAAACGCTTAGCCACTGCTAGTGAATCAATGCGGACTCATACTTAAAACTATCTATCATCCCAAAGAATGTAAGCAACTAAAGGTTCTCCGTGAAATCCGGCTACTGGAAGACATTTCTTTCTCCATTATCTCTCAGAGACGCTCCTCACTTCTTACTGGGTGAATATTGCACCAGTCGGACATTTCCATCTCGTGCCAGCACACGTGCAGATCCATCACTAAACCAGGCTTATTATTTTTTTGTTGTTGTTATCAATTACCTGATTGTATTGAATTTCCCTAGGTATGTGGGTTGAGGGAAGGTTGGCAAACTAGCAGGAGCAGAGACCATGAAAGTCTAGGCCAACAGTGGTGAAGTTTGTGCCTGGTGTTGCATGGACTATTTCAATTTTACAACAGATTGCTGCTGTGCATGACTAATTTCATGATACTGTAGATTAGCTAAAACCCACTTTATGATGGGAAATTTAGCTTGCATTGTTACTGGTGTCCCTTGGACATGTTTCCAGTCTTTACTGAAACACAGCAGCAAACCAGAAGCTACTTTTGAAATGGAAAAAAGTTGGTTTGTATTACATGAAAGCTTTAAGGGTTTGAGCTAAATTTCCCTATTCTCAGAAGCTCCATGTTGCATCACAGACATCAGGACCATCGGCTGGCTGGGGGAAAAAGTGGGGATGCCTAGACTTGTCACCATATACTCTTGAGTTTACCTAGAAGATGGGTAAGAATAGCATCCTCAAATATCTTCTCGTTGGATTAAATCAAAAATATCCCATCAAAAATCATATCCTTTCTCTGTTTTAGGTATCAGGAGGTACAACAAACCTTATTTTTCTTAAACGAATTGTGTCTTCATGGAAATCTAGAAACCTCATTGCTGTATGAGGTTCTTACACATACATGGGGTTTACTTTCCATTCTCCAACATTCATATAAGTTCAAAGGGTGTCTAGGCTGATTTCTGCATCCTGCTCAGCAGCACCACGTTAATGTTCTGCCAGATGGTAAGAAAATCAATATCATCCTTGACTATAGCAAAGGCCAGGGTTTTGCCAGATCAAGATGAAAGACAGTGAAAGTGGCCATCCTGCCACACGAAGGCAAATTGCTCCCACTTTTTTGTTGATAGGAATATAATTAAAATCATGAGCTTAATCAACGTCTGCATACCAGTTACATAATCTTTATTTGCTCCAGTAAAGACACTACATCCAGAAATACAGTTGTAACTGGCATTATTACTTGATTAGTTTTGCTATAATTAACATTCTTCAAGGAACATGTGCCTTTTGTACTGGACAAATAGAAAACTTGAATGTGGCTATTGTAAGAAGTTTAGGAATTTGAGGAGATAAGGGGAAAAATATGATCATGAGATTACAGTGTGACACAAAGCTTTATTTGGGGAATGTTTTGACATGAAGCGGTCTGAATACTTCTTGGCTTAGATGCGCGGGGAAGAATGGGAAATAAAAGCCCATGTTTATGTAATGACAGCATACAGCCTCCTTGTGAGGCAAGTCCCTCATATGAGACAATCCAGAGTCTAAAGTTCTGGGCTTACTACCCAGAGGGAAGTCCAGGACAGAGGGGGATCAAAGATGGGAGTTATATATCTAGGTGGTGTCTGTTAGCAGCTGAGTGGGCATTCTTGTTTTTTGTGTTTTGTGTTTTTGTTTGTCTGTTTGTTTGTTTTTACCATGGTGGACTCTTGGATAGAGAACTCCAAAGGGCAGCAGTGGCTTGGGAACTTTACAGATATGGGTCTCTTATCTAACTTATGACTAACACATGTGGGGGAGTTTTCCAGGATACACAAAGCAGGCAAGCTCTAAATGGCCAAAGATCTGCTTATTTGTGCTATGTTTAAAATAATTGGATATACCAAAATTTGAGTTTGTCACTGGCAGGCTTTTGAGATAACAAATATCAGCCTACACATAGAAGTTAATACCTTAGGGGCCAATATACAGAGGACATCTTAACCTCATTTGTATAACAGCTTTGTTATAATCACTGTCCTTGCAAATTCCAAGTATTCTCTAATGATTCGAATCACTGCATGACACCCCAGGTATATAGTATCGCTTTTAGTTTATTCATTTGGGAGTTAAGGAATCAGAGGGAGGGGTGGTTATTCAGGAATTCTTCCTTAACTGTTTCTTGATTCTCTAAGTAAAGTTAGTAGGACAAGGATTTGGTCAGTTACTAAGATTCTCTACTTCCATTCTTTGTTCTGAGCCAAGTGAAATAATTGTAGGATGCTCTACAGTCTCTGTAAACCCACAATGAGATGGATTTTACCAGAGGCATCTTTTCTGCCCCATCTTAAGTGGTAGAAAGTGAGGTTTCTGGTCTTCAGAGGTATGTGTGTCTTAAAAGGCAGTAGCTTATAACTCTCAGAAAGGATGAGCAATTCACTTTTCGCAATGCACAGGGCCTTAGTAAGTGACAGCAGTTTCCTCTGAGGAAAGCTCTGGGGATGAGTCATGGTGTATAACTATTACAGCACTGTAGGGTCCTTCCTTAAACATTTCTTGCCTCCCTTTAATGTAGGATATCATTGAGTAAACTTACCGAAGTATGCAGGCTGGATAAGAGAGCATGAATGTCCAATTGATGATACAAGTTAATTTTCTTCCCACTAGGCATAAAAAATTTGCACCATAATATAGCAAGCTATTCCATTACTACAAATCCAATAACCATTTAACCATTACCACAAATCCCTGCAGGTCTCAAAACACTCTCGATTACCTTTTCATCCCATAGCTTGATGTGGCTGCCTGTAACTACTTTGTCACCGCTGTTAGGCACCACTACCTACCATTTACAACTGTAAGATTTCATTATTTCTATTGATATCAGGAAATGCAAATCCGTTACAGCACCCCTTATAACATCATAGCATAATCTCTTAAATATAGAGAACAGTCACTGCAGAGCTATTCAAGGATGCTTCTTCTCACAAATAACTTCTTAATACATGTCCTAAGTCCTCCTTTATGTTATATTCCTAGGGCAGCGTTGCAGGATTCTGAAGGTTTCACATAATATTTTCATTGCAACATATCTACTTCCTTAAAACTTCACACTCCTTCCATTATGGATGTTATGTTATTTCAAACTCATTCACTTTAGGCCGCTGTTGATGGTGGGTTTCTTGCACACTCACCAATGCCAAATCCACCGTGAGTGCATTCCTATCAACACATTTGACCTGTTTGTTTCTACAAAAAGGCTTCTGGGATTCTTGGAATTCTGCTGAATCTATAGATGAGTTGTGGAGACTTGACATCTTCATAAGGATGATACTGCTAATATATGAACACAAAATAGTTCATATTTTTTAAGCTGTAGTATGTTTAAACTAATAACAGGTAAGTTAGATTTCATTGAAGGGAGAATTACAAAGACAGATTTTATAATGAAATAATATGTGTTTACTAAAATAAAATATTCTTGTATTAATTTAAGCAATGTGTTGTAGTTTTTAAATACAATTGATATTTTATATTGGCCTTTTGTTCCATGACTTTGCTGAAAGTGTTTAGTTCTAGAATTCTTTTTGTAGGATTCCACTAGATTTTCTATAAAACAACCATTTTATCTATAAAAAAGTTACTTCTTTCTTCCCTATTTTTGTGGTTTCTATTTATTATTCTTGCTTTACTATATTGATTAAGACACCTCACACAATGTTAAATAGAAACAGAAGGCAGACATGGTTGCTCTCCTCCTGAGCAACAAAGCATTTCATCATGAAATATTAATGCTTGCTCCAGGTTTCTGGAGATGTTCTACCAAATTTAAGACATTATTTTCCATTCCTGATGGGGTGATAATTTTTTTCATAACAGTGGCTTTAAAAGTTTTTTGAAAATAAATCCTATTACTTTTCTCCTTTTGTCTCTTACTTTATTAGAGAATAATTTTCAAATGCTAGCCTAACTAAATTTCATAGATAAACCACATTTCGTCTATCATGTGCTCCCTATCTCCTCTTGATATCGGTAATTTGTGTCTTCTCATTTTTTGTACTTTTACCTTGATCAGCTTGCCTGGGTTTTATCACACTCTTTCTGAAAACAAGCTAAATAACATCTATGTGCTTAGTTTTAAATGTTTACATTTTTTAAATTTTTATTCTTTACATTATTACATTTTTACATTATTTAAATTTTTAAATTTATTTTTAAGCCAATTTTAATAGTATGTGTTGGACTTTTGGAGAGGTAAACTACCTTATATTCTCTTAATTTGTGAATGTTAATCTCATGACTTCCATATATATACATACACACACACACACACACACACACACACACATATATATATATGAAAGTTTTATTTTTTTTTGATTGCCAGGTTTAAAATATAAGGAAAAGCTGTACATATACATTTCTAATACTTTAACCAAAGTACTTTCAAATGTTAAAAAAACCCACTCATACTGAAAATCTTTCTCTCCATTTCCAAAGGTATCTATTGATAGCCATCTACCAGTATTTTAAGGGATTACTCTACACTGGCTGTGAGTGGATGCTATCTCTAGGAGACCAAAGTGCATCTTGATTCATATTTTTAAAGATTTCACTTGTATATTTTCCTTACCATGTAAATGTATCTAAACGTCATAATCTAGTTTGGGCTCAGATCTCTCTCAGAGTGAACTCATTACATCCACAAACCTGGCTTGTGTTTTTTCTCTTGTTTTTGAAGATGTAGATGAAATAAGGATGGGCAGAACACATGTGTTGGACCCTAGTAAATGGAGTCGGGGGTTATTACAGTAGGAAGGGCCAAGTGAAGCCCTTAAACTTGTCTCTCTCTTCAAAATATTAAACCAAAGCCATATCATATTTCTAGAAGGATTAGCAAACTTAATGCCACAATTAAAGCTATTAAAAAATGGAGCAGTGAAGAATCCCATCACATCCCTGTTGAGCTTGCTTATTTGGACAGTGCAGAAGCTAAGACATCTAAGAGAACATTAACGAGTTATCACGAACCATCCCATGTTGTTGACAGTCATAGTTACTGTTCCAAATATAGTCTCTTTGCCAGAATGAATCTCTGTAGTCCCCAACACCCAGTGTGTAGCTATTGGGAGGCTGGTCTAAATCATGCTGATTGGACTGATAAGCAGAAATTTTTACATAGCACAGCTGTTTTGATAACACACATATGTGTTAGAAGTGGGAAATCAACCTCATTCTTATTACCAAAACTATAGCCATCTAAAATCCAAGAGCAAACAGAAGCCACGTTAAGTTTTACAGGTATCAAAGAGTTAATATAAGTATTAAAGGCTGACAAGAATGTTAGAAGAACAAGAAGGAAGATTATGAAAGATGATTCTGAAGGTTAAGGAACCCGATAAGAAATTTTAGGTAAGCTACCAGATATCTCAGCCAGAAGCTCCCAAGAACTGTCTTGGAAACAGCTACGGCACTAAAGAGCCGACATGAAACTCTCACTAATTGAATGTGCAACAGCCAAGCAGGTAGATCCCTAGGACTCTTGAAACGATGCAGTGAAAGCTCCCATTTATTCATTTTTTTGGTTGTGACAGCCTCCAGAGAACAATCGCTTCTCCTGCTCTTCCGTCTACCAAAGCTCACAAGTGTCTATCCTCGGCAAAGGAAACATAAGGGGAAGGGGAGTTAGGGAAATGCAGAGGAGACCTTGGAAAGAAGTGTTTGTTAATGATGCCAAGTTGACAATAGTCAAACCATCACAAGTGGAAACTAAATCATTTCATTTTACAAGTGAGGAAATGGCACAGAGAAGTTAAGTAACTTATTGAAGATTGCACAGCTGTTAATTGGCATAGCAATTTATTTACTTGTTTGTACACTTCACAAAATTGTAAGCTTTCCCTTGATTCTAAAACAAAGGTCATATCTTGCTTACTACTGTAGCTTAAGGGATTAATACATTTGCAGGTGTGTGGTAAGCATTAAATAAGTATCTGCTTGGGGCACCTGGGTGGCCCAGTGGGTTAGGCTCAGTGGGTTAAGCGTGTGACTTCAGCTCAGGTCATGATCTCATGGTTTGTGAGTTCAAGCCCCACATTGGGCTCTGTGCTGACAGCTCAGAACCTGGAGCCTGCTTTGGATTCTGTGTCTCCCTCTCTCTCTTTCCCTCCCCTATTTTCATTCTGTCTCTCAAAAATAAATAAACATTAAAAAAATTTTTTAAATAAGTATATGTTAAAATTTTGGTGCTGATATAGTATTTTAAGAAAAACTAGCAATGTTATTTTGCTCAGAAAACTTGCTTAAACTTTTTTACTTGATTTTTTAATTGAGATATAATTGAGATACAACATTGTTATTTTCAGGTATACAACATAATGATTTGATACTTGTATATATTATGAAATGGTCACTATAATAAATCTAGTTAACATCCATCTTCACATATAGTTACATATTTCTTTTCATAGTTCCAAATTCTAAGGATTGCTGATCCTCTACCAGCTTTCCTTAAATGAATCTGGAGTTATTTCTAACATTTACTAAAACTTCCAGATCTATCCTCCAAATTTATTAAAAGTTCAAATGGGCAAGGTGTCTTCTTGCTAGTGATTTTCCTATGTTCTTCCATTACTTCCAGCATTTCTACTTCCAAAGTAGAAGTGCTAGTGAAGTTTTATTCTGTATTTCAATTACTCTTTTTATTCCTGTGATCTTTTTCTTCATATATGGTGAATTGATAGATGAAGGGCTCCTCCTTCAACCTGTTATCTCATTTTTTTAAATTTTTTTAAGTTTATTTATTTATTTGGGGAAGGGGCAGAGAAAGAGGGAGAGAGAGAATCTCAAGCAGGATCTGTGCTGTCAGTGCATAACCCAATGTGGCGAACGATCCAACAAACCACGTGATCACGACCGGAGCCAAATCCAAGAGTCAATCGCTTAACTGACTGAGCCACCCAGGTGCCACTCTCTTATTTTTTCTTGTATAACATTTGTATTCTTTTAGAGTTCTCTAAGAATTTTTCAAATGTCTTGTCATATTCTCTGATTTACTATTCTGTATTATTTAACTTGCTTTTTAATGCCTGTGACACATTTCAAATGTGGCAATTATGAGATCAATTTCAAACTAACACTGATTTCAGATTTGTGGATTTTATATTCTCTCACATCTTAATGAGAAAAGGGATACTAGATATTAACTTTACTCTTTTTTAGTAACTGTTTATCTGAAGGATCTTATTTTTATTTCTTAAATTGATGACTTTCTTTTAAACTATGTAATCACTTTATGTAATCTCATAATTTTGAGGAGAGCAGATTGGAATGAGTGAAGAATTTGTTTGTGCCCTGTAATGACTCATCAGGCTCAATTTTGTCAGTTATTTACTCGAAATCTTTTAAGAGAGTTGAAACAAGACAGAGAAACTTAAATTTATTGTAGTTTAATAATTAAAGATTAAGGATCCATGTGCTATATAATTAATGAAAAAGGAGGAAACAGCAAATTTGCCTTTTCGTCAACACTTAATATTTGTATTTGTCGTGGTAATTTTATAATATGATACTAGTGATATGCTGCCATTCTCAGATGAAGCTATCATCTATGGGTCAGCTGGGACAAACAATATTTGACCACATGAAATATAAGGAGGAGGAAAAAAATTGTACCACAGGAGATCAGTGCCATGGTGACATTCGTACCAGGCTCTCTGAAGAACGTGCCGTGGAATAAGTTTTGCTTTCCCTCCAGTAGTTGCACCATAAATTTATTATTCTAACATCCCATATCACTTCATGTTATGAGTGTTAGAAAATTAATTCTGGGTTTACTTTGTTGACCATTTTTGTTTGTTTGTTTGTTTGTTTTTAGATTGCTAATTGCAATAGAATTGATGTTTCCCTCAATCATGTTTCTCTTTATACTAACCATTACCAAAATTGTCTGATAATAAATGAGACAAACAAAATAAAATACATTCTAGTTCTACTGTATTTTTTTAAGTTTGTTTGTTTATTTGAATGGCAGAGGGAGAGCATGAACAGGGGAGGGGCAGAGAGAGAGGCGAAGAGGAGAATCCCAAGCAGGCTCTGCACTGTGTGCACAGAGTTTGACATGGGGCTTGAACTCATGAACTGTGAGATCATGACCTGGGCTGAAGATGCTTGCCCACCTAAGCCACCCACATGCCCCGTTCTGCTGTATTTTTGTGAAACTCTCCAGATGGCTTTGTTTATCATCTACATTTGGAAGCACTTGTCTTTTTGTTTTAGATGTTGTTTTTGAGCCCATACTGTGTGTTTGTGTGTATGCAGTCCTTGTTTCTGGTACAGATACAGGTTCACTCTAATTTGTATATACCTTTGGTTAATTTAATATAAATTGAAAGGAGAAGGGCAAACAATTTCTCTGGCTAATATTGTTTATATTGAAGTAGAAGCTATTAATTTTAATAATTTATCTTTTGAATCTCTTTCTCCATGAAGATAGGTAACCTTGGTTATTTAAGATAATCCCTAGTTTTATTTTGTATTGTATCAATAATCTCATACCAGTCATTATAATATTAAATAAGAGTGATAGTATAGAATGATAATTTTTAAGTAATAGTTTCTCTAAATATATTTCATTTTAGCAGATTGCTTATGTTAAAGTGAGATGGTAAACTTTTATTTTTAGAAAATGATTAAAATCAGACATGAGAGCTAAATATGTAAAATAACTTTGATCTTTCATTAGAATTACCATGTGATTTTCTTGCCAACTTGTTGTGACATTAAAGGATTTTTATCAGGAAACTCTTGTTTCATGGAATAAATCTAATTTTTAGATTTTTTTAGATTTTAAATTTAGAATTTACTTAGAAATACTAAATTCATTAACTATTTTTTTCAATTTTTGTAATTTAATCTAGTTACACTATATTTTGAACAGAGAATAATTTGAAAGATTGTTGCTATTTAGAGTTAACTTATAATTTCATGAAATACTTGATAAAATTTAATCAAGTTTTATAGATGCTTCAAAATGAGATATGATCTCTATTGTTTTTAAAAAGTGTGTGCATGCCTTCCTTGCATTTCTATTTCTTTCTTAATTTTTTTAAAAAATTAGTATCTCCTTAATATCTATTTCACTTTTCAAAGACTGGGAGAAGTGTGCATATGCAAAAATCTACAATACCAACTGAATTTCTGATTTTTAATTTTTTTTTTACATATTTTGGGTTTTCTTGGATATAAAATTGTGTATATTTTCTTCCTGGGTTGTAATCTCACTTATATAATACTGCCTCGATATCTATATTTTCAATAAAATATTCACTTTTACCTTTTTTCTGTTAGACTATGAGTAAATACTTATTGAATGGTTATTTATTGAGTATTGACTATGTTCTGGGAACATATAAAGAGTGACCTAGGGGCACCCGGTTGAGTCCCCGACTTTAGCTCAGGTCATTATCTCATAGTGTGTGAGTTCAAGCCCTGCATCAGGTTCCCTGCTGTCAGTGCAGACCCTGCTTTGGATCCTCTGTCCCCCTCTCTCTCTGCCCCTCCACCCCAATAATAAATAAACATTAAACAAAAGTGACATAGGGGTGCCTGGGTGGCTCAGTCGGTTAAGCGGCCGACTTCGGCTCAGGTCATGATCTCGCAGTCAGTGAGTTCAAGCCCCGCATCGGGCTCTGTGCTGACAGCTCAGAGCCTGGAGCCTGTTTCAGATTCTGTGTCTCCCTCTCTCTGACCCTCCCCTATTCATGTCTGTCTCTGTCTGTCTCAAAAATAAACGCTAAAAATTTTTTTTTTAAATAAATAAATTTAAAAAAGTGACATAGAGAATAGCTAGTAGAAAGGTTTGGTCTGTTCTGGGAGCTGGCAGATCAGAATGGCTAGTTCTTAATAAGTTGGAGAGAAACTGTAAGATATGCAATCAGATGGTAAGCAAAGGCCAAGTCTGGGAGGGCTCTGAAGGCTCAAGGACGTTTGGGTTTTATCCAAATTGCTGTGGGAACCCAACGAAGGTTACAAGCAGGAACTGATTGAAATATTTTTTATATGTTTAAAATATCTCTGTTTAGTATCATTAATTGTTGAATAATTACAGGATATTCAAAAATAAAAAGCAAGAAAAACAATTATGACTTAAATAAGGTTGTCCAGGTGAGAGATGATGGTGGCTTGGACAAAGCAGAATAGGGAGATAAATAAAAGAATATGAGCTATGTTTTGAAGGAAAAAACCCAAGGTTTTTTTTAATTCATTAGATATGGTAGATGGGGATAAGACAAACTTGCGTGTTTATTTGGACTTCTATGTAGGTGGCACAGCCATTTCAGAAGTTAGACAAGCCAGGATTAAGAATGTGTTTATTTGCTAAGTGAAATAAGTCAGTTGGAGAAAGTCAGTCATGTGATTCACTCATCTGTGGAATTTAAGACACACAACAGATGGGGAAGGGAAGGGAAGGAAAAATAAGATAAAAACAGAGAGTAAGCAATCTTTAAGAGACTCCTAGATACAGAGAACAAACTGAGGGATGCTGGAGGGGAGGTGGGCGGGGGATGGGCTAAATGGGTGATGGGCATTAAGGAGGGCAGTTGTTGAGATGAGGACTGGGTGTTATATGTGAGTGATGAACCACTGGGTTCTGTTCCTGAAACCAATACTACACTGTATGTTAACTAACTTGAATTTAAATTAAAAAGAAAAACAAAAAAGAATTTTTTTTAATTTATTTTTGACAGAGAGAGAAAGATAGAGCATGAGAGGGGGAGGGGCAGAGAGAGGGAGACACCAAATCCGAAGCAGGCTCCGTGCTCTGAGCTATCAGCACAGAGCCCGATGTGGGGCTCCAGCTCACGGATTGCAAGATCATGACCTGAGGGAAGTCGGAGGCTTAACCCACTGAGTCACCCAGGCGCCCCAGAAAAGAATAGTTTTATTTGGAGAGCAGAGGTGATGAATCTCGATCCCTGAGTAAAGTATATTAACTGGGAATGTCAAATAAGCTTTTGGATAAATGATATGGAGAACAAGAGTAAGGTCTTAATTTGTGAGTCATTAACATCTGAGGAATGTGTAAAATTGTGAACTCTCATAGCTGTAAGACAAGAGTCGAAAGCTTAAAACAAAGACAAGAGTCACAAATAATACTAACATGAATACTGGGATGCAGAAACATTTACTAAATACTTATTATAGTTCAGAAAATATAACTATTTACATGATTCTCACCTTATTTAAACTTTGCAAAGACCAAATGAGGTCCATACTATTATCACGCCTATTTACAAATGAGAAAATTCAGTTCATAAAAAAGTTAAGTACCGGGGCGCCTGGGTGGCGCAGTCGGTTAAGCGTCCGACTTCAGCCAGGTCACGATCTCGCGGTCCGGGAGTTTGAGCCCCGCGTGGGGCTCTGGGCTGACGGCTCAGAGCCTGGAGCCTGTTTCCGATTCTGTGTCTCCCTGTCTCTCTGCCCCTCCCCCGTTCATGCTCTGTCTCTCTCTGTCCCAAAAATAAATAAAAAACCTTGAAAAAAAAAATTTTTTTTAAAAAAAAGTTAAGTACCCTGACAAGGATCACAGTAAACAGTTGTACTGGAGCCAACATGTGAAACCTGCAGCTATGATCCCAGGGTCAACACTCTTTTCCACTGTAATAACTATCTCCATACATCTATACATATCCATCTAGATGCTATTCTAAGAAAAAAAAAAAAAAGAGAGAGAGAGAACTTTTTGAGCGTCAGAGAGGATTATAATACAATGATCAGAAAATTTAGGCATTTTCATTACCATCTGGAAGCTAAGATTCTAAAGAGAAAGAAAGACAAATTCATAATCATAATAAAGAACAGACTGTGAGAGAGATATGCTAAGCTCTATGATAACTCATGATAGGAACTTCTTTTTTTGTTGTTTATTTATTTATTCATTCATTCATTCATTCATTCATTCAGAGAGAGTGAGAACACAAGTGGGGAAGGGACAGATTGAGAGGGAGAGAGAGAGAATCCGAAGCAGGCTCTGCACTGGTGGTTGAACCATGAACGGGGCTTGAACTCACGAACCATGAGATCATGACCTGAGCGGAAGTCAGACACGACTGACTGAGCCATCCAGGTGCTCCCTTACAATAGGAACTTCTAAACCCTGTGGGGGAGATTTGCTAAACTTATATACCTGAGCTAAGTGCTACTGGCTACATGAATAATAAATTATGATATAAAAAGTAGCAAACAAGACAAAGTAACAAACTGATTCTGGCCACCTTCTTATGTAGATGATTATTTTTTCAGTATCAATGACAATGACAACATAATGTACTCATTTACAGTACTTTCTTCCTCTAAGAAATATCTAGCAAATGCTTCATTATAACATTTCATTAAACTAAAACAAAATTTTTGGAGAAATATTTGAATATGTAAAAATCCATAGTCTCAATGAAATGTTAACATTAGATTTAAATCATTTGTGTAACCTTTGGCATAATATAGTAGGCACCATCATATTATGTAGAGTATATCTAATTTCCTTTCCTTGTATTAATAGAAATTCCACATTATTTATTAGTTTTATATATTATAAATGCTTTGGTCAAACCAAAATACTTAAATGTTTTATCAAGTGAGAAGCAATATATTCTGAAATAGTGACTATGAATACTTCTTTGCTTTTCATTATTTATAATTAAATGACATTTAGTGAATATGTCAAATGATGTGTAGTGCAATTGAAAAGGACAGTAAAAAGTTTGCATGCATTTTCATAGTATGCGTCTCATGCATGTTACACTGTAGATGTTTGCAGCACTATTGCATTTTTTACTCTCTGGGATATACAATTCCTTATTTGTGCTTTGAGAAATCTCAGCATGGTGAGAAGGGCTGTAGATTAAAGAATATGTCAGCATTTTAATCAAGAAAAGGTCAGAATATTCCTGCATATTTTACATTTTAATTTAGGAGTAAACATACAAACTGTGAGATGTCCTTAACAATATATCCCATGCCAATAAATAAATAAATAAATAAATAAATAAATAAATAATGGGGGCATTTGGTGGCTCAGTCAGTCAAGCATCCAACTTTGGCTCAGGTCATGATTTCGCGGTTGGAGTTCAGGCCTGCTTCAGGCCCTGTGTTGACAGCTCAGAGCCTGGAGCCTGCTTTGGATTCTGTGTCTCCCTCTCTCTGCCTCTCCCCTACTCATGTTCTGTCTCCATTTCCGTCTCCCAAAAAATGAATAAACGCTAAAAAATTTTACAAAAATAGCCCAGAAAGTTCAGGAACTTTTTTTTTTTTTTTACATATTTTTGTTTCTTGTGGTTCATCCAATAAGTGATAATTAAAAAAAAAAAAATTCTGTCTATGAAGTAAAAAGTCATGGTACAGAATGTAAATTATAGGCTAATTGCAGTAATATATCTTTACATTGTTTTAAGCAAATTGGTCAGAAGGAGACTTCATGATTTTATTTTTCAGACTATGTGTCCATAATATGCATATATAATTTAGACAACTTTTTCCTAAAGAATGTGAGTTCAAAAAATTAAATACCTCTCCTAAACTTTGTCCAGATTTGGCCAAGATATAGAAGATACCTTTCAATTCTAACCTCCTCAATTTACGAGTGAAAAAATAGACGTGAACACTTAATTTATCTCTGTGCACAAGGAAAAGTAAGTTGCAGTGTGAAGAATGAAGACAAAGACTGAAATTGTTTATAACAGCTCCCATCCGGCTAAGGAAAGATCCATTACAAAGTAATGATATAAATTTTATCTGGAAAATAAACTGCCAGTCATAAAAATTTTAAAGCTTGATATTTCTTAAGACATAAATTAATTCAAAAATGACTAAGTCAAACATTTAATACTTATTCTGAATCCAGCCTATTCTGCCAGTAATGCATCACCCTAGTGCAAATCATCTCATACATGACCAGCGAATAAGAAATAATACTAGTATAATTTATTTAAACAAATTTTTTTTCAACATTTTTATTTATTTTTGGGACAGAGAGAGACAGAGCATGAACGGGGGAGGGGCAGAGAGACAGGGAGACACAGAATCGGAAACAGGCTCCAGGCTCTGAGCCATCAGCCCAGAGCCTGACGCGGGGCTCGAACTCCCGGACCGCGAGATCGTGACCTGGCTGAAGTCGGACGCTTAACCGACTGCGCCACCCAGGCGCCCCAATATTAGTATAATTTAGAAGTCAAGTTGTTTTATATGTAATTTGTTCAGTTACATTAATGTTTTAAAGCTGCAGCTGACAAGCTTTATCACAAAGAAAAGGCAAAAATGAAAGATAAAAAGGATATCCTTAAGTTAAAAAAATGTACAGAACTCCCTTTGTTTGGTGGAAATAGTAGCTAGTTTATTGCTTTAAGATGTCCTTTGAGTCTGCTATGCTAGATTATTGTGCGAAGTTGAGAGCACTGATGAAGAAAATGTGAAAACCTTCCCTCCATATTAAAAAAATAATGGGGGCACCTGGATGGCTGAGTGGGTTAAGCTCAGGTCATGATATTCCGGTTGGTGGGTTTGAGCCCCGCATGTTGGGCTCTTTGCTGACAGCTCAGAGCCTGGAGCCTGCTTTGGATTCTGTGTCTCCCTCCCTGTCTCTCTGCCCCTCCCATACTTGAACGCGCTCTCCCTTTCTCTCTCCCTCTCTCAAAAATAAACAAACATTTAAAAAATTTAAAAAAAAGATGCATGGACATTTCTAAATTCAGAGCTAACAAAATTAAATTTTAAAAATTAACTTTGGGGGCGCCTGGGTGGTGCAGTTGGTTAAGCGTCCGACTTCAGCCAGGTCACGATCTCGCGGTCCGTGAGTTCGAGCCCCACGTCAGGCTGTGGGCTGATGGCTCGGAGCCTGGAGCCTGTTTCCGATTCTGTGTCTCCCTCTCTCTCTGCCCCTCCCCTGTGCGCTCTCTCTCTCTCTCTCTCTCTCAAAAATGAACATTACAATTTTTTTTTAATTTTAAAAATGATGAGAAAGTAGTGCATATCTGGTATCTTATGGTTTTGGAAGTGAATCACTTCAAGGATGCACATTTGGTGGACAAAGAGGAATTCAAGTTTTAAGGCTATGAAGGATGTGATGCTGCCTATGAATGCCAGCGGGGAGCTACCTGTGCTACTGTATTTATTTGGATTCTCTCTCTCTGTCTCTGTCTCTCTCTCTTTAAGTCCCTACAGTTATAGAATTGCATGAATTTTTAGTGGTCTGCTTCCAACCTTAACTCCTTTCTTTTTTTTTTTTTATAACCCATGTTATTTTAGTGTGCAATTTAGCAAAATATGAGATTATTCAGGAATATCCATATAGTGTTACAGCTAAAATGCTTGTATAGGAACCTTATCAGTAGGACGCTGAAAAACAAAAATGCAGTGCTAACCTGTCATAGATCTATAATAATTAGTAGTTCCCTTCCTCAGTTCTCAACCTTTTCTCTCTTTTCTAAATGCACCAAACTCCTGTGGCCTCAACAGGAGGCATCTGAACCACGGACACCTGTCTAAGTCCTTAATAAAAGGATCTTAAATGAAGTGAAACTTCCTTTGGGAGGTGTCCTTAATCCACACCATGGATTTTAATAGCATGGACTCGGGAATCAGAATCTTTTTTTTTTTTCCCCTTAATTTTAAAAATATTTATTTATTTTTAGAGAGAGAACACACCTGAGCAGGGGATGGGAGAGATACCAGGAAAGAGAGAATCTCAGGCATGTTTTGCACTGTCAGTGCATAGCCTGACATGAGGCTCAACTCACAAACCCTGAAATCATGACTTGAGCCAAAATCAAGAGACTGACGATTAACCCTCTGAGCGACTCAGGCGCTCGCACAATCTTTTTTCTTTTTCTTTTTTTTTCAATGACTACTTAGAGCCAGTTTCTTTAATTAGGCAAGACTTTTCACTTCTCTCTGCCTCTATTTTCCTCATATGTAAATGGGGGATAATAATGGCAACTAATTGAAATCATTGCTGTAGGCATTAAGTGATTTATTTTTTTTTATTTTTTTTATAGAGCATCCGACTCTTTTAATTTTTTTAATGTTTATTTATTTTTGAGACAGAGACAGAGCATGAACGGGGGAGGGTCAGAGACAGGGAGACACAGAATCTGAAACAGGCTCCAGGCTCTGAGCTGTCAGTACAGAGCCCGACGCGGGGCTCGAACTCACAGACCGCGAGATCATGACCTGGGCCGAAGTCGGCCTCTTAACCGACTGAGCCACCCAGGCGCCCCGGCATTAAGTGATTTAATATGTGTATACAACTTGTAATCACTCCGGGCATGTATAAAGTATTCTCAAAGTTTTAGCATTAGCGTTGGGTGTTAAATGTTCATAGTTATTAATGTTATCCTGAAAACACATACAAGTATGCACTCACTGCATACTTCACAGCAAATAATAAGTGTGTCCCCCCCTTTGCCCTAGTCTTTACTCCTCAGGTGAAGTCCTCTGAACCAATGATGGGAATTTTCCTGCATGAGTAAATAGAAGTTCCACAGTAAGACGTGAGGAAAAGTTTTCATCTGCTCACAAAGTTGAAGGTGGCTGGTCCTCTCTCCACTGAAAAGGTCTTCCCTCTCCTCCAGCCATTTGAGATGTGAATAAAATCTCTGCAGATATCTGAGAGGTCTCTTTGTTTTACTTTTTTTTTTTTTAATGCTTATTTAATTTTGAGAGAGAGCAAGACAGAGCACGAGCTGGGGAAGGGCAGACTGAGAGAGGGAAACACAGAATTAGAAGCAGGCTCCAGGTTCTGAGCTGTCAGCACAGAGCCTGATGCAGAGCTTGAACCCATGAACTGGGAGATCGTGACCTGAGCCAAAGTCAGCTGCCTAACAACTGAGCCACCCAGGTGCCCCTCTTTGTTGCAGCTTTTAAGACTAGCATTTCCTCCTGGTATCTGGGCCTTACTCATTGATATGTAAATACTTAGGAAGATAAAGCTCCATTCTCCCTAGGTACTTACTTATGGACCTAGTTCAGGGCTATACCTGTTCCACGTCTTTAGGAAAAAGACATTTTACTACATTTTGGATCAGAGCAATTAAGTAGACAAATATCTAGCTATATGGGAGATGTGTAGGACTTTTCACAAAAACATTGGGAAATTCAGGGAAGTTTGATCTTTTAAAATTATTATTACCAGGGATATTAACATTAGTATGCATTCTTGTTATATCCTTTCACAGCAAACTTACTTTTCATAACATTTACCACTATTGCAATTTCACGTTTATGTTTATTGTTTCTTGACAAATGTGTGTATAAGCTACCAGCTTGTAAATCCCATGGTGGAGAGGATCACAGAATGCTTTGTTCACTCTTTTGTCCTTGGCAATCAATTCACATGGTGAGCACACACCCATTTTATATTTTAGGCCCCCTCTATCTTACGCAATGAAACACTGCAATGCTCAAGTTGAAATTGACATTTCTTAAATAACTTATTTTAAAATATTTTTACCAGGTCAAATGATCACTCATGAATGTCTTTCTAATTTAAAAGTGTAATAAGGGGAGGGAGGAGCCAAGATGGCAGAACAGCATGGAAGTGTTTTGTGTGTCTCGCGTCCATGAAACACAACCAGACCAACACTAAGCCATCCTACACACCTAGAAAACTGACTGCAGGATTAACACAACAATGTGCACAACCTGAACCAGAAATTTCAGCAGGTACGCAGCGCGGAGAGGTGAATTAGGGGAGAAAGAAGCCACGGAAGGTAGGGAACCGCTTTTGCAGCCAGAGAGAGAGGACTGAGACTGGGGAGGGGGGGAGAATATGGGAAAAGCACCCCTCCCCAAAAGCAGCTGGAGAGAAAGTAGAACATCAGAAACAGTCGCAGGGACTAAACTAAAAAGGTAGAAAGGAGAAGGTTTAAATTCCATTAAGACTGTAAATAAGGGGAGCGCAAAGGCTGCAACTCCGCAGCTCCATACCTGGCGGTGCTCTGGTGGGAAGGGCGAATCCCCAGGAGCAGAGTGGGGTCCGGGAGGTTCTCGGGCCACACGGGGAAAAGCCGTTCCACTGCTTTTGGAAGGACATTTGGTAGAGACTGTTGAAGCCACCTGGTCCCTGCAGACCCCAGAAGGTGGCCACATTCACTGGTGCTGGAACAAGGTCATTAAGGGTGAAGCCTGGTGCCAGATGTGTGTTGTGATTTTCCATAATCCCTGAAATGCTGTTGCTACACTATCTCGCGAACTTTTTCTGGGGCGGGCCGGCACCTGGCCGCAGTCTCGGGGCACCGGCAGCAGCAGGGTCCCGCAAGCTTTCTTGGGTGCAGCCAACATTCAACCATTGCTTGGTGAGACCCTCCCGCAGAGGGACTGAACGGGTCAAAGCCGCTGCAGTCCTTCAGAATTAAGGGGCGGGGGAAAACAGCCGCATCTGAGACAAAACTCAAGAGAGCAGTACTGCCTGGGGCCTGGTCACAGAGAGTGAAAAAGCAGGGAGCGGTCAAGAGCTGAAGACAGAGGATGGGTGCGCGATTGCTGACCCCGGAAAACAGACTGGGTAACTGGGGACGCCATTTTCACCACTCCCGTGCACGCGCATTTGCACCTAGGAGTGCCACAACAATCCACTCCAGGAGGCTAGCAGCGCCATCTGGTGGAAAGCGGAGCCCTTACACTGAGCCCCGCCCAACTGGGCCAACTTCGCTCTTCAAGAACACAAGCCTTACCGCTTACTCAGTTTATGGACTATAAAGCGCTATATAGACTGACTTCTAGGGGAAAACGAAGTAACGTCAGTCCTACTTAAATCTGTTAGCAGCTTCATCTATTCAATTTTCTTTCTTCTTTTTTTCTTTTTCTCTTTTACACTTCTTTTCATTTTCTTGAATACAGAAAGAGAACAAATTCATTTTTATTTTCAATTTTTAATAAAAATATTTTCTTTAACTTTTATTACTATATTTTTTACTTTAGTGTAAATTTTTTCAAATTCTATTTTACTTCCATCATTCTATTTTAGTCTACTTCAGTGTATTCACCTTTTCAAATTTTCAAACAATTTCCCTTTTTTCTTTTCTTTCTTTTCCTTTTTTTCTCTTCTTCGTTTCTTTCCTTCTTGAATGCAGAAAGAGAAAAACTTCATTTTTGCTTTCAATTTCCATTAAAAATATATTTAATTTTTTACTACATTTTTTGCTTTTACATAAATTTTATCAAATTCTATTTTACTTCCATCATTTTATTTTAGTCTACTACAATGTATTCACTTTTTCAAATTTTCAAACAATTTCCTTTTTTTCTTTGTCTTTTTTCTCTTTTATCTTTTTTCTCTTTCTCATTGCTTTTCTTTTTTCTTGAATACAGAAAAGAAAAATTCATATTTATTTTTAATTTTTATTAAATTTTTTTAATTTTTTCTACTATATTCTTTACTTTTGTGTATTTTTTCAAATTCTACTTACCCCCATCATCTCATTTTAGTCTACTTCAGTGTATTCATTTTTTTAAAATTCTCAAATGATTTCCTTTTTTATTTTCTCCCCCCCCTTTTTTCTCTCTAATCTGTCAAACCACTTTCAACACCCAGACGAAAATACACCTAGGATCTATCATCATCTATTCGATTTTTGTGTGTGTGTTTTTAATTTTTAATTCTAATATTTTTTAATTTTAATTTTTTTTAATTTCAATTTTTCTACCTCATTAATTCCTTTCTCCCTTCAAAATGACAAAATGATCGCTTCTCAGCCTTTTGGCTAAGATCAAGTACAAAATGACAAAATGAATGAATTCACCCCAAAAGAAAGAGCATGAAGAAACGACAGCCAGGGATTTAACTAACACAGATACAAGCAAGATGTCTGAACCATAATTTAGAATCACGATAATAAGAATACTAGCTGGAGTCGAAAATAGATTAGAATCCCTTTCTGCAGAGATAAAAGAAGTAAAAAATATGAATGAAATTCATATGAAATTAAAAATGCTGTAACTGAGCTATAATCATGGATGGATGCCGCGGTGGCAAGGACGGATGAGGCAGACAGAGAATCAGCAATATAGAGGACAAACTTATAGAAAATAATGAAGCAGAAAAAAAGAGGGAGATTAAGGCAAAAGAGCACGATTTAAGAATTAGAGAAATCAGTGACTCATTAAAAAGGAACGACATCAGAATCATAGGGGTCCCAGAAGAGGAAGAGAGAGAAATAGGGGTAGAAGAGTTATGTGAGCAAATCATAGAGGAAAACTTTCCTAACCTGGGGAAAGACACAGACATCAAAATCCAGGAAGCACAAAGGACCCCCATTAGATTCAGCAAAAAACGACCATCAACAAGGCATATCACAGTCAAATTCACAAAATACTCAGGCAAGGAGAGAATCATGAAAGCAGCAAGGGGAAAAAAGTCCCTAACATACAAGAGAAGACAGATGAGGTTTGCAGCAGACCTATCCACAGAAACTTGGCAGGCCAGAAAGGAGTGGCAGGATATATTCAATGTGCTGAATCAAAAAAATAGGCAGCCAAGAATTCTTTATCCAGCAAGGCTGTCATTCAAAATAGAAATAGAGATAAAAAGTTCCCCAGACAAACAAAAATTAAAGGAGTTTGTGACCACTAAACCAGCCCTGCAAGAAATGTTAAGGGGGACTCTCTAAAGGAAGAAAAGATGAATAAATAAAAAATAAGTAAGTAAAAAAATACATAAATAAATACCAAAAGCAACAAAGATTAGAAAAGACAGAGAACACCACCAGAAACTCCAACTCTACAAGCATCAAAATGGCAACAAGTTCCTATCTTTCAGTACTCACTCTAAAAGTCAATGGACTAAATTCTCCAATCAGAAGACATAGGGTAACATAATGGATAAGAAAACAAGATCCATCTATATGCTGTTTATAAGAGACCCACTTTAGACGTCTTCAGATTGAAAGTAAGGGGATGGAGAACCATCATGCTAATGGTCAACAAAAGAAAGCCCGAATAGCCATAGCTGCAGTAGCCTTACTTATATCAGACAATCTAGACTTTAAAATAAAGACTGTATCAAGGGATGCAGAAAGGCATTATATCATAATCAAGGGGTCTATCCACCAAGAAGTCCTAACAATTGTAAACATTATGCACCAAATGTGGAGCACCCAAATATATAAATCAATTAATCACAAACATAAAGAAACTCACCGATAGTAATACCATAACGGTAGGAGACTTCAACACCCCACTCACAGCAATGGACAGACAATGTAAGCCAAAAATCAACAAGGAAACAATGGCTTTGAATGACACGCTGGACCAGATGGATTTAACAGATATATTCAGAACATTTCATCCTAAAGCAGCAGAACATACATTCTTCCCCAGTGCACATGGAATATTCTCCAGAATAGACCCTATACTGGGACACAAATCAGCCGTAAGTAAGTACAAAAAGATCAAGATCATACCGTGCATATTTTCAGACCACAATGCTATGAAACTCGAACCACAAGAAAAAACTTGGAAAGGTAACAAATACTTGGAGACTGAAAAACATCCAACCAAAGAATGAATGGGCTAACCAAACAGTTAAAGAGGAAATTAAAAAGTATATGGAAGTCACTGAAAATGATAACACCACAACCCAAAACCCCTGGGATGCAGCAAAGGCGGTCATAAAAGGAAAATATATAGCAATCCAGGCCTTCCTAAGGAAGGAAGAAAGATCTCTGATACAAAACCTAACCTTAAGCCTTAAGGAGCTGGAAAAAGAACAGCAAATAAAACCCCAAACCAGCAGAAGACAGGAAATAATAAAGAATCAAGCAAAAATTAATGCTATGGAAACCAAAATAACAGTAGAACAGATCAATGAAACCAGAAGCTGGTTCTTTGAAAGAATTAACAAAATTGATAAACCACTAGCCAGTTTGATCAAAAAGAAAAAAGGAAGAGACCCAAATAAATAAAATCAAGAATGAAAGAGGAGAGATCATAACCAACACAACAGAAATAAAAACAATAATGAGAGAATATTATGAGCAATTATTTGCCCATAAAATGGGTAATCTGGAAGAAATGGATAAATTCCTAGAAACTTATATACTAACAAAACTGAAACAGGAAGAAATAGAAAATTTGAACAGACACATACCCAGTAAGGAAATTGAATTAGTAATCAAAAATCTCCCAAAAAACAAGAGTCCAGGGCCAGATGGCTTTCCAGGGGAATTCTACCAAACATTTAAGGAAGAGTTAACACCTATTCTCTTGAAACCATTCCAAAACATAGAAATGGAAGGAAAACTTCCAAACTCTTTCTATGAAGTCAGCATTACCTTGATTCCAAAAGCAGACAGAGACCCCACTAAAAAGGAGAACTATAGACCAATTTCCCTGATGAACATGGATGCAAAAATCCTCAACAAGATATTAGTCAGCCGTCTCCAACAATACATTAAAAAAATTATTCACCACAACCAAGTGGGATTTATACCTGGGATGCAGGGCTGGTTCAATATCCACAAAACAATTAACATGATTCATCACATCAATAAAAGAAAGGACAAGAACCATATGATCCTCTCAATAGATGCAGAGAAAGCATTTGACAAAATACAGCATCCTTTCTTGATAAAAACCCTCAAGAAAGTAGGGATAGAAGGAGCATACCTCGAGAACATAAAAGCCATATATGCCAATGCTTATATCATCCTCAATGGGGAAACACTGAGAGCTTTCCCCGCTAAGGTCAGGAAAAAGACAGGGATGTCCACTCTCGCCACTGTTATTCAACATAGTATTGGAAGTCTTAGCCTCTTCAATCAGGCAACACAAAGAAATAAAAGGCATCCAAATCGGCCAGGAGGAGGTCAAACTTTCACTCTTCGCAGATGACATGATACTCTATATGGGAAACCCAAAAGATTCCACCAAAAAACTGCTAGAATTGGTTCATGAATTCAGCAAAGTTGCAGGATAGAAAATCAATGCACAGAAATTGGTTGCATTTCTATACACCAACAATGAAGCCACAGAAAGAGACATCAAGGAATCAATCCCATTTACAGTTGTACCAAAACCCATAAAATACCTAGGAATAAATCTAACCGAAGAGGTGAAAAATCTATACACTGAAAACTATAGAAAGACACCATTGAAGAAGACACCAAAAAATGGACAAAGATTCCATGCTCCTGGATAGGAAGGACAAATATTGTTAAAATGTCAATGCTACCCAAAGCAATCTACATATTCAATGCAATCCCTATCAAAGTAACACCAACATTCTTCACAGAGCTAGAACAAATAATCCTAAAATTTGTATGGAGCCAGAAAAGATCCTAAATAGCCAAAGTGATCCTGAAAAAGAAAACCAAAGCAGGAGGCATCATAATCCCAGACTTCAAGCTATACTACAAAGCTGTTATCATCAAGACAGTATGGTACTGGCACAAGAACAGACACTCAGATCAATGGAACAGAATAGAGAACCCAGAAAAGGACCCACAAACATTTTGGCCAACTAATCTTTGACAAAGCAGGAAAGAATATCCAAGGGAATAAAGACAGTCTCTTCAGCAAGTGGTGCTGGGAAAACTGAACAGCGACATGCAGAACAATGAACCTGGACCACTTTCTTACACCATATACAAAAATAAACTCAAAACGGATGAAAGACCTCAATGTAAGACAGGAAGCCATCAAAATCCTCGAGGAGAAAGCAGGCAAAAACCTCTTTGATCTTGGCCACAGCAACTTCTTACTCAATACATCTCCAGAGGCAAGGGAAACCAAAGCCAAAATGAACTACTGGGACCTCATCAAAATAAAAAGCTTCTGCACAGCGAAGGAGACAATCAGCAAAAGTAAAAGGCAACGGACAGAATGGGAGAAGATACTTGCAAATGACATATCAGATCAAGGGTTAGTATCCAAAATCTATAAAGAACTTATCAAATTCAACACCCAAAAACCAAATAATCCAGTGAAGAAATGGGCAAAAGACATGAATAGACACTTCTCCCAAGAAAACATTCAGATAGCCAACTGACACATGAAAAACTGCTCAACATCACTCATCGTCAGGGAAATACAAATCAGAACCACAATGAGATACCACCTTACACGTGTCAGAATGGCTAACATTAACAACTCAGGCAACAATAGATGTTGGTGTGGATGTGGAGAAAGAGGATCTCTTTTGCATTGTTGGTGGGAATGCAAGCTGGTGCAGCCACTCTGGAAAACAGTATGGAGATTCCTCAAAAAACTAAAAATAGAACTTCCTTACAACCCAGCAATTGCACTACTAGGCATTTATCCACAGGATACAGGTGTGCTGTTTCGAAGGGACACATGTACCCCCATATTTATAGCAGTACTATCAACAATAGCCAAAGGATGGAAAGAGCCCAAATGTCCATTGATGGATGAATGGATAAAGAAGATGTGGTGTATATATATGTATATATGTATATATATACTAAGTGCAATTAGTCAGTCAGAGAAAGACAAAAATCATATAACTTCACTCATATGAGGACTTTAAGAGACAAAACAGATGAACATAAGTGAAGGGATTCAAAAATAATATAAAAACAGGGAGGGGGACAAAACAGAAGAGACTCATAAATACAGAGAACGAACTGAGGGTTACGGGAGGGGTTGTTTTGGGGGGGGATGGGCTAAATGGGTAAGGGGCACTAAGGAATCTATTCCTGAAATCATTATTGCACTATATGCTAACTAATTTGGAAGTAAATTTTAAAAAATAAAAAATAAAATTAAAAAGAAAAAAACAAAAAGTGTAGTGAGTGTATTAATATATTGGTTAATAAACACATGGGAGAATTATAAGTATCTTCATTAAAGACTCAAAGAAGTCACATTTTCTTCTATCTGCTCCATATTGTTAAATCCATTAAAATATTCAGAATGTCAATTAATTCATGATTGTATTTAGTATATATTTCAGTAATTAGCACTTAGTAGTTGTTCGATAAACAACTGGATGGATTAATGGATCAACAAACAGCTTAAATTTAATTTAAACTGATTGAGCAATTTATTAAGTTGTCTTAAATATGTAAATAGTTATCACTGATAATTTTATTAGTTTTATTTACTAAAATTATCCAGAATCATTTTGTTTTCCCTTATTTCAGCATGTTAAAATTGGACTGGCATCTCTCAAGAATGTATGTAATTATCACCAAATAAGTATTATACTCCGTTTTCCTTAAGCTATAAGATTTTAAAATAATTTTGTTAAATTATATTATGCTTCAAAATAGTACATTTAGTTCTGTGTACCACTTGCTGAATTATCACAATGTAAATATATTTTGTACCTGCCCCGGATCAGGAAACACTGCAAGACCAGCAATGGAGAAGACCCTGTGTCACCCTCCCAAAATCTCTACCCTCCTCTTCTCAAAGAAAACCACCCTCCTGGCCTCTAACAATGCAAAATAATTTTACTTATTATTGAGCTACATGAAAATTATATAATACATTCTTTTGCATATCACCTCTATCAAAAAGGTTTATACTATAGTAACATTAATATTCATATTCGTCCACTTTGTTGCATGTAGCAGTAATCATTTATACTTATTGTACAGTCTATCTAATTTACTGTTGATGGATACTTAGACAGTTTTTAGCTTTGTGGCTATTAATGATAATGCTGAAATTAATATATTTGTAAATTTCTTTTGATGCACATGAGAGTATCAGTTTATATTCCCAAATGAGGAATGGCTAGGTCATAGTTGTATGTATTTGTTCAATATGGAAAATGGTGTCAAAGGGTTTCTAAATATCATTTTGCCAATTTACAATCTCTCCCACATAGTATGAGAATTTTTGTAGTTTATCTTTCTCATCAATATTTGATACTCTGTTTTTTCTCAATTTTGCCTTCGTAGTGGCATATGGTAGTGTCTCATTTATATATATATATATTTAGAGAGAGAGAGAGAATGAGCAGAGGAGAGGGGAAGAAGGAGAAAGAAAGAGAGAGAGAGACAGAGGGAGGGAGGGAGAGAGAAAAAGAGAGAGAGAGAGAATCTAAGCAGGCTTCTTGCTGAGCTCAGAGCCTGATGTGGGCTCAATCCCACAACCCTGGGATCATGACCTGAGTTGAAATCAAGAGTTGGAACTCAACTGACTGAGCCACCCAGGTGCCCCTTTCATTATATTTTTAACAGAGCATTTACCTGATGACTCTGGAAGTTTAGTACATTTTTGTGTGTGTATTGGCTATTTGGATATCATCTTTTGGTGAAATGCCTGATAAGGTGTCATCCATTTTTTTTCATTGGACTGTTTATCTTTTGTGTGTGTGTAGAATTTCTTTTTTTATTCTATTTAAGTTCTTTGTTAATTAAATGCATTAAAATGTATTATCCCACTCTCTAACTTTCCCTTTTCCATTATTAACAGTGTTATTTGATAAATTAATTTTTATTTAATGTTGCCCAATAACTTCCATTAATAATTAGTATTTTAGTCCTGTCTTTAAGAAATTGTTCTCTGCCCAAGGGGGGTAAAGATAGTTTCATATGTAATTTTGTAGAAGTTTTATAGTTTTACCTCAAAAATTTAATGTACAATTTACCTGGGACAGTTATAGATCTACCTAACTGGCCTTTTATTGGACTCTTTACTCATTCAACAGAATTTTTTATGGTGATGGAAATGTTTTATATCAGTGCAGTCTAATACAATAACCACTAGCCATATCCTATTAAGCATTTGGTGTGGATATAAGTATATACTGAGAAACTGAATATTCTATTTTGTTTTATTTTTATTTCAAGTCATTGAAAAGTTAAATTTAAACAGCTACATGTTACAAGTGGCTATATTTTGGAGCACACAGTAAATTCTGTTCCAATGACATATTTTTCGGTATTTCACACCAAACTGACAATTACTGTACTCTTATAATACAGTTGGGAGGTGTCTGAGATCAGGCTCAGGTTCATTAACAAATAGAAAGTCTCACAGAAGTCAGAAAAGGTTGTTATACTCATGGTTCATCATGATGAAGGCAAACAAGTTAAAATAAGCAATAGGAGTAGGCGTATTGGGCAGGTAAAGAAGAGAAGAGATGCCAACCAGGTTTCCTGCTGTCATCTTCTAGAGAATGCTGTGGAGAACTTGTATTTCTCCCAGCAGTGATATCTGGAAATTCTCATGGAATACTGTCAATGAGGAAATACCATACACTAGTGTCCAGAGTTTTTACTGGGGGTTGATCATGTAGACATGGTTGACCACCCACATCTACCATAGACTCAGTGGCATAACACAATATCTCAAGGTAAATAAAGACACTTTATCAGGAAGGCTTGGAAGTCATCTCCCAAGATTTGAGGACAAAGGGCCAATTTTTCTTTGAGCAAGTTTAATTCTTTACTGCATATATATTCATCTTGAGATTCAATGGATATTGCCCAACTTTATTCTTCTTTGTTCCAAATTTTCTTTGACATTGTTGGACCTTCAAATTTTCATATAAAATCTAGAGTCCATTTGCAAATGTTCTTAACAGGTTTTTTTTGGATTTGTTGAGTAAACGTGGAAATAAAATAAGAGATTCAATAAAGAAAATTACAAGTTTTTCAAAATGTTCCTGCTGCCTTTACATTTGGCATGGAGTTTAAAGAAGAAAATTAGTATAGAGTTTGGAGGACACTTTATGAGGATGTTTTAATTAAGCATTAAGTAATGGCAAGCTTACTATTGTTGAGAAACAGAAAAAACATAGTGGTGAGGAGTATGATACATAATTACCTCGAAAAATTGTTAGATATAAAATCCATCACGAGTACTACAATTTGGATTTATGATACAAAAATATTTCAATGTGAATAATCATGCAACATGGCAAAGTCCTCCAAATACCACCCTACTGTTTGAAAAACCTGAGTAATATATTCAGTGGATCAGCTCCATCATGGGGCTCAATTATATCCAACACCACTAGTTATTTAGACAAAGTAAAAGAACAAAGGGAAAGTCATATTCGAAATATGAAATTAATTTCATCTGATGCCTTGTGCAGACCATATAATAATCTTGAAGATATTTATAAATTGCATGCATTAAATCTAACAAATATAAAAGACCTGTACTTACTAAGTGTCAGGCACTGTTGTAAGCATTTGATAAATTTAATATCTCTATTGTTGAAAACAATCTTATGAGGGTTGTTGAAATACGTATTTTCTCAATTCACAACACAGTTAATATATGTATTTCCTTTGTATATAGATTTAGAATATCGCGAGTCTATTTCTCTAGTTAATTGGATGCAGTGATCACTGGTTCATCCATAATTTTTCAGAAGGACAGGAGCACTTGGTTTTCTTTCTCAAGAAATAGTGTAGGGAACTGGAGATCTAGAAACCTCCAGAAAGTTAAATTATCCTACATAGTACACTTAGGTATGGTCTGAACACAAATTTTCAACCTTCCTCAAAGAATACCCAGTTCACTCAATTTGTAGTCGGGATTGTTGTTTTACATAGTCCACCATGTGATTTGCAGGAATTACTGCTACAACAGCAAAGAGCACTTGAAAAGTATCTGAAATTATTTTTCACTCAGTGCTATATATTTCTCTATCTAACTCTGACAGAGTGCCATTTGTATAAACATATTTATGGCTGTGTCAGTTCATATCAAGCATATTGGGACAGTGAGAAAATGTAATCTAGATGGAAGAGAATTTCATGGGATTCTCAAGAGTCCGTGCCCTACTACAATGCATTAGAAATCACTATCAGAATGTTGTAACCTGCATATCATCACATCTCATGAGACATTTGTTAAAATAATAGAAATGCCCGAGGCTTCTTTTATTCTAATACTGTCTTTGTAAAGCATCTAAACGAATGGGTTGTTAGGGGAAATATAGTTTAGTGCTTGCTAATTATTATTTTTGGGAAAGAATGCCAGAAGAATAGAAATAATCTTGACGCGTGTTTATGTCCCCTTAGGATGGATGTTGATGTGGATATTCCAAAGAAACCCTAAACATTTTCAAACATTGTATATCTTTGTTCTTATTGCCAATGTTTAAATTTTTCATGTCTAGCTCACAGCATTACCTTAACTTGTTAAGATAAAACACATTCTTTCCTTTATAAGGCATTTTTAGAGAGTTTGTATGCGTTACCTCTTTTAATCTTCATACCTTAGCATGCATTATCATTCTGTGCACATAGGGTAGAGTATAATTTTAAAAAAAATGGTTCAATAACATTTATGTTTTCTTCTCCTTAGGAGATACTATGGTTTTTAATTAAACAAAAAATAGTCTAGGACCATGAGAACAATTTGTTGCTAATATATGCATTATACATTATGCATTGTATGGATAATATATAACTATAAATATCTTAATTTACCTTTTTAAATAACACCAAGGCATTCCAAATGATAAATTATTTTTAATGCAATTGTTTTTCTTTCCCTTATACAATTAGCATAAATTGAACTTTTTCACTAAATAGCCACAGTGTAGCATTACATGCAACTTGAGAGATTATGCCTACATTTTACATCTATTTATTTGTATAAGGCATGCTTTCTATATAGTGTATATTTATTTCATCTCATTTGTATCATACATTTCTAGAAGCTGATTGCATGTCTTCCTCTTCATGCTATACTTTCTCTCCCTCTCTTGGATACTGTGACTAGAAAGCAATGAATTTTATCTTAGAACCTAACTTCTCAGAACAAGGTGGTAATATTTTCAGATAGCCATACTGAACATGAAAGATAGTGTTTGAATATCAGATTCAGAAATAACAAAGAATGAAGTTAGAAAGCAATGAAATATTGGATATTGTGATGATGACTTTAAAATTTCTTTGCAACAGTAATTTTGAATGATTGACTGTATTTCTGAAGAAATACTTGCTCCACTAATTTCGCAAATCCTCTTATTTTTGCCAGGTATTGGACTGTGCTTTTTGTAATCTCATCAACCTTTTGTGGCTACTGAGTTATCACATGAAAGACAAACGTAGAGAAAATTCTAGAATGGATCTTCCGCATTTGGGTCAAGGTAACTAGTCTTTCACATAATTATAGTTAATATTATCTGTCAGTGATCATATGTTGTTGATATTTCTCTATCTTAATTTCTATTTTCACTTCCACCTCAACACTCTTTTTTATTCCATTTTTAAAATGCTTACCCCTTCCGGGGCGCCTGGGTGGCTCAGCCAGTTGAGTGTCCGTCTTCATCTCAGGTCATGATCTTGCAGTTTGTGAGTTCGAGCCCCACATTGGGTTCTGGGCTGACAGCTCAGAGCCTGAAGCCTGCTTCGGATTCTGTGTCTCCCCCTCTCTCCACCCCACCCGTGCTTGTGCTCTGTCTCTCTCTTTCAAAAATGAATAAACAGAAACAAAGTTTTTTAAATAAATGCTTACCCCTTCCTTAATGCCAGATATTCTTCCTTCCTATTCGTGTACTTGTTTAATCTCATCTTGTGGGCAAAGATTCATAGCAGTTTAACTAATCACTTAAAATTAATAAATTGTATAATTTAATAGCTTGATATAGATAACATGATTTCATACCTACAGTATTTCATCTAAAACAAAACAACCTTGGGGCGCCTGGGTGGCGCAGTCGGTTAAGCGTCCGACTTCAGCCAGGTCACGATCTCGCGGTCCGTGAGTTCGAGCCCCGCGTCGGGCTCTGGGCTGATGGCTCAGAGCCTGGAGCCTGTTTCCGATTCTGTGTCTCCCTCTCTCTCTGCCCCTCCCCCGTTCATGCTCTCTCTCTCTCTGTCCCAAAAATAAATAAACGTTGAAAAAAAAAATTAAAAATTAAAAAATAAAAATAAAAAAAAAATAAAACAAAACAACCTTTATTCCACTCTAATGCACTACTACATAATCCATGTTGTAAACATAGAATGTTCAGAAAACTATTAGCATTAAGCTCTTTGCAAGATCACAGCATCCGGAACTACCTTCTGATAGGCAAAGAAAGCATTTTAGGTATTTTATTCTGCTTCTTACATCTTTGGGATAATGGAAATGGGATATAGACTCAATTTCTAATCTTCTTTTACTTTCCTAATTATTTTTTTCTTTTTAATTGGAAAATAGTCTCTTTACATTTACAACCTTAAGAGATCCCATGAAAATTTTCAGAATTTAATTAAAGAATGTTTTTTTTGTTCATGACGCAACATATTCAAAGATCTGGAGGTTGGTCTAACATTTCACTGAGATATAATGGCTGTCATGTGTTTAATATACATTTCTGTCATTAAACAAATTTACATCTAGTACATATTGTTCTAGAAAATGGGACTACATTTGTGAGCAATTTGTATAAAAAACCCTGCTCTCGTGAACTTTCACTCTGATGGAAGCAATAGCTAAAAAAAAAGAAATATACATGGAGATGACTTAATTCAAACAATAAAATGTGCAATGAGAAAAATAAAACAGACTAAAGGGTAAGATAATGGAGAAATGGTTTTCTGAAGAGATTTCCCCAGAGGAGGAAACTGAATCACTAGCAGGATTAGCTATATTGATGTACTATATTGATACATTCTATGCACAGAACTCACTTACATTCATCATGCTATTTAACCCACAGAACAACTTATTAGGTAAATATTATTTTTATCAAATTGAGAAATTATGCTCAAAGAAATTAAACACTAGGTACATGAGCTTGCACCTATAAAATGGCAGAGACAGATTGTGAATGCAAGTTTAACTGAGAGTAAAGCCTGTAGTCTATACATCGCCATATTTTCAATGGTTCCACTTTCTGTTTCTTCCTTTGATAAATATATTGATTCCAAATTTCTCTCATTCCATGACAATAAATTTAAGCTCCAAAATTGATCACTATTTCTCATGCCTAGATCTGGTCAAGAGGCAAATGAATTCAATAAGCATAAGGTTACACCTAGAATGGGATATGTTTTGTTGCTGTGAAGTGTGGGCACATTGGAGTTGGTTCAGTGAAGGAACCCCTGGCCCATGCTCAGTCATTGAGAAGCCTCACCCTGAAAATGTAGGATTTGCACCAAGGGAGAGAAGGAGGAAAAATAATCATTGTACCACCTATAATTGTGTGACTCTGTTTTTTGTTTGTTTGTTTGTTTTTGTTATGTTTAATCGTGTGGATTGAATAATACAGAACACTGCTGTGCTAGAAAGGCTGAATGAAGTCAACTCAGAAGAATTAGAAATTAAAAGCCAAAGAAAACTCACATGTTCTGTATTTTGGGTTGTCCTTCTTATTTGGTTTCTAATCTTTCCTAAGGACCAGCTACATTTCTATCCTGATGTCAACATCCCTTTATACTTCAAAAATGCCCTGTTTTCCTTAAGCTAGCTCAAGTTAATTTCTGTTCCTAGAAATTTAAAATGTTCTAGCTAAACATAAATTAATTATAAAATAGTGGAATTAAAAAGGAGTTGTGGCAGGGCGCCTGGATGGCTCAGTCAGCTATGCTTTTGACTGTTGATTTCAGCTCAGGTCATGATCTCAGGATTTGTGGGATTGAGCCCCACATAGGGCTCTGTGCTGACAGCGTGGAGCCTGCTTGGTATTCTCTCTCTCCCTCTTTCTCCCTCTTTCTCTGCCCCTCTTATTCTCTTTCTCAAAATAAACACTCCTTTTAAAAAAAAGGGATAGTAGATAGAAGCAAACTACAATAAATTGTTTCAGTCTACATTTTGCTTAAGAATCTATAATAATGGGAAGGAAGAAAAGAAGTTGAAATTCATTATGCAAATCATGTATAAAAGTTCAGAGGAAACCACCAGTAGAATAGAGTATTTTCTGAAGTACCCAGAGTGCCCTTTGCCACAATACAAAGGAGAAATTCTCTACAGATTACTTTTATCCAACATATGCAATTTATTTTTTGTTTTCTTTTAATTTTTAAATGTTTATTCACTTTTGAAAGACAGAGAGAGACAGAGCACAAGCAGGGGAGGGGCAGAGAGAGAGGGGGACACAGAATCTGAAGCAGGCTCCAGGCTCTGAGCCGTCAGCACAGAGCCCGATGTGGGGCTCGGACCCACAAACTGCGAGATCATGATCTGAGCTGAAGTCGGATGCTTCACTGACTGAGCCATCCAGGTGCCCCCAACATATGTAATTTTAATAATAATAAGCCACAGGGTGCCTGGTGGCTCAATGGGTGAAACGTACAACTTCGGCTAAGGTCATGATCTCACCGTTCGTGGGTTCCAGCCCCACTTCAGGCTCTGTGCTGACAGCTCAGAGCCTGGAGCCTGCTTCAGATTCTATGTCCCCCTCTCACTCGGCCTCTTCCCTGCTCACTCTCTGTTTCAAAAATCAATAAACATTAAAAAAATTTAAATACTATGAACCCTGGGTGTTTATTTGGCAAGAATTTTTGATAATGAAGTTTTAGCATTTTAAATGCAGACTAGGATGCCATGAGTGACAAGGCAAGTGGAATACATTTTTATTTAATACAGTGTTTAGCTAGGAAATTCAGGTTACCGATTGGAATTTAAGTGACTAACAGCTATTTTCTGCATAAATAACTTTAACAAATATTTATCTGATTTCAGTAGCCATTTTATGTTTGGGCAACGCTGGCCTGTATAACAGGAAAGTCATCAGGTTAGAGCTTTAAATGGTAGTAGCTCATTGAAGAATATGAACTGAGATGTGCGAAGAAAAAAACGTTAAGAGTTACTAAGAGCAGGAAGTGGCAAAATGACCTTAGTGATCAAATGTATGATTACCAGATGCCAGAGGAAATTGTAATAACCTGGCTACAGTACTTTTGAGAACATTAAAAAACAAATCAACAAGCAAGCAAACTAACAAAAATGACTTTCCTGAAGTGCATAGTGAAATGCTGTTAAAATATCATGCAGCAGACTTATGCAGTTTTCTAATTTCGTAAGTTTTCAACAAACCAAATTATTGCTCAAGCTCTAACACACAATGCATTGTGATCCAAGGATTATGGATTTCCTTCCATGATGTAATGCAAGTTTTTTTCTTTTTCATTTTCCATCCATAAGAGATATGCTATACTTTTTTTTAATATTATGACTTCATCAAAAGAGAATTAAGTCAATTTTTTCTCTGTTTATGTTCATTAAATAGCTGTAAGTAAATATAATGCTGGAATTTTTTTTTCAATAAAAGTAAGAGACAAACCAGTGGCAACAGCATGGAGTATGTTAGTTTTATGATATGCTAGGAAATTAATTTATGTTCCTAATTTTAAAACATTTTAGACTTAAATTATGATGCTCATTTTGTTATGATTATATTTTATTGTTTATTAGCATGCACTGCATGCCTTCTATGTGATAATTTATTATTATGTTGATTGTTATTATATTTAAACAACTTGTATAAAATGGATCCTGGTGCTTTTTATATTAAAAATATTCATATTCTTAATTACTCAATGTTAAGCTAATTGAGACATTTTAGTGTTCCCTAGATTAGAATTAAATTAAATTTAGCTTCTATAAGGTGGCTAAAGATACCTAACACTTCATTGTACTACCCGCTGTGCTCTGTTACTCTCCTGCCAAGCCAAATTTCAAGCAATGGTGGCTTGCAGAAAGGCCAATATCCAGTTGCATGAAACATCAAGTAATCCTACAAAGCATAAATACATGATTTAAAAGCGGTCTCATTCTTTTTTAACACACAAGTAATTAAGAACATTCAAGTGATATTTTAGTTGTGACCCTATGTGTAGTCTATCTGACTGTGAACTGGGAATTTTTTTCTTCATAAAAAAGCTCAGGGGTGCCTAAGTGGCTCAGGCAGATAAGTGTCTGACTCTTGATTTCGGCTCAGGTCATGATGTCACAGTTTGTGAGTTCATTGGGCTCTAGGCTGACAGGGCGGAGCCTGCTTGGGATTCTCTCTTTCCCTTCTGCCCCACCCCTGATTATGCTCTCTTTCTCCCTCTCAAAATAACTTTAAAAAAAAATCAAAAACTATAAAAATAAAAACTCCACAGCCTGTCTGCCCACTGAATTGCTATCATCGATGCTACTGATTCCCATTAAGTTACTCTAATTCCAGAAATTCTTTTTTTAAATATAAATAGGAGATGGTAAATAGTAGGATAAGGAATATAGCCCACATAAACCTTCGGCATACTTTACCTCAATCTATTACATAAGCAGTTCACCAAAGCAGAGTCAGAACTCTGGGATAACAGGGCCTTAGATAAAGTGATTTTGATAAAAAATAGAGAATGAGAATTTGTGATGGTAGGGTCAGAGACCTGCACACATAAACTATGTGGTCTCTGGAACAAGATGGAAGGCTTATGCCTGGGTGTGTCTAAGAGTCCTTTAGCCATGCAGCAAATTTACCCTGGGATATCTTATGGAAAATCTTCTTTGCTCTGGTGTGTTAAGATACATTAGAGAACAACAAGGATGTTAGCCACCACTGGTCACAGAGTTACAAATGAAGGTGGCAAATGAGATGATGCAATATTTTGCATATCATTAATTCAACTGAAGCATGATCAAGTTTTCCAACACTTATATTAAAAACTTACTTTTATTCAATTTTTTTCTCTTCTTATAATGTTCCAGAAACAAAGTAATGCATTAAGATTACAGAATTTCTTTCAGGACAGTGAGTCTAAACTTTTGGTACCAGTTAATTATTTTCAAATACTTCTTTGGTTTTCCTTTCTTTTTTCTTTGGATTCTTTCCCTTAAATTCACAATTCAGGCTTAATTTAAACACTAGTTAATCAAAATCTCTGGGATGGGACTTAATCATGAATCCTAGGAAAATATGTATGCCAAAAATCACAAAGTAAAGTTATGGGATATCATGTAACAATGCTGGAGAAAGACAAGTAAATATGCAAGTATAATATAGAAATTGTATGTGTGACAAGAATCAAATTAAGTTAACACACAAGATACTCGGGGAGCTTGGTTATACCTCGCAGCCTGGAAATGGCAGATTGCAATCTTGAAGGAAATAAAACATCAGCTGATGTTAGAATATAGGGTATTGGAGAAAGCTTAATAAGAAATGGGAATAAGCTTTACAAACCTAGGGAGGAGCCTTTGTAAAAGTATGAATACCTGTAGTAGGTATGGGTTCCTGTAGGACTGGAAAGAGAACTCTTTCTCTGACACTGAGAAGAAATTCAAAAGGCAAGATAGGTACATAGAGGTGTCACATTGACAGGCATCAAAGGATAGGAATTTTAACATTCCTTCTGAGATTTGGAGAAACCAAAGGTGTATTTTTTAAATTTTTGTTTTGTTTTGTTTTGTTTTGAGAGAGAGAAAGAGAGACAGAGACAGAGACAGAGACAGAGAGGAGGAGGAGGGGCAGAGAGAGAAGGAGAGAGAATCCCAAGTGCTGACAGTAAAGCCCGATTGGGGCTGTGAACTCAAGAACCATGAGAATGTGACCTGAGCCGAAATCAAGAGTCTGACACTTAACTGACTAAGCCACCAATGCACTCCCAAAAGATGCATTTTAAACAAAATTGTATAATGACTGAATCTGCATTTTCAGATCAGTCTACCAGACAGATGGACTTTAGATTAAAATGGTCTGTTTTCCAAGGCAAGAAGATAAATTGCTAGTGAAATACTATTTGCATAGTGATGCAAAGAAATATAAATTTTGCTTAAACATTATGTATGAAGGGCACTCATAAAGCAAGTGCACATTTACCCAATATTAACACTAATCCCCTTTTACTGAAGTTGCTACTTAAATTAACAGCAACCTCTTTTTTTTTTCCCTGCTGGTATATATGCAAATGTAGCCTAAATTTTATTAATTACTAACTTCCACTAATAATTACTTTTGCTCATAATACTCATGAATGTCTTCATTATGCTATATATTCATTATCTTGCTGCTGAGTAGGAATTTTATAGCAGTGCTGTAAAAAGCCTCTTCTCAATATCCATAGTACCATTTGAGATTTACTATAAACATACAGTCATGAATCTACTTTAAAAATAAAATAATTTTTATTTATTTATTTTTATTTTTATTTTAAGGAGAGTCTTCTGTATTCTGAATCGTTCTCCCTTCCTACAGGTTTAAGAACAATGTTGGCCTACAATAATTTCTGGGGTAAAACTGCTATCCTTTAAATATAAAGCCAGCTTCTTCAAACAATTGATATTGAACTAGAGGTCACATAATGGAAAAACAAAAACAAAAACAAAAAGAAAACAACAAAAAACAAAAAACATCTGCCAGAGAACTTGATGATGTCAGGCAATTAATATTACTGAAACTATTTTATTTTTTTAAGTTTGCTGATTTCTGAGAGAGAGAGAAAGCATGAGCATAGGAAGGGCAGTGAGAGAAGATAGAATCCCAAGCAAGCTCGACGTTGCCAGTACAGAGCTTAACACAGGACTTGAACTCATGAACCTGAGATCATGCCCTGAGCAGAAACCATGAGTTGGACGTTCAACCAATGAGCCACCCAGGCGCCCAATATTTAGTGAAATTAAAAACAACAACAACAACAACAAAGTTTTGTTCAATGTTGAAGAGTGAGTTGGGGAATTCTCATAACAGTAAACTAATGTGATCAGAGAGCACATTTTTGGACTCTCAAGCACTATTTAGTGAGGAGCAGCTAACCATGCCTGGATAAAAACAAACAAAAAAACAAAACAACAACAACAACAAAACACAATGTATTATAGAGGTTGGCATATTAATCCAGGCTTTAGAGAAAAAGTCAGGGGTTTTTAAATCTGAAATTAAAGAAGTTTGGGAACAGCATCCAATTAACTAGAACAGGATATTTAAATTGAAATAGGGCAGGGACAGAGTGTGGTTGAGGAACTGGGAACATGTGAAGCATCATGTCCAAGACCTGTAGAAAGGAAGCTTAATTTTAAAATAATGAGTAAAAAATCACTTATAAACCTTCTAACTCATACTTTGTCTCCTAAGATTTTATATCTCACTTTTTTCTTTATTATTTTTCTATGCTTTCATAGAGTATATCTATATAGATTTATAGGTACATTACTATATTATAAATGTAGGATATATTTATTATCTTTATTTCTCCAGTAGAATATAAGCTCCAAAGGACAATGACTTCTTTTTAGTTTGTCCATGAAATAGAAGGATACCTGGTAGATAGAGGGTACCCAATAAATTTTTGATTAATAACTAGATAAGTAAAAAATAAATAAATGTATGAATGCAGTCATATGGAGTTTTTGCTTGCCTTTGGATAACAGAGAGCCAGCTAATATATTTTCCCCTGGTTAGTCTCCGTGCCAGTTTCCAAATACCCGCTTCCATCAGTTGTATAGAAATTAACATAATCCCTAAATCCAGATTATTTTTTTTGTAACGGGTAGCATTCCTTCTTGCGTTGATGGCCCTTCTAGTCTTAGCTTTTAAAAAAACATCTCTTCTCATTTTCTTTTTCCTGCTAGCCCATTTGGTCCCAGTGTGTACCTTCCTCTGTCTGGCTCATATGACATTAATGTATTATTGTTACAACAGTCCTAAACAATCAACCAGATGAACTAAATCTATGGTCACTGGAATTCAAGATCTGAGTTGACATGTCTGCTTTGTTTACATTGTATATCTAGTGCCTGGTACAAGACCCAAGCAAGAGGATGTGCTTGATAAGTGCATGATGAACAAGAATGAAAGATGAGTCCCCATGCATTATTACTTGGAGCTCAGGAAGAGATTTAATGAAACCTTATAGAAAACCACAGATAGGCTTATCACATATGGTTTTCCTTGGAAGGATAACCCTCCCCCAAATTATTCTCAATTATTTTACTTTTGTAATTATAAATATATTATTCAGTATTAGAGGTGGTATAATTTTTAAAGAATTATAAAAAGTTTTGCATGGAAACATTGACTTATTTAAATTTTTTTGTATTTTTATAATGTATTTTATAAATACCAAGTAACCAGAAATATAAGATGATAGAATGCATATTTAATAAGATGATTTCAAAAGGATTTTTTTTTTGGCCAAACTAGAATCGGGTTTTAGAAGAAAATAAATATTTTATTTAGAACCTTCATAACATAGCTTTATCCTTATAATGCCAGAGCTAGTTTTTTTTTTTTTTAGCAGAAATGTGTAGCTTTAACTTTATTAAATTTAGAACCACTTTTGAGTTATCTAGAAACTTAGACTTTGACCTCCTTTGAAAATGTGAGATACAGCTCTTTTAAAATAATGCTGCTGCCATTAAGCATTTATCTCAAACACAAAGACCAACTCATTCAACATTTAAGCTAATTACTAGTGTTGAAGGATTATATTTAAATTCCTCATTAGTACTTCTCTATTACTTTAAAAAATACTTGTTTAAAACACCAACCAAAACTCTCAGTTGTGATAGATACTATAGCACAGGAATAAACATAAAATCTCGATAAAATATCTTTGCCTCTATTATTAGTATTTCCATAAGGTGACCTCTATATGTATCAAAATTTGATTTGGAGTGATATCATTTCTAGTTAATGCACCTTTTCCCAAAAGTACTTTAGATTTCAAAATAAATTATGTGAGAGCTTTTACTATAATATGACTGGCTTTGTACGTATTTAAATATAAGCTGATTTCCTCCTTTCTGAAGGAAAATTTGGAGGACAAAATACCCCATGCCTCATACTTGGATATATGCATTTACTTGTATTGATCATTACCGACCACTACAATGCCTGATCATGATAAACACTCAGTAAATGTTTTCTTTACTCAGTAAACATTTCAAGGATACATGCAATTCACAAATTTGTATGCATTTCTATTTGTATTTATATACATACACTTAAAATGTCATTGGGAAAAATTAACTCGGTAAATGTGTCCTGCATACATCATTTCCATTTTCAAATTTCTATGATTATTTTAAGGCATAAAAAATACCTGGTCATAACCTGAGGCGAACTCAGACAGTGCCTGCCCCCTCACCATGGGACATTTTTCCCTTAGATGACAGGCAGATCTGTCACAGGACGAGATGATTTATCTCCTCTGATTTCATCCTGTAAAGACGCCCTATACAAGGTGAAGTGATAATTTTCCTCAGAGTTAACATGTCCAATGTCTCATTTTTCATTCCAGTCCTTGTGAAATGACATCGAACACTAAATTGGGAACTAATTTTGGTTGTGAGATTTGGCTGCCTGCCCACTTCTCTGGGAAAACAAGCAAATTATCTGTACTTTTCAGTCATAGAAGTTATACGATACTTGCAGCTGACCGCTTGGTACAAGGATTTTTTTTTTATTTTTCCTTTTAACCCACATTGAAAAAGCAAAAGAAAAAATACATGGCAGGGAATTTTACAAATAATGTTTTTGCCTGAAAACATCTTTGATCAAAAAGAAATATGTGGGAGCGCCTGGGTGGCTCAGTTGGTTAAGTGTCTGACTCTTCGTTTTGGCTCAGGTCATGATCTCACATCAGGCTCTGTGCTGACAGTGCAGAGCCTGCTTGGGATTCTCTCTTTCCCTCTCTCTCTCTCTGCTCTTCCCATTTGCTTTATCTGTCTCTCTCAAAATAAATAAATGAACTTAAAAAAAACACATGCAAAGTGTACTTGTGGTAAAAAATAGGACAATTTAGGGTGAATTTTAGATGAAGAAATAGGTTTGTCATTGTATTTGACTTCAACACTGAAGTATGCAATTAATTCAGTATGATTTTATGTGGAAAAAAAACCTCACAACTGTTTGAGAGTAAAAATTCAACCAGCCAACATGGTATTTTCATTCAGCAAGAAAACTTGTTTGTAAATATTTGTCTAAAGATGGAACACAATTTTAAAATTTACTTGCTGAATGCATTTATTTTAGTACATAAATAGGGTAGTGAATTGCAAAGTGTGTTTGTTTAGGAAAAAGATTTATGTGATGAACTAATTTTTAACCTGCAGAGTTACAGATTTTCTTCTGAATGAGTAAAATTGATCATGGCTTATAATTTATTGGGTAAGTATATCAGCAGTGAGGCATTTAGAAGCAGGGAAGTTATATGACTTGAAGAAGTCATATAAATATAAAATAAGAATATAGAAAGTTTATGCTTTTTAAAGCTTATGATTATTTTATAAGATGGATAAGCTAAAAGGATCTGTGTATTAGTTGAACTGAATATAAGTTAATTAAATCATAGGTATCTGGGAATTGGGAAGTCATTTCCATGAGCCCTGACATTATGAAGGTCATAATCTAAATAATCTAAATAATGTTAAAAGTATATGTAGAAAGTAGTAGAGGAATAGCTAGTGTTTATTGAAAGCTTGCTTTTTCCAAGTACTAGGTGAAATTCTTCATGTGATTACACTTATCCTTAACAACACCTCCATGAATAGGGATTGTTAACTGCATCATTTTATGGTTGGGGAAAAGAAGACATAACAAGGAAAAATAATATTCTTATGCTTTCCCACTAAGTAGAATCCAAACCTTCGTTTTTTAACCTTAACCTAATACAAAGCAGAGCAAGATTCATTTTTTAACCTTAGAGCATCATTTTTTAACCTTCAACTGACAAAAAGCAAAGTAAGGTAAGTGCCTACAAGCTTCTAGGAGCACGAAAGGGAAAGGAGAGACACCTACAGAGGAATAAGAACAAGAGGTGTCATGTCAGTTGCAATTTTAAGGGGGGGGGACATTTTGTCGAGCTGGAATACAGAAAGGAAAATTGCTTCAAGCAGATAAAACTTGAGGAGCAAAGGCAAGTAAAGACAGAAGATACTCTTTTTTGTAATAACACATTTTCTAGACTGTCTGGAGCCTACAGAATTTGAAAAAGATCAAGCCTGGAAAAAGCATTTGCAGCCAGATCCTTGGCTTAAAATACCATGCCCAAACTTTGCCTAAAAATAGAAAGAATGCTATGCAAGTACTCTTGTTTTCGTCAGCAATGGCATTTCAAACTAGTGGGAAAACGAGCAATTATTTGTCCAAATTTCTGGAAAATTGGTCAGTGATATCAAAAATAATTACTATATCTATATATCTATATATCTATATCTATATCTATATCTATATCTATATCTATATCTATATGCCTAGCTTACATAACCTAAGTAAATTTGAGTAGAAGAGTTAGGTGTAAAGTTCTTCAAGTCTACCGATAATTTCTTTTCTTCTTTGTTTTTTCTCTTTCTTAAGAAGATGATTGTAACAGGCTGAATATTGGTCCTAGTTCCTGGAATCTGTGAATGTCATCTTATGTGATAGCTAGGACATCGCAGACGTGATTAACCTAAGGATCTTGATATGGTAGGATCATCCTGGGTGATCAGACTGAGCCCTACATGTAATCACAAGTATCCTTATATAAAGGAGATAGAGGGAGTTTTGAAGGGAAGTGAGAAAGAAGTCCATGTGACCATGGAAGTTGGGCAGAAAAGGTAATGTGATATGTGGCCATGAACCAAGGCACAAAGACAAAATCCGGAAGCTGAACAAGGCAAGCAAATGGATTTTCTCCTAGAACCTCCAGAGTGTATGTGGTGAAACCCTTTATGGACTTATAGCCTCGAAAACCATAACATAATATACTTGTATCCTGTATACTTTTTTGTTTGTATAGTTTTAAGTCACAAAATTCATGATTATTTGTTACAGCAGCCAGAGAAAAATTAATGCAAAGCTGTTCATAGATGTCTTCATCATATCATTATAAATTCACATGTTTATAAAATATTAATATATTCAATGTGAATTAATGAAAAATAATATGTAGGTAGCTATAATTTTTCTGCTTAAAGAATGTAAAACCTAAAAAAGTATAAAATTAATCAGTGCAACTACTGGATACATTAGTCTACATAAAAAATTAAATATGTATGCTTTTTTAAAAGCATAGAATTGTGTATAAGCAGACCCAATATTGCAAAAATATTTCACAGGGATACCTATGTAATGCACGGAGCATTTCTATAAATTAAGGGGAAAAATACTATCAATGGAAAACCTTGAAAACTCTTGAGCATGGAGTTAATAATTCAAGGCATGTATGATTCTTTGAAAGAATTAACAAAATTGATAAGCCCCTAGCAAGAAAGAAAAAAGACCCACATACAGAAAATCACGAATGAAAGAGGAGAGATTACAACCAACACTGCAGAAATACAAACAATTATGAGAATAAGATGAGTGATAACATGCAAACAAATGGGGCAATCTGGAAGAAATGGATAAATTCCTACAAACATATAAACTACCAAAACTGAAACAGGAAGAAAGAGAAAATTTTAACAGACCTATAATCAGAAAAAAAATTGAATCGGTAATCAAAAATCACCCAACAAACAAGAGTCCAGGGCTGGATGGCTTCCCAGAGGAATTCTACCAAACATTTAAAGAAGAATGAATACCCATTCTTCTGAAGCTGTTCCAAAAAAATAGAAATGGAAGGAAAACTACCAAACTCATTCTCAGTCAGCATTACCTTGATTCCAAAATGAGACATAACTCAAGACATATGAGTGATTATTAAACAATAAAAGTGCATTCTGGTTATTAGAGAATAACAAGTTAAAATCAAGGGAAAACATTTGTAATTCTACCAAAATTGTGTACATTTGATCATCTTATTTCAAAAATTTATTTGTAAAATCTCTAGCAAGTTCATACTAGAATAACTGTCTCTTGGAATTCTGTTTCCTGATTTGCACTCCTGTTGCTAATCCCCAAACCTTTGTAATCAACTTGCATTCTACATTTTTCTCACACCCTCTTGTTCTTTCAAGAAATCTTGGCTTTACTTCCAAAATCTAACTTCTCATACATACCTCATACATACCTGAATGTCCATGATCCTTGCTTAGATTTTCGCTCTAACATCCTAACTGATCTCCCTGCCTTGCCTGTGCATTATTACAATTCATTGTGGAAGCAAAAATCAACGTGATCCTGTGACACTGGTCGGGTCAATTCTTCATGACATAATCAGCCAGTAGTTCTTTGCCATGGCCTCTGATGCCCTTTAGGATTTTACACTCCTCCCACTATTCTCCTCTAGCTCACTACCTTTCAGACATTTCTACCTCCTCCTTATCTCTGAACATCCTGGGTTTGCTTTGACATAACAGATTTTTGCACTGGCTCTTCCTGGATTTTGGAACCCACCATTTTCTTTTAAAATAATTTTATGGTTACTTCCTCTCATCCTTAAAACCCAGTATTAAATGACTGCTCCTGAGTGTCCCCTTAAAATTCCAAGTCCCCCAACACTCCAGATGCCCGTAACGGTCTCCATCTGATTATCTATAGTACTTATCACATTCTGCTTCTGTATATTTATTTACTATTCCAACATGTCTACAGCATACAGTTTTCCCTTTCTTCTTTACATTTTAACATCACGGAAATCTTTATGTAGTTTATAATTACTATCAGCTCAATATCATTAGTGACCCGACAGTATGAAAAATAATTTAGTTACACCTTCTAATATTATGAAAATGGCAGTATTAAAGTAACCCAGATTTGAAACTATGCTCGTTTTTTCCTTGCCTGCCTCTGCTACCAGAAGTAAGCTTCATGAATGCAAAGAATTCTTTTTTTCCTCTTTTGTTTACTCATACATTTCCAAACCCAAGAATGCTTTCTGGTACACGAAGAAATCAAATATATATCTGCCCAGCAAATTTATGAATTAGTGAAAAGCAATTATACTGCTTCATTACATAGTAAATATTCAATAAACGTTGGCTGTTCTAACGGTGATCCTCAAGAGCATGCAGAAATACGGTTGCTAACACAACCGGAATTTGGTCACTACCTCTATTTGATCAATAGATAAAGGATCTGTCCAATCTTCTAGTTACTTCTCCTTTCATGCTATTATTATGTTATTAGTAATATTTTTAAAATTATACTGGACTAGGATACTAATTTTTTTATATTTCAATAAACTAAAATTTGAAATAATTACTGTCTTCATTTGAGGCAGTGATTGCATTTGAAATCCCAAATAGACTGATGAGTTTTCCAAATAGTATTGTGCTGAATAAAAATGTTTCTCTCAGAAGAAAATTTAAAGAACTGAGAACATCTAGCTCACTATTAGTTTTACATTAACATTTTAGGTATATTGTTTATGGTCCAACTATAAAGTCATTAAAATCTCTAAGAGTTTAACCTTTACATTTCTTAGATATGTTGGAAAAGGAAGTTTTTATTCAGCAAGCTCTCTCAAATGGCATAGGAAAGAAATCTGATTAACTGAACCATGGTCACTGAGAAAAAATGCCTGAATCTGATAGAATTATTCTCTCATTATTCCAATATCAAGACAAAACTTATAACTTACAGATATTAATCTCTATCATTCAAAATGAAATGTAACTTCCTCAATCAAATTTAGAAATCTTGCATGGGTATTTGTCATCGCCTACTGACCCCTGCAATTTTATGTTGTTTCCAAAACATTATCTCATTTAAAAGCTTGTATTATCAGCAGCATCTCCATCAAATTTTACAGACTGAATTATTTTTTTTTTAAGTTTTTTTTTTTTCAACGTTTATTTATTTTTGGGACAGAGAGAGACAGAGCATGAATGGGGGAGGGGCAGAGAGAGAGGGAGACACAGAATCGGAAACAGGCTCCAGGCTCTGAGCCATCAGCCCAGAGCCTGACGCGGGGCTCGAACTCACGGACCGTGAGATCGTGACCTGGCTGAAGTCGGACGCTTAACCGACTGCGCCACCCAGGCGCCCCCAGACTGAATTATTTTCAACATAGAATTGAAGTAGCAATTTCACACTTTTAATTTTGAGAGCAAAATGAAAATATAGACATCATGTTGAGATTTTCATGACGGTCAGTCTGAAAACACCTTAATGTGTTTTCACATTATATTTTGTTAAATCCTTTTTATTCTTTGGTGAGGAAATCATATCCAGTAAAGAGTCAGAGGGTGCTAAAAAGAGCTATAAATGTTATAATGCTTCATATGACTAGTTAAATGAGTATTGACCTTAAGTTGTCATTTTTACTAATTATTAAATCAATGCCCTTGAGATATTGCCATTTTTCCTTTGTATGTTGACCAGAAAATATTAATTCGTATAATATTATCTTATTTATATCCCACATTCAACTCCAACTTGATCCAATTGCATTCAGAAATCTAAATACAGGTAACAAGTCTCAAGTATTAAAGTCTATATTTATTTCCACTTTAGTTATCCATTTTACCAAGGATATTTAGTTAGCTGCTGTTTCCACCTCACTGGGCTACATGATATTAAAAGTGATAAGTCAAGCTATAATGCTGTACATACTTTTAAATTGTATCAAAACATAAGGATAATTATAATTAAACTTATATCTGGCTTCCCTATCCTTCCACAAACTTTATTAAAACATTACATTTTAAGCAGTTTTATTAAGGTATTTTTACATAACATAAAGCTAATTTATTTTGAGTATACAATTCAATGATTTTTATTAATTTTGCTGAGTGGTTCAACCATCACCATACATTGGTTTTAGAACATTTTCATCCCCTCAGTGAGATTCCTCATGTCCATTCATTTAATCCCCATCTCATCCCCAGCCTCAGGTAACCACTAATTTATTTTCTGCCACTATATATTTGTCTTTTCAGAACATATCATATTAATAGAATCATAAAATATATGATCTCTTGTGTATGATCTCTTAACAACATATTTGAAGTTCATAGCATGTGACAGTATTTCACTTTACTGATGAATAATATTCCATTGTATGGATAAACTATATATAATCTCTCCACTGATTACATTTTGATTATTTCTAGTTTGTGGCCATTATGAATAATGCTTCTGTCAACCCTCACATTCAGGTCTTTGTGTAGAAAAATGTTTTCATTTTCTTTGGTTAGAGAGCTACCAGTCAAAATGCTGGGTCGTATGGTAGCTTCGTTTAACATGTTTAGAAATTACTATAATTTTTTTAGTGACTGCACTACTTTACATTCCCACCAGCAACACGTGAGAGTTTGTCTCTCTTTATCCTCACCAGCTTTCATACTGACTACTTTATTTATTGTAGCTATTTTAGTAGGTATTAAATGATATCAAATTGTGGCTTTAACTTTCATTCCTCTAATGATATTCAGCACATTTTATTTGCTTATTAGCCATGACTATATTGCCTCTGATGAAATGACTATGTATTTTTTGCTCACTTTCTGATGGTGCTGTAGTGTGCTTATTATTGAACAGCAGGAACTAGTTGCAAATTCTGGATACAAATCATTTATAAGTAATGTGTTTTTCCAAATGTTTTCTCACAGACTATTGGTTGTATTTTTCTTTTTTTTTAATAGTTTATTTTGAAGTAAAAGCATTTTGAATTTTGGTGAGATCCAGCTTTTTTCTTTTATGGACCATGCATTTGGTATCATATCTAAGCAATGTTTGCTTAATTAAGTCTCATGGGTATTCTCCTATGTTTTCTTTTAAAAGTTTATTTGTTTGAACTATACAGTTAAGTCTATGATCTAGTTTAAACTAATTTCTGTGTACAGTATGAAGTGAGATTTTTTTTTAAGTTTTTATTTATATGTTATTTGAGAGAGAGAGAGAGAGAACATGAGTGGGGAAGGTACAGAGAAAGAATCAATCCCAATCAGGCTCCATACTGTCAGCATTGAGCCCAATGCAAGGCTTCAATCTCAAGAAGAGTGAGATCATGACCTGAGCCAAATTCAAGAGTCAGTTGCCAATAGACTGAGCCACCCAAGTACCCCATTAGGTGAGGTTTTGAGTTCATCTTATGTGTGGATAAACAATTGTCCCAGCATCATTTGTTGGACAGAGTATCTTTCCCCCAATGAATTACCATGACACCTTCATCAAAACTCAGTTGATTTATTTTGGACACTTAGTCTTTATTTTGATTTATATATCTATCTTCTAGCACTACATTGCTTTCAAGATTGTAGCTTTATAATAATTTTTGAAATCAGGAACAAAATTTCTATAACATTACTCTTAATTTTCAAAAGTGTTTTTCCTATTCTAAGTGTTTTTCATTTCCATGTAAACTTTAAGATCTATTTGTCAACTTATGAGAAAATAGCCCGCTAGAATATTGACAGGAATTTCACTGTTTTTTTGTTTCTTGACTAAGTACTCTAAGTTGCTGAAAGATTTCAGTTAGAATTCTGAAAAAGTTTATTTTGGTCATTCTTCAAGTATTTTTATTAATTTTTATGGAGGAAAGAATTTACAGTGGTCCTCACATTGCCATTAAAGTTCTGCCTCTTTCTAATATATATATTTAATAATTTACTATAGAATATCAGATAATTATAATAGCTAACAGTTAACCTTTCTAAATGTCAGATACTGTTGTAAGTACTTCACATTTATAAAATAATTTGATCCTCACAACATTCCCACGAGCTAGAAAGCGTCAGTAGCCCTATTTTATGTGTAAGAAAACCAAGCCACAGAGAAATTGAACACATAGCCTAATTTCAGTGAATTAGTGAGAAGGCCAGATTTGAAACCAGGAAATTTGTTTCTAGATGCCATGCTACTAACCACTGTGTCTTCCATATTACCACATGCAGTTTTCATACTACCTTCGTGGGCATGTGATACTTCGGTCTAATGTGATCCTTACTGTCACCCCGACCACTCATCTCCCAGGCAGTCGCTCGTGTCTTCAGTGCCTTTGTTCTTGTTTTATTGCATCAACGGCATTGTTTTTGTCAGTGTCCTTTTGTCACCATCCTTACCCATATACCCTAAATTGTATTGTTTTTTTAAGGCTTTACCAAATATTATATAGTTTGAAGGGAATATTTATTCATAGCAAGCCATATAGCATTATTTAAAACTTATAAAATGTTTAATTCTGTCTTTCTAAGTTTATCATAACTATATTGAGGACAAGCCTGTATCATATCTCCCATCGTTTCTAGAAGGAATTACACATTATAGATTCTGTAAAGATTGGATAAATGAATACACATCAATTCTTGAGAAACTGCTTAGCAACGAATTGTTTGTTCTGTAATCTTATATGTTATCTTAATTCGTTGATTGAGGTCTATGATATGAAAAACACTCTGTTAGGAACACCTTAAAGGCGTCTACATTGTATACAAGCAATTCTTATATTCTCTTAGTAGCTATCTATTTTCATTCACCGTATTTTTTATTGTTTTATTTCTATGATCCTGAAGTAATGGCATGGTACAATTAAACTAGAAAATGAAGTGCTCTGTCTGCAATAACTTATAAATATAAATTATAATTTACTTTTCACCATTTTTTGTCTTGCTTTTTATTTTTTTCAAGCTATATATTTCTAACAACTGATTCTAATGTGCAATATTTGTATAACCTTAGGTAAGGCATAAGACTAGAATTAATTTCCCACAGTTTTAATTTTGCATATAACACATTAACACATATGTTCAGATTTTATTTCTACAACTTGTCAATTTATTGCCCTGAAGTCTTATATGTATGTGAAAAATATAGAAAAAATAAAAATATATAGAATAAAATATCATGCCCTATATATTTTAAGAGGCTTTGTGATAAAGATAAATGTACAATTATAAACATTTCTAATTTGATTATTGTTGTTTGGAATCCACTATGTAGTGTTAATTTTCAAGTTTTTATGATTCCCTTATTTCTCATCTTTAATTTGTAAAATATGTGGTTGTAATATTAATATGTTACATGGAATTGGGGGCAGACAATATTTTATGAAACCTCTGTCTCCTAAAAGAATGCTCACGCTTTGGACATGATAGAAATAGAAAATGTTCCAACGGATTTTGAGCTAGAAGTTTTCATATTAAAGATGTTTGTAGTTGACACTCACTTCAGAAAGAGGAGGTCAGAGCATTTAAAAGCCAGCGTACTCAAATCAGTTTTTACGGAAATGACTTTCACCACAGTCACATCTGGTTCATCTAATTAGGTTCACAACTGCTACACTTCGGCACTCACATTTTAGAGGACTATGCTTGTCAACACAGTATTTCATTTACTTTTGTTTTTAAAAGGATCGTATATAACCCTTAGGATTTTCTTATTGTTGCTGCTCTATTTGCTTAACTTCATGTCTTAAATTCCTCTAAATGCTAAAATTTTCCTTTTAAATTTTTGGAGGTAGAATCTCTAGCTAGCATTACATTGTTTCCTGTTTCTGGTTTGCAATTCTGTTTTCAAAGTTCATATACCCTGTGAGCGTGATTTGTCTCAGCATGGAACACCATGCTTATTTCAAAGTAGACCCGCTTCATTTTTCTTTCAAGACTTTCAGTGTTTCTAAGAATCTGCTCAGCAGGGAATAGCACTTTCTCCAAAGACTGTATTTTGCTGCTTCATCTGACAATTTCTGTGTTTACACAACGAGTGACATTCAGATGCAGACTAGAAATACTCTGTTAATTTGGGTTGAGTCTTTCAATCTTTTCTTCTTTCAGAGTATAAATAAAACCCAGATGGAAGTTCAAGTACCTTTTAAAACAATCATTTAACAAAGATAAGTTAGATCACCAGGTGTTGCAGGAATAAAATTGTTTAAACATAAAACAAATGGGAAAATCGCAGGGAAAAATATAGTAGAAAGGCATGCATCCATTTTAATTTTATTAATATTATTTTCTAGTGTAGATTAAACTAAGTGTTCAAAATAAAGACTGTGAAGGTATACAAGAGTCAGGGAGAGTGTCAAAATAAATTATTAAGAGAATGAAAAACCCACTGTATTTTCTAAAGGAAAATAAGTGAATTTTTAAATAAATGGTGATAGAACTTGGGTCTCTAGACTCCTAATATGTGGTGCAATTCTACTATCTCAGGGATAATTACTGGACTAAGGTAATTGAACCTTTAGTTTTGACTATGCCTCATTCTAAACATGGTATTTGGAGACATACATGTGAATCACAAGCTTTAATCTCTTCATCACAGAATGATTATAGTTGTTTTGAATAAATCACCAGTTTTAGAAAGAATTAAATGAGAATACAAATATATTGAAATGAATAAGCATGATTAGATAGATATAATTAGTTATTATTGCTATGATCTTCTAAAGCTTTACTTTGCAAAGTGTTCAATTACTGGTACTTAGAATAAATAAAAGTATAGCTTCTCGACAAGCCATTCGACCAACCATAGTGTAAGTAGTGAGAATCTACTAGATTATTCGCATTATCTCTCTCTCCTTTTTGGGAGGATGGCTACTTTCTCCCAAGCTACTCAATTTTACAGATGGGATTTATTAGGATCCCTGATTTTTACTGTTCTGAGGGCACATTTTGTGGGCTGAGGTAGTATACAGACGGCTTAATCAAAAGTATTTTCCCCTGGAATTGGAATTAGAAAAGAAAAAGAAGAAGAAAAAGATACAGAGACAAAGAATTCTGTTCCTCAGAGGTGTTCGGTGGCCGCGATTTTCATCCTGTGGGCCAGTAGTGCAAACAAAGTCTATTAGCAGAAACAAATAACGAAGCACTGTTAGAAGTGGACAAATAGATTGAGAAGGCTCTATATCTGTGTGCTCATCCTAGATCCTACTGATTCACAAGTTCTGCATCTGCACCTTGTCTTCCATGGCCCATCTCGAATATTTGATTATTAATTGCCTTTTGTTTAAGTTAGCATGAATGTTTTCTTTAACCTGCAACTAAGAGCTTTAATGTAAAAAATAAACGGCAGCAATCAATGTCACCTCTGTTGGTTTTCTAGGTCTGCTGAAATGAAGTACCATAAACCCAGCCTAAACAGAAATCTATTGTATTTTCAACATTAGCAATAGTATACCAAGGTTCGGTTTTGATTAAGAGGGAATGACAACCAGAATCTCTGGATGGTGATATTGGAATCATTGCCCTTGAAAATCTTGAATTTCCACATTCTTCCTAGACCCATAGTTCTTCAAAAGTAGCCCCTTCCTTTTTGTTACAGATTAGCTTTCTTTCTTCCTCAAACAACATGCAGAAGCTTCTGTCTTGTGAGGCAATCCTTTTCCAGGATCTTTCCCTATCTTTCCTTCTTGTCACCAAAGTAATATCTAAGGTCATAACATATCTATGGATCTCTGGGGTTGGTCATTAGAAAATAGCATTTCAGAAGCAAGATACACATCAATGGTATCAATGGTATCAGTTTAGTGGGCCTGCACATAACTAAAATTTTAAAGATCCAATTGTCTGGAGCATACCAGCACTTTCTCTCCAAAGGGAAGGATATATTTCATCTTGCACCTATCACCGCTAATCAGGAAGTGGAGCTCCTAGAAGTTCCCTTCAGTGTAGCATCTTCTACATTGGGGAATAGTGCTTTGACTCATTTATTGAGTTTAAAGGAGTCTATCAGCTTTGAGAGAGGCCCAAGGGGAGAAAAAGCTCTGCAGCAGTCAACACCACAGTGTAGCTCCTGTGACATTAGGGGTATCTTTTTCAGGAAAATATAGCATGGCAAGTTTAGGGTAAACCTCAAAAAGAGAAATTCTATGTAGAATTACTATGAAAAATCCCCTAGGATTCTGGAGCATGGCTATGTCATGTGCAGCAGAAAATTTTACACCACTTGAAAAACAGCAGGTAATTGATTGGAGTTCAGAAAAGTAAGCTTTTTTTTTTTTTTCATGAATGATAAGCTTATTATGTGGGCACGTGCAAAAACTGGGTAGCTACTCCATTATATCCCTACTCACTGGTGGTTTTGAAAGTCAGTGATGAACAGAAACCTGGACAATGGGAAGAGCTGTAAGTGGTGCCCCTGCTCATCTATTTTGGAAAAAAACGTCACTCACATTAATAATACATATGGATTCATGGGCAGGAGCAAATACCTTTGACTAACTGTACTCTGATGAAAAAAATAAGACATCATAGAGAAAGAATTCTGAGAAAGAGACATGTAAATGGATCTATTGAAAATATGCACATGTTGTGCATTTTATTGTCCACTAGAATGTGTTCACCATGCAAAAGGCAACGTCTATCCAAACTCCAGTTTTTCAGGTGGGGCACTATTCTGGCAGTGTTTTGAACTTCTGCAAAGGCTCTCATCCATCAGTGTCTTCTGAAGTCTGTACTCTTCAGGTGTTCCCCTACTGTGGCCAAACGGAATTGAGGCCAGGTTACAGGTTTCAGGAGGTTTCACAGCCCACACTGAGGTCTGCCTGCCCATTACTTAGTGTGCAGGTGGACAAGCTGCCCCCCGGGTCTGTTGTTGTTTGGTGCTGAATCCCATAGCTTCCACAGAGGCACTTTTGTTCATAGATGTGTGCCAGTTATTAAAAGGGGAACAAAAGGGAGGGACATCTTATGCCGCCATGATACTGATGTCACTCTGGTCTATTAATATGAAAGATTGGGAAAGAAGGGAATACTTGGGAGCAGATAGATTTCCATTCCTTATTTTATTCTAGTCTCAAACAAAACTTTGAAATAAGGAAAATGAGCTACTTTAAATGACTTAAATAAAATAGTTTATCTAAACATGTCTGTGAAGACAATCTGGACAAAATGAACACAGTTAATGGGTAGGAGTTGTCTGTCCCATGGGTTCAAGACATTGACATCTCTGTGGCAAGTATATCCCAGTTGTGGAGGTGAAGACTCTGGCCATAATCCTTGATGTTATTAACATTTACAGTTAATTTCCCTTGTTTGAATCTTCAACCAAGTGCAATTTTGGGGGAGGTCGACATAAATTTTCCTATTTCTGATTGCTAGGTTTTTAATATTCATCTTTATTAATTTCATCATGATACACGTATGAGAAACTTTGGGTCAGAGACAGATTTCTTTTTAAACACCACACAATAAAGTTTAAGTCTATTACCCCTCTTGCCCTATGCTTATACCTAGTGTGATATCATGAGAGCCAGGTCAACTGTCCTAAATGAGTAGCCAGGTGTCCCATAGGGTAGGAACAAGACAAATTATTCTTCTCTGCTGATAAAGGGTAAGGAGGCAATTGTCCTCCTCCCTTCTTGAAGGCCCTCCTAGAAAATATAACTAACCTGAATTCTAACTCCAAACTTTTGGTATATGAGTAAAATCTCTCCAGGAGCCAGATAGGCCTTGGGGTTTCTGGATTTCTGACCAAGCAATGTCTCCAAATTCTGGGCTTTATCCCTTTTGACATGCAAATACTAGATAGATATTATTCCAGCCTTCCTGGTACCTTGGGTTTTAACCTTGAGATATGGTCTAGGTTGTGATCCTTTGGCATCTCAAAAAAGAGAAACAGAAGTTTTATTATCCATTTTGATCAGAGTCATTAACTAAACAAATGGCTACAGATCTAAATTTTATGGTAAGTGAAGATATTTCTTGGGGAAAAAAAAAGGATTCTTTTAAAATTTTGGAGTACATATGATTCTGTGGCTCAGAAACTGGGGCTTTTTGAGGAGCAGGGAAGTTTTATTTTCCCAAAGTTATATAGATTGAGATTTAATATTATATAATATATATTATATATTTAATTTATATATAATATACATATAATTTATATAGTTTTCATTTATATATATTTTCATTTATATATATATATATTTTTTCATTTATATGTGTGTGTGTGTGTGTGTGTGTGTGTGTGTGTGTGTGTATCTGACTCCACAATGGTGAAATAAAGACACTGGTCAGAGAAAATTTTTTCATTTAAACGTCACCTTGTTAAACTAAATTAAAAAATACATACCAGTTTATGAGTTACCCTGATTACTACTTAAGCCAACAAACTTCTCCACTTTTTTTGCCAATTGTAGTACATATAGTCGTGTTTTTTTTAATATTAAGTAATCATTTTAAGCATTATATTGCATACTTCACATAGACTTTAAATCATCTTAAAATATAACAAAATGTTAAAGTTATGTCTTTATGGCTTCAGGACATTTAGTATATTTGACTAAGTTGTATTTTTGGCAAAATTGACCACTAATATTATTAAACACTTTTTTAGTGTAAGGAATACATACAGCATTTTTTAAAAATAATCACTTTTAACTTTTACATTGAAAAATGGTCTAGCATCTTAAATTTTGATGTGTTTAGTGAATTACTATAATATTATTACTAAACAATATGACATTTAAGAGAAAGTAATATCTATAAGTTTTGAAACCCAGTGATGGCCAAATTAGATGGAAGATTTTCATAGGTCTTTAAATAGTTTAGATAATTCACATTTATATATGTTAAAAAGGGCAAAAAGGTGTGCAAAAAAATTGTTTTTTAAAAATATAATTACATATTGCCTAAAGAACATTATTGAAGAAGTTCTTCTTGATTGTCTGCAACTGAAATATATAGTTGAAGACTGAGGACAAGTTAATCAAGAAACATGGTGTAATACATATTTTTAGAAGCATGTATATCATTCAGGAATTATTGCTGACAGAAAAATTAATTAACTTAAAATTAAAATATAGCAAAAAAATGCACACAAAATTCAAAATATCTGGAAAAAGATAAATTTAGCAAACTGGTTGGCTTAAGTTTTCCTGCATGCCTCAAAAAGTAGAACTTTATCTTCAATAGTCATTTCTTAGCTTGAAAAAAAATGGCAGCAGGTAAGACAAACATATCTGTATCGGCCACATTTATATAAAGTCAAACTGTGAACTTTAAATTGTAAGAAACTGAAAATATTCCTTTTTTATTGATCTAGAAATTGAAGTCAACTTTTCTTTTAAAAAATCAGATTCAGTAAATATGTTCAAATAATAACCAAGATCAACACACTTCCTAAAACTATTAACATGGACAAAACTCTGCACAAATCAATCTTCAGCTTTTCACCAAAAGAGGATTTTTTCACAACATGAGAAAGGACTCTGCATGCTGAAGAAGATAAGCCATTCATCTATTATTATTATGACTTCTGCTCTCATATATTCTATGGCATATTGAGTTAAAATTAGCTTTCTATGGCTTTTGTTCATTTTGCTTATGTTTTAGTTTGTTTTGTTTATAGTGTAATGGTATATATCACAAATCATTAATTAGTAACTAAAGCACAGTACCATCACCTTTTCAACAGTGAGGTAGAGACTGCAAAAAGTTTCTGAAAGGGACAGGGTTGGAGATAGTAATTGTTTAAAAGAACGTGAAGCAGAAGGGTAAGATTTCTCAAAACACTATTAAGTGCTAGAAAAAATAGAGCAACTTCTTCAAGTGTGATTTTCAGCCAGAATTACATATTCAGCCAACATATTAATCAAACATAGACATAAAAATATTTTTAATTCTAAAAATACTTGGAAAAATTACTCTTTTGTACACATTCCTAGAACACAAGCCAACAATATAAAAACAGAAATAACAACAACAAACAAACAAATAAAAAAGAAGCAGGGAGGCAGAAAACACTATCTAAAGCACGGTAGGAAAGTCAGGGGAAGTATGAGATTAGAATCATGTGGCCAAAGGGCAATCAGCTGATGTGTGGTAGAACTTCTATCCTGGACTGTAGCAGATTCTAAGAAGTTAGGCCTATGGAGCCACAGGTTCTTCTAAACCAGTTTGTATTTAAAAGCATAGTTCTTTTCCTTGCTGAGTTTATGATTTGTGACCAATTTAAATACATATTCTTTTGATTGCCTTCCAGAGACATTAAAAATATCTTGAGAAATTCATTGAAAAATGTGATACCATTAAAAGACTTTGGCATGTACTTGCTGATTTTGCATAGATGTTTCTTTAACAATATCGACAAAATGGCAGGTGTGAGGGACAGTTGGCATGGTCATGGTTGTCCACCATTTTGAAATAACTTTCCCTCTCTTTGCGAATATTCTCATGTTATGAGTTTCTCTCCTCCCATGTACAAATTTTTAAAAAGTCATGTTTCTGGCCACCCTTTAGCTATGACAAATACAGATTATCTAGCTGTTAATAATTAAATGCACTTATAAAAGTGTAGGGTTAGGAACAGGTGAGCAGACAAAATCTGGACAGAATGTATATTATTTTGCCAACAAAGAGTGGCAAATGTGACAGTGATAGTGAATTCCCAGTAGTTACAAGTGGAGACTTTAATACATTTATTTTCTGTAGGTTAATATTAATTAATATAATTAAAATAGTAGAGTGATAAGTTTAAACATGAATAAAAATCAATCCCAGAGACCATAGAATGTTTCCAGGAAAATTATTTCTTGGCTCAGATCCTTTGCCTTTGCACTGATCTTTCCACATATTTACATGGAAGTGTTATTGTTTAATCTATTTTCCTCTATTTAAGAGGCTGCTGAAATTTCAGATATCAGCGTTTAGACTTGTATTGCTATTTAATGGATTCTCAGAACATAAGGATTGAAAATTAAATAATTTATATGGGTTTTACTGATGTTGTATATATTTAAATTTAAAGAGCTAAAATTATAATTTGTTCAGTGATTTTTTTTATCTCTTTCTATTTCTGAAAGTTTATCCATAAGTTACTATCAGGTAAACAATGTTTGAGAATATTCATAGAGTTAATAAAATAGTTACGCGTTAGAACATTGCTTTAGTGAACGACTGACCATGAAAACTTGAAATCATAAACCAGCAATACTATTATGTATGGCAAAGACATCAAAGAGAATACTTGATAGGGTTCCCTAAAGTTGAGATTTATATTTACTAAAAGAAGTTGTGCTTTTAAATAGCAAAACGTATCTAAAAGCAGGGCTACACACATTTGCTACACAAATAACAGCTGAAGTGATAATTTTTTCTCCCACTTTTCAGTGGAAATCCTCATAGAGTATCGAGTAGAAGGGATTTGATTTTTAAGTCAGATCTGTCTTTTCAGTAGACTTCAGGAGATTTGTCATAATGTGGACTCCCCTCTAGTGGAGAATCTAGAGATGGGACCTCTTCAGGGAGGGCTGGGGGAAGGCCAACACTATTTGATTATCAAGTGGGGGAGTTTCTGCCTCTCTGGGTGCCATCAGACTTACTTGAGATATGATTGAGCAAATGCTGTGATATACTCTGGGTCTTGTCTTCCCCACCCATTTCTGCTCTCCTGTTTTCATTAAACCTTTCTCAGGGAGCTGGGGTGGCTCAGTGGTTTAAGTGTCTGACTTCGGCTCAGGTTAGGATCTTGTGGTTCGTGGGTTTAAGCACTGCGTCGGGCTCTGTGCTGACAGCTCAGAGCCTATAGCCTGCTTTGGATTCTGGGTCTCCCTCTCTCTCTGTCCCTCCCCAGCTTGTTCTCTCTCTCTTTCTCTTAAAAATAAACATTAAAACGATGTTTTAAAAAATAAATACTTCTCAAGTAATGAATGATTATTCTTTTAGCTTTAGAGTATACATTTACTCCAAGAAAGCTTTCTGTTGCTACTTCCAGGCCTTGAAACCCATTTCTCAATCTTGAAGGTGTGAAGTTAGGTATTGAGACTACCAGCAGGTATCAGATGGTGCTAAATAGTGCAAAGCTTTCATAAGTAACTATTTAATGTGAACTCTAACAGTAAGTGTAAGGAACTTAAATACTAAATGTATTGAATTGTGTTATATATGCTGACATTCTTTACTCAACTCTAACAGTAAGTGTAAAGAACTTAAATACTAAATGTATTGAATTGTGTTATATATGCTGACACTCTTTACTCAGAACCAGAATGGGTGCCAAGAAAATTTGAGTCTATGCATTCTCATTTCTTCTTAATTATTATAGGAGATGAAAGGAACAAGGCTAGTTTGATTTGTTTCCTTGTCAGTCATGTTAGAAAAAAGAAGATTCTCTTTAGTAATTCATTTTTTTCTCAAATCCTTTGTAATTGGTCTTTTGGGAGACTAGAGAAGGTATAATATGGGAAAATAATAATAACAGCAACATCACAACACTCTTGAAAACACTAAAGGATTAATTAAGAAGCTCAAAAGTTACATCTTCTGATGAAGGTGAGCATGTACGAATAACATAATTTCCACAACCTTTCTTTTGTGAGACTTTGGTCACATTGGTGATCCCAACAGTGTCTATGCATATCTTCTCAACCGAATTAATGTTATTAATTGTATTAATAGAGTTCCCACCTTTTTTAGAAGAAGACATTCGAATCTTTCATTGTTCTAAATTAAATTTTAAAATAAAAATAAATAAATGCAGAGTAACCTGGTTATACTTTAAAGTTTTTATTGTTTATTTATTTATTTATTTATTTATTCATTTATTTTACTTTAAAATATTTAAAACTTGAAACTTGATTGCTGATAAATCTTGTAAAAAAAATCAGAACTCAACAAAAACAAGTTAGTTTGTTTTTTAAACAAATAGAGTTTAAAGGATTGTTTTAAAGGAAATATTAAATGGGATGAGGTTTCTTTGATTTTCAAACAACTCATTTATGCTAAATATGCTTCTTACATCATTTACTGGTACAAGTATACCTCTACGCTGTTTGCAATAGTCATCTTATTTATTACTTCACTGAAGCTTTATTAAAAGGTTTAGTTTGATGTATTTTCTCTTTCTAAATTCACATAAAAAGGCTTCAGAAGTTCAAAATAATTCACTGAGTAAAATGATCAGAGTAAATTGCATTGGCTTCAGAGGTCTCTTTAAAGATAAAAATACACGGCTAATAGCCAGTTAGCAAACACCAACTGAAAATAAAATATAAACGCAGAATTTAACCAATTAAATATTTTTGCATTGGTTTTAACAGTGCATAAAAGTAACAGGAAATAGAATATGTCTAACATTGTTAAAAATTATTCTGCACTTTTTTGACTACATATTTGTACATGCATACTTAAAATACTAAAATAAAATCTAATATCTCCCTAGAGTGCTCAAAACTGCCAATTCTTAAGGAGTTTCAGGTTTTATTAATATCATTTTGCCACTTTAAAATGTGATCTCTTTAGAGACTATTGAATATTTTGGTAAATTTTGTTTTTGTAATGAAGTTGGTAGACCTCATTCAATTTTTTGTTTTTCCTCCATGGCCAAGGGTGGCTATTGTTTCTGGGGGAAAAAAGAGACAGACAGAGAGAGATGAAGATCATGATTCTTGTATTTCAAGAGATTACATTTGACTGAAATAGATAAAACAATTATCTATCTATAATTCTTTCTAATGTAAGGATGTTTGTGCAGGTTTTGAATATTGTGGGAGCAGGGAGATGGGGCAAGGAGAAGAGGGGTTCAGGAAAAAGTCTGATTTTCTGATTAGGAATTGAATATGAAATCCATGTTAAATAATTTTTAAAATATTACAGAGAAGTATAGAGAAAAAAGTCTTATGTAATGTCATGGGTCAGAGACACAGTATAGCATTTGTAATGGTTACTTCATCTATTCGTGTCTATATCTGCGTCTACGTATCTATCCATCTATGCATCCATCCATATATTTTTGTACTCCCTTATCTTTTCTTTTATAAAAATATCTATATTTGGAATCATCCTGTTTATATATTTGAATGCTGTTTTTGCTTTACAGTGTAATTATGTGAACATTTTCCCATAGCATTAACACTTGTGAGAATGAGTTTAATATCTCTATAATATCCAATCTTATAAATATGTGAAATTCATAAAATTATTTTATTTTCCAACTGATGAATATTAGTTTATTTTTGTACTAATTATGATAAATTATTTCTAACAAGTTTCTTATCAATATTTCTAATTATCAAGAAAGAATAAATTATTAGAAATAAAACAGTTCTTGATATGGCTTTCCCACCTACCCTAATGAAAATTAAACCACTTTATTCCCCTAATTACCGTATACGTGTATGCCAAAAGATAGTCTCATTTCTAAATGTGCAATGCAAAACATCTTATCATGTCTTTTTTGCATTTATATCTTTGTTATTCAGCACAGTGCCTTGAATGCAGTAAATACTTAACAATGTTTGTTTCCTTAAATGGTTACTTTAGCATAAGCCACCAAATTGGAGATGATATAGTTAAGTGGTATTTATTGGGATGATTTTATCTAGAATTCTTCCATTTGACAATCTTGTTATAAATCGAATATAAACCTAATTTTTTTTAATGAAAAAGTCTCTATACCTTATTTCTTAAAAAATGTAAAACTAATTTTATGCTAACTCCAAATTTGAACTGAGTTTAATTTGACAGCAAAACATTACAATACAATTTCATTGTTCAATTCAATTTCAGATAGAAAGATCTTTTGTCTATCTATATATATTATAAACGGTAAATATAAATTGTATATATATAATGTATATATATAAATGTATATTATACATATATATAATATATATAATGTGCTTTTCCAAGACATGTCGCATAAAAATCTGGTTTATTGACTTTTCATAAAATAATCAGAAAATCTCTACAACACTAAAACAATCCTGACACAATGATAGTTAACCAATGCTGAGTAGTGCTTGCTCCTTATAGGCAGTATCCTGTTTACTTTCATTTATTTTTCTTATGTAGCTGGCCCAGGTAAACCTTCAAATTAGGCATTCCTAAACTATATAATTCCAAAGCAACTAGTTTTACAGGATTTTACATTAATTGAGTTATTTTAAAGCAAATAAAAATGATTGCCTAACTGATTGTTTTATTGTACCTAAAACACAGATATATGCTTTCTAAACTCAAGATCTTACTTGATACTCTAATATGTATCATTTATTCTCTGTATTCTTTATCTACATTATTTCATATAATTCCAATAATATCCATTCAAAGTCAGTATGATATAATTAAAAACTTGAAGGCTAGTAAGGAGAGCTACTATAATATCATGTCTAATATTGTGCTCTAATATCTCTAGATGACCGCTTTGTCATGCATTCCTGCATATAAGAAAAAGAACTCTGGTATTTCACCTACAACTATAAAAACTGAGTTGTGTTAAGTATAAGATCCTTTAGAAGTCTGAAACTCAGGATGACAGTTATATGAATTTGAGTTTATTTTCCTTCTCTTTGGTGATAGAATAGACTATCCCCAGGTATGTTTAAATTGATGTCTTGGCAGGATTCTTGGATTGGCAAATTGAAGAGTTAGGCAATTTTGTACCCCCAACATGCAATGACAAAACTATAACAAATTGTCAAAACAACTATTTGGGGATTCTGTAATTTGACCAAAGGCACACCACAGAGATTCATTTGTTTAAGAAAAACTATTGAACATTAGATACAAATCCTGGAAGTCATAGCAGTCTTAACTGGGGCTCCCTCCTTCCAACAGTCGCAACTCCCTGTGTTTAGTATTTCTGCCAGAATTATCAAGCTATGAAAATTAGCAGCTTTGCTGCTGAAGGGTGCTCACTTGATTTGGAGAGGAGCATGAAAATATCTTATGCCTGAGGCTTTGTGGGAAAAAGTAGCAATATCAGTGGCAACCAAATAGGAAAGACCAATGTTGCAGGAAGTCTGAAGTTACAGTCCTGGTTTGGGCAAGTTGCGGCCAGGACGCCTATCCAGAAACTTACCAGGAAAATCCTAGAAATGAAGCAGCAAAAATGAGCCTCAATAAGATGCTGTATATCTGTATATACTGTATATAACATGTAGTCTGCAAAGCTGCATGGTCAAACAATGTTGTACAGAAGAAGTTAGGGAGGGGTATTGCTGTCCACATATCCATGACTGAACGTGAGGCCATGCATAGATGCAGAGGAGATATGAGAGGTCCTGGAGAAAAGTAAAAATGAAAATAGGTGTTCTGAATGGCTTGATTTTTTTCATTTGCAGTTCCATCTTGCACAAGATCCATTAGCAGAGAATGGAAATCGTAACTTGGTTAATGTGTTTCAGGTCAGCCTTTGACTACTCATGAATGTCCTCTAAGATCTACTGGCACTAAGCTGGCCTCTAAGAAGACAGGCTTAAAAATATTCTTAGAAATATATATAAAATTAATCCCCCACATAGATTATCTATACAAAAATGTGTGTACTAAGAGCAGTATTTTAGAATTGTATGTGTATTAATTAGTTACTGTTTATAACACTATTAATAATAATCTTGAGAGTTAATAAACAAATGTTTAATATCAAACATAGTACGCTGTTGGGGTTGTAATTCCCACAAGTGACTTTCGGAGAACTTCAAAGTGTATCAGGACAGGCAACTGAGCCTGGTCACTGTCTCCAATTTGCCGTCTCTCCTATAAGCATTCAGCGGGAAGGCTCTCTGTTACCCAGAGGTTCACAAAGGAGCCTAGTGGGCTAGATGTTTTGCAGGAAAGCCGAAGATGAGTGATATTTTCACTTAGGTATTTATTTGTGAGGAAGCTGAGCTGTTTATGAAATCATAAGCGATATATTTCTGTTATCTGTGGCAGCTGACAGAAGAAGAGAGTATGTTGTCCTTTAAAAGCTTGCCTGTATACCTGCCTTTCTAGTGTCACCAAATATACCAATCCTCACAAATTGCTTCTCAAAAATGTTTATGTAATATTCCCATATTATCTTTATATAATTTTAAGTATAAATGATTTACCTGTGCTCAAGGAGGAATCTCTATACATTTATGAACAGTAAATTTTGAAGTAGATAAAATGAAGAAAATTCTGATGGCAAGATGTCCAAGGATAAAGTAAGAAACCTGAATGAGAAAAACAAATAACTATTATGCAAACTTGCATATATGTTAATAAACTTGTTTTATAGAACTTATTCAGATGTGCATGATAATTTTTCGGATAACAGACGAGTACAACTTCGAATTTATTATGATTAGATCACACAAAGCTGCATGTAGGCCCAGTTGCTGATCTGAGAATATAATTGATCAACTGGAGAAAACAAAAGAGGAAAACTTTAGAAAGAATAGAAATGGAATTTCACCAAGGATGTGGAAGAGTGATAACATTGCCACTTTATATTTTGGGGGATGAAAATTTAGTCACAATGAAGTATTAAGAAAACACTCTCTTCTACTCTCATGAAAATTGGATACACTTAACTTCTATACCTAGCAGCATTTCTAAATAAAAGTGTGTGGAACAAGTCAGAGAATGTGTGTGGGGGAAAAAAATCGTAAAGATAGCATAATTAAAAAAAAATGGCTAGGGGCACTAGGTGGCTGAGTCGGTTAAGCATTTGACTGGCTCAGGTCATGACTTAGGCAGTCTGTGAGTTTGAGCCCCATATTGGGCTCTATGCTCACAACTCAGAGCCTGGAGCCTACGTCAGATTCCTGTCTCCTTCTCTCTCTGCCCCTCCCCAGCTTGCGCTCTCTCTCTCTCTCTCTCTCTCAAAAATAAATAAACAATAAAAAAATTAATAAGGTAATGTTTAACATTTTTTTAAATAGGCCAGGTAATATTTAAATGTATTTAATAATTTAGAAATGCCTAAAAAGGGTCTGAAAATTCATTGCGACAGAAACAGACTGGTAATTAGAAATGTTGAAACTGATTCTTGGTCTTCATATATGTTCAAATTGCTTTTAAATGTGACACTCTTTGAGAAAAATTAGAAGTTTCTAATGAAAAGGGAGAAAAGGAACACTGAGAAGTTCACTTTTTTTTATTGCACTCTCGCTATATTTGTTAAGTCAAACATCACAGTAAGGTGTTAAACTTGTAATGGAATGCCTTATGTTCTTCATCAATTAACTCTCTGAAATTACTTGTTATCAAAATCCTTTATGTTTATGCAAAATCATCAAACTAAAATGCAAAGTGGAGGTGGGATGCTAGTTTGATGGAGGTCTATATGACCTCTAGATTGGTTGTTTCCCTATGATTAATTTTTGCAATGTAAGTGTTCTTAAAGTTTAACATCATATAATTTTATAAAAGAGTTTTATTTTTTAATGATATTTTTATTTGAATCAAAATCTACAAACTCTACAAAGTCACATCTACCCTGTGGCCTTCGGTGGGAAGGTTACCTGTTGCAAGGATACCTTGCATCCTTCATTAACTAAAAAAGTCCTTAAAAGCAACAGTTAACAGATTTATATACATATCCTAAAATTTCTGTACTACTTCACAAATTTGGGGTTGGAAAAGACTTTAGTGATTACTAAGATTAACCTACTATTTATGACAAAATTGAGAATCATAAACCTTAAATAATTTAATCAAAGTGTAATTAGTTTTAGAACTTAAAAATATGTACTTCCTATCCTACTACACAACTGCTTCTCAACCTGGGATCTGTGGACTCACGTGGTCATGCAGAATCCCTCAAGGAATTCAATATCTTGTTGCATGTGTTAGTCTTATTCAACACTAACTTGTTTCACTCCAAGTGATCCTGTTTTAATAAATGCCAACAAATGGCAATTGAATTTGCAAGTTGCTCAGGCTAAAAATGGTATAGTCATTATTTACTCCCATTATTATTTAATACCACACAAGTCATCCATTAGAAAATTCCCTGATCTATACCAGGGGTCAGCAAACTTTCCTGTAAAGGGCAAGATTGCAAATGTTGTAGTCTTTGCAAGCAATGTGATCATTGCCACAATTACTTGACTATGATGTCATAGTATGAAAGAAGCTATAAACAGTACATAAAACGAGTGTAGTTGTGTTTTTATTTGGAACACTGACATTGGCCCTGATTTCAACCAAGGGCTGTAGTTTGCCAACCCTTTGACAAGTTTTCAGATGTATCCTGAATGTGTAAACCTATTCTTAACATATCTACCTCCATCCCCCTCATTTTTCAAAGCAAGTACTATAAGGTTACCCCATGTGGTCTCTGAACCCAACTCACAAGTTCAAGTGCACTGGAAGATCTTTATAAAATTACATTTTGATCCAATTTCTTGAATATGTGGAAAATTCTTGTGATTCACAAAGCAAAAAATAGAAAAAGATATATTCAGTGGAGTGTGTCTGCCTATGTTTCATTCTTTATCTTACAAACAGATAACCACTGTTATTATTTTCCTGTGAGTTCTAAAGATCTAAATAGATTGCAAATATGAACTGTTTTTTAACAATTGATAGCATATATAAAAAATAATCTCTGTATCTTTTCATTTATTAATAAAGCTTATATAGTTTTCCATTTTGTTACATCATGAGCACATTTATTGTTTTGTTATGGCTGTATTATACTCCATGTCATTGGCATTTAGTCAACTAGTTGCTATCAAAGGATGTTTAGGATGTTTTATCATCTTTTGCGATTAAAAATACTACTATACTATGGGGCGCTTGGGTGGCTCAGTCTGTTAAGCGTCTGACTTGATTTCGGCACAGGTCACGATCTCACGGTTTGTGAGCTCTAGCCCTACATCCGGCTCTGCATTCACAGCACAAAATTTGCTTGGAATTCTCTATCTTCCTCTTTTTCTGTCTTTCCCCTGTTTGCTCTCTATCTCCCAAAATATATAAATAAACATTTCAAAAAATACTACTATACTGAACATTATTACGCTTATTTATATATGGACATAATATATACCTTTAAATATATAACCTATATATGATATATTGTACATTAATTTAAAGGATATATTTATGTGCATGTATGTATAACATGTATATAAATATATATTTATAATTTTAGTATATATCACTCATATATCTTTATATATTACTTGTATACTTTTATGTATGTAGTACTGCACAGAAAAAAGAAATTCTCATCATCTTTGCCTTTTTTTAAATTCCAGAATATACAGGTATAGAATTATCGCTTCTGCTACAAAGTAAGCCCTTACTAATGCTAATACTATACTACTGAACTAATTTTTAAGTATAAATGGATAAATATATAATAATATATTTTTGTTTTATTAGAATATATTTTTAAGAATAAATAATGAGAATTTGCCTCTTAGTTTGATTTTTGGGTTTCAAGATGTTTTGAATCCACAGTATTATTCTGATGAGAAAAAAAAAAAGGTTGCTATATTCTACTATTAATGAGACAGCAATAGGTATAGTATATATAAATTCTGCATTTCTGCCAAATGATTTAGTTTAGTGAAGTTTCCATAAAAGCTTTAATAGAAATACTGGTAAGAAAATTTAGCTATCAGTGAGGACAAGTTCAATGGCACGCGGAATTTTAAAAAAGGGGAGGGGCTAGCACAGCTGGTTATGGCAATTAAATTTCAGCAAAATATTAATTGTGACATTAAATCAACATTGTTAATTTGAATGTTATTAATTTTATAGTGTTTATAATTTCTGAATTAGTTTTGGTTACATAGCTGTATAAACATATGGAATTTATACCTAGATCTATGTTTTAAACTTCTTAAGAACTTTAAAATAAATGATTAAGTCACATGGAAAGGACACAAGTTTACATATAGGTATATCTCTATATTTTTCCTACTAAAAGATAACTAGATATTACATAAGTTTGACCAATATTGTCTCTTCTTTTTCCTTTGAATTGTTTATTTGTTAAACCAAAGGCAAAAGTACCTTTACCTTCAATGTATGTATCTTTGAAACATTTTTCTGTAAATGTGCCTCAAAACGCCATAAAAATAGTAGTTCTGCTAATTTATTTAGTACCAAAACAAAAACAACAAAGAAAACCTCACTAAAAACTGTCTAAATTTTGATATTTATTTATTTATTTATTTATTTATTTATTTATTTATTTTGAGAGATAGAGAGGGAAATAGAGAGCATGAGCTGGGGAGAGACAGAGAGAGAGAGAGAGAGAGAGAGAGAAAGAGAGAGAGAGAGGCAGAGAATCCCAAGTAGACTCCATGCTGTCAACACAAAGCCCGATATGGGGTTCAAACTCACAAACTGCAAGATCATGACCTGATCGAAAACCAAGAGTCAGATGCTCAACTAACTCAGCCACCAAGGTCCCTAAATTCTGATATTTAAAGTCTATAAAAATCAGTAGTCTAAAAATGGAATCAATGCATTCTTTATATACAGACATGGAAAAAAAGTAATCCTTTTACTTTGACATCCATGGAAAACCCGTTTTGTGTGTAATTAAAATATGCCTGTATTTAATATAATAATTTGATATAAAATTAATATATAAATTCTACATATAAATTCCCAAAGAGAATAAATACCATATTATTAATCTTGATCTCAAAGCTTATTTCCCCGAGTGAATAAAAGTGATAATAGTAGGCTGCTAAGTTGTGTGTGTTCATGCATTAAAAATGTAAAATAACTTGCAAAAAATAAAATGTCATAGAAATCCAAGTTATTATTATTATTATTATTATTATCAATATTAAGGCAATTGATTGGAAGAAAAAGTAGTGAGCTATTTAAATGTGTTGGGCACTAATATAAGATATACAACTTTTCACTCTGTATAAAATCAGGCATTTAGACACTCGAACCCCATAATAGCGGATATTTAATTTTTCTTAACTTTCACTTATTACTTGGATAATTAGAGCTGTATAAGCACAGACAAATTCTCCAGTCTCTCTGTAGTTTATTTTCTTAATCTACAAAATGAGTGATAATTTGTCCTCAAAGAACTGTTAGGAAGTTTAAGTAACTTAGTAAGTATGAGGCCCTCAGAAAATTGTTTGGCACTGTGGAGCAGAAAGAATTCTGGAGGAGGAAAAAGGCAGAATTTGGTATTTATTAGAAAACGCTAGCATTTGTAATTAATGTGGGCTTTCTTATTTATTCCATGTGAAAGCTAAAAAGATATTATGTATCCATGTCTTGTAAAACTGTACTTTCAAATCCCTTTTTATATTACAAACAAGGTTATTAATTTTGCCATGTGTTCAAGATAGTCCAATATCTACTCACTCCTAACATAGCAATATGAAAGAAATACACAAAGTATTATTCACCATTAAAATAATGCTTAAACAAAGAATGCGTATGAGATTTGCAAGGCCAAGAGCATGGCCCATTATTCTCCAGAAGAGTTGCTCCAACACATGCAACCACATACAAGATTCACAGTGGCTTCCAGCAAGCTCATGAGCACTCCAGCTTGAGTGCTTCAGTTTCAGGAGGACATCATCATTGCCAAACTCCTGACCTTTGCACCCCCAGCTCTTCCAGTGGTTTTGTGTGCCCTGATTTTTTTTTTATTTTTAATTTTTTTTTTTTAATTTTTTTTTTCAACATTTATTTATTTTTGGGACAGAGAGAGACAGAGCATGAACGGGGGAGGGGCAGAGAGAGAGGGAGACACAGAATCGGAAACAGGCTCCAGGCTCTGAGCCATCAGCCCAGAGCCCGACGCGGGGCTCGAACTCACGGACCGTGAGATCGTGACCTGGCTGAAGTCGGACGCTTAACCGACTGCGCCACCCAGGCGCCCCTATTTTTAATTTTTAAATTTATTTATTTTGGGGAAAGCACAAGTGGGTGAGGGAGGAGCAGAGAGAGTGGGGCATAGGGTTGGAAGCGCGTTCTGAACTGACAGGCTGACAGCAAGGAGCCTGTAGTGGGGCTCAAACTCACAAACAGTGAGATCATGACCTGCATTGAAGTTGGTTGCTCAACCAGCTGAGCCACTCAGGTGCCCCATTGTGTGCCCTAATTTCTTATTGTTTCTGTTGGCCTGACCAAAACTTGCCTTTAATTTGATCATGTAAAACAAGCAAATTATTTATGAAAGTTAGTTGGTCAATCAGCATTAACCAAATTGCAATGATAGTTGAAGTCCTGCCTTATGAATTGCCGTATTTTGTGACACATGAAAATAATAATAAATCATTCATGAAAATATGACTTCATTGCCTATTTGGTTATTGTTAAATCACCATCCTATGTGTTTATCGTTGAGTCTTATTTTTACGTAACGCTGAAAAGTAATCAAAAAATATGACAGGTTTTGATCCAGAGCACATTACTTACAATGTTATTCTAAGCACAAAAATATTTAACATCTAAATAAAGGCCACTAAACAATGTCTTCCCTTTAACAGGGGAAAATATGTCCATCCCTAAATCATCTTCAATTCTTGGAAGTTATGAATGGTTTACAAATAAATTAACACAACAACAAAAAAATAACCAATGCATTTTAGCTCCCTTTTAAGCGATGATTTGTTCTTGGAGATATATATTTATACAACATAACTAAAAGAATCCTTAAAACTTAATCAAATGCTAAAAAATATTGTTGAGGACCCTAAAGAATGTGACTAACATAAAATAAAGACTGGTTTTGTGTAGAATCACACACCACCTGTAGAGTCCCCTATGAACAGATCTATTCTTAATTTTATTTGCAAAATAGACCTGTTTTGCTTTGCTCAAATTAAAATCTTGTCTTGTTTAAATATAGCCTACACCTTACCATTTCCCCACATCCTGTGTTACCTCATACTTTTCTTTGTTCAGTGAGAAACAATATTTTTAATGAATAAATTCAGCTTTTTCTTTTGCAGATTTCAGTGGAATATGAGGTTTTCCACTAAGATTCTCTTGGTAATCTCGGTCATTTCATTCAAATGAATCAAGAGACTTGAAAACATAACATACATTTCCTGAGTATTTAGTCGTCAGAATCCAACCATTCTTTAGCCTCCATCCCTGATGGATGAGTTCAACATGGTAATCTGAGATCTCAGAAAAAGTCCGTAGAGCTCATACCAACTGTATCTGGCTAAATTTGTCTTGTTATCCTAACATTTTGTGGCCTTTAAGTCTAGAATGTTTAATTAATTAATTAATTAATTTGTTTTTATTGCCATGCTGTTGTGTGCATTGCTTGACTCTTAAGCCTTTCAGAATTCTAATTTGAAAGAAAGTTGTGATAACAATTTCTCTTTCTTGGCGAAGTACTGTCTTTCCACACTATTGCTTTCTTTCACTAAGAAAATTGGAAGTTCCAGAATCGCTCGTCCTGTTTTTTGTTTTTATGATGTATGTATTTTTACCCTATTCTAAATGTTGTAAGGGATTATCCTGAGTACAATTGTGACAGTATATAGATCTGGACAATATTTCATGGCTTCCCATGAGATCTAGCCAAAGAGGGATTAAGAGAGGGACAGAAAGCAAAATCATATTGTACTTGCCTGAAGACATCATTTGCACATACATAGGAATTTGTAAATCCTGCTCTTCGTGAAGGATATGAATCATATATGCAAGAAACTCGAAGAGTAGTCAAAGACTGCCCTGAATATCTCTCATTCAGTAGATCCTCTAGGTACAGATCCACTCTGGTTGTTGAATACACTCTTTCAGTGGTTAAGTTCTAATTAGAACTCTGCTTTGTTTAAATCAAGGTCAAATTCCTCTTTCCCCCCACAAAGTTAAATAACTTCTCATCTTCCTTGTTCAGTAAGAAGCTGAATTTCTATATTTACAAGCACTTTCCCTTTAGTGCTTTAGAAAAAATTTTAGTAAGTTTTGAATAAATTCAGTCCTTTTAAACATATATTACTGATTTGAGATTTCTGTCAGCATTATTCACGTGCAACATCCATTTTGCACTATTTCTAATTGATATGGAAAGAAACAGAGTGTAAACTGACCACAGCATATGACTAGAATTTGCTTCACTACATGCCCCTTCAATTATACTAAATTGTCCTATTCCAGTCACAGGATACTGGTAAGAAATTCCTAATCACCCTCTGCCAAGGGAGGTACCAGCTTCTGCGTGAAGGCAGAGGAGCATCCCATCTGGTAACTAAAGGGTTTGTTACATAAAAATTCCAAATCCCAAAGATACTTTCAGGAGCTTGTTTTTGGGTAATGATTGCTAGAATGAGTCACCCAGGAAAGAGATGAGGCAATACTCCTCTCATGGAATCAGTGCTGGATAAAGAGTTAATCTGGCATTTTATAAATAAAAGTTTTCTTTTGTTTTTTTTTAATGTTTATTTATTTATTTTTTGAAAGAGAAAGAGAGAGAGAGTGCGAGTGCAAGTGGGGAAGGGGCAGACAGAGAAAGACACGGAATCCGAAGCAGGCTCCAGGCTCTGAGCTGTCAGCACAGAGCCAACACAGGGCTCCAACCATGAGATCATGACCTGAGCCGAAGTTCGACGCTTAACTGACTGAGCCACCCAGGCGCCCCAACCTGGCATTTTTTATTCACCATGATCCTGACAACTCATACTCAATTCGTCACACAGGAATCTTTTCTCATCTACAGGACTTGATGCTTTTTAGCCCCAAACTGATGAATGGATGAGGGTCCTCTCAGAGAAAGGACCTTTGCCTCTGGACCCTTCCCCCCTTTACCTGAGTAACCTTCTTTTGCTCTAGGCCCTCAAGAAACAAGAGCCTTTATTTCACTTCCTTTTCCATAAATTGAGACTTAAATTACCCATCAGAAATGCCTACATTGGCCCTTCCAATGACAATCCCATCCTTAGATAACACAAAATATTATCTAGACTCCCTGAGTATGTGAAAATATTTATCTTTAATATCATAAATTTCCTTCTAGATAAATCACATACATAGACTGATTAAAGAATTCCTAGCATAAGCAACCACAAATTAAGACTACAATCGAGTTTCTATGCCATTGTGCCCCCTCATTTGACACTGAAATTGTCAGTTATTGTGAATTTTTTTGAGGCACTTGAATTGCCTTATATTTCAAATGAGACAAAGACATTTACAAAATCCTTTTCCAAAGTGGATTTTTACAAACAAATTACCAGTGTGGGTTTTTAGGAATGCTTATGTGAGTTCAATTTAAATGAGAGAACCAGAGAGATAAAGGTCAACGAGTCATACAATAAACTACCACTGAAATTTATAATTTAATTAAATAGTACAAGATTCTTTTATGAAATGGCCTCTTCCTCTTAAACATAAGAATTCAAAACACATAGATTTAATGTTTGCTCAATGGGAATAGTAAATGAGTAGAAGTCATCAAATAGTTCTATAAATGTGAGTGCATTATGTTGAGTTTTTGGTTTTTCCTCTAATATTATTTCTGTTAAAAAATAAATCAACTCATTTCAAAGTATATTTTAATAAAAGGGTTATATTAAAGATACAGGCATTTTCATTTTTGTTCTACACAGTGTAGCAATGTAGTGGGATGATATTGTCCATTGTGATCTACATAGGATATAAGAAAATTATGCTCTTCTTTGGCTCTCTGAAGTTTGATTTAATAATAGACTTCCATTGCTAGGGGTGACTCATTAGAGAGGTGTTTATGGAGCTCCAGAGGACAGACCAGTTACAAGTCAGATGCATGGCATGATAATTCATATCAGTATCTCATCTTTAGCCTGAACTCTGAAAGTTCCAATGCTTATTTTCTGTGATTGTATGTAGATATGCTGGTAAATATATATAAATATATGAATATGAGTATGAATGATATATATGCAGTTAGAATAGATGCACATGTCTTTGTAATTCTGAATCTATGTTCAGGCCAATAAAACTAATCTCCTTGATTCCACTATACATTTATACTAACTAGTACACCTCATCATGGAGACTCTATTTTCCCTTAAGATCTACGTGTCCCTTTTTTCTCTCAGTTGCTCCTGTAAGCTCATGCAAGCTGTGCTTCAGTTTTGAAAAATTTTCCATTATGTCTTTAGGGATTCATGGCTGGTCACCAACAAGCACATTATATTCTAAATCGCTTCTTTCCACATTACCTTCTTGGTGGAAATGAAACTTGGATCTCTCTTAGGACACTATTCAGGACACGTGTAGTCCTCAGTGGTGGCTGCATGCTTTTATACATTTAGAGGTCCTGAAGGTAGGGCTCGTAACACTCATGCTCCTCATTGTTGTGTTCCGGATATTCTTCATCTGTAGTCACAGAATTACCCCAGTCACAAATTTCATGACCAGATTATACCACGCACTATCCATCCTTTTTACTGTCATACACACAAAAATGTATAACTGAAACATGCTGGGTGTCCCTGGCAAGACCCTTTTCCCTCCTCTCCTCTTCACCATGCTGTCAGTCTTATTACTATCATCTCTCAGCTCATTACCCATCATTCATAGGTGATTTTAACACCTGCCTAACTGCCATGCACTCTAACATTTACTTGCTGATTATTTAAAGACCAATATATATAAATTATCTAATAACTTTGCTACTCAGTTTCTTGATCGCTAGGCTTCCAATAATCATATTCTTCACTCCAGTTGTTCATTACTACAGAAAATCTCACCAAATAACTTTGTTATTATCAATATGTTCAACATCCATAATCTAAATTTCAAGGATTCTGCTCTGAAGCAACAACTTTCTATCTTGTCTTTCAGTTTAACTTCTTATCAATTAGTTTCATCCAACTGTAACTACTTATTAATCACACCGTCACTTCTCTTAACTACTTAAAATTGTTATTTAAATGCCATGTTCTCAGGGAGGCTTTCTTTGGGTATCCACACAGAATTGCAACTTCCTAGCAGCCTGGGACTCCACATCTCTCATCTCAGTTTTATATTTAGCCAATACATCAATGCTGGATGTATCATAAAACTGATGATATGGGGAACCTGGGTGGTTCAGTTGACTGAGCATCCAACTTTGGCTCAGGTCATGATCTTTGTGAGTTTGAGCCATGCAGCAGGCTTCACACTGAGAGTGGGGAACCTGCTTGGAGTTCTCTCTCTTTCTCTCTGCCCCTTCCCAGTTAGCACACACTCTCTTTCAAAATAAATAAATAAACTTAAAAAAAACTGATGATACTTAAATTTCAAATCCCTCATATGCATTTTAAGTCCTCTTTTCCATAGCCCCTTCTAAGTTCTTCTAATTTTGTATTTATTATTTTTATTATTTCTCTTATATGTGATATACATGTAGATATACAGAAATATAGAGATATAATATTAAAAGACTATACAAATAGTGTATCTTCTCTTGCCTATAACTTATTAACCATCCATGTATATTTCTCCCCCTTTTGTTCCCTTATGTATTCTGTCTTTTCCCTGAGTATAATGCAAGCTTCATGAAGACAGGCATTTTTGTCTGCTTCGGTCACTGTGATATCCCTAGTCCCAAAAAGAATAAGTGGAATATAGCAAATTTTTGCTGAGTTAATTATTCTATCTTTTTCATTTTTACCTCTATTGTAAATGTCATTATTTTATTTATTAAGACAGAAGTACAATTCTGCTAAACTGAGAGGCCAAAAAGGAGATAAATTCCAAGGTCTTAAGTTGACAGAAAAGGAAACTTTTAAGGTATAAGATACAGAATGTAAATAACTTATGGAGCACATCTGTCAAGAACACAAAACTAAAAGATACAACTGCTGTAAAGAGAAGAGAAAAAAATACTTATGCTTAAAAAATGCAAAGCGAATGTGTAGTACAGTTGACTCTTCTCAGCACAAAGGCAAAGTAGCAATCTGTACATGGTTGCCAGGCAACGAAGCCAAGGAATCCATATAAGTGGACAAAGTTCAAGGCAGTTTCACAGAGGGCGAAATCGTACTTCATTCAGAGTCAATTCTAATTAAGCAAAGTAGTGCAATATAAAAGCGTTGTATACTTTCCCATACTTCCTGAAGATAGTACATGTACATTAGGACAGTTTGTATAAAAGGTGAGTATTTAGATGTTTTTTTTTTTTTTAAGTTTCACTGTGCGACATCAGTAGAATACATGAAACAGTATGTATTTCCCTAAGCTCCAGGTGACTATTATTACAGTTGTCTGGGTATCAAATTAACAATAAGAAAACAAGAGATTTTCCCAGAAACTATGCCACATTTATTTAAAATCAAGTGCTCCTGTGGTCGATTGATGAAGCCAAAGGTTGTATGCCTTTGCTGTAGCTTCGAAGGACATTCAAGAATGAGTTTTAAGGCTCCAGTCTACAAGATGTATTATTCATAAAGAGAGAAATCATCCAGTGATTAGAAAGAAAGAAAACTTAATAAATGTCCACTATAACATATGTATCTGCTAAAATGTCTTTTTTTTTTTAAAGAAATCACTTCTCTAGTCCACTGTATATTTCTGGTTATGGAAACCTTGGGAATAGTGATTTCAAATAATTCATCACTTTGGGAGATGCTTAGGGTAAGGTCAGAACTTTTATTTGCCATTAGAATATGGGAACATTATGGACATGTATAACTACAAGGCTTTGGGAATTTAGGTTAAGAGAACAACAGGAAAAAAATCTCAGAACACTGAAAAAATTACTTTGGCCAGAATAAATATATATATGTAAGGATATGCTAAAAAATATGCCTGAAAATGCAGATTGTCATGAGAACAAAGGAAGATTATCAAGACACCCTGGTCTACAGAGTTTGCATTTGATACTATAGGCTAAGAGAAAGTAATGAGAACATTTGAACAAGGATGTTAAATGGTAAAATCTGTGCTTCAAAAAGATAAGTCTGTCAGATGAAAAAAAATGCTAAACTGGAAATCAGAGAGAGCAAAGGAAAAGAGATTGTTAGGGAACTGTAATGAGACTCGGTAAGAATAATGAAATCCAGGATGAAAAAGATGGAAATCGGAATAAAGAGAAATTATCCCCACAGTGCTTGGCACAGGCTAATCCTCTCTTGTTTCCTCACCCTGGAATGATGTGATGTCTGGATCCTTCTCAGCATTTGTGTTTTATTTCAAATGGCATCCTCAAAAGGCTTTCCTGACAGCCTGCCTTCACAACTCTCACTTCATGGTCTTGTTTGATTGACTTCACAGTAACTACCTTTTTTTGAAATTCCCTTGCTTATTGTGGTTTTATCCATTTACTGTCTTTCTCCCCTGAAACCACTCACTAGACTCTAAGCACCAAAGAACCAGGGTGCTTTTCTCTCTAGTTCACCTCAGATCCACAGTACATTGAGGAATCCCTGGGATATTCTAGGCACTCAGCAAATGTATGTTGAGAAATAAATGAAAGAATGGATAGCAAGCACTCAGTAGATGATTGTTGAATAAATGGGTACACTGCTAGGATGAATAGTCTCCTGAGCTCATGGAGCTTAGATTATAACAAATTATTTATGATCTATTCAACAACAAAATGTTGTATTGTTGTTGTTTAATCCTAAATCGAGGTTGTAAAATTTCAAATGGATTTTGTGAAAGATTTCGACTGCACTGCATAATTATCGTGCCTGTATTTGCATCTGATTCTCAAAATCACCAGCTCTTTAACCTGTCTAAATTGCTTCACTTACCTGAATTCAGACCCAGTTTCCTCATTTATAAAATAATACTAATACTTTTAAGTATTTAGTGTACCTCGCTTTTTCAGGATTAAACAAGCAAATTCACGGAAAGTCTGGACTGCAGTGACTGGAACATGTGATATCTGATGAAAAACTATTATTGGGGTGTGGGGCTGGCTCAGCTGGAAGAGCATGCAACTCTTGATCTCAGGGTCCTGAGTTCAAGCTCCATACTGGATGTACAGATGACTTAAATAAGTAAACTTTAAAAAATAAAACAACCTAACTACTATTATGAAAAACCACCATGAGACATTGTGCAAGGGAGAAAAGGCCATATTCAGGAGGGATATTGCCTGGTTATGAGTTTGTTCTCTTTTGCTGTTGATTTCTTCTCATCCATGTTAGCATTATTTCCTCTTAGGCAACATAGCAGAAAAACAAGCACAGACAGCTGGGTTTTGAGCTGTGACTCTGCCATGCACGGGCTGTGTTTTGTGCAAGTTACTTTAGGTTTCTGTGGCCAATTTACTAATCTGTAAAATGCATATTTTAGCAGTGCTATGAACAGGGTGGTTATGAAGATTAAAGGAGTGCAGTGTTGCCAACGTCTGAGAATGGTGCCTAGCACATGTTCTCCCATTGCCATGTGAGCTGTTAAAGGAAATGACAACTCACAGTGGTGTTAAAGGGGCTAAGCAAGTTAATTTACAAAAATCACACAAAACAGTAGCAGAATAGAAGTCCTCAACACACACACGCACACACACACACACAGTTTTTGCTAACATATATTTTATTTTTTTTAATGTTACTTATTTTGGGGGAGAGAGAGAGAGAGAGAGAGAGAAAGCAAGGGGCAGAGAGAGAGGGGGAGAGAGAATCCCAAGCAGGCTCACTGTCAGAACAGTGCCCGATGAAGGGCTCGATCCCACCAACCGTGAGATCATGACCTCAGCCAAAAGCAAGAGTCAGATACTTAACTGAGTGAACCACCAGGCACACTCCTAACACAGATTTTAAATGCAAACATAATGGAGACTCAGATTGCCAACATGCATCCAAAAACTGAGGAAAGGTTGAATGACAATGTGTAATTTTTTTTTATTTCTTTTAATGTTTATTTATTTTTGAGAGAGAGAGAAAGAGAGAGAGTGAGTGGAGGAGGGTCAGAGAGAAAGGGAGACACAGAATCCAACAGGATCTACACTCCAAGATATCAGCACAGTGCCCGATGCGGGGCTTGAACTCACGAACCATGAGATCATGACCTGAGCTGAAGTTGGATGCCCAACTGACTGAGCCACCCAGATGCCCCAACAATGTGTAATTTTTTTTAAAAAAAACTTTGATCAACTGTTTTTAAATAATACTTTTTATTTATGTAAAAAAAGCACACATATAGATTCCTGACATTCAAGTTAGAATTTTCACAACAGCTTTTTTTCCCCACTTTCATTGAAAAATATAAGTGACAAATGAAAATTGTAGGTATTTAAGGTGCACAACACTATACACACACACACATACACGTGTAAAATTGTCATAACCAAAATAATTAACATATCCATCACATCACATGGTTACTATTTTTTTCTTGTTTTTGCTGTTTTGTCATGAGAACATTTAAGATATATCTTTTAATAAATTTCAAGTATATGATACAGTATTTTTATGTTCAGTCACACTACTGTGTATTAGGTCTCCAGAACTTACTCATCCTACGTAACTGAAACATGGTGCTATTTGAGTAACATCTCCTATTTCCCTCACCCACTGGTGTTTGGTAATCTCTATTCTATTTTTGCTCCTAAGTTTGACTATTTTAGATTCCATATTTGATGTGAGATCATGCAATATTTGTCCTTCTGTGTCTAGCTCATTTACTTAGCACAATTTCCCCCAGGTTCATCCATGTTGTAAATGGCAGAACTTTATTCTTCTTTAAGGAAAAATAATATTCTATTCTATATATATATATATGTATATATATATATGAGCTATATTTTCTTTATCTATTTATTTCTTGATGGACATTTAGGTTGTTTCTGTATCTTGGTTATTGTGAATAATGCTGAAATGGCATGGGAGTTCCTTTGAGATAGTGATTTGATTTCCTTTGGATATACCCAGAATTGGGGATTCCCATATTACATGGTAGGTCTATTTATAATGTATTTAGGAATTTTCATACTATTTTTCATAATGGCTACATCAATTTACATTTCCACCAATAATATGCAAGGATTCCTTTTCCCACATCCTTGCCAACACTTATTATTGTATGGGAGACAGATTTTTAACTTTACTCTAGTAGGATTTTATGTCTGGACTTGAAAATTAAAGTGACATAAAACAGATTAAAAAGAGGAAATCATTTAATATATAAGTGGTATAAATTTACATATAAGTTTTATGTGACATCGGTGCCCTCAAAAGGAAATGATGCCCAAAGAAATGATGGAATCTACAGGCTGTTATAGTAAGTAGTTTGAACAAAAAGAGGCAATTATGGACATTTAAATAAAATATATGGAGAGGCTAAAGAAGGATAAGATAAGATACTGCTTCTCTACTTGGCTACCCCATATTAATATCACACTTTTAATCAAGACTTCCTATCTAAGAGGAGGAGCCAAGCTGGTGGAATAGCATGGAAGTTTTTGTGTGTCTTGCAATCAAGAAATACAGTCAGACCAACACTAAACCATCCTACACACCTAGAAAACTGATTGGATTAACACAACAATCCGCATGACCTGAACCACAGAATTCAGCAGGTACGCAGCATGGAGAGGTGAACTTGGGGAGAGGGAAGCCAGAGGCAGGCAGGGAGCCACTTTTGCAGGAGGAGAGAGGATGAAGACTGGGGGAGGGGAGAGAATACGGGAAAAGCACACCTCCTCAAAAGCAGCTGGAGAGAAAGTGGAACATTGGAAACAGCCGCAGGGACTAAACTAAAAAGGGAGAAAGGAGAAAGGAGAGGGTTTAAATTCCATTAAGACTCTAAACAAGGGGAGTGCAAAGGCTGCAACTGTGCAGCTCCATACCTGGCGGTGCTCTGGTGGGAAGGGTGAATCCCCAGGAACAGAGTGGGTTCTGGGAGGTTCTCGGGCCACATGGTGAAAAGTGGTTCCACTGCTGGAAGGACATTTGGTAGAGACTGTTGAAGCCACCTGGTCCCAGCAGAGCCCAAAGAACGGCCACATTCGCTGGTGCTGGAACAAGGTCATTAAGGGTGAAGCCTGGTGCCAGGTGTGTGTTGTGATTTTCCATAACTCCTGAACGCTGCTGCTACACTATCTCATCAACTTTTTCTGGGGTAGGCTGGCACCTGGACAGTCTCAGGGCACTGGCAGCAACAGGGTCCCGCAAGCTTTCCTGGGTGCAGCCGGCATTTGGCCATTGCTCGGTGAGACCGTCCGAAGAGGGGCGAAATGGGTCAAAGCTGCAGTTCTTCAAAAGTAAGGGGCCGGGGAAAACAGCTTCATCTGAGACAAAACTCAGGAGAGAGGTATTACCTGGGGCTTGTTCATGGACAGTGTAAAAGCGGGGAGTAGACAGAAGCTGAAGACAGAGGACGGGTACGCGATTGCTGATCGGGGAGAACAGACTTCCAATACTAGAGACTGGGTAGCTGGGCGACGCCATTTTCACCACTCTCTCGCATGCTCATTTGCACCTACAAACACCACAACAACCCACCCCAGTAGGCTAGCAGCGCCATCTAGTGGAGAGCGGAACCATTACACTAAGGTCCACCCAACTGGGCCAACCTTGCTCTTCAAAAACACAAGCTTCACCTCCTACTTAGTTTATGCAGTATAAAGCACTACATAGACTGACTTCTAGGGGAAAAAAAGTAATTTCAGTCCTGTTTCAATCTGTTAGAGGGTCCACCTATTCACTATTCTTTCTTTTTTCTTTTTCACACTTCTTTTTCTTGAATACAGAAAGAGAAAAAATTCAGTTTTATTTTCAACTTTTATTAAAATTTATTAAAAATATTTTACTTTAGGGGCGCCTGGGTGGCGCAGTCGGTTGAGCGTCCGACTTCAGCCAGGTCACGATCTCGCGGTCCGTGAGTTCGAGCCCCGCGTCGGGCTCTGGGCTGATGGCTCAGAGCCTGGAGCCTGTTTCCGGTTCTGTGTCTCCCTCTCTCTCTGCCCCTCCCCCATTCATGCTCTGTCTCTCTCTGTCCCAAAACTAAAAAATAAAAACGTTGAAAAAAAAATATTTTACTTTAATTTTTTTACTATATTTTTTACTTTCGTGTAAATTTTTAAAAATTCTATATTATTTCCATTATTCTATTTTAGTCTAATTCAGTGTATACACCTTTTCAAATTTTCAAAGGATTTCCTTTCTCTCTTTTTTCTTTTTCTTTTTTCTCCTTTTCATTTCTTTTGTTTCTCTTGGATGCAAAAAGAGAAAAACTTCATTTTTACTTTCAATTTCTAATAAAAATATTTTTCTTTAATTTTTTTACTATATTTTTTGCTTTTATATAAATTTTTTCAAATTCTATTTTACTCCCATCACCTCATTTTAGTCTACTTCAGTGTATTCATTTTTTCAAATTCTTAAATGATTTCCTGTCCCCACACTTTTTTTTTCCTCTTATCTGTCAAACAACTTTCAACTCAGACCAAAACACACCTAGGCTCTAGCATCATTTATTACATTTGTGTGTGTGTGTGTGTGTATGTGTTTTTAAATTTTTTTAATTTTAACTTTTTTTATTTTAACTTATTTAATTTCAATTTTTCTACCTCATTAAACCCTTTTCTCCCTTAAAAATGACAAAACGAAGGCACTCACCACAAAAGAAAGAGCACGAAGAAATGACAGCCAGGGATTTAATCAACATAGATATAAGCAAGATGTCTGAACGAGAATTTAGAATCACGATAATAAAAATACTACCTGGAGTCAAAAATAGATCAGAATCCCTTTCTGCAGAGATAAAATAAATAAAAAATAGAATTAAATTAAACATGTTATAACTTAGCTGCATTCACAGATGGATCCCGCAGCAGCAAGCATGGATGAAGCAGAACAGAGAATCAGAGATATAGAGCACAAACTTATAGAGAATAATGAAGCAGAAAAAAAGAGGGAGATTAAGGCAAAAGAGCATGATTTAAGAATTAGAGAAATCAGTGACTCATTAAAAAGGAACAACATCAGAATCATAGAGGTCCCAGAAGAGGAAGAGAGAGAAATAGGGGTAGAAGGGTTATATGAGCAAATCATAGCAGAAAACTATTCTAACCTGGGGAAAGACACAGACATCAAAATCCAGGAAGCACAGAAAACCCCCATTAGATTCAGCCAAAACTGACCATCAACAAGGCACATCATAGTCTAATTCACAAAATACTCAAGCAAGGAGAGAATCATGAAAGCAGCAAGGGAAAAAAAGTATATATATATACTCACTCTAAATGTCAATGGACTAAATTCTCCAATCAAAAGACAGTACTCACTCTAAATGTCAATGGACTAAATTCTCCAATCAAAAGACAGTACTCACTCTAAATGTCAATGGACTAAATTCTCCAATCAAAAGACAGTACTCACTCTAAATGTCAATGGACTAAATTCTCCAATCAAAAGACAGTACTCACTCTAAATGTCAATGGACTAAATTCTCCAATCAAAAGACATAGGGTAAGATAATGGATAAGAAAACTAGATCCATCTATATACTGTTACAAGAGACCCACATTAGACCTAAGGACACCTTCAGATTGAAAAAAAGGGGGTGGAGAACCATCTATCATGCTAATGGTCAACCAAAAAAAGCCAGAGTAGCCATACTTATATCAGACAATCTAGACTTTAAAATAAAGACTGTATCAAGAGATGCAGAAGGACATTATATCATAATCAAGGGGTCTATCCACCAAGAAGACCTAACAATTGTAAATATTTATGTGCTAAATGTGGCAGCAACCAAATATATGAGTCAATTAATCACAAACATAGTGAAACTCATTGATAGTAATACCATAATAGTAGGGGACTTCAACACCCCACTCAGCAATGGACAGATCATCTAATCAAAAAATCAACAAGGAAACAAAGACTTTGAATGACACACTGCACCAGATGGACTTAACAGACATATTCAGAACATTTCATCCTAAAGCAGCAGAATATACATTCTTCTCCAGTGCACATGGAATGTTCTCCAGAATAGACCATATGCTGGGACAAAAATCAGCCCTAAATAAGTACAAAAAGATCGAGATCATAACATGCATATTTTCAGACCACAATGCTATGACACTCTAAATCAACCACAAGAAAAATTATGAAAAGGTAACAAATACTTGGAGACTGAAGAACATCCTACTAAAGAATGAATGGGTTAACCAAGAAGTTAAAGAGGAAATTAAAAACCATATGAAAGTCAATGAAAATGATAACATCACAACCCAAAACCTCTGGGACATAGCAAAGGCAGTCATGAAAGTAGAGTATATAGCAATCCAGGCCTTCCTAAAGAAGGAAGAAAGATCTCAGATACACAACACAACCTTATACCTTAAGGAGATGGAAAAAGAACAGGAAATAAAACCCAAAACCAGCAGAAGATAGGAAATAATAAAGATTAGGGCAGAAATTAATGCTATGGAAATAACAACAACAACAAAAAATCCAGTAGAACAGACCAATGAAACCAGAAGATGGTTCTTTGAAAGAATTAACAAAATTGATAAAACACTAGCCTGTTTGATCAAAAAATAAAAAGGAAAGGACCCAAATAAATAAAATCAAGAATGAAAGAGGAGAGATCACAACCAACACAACAAAAATAAAAACAATAATAAGAGAATATTATGAGAAATTATTTGCCCATAAAATGGGTAATCTGGAAGAAATGGATAAATTCCTAGAAACTACCAAACTGAAACAGGAAGAAATAGAAAATATGAACAGACCCATACCCAGTAAGGAAATTGAATTAGTAATCAAAAATCTCCCAAAAAACAAGAGTCCAGGGCCAGATGGCTTTCCAGGGGAATTCTACCAAACATTTAAGGAAGAGTTAACACCTATTCTCTTGAAGCTGATCCAAAATATAGAAATGGAAGGAAAACTTCCAAACTCTTTCTATGAAGCCAGCATTACCTTGATTCCAAAAGCAGACAGAGACCCCACTAAAAAGGAGAACTATAGACCAATTTCCCTGATGAACATGGATACAAAAGTCCTCAACAAGATATTAGCCAACTGGCTCCAACAATACATTAAAAAAAATTATTCATCACGACCAAGTGGGATTTATACCTAGGATGCAGGGCTGGTTCAATATCCGCAAAACAATTAACGTGATTCATTCACATCAATAAAAGAAAGGACAAGAACCATATGATCCTCTCAGTAGATGCAGAGAAAGCATTTGACAAAATACAGCATCTTTTCTTGATAAAAACCCTCAAGAAAGTAGTGATAGAAGGAGCATACCTCGAGATCGTAAAGCCATATATGAATGACCCAACGCTAATATCATCCTCAATGGGGAAACACTGAGAGCTTTCCCCCTAAGGTCAAGAACAAGACAGGGATGTCCACTCTCGCCACTGTTATTCAACATAGTATTGGAAGTCTTAGCCTCTTCAATCAGACAACAGAAAGAAATAAAAGCCATCCAAATTGGCCAGGAGGAGGTCAAACTTTCACTCTTCACAGATGACATAATACTGTATTGTGGAAAACCCAAAAGATTCCAACAAAAAACTGCTAGAATTGATTCATGAATTCATCAAAGTTGCAGGATAGAAAATCAATGCACAGAAATCGGATGCATTCCTATACACCAACAATGAAGCAACGGAAAGAGAAATCAAGGAATTGATCCCATTTAGAATTGCACCAAAAACCATAAAATACCTAGGAATAAATCTAACCAAAGAGGTGAGAAATCTATACACTGAAAACTATAGAAAGCTTATGAAAGAAATTGAAGAAGACACAAAAAAATGGAAACAGATTCCATGCTCCTGGATAGGAAGAACAAATATTATTAAAATGTCAATTAAAATGTCAATTACCCAAAGTAATCTACATATTCAAAGCAATCCCTATCGAAATAACACCAGCATTCTTCACAGAGCTAGAGAAATACTCCTAAAATTTTATGGAACCAGAAAAGACCCCAAATAGCCAAAGCCATCTTGAAAAAGAAAACAAAAGCAGGAGGCATCACAATCCCAGACTTCAAGCTATACCACAAAGCTGTAATCATCAAGACAGTATGGTATTGGCACAAGAAGACACACTCAAATCAATGGAACAGAATAGAGAACCCAGAAAAGACCCACAAACATACGGCCAACTAATCTTTGACAAAGCAGGAAAGAATATCCAATGGAATAAAGACAGTCTCTTCAGCATTTGGTGCTGGGAAAACTGGACGGCGACATGCAGAAGAATGAGCCTGGACCACTTTCTTACACCATACAGAAAAATAACCTCAAAATGGATGAAATACCTCAATGTAAGACAGGAAGTCATCAAAATCCTCCAGGAGAAAGCAGGCAAAAACCTCTTTGATCTTGGCCGCATCAACTTCTTACTCAAAATGTCTCCGGGGGCAAGGGAAACAAAAGCCAAAATGAACTACTGGGACCTCATCAAAATAAAAAGCTTGTGCACAGCTAAAGAAACATTCAGCAAAACTTAAAGGCAACTGACTGAATGGGAGATGATATTTGCAAAAGACATATCAGATAAAGGGTTAGTATCCAAAATCTATAAAGAACTTATCAAATTCAACACCCAAAAACCAAATAATCCAGTGAAGAAATGGGCAAAAGATGTGAATAGACACTTCTCCAAAGAAGACATCCACATGGCCAACCGACACATGCAAAAATGCTCAACATCACTCATCATCAGGGAAATATAAATCAAAACCACAATGAGATACCACCTTACACGTGTCAGAATGGCTAACATTAACAACTCAGGCAACAATAGATGTTGGCATGGATGTGGAGAAAAAGGATCTCTTTTGCATTGTTGGTGGGAATGCAAGCTGGTGCAGCTACTCTGGAAAACAGTATATAGGTTCCTCAGAAAACTAAAAATAGAACTACTCTACGACCCAGCAATTGCACTACTAGGTATTTATCCATGGGGTACAGGTGTGCTGTTTCAAAGGGACACATGCACCCCCATGTTTATAGCAGCACTATCAACAATAGCCAAAGGATGGAAAGAGCCCAAATGTCCATCAAAGGATGAATGGATAAAGAAGATGTGGTATATGTATACAATGGAGTATTACTCAGCAATCAAAAAGAATGAAATCTTGCCATTTGCAACTACATGGATGGAAATGGAGGGTATTATGTTAAGTGAAATTAGTCAGAGAAAGACAAAAATCATATGACTTCACTCAATGAGGACTTTAAGAAACAAAACAGATGAACATAAGTTAAAGGAAACAAAAATAATATAAAAACAGGGAGGGGGGACAAAACAGAAGAGACTCATAAATATGGAGAACAAACTGAGGGTTACAGGAGGTGTTGTGGGAGAGGGGTTGGGCTAAATCTGTAAGGGGCACTAAGGAATCTACTCCCGAAATCATTGTACACTATATGCTAACTAATTTGGATGTAAATTTTAAAAAATAAAAAATAAATCAAGTTAAAATTAAAAAAAATGCAACTTCCTATCTGGTACTTCATTGGTGTTGTCTTAGAACAGTGGTTCCCAGAGGTCTATCTGTATAGAATTGAAGGTCTGTTTGTATAGAATTCTCTCAGTCTTAACTTCTTATTCTTGATGATTAGGATATTTCTTTACTTTTGCAATGGGGAGGATGTATTTCACATGGGAATTTTATCTCCTGCTTTTAAAAAAGAGAAGAGGATCAGTGTTTTTTCTTGCATTTACTGTTTTTCAAGTGTCTTTAACTCAAAATAATCCTATGCCAAAGTGGCATATCTTATTTTGAGGTAGCATTTTCTGCCACACTTCATTATTTGTTCCCTTTTTGAAAATAGTTATTTCAACAGGTGTTAGACGATGTTTTATTGAGATCTTGATTTGCATTTTTCTCATAATTAGTTATATTGAGCACCTTTCATATGCCCATTGGCTGTGATTCTGTGTATTTTCTTTGTCATTTTTTAAAATTATTTGTTTACTTGCTATGAGTTAGGTGTTGCTTATATATTTTGAATTTTTTTAACGTTTTATTTATTTTTGAGACGGAGACAGAGCATGAACGGGGGAGGGTCAGAGAGAGAGAGACACACAGAATCTGAAACAGTCTCCAGGCTCTGAGCAGTCAGCACAGAGCCTGACGCGGGGCTCGAACTCACAGACCACGGGATCGTGACCTGAGCTGAAGTCGGACGCTTAACTGACTGAGCCACCCAGGCCCCCCTCCTTATATATTTTGGAAATTAACCTCTTACCAGATATATGGTTTGCAAATGTTTTTCCCATTTGGTTGCCTTTCACTCGGATGATTGTGCTCTTTGTTGTCCAGAAACTTTTTAGTTTGATAAAAATCCTACTTGCCTAATTTTGCTTTTGTTTTGATACTTTTGGTGTCAAACCCCCCCAAATCACTGCCTACACAAGAAGCTTCTTGCCTATGTTTACTTTTAGTAGCTTTACAATTCCAGATCTTACATTTAAATTTAAGTCTTTAATCCACTTTGAGTTGAGTTTTGTATGTGGTGTGAAATAAGAGCCTAATTTCTTTCTTTTTCTCTTTTTCTTTCTGATGTGTTCTTGGAACCCTTGTTCAAAGTTCAATTGACTAGTTTATCTCTGTTTTAATGGTCTATGTTTGTTTTTATGCCAGTACCACACTTTTTTGATTGCTATAGATTTGTAACATATTTTGAAATCAGGAAGTGTGATGTTGCCAACTATGTTCTTCTTGCTCAATATCTATGTTGGTAAAATCATAACATGTCTCAAAGACATGCTAGAAATATCAGTAAGTCCACCTAAGAATATTCAAAACCATCTCAAATTATCATTTAAACCTTATCAAAGACTTGCATTTCCAAGACATACACAAATTATTCTAAAAAGTATGTGAGTGATAATGAATAGAGCCCCTCACTCTTACTTACCATGTTTCATTTAGTGATTTACTATTTGAGTTCTAACTTTTACAACAGGGCCAGACATTAAGGCCAAGTTTTTTCATTGAATATGTATCTATGTTTGTTTTGTAAATTCAGTGCATTGAAACAAACTAAAAAATATTTCAAAATAAATATATAGTTATCCATATTCAATAATAAAATCCCAATAAGATACCATTACCTGTCTACCACAATGGCTAAAATTTTAAAAGACTGGCTAGGTTCCAAAGTAGTTTTTCAAATGATAATCCTATCTGAAATGTTGGAGCATCTGGGTTGTTTAGTCAGTTAAGTGTCTGAGTCTTGGTTTTGAACTCAGGTCATGATCTCACAGTTAGTGGGTTCTAGCCCCTGCACTGTCAGGTTTTCTGCTTCCCTCTCTCTCTCTCTCAAAATAAACAAATAAACATGTTTTAAAAATCCTATCAGAAAGGTTAAAGAACTTCTTTACATTCTCACCAACACTTGATGTAAAGCAATTTGTTAAATTTTATGAATCTAATGAATGTAGGACAGTAGCTTGTTGTTTTAATTTGTATTCTCCTTATCATTAATGGGATTATATATTCATGTCAATGGTAACATGTGATATCCATTACCCATTTATCTTTTGGATTATTGATATTTTCTTTATGACTCATATGGATTGCTTATATATATTTTTAAAATTATTCTTCTGTTAGTTATATGTGTTATAAATATATTCCCTATGTGAAAAAAAAATATCAATTCAACTTATGTATGGAAACTTTCATAAAACAGACTATTTCTAAAAGATCAAATTTTTCAATCTTTGGGTTTATTGTATCTTATTTCAGAAGCAAATTATAATTTTATATAATTTTTATATATATTGAAATTTGTAAGAAATTCAAATTCTGTCTCTTGCCCATGTATTGAATCTCCTCTGGAGATGAGGTCCAGCAATTTATATTTTAACAATAGTTGGAGGTGATTCTAATGCATGCTGAAGTTTGAGAAGGATTTTATTAGAATTCTACAACCATGTAATCAGGCAAAGCCAAGTGAGAATCTCAAAGTGTCATAAGATTTTATGGGTTTAACAGCTGAGGAAATAAAGCTACAAGTTTTTTTCATAAAGAGTACAAAGTTTTTGAGCTAGGAGAGAAGATTTTAAATAGCTAAACACCCAAAGAAATGCAAATTCAATTAAATAGTGTAGCCACGAGGGCTAGTAAAAGAAAAAATAGTACACATATGGCAAGTGCATTAATGTTTTGATTAAGAAATTTGTGGCAATATGGCATTTTACAGGCATGTAATATTTATGTGGCTCTGGTCGTCTTAAATTTGGATGTCTAGAAAACAAAGACTGAGACAAAATCTTAGGAAATTGCACTGTGAAGTGAATTGCAATGTTAGCAAAATAGAAATAAGGGAAAAGAAGAGTAAGAGAAAATACAAGTAAATGCTGATTGCTCAGACTTTTCACATGAAACCATATGGAACTACTGTGTGTCCAACCAGCCCATCTGGGGATGGAAAGGGAAATGAATTTACCTTCAGGGTCCTGTTCCCCATTATCCAAAGTTTATTCCCATTGGCCAGAGAGCAAACCAAGCGTGTAAATCTGAGTTGATCCAAAAATCCAGCAGACAGGGCTCTAGGAGCATGTGAATCAGTCTCATGATTAAAAAATCAACAGATAATTTGAGTAACTGTTTTGTATTTGTGACTTAACGTTGAAACAAGTTTATTTACTCTTTTGGAACAATTAAGCAAATTTAACGATTGCCGTATTTACCCTTTAATATAATATACTTATAAAAATTATTTAATAAATATGTACTGAAACTTGCAAATGGTACTAAATGTGAATAAAAGATTATAAGGATATACTATCAAAATTTGTTAGGTTCAAAAATAGGATAATAAGATTTATAGGTTGAACTAAGTTTACAGAAGACCTAACTTTGGAATATATTACAGTACTAAATTGAATTACCAACAATTAGTAATTATACTTTGCTAATATATTTGCATAAAAAAGTCCAGCTCCGGTACATAAAAAACTCACATTGGCTCAGAATGGAATATCTCAAGGATCTAAAATGTGACTTTATATGTACAAATTCTGTTTAGAAATGCTACAATTTAGCTTGACTCTCAAAAACAAGATATTTAAATAATTAGATATTTATAAAAATGGAGTAATGTTCTCTTCCGGTCAAACTTTGATTGCAAAAGCCAGAAGGAAGAGAAATTGTTGGCATTTGAAATTCATCATCCTAGTCAAAGAAAAGAAACTGAATAGACACAGAAACTTAAATAGCTGTAAATATTTGTAAATCTGTTCTAAACATATGTGAGGCAATCTTTATTTCACAGATTAAGGATTTACTCCCTCAAAATTGAGTTAGGACCTTGGGGTACTACGCTTCATAAAAATATGAGCTTATCGATTTGGAAGCAGCGTTCACAATCAAGCAGTGTTCAGATCAAGATTAGACAATGATTCCACTCTTTTAGTATATCATACACATTAAACAAACATATATTCATGCAGTTAGGTTTTTTTAGGAGCTTTTTGTTCCAGATAAAGAGATTTTTTTTTTACTTAAATACCTTTTAAATATTAAAAATCTATTATGTAATAAATACCTTTTAAATGTTAAGAGCCTATTATGTAATGAACTAAATATCTTTTTAAAACTAAAAGTTTAGGGGCGCCTGGGTGGCGCAGTCGGTTAAGCGTCCGACTTCAGCCAGGTCACAATCTCGCGGTCCGTGAGTTCGAGCCCCGCGTCGGGCTCTGGGCTGATGGCTCGGAGCCTGGAGCCTGTTTCCGATTCTGTGTCTCCCTCTCTCTCTGCCCCTCCCCCCGTTCATGCTCTGTCTCTCTCTCTCCCAAAAATAAATAAACGTTGAAAAAAAAAATTTAAAAAAATAAATAAATAAATAAAACTAAAAGTTTATTATATAGAAAAATGGAGAATATTCATCACATTAAAAAATACTATCCCATTTGTGTTTCAGTACTGTGGTATATTTTTAAGATCCATCAATAAACCAACCTAACTAAAATTCCACCATCATAGATTTTTCTTTGAAGTGTGTAAGAGTGTTTTTGTGATTTTGAGCAAATTACTTTACCCATCTAGACCTCTGCTGCCTTATGTGTAAAATGGGAATAATAATAGTTCCTACTTCAAAGGATGATTGGAGTGTCAAAATAAGATTAAGCATTTAACCCAATGTCTGACAAAAATATACATTTAATATACGTTAGGAGTTAATAATGCTGATAATTTTAGAAAAAATTTGAAGGAGTAAAGGGGAAAATAGAAGTTTGGATACATTTGCTGAAATAGTATATCAAGATTCTGAGGTGTCTGGCTGAGTATTTAGGACTTTTTCTGCATGCGATCAGTATTTAGTAAATATCCAAGCAATATTTAAGCTGAATCACTATCACCCATCAGATGATTACACAAAGAATCCTTTAGCAATTAATTGACTTTTGGAAATTATTCAGAGCAAGGAGAAGTTTCAGCTTGCAAGGGTGATAGGTTAAAAATGATAAAATTAGGGGTGCCTGGGTGGCTCAGTCGGTTGAGCTGACGGCTTCTGCTCAGGTCATGATCTCACGGTCTGTGGGTTGGAGCCGGCGTCGGGCTCTGTGCTGACAGCTCAGAGCCTGGAGCCTGCTTCCGATTCTGTGTCTCCCTCTCTCTCTGCCTCTCCCCCACTCACACTCTGTCTCTCTCTCTCTGTCTCAGAAATAAACATTAAAAAATTTTTTTCTTTAAATGATAAAATTAGCATTCTGCCAATGTAACCCTTAAAGTATCAGACATAAAGTTTTACAGTAGTAAGACCTCAGGCAGATGCAAGAACTTAGGAATAACTACAAGATAGAAAGACTCTTCAGGAGAGAAACATTTTCAGATTCTACCAATTTGAAGTCAGCTCTCATGTCACCATATTCAGACCAGAAAATAAATCCACATCTGCTTTCACAGCACATACCTTTGAGCATACAGAATAATTAAAGAGGTTCTGAAGTGAAGTTCACAGAGAGAAAAGCCATTCTTCTATAAAAATGAAAAGCAAACTCTGTGCAGAGTCCAGATTGAACACTTAAGCTTTACGTGGCCAGTGCAATCGTTACTTGAAAGTGGAATGTCTGGTACTCCGGGAATGCTACAGGGGAAGATTCTGCCATTAAATTGTGAATTTTGCGACAGTTCAGATGAAGAAACTGAGATCTTTCTACTAATGTAATATGGATTGACCATTACAAAGATAAATAAGACAGATACAATTCAATCGAGGGAATAAAAAGAAAAATGCAGGCATATATCTGCTACCTGGTTAAAGATTTCACCAATACATCAATGAAGAAGCATTAGAAATAAAGGTTGATGTGTGAATAAGGCAAGTGTCCATTTCTTACTTGCCCAAGTTCCTTTCGCTACCTTGGGGTACATACTGTCTAAAAATGTTACATGGGTGGGCATCAAGACAGCCAAAATATCAGGCAAAGCTGTTGATGTAGGTGCACCTGGCTGGCTCAGTCGGTTAAGCATCCAACTTCTGCTCAGGTCATGATCTCACGGTTTGTGGGCTGGAGCCCCACATCAGGCTTTGCACTGACAGCTCAGAGCCTGGAGCCTGCTTCTGATTCTGGGTCTCCCTCTCTCTCTGCCCTTCCTCTGCTCACTCTCTCACTCTCTCTCTCAAAAATAAATAAACATTAAAAAAATATTAAAGGGGCGCCTGGGTGGCGCAGTCGGTTAAGCGTCCGACTTCAGCCAGGTCACGATCTCGCGGTCCGGGAGTTCGAGCCCCGCGTCGGGCTCTGGGCTGATGGCTCAGAGCCTGGAGCCTGTTTCCGATTCTGTGTCTCCCTCTCTCTCTGCCCCTCCCCCGTTCATGCTCTGTCTCTCTCTGTCCCAAAAATAAATAAACGTTGAAAAAAAAATTAAAAAAAATATTAAAAAATCTGTTAATGTATAAGAATGTAAAGAATATAGAAATAGTTTTCTTTGGATACTCAAAGCAGTTTACAACCCCAAAATGATCAAAAAATCTTATACAAGCAAATATATAATTAAGTAAATTTTGTTCCAAATGAAAAGAAACGTAATTTGAGGGGAAAGCAACACCCCCCCCTTATGCTGCTGTTTATATGTAAATGTCTACATACTCTTTCTCTTTTACTGATGATCAATATGTAAAGGAGGAGGTGTGATGATTGATAGTGCTCTACTCACAATCACGGAGGGGCAGGAAACTCAGTGGCAGAAAACAAAAACAAACAAACAAAAAAAACCACAAATCAAAAAACTTGTTTCTCCCAGTTGCAAGTTGAAAATTTATATCGAAATCGTTTGGTTGGCTTAACTTTGGCCGTATGTTTACCTTTTGGCAAGTCACTGTGTACATTTGAATGAGGCAATTATCCTTGGCCTAGACAAGGATCTTGTTTACCCCTGGGAGCAGAGAAGCAGAATATCTCTATAAAGAGACAGAGGAGAAGTAGCAGTGCTAAGTACACAGTGTAATGGTCTTCAAAAATCCCTAAAAACATGTCGGTAGCTTACCTTTCATCCATTCGACAAATATTTATTGAGTGTCTAGAGTGTGATGGAGGCTATGCTAGCTAACATTTGTTTGTACTTCATCCTGACACTGGATGCCAAGAGGATCCGGATTCTCCATCTTTGCTAAACAGACCTGTATTGCTCTGTATCTTTAATCATTCAGTATCTTCCAGATGAAAGCACATTTCAGTGTATTTACCAAATTGAATTGAATTGAATCAAGTTAATATTGACTTTTAAATTTCTCTCTGTCTCAGATTCTGTGATTCTTCAAACATTAAGAAAAAAATCACAAGTCTAACACTAACTTTACTTCTTTTTCTCCTTATATTCCTCTTTGCCTTCTTTATTTTAATTGTAATAGACCAGCTTGCCCTGAATTCTCTTGGAATGTATCAATAACCCAAATTCAGCCTGTTTTCTGACATTCAGGAAAATTTATATAAGTCTTGGCTGAGTCCTGCTGCCTTTAAAAATCCATAGTCATACAATGTGAATAGCATCCCAGAGTGAAAAGCATGAACATTTAAGTATTCTCTTCACATTATCTGTAGACATTCATATGAAAGTAATTCAAGAATTATTTATCTGTGGAAGAATACTAATGAAACAAATTTTAAACAATGGGTTTAAAATCTAGAAGTGGTGTTAAATTATTTCTTGTGCTGTTCTGAGATCTTGAAATTATTATGCCAAGGGGCGGGGGAATACAATTTATATAACAATCTCGAGAAAGAGAATTCATTTATGCACTCAAAATTTACACATGATATCTATCTATTCTATACCAAACACTATTCATACATACCAAGGACATCAGAATGAAGAAGACAAGCATGGACAATTCTGTCATGGAGTTTACAATTTTTTAGGATAAACAAACAACAAACAATGATTAACATTATGTCAGGTAGATCTAAGAGCTATGAAGTGCAACAGCTAGTGAACAGATAAGAGCATTGGAAGTTGCATACGGTAGTTGTTATTAGATCAAGACAAGGGATTCGGATATAATTCTGAGAGTGAATGGAAGTTACGGGTTTGCAACAAAAGATAAGATATTGTCTTATCTTATATGACTATATCTTATATAGTCATTGAATCCTTCTTTTGATTAGTAGTATTTGTATGATATATGTATTTTTTACTTTTAATGTACCTATATTATTGTATTTAAGGTGAATTTCTTATAGACAACAAATAGTTGGATCACTTTTAATCCATTCTGATGATCTTTAATTGTATTTTAATTGTATTTTATTTGCTGTGCTTAGGCTTTTAATGCAATTAGACTTTTACTATAATTATTGGTTTGAATTTAGGTCAACCATTTGTATTGGATTTCTGGTTGTTGGCTCTGTTATTACTCTTTCCCATTCTCTGCCTTTTTTGAGATTGTCTCCACTCTCTTAGCATCCCATTTTAATTCACCAACTATATTTTGTACTATATCTCTTTGTAGTTTTCTTTTAGTGTTTGATGTAATGATTCTAATATACATACTTAACTTTTGAAAGTCTATGTGGATCCAGTATTTTCCCAGTTCAAGTGGAATATTGATCTATCTTCACATTCACTGGCTTTTCTCTTTCATCTCAATTTAGCTATTGAGCCCTTAGAGTGAGAACTTTGTTGTGGTGCTGGGGTAATCTTTTAGGCACTAATATTATGGGGTATTTTATAATAGTTTAAAAATCTTTGTCAGACACTTACATCGACGTCATCTCAGTGGTGACACACATTGGTGATCTTCTCTCACATGAGCTGACATGTTCTTGTTCTTCATTTTCCAAATAACTTTGGATTACATCCTGGACATTTTGAATATTGTCTTACAGGATTCTGCCTCTCACTTAAAGCCTATGAAGAATGCCATTTACGTTTTAACAGTCAGCCCAGTTGGATTCAGGCTGCAAGTACCGATTAGCCTTTATTGTGCTCTACCTGCAATATCAGTTCTGTTTCTAAAGTCTTTGCAGTATTATTTGATTATGAATTGAATTAGTGGCCAGTCTGGGATCTTGATAGTGATATAGCAGTTTGTTTTACTTTTAAGTTTTTATTTTAATTCAGTTAGTTAACATACCGTGTCATATTCATTTCAGGTGTGCAATATAGTGATTCAACACTTCCACTCATCACCTGGTGCTCATCAAGACAAGTGCACTCTTTAATACCCATCACCTGTTTAACCCAACTGCCCACCGACTCCCCTCTGGTAGCCATCAGTTTGTTCTTTGTAATGAAGAGTCTGTTTCTTGCTTTATCTCTCTCTCTCTCCTCTCTCTTCTCTCTCTCTTTCTTTCATTTTTTCCCTTTGCTTGTTTGTTTTTGTTTCTTAAATTCCACAATGAGTGAAGTCATATGGTATTTTTTTTCTCTGACTTATTTGGCTCAGCATTATACTCTCTAGCTCCATCCATGTCATTGCAAATGGCAAGATTTCATTCTTTTTTATGGCTAAATAATTTTCCGTTGTATATGTATGTAACCTCTTCTTTATTCATCCATCAATCAATGGACACTCGGATTGCTTCCATATCTTGGCTATTGTAAATAATGCTGCTATAAACATAGGGCTTCATGTATTCCTTTGATTTAGTGTTCTTATACTCTTTGGGTAAATACTTAGTAGTGCAATTGCTGCATCATCAGGTAGTTCCATTTCTAACTTTTTGAGGAAAATTTTTTCATAATGGCTGGACCAATTTACATTTCCACCAATAGTGCACCAGCATTTCCTGTTTTCCATATCCTCTACAGCATTTGATATCTCTTCTCTTTCAGATAATAGGCATTCTAACAGGTGTGAGCTGATTTCTCATCATGGTTTTGATTTGCTCTAATGGACTGACTCTAAAACAAAAAACAAAAAAAAAACAAAAAACCCCCCTCCCCCCCCACACACAAAACAGACCTTCACCTGCATGAGAGGGCATAAAGGAGCATGCTCTGGCCCTGGGTCTAGTGGAGCAGTTTTCTAGTGGACGAGCATATGTTGGCTCTGGATCTGGGGCACGGGGTAGGAGGCAGATGTTTCCTGGTGTTTGATCATTACTATGGCGTTCTACAGAAACTACAAGAACTGTAAAAGTTTTTAGTGGCACCTCTAGGCTCAACGATCAAGGACCAGGGCAGACAGCCATGGTAGCTGGAGTCATCGTTTACACACATTTGGCTGTGGGAGCCCACTGCAGGTGCTTGTGTAGTAGCAGGGGTCAGTTGTGGACATACACACACAGAGCCAGCAGCAAGGGCCAGAGTCAACTGTGGGCACTCTAGCAACTGCCTGGGCCATGGCTGCTTGCATATTCTCCTGTGGCTGCAGGGTCTTCCTATAAACGGATGCACAACAGTGGAAGCAGGTGAGAGAATCAGGCAGGTGTACACTGGAAGGGCTAGCTGCAGGTAAGCCTAGGATTCAGGCCAGTGTGCACCCTTGGTCAGCCACAGGCACACAGACAACAGTGAAGGCCAGTGATAAGAGTTGGGTAAAGGGTGTTCAGGTTCATAGCTGGAGGGGCTAGCTCTGAGTCTCAACATGAAGAAGGATCAATTTCGTGGATCTAAGCTGGTGTCTTGCACTCACTCAACCACAGAGGCCTGGTCTACTTGCTGGTGCAAGTCCTGGGCTTCTGCTGGGGTTTGGAAGACCAGGAGTGGGAGGGACTCAGGCAACTGTCATCTGCAAACTCAAATATCTGGGGGGTGACAACCAGTGGAATCTGTAAGGGGTCCACGTGGCTGTCCTGGAGGTCGGTTTCCTCAAGGCAAAAGGTGCTAGAATACTTTGCAGGGCAGATCACTGTGGCTCTTGACTGAAATATTGGTATCCCCTTATTCTTCGTGTTTCTGGCTGTCTCTATATGTCTCAGTTTTGCCAGTCTCTTGGTGGGGTGAAATAAGAGGGGTTATTCCTTCAGTGCCCTTAAAAAGCTAGAAAAGCTGGTCACTCACCATGTTCTCCCTTTCCCAGCAGGAAACCTGTTTCTAGCTGGATTGTTTCCTCTTGGTATTGAACAGTGCTGGTCTGGAATGAGATAAAACAGGCAAAATGAAGCTGTTCTTCCTTCCCTTTTTGAGCGTTACTCTCAGGGTTTTTGTTCCACTGTGTTGCTGAAGTTTCTTACCTAGACTCCTATGCTCTCCCAGAGCTGTTTTTGTTCTCAACTAACTACTTGTTGATCTTTGTCTAGGACTGGAGCCCGGGGTCTCCTGCTCCACCATTTTGGTGACGTCACTCTTTCTTAACTCTTATTGACAGCAATATAAGTCACTTCTGCCCCCAAAACCCCAGAAAACCCTCACACAAGACTTTACTTGAGTCCAGGTACTTACTATAATGCCATGCTAAGTCTCAAAGTAAAAAAAAAAAAAAAATCGAGGGTGATGGATTAGAGAGTAGTCTTTAGGACATACATCAATAAAGTTAAAATTGGATATGAGTCCAGATAGGAACACTGGATGGTAATTTTTGAATATTTGGTAACTTTTTCAGAAAAGTAGCAGGAACCCATCATATTTTCTTGACCAAGAGAATGACATAATGAACAACAATTTTGAAATATTTGTCTAGAAGAGTAATATGTTCTAGAAAGGGGAGAAACTAAAGGTTAAAACAGTATATTTGGAATCATTAGAAGTATAGTTTTACTATTGGGATATAACAAGAACTAGCCAGACTAGGGAACATTTGGCATTTTGAAATTGAAAGACAAGAAAATATTCTAGATATATTGACTTTGAGGTGTCATGGAGACAGTCAAGGAAGACATTATCTGCATGCTTCTAAACCTTTGATAGAAGAATCCAGATAAAAGTCTGAGACCTTTAAAATATATAGACACCTTCATAATATTGATTGAATCTATGGAAAAAGAGAAAGAAAATCATCTGTGTCACTGGAAAACATAATATTTTAGGTGGAGAGGACTGTGTATCCTCATATCTGTTTATAACATATTTGTAAGTAAAAATGCCTTCAGGAGTTTGAATGATACTTTTTAATATATGTTTTCATCATTCAATTGCATTTTAGAGAGATTGTTTTGCTTCCATTACAATATTTTGAAATTTCACTGTGTAATTAGACTTAAGTGATTTAAAGTACTACTTCAGTCCTAGGAACCTCAAATTGTCTTTTTCTAGAATCAGGGTAATAATAATGTTAAAATATTGTTTAAATCCTATTCTGTCTTAAAAATGCCTCCTACATATTGATAATACATTGTGTTTATGTTTCAGATGCTGAATTTCCTTTTGTGATTTTAAGAAACACTTTGACTTCTGAGAAAATGATTTAGTGAAATTATTATTTTTAATCATAGCTGAGTTTAGTGTTCAATATATTTAACTTATCATGCAAAAAGAGGATAGCCAACTTTAGTAATGAATGAATAATGATTTCTTCTATTATTATTTAGGGTTAACCTCAAAAAACAGAAGGATGTGGTAGTTATGCTAAAGAGGACAAGGAATGATGACTGCCAATACCAAATTGTACCTGTGCTCGTTTTATAAGCTCTTTTAGATAAAAGAAAATTTGACCTTTAGAGTCAAATAAGTGAACAAAAATATATTTTTTAATATAATTGGAGAATTCTCACATTTTCAGTTGAAAATATTTACTGTTATTTACCAAATGTGAAAATGAACACAATAAACAGCATTGCTGAAAAAACATACATGAATAGTCATAAATGAAGATTTTGAGTTTGAAATTAAAAAGTATTTTTTTTCCTCCAATACAACAAATGCATCTCATTTTTGGTAATTAAGAAATACATGCACAGTCATTTTGAGTGCTGAAATGTATCATTCATATTATAATATAAACTCTAATCCACAAATGTTGACTGTGAAAAATCATTTCATTTAGGATAAATTCACACATAAACTTCATAGAAGCCATTTACTAATAAAAATATTGGGGTGCCTGGGTGACTCAGTCAGTTGAGCTTCCAGCTCTGGATTTCAGCTCACATCATGATGCCAAGGTCATGGGATCAAACCCTGTGTTGGGCTCCACATTGAGCATGGAGCCTGTTTAAGATTCTCTCTCTCCCTCTGTCCCTCTCCCCAGCTTGCACTGGCTGTCTTGCTAAAATAAAAATAATAAATAAATAAATAGGGTCACATGAGTGGCTCAGTCTGTTGAGCGTTGGACTCTTGACTTCTGCTCAGGTCATGATATCACGGTTTGTGAGTTCAAGCCCCGTGTGGGGCTCTGCAGAGCCTGCTTGGGATTCTTTCAATCTCTCTCTCTCTCTCTCTCTCTCTCTCTCTCTCTCTCTTTCTCTGCACATCCCTTGCTTGTGCCCTCTCTCTCTCACTCACTTTCAAAATAAATAAATACATGTTAAAAAATAAATAATAAATAATATATATTTTTTCATTATTGTTACCAAAAATACAGAATACAGAAGTTGTTCAAATTTAATTATTTTTCCTAATATATTATGTGCAAATAAAACACTTTAGATTGACATATACAGGGATGTGATACTAATCTTTTCTGCACTGGTATTTAAATACGTGCAAGTTTCCAACAGGACAGAATGCTGTAATACAAACAATGTCATGATAAAACTACTGTTTTGTTTTGTTTTGTTTTGTTTCATTTTTATCATCTGGATTACCTTCATAAAATCAAGAAGTATCAAAACTTTGAGGGTGGTACCCATAAAAAATATGTTATCTCAATAGTTTTGATGTGATGTCAAACCAACATGACATGTAATTCCCTTTTTGTTTGAGTGTCTTTATGGGACAGTCTAGGTCTCATTTGGATGGAACCCAACAAACTTTGTTTCTATTTTTTATTTTCTCACAGAAACCTTTGTTTATTGCTTTTGGAGCCTAAACTGAAACAAGTTTCCAACAATTCTCCCAGGATTCAGGTTTTGAGATCTGTTTGATATCTTTATATTGAAGAAAACACTTGTGTGTGTGTGTGTGTGTGTGTGTGTGTGTACGTGTGCGTTTGTTTTGTTTTTGTACCTTATTCCTACAAAGTAACTAAGGAAAACATTGCTAATTCTAGCTCAGATGTCTCTTAACCAAAGAAGGTAGCATTGTGTATACTTGAATTCCTCTTATTTATCTTTTTAAAATAAAAATCAAACAACAAGAATAATAGGGAAAATATTAAAATAGGCTTTTAAAAAATAATTCAAACTCAAAAGAGAATCTGGCCTAAGGCTTTTTGGTATAGTGAATATATAATCACAAGAGGGCTTGACATAGCTATCTTTACTTATTATGATAATTTTTCCTCAAGCTATTTGTGATTTCCTATCTAACAACTGACAGGCTTCATGGATATACCTATGATAAGCATCGTGTAGATACTTTATAAAATCAGGTTAAATCTATAGTTGTTTAAAGCCAACTTGATCTAACATATTCATTTAATAAAAACATCCAAAACAATACAAGCACTATTTGGCACACTTTATAGAATTAAAATAGAGAATTATATCAGATAAAATGTGGTTTGTTTGCTGGATGGCTAGTTTTGCTTTCCTCATATAGATCATGTACATATTTCATTAGATTTATAACTAAGTATTTCACTTTTATTGGTGCCAAAGTAAATTATACTGTGTTCCTAATTTCAAATTTCAAAAGTCCCTTGCTGTTAGATAATAAAGAAATTAAATTTGTATTAACCTTGTATCCTACAACCTTCCTACAATTGCCTATTAGTTCCACTGTCCCCTATCTTTAAATTTCTTTCTTTAGCAGGCAATATTTACTTCCTTGAAAGTATCATGTTCTTTTTACCTTGAGGGTATTCACATAGACTCTCAAGACCTGAAATACACCTCCCTAGTCTCTGCTTCTCCTTTCTAACCCCATATTCATCTTTCACGCCTTTGCTTGGTACCACCTTAATGATGATTTATCTAAATAGTTCTTTCCCACCCATATAAAAAGAGGTTAATGTAAATCTCAATTGATACGCCTCTGTAACACTTTCAATTTCTCCTGCTTAACAATTAAATATAGTCAGAGTAATATGTCTATCTGCCTTATCATACTAGAAGATTTGAGAAGCAGGTATTGTGCAATTTTCTACACATTGCTACTGTCCTATTTCTTATATAATAGACCTCCACTACGTATCTATTGATAAGAGCAAGTAGCACCAATTCCTTATATGCATGCATAAACTCTCCCCACTGGAATAATTTTGAAACAGTGGAGACACAATATTCTCTAGTTTTCTGACAGTTCTCAAGATTTTAAAAATAGGCATTTTAATTTTAATAGTAATGCCTTGAATTTTCAATACATTATTTGAAGAAATATTATTTCACATAATCTACAAATACCAATCTGTGTCTTTCCTCTTCACAATTCTAACTTTTGCACAGATCTAGGAAGAAAATTTATTTAAAAAGTTTTCATTGTTGGGGAGGGAATTCCTGTCCAATAAAGGTCCTTTTAGCTGGACTAGAAATCAAATTGACATGAGACAAAGAGTGTGTGTGTGTGTGTGTGTGTGTGTGTGTGTGTGTCTGTGTGTGCGTGATTCTGAACTAAAGAAAGGGGTGGGGGGTTGGGACTTCAGAGGAAAGGAATGCACTTTACAGGGCGATAAGAGCAGATGTTTTATAATTAAATGTTTGCCCTACCATACAGATGGGTCACTCAGATAAAATTTATCACTGTTAATATCCCTTATTCTGGGAAAGACCTCCAATTTATATTCTTCCATGCGATTAAGGGATGGATAAAACTTTCTCCCGAGCCCAAAGGGTCTCAAGTGCCTTCTTCTCAAAATAATCCACATGACAAAGTGGCACATTTCGGGGTGGGGCTATCCTGAAGTCCTTCATCATTATATCCACTCACTTCCTTTTTCCTCCTTGAAATTATGTTTACTCAGTTCCAATTCATGAAATCAACGTGACTGAAATTGTTACATATGTCACATTAATGTGAAAATATGATACATAGACATGAACTTAGAGAATTAGTTAATTCAATATATGTTTCAAAGTTATACATAAATGTATAATATATAAATATATATAATTTGAAGGTATACATAATAAATAAATATAATTTAAAGGTATACACATATATGTATAATCATTGTATCTCAGAGTATAATATACTTTTTGTCTCATAGCTAAAAATAATAAAACTCAAAGAATAGTAAACCTCATCAAAGTGATGGACTTCTTGTTATCTAGAAAGTGTATTGGACCAGAATTACAAAACCGTCATAGAATTAAATTGTGTCATGGTTGCATTTGACATGTATGTTTCTTTGTTGTTAGACTTGATTCTTTACAAAGTTTTATGGGATGGATATTAGTCTATTTACCATATTAGAGTTAACATTCCGAGTTTTGAAAACAAAGATATCTGTACTATACTCTTCTCAATGTTCATTTTTTCTATTTTTTTTTTTTTTTAGAAATTTCAAACTCAGGTCTTCTTGAATATTGAATTTTCTTCAGATTTTCTCATTAGAAAAATGAAATACATAAAAACAATGGAAGGGAAAAAAAGGCAAAAATCCCATATCTAATATATAGTCCTTACAAATTAACTCCTGTGTTCTTGCAAATTATCATATGTAATATGACTTACTAAAACAATCTTAATTTGTTGTCTTTTTATATAAAAATATTCACTACTGTCAATTTCAGTTATTTAATGCTTGTCTTTTTTATTTTTAAGTGTTTATTTTTGAGAGAGAAAGACAGAGACAGAGACAGAGTTCAAGAGGGGACAGGCAGAGAGAGGGGGAGATACAGAATCTGAAGCAGGCTCCAGGTTCCAAGCTGTCAGCACAGAGTCCGAGGCGGGGCTGGAACTCATGAACCACGATATGACCTGAGCTGAAGTTAGAGGCTTACCTGACTGAGCCTCCCAGGTGCCCCTATTTAATGATTTTCTATGACCTACATTCAAAATAACATACAACAACAAAAAGTGATGTCCCTGATGTTCAAGGAACTACCAACAGCTAGGGGAGAAAGATTAGTTCATGTGAGGCATGTTATGATAGAGGCAAAATGTCATGGACAGGAGGGACAACTACCGTGTGCTTAGGTAGTGGAGGATAGATACGGGAAATGTTTCTAGAAGGGGTCACATTTGGTATGCTTTGAGTCCATATAGTCATGCAAATCTCCTGCACACACATGCAAACTATGCCAGAATCCAATCTTAAAATGACCTTGGTAAGAAGTTACAGTTATAAAATTCCTGGCATTTAGATCACTGAGCCCTTGTGATTTCTTTGAGCTATGATATTTGTCACACAAAGATTCACAGTGCTGAAAGTTTTGATTACATTTCATTAAAAATTATTTGTAGCTGCATCTGCTATTTTCAAAGTATTATAGTAGGATTAATTAATAGGATGCAAGATGAGAAAGAAATGGTGCCCATTCTTACTAATCATAAAATCCAATGGGAAAATTCCCTCTGGCTTACCCCCGACTCATTTATAGGAGAGAATGCAGAAATTATTTTAGCTTTTTTTTTTCCTAGTTGATTTGCATGTAATTATTTAAGTTTTCAACAGGAATAGTGTTATTTGGAGATATTTTCAATAAACGAATTTCACTTTGTTAGCGAAGTTCAATGGAGTAAATTTCAGGATCAAATTTGGGGTTTTTTTTTAGCAATTCATGAATTGGGCCACATCCCATCCAGCCATTTGAAAGGAGCTTTCAACAGCTGTAAAAAGGAACGATTTTTAAAGGCAGAAAGGAGGCTCCAAAAAGGAGTTTATTAGCAAAGAGTATATTGTTTCAGGCAAGGTCCCCTTCCTAAGGCAGATGTTAGGGGTCTCCCAGGCAGATTTCCTCACTAGTGCTGATCAGGTAATTCCAGGTTGTCTGGGACAGGTTCATTGCTGGGAGAGGCTGAAACCAACCTCTTCGAGATTAGGTATTAAGCTTGGTTTGCTGACATGCGGTTTAGCACAAATGACACTCCTCGGGGCCTCTTGTCTCTCTTTTAACAATGTCTAAGCCAAAATAAAAGTCAAATGTTACAAAACTTGCAAAATGGGTAAGCATGCTTTCTTATTTACTAAGTTATAACAGGTATTTTGGAGGCCCACTACTGAATTTATTAAAGAGAGAGAGAGAGAGAGAGAGAGAGAGAGAGAGAGAAACTTATGATAGGATCAAGTGTACTCTAAGTGTAATTTGTCAAATAAAACCTTTCTGGGGGTGAAGGCATTGCTCCTGGGACACTAATAAATAGAGACAGCATGGCAGCTGCCCTTTCTTTGCTGTGATAATAGCAGGACTCTCTACTCTCTGGCACTGAGATGACTGACAGGCAGCCCTGGAGAAATGCCTCAGAGTGACTACCTGGGGCTCCAGAAATCCAGGAAAGGGACACAGTTGTTGCTGACATTATTGTAAGTATTATCCACCAGTATCGCTTGACTATTTAGCTGAAATATTTTATTTATTTAGAATTATTTAGTTGTAAAAATGTAGTCAGGAGAGTAAAAGGCAAATCTTAGGGAAAAAGTATATCATTCAGAAAATGAAAATTTCAAATGAACTGACATTTTATTAAATAAAATCCTTGAGTATGAACAAAGGGAAAAAAAAAGAGTGATTTGGGGGAAAAAAGCAAAAGGGGGATTAGACAGAGTTAATGCATTTTATTCAATATTGTTCATCCAATAAACATCATTTACTGACTTTATGATATGTACAAGGAAGACAGCTGGGTTGAATATACACAGAATTGACAGCTAGGCCACAGGAACAAGGATGAAGGACTCTTTGGTGGGGAAGACAACTGAGTCAAAATTAAGTTGTATTTATTTAAAAGTAGTGTAGAAAAATAGAATGCTAAGAAAAATTTCTGAGGCAGAGCAACCAGTGAGAACACTGGTGCCTTTTCTAGATAAAGAAATCAAAGACTTGAATTAAAAACATAGCCATGGGAAGAGTATGAGATTTCATAGTTCAGAAGAGTATAATTGATAAAGATGAATGCATTTTAAAAAGTAAAGTTGATAAGATGATTGAGAGATAACAAAAGCAAATTTAGATGACTTCACTGTCTCCAGCCTGGATGACAGAGAGAATGCCAATGACATTAACAATGAGAGACAATATCCAAATAGGAAATGACCAGATCACATATAAAAATAGAACTTTGACCTAAAATTTTGCAGCAACCAGTGCAGTAAGCCAATCCGTAAGCTCTGTAGCAGTCGGCCCCAAATTGTCAGGACTTGATCAATAACTGAGTTTCCTTACATTTTCCCCCAACTTAGGACCAACTGAAGAAAGCCAGATAAAAATTACTTCTCTTTAAAAAAATCAGAGAGAACGCTCTGCTTCTAGTTATCTTCCCTCCAGCTTTCCCAGACGAACAGCCTCCAGTCAGGACGGACCTGAAGCCTTCCGCTTTTTCCACTCTAAAGCTTTCTCACTTCTCTACCTCTTAAGCCTTTGCCAATACGAGTGGTGTAGCTGACCATTCCTCTGGCAAGCTTAGAAAGAACAGCCTTTGCTTGTTCTCCTTTGAGTGGTCTTCACTTATCTTCACAAGAGAAACAGTTGAGATTAAAAAAAAGAGTCAAGATGGGGCACCTGGGTGACTCAGTGGGTTAAGCCTCAGACTCTTGATTTTGGCTCAGGTCATGATCTCACGGGTTCATGAGTTCTAGCCCTGCATCGGGCTCTGCACTAACCGTGCAGAACTTGCTTGAGATCTGTCTTCCTGTCTCTCTGTCCCTCCCCTGCTTGCTCTCTATCTCTCAAAATAATTGAAAATAAACTTCAAAAAAAGGAGTCAAGGTTGGGGCATCTCAGTGGCTGAGTCTCTTAAGAGCCAGACTTCGGCTTAGGTCATGATCTCACGGTTAGTGGGTTTGAGCCCCGCGTCAGGCTCTCTGCTGACAGCTCAGAGCCTGGAGCCTCCTGCGGTTTCTGTGCCTCCTTCTCTCTCTGCCCTTCCCCTGCTCGTGCTCTGTCTCTCTCTCTCAAAAGTAAATAAGCAATAAAATAAAATTTTTAAAGAAAAAAGGAGTCAAGATAAAGAGTTAACTTTTAAACTTGTTGATTAAGTATTGTATGAAGACCTCCATTTAGACCTGTCTACTGGGCAATTCAGTAGGTAACAGTACACCTACAACAACACTCCCGAAGCCCATTTGTAGGGTTAATTTGCTTCACGTCAACACATTCTTTGACTCTTGAATTCAGGCTCTTAATCTGTAACAGAACTAATTTATTTTTGTTGAGGTTTGCCAACCATTGGCCTTGGGGATTAAAGGACAAGAACGTTCCCAGGCCATAGAGGCCAGCAAATCTGTTTGAAACTGCCTCGGCTTTCTGATTAGCCCAGCTATCTTTTAGCAAAATGTTTTTTTTTTTCCTTTTTAAGGTCACACATTGACTTTACTGAGCCCCCTTTGTGCATCTGTAGACTTTGCCCTCCTTTGAAGAAAGAACAGGTAACAAGGAACCAGACCTTCTTGTACAATCACTTCTGGATGCCAAGGAACCAGAAGTTGCACAAACTCCAAGCAACAAGATAACTTTGTACTGGCATCACAGAGTCTACAATAAATCAGGAAATGTCTCAGGCCACTCCACTGCCTTAACTGATTAAAAAGGAATTTAATTAACATGTGCATCACACACACATATAGGCACTCAGTGATTAGTAGCTCAAAGGTATAGTGCTGTGGAATAAGTTCTATATGTTTACCAAAATTTGTTGAAATTAATCCTTGTGGTGGCATTTGGAGGTGGAGCATTTTATAGAAGACTAGGTCATGAGGGTGAAGCCCTCATGAATGAGATTAGGGCCTTTATTAAAAAGACCCTAAGGACATTCCTCTCCCCTTCTGCCATGTGAGAACACAGCAAAAGGATAGTCATCTATGAACCAGGAAGCCTTTTGACATACACCAAATCTGCCTGCACCTTGATCTTAGCATGAAAAATAAATTTACACTGTTTATAAACCACCCAGACTGTGGTTTTTATGGGATAGCAACAGCCTATATAGACAGGTGGTTAGAACATGGGCCTTATATATAGCATCTTTACAAAAAAACAATTCACTTTTAAGGAAGTAACAAGCAAAATAAAGAAAAAGAAAGAAAGAAGAAAGAAAGAAAGAAAGAAAGAAAGAAAGAAAGAAAGAAAGAAAGAAAGAAAGAAAAAGAAAATGAAAGAAAAAAGGCTTTGAATTTCTGAGGCAGCAAATTGTGGGAAGGTAAATATGTGGGGAAACCAAAGGTAGATGAAGGCTTGTTACTAAAGGTTGCTAGTTATGTAGATTTCTCTGGTGCCTTCTCAAGGCTGGTAAAGACTTAGAGTTGCCTTTCATGATTAACTTCTGCCCTTACTGGTAGAGAGAGAATGGGGAACACCTTTACATATTTTTGTCCTGCTTTTAGGCAAATAGAAGTGATGCAGAGAGCTATTCTTGTACTTGCTTCTTTGTAATTGCCTTTGCCTCAAAATAATTACTATGTCAAAGTGGCATATTTGGAGTGGCATATTTTGGGATGCCATATTCTGTTACTCTTCAGCATTGAACACAGTTCCTAGTATATAAGAAATAATGAATAAAATCTCAATAATCAGTAATGTAATTAAATCATTCATAAATTCAGAAGTTGAGGTGTTCTGAAGACAAGACTATGTATAATAAAATAGCAAATGAAACATGTCTGCAATAAAGTACAGATTTTTCTATGGGAAATAAAGAGCAAAGCAGCCCAGTGAGTGGTAACTCAGACCGAGAAAATAATTTTTCTCCATTGTTCCTCAAGATACTCGGCAATTTGCACTTGCTTCAAAAATGTTCAAGGTGGTAAAAACAGATCTATTTGGGCAGAGGAGTAGAAAACAAAAAATAATGAAAATAGAGAAGGAAAGGGTTTTTTTTTTGTGTGTTTGTTTGTTTGTTTTGGTTTGAGAAACAGGATATCCCTGCTTGGTGAAAACGGCCTCACATGAAAAATTTAACTCTTTTCAATAAGTAACTGTATCTAACAACAAATGTATCCATAAACAACCATTTGGAAGTTACTATTTTTCGTTAGCAAGAGAACTTCTACCTTGAAGCTAAAAAAAATATGAATTGGGTAGGAATTGGCAGAAATTAATTATGTATGGAAATAAAACTTGTATTTGAAGACACAGAATGAAGATCTTCCTTGACTTATGGTGGGGTTAGTCCCAATGCACCCATTGTAAATTTAAAATACCATTAAGTTGAAAATGCACTGAATACATCTAACCTATGGAGCATCATAGCTTAGTCTAACCTATCTTAAACGTGTTCAGACACTTCCATTAGCCTACAGTTGAGCAAAATCATCTAACACAAAGCCTAGTTTATAAAAAAGTATTGAATGTCGCATGTAGTTTATTGAAAACTGTATTGAAAATGAAAACCAGAATGCTTGTATGGGGACACAATGATTGTATCAATTGTTCATTCTCCTGATAGCATGGCTTGACTAGTGCTGCCCGGAATTACAAGTCGTACTGCGTATCACCAGCCTGGGAAAAAATCCCAGTCCCAAACCAGAAGTACGGATTCTACTGAAGTGGAGAGCTTCTGCACCATCATAAAATCAAAAAATCGTAAGTCAAACCATTGTAAGTCAGGGACTGTTTGTACAAGAAATAAATTGTTTTGCCTAAAGCAAAACCCTCATTGTTCCTGGGGGTTGGGTTGGGAGGCAGGATGGGGTTGGTTTTGTTTGGGTGAGGGAATGCAGGGCGCTCTGAGAAACTCCAGGAAGAAACAGAAGTCTGAGCAGAAAACGCCTTTCAGATCATTAAAGCTAGAACAGAACTACTAATGGCACAGGAACCGCTTCAGCCTACAACACAAAATGACTTCCCTTTAAAGTTTTATAAAACAAACCAACTCAACCAAAATAATGGCTTTCTAACTAATTAAAAACAAAACTGGTTATCCTCCTTAAGTGTGTTTAAAAATTCTAATTGGAAACTGCAAGTCTGCTAACATCTGTTAGATGTTTTGCCAAATGTATCAAGATGAGGAGTTACTTTAACCTTTCTTCTTACACATTTTAATGGCTTCAAACACAATAATTCACATATTCCCTGAATTTCTTCCTATTAAATAAGCCCCCAATTAAAATTATGTTTAAGATCCTGTTATTTAATTTCCTGGAATTGCTCCTCGATGTGAAAAATACTTAACAATTATTTTATATTTTCAAAATGAGAAATAGTTTTAAAAATTCCCTTTAGAAAAACTATTCTGCTTCATTTTGTCTTTCTTCATACGTAAAGTGTATTTAAGCAAAAAAATCACATAAACAATGTGTTTATTCACGAAATTATTTAAAGCTTAATTGTATTTGGATAATAACAATGTGTTAACTTTATCTGCTTTTGTGTTTAAAATGTATTTCATAATGAATTATCAGCATAGGGTAGTATCAGCTTGCTGGTAAGAATCTTATTTCTTGTAGATGTTTAATGCTTCATTAATGTATCATTTGTTAAATAATATTCTTAAAATGTAAAAAAGAATAGTTATTTCATCTTTTTTAATGTTTATTTATTTATTTTGAGAACGAGGAATGAGACAGAGAGAGAGAGAGAGAACACAAGTGGGGAAGGGACAGAGAGAGCAGAGAGAGAGAACACCAGGCGGGCTCTGCACTGTCAGCACAGAGCCTGAGGCGGGGCTCGATTGCACAAACCATGAGACCATGACCTGAACTGGAGTCCAAGGCTTACCCAGCAAAGCCACCGAGGAACCCCCATTTTTATTTTTTTTAAAAAGAGAGTGATAGTCTGTTGCACACAGCACCACTTCTCTTTTTAATGAACTTTTTTCCCCTAGAAATCAAAGTAATTGGTTTGAAAGGAAGTATGCCCATTATTCTTTTGTTATCATTTTCAAATCTTTATGTTTCTTATCTAGGAATAAGAGAATGATGCTACAGGAATTGTTACAGAAAATGCAGAATACTTTTTACCATTGTTTATTTAACTAACTCATGGAATAAACTATTACTCTCCATTCCCTCTGTAAACTGGTGTAAAGATACTAAGGATTTAGAATGCTGTTTCTTATGCTTCTTAGGCTATACTGTATAGTACATTCATCCTCCTGCAATTAAATTTTTGCTTCCATTGTGTTGGTGATATTTATTCACAAAGTCCTATATGCCAGGTGTACAAGTAGCTGCACTTAAATATCATCAAAGAAATTATGGAGTAAAAAGGAAGTGATCTCTTGAAGGCTGAATACATTGGGGAAATTTCCTTTGGGAAGACTTTATGATTTTTTTTATTCTTTAAAGTTTATTTATTTCGAGAGAAAGAGAGAGAGCATTCATGCACATAAGTAGGAGAGGGGCAGAGAGAGAGTGAGAGAGAGAATCCCAAGCAGGCTCTGCACCATCAACGCAGAGCCCGACACAAGGCTTGAACTCACAAACAGCAAGATCATGACCTGAGCCAATATCAGGAATCAGATGCTTAACCAACTGAGCCAACAAGTTGCCTGTAATTTTCTTTATTTTCAATAAATTAGCAAGAAAATGAGTGGTTAAAAGTTAAGGAAGATTAATATGTCCATGAAAAAAAAAGATACCAAAATGGTAAGTCTGATTTTCTGTTTTATCTCTGTTATGTAAAGTGCATAGGTGTCATTACTCCTGCCCATACAACAGGAAACAAGTTGAATGAACTGAAAATCAATGACTTTTCTTGGATCCATTAAGGAATTCAGGTCCTAGGACAAAGTCCCTGAAATCTGGAGAGACAGGCAAATCCAGAAAGTCACAACCAATACCTGCATAAGTGGAATAGAAGCTACTGAAGCAACAAACTGTTGGAACACTTAGATGGTGATGTGGAAGAACACCTGAAGGCTGAGTGTGGACACTAGAAAAGTTGTGGGGTCCATGCTCTTAACTGCCTCCTCGATATTATTGGATTTTACCTCCAGGAACTCTGCCAGGTTATCACAGTGAACAGCCAAGAAATATGCCCTCAGTAGGGAGAGGAGAAAAGTAACAGTAGGGAGAGGGGAAACGTAGTAAGTGTATTTCTCTGAACCGCAGCCTCCTCCACTCTAGTCTGCCTATCTTGACTGTGGATTGGGGGGGGAAGAAAAACATTTATGAAGGTCAGAGTCGAGGGACAAAGACCAACTAAAAAAGTGAGACTTATTGATAATATTATAGAGTTCCCCCCATACTTAAATACTTTAACATTTAATTAAATATCAAACACTATTAAATATGTTATATTATATTTAAATTTTAATATCTAACACTAATAATTAATATTTAGTATCTATATACCTGAGAATCTATCCTTATAACAATAGGTAAATAAATAAAGAAGTGTGAGAAAGTGACAAATCTCACGTGCAGCAAGTATTACAAGTATTTTATGAAGATGTTGTGTCCTGAGGAAACAGGACAGGAGACTCCCCACTCCTCAAATGTGGGCTGTGCTTAATGCCTCAATTCCAAAGAGTACAGTGTAAAAAGAGAAGAGAAAAAACAGTAATTTTACAGTAGAGAAATCTGACAAATGCTGTCTCAGTCAGCTCATCATACCTCTGTACACTGATAAGTCCATGTCAACAGTATGTGACTGTGATATGATACGATGCTGACCATTTACCTCTGTGGTCTTGCTCCCCAAAACCAATAACTGCAATACCATTAGGCACAAAAAAAATCAGATAAATTCCAGTCGAGGGACATTCTATCATATACCTAAGCAGTATTTCTCAAACTATCACTGTCATGAAACACAAGGACAATGAGAAATTGTCCTGGTCAAGAGAAGCCTGAAGAAACATGACTACTGAATATAAGGTGACCTCCTATAATAGAAAAAGGACCCTATATACAAACTAAAGAAATCCAAATAAAATGGATTTTAGTTAATAATAATGTATCAATATCAAATGGGGAAGGGGCAGAGAGAGTGGGGAAAAAGAGAATCCCAAGCAGTCTCCATTCTGTCAGTGCAGAGCCCAATGCAGGCTTGATCTCAATGGTGAGATCATGACCTGGGCCAATATCAAGAGTTGGACACTTAACTGACTGAGCCACCCAGGTGCTCCCAAACTTTTTCTTTTAAAATTATTTTGACTTATGCCACAGTTGCAAATATAGTAAGCATTTCCTCTTCACCAAGCTTCTCCTAATGATAATCTCTTACAAAACCATGGTACAATGATAGAAACTTGGAGATTTACAGGGATATAGCATCATTAACTGTAGAACTCATTTGAATTTCACTGGTTTCTCACTACTGTCCTTTACTGGTCCAGGATTCTATTTCAGATCAACACTGCATTTAGTTGTCATGTCATCTTAGTCTCTTCTAATCTGTGACAATACATCAATTTTTCTCTTTACGATCCTAACACTTTTGAAGAATACAGACCAGATATTTTTTAGAATGCCCCTCAGGGCATCTTAGGTAGGATTTGTCTGATGTTTTCTCATGATTAAATTGAGTTTGTACATTTTTGGCAAGAATGAAACAGAAATAAAGTGAAACTCTTCTCCGTGTGTCACATCCAGAGTTATACAGGGTCTATTTATCTTACTGGTGATGTTACCTTGATCACAGGATAAATGCGCTGTCTGTCAAAGTTTCCCCACTATAGACTTAACTAATTTTCCCTTTTAATGAACTAATCTCTTACGAGTAGATACTTTGAGACTATGATTTATCTGTCATTGATTCTCATGTGCAATGCTCATTTTATACTAGTGTTTACCTAAAGATGATTTTCTATTTCCATTATTCCTTCTATATTTATTAATTCAAATCCTGCTTTAAAAATACTGTCCCCCAAAATAAAAACAATAAAAAGAGATGTCCCTTCTCCAAATTTATTATGTATTCAGTTATTTATTATTACAGTATATGTATATAAATATATAAAGGCTTGCTAAGTAAGAGTTTCTTGTTTGCAATCATTGCCATTGATAGTGGTTACTGTTAGGCAGGATGAGATAATTAGAAGAAATTTAATTGTGCATACACAAGAAACAGGGAAGTCTGACATGAAATTAGTATCAGATTGGTTACATATTAGAATCATGGGAAATTCGCAAGATGTTAGCTGATGTGATGTTTGTCACTGATTTATTAAATTAATACACATTTTTAAATTTCTAGACTTGTATTTCTCTGTGAAAAGGGATAAAAAGGGAATAAACTGTAAACAGCACAGCTGACATAAAAAAGTCCACAGAAGAAAGAAGAAAAGGAGGTGGAGAAGTAGATTGGGGTGCAGGCACCCATTACATCATCAGGACCCAGTGACCTCTTCCCCGATGTGGGTTATGTCTGGCTCACAGTGGGTCCCAGGGAGGAAAGGGCCTACAATTAGCCAGACATTGTGCTAGTCTCTGAGGACACAGCAATGACTAAAAGTCTTTACAAATCCAGGATCAAGTATCTTGCAGCCTATGGAGGGAGAAAATTTATATTAAAAAAATAACATACCTAAATGTGAAATTGCAAAACAGCACATACCTGAGTAGCACATAACTAGCCTACATACTACAGAGAAGAGATACATGTTTTGTTTTGTTTTTATGTTTATTTACTTTTGAGAGAGAAACAGAGAGAGTGAGCTGGGGAGGGGCAGAGAGAGAGGGAAAGACAGAATCCCAAGCAGGCTCTGCACTATCAGCATGGAACCCAATGTGGGGCTTGAACTCACAAACCACGAGATCATGACCTGAGCTGAAACCAAGAGTCGGATGCTTGACCAACTGAGCCACCCAGGTGCCCCAAGACACGTTTCTTTTTTTTTTTAACTTGTTTTATTTTTTATTTTTTTAAATTTACATCCAAATTAGTTAACATATAGTGCAACAATGATTTCAGGAGTAGATTCCTTAGTGCCACTTACCCATTTAACCCATCCCCCCTCCCACAACACCTCCCGTAACCCTCAGTTTGTTCTCCATATTTGCGAGTCTCTTCTGTTTTGTCCCCCCTCCTTGTTCTTATATTATTTTTGTTTCCCTTCCCTTATGTTCATCTCTTTTGTCTCTTAAAGTCCTCATATGAGTGAAGTCATATGATTTTTGTGTTTCTCTGACTAATTTCACTTAGCATAATACCTTCCAGTTCCATCCATGTAGTTGCAAATGGCAAGATTTCATTCTTTTTGATTGCCGAGTAATACTCATTGTATATATATACCACTTCTTCTTTATCCATTCATCTATCGGTGGACATTTGGTGTGTTTCCATACTTTGGCTATTGTTGATAGTGCTGCTATAAACATGGGGGTGCATGTGTCCCTTCAAAACAGCACACCTGTATCCCGTGGATAAATGCCTAGTAGTGCAATTGCTGGGTTGTAGGGTGGTACTATTTTTAGTTTTTTGAGGAACCGCCATACTATTTTCCAGAGTGGCTGCACCAGCTTGCATTCCCACCGAGATAAATGTTTCTAAGACAGAGCTGTAACCTAATCAATAATATGAGAGGCACCTCCCCTGAAGCAAGAATCAAAACAAAATATGAATAATAATTCATCTTAATTAGGTGAGGATGTTAAGAATGAAAATATCAGGGATCACAAGTTACAGAACAAATGTCCTGGGGATTTAGTGTGATTTAAAAGAAAAATACATGTGATTTCTTAGCACAGATAGATAGTTATAGAAATGGAATAAATATAGTAAATAATCAGAAAACTTTAAAGAAACAGTATCGCTCTTTAGTTAGAAGAAGGCTAGAAACCCAGTTCTGATTAAAAACTTGTAAACTGTAATACTTTTTGTAGAGAACACTTCAATGGCATTTATTATTAACAACATAGGAAATATCACTTTACCTATTCTCATAATGGTAGATTATACCAATAAGATGAAACAAAACAAGAGAATATATATATATATATATATATATGTGTGTGTGTGTGTGTGTGTGTATTTATATGTGAAACTTGATATTAGTATTATTATTAACAGGTGATATTGTCTACTGGTATCCTCCCCCAACAATAGCCGTCTCTCAGAGAACTGAGACACAAAAACTAAGCAAAGTGTGCACAGAACCAAAATCTGCATTCTACTATTAACAGCCTTCTTAGATACAATATGTAATCAGTACAATAAATTATTATTTAACAGGAGTGAAAGACAAAGTGTTAAACCATACATGGGTTTAAAAAATAAATTGAAGGGGCACCTGGGTGGCTCAGTCGGTTAAGCGTCCGACTTCGGCTCAAGTCATGATCTCTCAGTCCGTGAGTTCGAGCCCCACGTCGGGCTCTGTGCTGACAGCTCAGAGCCTGGAGCCTGTTTCAGATTCTGTGTCTCCCTCTCTCTCTGACCCTCCCCCGTTAATGCTCTGTCTCTCTCTGTCTCAAAAATAAATAAACATTAAAAAAATTTTTTTAAATAAAATAAAATAAATTGAAGGGAATGTTCTTATTTTTGGATAGAAAGAGTCTTTAAAGAATCTTGCCATTCTTTCATAAACTACAGAAATGTGTTTCTCAATAAAATTCATTAATGTTATTTTGAGAACATTTAAAAAAACATTTAAAAATATGCCTATTATAATACTCAGAAAAAGAATAGCCAAAATATTTTCAAAGTCAAGATAAGCAAAGGAGAACTTTCCTTGGCATGTTGTAAAACATGTTATAAATCTACTTTATTTAAATAGTTGGATCTTAAGCAAGACAATGGAGAATTTAATAAAAACAGAGATATGAGGAAGGGAAGAAAACCCTTAAGCATACAAAATTTTGTAGAAAGCTGCTTGTATCACAAATCATTTTAAAAATGAGGAATGTTTAAAATTTGCTGCTTAGAAAGAGGGGAAAGCATTCAAACATACATATGCCGTTGTTGACTCCCAGCCACTGCTATATGAGTTATATAACTAAAGAATGTGGATGGAAAGGGTGTCTGATCTCTGGGTCAAGATGGAACTTATGCACATCAAGCAATTAAAAAAAAGTGCAAAGAATTACACTTTACTAATTTTTTTCATATTTATAAATCAAAATTTTCTAACAAGTAAAATAGCATGAACAAATTGACAGACTTTTCCACAGATATCAGAGACAATATTAATGCTCTAGGAGACTGTGAAAAACAATGTACTCTTATTTTTCTATGGGAAAGTTCATGATCAGAAAATCCACAAAAGATGAACTGCAATGGGCAATAACATAGGACAAAATGTTCAAATAACTATTGATAAAAACACATCACAGTATACATAGAATGATATTCATTTTTCCAATATACATTATAGCACAGATTAAATGACATTTTTAACTTGCAAAATGAAAAAAATGTTTTAGAAAATAAGATGTAGTGTTCATGAGGGTATAATAAATGTCTGTTTTTATAACCCAATGTTAGCACAGTAAACCAGTAACCTGTCTGGAATGCAATGTTACAATATTTATCAGTGTTTCGTATGGAATACAGATCCCTGGATAAAGGAACTATAGTTATTTGAAACAAGAAATAATTTAAGATTCAGGTAATTAGTTAAGTAAAAGAATGCTCATCAGGGGTGCCTGGGTGGCTCAGTCAGTTAAGCATCTGACTTTGGCTCAGGTCATGATCTTATGGTTCGAGAGATCGAGCCCCACATTGCGCTCTTTACTGACAGCTCAGAGCCTGGAGCCTGCTTCGGATTCTGTGTCTCCCTCTCTCTCTGCCTCTTCCCCGCTAGCACTTTGTATCTCTCTCTAAAAAATAAATAAACATTTAAAAAATTAAAAAAAAAAGAATGCTCATCACAGTGCTGTTTAGTAGCAAAATATAAGAAACAACAAGAAAAATACCTTATAGTGGTATAAAATAGTGTAAGTAGTAAAGTACCTAGTAATGGAATAATGTTTACTTAAGTCAATTTTTTATGTATCCACAGAAATTGTTTAAATTGATTAAATAATATTTTGATGAAATAATATGAAATGGTGTTTCATGAAATAGATCATACAATTAATTATGTTGTCAATTTTGACATGATTCTATAATCAAACAGGGTTCAATACAGCATCATATAATCTAAATGTAGAATATAGATATGGAATAAGTATATGCATAAATATATTTTATTTTTATATATTTACATATGTATACATTTATGATAGATGTATTGCATAATTTTATTAATAATGGATGTCTTTAAGTAGTTAAGGTGTGATTAAGTTTCCCTTTGGAGCTTTTACATATTTTCTAAATTTAGTATTATTAAATTTCTAATTTTCTTACAGCAAATATTTATCATTTTTATAATCTCAAAAAATAAACAGCATATTTTAATAACTTGATTAAATTTTATTTGAATTATATTCACCAAGTATAAGGGAAAAAAAGCTAGAAAGACAAAGTTCAAATCTTAACTTCTTTTTTTTTCTCATAATCTTCAAATATTTTGACATGATTCCCAGGTGTTTGTCAAAGTAGTTCTGAACAGAAAAGTACAATAGGCCAAATCCTTGAAATAACAGGAGTCACACTATCTCAATGAACTGCCTGGGTCGTCTGATGCAGATGACAGGGAAGATGTATTAGATCAATTTTATATAAAATTAATGTTTTGAGATTCCTAAAAAATATACATAAATAAGTCTTGGCTTCCAATCAATCTGTTGAAACACTATCTAGAAGAGAAGACCAGTATTTGGCCAATGTCTAGAATGTGTATTTCCAGCTTGAGTACAACTTCCAATCAAAAGTACTTTCCGCTACATGGTTAGACAGAACTTTAGTACCCTGTCCAGAATCGGAGTGTATAAGAGAGTGAAATGTTTTTCACAAAAACTATACTTTAATTATTTTACACATATTTATCTTCACCATACATTTACTAAAATATGCCATTCCTGAAAAATTAATGTAAATCACTGTATTCCTGTTACAGGCTATACAAGCTTTGTAATGCATAGAGTTCTTAGTTAAGGAAGATGAAATCCAGGTGAGAAGAGATTTAGTAAATGGCATACATAGCTTAGTGAGTCATACAGCGGGCTGGAAATGTCTATTGTCTAAATATTGTTTTATTTTATTTTAGAGAGAGAAAGAGAGAGAGCATGAGCAGGGGAGAGGGGCAGAGAGAGAAAGAGAGAGAATCACAAGCAGTCTCCACACTCAGCACAGAGCCATACATAGGCTCCATCCCATTGCACCCTTAACTGACTGAACCACCCAGAGGCCTGTTGTCTAGATATTAAATAACAATTCTCAAACAACACCTAAGAACCAAACTAAAAAGTAACTGTTGCCTCTGCCCAGTGCAATTGATGTAGAATCAGAAAGCCTAGTAAATCAGGACCTCAATGCCAGAGTTGTTGACTCCAGAAACATCCTGTCTCTTCTAACCACGCTGGAGTAAAATGGAATATATATTGTATAGAACATAATGATAATGCATTATCAGATTTAACATAGATATAGAATGATAATACATAATAACCATAATGGGGGGCATTGTAATGAAATGATTATGCTGTCTGGAGATATATATACATATATACATATATATACATATATAGACATATATATATATACATATATATATAATATATTCATTTCTACCACTACTTGTGAACATTGTTATATATCTTTCCAAAGAAATCTTCAAGTAAATATGGTGTACATACAAATACAAGGATTACATTTTATTTATTTATTTATCTATTTATCCCAAACTAAAATAAATAAAACTTTCTAAGTTAAATATTAAGTGTACTATTCCATATTGTTATCTATAGACACTACATTGTATAGCAAATATCTAGAACTTATACATCTAGCATAACTGAAACTGCACTTCAAGCTCTTATGTTAAGTACTTTTACCACCACACACACACACACACACACACACACAGGCGGCCACAAGGAAACTCTGGAAATGTTGGATAAATATATTAACCTTGATTGTGATGATAGCATCATGGGTGTTTGCATATGCTCAAAATCATCAGATTGTATTTATTAAATATGTATAGTTCTTTGAATATCAGTTATATCTCAATCAAGGTGATAAAATAAATTAACAATTAAAAGCTTAATAACCTTCAATTTAATGTTGCTTTATCCAAGTTTAATTTATTACCTTACATCTAACTGAATGGTGGTAAAATTAAAATTTATATTAGTTGTTCAAAATGAGAATTCTTTTCCAAAACTCCTTACAAACTAAATAATTTTAAACCAAGAAAAAAATACATAGCACACATAATTGTTATAACATATATTTGGAATAGTAATATATATGTTTATAATAATCAAATTTTATTGACAAAAATGTTATTGTTTATTACAGAATTTGGGGAAGATTTTTGCTATTACAAAATAATAATTAAGATTAAATTTTATGATTTATATATTGTGGGGGATAAAGCTTTCTTGGCTTTCTCAGTGTTCCTAGAAAAGCCTCAGTCTCCTGAGAAATGAAAATGTATACTCCATAAAAGACTTGAGAATGTTTACTTTCACTTCCTCTAGAAATACTTTATTTTTCACATACTATGTGGCATAGATCTGTGGCCTAGTGGTTGAAGTATTTCTCCCATCCATTAAACATTTTCCCTATTGCTCCAAGAGCCAAAAGTTATTTTTCTAGATAGGCCACTAGGTTAGGGCATTATTTTCCCTTCCAATAAAATTCTCCCAGAAGGGGAAGGGAGAAAATTATCTCTTTCCACTTCATAAATGTAGGAAATTCATATTTCCCAGCCCTCACTTATGGAGTGGGCTCACTATGAGTATAGGAAATTTTTCCATCTGGCTCTCATAATATTCATCTTCTGGGTTGTCAGAGTGGGAAAATAGATACCACAATGTTACTTTGGTTGTTGATTGTGCTATGAGTATAATAGAACTCTACTCGGAACCAGGTTCGCGTTCCTGGAATATGCTGTGTAAGTAGGGTGACATCTCAGACCTTTCACAGTTTTTGACAACATATCTAAATGTTGTTTAAATATTTAATTTAAATAGAGTCACTTATTCATAGAGAGGCCATATATATATATATATATATGTACGTATATAATAGTCTCTTTGCAATATTTTTCTCAAATTCTTAAAAGGTATATTTTCCCAAACTGTAACCTTGTAAGCTGTGCTTAAATGCTTCTTTATGGCATATAAAAGCCCAAACGGTAAAGATTTATAATGGACATGGTGGATATTTCTTAACTACACTAGCATAAAAAGAAGCAGCATAATTTATAATGACTTAAACTCCATTTACAAGTTGTGGTCTAGGCTGTATATTACATAATCATTACATAGCTTTTGTTATTAATAGGAAGCAAAACAAATTAGTAATATTATGCTAACATTTTTCAAGTGTTCTGGATTACTTTTCAGAGTTCCAATATCAAAACATCTATGATTTATTTTGTAGATGGAGCAGGATGGGATATCTATCAAGGGAAAAGATTTTTTTTTACTACAAATATTAAAGTGAAATGCTTGATTTGAAAACAGCTGTAATCATGCCATAAATCCATTCCTCTGTAATATAAAAAGGTTATATGCAGTTCTTCAGCTATGAGTACTAATGAAATAAAGTACAGTACCATAATTCTGATTATTTTAAAAACCTGAAGTTGATAGGATTAGTGCAAATCATACAGCTAATAGAGACTTCTATGAATTCATGTTTAAAGTCATAAATCTTATTAAACACTTGAAGTGTACTTTATATAACTTACAATCAAAGTTCTATTTCTATTTACATTTTAAAACTGTATTTCTAGTTTGTGCATTTCATATCCTGAGTACCATGATAAATGCAAGTCATAATCACTTCTAAAGGAATCAATGATCCAGGCACTATTACAAGCTAAATCTGTCTATAATATATCAACTTGCATATTTTAATTTAATACTCGATAAATCGTGGATCATTATAACTCTTTTAAATACTTTTCCATGTTCTTACGACCATGAAATTTAATTCTAAAATTAAGAAAAAATATTTAATGTACTTTTAATCATGCTTTATAAAATAAACTTTGGGAACTAAAACTTCTTGTGACTAAGTGGAAAGATATGTTGGCTTAGAAAATATCAAAATGGGGTGATATGTTTCTTTCCCCTTACAGTTAATTAACTAACCCTGCCATCAATATTTAAAAGTATGTACTTACTAACTCTTGGTTAATAGTCGACACATTCATAAATAATGGCAAATTGTATAATAAATTTCCATCGTATGTACATCATATGTATACATGTTCAATGTATAAAAGATGTATTATCAAGGTCAGAATTGTGAAATTAAAATATTTGTAATTTTTTTAAAGAATTGCCTGTATTTCTTGCTTCCTTCTCTTGCCCTCTGTGTCTCTTCTACCTTCTCTAAATAAGTTTTTGTCCTTTCCACTGCCCTGAAACTTTTGTTACCTAAACTCCATGTTTTCAAATCCAATGGTCATTTCATTATCCTCCCCGCAGTAGATCATTCAGGAATGTTTAATCCAATTAATTTCTTCCTTCTCGAAACCCTTTTATTCTCTTGATCTCTGTGGCACTATTCTCTTTTTATCTTCCTCTTCACTGGTTGCACATTTTTGTTCTTCTTTAAAGTGGCTCTTCTTCTTCTTCTAACCTCGAAATGTGGGACTGTCTCAAGATTCAGTCTTGGATTGTTTTCTCTTCCTAATCTACACTATATCTGTAGAACTTTCATCCTGAATTATTAGTATCTGTAGATTTACACGTCTCAAATTTCTGCCTCCAATTCTAACTATCTGTGAATTATAACTTTGAAATCCCAAATACAGTAAAACCATGGGTTGTGAGTAACTTGCTCTGTGAGTATTCCACAGTATTTAACAGTATTGCTCTGTTAAACTAATGGATATAGTGCTCAGATTTTCAAAATAGCCAGAGACATGTAATTTAAAATAACTACCATGATTTTCCACTTCAGAATAAATGCTTCTATAGTAACTAACAAGATAAAATTTCCAGCAGTAACTCAATTAATTGCAAATCCACTTCACAGATGGAAAAAATAAACTTTTTTCAAAAGATAAAGAATAGTACTTTTGTTTCTATGGCAATATTTGTAATTGATGAGCAAATGTATTATTAAAAAATCCAATTTCTTAAAATACAGGATGCAACAAAAATAATGTGAATAGATTTATGTCCATTTCCGTCTTGCCCTGTTGTTGATTTGTCTCCCTGTCCTTTCCTTCTCATGTACATTCTCACCTATAACATGTTGTTCTTTCTTTCTTTATTTGTTTATTGATCAATCCCTCTACTTGATAGCAAACTCTATTAGTTATTAGTATATAGCTTGGTTTGCCACTGTTGATATATGGCCAAGCATGGAGGCTACATATAAAAATTTCTCAGTAAATAGTTGTTGAATAAATGAATAAATGAAAAAAAGTGACTGTAGGCCTAAATGCTTCATACTTTATCATTAGTTAGCATTGAAATCTTATTTTTATAAGACCCAGAAAAATTACATAAACTTTCTACTTTGTCGAAGTGATTTCTCCTTTCACTGATCATTTATGGTTTTTGCTTGTACCTTTTTTGAAGCACTTATAATATTGTCAATGTTTTTGTAAATATCTTGCAAAACAATTAGTATGTTCTTTAGTGTCAGAATTTTTTTTTTTTTAGTTTTGCATTTATTTTTTTGTCCTATACATAGAGAGAGAGCAGGGGAGAGGGGCAGAGGGAGGGACAGAGAGAGAGAGAAGATCTTAAGTGGGCTCCATGCTCAATGCAGAGCCCATCACGGGGCTCGATCCCATGATCCTGGGATAATGACCGGAACCTAAATCAAGAGTCAAATGCTCAGCCGAGCCACACAGGCACCCCAAACTTCTATTTATATGGAATATATTTGGCATTTGGTAATGTGAAATTTTAAAGTGTGCAACATATTTTGGATACATTTGTATATTATAATATGATTACCATTGTAGAGATATTTATCATATTACACAATTAAAGAACAATGCCATTGTCTAATTCATTATACTATGCATTAAATGTTTATGGTGTATTTACTAGTCATTGCAAGTTTGTACTTTTAAACAACATCAAACATATTCCCCCATTCCCCCCTACTAACCACCATTTTACTCTCTGTTTTTTATTAGTTTGATTTTTATAGATTCCACATGGGTGACATCATTCAGTAGTTTTCTTTCTGTCTGACTTACCTCACTTAGCATAATGTGTTCAAGGTCACAAATGGCAAAATAAATGGCAAGAATTCTCTTGATCTTCTCTTTATCCCATAAAATTCCTATCATATGATATGCTTATCATATTCCACAAAATGCTTATAATATTGATAATATTTTTAAAAATAATTAGCAATGCAAATTCAGGGATAGCAGAAACAGTTTAAACAAAGAAAGAGTAAATGATTTGGCCAAGTCATCTCACTTGTAAATGCTATAATTTGAAACCTAAATACAGGATTCTGATTTATAGTTGCTGTTATTTGTGGCCAAGCTTCTGTATATAGTGAGTTAAAGTGCAGTGATATATCAAGATGCTAATCCTAATTATTTTTTTTTAAATTTTAATGTTTATTTATTTTTGAGACAGAGACAGAGTATGAATGGGGGAGGGTCAGAGAGACGGAGACACAGAATCTGAAGCAGGCTACAGGCTCTGAGCTGTCAGCACAGAGCCCAATGCAGGGCTCAAACTCACAGACTGTGAGATCATGACCTGAGCTGAAGTTGGATGCTTAACTGACTGAGCCACCCAGGTGCCCCCATGCTAATCCTAATTCTAACTACACTCTCTGAGTAACAGCCTTCCTAATGTGGAACCTGTTAAGGTGGTGTTCCAAAAGGAAAAATTATATATGTATATAAATGCATTTGCTTGTCTTGCTATCAGGAATTATTTGATGAAACAAATCATTTTCAAATTGCTACTTTGAGCTGTACAGCAACAATTCCTGACCATGGGTGGATGGATCTAAATTCAGCAAGGTTTCTATTCTCCACCCAAGAAAACTGGGGTAACTTTTATTTAGTCAAGGCTTCTCTTCTATGTTGACAGCAGAAATTTTGCTTATGGGGGTACTGTATTATATAAACTCAAGTAATATTTTATAAAAATATTCCAGAGGAGGGATGGAGAGAAAGAAGTATTTCTAATTTAAAAGAAGGAAGGAAGGAAGGAAGGAAGGAAAAAAAGAGGGGAAAAAAGGATGAAAAAAGAGAAAAGAAAGAAAAGGAAAGAAAAGAGAAAATAAAGAAGAAAAAAGAAAAGAAAAGAAAAAAGAGAAGAAAAGGAAAGGAAAGGAAAGGAAAGGAAAGGAAAGGAAAGGAAAGGAAAGGAAAGGAAAACTGGTCCACTTGGTGAAGAAAATAGCACATTGGCCTAAAAATAAAAAGGAACGTTTTCAAAAAAAAAATTAAAAAGGATTCTATTTCTTTAAAACTGGAAATAGAATTAATTGGCTCATGGAAGTAGATAAAAATAAAAACAAGAACTGAAGTTATCACTGAAGTCTTTGATAAAACACATTGGTGTTTTAAATGTCCTCCAATATTACTGAAGCACTTCAAATGAGATGTTTGGAAACTTTTTCTGTAGAAGACCAAATGGTGACTATTTTAGACTTGCAGGCCATGTGGTCTCTGTTGCAACTGCTCAACTCTGCCTGTGGCAGCAACAACAGTAGCCATAGACAATATGTAAATGAATGGCCATGGCTGTGTTCCAATTAAACTTTATGTACCAAAACAAGCAGCAGATTAGACTTGGCCTGTAAATTGTGGTTTGCCTACCACTGCTTCGGACAATAATTATAGCAATTACAAATTTTTCTAATGTTTTCAATTTGTTTGCTGAAAACATTGCACAATTAAGAGATGTTTAATAACCCTGAACTGAATTTAAACTACTGACATTCAGCAGAAAAAAGTAAAATTTTTGTCCCAATGAAGACAGAGAGAGTTATGATAGATAAAGTAAGACAACTGTATTAACTGGGACACTATCTACCCCTAGTGATAATGGTTTGAATACTTACCTTGAGAAAAACAAATAGCAACACGTGAGTAATCTACATGCAGTGGATTATACTCCATTTGGTCATGAATGTGTTCTATCGGAAGATTAAATATTCTGTATAAATTGCAGGCAGTTGAAAAGTTTTGTATACACTGATTAATATTAATCACGTATTGCACAAAAGCATAAATTAGGCTATTCCTGTCTCATGGCTTTTGTATATTCTATTTTCTTTCCCTGGATTTCTTTTATTTCATTCCTTTCCATGAAAGTAGTTCTGGCATCATGAAGTATTAAGAATAAAATAGGACATAGGAATCCTACCAGAATGACAACAGCATTGACATTAATGCCATATCCCAATTCCTTCCTATTTGTCATCAGTCTCTCAGTCCTCAGACAGGACTTCCATGGCTTCTTAGTGATACTGTATCCCCTCTTGCTCTCTATACCATTATTTTGTTAAATTTCCATCAGAGCACTTTTTCCTATGTCAACTATCTTATTTATTTGTTTAACTGTTGTTTACTGCCTCTCAACTAATATTTGAGATCCACGAGGAAGTATGTTGTTTGTCTTATTTGCAGTGGTGTTTTTAATGAGTGGCATGTCTTTGACATTAAGGGAAAATTCTAAGCTCTCTAAAGGCAGTTACCTTTTTTTTCCCTATTATCTTCAACACCCATTATAGGAAAACTATTTGTTGTGGAAGACCTAAACAATCTTTGCTTTAGACTGGTTATAAATGACTTGGATTTTCTTAAATGTTTTCAATAATGGGTTTTAAGTGAACAAAAGAATGAACAAAAGAGTATCTTTCATCTTCATAGATTAGATGTCCTTTAAGCTAATGATAATTTTAGACCTCAGAAATCTGCCTAGTGTAGTGTATAGGCAACGTCACCATCCAAACTTTGGGCTGTTTCTTCAATTCATGTTAGTGTTCCAGTATGAATTTCCAGCTTCTCCTGATCTGTTCGGAATAGCAAATAGAAAAGCAAATTGATTTTAACTCAAGCACCAATTCTCACGGACTGATAGTGGCTGCTTAGAGCACTAAAGTGAGAAATATTCTGAAGCTACGTCGGAATTCAGCTGGTAATCCTACCTTGGAGGATTAGTGAGTGATACTGTTTGGGGAGAGGAGAGATTGGGTATATGATATGCATATTGCATATTTCACATCACTTAGAAGGAAACATAATATATTATTCTAAAAGATTTTTCAAAAAGCAAGGATATTACTACTGTTTAAATAACACTCGTGCCTTCTCTCTTACATGCAAATGGTTTTACTTTGTTCTTTCCCTCTTTCTTTTCACTGATAGAATACAGACATCTAATATATTTCAGTCTTACATTAGTTATTAATATGAGTATCTCTTCCTTGATCAAATTCTTAGACTCTAACCCTAACCCTAACCTTTACTAGGTGAAGTTACCTCCTTTATTCTTACTACGTGGTTAGACACAGTAATTAGGTGAATTCATCTACATTTCATAAAATAACCACTGTTTTCCCACAGATAAACATTTTAGGCATTTGTTAAATAGATACTTACTGAGTGTTGATGGCAAAAAGCTAGACATAACACGGCACTTTTCCAAGCCTTACAATCTAGTAGAGAGAGATAAGCAGGTAACACATAAAGAGCCATAGTGACATTCATTGGGGGAAATGTGAAATTGTAATTAGGATATTTAGAAAGACTGGGGTGAAGTTTGTAATGTTGCCTAGAGAAAGTCATTGTGAAGTGTTTTGGAGGATTAAGTAAGAATCAGTTAGGTAAAGAAAGATAAGGGAAAAAAACATTCCAAGCAACAGGAACATGATTTCTATCCAAGGGTTGAAGTAAAAAGCAAAATGTGATTCTTGGCCGGAGAGTAGAAAGAGGAAAGCAGTCTCAAGATGCTGATCCCTATGCATTGGAGGACTAGGGATGGCAGTTCACCTTCCTCCTCTTCTCCTCATTAACTGCCTATTTCAGTTATTTACGGTTGCTTAAATCTCATTCCCAACACTTAGTGACTTGAAATATCAATGACCTATAATTTCTCATGATTCTGTTGGTTGTCTGGGAAGTTCTTGGCTCATCTTTTCTGGGTTTTTCATTTAGCTGCAGTCATCTGACACCATGACTGGGTTTGGAGAGTCCGAGGAGTCTCCTTCACCTTCTGTCACCTTCACCTGACTGACAGCCAAATCTCATTCCCAGTGAGCATGACCCAACTCATCCTGGTCATCTTTGACAACAATCATCACACTGACTCTGATGAATCTGGAATGTCACTGAGATAGAACAAAAGCCAGGAGGACCATTATAGGAAGTTGTCATGCCCCCCAAAGTGAAAAGGTTTCAGAAGAAATAAATTAAAAGGAAACTGAAAGGAAAAATAAAACATACCGAAAAATGGCATCATGTATTATGATCATTCACATAGAGAATATTCATTCTCATTGGGGGCACATAAATCACAGATATAGAGGAGGCAAACTACGGCCTAACAAAAAGCTATAAAAAAAAGAAAAGAAAGTGCTTAATAAGTGCTGTAATTTAAAATGCAAAAGAATGTTTTTTTTAATTTTATCTTATTTAAATTCTATAGTTTCTCTAAAAAGTAAATCTTATTATTGTCATTTTAAAGATGAGAAACCTGAAATTAGGCAATTTGCCAAAAGTCTTGGTCTTTCTTCTTCTAAATGAGCTAAAGTAGAAAAGAAAATTTGGTCCTAGCCTGAGAATTGAGAAGATGGAACACGTGGACCCTTTCCAAGGCTGTCTTTCCTTCAGTTGACATTGAAGCAGCAAATAGGCACTATAGAGAATACTCACACACAAAGATAACAGGAAGAGGATGCTGTTCCCCACAAAGGTGCCTGAAATTCAGTAGTCAGTGTGGAATCCAGGGACCTTTTGAGTTAGAGGAACAACGCAACTTCAGGATTACTGCTTTAAGTAACACTGGTCTTATCAATTCTCAAGAATCTACTTCTACAAAAGAGAATTCTTACTTTGTTACACTCTTCTGGATTCTATTACCAGATTTCCAGTTCTGAAACCTTTACTTTTTCTGTAACACCACATTGTTGCCCAGTGGAAATTCTTCTGATGTCTAAATCCCCAGAAAACTTGGAATTTATTTCCATAAAGGATGTATTGCATCCAAAAAAGTGGTAATATATTAATGATGTAGCATCTCTGTGTCTCAGTAATAAAGTCTATGACAAATATGCTCATCTGTAAAAATCTCTGTTAAGTCTAGCTTTAGTATCATGCTTTAAAATTACATAGGGAGAATAATGTATTGTAAAATATTTGTAGCCCAGGTTAAAAAACAGAAATGAAAACAAAAAAACTATGTCCTCAAATGCTTCCAAGGTTTTCTTCTTGAATTGTTTTATGTATATTTGTATGACATCTCATAGTAAGATGACTATTACTTTTCCAGGTCACTTATATCTAAAAATATTACAGAAAGCAAACACTGACTTTTCCTGGGTTTGAATACTAAATTAAAAGCTTCCTTATTTTTGATTCTTTGCTTTTTGGACTTATCTCCAGGGAAGTTCTGCTTCACCACAGATTGAGTGGGTTGACCTGTTGCCCTCAAGACTATTTGTCTCTATGGAACTCCGCTCATTCATCCTCAAAGGCACCTTTCCTTTCAAAGCCACACAAGTAGAGAAGTTTTCAGACAGAAAGAGAATTCATCATGTATTTGTCATACTGTACACAAAATAAGTCATTTGATAAAATGGAGCAAACTGTTAGCTGTAAGTTAGTTCACTCCACTACAGTATTACAATATGATGCTAGTCATATGATTCTTAGGCGACAGGTAGGATTGATGCCAGAGTAAAATATTTTAATTTTCAATTTGCACAAATATAGCACCCAACCTCAAAAACACATTGCAAAATAACTCTAGTAAGATAGCAATGTAACACATACATACTTATTCTATTTCTACCAGAAGTTATTTTTAAATGCTTATTTATTTATTTCAAGACAAAGAGAGAGAGAGAGAGAGAGAGAGAGAGAGAGAGAGAGAGAACACATGAGTGGGGTAGGGGCCGAAGGGGAGGAAGAAAGACACAATACCAAGCAGGCTCCATGCTGTCATCTCAGAGCCCAATGCAGGGCTCGATCTCACAAACCATGAGATTGTGACCTGAGCTGAAACCAAGAGTTGGACACTTAACTGACTGAGCCACCCAGGTGCCCCCTATTTCTACCAGAAGTTTTAATGTATTTTTCTTGGGTCCAATCCTGAATTATTTAAGGTCACAGGTGCTAAAAATTGCATGTGTTACAATTCATTTTAATTAATTAAACCTATGGTAACTTTAAGTCAGATTCTCTCAGCAGTTTATTATTTTATATCAATTATTTTTCTCTTAAATAAAAAAATAAGCTTTTCTGTGTTTTGTCTTTTTGCCACAATTTGAGCTACAAACTATGTTGAAATTTACGTAAGCAAGTTTACCATTTTAAAACATGTCCCATGAGACGGCAGAGAAAGAATTTGAAAGAGAATCCAATGAATTCTACTTTTCTTTAAACAGCCTAAGGAGATATGGAAACATGGATTTCAGCCAAGAGAAGAAAGAGAGTAATGGGAAAATAAATTAATTTTAGAAGCTATAAAGGAATAAGTACCAGTAATTGGTAGATATAATATTAGAGTAATTTAGAAATACACATTTTAAACATTATTTTTAAATGAGAACTCCTTCGAAGCTTTCTGCAACTATGCTTAAGCTCTTAAAGACACAATTATCATACAATCATTTTCGAATAACTCTGTTCTCCTTGACTTCCAAGAGAAGTTTGTATGGAAAATAGTGGGTCAAATTTTTCAGAGTTTATGTGTTGGAGCACGTTCTATATGGAATTATAAATCTCTACACTTTTTGTCTTTGTCTTTTGATAAAACCACAAGCTTTTACTATTGCAAGAATATCACAAGAGCTTTTTTTTCCCCCATAGTCACTATGCAGCCATTAAATAAGGGCATTATCACTGGTATATTACTATCATCTAATCCACATACTCCATTCAAATTTTGGGAATTTTTTAATAATGTCCTTTATAGTAAATGGTATCAGACCAGTATCACCTTTTACACTTACTTGTCAAGAACCTTTAGTTTTCTTTACTCTGCAGCAGTTGTTTGACTTTGATGACCTTGACATTTTGAAGATTATACCAATTATTTTATAGGATGTCTCTTAGATAGCATTTAAGTGAAAAATCTTCATTTTCAAGTTTAGGTTGTATAGTTTGGGTAGGGATCTCACACAAGTGACTCTGTGTTCTTCCCATTCCATGCTATCAGATGGTACACAATTTCAATCTGTTCCATTGCCTATGATATTAAACTTAACACTTTGATTGAAGTATTCCCTGCCAACTTTCTCCATGGTACAGTAATCTTTTTGTCTTTATAAGGATCTCGCAGAGAGGTAATTGAGACTATTTCTGCTTCTTGGATGAATTAATCATTACTATAATGGCTGCCAGAGATAATTATCTATTCAATCAAACCCTCTCTACAGTCTTCCCTTGGCATACCATTGAAGGAAAGATTTTTCCATCTGAAAATGAATTCATTAATTTATTTATTCAGTAACAAAAAATAATGGGTTCCTATTTTATTTGTTTGTAATAATCCATTCCTACCATTATTTATTTTGCTGATCAGACTATCCCCAATATTACTTGTGGTAGATCCTTCAAGCTGGCTTTATGTTGTTTTTGATGCAACTTAATATTTCTGAGAGAAAGTTCTTACTTTTTAGTATAATAAGTTACTCTAGGCTTATCTTGTATCTTCCCTGTGCCAATCTCTAGATTAGTGATTTCCCTATAGAGCTCTGGTTCTTTATGGTGGACAATGGTACTTAGAAAACAAGATGTGGGCCCTAAGTATACTCATTATTGGTTGGGTGACTGCTGCTCCCAAGCTTTTACAGTCTTTAAGGGGGTTGAGCTAAATAGTATATTTACTCCCTCCCTCTTCCCCACATATTCAAGTCTCTATATATTCAAAATCATAACTTCACACTGATGCCTTTAACTCCCTTCTATGCAGATGGCCTTCCTACCCTACTTGGTCGGCTTCCAACACTCCATGGCAAGCAGCATCCTCTATGCTCTGATGGATACTCTCTGCATTCTGCCTGCCTTTGACTAACGTACTGGATGGGCATCATCCTTACTCCACCTACTCTTAGTTCCTGTACTGTGGTTCCACTCAAGTGCAAGTAGATTCCCACCTTTCTTGATCCTACCTAATGACTTTTAGAATGAACTATTTAGGAAGGGAAAAATGAGGTAAGGAAAAAAGGCAGAAAACCAGGACACCCAACAGTCAGGCAGAAAGGCAAGCAGGAGTCAAAATTAGGCTTTAAAAGCAAAAATTTAGGAAACTAATTGTTTTTCCATGATTGTTTTGTGGAACTTTCTGGACACACACACACAAAAAATACCTGTTTTTCATCATACATCATATTCATGCATGCCAGTATTGAAAGACAAGAAATTTACAGTTATCAGGGTGCTTTGCCTATCTATTCAAACTTTCCTGAGGAGCAGGTAGATTTCCTAAAGTGGCAATTCTTCCCTTAGCTAACCCATTCTAGAACAGTCTATAAACAGCAAAAGTAATGATAACAAGACTACAAACATATTTGCTCTGTCTGACTTTTACCATCTATGGTCCCTGCTCAATGACTAGACAGCCAATCTAATGCAGTGTATAGTTCTAATATAGTTCATGAAATAAATTATTGATTAATAATCATGGCCTAATGTATTATTCTTTGGAGATAGTTTATATCTACAGAAATCTCCATATTATTCCTATTTTTAAAAAGCAAGGATGGCAGTCATAGAGACCGATCAATGTTTTTTTGTTTGTTTTCTTTTTCTTTTTGTTATATTGACAAAATGAGTTTTCTAAATAGCTTTCAAGTCCCATTTTGTGGCAACAGTATGCTCCATGCATGTAAAAGTCCAATTCTGATGGGAGCAATAGGCATAGGCTAACTTTTAAGTATTTTGCCTAATGTAAGTGGAGGTTTATGTTCCCATGTGATCCATTTACCCTAACAAATCTATAAGGTCATGGTCAGACTCTCAATTCTTAGTTATAGTCAGCAGTACAAGAAGCAGTATTTAAAAAAAATCTGCAAGGCAACAGCTGTAATAGATATTTTACTATTGTTAGATTACTTGGTTTTGGTTTAACCATTTTCTAAGGGAATGACAAATTATGTTTTCATAACAACCTCAGAAAAGTAACAGGCAGCACTGTGTTTCTATTTTGAATCAGTTGATTTTATAATGTAAACATGGAAAGATTTTACAGCATGTTGGGAGAAAATGATTTTACTAAACTTGAAATTCTACTGAGATTGCTATTTAAAATAATCAGCTGTATGGATACTATATGAGAATGGACAAATTCATGCTGACTTGTTTTTAGATGAGTTTCTAAAAAATATTTTTGAGTCTGCAACTTATAAGATGAAATTATTAAATTATTTTGAATATATGCCCTTGGGTGATAACAGTTGCCAACAAAAACATCGCTTACAACATGAGTTCCATTTCACTGATTTCAGCATATGCAAAAAATACTACAATATATCTATTCCACATCAGGTGGAATTTTTTTTTTAAAGAGAGACTTTATCATGTCAAAAACATATTAGATACTTAGACGAATTTAATTTATCTGATTATAGGAAGGTCTGATTAAAATGAGAACTATGTGAGTATGGGATAATTTGCTAGTCATAAAAGGAATCACAACTAGTATGTCCCTTACAGTGAAGTGTTATAATTTTACATTGGAAGAAACAGTATTTATTTATTTATTTTTTTTTATATGAAGTTTATTGACAAATTGGTTTCCATACAACACCCAGTGCTCATCCCAAAAGGTGCCCTCCTCAATACCCATCACCCACCCGCCCCTCCCTCCCACCCCCCATCAACCCTCAGTTTGTTCTCAGTTTTTAACAGTCTCTTATGCTTTGGCTCTCTCCCACTCTAACGTCCTTTTTTTTTTTTTTTTTTTTTTCCTTCCCCTCCCCCATGGGTTCCTGTTAAGTTTCTCAGGATCCACATAAGAGTGAAACCATATGGTATCTGTCTTTCTCTGTATGGCTTATTTCACTTAGCATCACACTCTCCAGTTCCATCCACGTTGCTACAAAAGGCCATATTTCATTTTTTCTCATTGCCACGTAGTATTCCATTGTGTATATAAACCACAATTTCTTTATCCATTCATCAGTTGATGGACATTTAGGCTCTTTCCATCATTTGGCTATTGTTGAGAGTGCTGCTATGAACATTGGGCTACAAGTGCCCCTATGCATCAGTACTCCTGTATCCCTTGGGTAGATTCCTAGCAGTGCTATTGCTGGGTCATAGGGTAGGTCTATTTTTAATTTTCTGAGGAACCTCCACACTGCTTTCCAGAGCGGCTGCACCAATTTGCATTCCCACCAACAGTGCAAGAGGGTTCCCGAGAAACAGTATTTATAATGAGAAGAGCCCAAGCTTTGGAGTAAAATTGTTCTGGGTTTTAAATCCCATCTGACACATAAGCTTTTTGTATCCTTAGGCAAGACCTACCATCAAGTTTCCTCATCTGTAAGAGGCGTAGTACTATTTTTTACCAAAGAAGCTTGGGGTCAAGTTTCATGAAGTGATGCATGTAAATAATATAGCAGAGTGCCTGGGGATATAGTACCGCTCAAAATGATACCTTACTAATATTGATAACTGTGACAGGAGATTATTCAGCTAAAATCGGTGCTGCAACCAACACTATGTATTAGCAACATAAAACAAAATCAAGTCACAACCTCTTTTAGCTTCCTTCTTCTGCTTTAAAGGCTGATTTCCCTTTCCAGCTTCCTGTTAGCTAGAGCTAGTCATGAGACCTATGTGAGCAGGGGAGGGGCACAGAGAAAGGGAGAGAGAGAATCCCAAGCAAGCTCTGTGCTGTCAGCGCAGAGCCCAATGCAGGGCTCAAACTAACAAACCTTGAGATCATGACCTGAGCCAAAACCAAAAGTCAGACGCTTGACCGACTGAGCCACCCAACTACCCCAAGAAACTTGAATTCTTGATGACATTTTGAGCTAAAACAGGAGAAGCAATATGTCTGCAATTAATGTGTTAACTAGTCCAAGAAACTCTTGTCCAAATGACATTGCAATTGGCTTTGTTGCCAGTTTCAGGAATAAACTCCAATCTGTTTATCTGAACACTAATCTGATCACTAGTCCTAAATTCTCTCTCCTCAGGACAAATGCAAACCAGCTTCTCGACTGGCTGTTTACCCTTCAAGATTGCCTTCTAAATCCCTACCTTCTTGTACTCACCTAAAATCGTAAATCATCACAAGTTGAATTTTACCCACTCTCAAATAGGCCCCAAGATTGAGAGAGCCATCTTAAATTCACACCAACAATCTGTATTTATTCTGTGAGTGACCTCCTTACTCTAAGTAGCTACTAAAATGTTTTCAAGGTAGTGGTCTTTCCTATGCATTGAGTATTAAACTTTATGAGAAAGGTATTCTTGTGAACATTTCAGGGACTTGGTCAACAAAAAGTAAGGCCAGATTACATACCATAGGATTATTAATACCAGGAAAATAAACATCTTTCATCTTAACTATTCAATTTTAATTCTCTGTTATTTATTCCTGATCACTTCTGTAACAAATGACACGGCTATTATTGTGAATAACGTAATTTATGTAAAGACACTAGCATAGTATTTAGTATATATGTAGTCAGTGAATGTCAGTGTTCTTTACTTTTTGACCATCCATTACACATTATTTCCTACATCTTTATGAAAAGATTTTGCAAAGTAAATTTAAAAAATTATATCCTCTCTTTTCTGTCAGACCTTGGTTCTAACCCTCACTCTGCCTTCAATCACTGTGTGACCGCAGACACACTGATGAACTATGTTAAGCCTCAGTTTCCATATAAGCAAAATTGTCATACCAGTCTTATCGGCTTTGGGTAAGAAAAAAATGTGTTACCATTTAATAAATGTAAACTAGTAAGAGCGTTAGTTCAAATTATGAAGTAATTATGAAGGAAAGTATGCTTTCCTTCCACATTTTCAAAGCTTCATGTTTCCTTATCATTGTTCTTTTTCATATCCAAGCTGGCTGAAATTTCTGTTCTGAATTGCTTTCCTCTTTCTCCACTACCTTAGGATGTTTGCATTTTTAATGATGCAATCTAATGGGTATGAAATGACAATTGAATGATTTATTTTTTTCCCTCTGTCAGGGAAGAAAAGATTTTAGGTCTGAAGTTGAAATCATGCTGGGTAAACATTTATCTATTCATGTATAATTCTAAGGTATCTATAATATATTATTATTAAGCACTTACATGCAAAGAGTCAGATATATAAAATGAATAATCAGTCTGCACAAGGCCAACCTATTCACATTTAGATGTATCAGAGGTTCAAGAAAATAGACTTTGGACATTTTGCTTTATAAAAATCGGGACACTTGACTCTGCAAGTTCATCACTTTCATTGATTTCCCTATTGTCTGAAAGCATTCATTTCAGCCTGTTCCTTTAACTTACATCAGCAAAATGGCAAGAGTGCAATTCAAAGGAACTTCTCACGATGTTGTTTTCTTGCACAAAGGAAATAATCTTTCAAAACAAAATACTCAAAACATTATACTCTGAAGGTTTACATGTTTAGTTTCAGATGTTTTCAATTATGGCATTGCATGTAACATAATTTCCATATATTACATATGATTATACTAGTGATAGAGGAATATAGGTAAAAAGAGGAAAAATTGATTTGAAGTAGATCAGAATTAGTTCCAATTAGAATGTTCTAATTTGTTGCAATCCAACTTGTCTTGGTTTAGATCAGTGTCTAGACTCATAGTTGGCACTACTGACATTCGGGTTGGATAATTCTTTGGGGGGGGGGAGGAGTGTCCTGTGCATCATAGGATATTTAAACAGCAGCCTAATACCAGCAGCAGCTGCCTACTCACTTTGGTGACAAACAAAAATGTCTTCAAATATTGCCAAATATCCTCTGGGGGAAATACCGTTTCACATTTGCAGTTGACATGGATCGCTTTCATGTTCAGTATTAGGAGCTTCATGTACTTCAGAAACATATTGCACAATTCTGAGCAAAGTATTATTGTTCAAATACTGTATTTTTTTTTTTAATTTGTGAACCCTCTTGTACTATTGTAGGATGTTTGTGCTATTATCTTAAAAGTTTCAAGGTATTGACAATCAGATTGCCAAAATTAATAGATTTGTGTGAGGACAAATTCCTGAGGACATGAAAAAGAGCTGTCTTAAGGAGACTTAGAAAATCATTCAGGACACAATGACTTCCAATCCTTCTTTCCCTCTGAGGTACCAATGGCTTCTTTTTCCGGTTTATCTCCTTTTCTTTCAATCTTGCTACCTCCTTTCTACTCTAAATTATGGTTCCTGTTTACTCATTGATTTTATTGCCTAATAGATTCTGCTTCAGGCTCTCTCATTCTTTTTGCCATTATTCTTAACTTCTTTATCTGTCACTAAATTCCCCAATAGAGGGGATCTGAGAGCATCTGTCCGTGTTCAATTAACATAATAATCTTATGAGGCTACTCCATAGACTATAGGTCTGTCTCTACAGAAATGTCTTTTGGCTTAGCATCATGGCTTGATTGACTATGGTCATTTCTTAGAAAGCTGTCTGCTGTTATTCTTTCAATGTGAGCTTTGGACAAGGAAGGCACCCTGAGTCATATCAGGTTTAGAATGTTATTCCAGGCATTTATCTCACCTGCCTTATCTTCAATAGAAGAGACTTGGGGATTACCTTTTTGCCACTTGAAATTCAAGTTCTCAGGAAAGGAATATTATTTCCCCCTTCAACTTTTAGTAGTGCTTTCCTTATTTATTAGAAGAAGACTTCAACAACCCCTTATGAGGTCATGAGGACAGTAATGCCACTGCCCTTGGACAGTGTTCTTTCATTGAGATGAATCACACAGAGGCATTGCTCTGCTGCCAAGAAATTATGATCGTCCAGTGTTGCCATACCAATGACAATGTATTTCACATTGTAGGTTGATGTTTAAATAGGAAAAAAAAAGTACCTTATAATCAAATAGTCATGTGTAATCAAATAATTTCTTAAATATAATAAGGTATAAAAAAAAAACTCAGAAGTTTGGATGATTTAAAGAAGCAGGACATCCTTGGGATGATGACCATGGTAAGGACAGTTTGTGAAGTGCCTCAAGGATCTTGAATATTCATATCAATATTTCAAGATGAAGAGAGGCAGATGGAAGATAGAAGAGGAAACTAGCCTTGAATCAGTTATGTAATCTTGTCAATAACTTAAAGGTGTTTAGAGGGAAAAGCATGTTTTGATTTAATGTTTTCTTACTTCAAGCTATCGTGATCCTGACTGATAAAACTAATGTGTGCATTTTAATTTCTATTTTTTCTCATGATTACCAAAAAACTTTTATAAGATGTGTGTGCTGAGAAAGACTAGAAAGTTACATGTACACACAAGAAAAAATTGCTTATTTTTCTCTCTATATGTGTGTTTCCACAAGGAACATTGCTAGGGCCCTTGGGAGACTTCCTTTGAATCTTTTTGGGAAAAAGTTTGTTATGTTCAGTAAATACTCAAGATATCCCTCTACTATCATTAGGATTCTTCCTGGGTTAGATTTACCCTGAATATCTACTTTTACTCACCTCAGAATATACTACAAAGAAGGACAAATACTCCAGAAGTTTTATAGTCTATTTTTCTTTATAGAAAACAATTTATCATTACTTTTTTTTTCCATTGGACCTTTCTAATAATTTATGAAATAATTTTGGAAGACATTACTAATTTTGCCAAATGAAAAAAACTTGCCTACTCTCAAAGAAAAAGCAATATTGTCCGGAGCCAAAAGGCAAGATGATAAAAAAACAAAACACAAAAAACAAAACAAAACAAAACAAAACAAAACAAAACAAAAACAAGAAAAAAACAAAACAAAAAACCAAACAAAAAATGCACCGGGCACAGATTTTCATTTCTAGAACTATAGCAACTGACTAATAGAGAAAGTTATGTTTCTTCCAAATGTAAAGAAGAAAATAAATTACATTTTTAACATCCTATCAAATTCACTCATAGTATTAGCTAATTAATCTCAAGCAATCAAATTGGATTTCAAACTGTGTTTGAACATTTTGAGATGTTTCCTGCATTATGTATATCACCATATCCATAAAAATCTAAAAATGCATAGTTGCAATTATTTAAGTACTACATTTTCTCTTTGTCCTGTATTTCTATGATAGATAGAATTGCCCAAATTTTTAAATCTTCCTTGATAACTGAAAGATAATATTTCCATCTTTATGTTTAGCATCGTTGATCATACAAATTTAACACTATCTGAAAGACAAGCTGCTGGCACCCATTCTTATGCAGCTACCAACTGTCTTCAACAACAGCCAGTACAGCAGAGTTTTCATATATTTTGCCATTGTCATGAAAATTCAGTGGCATTTGGTCAGATGGCTACCTCTGAGAAAGTACTATGAATATCTAATAAATCACACACTACCTAATAAAATTATTAAATTGTGCATTCATTTAAAATGTTATTACGAGTAGACAAAAAAACAATACAATGAGAAAATGTTAAGAAAATACTTAAAATAAGATAAAAATGGAAACTAAAACTTTTATAAGTAAATCTGAATGGTGAATAAAAGTAGAAATTTATCACTAGGATTTTATGAAATAGAAGGCTTACACATGAAACAGAATGAAGAATGAGTATTCTGTCCAAATTTGGTTAGGGAGGCATAAGTCAAGTTTCTTCCCAGTAAAGCTATTATTTTATACATTATGATGAATAATTAACTTGTATTATGTAATTTGAGACTATGCAAATGTCCTATTTCTCATCATCCATATTCCCTCAAATTTTAGTACCTATTGAGTGTACATCAATTATTACTGTGTTTTTTACCTAACGGTGATAATCATATTTACATGATTCCTTTTATATTTATTAATTAGAATGCTCTTCACTTCTGCCTTCGGAATTGGCAGAGTTAGAAAATATACATACAGTTATTTACACATATATGCCCATACTTCCATCCATCTAATCTATTATCTATCTATCATCTATCCATCAATCTATTTGTAATCTATTGATTTATCAATCTATCTATTGATCTATCATCTATCCTTATCTATACTGATATGAGTTCATATTGTGATCGAGTGTTCACATTGCCCATTACTTACTCATTGACTTGCTTGATCAAACAATAGTTAGACTGCCATTCTCCCCATATGTCCCTGAACTTTGGCTTATACCTAAGTGACTATTGAGGCACAGAATTTACTCTTTTAATGGTTCATTATAAGAATCAGGTGACCAAAATTCTTCTAAAATTGCCACTCTCAGACCATCTGCCTAATCACATTCTCTTGCCTCCCTTCTGTACGAAGTTTTCCAGCCCTGTTTATCTCTCCTTATAAAAATAAAGTCTTGGGGTGCCTGTGTAGCTCACTCGGTTGAGTGATGGATTCTTGGTTTTGTGTCAGGTCATGATCTTGCAGTTCATGATTTCGAACCCTACATGGGGCTTTGCACGGACAGTGTGAAGCCTGCTTGGGATTCTCTCTCTCTCCCTCTGTCTTCCCCTCCCCTATTTGTGCTGCCTCTGTGTCTCTCAAAATAAATAAACTTAAAAAAAAAGAAAGAAAAGAAAGTTTTTTTTTCTGTTTGATTTCAAGACTTTGCCAATCTTATGGTCCAAGAATTCTATTACAATAGTTTTTTTGAGCAAAGTCCCTCTTTACATAGGTGTGGATTTGTTATTTTTGTTTTGTTTTTTGTTTTTATTTGACAACTGATATTATTGACTCCAACCAAATATCACACATATTTGGATTAATCAGTTAGATTACATTTATCAAAAATATATGATTTTTTACAATTTTTTTCTTTTTTAATTTTTATTTATTAAAAATTTTTTTTACATTTTTTTTGAGACATAGAGTGAGACAAAGGTGAGCAAGGGAAGGGCAGAGAGAGAAGGAGACAGAATCTGAAGCAGGCTCCAGGCTCTGAGCAAGCAGTCAGCACAGAACCTGAGGCGGGGCTCAAACCCACGAACTGTGAGATCATGACCTGAGCCGAAGTCAGACGCTCAACCGACTGAGCAACCCAGGCGCCCCTACAATTTTTTTCTTAATATGTCTGTAACGTAATACAATTTAATTCATATTAAAACTCTGCAGAGGTGTTTTTGTTGTTGTTGTGTTGTTTTGTTTTTGTTTTTGTTTGTTTCCTATAGCTGATATGATCTCCATCAGTACATCTATCTTTTGTTAGGGGAAACATTTTTTTGTCACTCTATTTTACACTTATCCCAATTTAATAATTAATCAATCCTTTTATAAAATTCCAGGCTTTGATTTAAATGAAAGTTCTCAATTTCTCACTTATAATCCTCATTCTTTCAGTTCTCTCCAAGGAAGAACTGCCTCTGACCCCCTGATGGTACAGCTGATACTGAAGCCAGTTTCTCACATTTACAGGAGCATTGTTTACCCTGTCAGCGTTGTTGACTTCAGTCTACAAATGGTACAAATTATGCTTCCATATTTTTTTTTATCACAGTCAAGTGCCAAGAGTGTTTCCTGGATTATTTTCGTCTAACCGTGACTGCTGACAGTTATAAACATTAGAGTGTGTGTTTTGTTTACTGTCCAGCTTCCTGGCCCATTTGTCTACAGCCAGCCCTTGCTGTGGAATCATCCAGTCCTTCCACTGCACTTCCAGAAATGCTCACTAACTCTCAACTCAGCATTCACATAACCTGAAGTTTGAAGTAGAACAAGAAAGCTAAACTTAAGATATTTTCCCAATATAATTTTGCTTTCTGGATAGGTTCTTGTGACTCTGTTTCAAGATTTGGAGAATTTGGGGTGAGACAGCACAGAAAGCCATAACTATACACACGCGCACACACACATGCACACACACCCAGGGATACTATTTTATCTGAAAAATAAAGACATCCTGCAATATGTCACAGTATGGGTGAATCTTTAAAACACTACACTAAGGGTAATAAGGAGACAAATACTGCATAATTCTACTCATATGAGGTATCTAAAATAGTTAAATTCATAGACTCAAAGAGTGGAAGGATGGTTTCCAAGGGCTGAGGGGAGGGAGAAAAAAGGAGTTACCAATCAAAGGGCATAAAATTTCCGCCAACTAAGATGTACAGCTAGAGACTGCAGTACATTAGACTTAGTCAACAATAATGTATTTTACACTTAAATATTTACTAAGAATATAGATCTCATGTTAATTGTTCTTACCACAATATAATTTTAAGAAAAAGAAGAGTGGGAGTAGCTAAAAAATATTATCTTATTATACATGTAGGAAGCTGAATATTACCTGTGTTCTGTATTTCTGCATGTTGAATTCTATATCCCTTCTCACCTCCTTTTTACCCTATCCAAACCAGCACATGATGCCTTAGGCCAACTAAGAAAACATCAGGAACTTAGGGGCATAAACATAGAAAACCCATAACAATAATGAAAGTGAATATCCTTATTTCATATTAAGAAACATCATAAATTAACTTTCTATAGCTACCTATCTATACATCTATCTATCTATCTATCTCCATCCATCATGCATCCAGCCACCTGTATTTATCAATTCATGTAGAGTAGTAATATCAAACTCATTCTGAAATAAAAATAGACTGACAGAAATAAGATGATGCAAAAGAGATTAATTAAGTGGTTTATGTGAATAATGATTTTTGAATATAAAGGGCTCTGTCTTTACTTTTACCAAGTTGGAAATTTCACAATAATTTGCAAAAAGGACCTTACTTTTTAAAAGTTTAGTTGCTACTCATATAGAAGAGTCATAAAGCATTTTAAAGTTTTATATTATAAAGGTTTTGAAAGAAAAATGTCCTTGGCCCATAATTATGTTTCATTTCATAACCTGTTAGGTCTTATATCTCAGTGTAGTTAAAGACCTGAAAGGGTAATTTGCATGTTTTGATGGGAAAAACTTAGGATGAAATTTTAATATCCTCCTGCATTTGATTAAAATAAAGGTGAAAACTTGAATCAGTGCGTTAAATGTCTATAACTCTCACTTCTCCTCAATATACAGGGTTTTATAGCTTAAACCACCAAAATAATTCCATGTCAGACAGGGGTACAACTTAAGAAGTCATTCCTACCTGTTTCTGGACACCTGGCCCGATTTCCCAGTGGTGTTCAGGAATGCAGTCCATTTGGTGTATTCATTGGACTTTTAAACTTTCACTCAACTTTTTCATGCCGCAGGCTGAATTGGAAAATTTATCTCATTTCTTTCTTATCACTTTTATTTTGTTGCTTAAATATTTATGTATTTTTAAATATTTAGCCAATCACTATTTATTGAGAACCTACTGGAGGCCAGGCAATGTTTGGATTTCTAAAAAATACACTAATGAACAAAACAGATACAAAATTACCTATCCTTTTTGAGTATTCTTTCTATTTTATATCATAAGCACCACATTTTGTCCACTTTTCAGACAGATACCTTCACCTGAACACGCAATACATTATTCCATAGCAATCATTTTATTCAACAGGAATTTGGGGCAGCTGCAAATAACGTGGTGGAGCTTGTCTGGGGATAGCAACTTATTATTTACTTTTGACACAACTGTTGGCCAAGTCTGGAACAGGCATTAGATTTTCCAAGTGTAGATGAATTCCACTGGTCACATTAGGAAAATATGACAGCACCAGCAAATTGAAAAGAAATAATTTTCTTCCCTAAAGAGGCAAGTCCAAGGACGAAAAACACCCAAAGTGTGCGTGTGTGTGCGCACACACACACACAACATATACACCTAAATATACACATATTTCTACATACAAGGTACAAACTGACAACAATGACCGTTTGAGAAAACACTGGCTTTGTCCAACAATCCAGCTCTAGTTCTAAATGGTATGAGGAATATATGAAACAGTATCAACTAGCTTCTCACTGCAAACCATTATTTATTCTTTTCTCTTTTGCCTTCCCTGTATTCATTGCAGACTTTTGCAACTGGCGGTCCCACCACTAACAATGATTCTTCTTCTCCATCTACTTTCCCCAAACTTCCATAATGAAAATATTCCAGACTAAGAAAAAGGAATTTCTAGGTGGGCAGTTTTGAAACAGACTATGTGATATGCACGTTGCCTGTCTGGGGAAGTCACTGAATATATACTAGTGATATAGATACTAATTAAATGTGGTGTAATTTATACATGAATGAGCTCCCCCACTATAAAAAAGCAATGAAACAGGGGCGCCTGGGTGGCGCAGTCGGTTAAGCGTCCGACTTCAGCCGGGTCACGATCTCGCGGTCCGGGAGTTCGAGCCCCGCGTCGGGCTCTGGGCTGATGGCTCAGAGCCTGGAGCCTGTTTCCGATTCTGTGTCTCCCTCTCTCTCTGCCCCTCCCCCGTTCATGCTCTGTCTCTCCCTGTCCCAAAAATAAATAAACGTTGAAAAAAAATTAAAAAAAAAAAAAAAGCAATGAAACATACCAAGGACCACAGATTCCAAACATGAATACCAGTTTAAGTTTTGTGTCTGCTATAGCAGAGTGTATACAGTGGATTAATTATGTAAGTAAAGTAAAAAACATAGTGCCTGTTTCATAGTAAATAAGAAATATTAGCCAGATTCATTACCAATAAAATCACAATTACTGTAATCAGTAGTAGTAGTAGTATTTTAAAACAAACACTGAAAGAGGTTACAAATTGGGTAAATATCATGATTCTCTTTAGGACATGATTGTAAATGCATCCATGATTCAGACATAGACAGTCAAATGTCGAAGTTCTAAACTCACATTAACAACAGTTTAGGTGTGCAGTCATACTGAATATTTTCTTCTTTTCTTAATAAATAATTCAGGATTTCTGGATTTAAATGGCATAAACAAGGAGCCCTTGGGCAATCTTCCAAACTTCCTGCTAAAATATCTATGGAAACACAGAACAAGATGAAAACTCACAACCTTAAAAACTTAAAATTCCATACAGAGTATTGTCAGATACTGGGAGGAATTTTTACAAACCTATTATAGTTATGAAGATGAACTTTGTAGCGCAAAAGTCTTTCCTCTGACTAAGCAAATCAAGGGCTTATTAACCAGAAAAATCATCACATTCAGTTTGTCTTTAAAAGCATTGTGCAGGTTAGGGGTGGGGGGGTTGGCTGGGTTAGTTTGGACAGCATGCAACTCTTGATCTTTGGGTCATGAGTTCAAGCCCCATGTTGGACATAGAGCTTATTTCAAAAATAAATAAACAAACAAACAAACAAATAAATAAATAAATAAATAAATAACTAGCATTGCACGGGTTAAATATCACTTTTTCAGAGAAGACATTTTCCCTCTCAAATAATGAATCCCTTGTTAAAATGCTGTTTCCTTCAGACTGCTTCTCTAAGTTTTAATTTCCTATCTGTCAAGGCAACTACCTCTATCTTACCCCCTTTCTCTCTTACAGTGTTTGTGTTCCTTTAAGAGCAAGAGGAAGATCTACTTTTGATTGTCAGCCTATCTCCAGAGTCTTGTGCAGTGCTTGATATATAACAGAAATACAATAAATATATTTTTGTAATTTCTTATCTTATTTTATCTTTTTAGAGAGAGAGAGAGAGTGAGTAGGGGAGAGGGGCAAAGGGAGAGAGAGAGAATCTTCAGCAGCCCTCATGCTCAGCATGGAGCCCAAATCAGGGCTTGATCCAACAACTCTGGGATCATGACCTGAACTGAATTTAAGAGTCAGACACTCAAACAACTGAGCCATGCAGGCACCCCACAATAAGTACTTTTTTAATGATCAGTCTGTTTTTTCCATCAAGCATTTCTTTGTTTTATAATTTTTATTTAAATCTTAGTTAAATTATAGTGTAATGTTTGATTCAGGAGTAGAATTTAGTGATTCATCACTGACATGTAACACCTAGTGCTCAGCACAAGTGCCCTCCTAATACCCATCCCCCATTTAGCCCATCCCCCACCCACTCCCTCCAACAACCTCAGTTTGTTCTCTATTGTTAAGAGTCTCTTATGGTTTGCTTCCATCAAAAATGTTAAATGATTAAGTAAAAGCGAAAAATACAGAGGGGGGTAGAATAAGACACTGCATCTCAAAAGGCATCATCCCTACAAAGTGAGACGCTATAATAGGAACCAAAGCATTAAAGTCATAATAGCAATCCATAGACACAATTGTAGTTTTTACCATAATCCAGAGAAGAAAAGATTGAAGAGGGATCAAAAAGTTGGAGAAATCTATATATCAGTAAAGCAAAGTTTTGTGGGTTGGAATACCTGTCACACAATGGTGATTGGTAAGCACCGAACCTGCCATAATTCACAGATCTAAGAATAGATCTAGTGCTGCATGAGCAGAAACATGGAAAACTGCATAATTTCTTTCTTTTCAACCACCAAGTTCTGAATAGATCTTCAAGAAGTAAAATGCTAAATTGTTATTGCTAAAGATCCCACAGTTATATGAAAGAAAAACTTGAGAAATACTTCCATAGTACAGGGTAAATGGAGAGAGAGAAGAAAAACAAGAGAAGATAACAATTGTAAAGAACATAATAGATAGATCTAAACTGAGGTATTTTGGAGAAGGAAAGCAGAGCAGTAAGTGGAGAATAAAATTTGACTAAAATGTTTTAAGGGAGAAGATCACAGGAAAATTCACCACACACACAAAAAAGCCGCTAATTCTCTTAAAATTAATCAACAAATGCAATGTAAGTCTCAAAAATTCTCAACAGTCTCCCTGAAAAATGACAGAATGATATTATCTTTTAAAAAGAGCAAATGGATAAGAATATCCGAGAAATGATTTAAGAGGGAACACAGGCTGAAGAGAATTACAATATCAAAATTACAGCTTTAATAATTGGCAGGGTGGAATTGACAACAAACGGATTGACAAATGAAACAGAAGAAAGCACAGAAATAGAACTATACATTTATAAAACCTTAATTATGACAGACCTGGTATTGCAGAAGAGTGAGAGTTGGGTCTTCACCAAAGTACAGGAAACGGTTGGTGTCAATTTGGAAAAAGAAACAAATGAAAAAGCCTAAAATTAGTTACATCACAGCATATAATGGTATCAATGCCAAATGGATTAAAGACCAAATTTGAAAGGCAAAATCAAGTTGAACATGTGCCTAAAGAATAAGTAGTAAATTCTCAGATTGAAAAGGCAAATAAATACTGAATAAGAAAAATAAAAACAATTTTATATCTAGACTTGGAATCAAACAGCAGTCCACAAAGAAATATCTTAAAAGCTAACAAAGGACTCAATATACTACCTATCATGGAAGAGCAATTAAACTGACAGTGAATATCTCATGACCAAAAATATATTTCAGCAAAATATTAGATTTGCTGAGCAAATATTACTTTCTCTTTAAAGCTTTATTACCAATTAAACTATAGTTCATAGGTAAGAGAAAAATAAATACACATGTAGACATAAAACTAATAGCATAATTTAGTCTATACAGGACTTCATTACAATTTTATTAAAGGATATTCAGTAAGAACAAAAATAAACCCCTGGAAAAAGGTAGTATGTAAGAAACAATGATGAGAATGAATATTGATAAAATATATTAGCACATTTAATTAAGACTGTAACAAATAAAAACTTACAGTTTTGTGATACCAAAACAAAATTTCAAAGAGAAATTAAGGAAAGGTATGGAAGAAAATGAAGGTAAGTAGAACAAAAAATAATAAAGTTAATGACAAATATTATTCGTCATCCTCACTGCCAGTTTTCTCTTTAATAAACTCGTTCTTGACACTAAGACTTGAAATGAGATAGCATATTATATTCAGGCAGTTCACGGATGTAATTTTGAGTGTGCTATCCTAATATAATACATACAAGAGAGCTTCAAAAAATTAACCTGGAAATAATTGAACTGATGTAATTATTATAAAAATAATGTTTCATTGTGTTAGCATCTATTATAATAAATCTCAAAACATTTTAAAATAAATCCTGTTGCGAGTAGGTAGAATAAAGGGTAACTTCAGCTTTTGGTACACTTATAATGCAAATTACAACAAACTAATTAATTAAAATAAAGTAAGAGAAAAGCCAATAGCAGGTGGGGAGTTTAAGAAGATAATTTTTTAATTGAAATTTGACCATAGCTCATCAATATTCTATGATAGGACTAGTAAAAATTATAACTGCTATTACTGTCCTAAAACTGAGTTTAATTTGAAAGAAAAGTCTCTCTATATACAATTCTGGTAAAAAATCAATAATCTGAGAATTAAAAACATATAATTTGGATATATATGCAATTATTTTATTAACATGTATAAATCTCCAGTTTTATTTAAAGTGTACTCTCAAAAAATGTATTTAAGATTATTTTTCTTTAAGAAATATGCACTCTGTTTTCAGGTGAACAAAATCCAAGATTACTTACACTATCCTTATCCATTACATGTTTAGAAATCTTAAATAAGTGTAGCATTTTTCCTACACTAGTACACTTAGAAATACAGCTATTTTATCACTCTTGAAACTATCAAGGACTCAAGAGGAAAAACCAAAGACTGTAAAAGAGATAGGATTAATAATTTATATTTGTAACTTTTGATTCACATTCAACTATTATTTTTCTACTCACTGAAATTCTATATTTAAAACTAATGCTAGTGGAGACAGATTGACTTAAAGTAATGCTGATTCATAAACACTTCAATGAGCCAAAAGTATAATTTAATAGCAAGAGAAGTAGAGCTTTGAATGGAGCAAAGGAGAAAATTGTATTATTAAAATGCTTGCCAAGAAGGTGAGCGTGTTCAACTGATTCACATTTCTTGGGACATTTACCCAGAAGTATCCCATATTTCAAAAAATCAGGTCAAGTTTGTTATTGCATTAGTGCACTTTTGTGATTAATTTTACTAATGAAGAATATCCATTTTCACAAAGCATAAGTAAAAATATATCTCTTTTAAAGAGGAGATTTGCAAGGTCACTGAGTTATTAAATAATATAAGGTGAATGCATTGTAGTTTTTAAGGAAAGATAACTTAATTATTATGCCAATAAGAAAAAAAAACATTTCAGTTTTTATCTGATGGTAAAATTAAGTAGCATAACGAATAGAAAAGTAGATTTAACCAGGTCCAGATATTTCAATCATAGTATTAGCAAATTTAAAAGTGTATAAAATAAAATGTCTACATTAAAATTGTGATGTTACATGGTTTTAAAGATTTATAATACTACACATTATAAAACAAAATATATTAGCTTACCATAAGCCAGATTGTATTTTATTTCATTTTAATGTAAATGGTTGGAACCAATGAAAAATTGTTTATCATTTTGCCAGAGCAAGCTTTAGATCTTCAGCCAGGTTCAAATTATAACTATATTTTACTTTTTAAAAAAACGCAATGCTGCTTGTATCAGTTTCTCCTTTTTTTAAATTTAATTCTGGCATATTTGTTGAAGTTTCAAAATAGATGAATTTCAAGATGCTGCCATTAGTTTTTGAAGCCACAATGTTAAAATGTGGCAGTGATTCCTCTGAATACAGAATGTGGGCCAGACTACTCAGTAGAATATAGTAGGTTTTGATAACATCACAGAATTACACTCTATGAAAGGAAACCTAATAGAATCAGCATTTCTTTGCTTGTTTTTTTTTTTTTCTTGGAGGGGCAGAGATTAAAAGTTGATTTCAAGGGCACATAATTATTTTGTTTGTATATTCAGCATATGTAGAGGGATGGGTGATAGATACAACTATGACCAGCAAGGGTGAATCAAAAAAAGCATTACACAATTATTTAATTTACATTAATAAAAAATTATCTGAACAACTAAGTTGAAAAAGATGTTAAAGTTCCTTAGCATGCGGGAATAATATGAATAAACATATCCTCAAAGTACATGGATGTCTTTTTTTTTTTTTTAAGTTTATTTAAGAGAGAGAGAGATAGAGCACGAACAGGTAAGGGGCAGAGAGAGACTGAGAGAGAGAATCCCAAACAGACTCTACGCTGTTGCACAGATCCTAATGTGGAGCTTGCTCTCATGAACCCATGAGATCATGACCTGCGCTGAAATCAAGAGTCAGATGTTTAGCCAAGTGAGCCACCCAGGCACCCTCAAAGGACATCAATTTCAATAGAAGCTTCCAGCACCTTCATCTTGTTTCCTCTAGCCAGATGCCAGCTCACCATGTGCCACTGACCAGCAAAGAGCACAAGCTTCACCCGTACTCCACCAACATTTGGTGGCAGGCGTATGGGCTTTGGCAGACATATTGTTGTGACCTATATACGTACTCTGTGAACCCCCTTCCTCTGTTGGTGAGGCAACCATGACCAACAACAGCAGTTTTCTGTAGTAGTTCCTGAAACTTGCTGAAAGTCAACTGTGAGCTCGATAGCTAATAGACGTCTTGGTGATCCTCTTAGTTTTAGCCTTTGCAATCATGTATAGATAGCCCATTCATTGTATGAACTCTCTTCCTGCTTGCAATATCTATAATGGCTGTGGTTGCCATGTTTAAACTCTGACAAATATAAGCAGAAGTCATTGTTTCCATGGGAGGTGGGTATAGCACATGGATTGGGAGAGACTTTTAAATGAAGGTGACCCCTTGGGCACCTGGGTGGCTCAGGAGGTTGAGCATCTGACTTCAGCTCAGATATGCTATCTTGTGGTTCCTGAGTTTAAGCCCCAAGCCCTACATTGAGCTCACTGATATCAGCATAGAGCGTGCTTTAGATCCTCTGTTCCCCTTTCTCTCTGACCCTTTCCCTCTCATGCTTTCTCTCTCAAAAATAAATTTAAAGTTTATAAATAAATAGATAGATAGATAAATATGACCCTTGAATTGAGATTGCAAAATATTCCACTGACACATGAAGGAGTGAACACTTCTTCTTGGTAGAAAAATATGCCAGCCATGAGACTTGAAATGCCTTGAGTCCTGACTCAACTTGTCCCTCTTAGACCATAGTGCATTCATTGGCCATGCACCAAGTCTAAGTGGGATGAGCAGCTCTTCCTCAGAAGGCCTCCCAGGTAAAGCCTCTGTAATTGCCTATGTTTAGGCCTGAAAAAATGAAACATAAATATTAACTAGAAGACAGACTCCTCCTCTTTCAAGGTCAGCCAGGAACCTTATCAATGCACTTATTGTGACGGACACTCAAAATGGGATCCTGAGATTGGATTGTGCCTATGTGAAGAGCACACATAAAACCTTCTCCTGGTATGTGGTGGTAACTGGGAGAGTTAATTTGTGGCTTGCAGTTACTCATGATTACTTAAATTAACATCAGTGGCTGCTAGGAATGCAGTGTAGATGTGCATAAGATGACTGTGGCACCTGGCCGCCATGGCAGTAATAATAATTAAAAAATAACAAATTATGAGGTAAATTGGCTGTCTTAGAGTAAACATGTTATTATAGTCTATGAAAATTTGTAAAGACTACATGTAATTTTTTTCTTTTTAAGGAGGTAACTTCAATCTGTTATTAATTTTATGGACTCCAATATTTAATTGATAATAGAATCAAATATAAGAATCATGTAAATTCAATGATATTAATAGGGCAAATATATGCTATATATATGAAATAATAATAAAGCATGGGTAGAATAACACACATAGAGAAAGAACAAATCACTCTATGACTTAATGTTACTCTGATAACAATGGCCACATATTTCCAAAATAACTTTTCTACAAATACACGTCAGAGCTCAGTATACAATCTTAATTTTTCTTTCACATTTATCCATTTTTGAGAGTCAGAGAGAGACTGAGCACAAGCGGGGGAGGGGCAGAGAGAGGGGGAGACAGAATCTGAAGCAGGGTCCAGGCTCCAAGCTATCAGCACAGAGCCCGACGTGGGGCTCGAACTCACAAACCACAAGATCATGACCTGAGCCGAAGTTGGATGCACAACCGACTGAGCCACCCAGGCACTCCACACTATCTTGAATATATAATCAAATAGTCTAGATTACTTACAGACAGGTAATTCACATTAGTACTCAAAGACTGTACTATCAATTGTTTGTAAAATTTTGTCACTCATTTTTATTCAGGCATAGATATGATGGTTGGCCATAGACGAAATATTAAAAATACTATAATAACTTTATTTTTCTCACTTAGTTGCAGCTAGACAAACATCAAACCAAAATTCTTGTATAAACCGCACACCATCATATTGTCTCGTTGATATAAAATGTGTCCTGCCAGAAGTTAATAAATAAGAATTTAATATAAATTTTAGCTTGATTTGTACTTTGTACCTTCCCTTCCAGTGTTTTCTTTTAATTTCCTTAATTACATAATTTATTCAGAAAGCATTTATGGAACTTCTAGTATTCTCGAAGAACTCTCTTTGGTGTTATACTATATAAAAGATTAATTAGTTAGCGCTTTCAGCTTTTACAGCTATACATCCTTTCCTTTTTCTTTTCTTGAATTCATGTGAAAACTATGAAAGAAGTCACATACAAAATATAAATTCCTGAGATATAAAAGTGTAGGTGTATGTCCTGTTTTGCACTCGGGTCTCAAAGAGGAATCCAGCCTCTCTCCCTCACCTCCCGTTATTGCTCAGGACTTGTGAGGGCTTTTGAAAAATGGATTCCAAATTTTACATTAATTACTTTCAGGACTGAAGCTCAAGCTTTCATTTGATGCACTAGAGACTGGAATATTTCCTTTCCAAAAAGGTAAATTACAGATAAGTTTCTTTATAATGAAACCAAACCAAATCAAAACAAATTACAATAACAAATAATAAGAATCAAATTCTCCAAATGTTAATAAGTTCCAAAGATAGCGTCAAGAGCAATAATTTGCTTCAAAATGTCAGCGTTTAATAGTTACAATCTTTGCACCAAACATGACATTTGTTAATTTGAAATAAATTTTCAAATTCTCTTAGTTACAGATAGATGGCATGACATTTCACCTAAATATAAACATCCATGATCTATTGGTTATTTCTCCAGAATCCTATAGAAATGTGATGCTTTATTATGAGAAAATACAAATATGTTTTGTAGGATAAATGACACTTTAAAAACTTTAAAATATCTAGTAAAAAGTGCACATTACTCATGTATATGAATCTGGGAATTGTGTTAAAATTATTTTTGCAATAATTATTCCTGACGTTTATACTGAGAATTACAGACCCTTCATAAATAATCTCATTTGATTCTTACACCTACTTTGTGAGGTATGTAGGGCAGGAAATAGCCTTGGAGAGGTTAAGTGGCTTGTCCAAGGTCCAAATATTAAGAGGCAGCAATAAATCCAGAAATCAGGATTTTTGTATAAGGTCACTGCACTTTCCACACTAATACTCTAATGGATCAGACACACACAAACACACACACACACACACAAAACTGATTAATATAATGTGAAATATAGTATAATGTAATATAATATAAATATAATATATTCGTATAAATAAAAATGTTTTTCTCATTACAAAATAAAATAATTTTAGTCTAGAAAATGAAACTAAGAAAATTAAACTCTGATAACAATTGGTAATAATTCAATGTTTATTTTGTATTTCTCTAAATAATGTAAATAATGCATATTTATGTTACCTTTATTTTTAAAGAAAATATGTTGTATTTGGTTGAATAACAGTTTAAATGCTCTTGAAGAAATAATGTTGCTATTACCAGGAATAAAATATAAGCTCAAATCAGGGTCATTTTCCTCTAGACCTCCTCCTTATGTCTTAAGGAACATTTTTCTGTTCCACTATTTATCAGGAAAGCCCAAATCAGAAGGATTTTGGATCCTTCTGGGAAGGTGCAAACAGACTCTCCTTTGGTCCTGTTGTGATGCCAGCCTTGCCCTCTTAGCCCAAGATGAGGCCTTAGCTCAGTCTTCTGTATCTGTGGCTCCGCCTTCAGAGCCATTCTTTCTTGATTTCATCCTTTCTCTGTCTCTTTCAGCCCAAGCTGGCAACATTTCTTTTGCTATAATTCTCAAAACCTGTCCATCTTCCATGCAATTCAGGGATGTTCAAGCTTTTGACATGTGGGTCTTCCACAGAAATTTTCTGGATAACCACGTCTCCATTCTTGATTTCTGCTGAGATGTTTGATTGACTCCAAGTATAACACACTAAATCTCTTTGGCAAAAGCTGTCCAGCAATATTTTCAGTGTTCTCTCTAGAGCGTGCTTTCCCATTATTTCCATATGCACAAACCTCCCAGTAACCCTCAGTTTGTTCTCCATATTTATGAGTCTTTTCTGTTTTGTCCCCCTCCTTGTTTTTATATTTTTGTTTCCTTTAACTTATGTTCATCTGTTTTGTCTCTTAAAGTCCTCATATGAATGAAGACATATGATTTTTGTCTTTCTCTATTTCACTTAGCATAATACCCTCCAGTTCCATCCCCATAGTTGCAAATGGCAAGATTTCATTCTTTTTGATTGCCAAGAAATACTCCATTGTCTACATAACCACATCTCCTTCACCCATTCATCCATCGATGGACATTTGGGCTCTTTCCATACGTTGGCTATTGTTAATAGTGCTGCTATAAACATGGGGGTGCATGTGTCCCTTCAAAACAGCACACCTGTATCCCATGGATAAATGGCTAGTAGTGCAATTGCTGGGTCATAGGGTGGTTCTACTTTTAGTTTTTTGAGGAACCTCCATACTGTTTTCCAGAGTGGCTGCACCAGCTTGCATTCCCACCAACAATGCAAAAGAGATCCTCTTTCTCCACATCCACACCAATATCTGTTATTGCCTGAGTTGTTAATGTGAGCTATTCTGACACGTGTAAAGTGGTATCTCATGGTGGGTTTGATTTGTATTTCCCTGATGATGAGTAATGTTGAGGATTTTTGCATGTGTCGGTTGGCCATCTGGATGTCTTCATTGGATAAATGTCTATTCACGTCTTTTGCCCATTTCTTCACTGGATTATTTGGTTTTTGGGTGTTGAGTTTGATAAGTTCTTTATAGATTTTGGATACTAACCCTTTATCTGATATGTCATTTGCAAATATTGTCTCCCATTCTGTCGGTTGCCTTTTAGATTTGCTGAATGTTTCCTTAGCTGTGCACAATCTTTTTATTTTGATGAGGTCCCAGTAGTTCATTTTGGCTTTTGTTTCCCTTGCCTCTGAAGACATGTTGAGTAAGAAGTTGATGCGGCCAAGATCAAAGAGGTTTTTGCCTGCTTTCTCCTCGAGGATTTTGATGACTTCCTGTCTTACATTGAGGTATTTCATCCATTTTGAGGTTATTTTTCTGTATGGTGTAAAAAAGTGGTCCAGGTTCGTTGTTCTGCATGTCGCTGTCCAGTTTTCCCAGCACCAAATGCTGAAGAGACTGTCTTTATTCCCTTGGATATTCTTTCCTGCTTTGTCAAAGATTAGTTGGCCATAGGTTTGTGGGTCCATTTCTGGGTTCTCTATTCTGTTCCATTGATTTGAGTGTCTCTTCTTGTGCCAGTACCATACTGTCTTGATGATTACAGCTTTGTGGTATAGCTTGAAGTCTGGGATTATGATGCCTCCTGCTTTGGTTTTCTTTTTTCAAGATCGCTTTGGCTATTTGGGGTCTTTTGTGGTTCCATACAAATTTCAGGATTGTTTGTTCTAGCTCTGTGAAGAATGCAAGTGTTATGTTGATAGGGATTGCATTGAATATGTAGATTGCTTTGGGTAGTATTGACATTTTAACAATATTTGTTCTTCCTATCCAGGAGCATGGAATCTTTGTCCATTTTTTTGTATCTTCAATTTCTTTCGTAAGCTTTCTATAGTTTTCAGCGTATAGATTTTTCACCTCTTTGGTTAGATTTATTCCTAGGTATTTTATGGGTTTTGGTACAACTGTAAATGGGATCGATTCCTTGATTTCTCTTTCTGTCGCTTCATTGTTGGTGTATAGGAATGCAACCAATTTCTGTGCATTGATTTTCTGTCCTGCAACTTTGCTGAATTCATGAACCAATTCTAGCAGTTTTTTGATGGAATCTTGGGTTTTCCATATAGAGTATCATGTCATCTGCTAAGAGTGAAAGTTTGGCCTCCTCCTGGCCGATTTGGATGCCTTTTATTTCTTTGTGTTGCCTGATTGAAGAGGCTAAGACTTCCAATACTATGTTGAATAACAGTGGTGAGAGTGGACATCCCTGTCTTTTTCCTGACCTTAGGGGGAAAGCTCTCAGTGTTTCCCCATTGAGGATGATATTAGCGTTGGGTCGTTCATATATGGCTTTTATGTTCTCGAGGTATGCTCCTTCTATCCCTACTTTCTTGAGGGTTTTTATCAAGAAAGGATGCTGTATTTTGTCAAATGCTTTCTCTGCATCTATTGAGAGGATCATATGGTTCTTGTCCTTTCTTTTATTGATGTGATGAGTCACGTTAATTGTTTTGTGGATATTGAACCAGCCCTGCATCCCAGGTATAAATCCCACTTGGTCATGGTGAATAATTTTTTTAATGTATTGTTGGAGCCAGTTGGCTAATATCTTGTTGAGGATTTTTGCATCCATGTTCATCATGGAAATTTGTCTATAGTTCTCCTTTTTAGTGGGGTCTCTGTCTGCTTTTGGAATCAAGGTAATGCTGGCTTCATAGAAAGAGTTTGGAAGTTTTCCTTCCATTTCTATGTTTTGGAATGGTTTCAAGAGAATAGGTGTTAACTCTTCATTAAATGTTTGGTAGAATTCCCCTGGAAAGCCATCTGGCCCTGGACTCGTTTTTTGGGAGATTTTTGATGACTAATTCGATTTCCTTACTGGTTATGGATCTGTTCAAATTTTCTATTTCTTCCTGTTTCAGTTTGGTAGTGTATATGTTTCTAGGACTTTGTCCATTTCTTCCAGATTGCCCATTTTAGTGGCATATAATGGCTCATAATATTCTCTTATTATTGTTTATATTTCTGCTGTGTTGGTTGTGATCTCTCCTCTTTCATTCTTGATTTTATTTATTTGGGTCCTTTCCTTTTTCTCTTTGATCAAACTAGCTAGTGATTTATCAATTTTGTTAATTCTTTCAAAGAACCAGCTTCTGGTTTCTTTGATCTGTCTGTTCTACTGGGTTTTTTTGTTTGTTTGTTTGTTTTGTTTTTTGGTTTCCATAGCATTAATTTTTGCTCGAATCTTTATTATTTCCTGTCTTCTGCTGCTTTTGGGTTTTATTTGCTGTTCCTTTTCCAGCTCTTTAAGGCATAAGGTTAGGTTGTGTACCTGAGATCTTTCTTCCTTCTTTAGGAAAGCCTGGATTGTTATATACTTTCGTTTTATGACCGCCTTTGCTGCGTCCCAGAAGTTTTGGGTTGTGGTGTTATCATTTTCAGTGACTTCCATATACTTTTTAATTTCCTCTTTAACTGCTTGGTTAGCCATTCATTCTTTAGTAGGATGTTCTTCAGTCTCCAAGTATTTGTTACCTTTCCAAATTTTTTCTTGTGGTTGATTGAGTTTCATAGCATTGTGGTCTGAAAATATGCCTGGTATGTCCTGATCTTTTTGTACTTACTTAGGGCTGATTTGTGCCCCATATATGGTCTATTCTGGAGAACATTCCATGTGCACTGGAGAAGAATGTATGTTCTGCTGCTTTAGGATGAAATGTTTGAATATATCTGTTAAGTCCATCTGGTCCAGTGTGTCATTCAAAGCCATTGTTTCCTTGTTGATTTTTTTATTAGATGATTTGTCCATTGCTGTGAGTGGGGTGTTGAAGTCTCCTACTATTATGGATTTACTATTGATGAGTTTCTTTATGTTTGTGATTAATTGACTTATATACTTGGGTGATGCCACATTTGGCTCATAGATGTTTACAATTGTAGGTCTTCTTGGTGATAGACCCCTTGATTATGACATAATGTCCTTCTGCATCTCTTGATACAGTCTTTATTTTAAAGTCTAGATTGTCTGATACAAGTATGGCTACTCCAGCTCTCTTTTGTTGACTATTAGCATTATAGATGGTTCTCCATCCCCTTATTTTCAATCTGAAAGTGTCTTTAGGTCTAAAGTGGGTCTCCTGTAAACAGCATATAGATGGATCTTGTTTTCTTACCCATTCTGTTACCCTAGGTCTTTTGATTGGAGCATTGAGTCCATTGACATTTAGAGTACTGAAATATATGAATTTATTGCCATTAAGATGCTTGTAGAGTCGGAGTTTCTGGTGGTGTTGTCTGTCCTTTCTAATCTTTGTTGTTTTGGGTATATATATATATATACAGATATATATTTCATCTTTCTCCCCTCAGGGAGTCTGCCTTAAAATTTCTTGCAGGGCTGGTTTAGTGGTCACAAACTCCTTTAATTGTTGTTTGTCTGGGGAACTTTTTATCTCTCTTTCTATTTTGAATGACAGCCTTACTGGATAAAGAATTCTTGGCTGCCTATTTTTTTGATTCAGCACATTGAATATATCCTGCCACTCCTTTCTGGCCTGCCAAGTTTCTGCGGATAGGTCTGCTGCAAACCTGATCTGTCTTCCCTTGTAGGTGAAGGACTTTTTTCCCTTGCTGCTTTCATGATCCTCTCCTTACCTGAGTATTTTGTGAATTTGACTATGAAGTGCTTTGTTGATGGTCGGTTTTTGCTGAATCTAATGGGGGTCCTCAGTGCTTCCTGGATTTTGATGTCTGTGTCTTTCCCCAGGTTAGGATAGTTTTCTGTTATGATTTGCTCACGTAACTCTTCTACTCCTATTTCTCTCTCTTCCTCTTCTGGGACCCCTATGATTATGATGTCATTCCTTTTTAATGAGTCACTGATTTCTCTAATTCTTAAATCGTGCTCTTTTGCCTTAATCTCCCTCTTTTTTTCTGCTTCATTAATCTCTATAAGTTTGTCCTTTATATTGCTGATTCTCTATTCTGCTTTATCCATGCTTGCTGCCGCAGCATCCATCTGTGATTGCAGCTCAGTTATAGCATTTTTTATTTCATCCTGACTAGTTTTTACTTCTTTTGTCTCTGCAGAAAGGGATTCTTATCTATTTTTGACTCCAGCTAGTATTCTTATTATCGTGATTCTAAATTCTGGTTCAGACATCTTGCTTGTATCTGTGCTGGTTAAGTCCCTGGCTGTCGTTTCTTCATGCTCTTTCTTTTGGGGTGAATTCCTTCATTTTGTCATTTTGAAGGAAGAAAAGGAATTAATGAGGTAGAGAAATTGAAGTAAAAAAAGTTAAAATTAAAAAAATATTAAAATTAAAAAATAAAACACATACACACACACACACACACACACACAAAATCTAATAAATGATGCTAGATCCTAGGTGTGTTTTGGTCTGGGTGTTAAAAGTTGTTTGGCAGATTAGGGAAAAAAAGAGTGGGGGGGGGACAGGAAATCGTTTGAGAATTTGAAAAAGTGAATACACTGAAGTAGACTAAAATGAAATGATGGGAGTAAAATAAAATTTGAAAAAATTCCACAAAAGTAAAGAATATAGTAGAAAAAATTAAAGAAAGATATTTTTAATAAAAATTAAAAATAAAATGTTTTTTTTCTTTCTCTATTCAAGAGGAAGAAAGGAAATGAGAAAGAGAAACAAGAAGAAAGAAAATAAATCGTTTGAAAATTTGAAAAAGTGAATACACTGTAGTAGACTAAAATAAAATGATGGAAGTAAAATAGAATTTGAAAAAATTTGCATAAAAGCAAAAAATATAGTAAAAAATTAAAAACATTTCAATAGAAATTGAAAGTAAAAATGAATTTTTTCTCTTTCTGCATTCAAGAAAAAGAAACAAAAAACAGAAAGAGGAAAAGAAAAAAATCATTTGAATATTTGAAAAGGTGAATACACTGAAGTAGACTAAAATAAAATGATAGAAGTAAGAAAGAACTTGAAAAATTACACAAAAGTAAGAAATATAGTAAAAAATTAACGAAAAATAGTTTTAATAAAAATTGAAAATAAAACTGAATTTTTTCATTCTGTATTCATGAAAAAGAAAAGTAGTGTAAAAGAGAAAAAAGAAAAAGAAAAAAAAGAAAGAAAATTGAACAGATGGACCTGCTAACAGATTGAAATAGGACTGAAATTACTTCGTTTTCCCCTAGAAGTCAGAGTATGTAGCACTTTATAACCTATACACTAAGCCCTCAATGAGACTTGTGTTCTTGAAGAGTGAGGTTGGCCCAGTTGGGTGGGGCTCAGTGTAATGGCTCCGTTCTACACTTGATGGCGCTACTAGCCTACTGGGCGGATTGTTGCGGTGCTCCTAGGTGCATATGCACATGCACCGGAGTGGTCAAAATGGCGCCAGCCAGTCACCCAGTCTGTCCTCCTGGATCAGCAATAGCGCACCTGTCCTCTGTCTTCCGCTCTCGTCCACTCCCCGCTTTTTTACTCTCTGTGACCAGGCCCCAGGCAGTACCACTCTGCCAAGTTTTGTCTCAGATGCGGCTGTTTTCCCCGGCCCCTTACTTCTGAAGGACTGCGGCTTCGACCCGTTCCGCCCCTCTGTGGGAGGGTCTCACCAAACAATGGCTGAATAACGGCTGCACCCAGGAATGCTTGCAGGACTCTGCTGCTGCCGATGTCCAGAGATTGCGGCCAGGTGCCAGCCAGAAAAAGTTCGCAAGATAGTGCAGCAGCAGCTTTTCAGGGATTATGGAAAATCACAACACACATCTGGCACCAGGCTTCACCCTTAATGACCTTGTTCCAGCACCAGTGAATGTGGCCGTTCTCTGGGGTCTGCGGGGACCAGGTGGCTTCAACAGTCTCCACCAAGTGTCCTTGCAGCAGTGGAACCGCTTTTCCCGTGTGGCCCGAGAACCTCCCGGACCCCACTCTGTTCCTGGGGATTCGCCCTTCCCACCAGAGCACCACCAGGTACCGAACTGCGGAGTTGCAGCCTTTGCGCTCCCCTTGTTTACAGTCTTAATGGAATTTAAACCCTCTCCTTTCTCCTTTGTCCCTTTTTAGTTTAGTCCCTGCGACTGTTTCTGATGTTCCACTTTCTCTCCAGCTGCTTTTGGGGAGGGGTGCTTTTCCCATATTCTCCCCCCCTCCCCAGTCTCCATCCTCTCTCCTCCTGCAAAAGCGGCTCCCTTGCCGCCACCAGCTTCTCTCTCCCCAAGTTCACCTCTCCGCGCCACGTATCTGCTGAATTCTGTGGTTCAGGTTGTGCAGATTGTTGTGTTAATCCTCCAATCAGTTTTCTAGGTGTGTAGGTTGGTTTAGTGTTGGTCTGGCTGCATTTCATGGACGTGAGACACAAAAAAACTTCCATGCTGTTCCGCCATCTTGGCTCCTCCACTAATGTAGCCAGTAATGTCTTTTTCTGTATAGACTTAACACATATTTAATCAAATGGATCTTTCTTTTACTTTTTGCTGCTGCTTTGTTTCTTTTAATGTAATTTTTAATGCCCTCAGATCATAAACATATTCAACTGCACCATATTAAAATATTATAAATTTAATTTCTGTATTAAGTATTTAATTGGACATGTTTTTTAAAGTATAATAGGGAATGATTTCATGTTTGCACATATCTGTTGTCAGTGTTTCTAGAACCGTTTATCAAATAGTTCACCAATCATGAACTAATTTGTAGTGTTCTCCCTCTTTCTCTCTCTCTATACCCACACACACACACACACACACACACACACACGTATGGTTTGTTTCTAGGCATTAAATAGGCATTCAACTGAACTTATTATTTAAGACAATTTCAAAGTTACACCTGTAAATAAATCTCACGGAGTGCCTGGGTGGCTCAGTTGGTTGGGCATCCAACATTGACTCATGTCATGATCTCATGGCTCATGAGATTGAGCCCCACATCAAGCTCTGTGCTGACAGCTCGGAGCCTGGAGCCTGCTTTGGACTCAGTGTCTCCCACTCAGTGCCCCTCCCCTGCTCACGTTGTCTCTCTGTCTCTCTCAAAAATAAATAAACATTTTAAAAAATTTAAAAAATAAATAAATTTTGATATCTGGTAGATTGACCACCTACCAGTTATTGTTTTTCCAAAATATCTAAGCCATAATTTTATCTTATATTGGGAATTTGGACTTCTGTGATAGCTGATAACAGGAATATAACAGACCACATAGCAATTAGGTGGTGGCTTCATTCAGTGGCTGTGTATGAGACTCTATTTCTCCTTTTTCAAACCTGCTGCTTTAGTCTAGAGCTTTGGGCATTTTCTTTCAGCCTCTTTTGATAGCTCCTATTAAAAACAGGAATTCTGTATATCTCCTGGACATTACTGTATAACTTCTGACTCCTGACTTCTGCCTCTTTGGAGATTATTTATGTTTTGTTTCTTATAGGAGACAAATTCCTAATTGCCTTTCTCTTCTGGACTCAGAGATCCACAAGTCTAGCCCCTCTATCAGCTCACAGCTTTGATTTTGCTGCCGTTCCTTGAAAACAAATGGTTATCTCTTGAGCATGTATTTAGAGTCAGAAAGGTGACGGAGACCTCAAGGTTAATTTTAAAAGTCTATTATACTAGAATATTAGTAGTCTTTCCTTCAACTCTTTGGAGGGGAAATATAAAAGGAAATGAAAAGGTGTTGATATATTATGTAAATATAAGTAAAATAGTTTTGTAAAAAAATAGAGATGGTTAGGTATGTGTATTGAAAAAGAAGTTTTAGGAATGGGCAACTGGTCCTTGGCAGAATAGAGTTTCAGAGTAACAGTTCTTTGTGTTTATATATTTAATTCCTTCCTTAATGAGCTTTATCATTCACTAAGACTGAATAACATGCCATGCCATGCATATAAGCCATTCAGTTAAAAAAAAGCCTCAAACCAGAACAGAATGACAGATTTTCAGTAAACAAGAGCAGGTTAAAGAGATTGAATGGAAACTAAAAGCTAAATTCCATATGCATTCAGTCAAGAGTAGATAAATCTTCAGTCCTCAAACAACTCACTCCTGTGCTATTAAAACTCTAAGCTATTATGAAATACATGTTGGTACTGGAGAGCACTCATTATCTATACAATAATAGCCTCAGCAAAACCTACCTCTGCATGCTGCCTGCATTTTCAAAATTGGGAGTATTAGAATCTCCAGAGGGTTTTCCCTTTTATTTCATAATAAAAAAGAATTTTGGAGAGTTAGTTGGTTTTGAAATATTTACTTCATGTGAATGTTATTTAAATTCTTAATACTTGAAACATTGAAGATTAGGGAGTCAATCAATATTTAAATTAAACACTTGCAAAATAATGTCACTAGTGGGCTTTCTTAAAATTAAAGGTTTTGAGAATTATGAAAACTTCATATTGGTGTTCAAATCCCCCTCTCTATATTTACTTTTTTTGTTTTATGTTACCAATATGATCTATTAGAACAGATATTTGGGGAGAATAAGGTTTTTGTTTGGTTGAAAATTAAAGTTTTGCCTCTTTTAATCCTTTCCTCCATGTCACCTCCATTTCCTTAACCTTTCCAGTAAAGTTGTTGACTAGAATTTCATTTGAGAAATGACAGACTTGCTCATGGATTAATTAAGGATTGCTGGTGTGTAAAGTATGAAACATTTTAATAGATGAAGAAAGGATGAGAAAATGGAACACTTTCTGTGTTGATTGGGTCCAATATTGCCATTTTATTTATTGTGAAAAGCCCACCACCCAAAGGGCAAAATAAGACATAAAACTTTAAAATAAAATGCCACATTTGTAAAATATATGATTTTATGTTTTATTTCATTATTTTGTCTACCTTAAACAGATTTTTTAGGGGCTCCTGGATGGCTCAGTCAGTCGGGCGCCCGACTTCGGCTGGGGTCATGATCTCACAGTCCGTGAGTTTGAGCCCCGCATCAGGCTCTGTGCTGACAGCTCAGAGCCTGGAGTCTGCTTTGGATTCTGTGTCTTCCTCTCTGTCTGCCCTACCCTGCTCATGCTCTGTCTCTATCTGTCTCAAAAATAAATAAAAACATTTTTAAAAAGTTTTTTAAAAAAGGGATTTTTTTTAAATCATAGGTATAGCTAGTTTTGTCAGACCAAAATTAAATTTCACAAATCTTTATGGAGCTTTTGTTTAAAGACATTCCACCTGACATATGAACTTGCCTTTCTTCTCTCCTGAAATTTCATTAAAATCATATAAAGAAATAGAAAAAGATATAAACCAATAGTAAGCAGAGTCAGGACAAGGTCAGCAGTGGACAAAGTATTTCTGGATTTGGGGAACATAAAAGTTATAAAATTGTGTTGGAAAATGAAAGTAGAAGTTATGAAAGCAGGATGAAGTCAATCTTCTTTGGAAAAGTTTTTGGAGTCTGAGAAACAGTGGAGGAAGGTAGAGAGGAAGAGTGAAAGAAGGAGAGATTAGAAATGGAAATGGATGGATTAATAGAAAGTTGTTTTATTTTAATATACAATTACCCTCGGGGCTCCATGTATAGTGCAGGGAGTGTAGCCTAGAGTTTACTCAGAGAGGAATAGACCAATACTCTTACTTAAGGAAATTAAAAAGAAAAAAAAAAGTACAAGGAGGGTCAGAAAAGTTTAGTGGGTACTGACATTACAGAAGAAAACCCTCCTCATCATTCTATTTCAGTCCTGTGAGAATAACAAATAAACTCAATGCTCTCCTAAAAATAAGCATGTCCATGAAGAAAGGGCTTCATTTCCTCATTAGAAAAAAATATAAATTATGAATAATTATCACATATTTTCTTAAAAAGTTACCACCATGCATAAAAGGTTTTTTTTATTTATCAGCATAAATCAGAATAAGAAAAAGAAAAAGATACTCAAGGAGACCATCCCAAAGGATATTAAAAATATATATTAAATGTTATCTTCAAAAAGTGGAAAAGGTATGGCATATTCAAAGAGAGGTAAAAATAAAGGAAGAAATAGCCTTTAAAAGCTAAAACATCTTGCTAAAATAACATAATAATAACAATAATAAATTGAATTTATAAGATAAAATCATGGAAATACCAGGAAAAGTAGAACAGAAAGATAGAGATGGAAATTGTATAAAAATTATAAGAAGTATAAAGCATAGTCATGGAAGGCTGGTTGTCTACCACACAAATAACAGATGTTTCAACTTTGAAAACAATAAATGGAAAATTATAAAAGGAAATAGTAAGTAATAGTAAGTAATTAATAAAGGAAAATTATAATAAGAAATAATAGGATTTCCCCAAGAAGTGATCTGGTCCTAGACTTTTCATTGTTGGTTTTTGATTACTGATTCAATTTCCTTACCTGATTTAGTGTGTTCAGATTTTCCATTCTTCTTGATTCAGTCTTGGTAGGTTGTATGTTTCTAGGAATTTACCCATTTTTTCTGGGTTATCAAGTTTGCTGGCATATAATTGTTCTAATAGTCTCTTATGATTACTTTATTTCTGAAGCATCCATTGTAATATTTCCTTTTTGATATCTGAATTTATTTATTTTAGTTCTTTTTTTTTCCCCTCAGTCCAGCTTAAGGTCTATTGATTTTGTTTATTTTTTCAGAAAACCAATTCCTAGTTTTGTTAATTTTTTTCTATTTTTCTATTGCCTAGTTGTTTTATTTCTTCTCTAGTCTTCTTCCTTCCACTAACTTTGGACTTGGTTTGTTCTTTTTCTAGTTCCTTGGGGTGTAAAGTTAGGTTGTATACTTGAGTTGTTTTTTGGGTTTTTTTTTTAATGTAACTGTTTATTGCCATAAACCTGTTATTTCTTAGTACTGACAGCTTTTGCTATATCCCATAAATTTTGGTATGTTGTGTTTTCATGTTCATTTGTATCAAGATATTTTTGAAATTCCCTTTTTTATTTTATTAATTAATTTATTTAATTTTATTTTTGACCCAATGACTGCTCAAGAAAACATTGTTTAGTCTCCACTTATTTGTGAATTTTTCTATTTTCTTATTGTAATTAATTTCTAGTTTTATTCTATTCTGGCCAGAAAAGATACTTGGTATGAATTTGATATTAAATTTGTTAAGTCTTGTTTTGTGACCTAACATGTGATCTATCTTGGAGAATGTTCCATGTGATCTTAAGAAGAATGTGTATCCTATTGCTGTTGGTTGGGAAGTTCTATATATGTCTATTAGGTCCTTTTAAAATATGGTGTTAATAGGGCACCTGGGTGGCTCAGTTGGTTGAGCGGCCAGCTGCAGCTTAGGTCATGACCTTGTGGTTCATGGGTTTGAGCCCCGTGTCAGGCTTTGTGCTGACAGCTCGGAGCCTGGAGCCTGCTTCAGATTCTGTGTCTCCCTCTCTCTCTGCGCCTTCCCTACTCGCACTCTATCTCTCTCTCTCAAAAATAAATAAAACATTAAAAAAAATAAAATAAAATATGGTGTTATGTAAGAACACTGCTTCTGTATTAATTTTCTATCTGGATGTTCTATTCACTTTTGAAAGTGGGTTATTGAAGTCTTCTACTAGTTTCATATTGCTGTCACTTTCTCCCTTCAGATCTGTCAATACTTACTTTATACATGTAGGTACTCTGATGATAGTTGTATATGTATTTATAATTGCTATATCTTTCTCCTGAATTGACACAAGTGTCAATTATCATTATATAACAACCTTATTTGTCTCCAAAGACAGCTTGGACTTAAAGTATATTTTGTCTGCTATAAGAATAGACGTTTCTGCTTTCTTTGGATTGCCATTTACATGAAATATATTTGTCCATTAATTTATTTTCAGCCTAAATTTAAATCTAAAGTGAGTTATTATAGGAGTGCCTGCATGGCTCAGTCAGTTAAGCCTCTGACTTTGGCTCAGGTCATGATCTCACAGATTGTGGGTTCAAGTCCTGCATCGGGCTGTGTGCTGGCAGCTGAGAGTCTGGAACCTGCTTCAGATTCTGTGTCTCCCTCTCTCTATCCCCTTCCCCCATTCATGCTCTGTCTCTCTCTCTCTCTCTCTCTCAAAAATAAATACATTAAAAAATAAACAAAGTGAGCTCTTGTAGACAGCTGGATCTTCTTTTTAAAATTTATTCAGCCATTTTATGCCTTTTGATTAGGGAGTTTAATTCATTTACATATAAAGTAATTATTGATAGGAAAGGATTATTATCGCCATTTTGTAACTTGTTTTCTGTTTGTCTTTTACCTCCCCTGTCCCTTTTTTTCTCTCTTGCTATCTTGCTTTGTGCTTTATTGTGTTTTGTTTTGTTTTGTATTGATAGACTGATTCTTTTCTCTTTTTTCCTTGTAAAACTTTGATAGATTTTCTTTGAATATGCTTACCATGGAGCTTACATAAAATGTCTTATACTGACAACAGTCTATTTTAAGTTGATAATAACAACTTCACTTGCATAGAAAATCTCTACACTTTTACCTCTCTCCCACACATTTTACTTGTTAATAATGAAACAATTTATATCTATGTATACTGCATATCCATTAACAAATTATTATAGCTGTGATTGTTTTAATATTTTTCACTTTAAATAAATTCTGTTCCTTACCACTAAAAGTGCCTGGTAAAATATCATTCAGATAAAAGTAACACAAGCAAACAAACACACACATAAAACAAAGACGAACTATGGAGTACTCATAATATTAATGTAATGGGTATATTCTATGTCATATTTTGGGACTACTAATCAAATATTCTTGTTTACAGAATGCAATGGTTAAAATTCCACCTGTGTAAGCATAAATTGTCCCAAATTCCAATTTATACACTACTATGCCTCCAACTTCTTACACTTTATGCTAGGACTCTCAAAGTTGTGAAAAGTGTCTTTAATATTGTGGAAGAGACAGTTTCCATCCTATCCTAGTGTATTGTTGGGAACAGAGAATAACTTCCTCTTCTACAGCAGAAGATCTTGAAGTGTTCCGTTTGGAACGTTGATACTGGAGTGAAGTTCCCTGATCTTTCAGTGACCATGAGTTTTAAAATGGCACCTTGCCCCAGAAGTAGCAATTAATCCAGAATATGTTGTTCCTTTCTCTAGTGTTATGCTTACAGAGAATTGTCCAAATCAAACTGGTCAGGACACTACCATTTAAAGTTCTTTGGAGTCTTTTGCCTGATCTTTTCTACACGGTTAATGCTAGCAGAGATTTGTGCCATAAGGAGTCTGGGTAGCTCATACTCTTCTACCAGCAAGGTGACACACACATTTGATAGTCAGGGAGTCTGCCTAATAGAAGGGCAGGGCTCAGGGGGTAAGGGACCATTTATAGACTGAATATGTATCAGAAGATCATATCCAGGGAATGGCATCAAAAGCTAGCAGTGTCTGCTTAACTTGCCACCTGTAAGGCTTCCGTGAAGCCTTTCCCAGTTACAGAGTATTTTGAATAATTAAGTTTCACATAAGAATTTTTAACTTTAAAAATCTAAACAGGAATTAAGTTTCTTGCAAAGACAGCAGCTGTGGAAAACTTGCAACAAAATAACTAATAAATGACCAGAGTCAAATCATATCAGTGAATGTCAATTAATCAACTGCAATGTTTGTGTAGATCATATCTTGATCTAGTTCTTACCAGGCAAAAGCTGACAAAAACATTATGAGCAGATAGACAATAGTGATTTCTACTCAAAAGCATTTCCAGGGGCATCTGGGTGGCTCAGTCAGTTAAGGTTTCGACTATTGATTTCCTCTCAGGTCATGATCTCATGGCTCTTGAGTTAGAACTCCACCTTGTCTCTGCACTGACATGGAGACTGCTTGGGTTTCTCTCTCTCTCCCTTCTCTCTGCCCAACCCCCCACCCCCACTCATGCTCGTTCTCTCTCTCTCCCCCTGAAAATAAATAAATAAAACTAAAAAAAAGAAAGAGTATTTACAAAGCCAATAATGGAGAAATAAAAAAAATGCCTATTGATCATGAGCATTTAAAAAAAATATATTGTGATAGGAAATCATACAAGGGGCAGTATAGGGTTGGCATTAAGAGCACATGGCAAGGAAAAAAGAGAACCCAGCCCTCAGACTTGAAAGAAAAGACAAAAGGAAGGAAGGAAGGTAGGAAGGAAGGAAGAAAGAGAAAGAAAGAAAGAAAGAAAGAAAGAAAGAAAGAAAGAAAGAAAGAAAAGAAAGAAAGAAAGAGAAAAAGTTCTGTAAGGAAGAAGCTCATTAGCTAAATCATCTGTCCTACTTTGGACCACTTACTCTGGGGATGCCTGGGCAATATTTCATGGATTATACTTGGTCAGGTTTAAACCAAAGGTAAATTAAATTATTCTAAGATTACTACTTGACTTTGATTATATTATTATTTTTTGTTTTTGTTTTTGTTCCTGGACTGGCGAAGCCTTACCTGTTACAGTGGATCACCACTAAGCTCTTAAATAGGAACAGTGATATGCACAGTGGTAATTGTAGTCCATCGCCCATATGGGGATATAAAAAGCACATACAAATAAGTGATTTTTTTCATGTCATATGAGATCTAAGAAAAGTGACAAAGAAGAAATCTGGACATGATTACTCAAGTACCAGTTTTTTAGGACAATGAAGACAGGTCACATTAAAAAAAAAAACTTATTTGGTTTTAGTTAATCTGGGGTATGATTGTGACAGAAATTAGATAATTTGATCTATTAAATTGTCTTCATTACCACTGCAGAGAGATATAGATACAATGGAAAGCCATGTGAATAACTTATCTTTCTAAATAATATTCTCAGAAACAATAGTAAGTTGTCTACAATTTACTTCATGATAAGATAAACATGTCCCTTGTGGACTGATGTCAACAAGCTTTCTAGTAATATAAAATGTTTCCAACTAATTGGAAGCAAAGCATCAGCCTCTTCCTAATTTGATTGCTAAGACATGAGTGTGTGATCAAAGAAGTAATATGTGAACAGTACTCTTGAATACAAGTAGCTTCATTTAGAAAAAGAGATAATAACAAATAAAGAATATTTATCACTGGCAGCTTGTGATTAATATTTGATTTACAGTGTTTGTTGCATCTAAATCTCCTCCATTACTCACACCTATTAGCCTTCTTCCTACTGTCATCACTTTTCATCTCCTCACCATCCTAAGAAATATATGACTGAGACAGCTGCTTCATATCCCACAAATACTGTGGTCTATTTAACTGAGACAGCAATATCCAAAAGCACACTGATGCTGACACAGATTTTAGTAAGAAAAATTTCACTAGGGAATAACTCTCCTTGCCTAACCATCGAAGCCAGCATTGTTGAAATATAGGTAGGCAATGCTGCAGTTATTAAGAACTGAAACATATCCTCTGTCAGGGTCCCATAGAGGTAAAGGTTGGGGTGTTTCAAGGGCATTTTAGAGAGTTTCAATTTACCTGTGACAGGTAGCACAGTTGGGAAACCAGTCATGTATACATGTAACATGTGGAAGACAGATGAACCACCCCACAACGCATCCCATTCAGCTCACAGTTTACTATGTTCTTATTTTTATTATGTAAGAGCAGCATCACAACTTAATGATTACCAGCCTACATATTTCAGCATATTCACAGTCAGAAATACCATTTATCACAATTGATATTCCACTTGGCTGTTCTAGATCCATTCAAAATGCAGCAAACATAATTGCAAGAATTACTGAGATTTATATGAAGATGCTTTTCAAAATCTCCTAACTTCCTTTTGCCTCTTAATTTCGTCTTATATCCTAGCAAGTAAGACACTCTATGATCTATTTTCAATTGTTTCACAGTAAATGAATAACAATATCATATATGGATATCAGACAAAAAATAATATACTTGATTTTACCATCACTTTTATTACAATACCATTTATAGTCATTAAAAATGTGACATTAAAGCCATGGAATATTTAAGCTTCCTTTGTAACTCCTTCCAACCTTATGACTCAATCTTATGAGTTGAGAAAATAAAACATTTCAAGCTATGTTTCAAATAATTTGTTTTTTAGGCCCAGTAAAAAAATGATTGACTAGTTTTTCACCTTTTGTATAGATACATATTTAATATAAGCTTATTATTTTATGCATGAAGAATATGTTGTTTAGCAAAATCCCAAACAAATGAAACTTGTAGTAAGCACATTGAAATATCTTTAAAAAATACTTTTATTTGAATTTTTATATTTTCAATTTTGTTTTGGAATAAAGTTTTTATTTAAATTTTAAAATTTAACTTATCCAAGAAGTATACTGTGTGAGATTCGTACTAGAGAAGGTAATTTTCTACAAAAATTCAAAATAAAAAAAGTGCAATGAAAGAGTAAAGCTTTATTTTCACAAAATTAACAAATATTTTTAATCAACTGTATGCAAGTTACCATACCAGACATTGGAGATTTCAGTTCACTCCAGTAAAAATACTGTCTGTGTGCCTTTTATATCCCAGGTATGGCATAAAATAATGCCTAAGAACTTCACTCAAAAAGTTAACAGTCTCATCAGGGATATGTAGTAATTGATAAAGGAACAGAAATTCAGGGATGACATTAATAATGGAGGGATGCTCAACTGTACTTGAGTAAGTAGGAGCATGTTCCCAGATACTGGATAGTTAGATTGGGTAATGGTAATTGCAAGAATTACTGAGATTTATATGAAGGGAAAGAAACTCATTCCAACCATAGAATTTATGTGGAAATGGAAGAATAAATTTGCTTTTTGTATTTGACACATTAGTGTCAAGTACAAAAAAAAAAAAAAAATGTGGCCTTGCAAATCCCACTAGAGTGACAGACCTAATATCCACTATGGAAACAAAGGTTCTAAGAGACTCTCAGGGTTGTGAGAAACACACAATGCTCAGATAGTGTTAAAATTTCAGTTGTAGTAAAATGTGTCTTTGATATACATCAACCCCAGTGGGAAAACCGTGTTTGCCCATCTTTCTGCTATTCAACTACAGAGACAGCCCTTTAGCCATTAAAGAAAATAAAATAAACAGAAACAGGATGGAGCTTTATGCTAATGCATTTGACTACTAATTATTCTGTTTGCCAAACACAACAGACATTAAGGATAATGAAAAGATTCTGGAATAAATTCACCAAATTCGATGAATTTTATCCAAGGCTGTCTTCTGTGCTCTTGTGATTGTCTGGGGCCAAGTGGTGGCAGCAGTAGCTAAAATTACTGCCATGTACAAGCTGGAATGCAGGACACAGATTCTAAGATCCTGAATCTTCTCATAAACCCTCTTTCCTAAACTTTTGCTTTTTTACTCTGTCCTAAACCACAATTTCACTTTGGCTATGGTTATATCTTTGCTGACTGCCCAACAAAGGAAAACAAAACAAAACAAAAATTTAAGTGTCATTTACTTTTATCCCTCACTTTTTATGGTATATTCTAACCATAAAAAAAAAGCAATTAAGCTATCAGTTAATGTATAAACAAGGGAAAAGATAGATAAATAGATATTTGATAGATAGATAGATAGATATTTTATATGATTAATCCCATTGAATAATTTAGTCAGGCTAGATACATAATCAAAAATAACCTTTGTTGGAAACTGTATCTCTTATTTTTGCTGAAACTAAACCTGTTTGTATGATACTGTGACACAGTATCTCAACTGTTTACTTAGTGATATAACAGTATCCTGAAACATGAGCAAAGACTTAGATAATCACCAATCCTCCATTTCAGTCAGCCATTTGAAAGACTATCTGGATCATCTGGGCAGATAAACTTGCTTAACTGTTATTGATTTAGAAAAAAAAATGTTTTCAAGATTCATCTTTGCTATCTTATTTTATTTTTAACTAATTATTTTTTTTGAAAGAGAGAGAGAGAGACTGTGTATGTGTGTGTGTGGGGGGGGGGGGTTAGAGAGAGTGAGGAAATGAAAGAATCTCAAGCAGGCTCCATACCCAGCAATTAGCCTGAAGCTGGGCTTAATTCCATGACTGTCAAATCATGACCTGAGCCGAAATCAAGAGTCAGACTCTCAACTGACTGAGCCACCCAGGTGCCCCTGGGGGGAAAAACATATATTCATTCATGAGTACTGATATACATCAACCTTTGTTCTAAGTAAACAAAATGGATATGCTTTCTTTCCTATGGAACTTATAATTTAGTGCAGGAGAAAAATAGAAATCAGTAAAAAAAAAAACATCAATATAATAACTACATATTATGATGATTGCTGTGAAGGAAACTCAAGACAGATACTAACAGGGATCCCCTGCTTTACAGGGCAATCAGAGGAGTCTCCACCCAGTGAAATTGCTGAGAACTGAAGAATGAAATCTCTAGAAGGAGAGGGAGATTGGGAAGCTGCATGGCCCCAGGCTAGCAGAGAAACAAAAATGGCTAGAACATAGCCTCCTCCAAAGATGGGGTGAAGATTTGGTAGAGTCAGAGCCAAAAGTTCTAATTATGGCAATAATAGCTAGTCACTTTTTAGATTATTTTATGCCAACCACCAGTGTTAGGTATTTTAATTCTCATAGGAACTCTGCAGCGAATGTTTTGCTATTAATCCCAGTCTATAGAAGGAAACATAGAAGCTTACACAGATGAAGAGCTATCTCAAAGTTACACAATTGATCGAAGGGAAACCAAGCTCATTCATTCGTTATTGTAAGAGAGAGAGAGAGAGTGTGTGTGAGTAGGAAGGAAGGGCATAGGGAGAGAGAAAGAGAGAATCCTAAGCAGACTCCATGATGAGTCCAAATCAGGGCTCCATTCCACAACCCTGGGAGCTGAGCCACCCAGGTGTCCCAGAAACCAACCTTTGGACACAACCAGCATAAAAACTTGTTCTCACTCTTACATTATTAATCGTAATTAGATTTTACTGAGTATTTGTTTCATGACAAAGATCAAGCTGAACTCATATATATATATATATATATATATATATATATAATTTTTTAAATCTTAAGAGTTAACCACATGATATAAATAATTTTTAATCTCATTTTGCAGATTAGGGAACTGAGACCTGAGGAGGCTACATATATGTTTCTCAAAGTTAATCAGATAAATGAGAACCAGAGCCAAGATTTGGATTAAGATACATTTTGGGGACTCCTATAGACACAAGAATGACTATCATTTCTTTATCCAACATATTAACTTTTCAAAGTAGGAATTCATGCCTGGGACAATACAGGAGACCCAAAAAAACTCTTTTACAACCTCTGTGTTCTCTTTTCGAATACTGTTCAGTCCCATTCCTTTCATTCGCTAAAGACTCTTTCTTGTGTACAGACCACATAGCAGGACACGGTAATTCCCCAAAATCCCCACATTTACACAACCTCTTTGAAGAGAACAGAAAGACAAGACCTGGAATGCCCAATTTCAGGGATTCTCTCTAAAAACTGAAATATGGGGCTTTAGAGTGTCATACTGTATAAAGATGTTTTTTCCTGATGCCACCATGAGGATGGGAAGGAAGAGAGGACAACTCCTTACAAAAGAAAACTATTAAGGGAATTTTACAATGTTAGAAAAATGTTTAAGGTTTTCTCTATGCTCAACTTCTTTGTCATACACGCACACACACACATGAATTATAAAGTTAAAACATGGGGAAAATATCATCAACATATTTTAAAATGTATTTCTAGTTTTCAGAGAAATCTTGAATATTTATTGTAGAAATTACTCAAGATTTTGAGCCTTGGCCCCATCAAATTATATCTAATGACTTGAAGCATAAGATGAGAAATTTTGAGTTGCCAATGAGCATTTTTCTTCCCATGTGCTGAAGACCAAGACAAATTTTTAAAGCAAGATACAAAGAATAAAACATAACCATAGAGAGAAGAAGAGTAAAAGACAAAGAGCCCCACTCCAGTGAATTTCTGTTCTTGGGCTTCATTGGTAATATCCTTATAACGAATTAAACTTTAAATTTGCAACGAACAGGGTCTGAACTCTTATACTACAATTTGAATCACTCTTTCTAAGAAACACAGATATTATATAATATTGCAACATACAAAAAAAATAAGGATGAAGTTCACCTGGGAGGCTCAGTCGATTAAGCATCTTACTCTTGGTTTAGACTCAGGTCATGATCTCATTGTTTGTGGGTTCAAGCACCACGTCAGTCTCCACATTGACAGTGCAGAGCCTGCTTGGGATTCTCTCTCTCCCTTCCTGTCTGTCCTTCCCCCATTCATGCTCTCTCTTTCAAAATAAATAAAGAAAACTCAAAAATAAATAAATAAATGAGGGTGGTAAGCACTGGGTGTTGTATGTAAGTAATGAATCACTAAATTCTACTCCTGAAACTAATATTGCACTGTATGTTAAGTAACTGGAATTTTAATACAAACTTGAAAACAATTAAGTAAGTAAGAAAATATTCTATAGAATTCTCTCAATGACTGTTTCACGTGCCTTTGAGGACCAATTTGTGATAGAGTATTATTTTGTATATTTGAACAGAACTGTGTGTCCTTCAAGGTTTAATTTTCTTCAGCTGCTCTATATCTTTCAGAAAAAAATTTTCAATTATGGCTATGTCTTTTTTGTAAAATATAAAGGTAATAGTTTAACATGGTGATGAAGTCTGTAGAAATATGTTTCTATCATTTAGGTTCTTTTACAGAAAGAAATAAAAATTGACTGCTGAGTTTATTTATTTGTTAAAATGTTCTACTTATTGCCCCTCATATGCCTATCATGTGCTAATAACTCATTTATTGTTAATTCTCTAGTGACAGAGGAATTAAAAAAACAGAGGTAAATAAGGGAGACCATTATAATATGTGTAGGCCCACAATAACCTAATAAAAATTAGGTCATATTTCTCTAGTATCTGAAATTATTTTATATTTTTTAAAGTTTATTTTTATTTTGAGAGAGAGACAGAGAGCAAGCAGAGGAGAGGCAGTGAGAGGGGGAGAGAAAGACAATCCTAAGCAGGCTTTGCACTGTCAGTGTGCAGAGTCTGATGTGGGGCTCAAACTCACAAACCATGAGATCCTGACCTGAGCTGAAATCAAGAGTCAGACGCTTAACCAGAATGAGCCACTCAGGCACCCCCTCGGGTGTCTGAAATTATTTTAAAATGCAAAGGGATTAGAATTGAGGTGGGTGGACAATCTGCTTATAATTAGATGATCTGTGAAACAAATTGGATATGTGTTAACCCTAAGGCAGAATTCATGTTTAGTTACCCCTTCGAATAATTACAGTTGAAAAGATTCACACATAAAAGTGCTACATGATATTCTTTTCCCCTAAGGCAATGATTTTCTCAGTAAATGGAAAAACTAATTTTCAAAAACACAATTCCTGTGAGCAATGATACATAAAATGCATATTTTTGACTCTATTATTATACATGATTACTAATTATTTATTAATTACCATATTTACATATAAAATTTGATATCTTTTATCTATTTTCAAAAGGTTATATGTAGGGAATTCAAAACCTAAATATTCTACAAAGTAAAGCATGTGTAGAAAAATACAACTTATTTATTTTCTTCTTGTTCCATGTAAGGTATGGCACTGTAAATATTAAGGTGAGTTCCACTTTTTGGAACTTTGGAACTTTTATGATTTGGCATCATAATTCCTCTTTACTGTATTTACAATTAAAAATAATTTTGAATATTATAAAAATATACTGGATCCCATTATAAATGAATATCAGTAGGCAGAGAAGCACATGTACTTATCTATCACCACCTAATTAAAAAAAAAAGGTACAATATAGTTTTTTTGTTGTTGTTTTTGTTTTTTTTTTACAATATAGTTTTTTAAAAACAACCAGAAGAATCAGATCATTTAATTCTAACACAGAAGACAGCAAATCAGAAAAAAATTAATGATAATATTGTCAATACTTGATGTTTTTCACAAATACCATTAAATCTTTAAAAAAAATTTTTTTTTACATTTATTTATTTTTGAGAGACAGAGAGAGACACAGCACAAGTTGGCGGAGGGGCAGAGAGAGAAGGAGACACAGAAGCCGAAGCAGGCTCCAGGCTCTGAGCCATCAGCACAGAGCCCGATGGCAGGGCTCGAACTCACAAATCGTGAGATCAGGATCTGAGCTGAAGTCGGACGCTTATCCGACTGAGCCACCCAGGTGCCCCTAAATCTTTTAAGATAATGCAAACACGTGTTTCAAAAAATCAAGTTGGCAATATGTGAGTTATTCAGTTCAATATGTCATTTTAAAAGTTCAAATAAACATCTAGTAATAAAATATAAATTGTCAGCATGATCCAAAATAATGTAAAATTATATCAGTCAGAGATGCAACAGAATCTCTTAGGAAATAAACCCAATAAGAATCATTCATATTTTATCTCCAGGGTAGTATTCAATCATAATTATTTTTCTGCCTTGACTTTGTACATTATTTGGCATAATGCTGAAACAAAAATTTGATATTTTACTAATTTTAAAGGTTCTAGCTAAATATCTATAGAGAAAACGAACTGATCACATTCCACCCCATAGTCATTTAATAAATGGGTTTCTCTAATAATTTTTGAATATTTTAAATTATTTTACAAGTCAATGATTTTAATTATAGTATGAAATGAGAAAACTATTTCATTTTGTAGAACTAAGAATATCACACAAGCTTAAAATACTTGTTAAAAATCCTTTTTTGTGGATTGCAATTTGATAATATTCATATGTATTTATAAAATAACATCAGTGTTAATTATCAGATCTGACTATCCATATATGCTTATAATTTGAAATCGTTTAGCTACAGCAAAATTATTTAAATAATACGCAAAATCCTTAAATTATGACAAATAGAAGTGTCAATAGAGAATCTGAATACATAGAAAAAGTGAATGATTACTTATATTTACCTTAATGAGAGTAGTAAAGTTTTTCACTTTGATTCTGTATTTCTTTATTAAGATTCCCAAGTCACTTCTACTTTTCTTTTTTATTTTTATTTTTTGAATTATACATAACATATTAGTTTCAGATATAAAACAGAATGATTCACTATTTGTATATATTGTGAAATGATCCCAACAATAAGTCTGGTTAACAGCCATTGCCATACAGCTACATCTCTTTTCTTGTAATGAAAACTTTTAAGGCCTATTTTCTTAGCAACTTTCAATACAACACAGTGTCATTACCTATACTCACCACGCTGAACATAATATTCTCAGGACTATTCATTTCATAACTGGAAGCTTGCATCTTTTGACCACAAAGTTTGTAAGCTTTGGTCACCAATTTGTTTTTACAAATATTTTAAGTTAGATTTTAGAAGATGTAAGTCCAGACAAATCTTCAAATTAATAAAACTTATATAATATTTAACTGAGAATACAATTCAGCCTTTAACCATCCGCTGGATATTGGAGAATGCACCCCCTTTCTACTTGAATTTCTACAACTACAAAATGTTGAACTTGATCAGACATACACCTTCTTCTAGCTTTACATTTTTTTCCCTGAGTTCACAGATAATATTTTTTAAATTTGGAGTACACTGAAGTGATCTGTGGTCACTGACACGTGGCAAATATTTCTTTTTATTTCTCATGAACATGTTATATATTTTCTATCATTAAGTCAAAATTTGATTTTATTATATGGCTGCATAAGAGAGATATATATTAAATACTTGTAGGATGTAATTATTTCTGTGTAAGTAAATTGGTCAACTGAAATTTTATTAGCTGGTTACAGTACTTCTCTTTGCTTGTGTAAAACTTTACTATAGAAATTTGGAATGTTCATTGACACCTAATCCTTTACCTTTCCTCCCCTCCACTCTCATTTTCTTCCTTTCCTTTTATTTCCCTTTCCTTCCTATTAAAACTTAAATATATATATATATATATACACATATATATATGTGTATATATATATATATATATATATATATTCATGTGTATTGTGTAGAAGGAACACCTTGCCCCAAAGAGCCAACCTATATTTCCTTGAAATAAAAAATAAACTTCAAAAGAAAATAACTACTCTTTTATAAAAAAAAATTCATTATATTTGAAGTTTATAAGAATAAAATCAGTCCTTAAACACCCTCTTTACCAAGATTTTCAAAATATCTATCATACGATTTGGGATATCTTTTAAAACGTTAAATGACAATTTTGTTTTATGTTATTTTATGTTATTTTATTTTATTTTGTTTTATTTTATTTTATTTTATTTTATTTTATTTTATTTTATTTTATTTTATTTTATTTTGGGGCAGTTTGTTTTTCAATTTTGCTGTTAATAACTTACCTCAAAGTAAATTTGATTTTTTACAGCACCATATTGTTCTACAACTAGAAATTCCCACAAGCTCATAACACTTATAGAAAATTACTGAACAATTACCAACCCAACTAAATGACAGTCTGTATAGAGAATCAGAATTTCAGCATTATTAAAATAAGTTAACTACTATAATAAAAGCTCTTTTATTTGTAAATTTCGTTTTAAAAGTTGAACACATAGAATATAATAATTTTATAGATTTTTTACTTGCAAACGTATTAACATACATCTCATTAGCATTAATGTATTTTAAAAAGTTGACTAAAGAAACTGATGTTTTAACACCAATGGAAATTTTTTTTAAGTAAAAATTAAGATTAAGCTACCCCACATGCAAAATTCTCATGAGAATGGGGGCACCTAAGTGGCTCAGTCAGCTAAGCATCCAACTCTTAATTTCAGCTCAGGTCTTGATACAGGGTCATAAGTTCAAGCCCCACCTTGAATTCCATGCTGGGCATGAAGCTTACTTAAAAAATAAAAAAATCTCATGATAATGAACACAGAGATAATGATAATACTACCTATTTTCATTTGTTTGTTCGCTGGTATGCAAATATAATAGTGAAGTTAGTTAAGCACTAAAATGTATCATTTTTTTCAGGAACATTATTGCTTATCTCTACAACTCTGTAAGCTTAATTTTTAGCTTGCATAACATGAACACCTGAGTTTGTAAGTAGGGAAGTTGGTTTATATCATCAGTCTCATTTTTGTAATTTATTCACATAACTCACAGTATCTCAGATTATGTTAATATTCCTCACCTCCTACTTGATTCAATCTCTTGTCTGTGTTTTAGGTTAAGTCTTATATTTCATGTAAATGAAGTGGCATTTAAAACTGAAGTTGAAGGGCACCTGGGTGGCTCAGTTGGTTATGCATCTGACCCTTGGTTTTGGCCCAGGTCATGATCTTAGGGGTTCATTGGCTCAAGCCCTGCTTTAGGCAGTGAAGCCCCTTTGAGATTCTCCCTCTCTCTTTCTCTGCCCCTCTGCCCACCCCACCCCAGAGTGTTGCACAAGCGTTCTCTCTCAAAAAAAAAAAAAAAAAAAAAAAAAACACTTAAAAAAAATGTCAAGTTGAAATGGGGATGATTTTACCTTACTCTTTGATCCTAGAGTATCAGCCAGTATGGACCAACAACGTAAATTGTTCTTACATATACAATTCTTATATATTCTTACATATATAAGTTATTACATATATATAACATATATATAATGTTATTACATATATATGTAAGAACATATGTAATATATATATAATATATATATTTATTAATATATTATATTAATATATTTTAATATTTTAAATATATATTATATTAATATATAAATATATTAAATATATTTATATATATAATATATATAAAGCATTTTTTTTCTTTGGAGGGCAGGAGGACACCCCGGGCCTGGGCTGTGGCCTGATGGGAGTGGGGAGTGAAGAGTGGGATTTTCCAGGAGGACAAACGAGGCCCATTTGGAGTTCGCAAGATGTGCTATGTGGCTTGGGGTTCCTGGTGGGACTGCGTGCAGTTCCTGTTAAAAGGGCCTGAAGAGGATTATTGGAATAATCTCAGCATCAGGGCTGCTCAAAGAATGGTGGACTCAGGCCCCAGGTGCTTCAGCCTTTAACACTCTTCCCAGTGGGAACCCAATATCCTGGCATGTCAGGAGTTCTACAAGGCCCAGCAGGGGCGTCTTGGGGTGAGAAATACCTGAATGTCCTAGGTGCCAGAGTCAACTAAAGGCCCTAAATGGGTCCTAAACTCAACCAAGGGACAAAAATTCCAACAGTTCAATGCCTGAGGCCTGCATTCATGTATTTTTAATGAAGTCAATTGAAATTTATCTTTGATAGAGGGTATGTGTTGTAATACCTTTAGGTTGGAGCCATAAAAATAAAAGAACGAATATACCCTATTGCCTAATATACTCCAGTATATACACATTAGATAATAGTAGTTGAAAATAATTATCTGCAGACTAAAAATATGCTCAAGTGAAAGCATGGACATATGAATATCCCTCTGTATTTGCTCATTTCTTTGGTTTTGCAATGACAATTTGATGGTATTTGTGATAACCTCTCTGAAGTTAGCATTTTAAAATATAATGACCCTCCATCAAATATGATTTTTTTCTCAGTTCAATTTTTCAGTCCCACACAATGTCTTTCACCAATCTAGAGAATAGAATAGATCTTACATTATTATTCATTTAATTTATACAAGAATCTTATTTTCAGAACGTAAATTAACTACTTAAATGTTTTGGTATAGATATTACTGATGAAATTTGCTTAGGATCAGGACATTTATTACCCACAAACAAAAATGGGCTACATATTCTTTTATAGGTCTTTCTATGGTACCTAAATAACCCATTTTTAAAATTATTGTCATGAATTTGTAAAGTAATTATTTCTTGATATTGCTTGCTTTATGTATTTTACTTTATGGAATCGAATAATTTTCTTTCAGCTTTCTGCCAACACTGAAGAACATCACTTGCATGTGTTTCTTGCTTTAGTTGAACAGTACAGAATCTATATCTTAAGTTCTTATTGATCTAAGCAAATATATTTGTTTATGCAATGCAAGTGTATCAATTGCATGTTATTTGAAAACATTGTTCCAGCTGTAATGAAAACACAGAAGTAGACCAGATGTGGGTCTGGGTCCTGACTTCATGAAGCTTGCAATCAGAAAATGGAAACATGACAATTATGGGTATGACTAAAATGCAAGTTGGAAAATAATGGGTAACCGAATGGACTGCCAAGAAATTACAGTTGAGAAAGAGTCCATTCCTACATGTAGAGAAGAATTTAGACAGATAGAAGCTTGGTTTTTGAAAGAAAGATCACATTTATAAATGTGGGGAAAGGGAAGAAATGGAATTTCTGGGAAGTCTAACACTGTAAAGACAGGATGTTGTCCTTTGGAAATCTAGGCAAGTTGTGGAAATAGAGAAAACTGTTTCTTTGTTTGTTTTAGAGTAGATTGGTTGATGGAGAATATTGATCAATGAAGTTGGAATGCCTGGAAAGTGTGCTTTGATTGAGGAAACCCTTTGATTAGGAAACCCTAATAGGAAAAATTTCAAATGTTATTTTTTTAGCCCAGAAACAACCCCTCTGGCACCGTCTGTAGGAATAAAAATCCTGTGAGAGTATTTCACTTACAGTAGAGTTCTGGACACATGGTACCCCTCAATAAATGTTTATATTCATTTTAGTTTTATTGTGTTACTTTGTATTCAATTATGAAAACTTTCCAGAGTTTATACTAGTTTTGTAATTTCTCTGTTTCTGTCTTGTTTATCAACACCTTCATCAGTAGGAAATGAAGGGACTATAGCATTGTCTGGAAAAATTGACATTATTTATTTTTTTTTAAGAGACAGAGCATGAGTGTGGGAGAGGTGGGAAAGGGACAGGGAGAGAAGGACAGAGCACCCGAGAAAAAATCTTAAGCTGGCTCCACGTTCAGTGTAGAGCTCGACACAGGGCTCCATTCCACAAACCATGAGATCATGAGCTGAGCTGAAATCAAGAGTTGGACGCTTAACAGACTGAGCCACCCAGGTACTGTGACATCTACTTTTTATAAAAATTATTCTCTGTGGGGCACCTAGATGGCTTATTTGGTTCAACGACCAACTCTCGATTTTGACTCAGATCATGATCTCACAGTTCATGAGATCCAGCCCAGCGTGGGGCTCTGTGCTGACAGTCCAGAGCCTGCTTGGGATTCTTTCTCCTTTCTCTGCCCCTTCCCCGCTGTCTGTCTGTCAAAATAAATAAACCTTAAAAAAATTATTATTTTCTGTAATATTAATAAGAAGTTTTGACTGGTACAGCCCACCAAAGTTGAAAATATTGTCATTAATTTCAGTTCTGTTTAAGAAATACTAGAATTCAAATTCTGAACCTCAGCAAATCAATACCAGTCAAAACTAAGCTGGCATGAGAATAAGAAACTGAACATAAATGACCAAAATATTTGTGTTTAACTCATAGAAGAAATATAAATCTACTTAAATTCTAATGTTAAAATATTATATATGCCAATCATAAATTCACTGCATTTTAAGTCTTTTCACAATATCATAAAAATATACTAACTAGAGATTAGGCTGTCATAGTCTCTGGTATACTGTTATACAATTTTAAAATAAAACTATTCTTACCTTATAAAACAATTTTTAAAACATGAAAATAAAATAAAATAAAATAAAATAAAATAAAATAAAATAAAATAAAATAAAACTATTCTTTATAAAAGATCATTTTTTAAAATTAAAAGTTTAGAGTGATTGGCTGCTTTAGAATGCATATATTTTGGAAAACATTCTCTATAAAAACATAGCCCTCAATTTCAAATTTTTTTTTATATTCATGTATTATGTAATTTTAGGGAACTGTGAGCTTCATTAGCAACAATTACAATATTCAAACATTGCAAACCATTTTCACATAAGTGCTTCATCTATTACCAAGTCCCATCCAGGAGAATGTCCATCAAGACTATAATGCCAGGAAAAAAAAAAAAAAGGTTGGGGTGTCTGGATGGCTCTGTCGACTCTTGATTTCACTCAGTTCATGCTCTCAGGGTTCATGAGATAGAGCCCTACCACGGAGACTGCCTGAGATTCTCTCCCCCCTCGCTGCCCCACCCCACTCACATGCATGGGCAATAGATAGGTAGAGAGATAGATACATAGATAGATAGACAGACAGACAGACTATAATGCTAGCCACATTCACCAAGTGTAAATATTACCAAGCCCCTAAGCTCTCCACTTCTCCAGCTCTTGTGTAATGGTCTCCCCCAGAGTATGGGCGCTATTCAAATACAATTCTGAGATTAGAACATTAAAAGATAGTGACTTCCATGTTGAGTGCCCTCTTTCTCTTATCTCTCTCTCTTTCTCTCTCTCTCTCTCTCTCTCTCTCTGTCTTTGTCTTTGTCTTTGTCTCAATTGCTCACTTGGAAAGAACAGAAGCCACATCTGTGGTGATGCAGTCCTATGGAAAAGCCACCTGATGAGGAAATATGAGTGAGCTTAGAACCATGTCCCTCTATTGTCATCATAGCGGAGCCCTCATGAGACATCTTCACTGCCATATGAAAGGCTTGGAACTAGAATCACCCACCAGAACTCCACTCAGATTCCTGACCTCCAGAAAGTATGAGAATAAATGGTTATTGCTTTAAGTGCCTAAATTTAGAGGTAATTTACGTGATATGGACAAACTCACATAGTTCCCTAGAGACAAAAATGGGTGACTGAAATATTTGTAGTAAATTTTTACCCACAACCTACAATGTTGTTTGCTAAAAGCAGATTTAGATAACTCCTAAATTATCATTTTTGTCCAACCAATAGAATATTAACCATTAGAACTAGTCAAAACAAAACAAAACAAAACAAAACAAAAACTTTCTTGTTTCTGTCTCCATAAGGTATGGTCTTAATATTGCCAATTATTTACCTTTTCAAAATCTGTTCAGTTAATTTGTGGGGAAATAAAACCTCTCTGGATTCCACAGGGTTCCGGAAAAATATCACTAGCTTCTTGATACTCTTCACATACCTGATGGATTAGATCTCTATGCTTTTGTTTAGTTAATTGCTCTGATTCAAAGAATGATAAACTTGCTTCCTCCCCCCCCCCCCACAAGGACAGGGTCAACTCTTAGAGTCTAGTGTATATTCCAAAACTAAATCTCTGGGTACTTGGAAGAATGGGTAGTTTTCTTCCACAGTATTTACATGTCAAAATCAATGAAGCCTCAGAACTTGGAGTCAACTCCAAGTTTTAAACGCTGAGAGGCTGGGAACTGTCACTCTTGGAGAAATTATATGGATACTACCAAAAGGTTTGTAATTAAGATGCAAGGTCATTACTTTTCCTAGAATAACCTTTCAGTACAGGAGTGAAGGCAAGTGCTTCGTTCATTTTTATAAGCAGAGAAAAAACATTTTTTCTTGCCCTTCATCTATAGAGAATCTGGTTAATTGTATAGGAAAAAAAATACCAACAGCTTGCATCCCATTGCCCCAGGGATAAGGTCTGGGACAAGGAGGTGCTGACACAATATTATTTATTGTGAAGAATTTAATAAGACATGTGTTTCTGACCTAGAACACCTCTTGTGCTCATTTGAGATCAGATTAATAAAGATTAATATTTAAAACCAAACATCATTGCTACTTAAATTCTAAGCATGTTCTGTCATAATATTTCTAAAATGGATGGACTTGAAAACAGTGGTCTTGAAGGATAGTTCTTTGGTTGAAGCAGGTTAGACTTTTGATTCAATGTCTTGGAATTCATGAAATTCTCCTTTGTTAAAAGAAAGTTTATCTTTAAATAACAAGTTTTTCTCCATCTTGTTTGATTCTATGGTTAATTCTGTGTGTGCCTTTTTTTCCCCTCTTTCTAATGTATCACAAGGCACAGTTTATTTACATTTGGGTATATTTCATAAATGCTATATAGATCTTATCCATATATTACTTAAGCAATTTCTTCAAAAGTTAATGGAGATAACAATGACAACAATGGTAAAATTTGGGTTATAGGTGCCAAACACAACTCTAAGTTCATTACACCTAGTATTCATTTAATTGATGCAATTACCCAAAGAAGAGACATATAAACTTGGGAAGTTTTGTGATTTCCAGGCTGCACTACATATCCTATGTAGTAGAATACAAGCACATGCAAGGTGGTTCTAGCCTCTGTGCAAATATCCCCTAACATTGTACTGCTTAGTTTTGTTATAAAAATTAGCTGTTTTGAGGGACACTGTAGTGGATGGTATTTTCTTTGAGTTTTAACTTATTTTGCTCTGTGTGTTACTATTAACCTGCAAGAAGTTCTGAAAGGGATCATTTCCATTAGCGTAAAATGCAGTCAGGCTTCATTTAGATCTTTGAGGAGTAACGGATATTCATGCAAACATCAAGTTAGATGTTGCATACCAGGCACTGTGCTAAGTGTTGAGACAAACAGGACCTATTGTCTGAGAAGTAACATAAATATCAATAACTTACAGTAATAGTTGAGTAAGTTTTTAAAACAGGACTTTATCATAAATAGAATGTAAAATTACCATGAATTTTATGACTAGAGCAGAGGACTACCAATAAACTGAAAAGTTGTGGAGCAAATTCTGTTGTCCTCTAAGACACAACTGTAGTAATCAGTCTACTCTCCCTTTATCTGTATTTGAATAAAATATTTTGGAAGATTATCACTGTGCATAGTTTAGACTTCAGTGATTTTCACCTTGAAATTTTTCAAAGATGCAAGTAGAGATTCAATATTGTATCCCTAGAAATATTTTACTAATGTTTCCACAAACTAGGGGATCTATTAAATACAAGCACCTTGAAGGAAATTTGCAAAAAAAAAAAAAAAGATTGTTTGAAACAGTATAAATCTACTTGTTAAAACAGTATAAATAGCAGTGTGAAACCATTTGAAATATAAAAACCTATTAGAAATACTGATGCCATTTTTTCTTTTTTAAATTTTCAATGGCAAAACAAATTAATTTAAATTTTCCACACATCTTTGCTTTATTAACATATGCTGTAATATGCTTTATACTATTTTTATGTTAGTATTGCATATGGTTTATTCATGTGCTTACACTTCAAATTGTCATGAATATTTATAAAAGGAAAAAAAAAACTAAGTAGAGTGATGACTGATGATTCAGTACAATGTAAAAGAGTTTCCCCCTTAGGGTCAAGTTTACAGTCTCAATTTGACAATTTGACAGACTTAAGTGGTCAATGGTTTATACACGATCATTGACAGGAGAGAGCAAGGAAATAAGCATAAACCTACTCTTACTCTATATGTCTCCCTTTTAGGTCTAACCTGTGAACTTGATTGTGCAATCCACACCATATGTGCTGAAGACAATCATTTTCTGAAGCGTCAGAGGCATTCCCTTTGTTCCCTGAAATTTCATGTCCATTTACATGCTTAACTGGTGAGGAAAAAATAACACAAAGAGAGACTATTTCCATTCTGTATTATAAATTTTCTGAATGTTGTCTGGAAGGAAGATACCTGGTAGCAGTACATCTTGGAGAATGGAGATTTCTTAATCAAAGATTTACAAAAACAAAATTAAAAAAAAAAACAGAAAACAAAAACAAAAGATTATTCCCAGAAATCTAGAAATAAAGTTTCTGCTCCATAGTCACACGGTTTAACAATGAAATCAGGAGCATTTTACTCTGATCTGGAACAATTATACTAAAGAAGCTTCTGGTTGGCATGGCAAATTTGGCTAAAGATGTAATATGTGCACCAGTCTATTATTCTAATATTCGAAAGGGGAATTTTCACGGTACCCAGGTTGATAGTGATTTGGATAAAATTTAATACACCCAATTTTATGTTGATAAATTTAGAGCCTAGAAAAATTATTTTCTTGAAAAATGAATAAACACACACATGCACACTGCCCCACACCTATATATTCTAACAAACAAAAAAGCCTGATGATCGTGACACTAAAAAGGTGGCACTAACATAAGGTGACCTTTTTAAACATAAAAAATATATACCTTTTAATTGTAGACTGGATCTTCCTTGGGTGCTCAGAAGAAAATAAAACAAAACAAAACAAAACAAAACAAACAAACTATGCACTCAGTGTAGGAATTGGGCTGGATATTATAAAATTAGCAGTTGTCAGCATAGAAAATCATGAGACTGGATGAGATCACTTAGAGAATGAAAGTGAGTAGAAAAGACTCCCTGAATCTAATGACCCTCCAACATTGAGAGATTAAGGAAGGTGGAAGGAATCTGAGACGAGACTGAGTAGCTCCCAGAAAGACAGGAAGAAAATGGAGTGTCCTGGAAGGCCAGAGAACTCTTAAGTAAAAGCAATCAACTGTGTATAATGCAGATGCTAGATCAACTAAGCGAGTTACGTGGGATTCAGTGATGTGGGTATCACAGGTGACATTGATGCTGGTCAGTGTGGATGAGTGGCAGGGGTGAACATCTGACTGGAATGGGTTCAAGAAAAAATGAGACTTGAGAAATGATAGTCCATAAAGAAAAATTCTTTCAAATAATTTTGATATAAAGAGATAGAAAAGGACAGAAAACACAGCAAATGTTTTGGTTTGGTTGGTTGGTTGGTTTTGTTTTGTTTTTGTAGGCTGAGATAAATACTGCCAGATGTCACATTAATGTGAGAATGACTAGGTCTTCTAGAGAGAAAAATGTTTGTGCAGGAGGAAAAGGAAAAAAAAGAAAAAAGAAAGAAAGAGCTGGAGTAATGTTCTTCAGTAGATAAGAGAGGATGGAATCCAGTGGCTTAGCTAGGTGCTTGGACAGTATATTCCTACAAGAGAAGAGTACACAGATCAAGGAGAATAGGAAGATGCTACCAGGAGATTTTTTTTGTTTTGTTTTGTTTTGTTTTGTTTTGTTTTGTTTTGTTTTGGTTTGGTTTTTGAGCAGCAGGCCGAAGTTTATTAGAGTATAAGTTCAGAAAGGAAAAATAATAGTAAACCTCTCCTTATAGAGAGGGGACATTTGAAGGCGAGTACCTCTACAGGAAGAGTTTTGAAGGTAAATTATGTCAGTGTAATATTGAGAGATACTGAGGATAATTATCTAAAAATTCTCTATGGGATTAGATAAGTTATCTTGCATTTCTTTAAAAAATTTTGTTTAATTAATTATTTTTTCTCTTCTCCATTTTCTTTTCTCTAAATATCTGATAAGGAGACCAAATGGAAAGTCTAATGAGAAAATGTGTCAGAGGGGAGATAATTATTTAAAACAGACCTACTTACAGAGTCTAAAAAAAATTGCCTAAAAGAAATGTGTAGAAAATAATGATAAGAAAAGGTACAGAGACAGGAGCAGTAAGGAGAATCAGAAAACCCCTACCCTGCCTGCACAGTATTTTACACTGGGAAACAATACTGAAGGAGATAAGCAAGAGGATGGGTGCATGGATGGATATAAATACAGACATAGATGTGGAAAAAAACGAATACAAGCTGATGGAACAAACTAATACTATCAAATACAAACTATTATAAATAAACAAATACAAACTAATACAGACAATTACATTCCCAAACAAAATGGAATGTGTGATAAATTCCTAGAAGATACATTAAGAAAACAAAGTCATTGTCATGGCAAGATAAATGGCCTATGGTTATGATTTCCTTATCTTTGTTTCTCCATGCTTGGTAAAATTATCTATTATATACTCGCTCCAAAAATAAGTTCTGGAATATTGTTCTTTTGCTATGTTCTGAATTGCTCCATACATTCAATTATTATGAGTTGCTTTCATCATTCACATATGAAATTATTTGGTAATTGTGGTTGTATGTATGTGTTGACTGGTAATTGCTAATTTAATGTCCAAATGGTTTTAAAAGTTTATTCATTACAGTATTTATTTTCATGTCAGTTTTAGGAATGTATATTTTTCAAGGAAATTATTCATAAGTGTGTTCCTAATTGTTACACTTTACATTTTTCAAATACATGTCCATTCTTATGGACTAATAATTTTTATCTGTGTATCTTTCACAAATCTTACTCTTGTCAAAAGTTTTCTATTTATCTTTATATAAAGCTGTCAGACTTTGGGCAGTTCAGTTTTGCTTTGTTTTTCATTTCATTATTTTCTAGCTTTTTCTTTAATTTTGCCTTCCCTCTAATTTCTTTTTTACTTTGTGATTCAATCTCCAATTTATTAAATAGTTATTTAATTCATAATTTTTCTTCCCTATTATATATTTTTAAAATGTTAAGTTCAAGTGGCAAGTTTTTGCTTGTGTGCAATAATTTCATTATTTTTTAGTCTAAATAAAGTCTTAATTTCCATTATGACTTCATCATTTATCAGCAAGTTATTTTTTCCAGTGTGTTGTTTACTTCCCAAATGTTGTTTGTATTTCATTTTTCCTCATTATCTTTTGATGGTTGAATTCCATTTCATTTTTGTCAAAAAATTTTGTATGATACTCATACTTTGATATAAATCCAAACCACTTACATTTCTTGCTTAGCTTTTCCCACGAAACCAGGCAAGTAGCAGAAATTCAATGTGAAAATGAGCTGGAGGATACAAATTCTTCAGGGATTTGTCTTTCTTATTCCACAAACCCAGCTTGGGATCATTAAGTTCTTTGCCAGTCTCATCATTACAGGGATAGAAGGTGGGTCTAAGTACCTTGAACCAACACAGAGTTAGGGCTTTAAGGTTTTGCTATTCTTCCCTGTGCTGTTTTAAAGGCCACAGTCTCATTAGTAAGTTGTGTGAATATTTCTGTGCCTGCTTATCACTTTGGTTTGTTTTCTTTTCCTCCCTTCTCTTTTGGCCCTGGGAACTTCTATTATCTCTTGAGCTCAGCTATTTATACAAAAACAAAAACAAAACAAAAACAAAAATGAAAAAAAAAACATTTTATATTTGAACCAGAATTATTATGTATTTTGTATCATCAGGTTAATATATATATACGTATATATACATATACATGTATACATACATACTCTCTCGTAATGATGAATATGAAAACTGAATTTTTTTTCAGATAGTTAGAATAAAACAGGGAGAATGAAAACCCCACTACAACTTTTGATTAGCTCTAGTTTCAAGATGTATCTGCCCTGTAAGGAAACTGCTCACTTAATTCTAGTGGATCCCCACTGGAAACCATATCTCAGAGCATTTTAGCCTCCATTCATGGTGTCAATGCAAATCCTTTTATTTTCTTACATATAACTGGGAGTTTTGAGAGCACAACTTCACTTCAATTGATCCAATGAACTGTACTGAAACATGCTACAGGGGCAGAAAGCATGTTAAGGGGACATTGAGACAATAATGAGGCAAATGTATTCTTAGAAGTGCCTTCTTTGGCAATATATTGTTAGATGATATCTTTGTGAAAGGTCTGACCCAAGTTGAAGGTTTAAGTGAATTACAACGAATCAGACTTGGGTTGTCTACTATCCAGTATTTGCCACTTTTATAATATATTGGATCTCTTTCTCAGGTAGAAACATAATTAATTCACAATTCTCCACATTGCTTTGAAGTGGAATATATTAAAATAACTTCATCTTCAGAGAAAACCATCAACTGATATATTCTCCTATAAATTCTCTTCTACTGTAAAAAAGGAGGCCTAGTACATGAAAGCTAAATTTATAAAGTATGACTCACAAAATAACCCAAAAGACTGTTGTAAGTAGAAGATAATAAACAAATATCATATTTTATGTGACTAACTCTGTAGTTACCTAGATTTTACAATATATGTTGTCTTACATTCTGGAAAATATAAAACTTAAGTGCAATTGCAATAAATACAATCTTGGCCACAAATGAGACAGTCTAATACTGGATTGCTTGCTTGGCTTTCACATTGTGGCTCTCATGGATTTCTGTGTGTATAATTTTGTTTGGTTTGATAGTTTTTAATTTACATTTGAAAAATAAATCATACAGCATCTCTGCAGAAATAGTCACAGACTTTTATAATTAATGGGTTTAATCCTCTTTAATAGAGTTTACTGTTTTACACATATATCTTGAATTTTATAACATAGAAAGATGTTAATCTTTATTTGTTGTCTCTCTTTTAAGATAACACCATGCAAGTGTTCCAAATGAAACATATATCTTATTGTTGCAAATAATGCAGTAAATTAAGATGTTTGAAACAAAGACTGATATTGACATCGTATCTTGAACTAAGCAAGAAGCATTAGCTGATGTTAACTTCAGAGTTTTTAGGTCTTATGCTTTTCATAATAAATAAGATTTCTAATATTCATTTTTTACAACCATTATGAATAAAATTTTAAAAAAATGCATTTCATTGTATTTTTGGATTTTATAATAAAGTATTTTTAAGTTAAAAATACAGGAAAACATAAGAATAATAAAATCGTATTCTCTAAGATTGACATGTGGCATTTCCCTTTTTGTTTTTAACTTCATGTATCATGTTAATTAATTATTATAATCTTTATGTACAACTGAATGGTAATATAAAAAAATAACTGTACTAAAGTATTTTTCCAGCAGAATAGTGTAAACCTTTTTATTTTTAGCTGCTGTTTAATAATGCAAATATGTGCCAGATCAAAAAACATATATATTTGTTCTCACCCAGTGATGTGCTGGTCAATATTAAAGCAGCACTTCAAAGAACAGAGCTGTGGATGTGATGTCATTAAGTGTGAACTTGGGAAGAGAGGCTCGCCGTCCAGTCTCCCAAGGAGTGTGAGCCCACTCTTCCATACCACAGCTGTGAGACCTTCAAGGTGCTTTCAAGTTTTGCTATGAGAACTATATTTCATCATGAATATCTTTATGAAAGCACTTTTATTTATGGGAATATTCTGTAGAGAAGATTCAAAGCAAAATGATTCCTGTTTGAAAGCTAATTTTCTTTCCTCAGCACTGTACAAGGAAATAGGAGATTATACCAATAAGTAGCTGTTGAAATGACACATAATGTGTCACTTTTCTCATTTTCTTTCGTTCTGGAAATAGAACTGTGTTTGGTAACATGAGTAAATGATTGTATACTTCAGGAATTTTTACCACTGTTCTAAATTCTAACAACATTGACTTATTTTTGTCAGTTTTTATATGTACATTGATGAGATAGAGCCATATACATTCTTTGGTGTTTGGATGCTTCATTCAACAATATGTGAGGTTTTCCATGACTATGGAAATGTCATTGTGACTCTACCACAATTAATTTCTGTATTTTAATGTTGATGAATTATGTAGTTTTCAATTAGCATTATCACAATGACTCTATAAATACTCCAGTGGACATCTTTTGGTAAAAATATGTACTAAATTCTGTTGGTTATATACCTACGAATGGATTTACTGCTTCTGAGTACCTTTCTACTTTTAATAGACATTGTCAAACACTGTACCCAAGATTTTCTGCCAATTTAGACTCTCATCATCAGTGTATGAAAAGTAATTATATATTTTTGTCTATTCTCTTTGTTTTACAGAAATATTATTATTTTGAGAGAGAGAGTGAGGAAGGAAGGGCAGAGAGAGAGAGAGGAGAGAGAATCCCAAGTGGGGCTCGAACCCATGAACTGAGAGATCATGACCTGAGCCAAAATCAAGAGTTGGTTGCTTGAGCCACCCAGGCTCCCCTTTGTCTATTTTCATTATAATCATTACAGTGTTTATTTAGGAGTAATAGCTTTAATTTAAATTTTCCTAACAATTAATAAAATTGAGCTACTTTTCGTAGATTATTGGCCAAATGTGTATACTATTGGGCAAAATATCTTTTCAAGTTTTTTGTCTGGTTTTTTTTTTTGGATTTTCTGACATTCTTATCAGTTTGTAGTAATTCCTCTTATATAGACACACTATATACATATGTACGTACACACACACGCTCTCAGCTCATTATGTATATTTTTCATATATTCTGGATATTAGTCCTAATTTGTATATGTGCATGATAAATCTCTTCTAGTACTTTCTATGCTGCCTTATCACTCTCCTGGTGGTATCTTTTATGAATAAAATACTTAGTTTTAACATAGTCCATAGTTATGTTTTTGAATAATGTATTTTGTATTCTATTTAGGAAATTTGTGCCACCCCTAAAACTGCTGATATAATCTCCTGTTTTCCTCTAAAAGTTTTTTATTGTTTTGCTATTTTTATTGTTTTGCTATTACGTAAATAGCATGGAAGAGCAGGCTCGCACTCCTTGGGAGACTTGATGGTGAGCCTCTCCATCTGGGATAGATTTTTCATGGTAGTGTAACTTAGGGGTCATGACACCATTTTTCCAAATTGCTAGTGACTCCACAAAATTTTACAAAAGGTCAAGTGTTCTCAGTTGAACTTCAGTGTTAACAGTTGTCATAAATCAGGTTATCTCAATGTTTGAATCTTTTTCTGGAATGTCCATTTTGTTTCATTGATCAGTTTGTTTATCCCGTGCTTCTAACACACTGCTATAATTACTATAGAATAATTACTATAGATATCTGATAGTGTAAGTTCTGCAGCTTTATTCTTCTCCCAAATTGTTTTGACTATTTTTGGTCCTTCGTATTTCCATATGTATTCTAGAATCAGCTTGGCAACTTCTGGAAAATGAGCCTTAAGAAGTTATTAATGTTTTTATAATATTGAATGTTTTAATATATTTCTCCACTTATATAAGTTTAATTTCATTTATGCCAATATTCTATTGTTTTTAATGCAGCAGCTTCATATTTCTTCTTAGATTTACTCTTAAATGGTTTTTTATGCTTTTGCAAATTACATAGTTTTTTAATGTTTACTTTCGAGAAAGAGAGTGTGAGCGAGGGAGGGGCAGAGAGAGAGGGAGACATAGAATCCCAAGCAGGCTCTGGGTCTGAGCTATCAGCACAGAGCTCGATGTGGGGCTCAAATCCATGAGTCATGAGATCATGACCTGAGGTTAAGTTCACACTTAACTGACTATGCCACCAAGGGGCCCCAAGTTATATTATTTTTTAAATAATATTTCTATTTGTGGTTGACATATAGAAATATAACTGCAGTTTGCATGCATATACACAAATAATTTGGTATTTGTACCTTTCTAAATGGTGATCTTTCTTTTGAATTCATATATCCCAGCTTTGCTTTCACCTCAGGGCCTAGTGTTTAATTAATATTTATTTGCATTTACAGTTCAGTGTGACTTAGCTTCCATATTATAAGTGTACATTTAGAAGGTCTCAAGTTATCTGAGAATCTCGTTGGTACTGGTGATTGTTATGGATGGGAGAAAATATTGGCTCTTGTTTCACCTACTAGATTAAAGCACACTATTTTAAAGTTGTCTAAGCTTTTGTTGATATCGCTTGTACGGAACTCCATGATTTCACTTTTCCAGAAAGATAAACAGGGCACATTATCCAAGAAGTTATAATAAGCTAATGGCAGGGACCTAGTTTACCCAATTTGTTCTTTCTGAACTCCGACCGAGTTTTTGATTTTGTCTTCTCCGTATTCTTAAATGTTCACCTCTGATGAAGCATTAGGAGTCAACATCAATTTATTCTAACTTCATTTCAGCCCATTTTAGTTAGCAACTAGCAAACAGACAAGGACTTTTTATGAGAATAAGCCAATATTTCTCACTTACTAGCTCTATTTTTCAGCCCAGTCACAAGTCCCTTAACATACAAAATAAGAAATGTATTTATTTATTTATATTCCACACACTTTCTCATAACATAACTTACATTTTCATATTTCAAAAAAATCTGTTTTACATTTTATTTAAAAATTAGATTTTTAATTTTGCAAAAAGGATTATCAATTGAAATGTGAATTAGATGAAAATAATTATTTTTTTTATTTCTTGAAAAATAAACCTCTAAGATCTTGAGAACAATAGATTATACATGTCTTATTAATGTAGTAAGATATATATGATAAAGTGTAGGTCATTGTGACTTTCTAAGGAAAAGGAACGCATAAAATGATGAGCTATAATTGTTTACTGTTTTTAAGTACCTAAGAGTCTAAGTTTCCTATAATCAACTTCACTTTTAACCAAAGAAGCTTGTCCGAATATAATTACTTTGAATTTGAAATCACATTAAATATAAGAAAGGGGAATTAATGAAACACTAGTTAAAATACATGGCTACACTTCATTACTTCTCTGTTGATATCTAATTATTTTCTGCTGGTGGAACAAGGCCAGATTAAACCCCATCATTTTTGTGTACTAAGTCTGCAGAACGCACTGTGTCAATTCTTTCTGCATAGTACCAAAATCCAGGTCTTCTGTTTAAACGGGAAAAGATGACATTTTAATGATTTGGATGCATTCTAATGAAAGCATATAAAATACAAGGTCATTTCAGTCAGCTTTTAGTGCATACTAAATTTCAGTTAAAGACTTATGGAAAAAGAGTTTTATTTTTATTACCCTTCACTCAGAGGGACAAAATGTATTTTGGAACTTAAACTTAGTCTGTCTTGTTTTTTCTCCCAATGTAGTTTACTAGTTATATATGCCTGTGCACGATAAAGTAAAAGTGAACATTCATGATTCACTTCCGTCAGCCTTCACCCAACGCGCGCGCGCGCGCGCACACACACACACACACACACACACACACACACAAATTTTTTTTAATATTTTAAGCCTTTTAGAGACTGACAGAGATTTGAAAGCCTTGGCTTTCAGTTTCAAGGGCAAAACACTTAGAGAAAAGAGGTTTTTGTACTCTAGAAACCTTGACTTGCAATATCAAGAATGAAAGCCTGAAGGAGGTAGTCATAAATCCATAAACATTATATTAAAGAAACGCAGGAAGTTACTGCTTTCTTACAAGATAAAAACCATTTTGGGAATGGAGAAGAAAAAGGTTCTTATCTAGGCAAAAAGAAAAGAGGTATTGCTTTTTTTTTTTAAGACTTTTTTTTTTTTTTTTTTTTTTAAGAGCAGTTTTGGGCTCACAGCAAAATTGAGAGGACAGTAACAGAGATTTCCCAAATGCGTCCTCTCCCACACATACATTGCTTCCCTCATTACCTACATTTCCCAGCAGAGTGGTACATGTGTTACAATTGACACATCATAATCGCCCAACGCTGATAGTTTGTATTAGAGTTCACTCTTCATCCTGTGGGTTTGGACAAAGACATAATGACATATATGATATCATAAAGAATATTTTCACTCCCCCTAAAAATGTTCTGTGCTCTTTAATCTAAAATACTTCACTATTCACTCAATTCCTTTTGTCAATTTAATTATATTTATTGTGTTCCTTCCCTGAACACGGCTGTTTTTGTTAATGAAATTGTGGAGCCCAAATCTTGATTCTTGAGGAATTTAGTTGGTGGAAAAGACAAAATAAAACAAGAGACAAAAAAAAAAAAAAGACAATAAAGAGGAGACATAGGGAGAAAGTGCATACAATTTTATAATTCATTAGAAAGTAATGAATGCTATGGAGGAAAACAAATCAGGAAGGGAGACAGAAAGTTTCAACCGGGTCAGACAACTTGGCACAACTTTAAACAGGATACTGAGTGAAGACTTCACCGTGAAGTTAACATTGGGGAACAAATGTAAATGATATAAAGGAATGAATAAAAACACTAAAGAGAAGCTGTTATTTGTGAAAGAGAATTGAGTACAAAATTCCTACAGTTGAAAATGCTTAGGGGTTTATTTACTTACTTATTTATTGAGAGAGAAAGAGAGAGAGAGAGAGAGAGAGAGAGCGAGCATGAGCCAGGGAGGGGCAGAGAGAGAGGGAGACACAGAATCTGAAACAGGCTGCAGGCTGTGAGCTGTCAGCACAGAGCTCAGTGTGGACTCAAACTCTCTAACGGGGAGATCATGATCTGAGCCAAAGTTGGACGCTTAACTGACTGAGCCTCCCAAGCACCCTGAAAATACCTAGGCATTTAAAGAAATGCTGAGGAGGCCAGTATTACTTGAGTAGAGTGAAAAAGAAGGAAAACTAATAGGAGCAAAAAGTCAGAAAGACAAAGTCAGAATCATAGTGGACTTTATGGGCAATTTTAAGGATTGACATTTTTAATGAGATATAAGTTTTTATTAAGCTTTTTATCTTAATTCCAGTATAGTTAACATATAATATTCTATTAGTTTCAAGTGCACAGTACAGTGATTCAACTATTCTATACATTACTCAGTGCCCATCATGCTAAGTGTACTCTTTAATCCCCAAGGAGTTATGGATTTGATTGCATCTTTAAATGAATATTCTGGCTGCTGGACTGAGAATAGGCATTGGGAGGATGCAAAAGAAGATATATTAGGGTCAGAGGCAAGTGCTCTATTCCAAAGATTATGATAGCTTGGACCAGGGAAATTTCAAGGAGGGATGAACAAAGGATGTGTTAATACTCAGAACTACCTCCAGCTAATAAATTGGCTCTGGGGCAGGACTGAAAACAAGGTAACTGTATTGTCAGGAGTCCATTGTCAGTCACATTGAGGTCTACAACATTTTCCCAATATTTACATTCATATAAGATTTGAAAGACAGACAGAAAGCAGCAATCAGTCACTATTTCCCTCCTACACCAGCAGGTACATTTGTGAGTAAATATCCTATAGAACTTCTGCAAGTTCTCTGGGGGCAAGACCTGGGAATCACTTGTTTTAATGTTACATACAGGGAGCTGTGGTCATTGAAACTGGCTTTTCTTCAATTGTTGCATTCATGGATTTTGTGACAACTAGAAGCACATTTTTGTTATTGGCAGTGGTGGCATTTTTGGTTTGTTTTTTGTTTTGTTTTGCCTCTTTTGTATAATTTCATTTCCTTAGCATATTCAGTGAACAAGTAGTCCAATGTGCTGTGCACATAATATTGATCGTCAGCAAAGATATGAAAGATGACACTGGACAGTTAGTTGGGCCACACAGAGGAAGTATTTAGATATCATGATAAAGACTTTAATGAATTTCTAAAGTGTTAATAGATTTCAAGCATAAAAGGGCAAGATTGGAGGCTCTTGGGTGGCTCTGTCAGTTAAGCATCTGACTCTTGATTTCAGCTCAGGTCATGATATCACGATTCATGAGTTTGAGCCCCACACTGGGCCTTGTACTGACCATGCAGAACTGCTTGGGATTCTCTAACTCCCTCTTCCTCTGCCCTGCCCCCACTTGCACTATGTGTCTGTCTCTTTCAAAATAAATAAAGTTAAAAAAGGGGGCAAGTTGGCATTTGCATTAAATCCACCAGTATGTGGGCGATAGATCAAAGAGAAATAGCAGTACAAAGGTGACTATAGTCATCTAGGTGAAAAATGAGAACACAAACTTAGAAGACACTGACATTGCTGTTTGGTAAGACAGGAAAACTAGGATGCACAGCAAATTTCATGCAGCAGACCTGAAGTTTTGTTATGGTACCATTGTTTGTAAGACATAGAGTGATAAATAATGCAGACTGTGGAATTAGAGAGGCTGGGAGCAAATCGTTGCCCCATCACATTTTGGGTAGAAAACTTTGGGTGATCTACCGCATCCCTGTTTGCCCCAGTGGGTGTTTATTTAGTAAGTGTGCTATGAGGATTCAATGAAATGGTGAAATGATGCATGGGAGCTATATGTACAGTGCCTGGGACATAACGGTCACTCTACACATGTTACTTACTGGTGGTGGTTCTAGCTGCCACTGATGAAGATGATGATAATGCACCTGATATTGATGATTTTAATTCAATTCAATGATTTAATTAAATTTGGACTAGGATGTGGATTCAAACTAGAGGTTTAAAAATTTATGTTGTACAATTATGATTATATAAATTTGTATAAATCTTCAGGATATTCAAGGCCCACTGAGTCAATAACAACAGTCTCCTCTTGCCATAATTAAGAACACTTGACGGGTAATGGAAAGATCACCTGGCACTTAAACAATATTGTAGGAACAGAGAGTCAAGCTACCATTTTTAGTCATCTCGTTTTGGTTTTGTAGCTCCATAAATTAACTGAGCTCCTGAGATGATAAGTTTAATAATAGATAATTTCAGGGGCGCCTGGGTGGCGCAGTCGGTTAAGCGTCCGACTTCAGCCAGGTCACGATCTCGCGCTCGTGAGTTCGAGCCCCGCGTCGGGCTCTGGGCTGATGGCTCAGAGCCTGGAGCCTGTTTCCAATTCTGTGTCTCCCTCTCTCTCTGCCCCTCCCCCATTCATGCTCTGTCTCTCTCTGTCCCAAAAATAAATAAACGTTGAAAAAAAAATTAAAAAAAAATAATAGATAATTTCAAAATAATCTTTAATAAACATCCACTATAGTGTATTTCACCCCCCTGCTATTAGGAAATTATGCTACATCTTGCCTTATGTCCAGGGTGTGACCATTATTCCTTCATCTAGCATTTGTGACTGTCGTGGTTCACATGCTTATAATAGCAAGATAATTATGCGATCATTTAGACATTTAAGTTTGCTAACCCTATTTTTAATATCTATTCCAAACAAAAATTAAAAACAGTATCATAGCTGTGGTGCTAAAATTATTAAGAGAAAAAAAATCGTATATATAGTATTTTCTCTTAGTTCTTCCTAAACCATTGATCGCTGAAGTATCATGGTCAAAAAATACAGGAATTTTGGAAGAGTGTTTTTTAATAATTAGTCTCTGTATGACCTTTTCCAAATTTCCCTAAGGTAGTGTGCTCATCAATTTCTAAATTAAGTTTTCTTATGTTGCATCCTTAATTATGAGTGGGGAATTTGAATTTTTTTAATTTCTTATAATACCTTCTCTATTTTAATCAGATATATCACACTTTGAAGTGTGTAATGACCCAGAGCTACTTAAAAATAAAGCAGTATAGTAATGTAGATATAATAATGAGAGATTATAGTAGCTTAAAATAGATTTAGTAGAGTCATGTTTCAAAAATCAAATTAATAGTGCACCCACACATGCTCAGTTGGAAAATAGAAAGTAAAACAGAATTTAGAGTCTGATACAATTGGTCTATTTCTTTCATGCAACTATTTCCACATAAGACCATGTTAAATGTTTCTAGTACACAGGGGAAAAGTTAAGCCAATAAGAACATCAACTAAAGACAGTTGTTTAATTGGCAGTTCAGGTTAACTAAGTAACGGTGGTGCTTATGTACTTCCACAGCATCATTTGATTGGTTGAACAAGGTAACTCATTCTTTGGAAATCTAGTACTTGCTAGACTTCTGGGATAAGTTATGGGCTCTAAATCACAATGAAGTTTATTGGATAAGTAATTGTAGTCTGGAAGAAAGCTTCTAAATGTGAAGTTTAGTAAAAGGAAAAAAAAACAATGTCATCATAAATTAACGAGATAGCACACAGCTCTTGTTTCTTTCTCCCACCTACATTTAGATCATCACTCTTATCTCAATGTGTGTATTGAGACAATATACATACATATGTATATACATACACACATGTATATATATACATACACACATGTATATATATATACATACACACATGTATATATATACATACACACATGTATATATATACATACACACATGTATATATATACATACACACATGTATATATACATACACACATGTATATATACATACACACATGTATATATATACATACACACATGTATATACATACACACGTGTGTGTATATATATATATATATATATATACACATTTATCTTCACCATGAAAAACACATTGCCACTAGACAGATAAATCATGGGTATAATATTCAAGGAAAAATGAACATAAATTTCAAGATAAGTAATGCAAGCATTAGTGCAACTCAATTCGTCTAGCAAAAATCGATGCTTGATACAAAATTACCTTTGAAGACATTTATTAGAGTTCTCTAGATAAACAGAACTGACAGGATATGGTTTGAGTTGCAGTTTGAACCTCAAGGTACTCTGCTGCCAGAATCCTTCTTACTTGGGAAAAGTCAGTCTTTGTTTTTCTAAGGCTTTCAGCTGATTGGACGAGGCCCACCCATATTATGGGGAGTAATCTGCTTCACTTAGAGTCTACCAATTTAAATGTTAATCTCATCTAAATAACAGCTTCAGGAAAGCATTCAGGATGAAGTCTGGACACAAATCTGGGCATTATAGTCCAACTAAGCTGACATAAAGCTTGTGAAATTTTCATCATGTGTAGATGGGATAGAAATAAAAATAGTATGCTTTATATAAGCCATACTTTTGTGGCAATGTAAAGACATAAGTAAAATAAATAATAAATTTAGAATATTTTTAAAGCTTTGTCTCTTCTATTTTTTCTACTATATTTTTATTTATTTAAAATGCATATATATAATATTACGTGATAGGTATGATTTTAATATGTATGCTATAAATTTTGTCATCAACAGAAAAATATTTAGGAAATGAAATTGAAAACATATACTGAATAACTTAATTTTAATTTTAATGACTTTGGGGATAAGCATTTTTCACAGAGAATAATTAAATATAAAAAAATGAATTTGAAGTTGAAGAAATTTGATATTACTTTCAATACCCCAATCAGATAAAATAAAGTATAAATTTTGCTTTAAAAATTCAAAAGCAACCCTCTTCCCCCAATAATTTTAGCCAACTCAGTAACATTAACAGTTTTCCATTCATTTGAAATTAATGCAGAATAAAGGAAAGTAGAACCCTGCCAAGTTTCAATTGGCTTTACACTAAGAACATAGATAAGCTTGTCTACTCAAATTGAAATATTTTTCTTTGTGCAGATTGCATTTCAATGCATCAATGCATCTTTAGATAAGGTAGTTCATTTTGTTTTCTGCCAATCCTATGCTTAATACCCATTTCTCAACTTCATTAATAACCATTCTAAACAAAACATTCACCTTTAAAATACATTATAGAGATAAACCTGATTATTCTCATAGTGACAGAGATACCGAAAGTGGTAATAACAATTTAAATGATCACCATTGGTCAAAACACTTATCTGGCTATTCAGTCCTTCTGTTTTATAAGTCATATTTCTTACTATGCCCTCTAGAGTGTCATTAACTGGGTTTCTTCCCAGACTCCAACTCACTGTGTGAATTGGAGCAGATTCTCTAATCTTCCTGTGTCCACTTATTCATCTCAAAAATGAGAAGAATATTAATATCTTATGTTTTGTGTGAGTTTAAAATGAGCCAATACATGTAACACACTGAGAATGTTGCCAGACATGTAGTAAAACTTTAATCACTATATTATTTTGTTAATAAACATTCTTGCCATCTCTACCCAAACTGCCTGATTTATATAGTCTTTTCAAACCTATTCTTATATAGTCTTAAAATAAAATATTTATTATTTTTATATGTGATCTTGAATCTCTGTAGTTTTTAATTCAGAAAATTTGTCCTAGGGATAAATGCATTTCAGAGCTCAAATATAGGAGTGTATACTTTATGTATCTCTGGAGGTTGGCTGGCAATGGATAAATATTAATGATACACAGAAATGTGTATCTTCAACTCTCTGTAGAGAACAATCTATAGTTTGAAAGGAACAAAGGGTAAAGCAGATTTGAGCTAACAATTTTGCCATTGGAACTTGAAACTATTTCACATTTTATTTTTTTTTTTTAATTTTTTTTTCAACGTTTATTTATTTTTGCGACAGAGAGAGACAGAGCATGAACGGGGGAGGGGCAGAGAGAGAGGGAGACACAGAATCGGAAACAGGCTCCAGGCTCTGAGCCATCAGCCCAGAGCCCGACACGGGGCTCGAACTCACGGACCGCGAGATCGTGACCTGGCTGAAGTCGGACGCTCAACCGACTGCGCCACCCAGGCGCCCCTATTTCACATTTTAAAGAAACTTTAAAAAAGGAAGCCCAGGGGGCTAAATGGGTGATGAATATTAAGGAGGGCACTTGTGTTGAGCATTGGGTGTTATATGTAATTGATAAATCACTAAATTCTAAATTATCTAAATACAAATTTGTATTGTATTATCTAAATACAAATTTGAAAAAAAGGACGCCCCAGATTATTCATACTATTCTTTACTTATTCAAGAACAATATAAAAATTTTAGATTGGGGTATATGGAGAGGCTTATTAGAAAGATTCACCTGTGAGAGACATATGGATGAACTTGTGAAAATAATTGGCAATGCATAAAAAAAGTGATTTTTAAAATTTAATATATACAAATATGTGTATTTTTCCAATCACATCTGTTTTTAAAATAAGTGTGTATGTTTATGTGTGTATTCAGACAAAACTAAGACTGAAACTGGGTACATAGACACAACTTGCTTATTAGTTTTCTAAAACTAACAAGGCTCTAGGTATGAAGACATTCATAGGTCAGGTTAATCAAGGAATGCTTTTATAACTCCAAACTTGAACCAGAAGTAGTATTTATTGTTATTGAAATATTAAATTCTTTTTCCTTTATTGCAGATTCCTCCTCTTTAGTACTTCCCAGCTCATCTAGTTTACTTGTCTTTCCTAATCACTAGATTTCCAAAGCCACTGCTGGTCTGTGTTAGGTTTCAGCTGTGTTTGAATTGTTATTCCCTGCTCTGTAGCCTGGTAACTGTTTCCAGGAAGTAAATTAGTAATATTATTACTCTCACCTTTCTTATTTTCCTTGTCTCATAAATTACAGTTCTACACAGTCCTGTTTTACAGTGTCTGTAATGACTATTTTCATATAATTTTCCCAATTTCCTACTGTAAGGTTTGAAGCAAATCTGGTTACTGTTACTCATTTTATTCAGAAGTGAAGAGCTGTAATTATCTTATTTTTTATTTTGGGGGGCTCAAACAGATGCAGCTGGATATTAATTTCTTTAACCAATGTGAGAATCTATTAATAATTGGTTTGCGTTGCCTATTTATAATCATTACGGTTACTAAAATATTGCATTGCTATTTTGTAACTTTTGCAACTTGTATTTACCATGATTTCTATTTGCTTCTCTCTTTTGAATTCTATTTCCCTCACTTCGCTGATAGTTTACATATTCTCTTTATATGTTTTAGGGAGTGCTCTTAAAATTTTGGCATGCATAAATACTTTAGAAAAGCCAAAAGTTAATAAATATATTTCCTTCATATGTGACAAAACTAAAGATTTCTTTGAGTCTGCCTTGTTTTTATTTAGGAATTTAGGTCCAACTTGTTTTAAATTACTTAAAACCCAAGCTTTTCCATGTATCAAACTATTACTGATATTTGCTAATCATTATGTCTTGCTTTCTAGACTTTCCTTCTGAAATTAATTTTATGCTGTTAAAATTTCCCCTTTAGTGTTTCTTTCAATAATGCTTTGTTATTGGTAAGTCAGATGTTTATTGAATCTTTACAATTCTATTTTTACTTTAATATTATTTTCCTGTTTACCATCTCTATTTTTATGCGATCATTATGGAACAAATTATATGAATTTGTCTTCCATTTCATTAATTCTAACTTCTGATTTATATTATCATGTGATTTATTTTAAATTTTGTCCCCTATCATTGGTTTCATAGCTGTAATAATTATTTGGCAAATTTTGCTAGAGTGTTCCCATATAATCCTGTTATTTACTTTTATTTTGTAATCTATTCTTACTCTATTTAATTTTCTAAGAAATAATTGTTCATATCTTTCAGATTTTTCTACTATTTTAGCTAGAATTGTTGTTTATTCTAACAACTTACACTCACTTCATAGAGATTTCTCAATATTTCCAGAGCTTAAAATTTTCTTATTTTTTCCTGAAAGCTAGTATGTTTTCTAAGATGTGTTTTGATGTGGTTGCTACTGTATATGCTTTGCTATTTTTTTGTGATGAGAATGGAAGAGGGCCCTTTTTCTATTGTTCTGTCATAATTTTTGCCAAGTCTCTTTCCTTTCTCCCAAGCTTTTTTACTACATTTCCTCTCACATCTTTAATTTTATTTTTTATTTTTTATTTAAAAAAAAATTTTTTTTTCAACGTTTATTTATTTTTGGGACAGAGAGAGACAGAGCATGAGCAGGGGAGGGGCAGAGAGAGAGGGAGACACAGAATCGGAAACAGGCTCCAGGCTCTGAGCCATCAGCCCAGAGCCTGACGCGGGGCTCGAACTCACAGACCGCGAGATCGTGACCTGGCTGAAGTCGGATGCTTAACCGACTGCGCCACCCAGGCGCCCCTCACATCTTTAATTTTAAATGTAATTAATTTACAGAAATTTTATCTTAATGCTGCAAATTTCAATTACATTTTTGAAAGCTAGTTTTAAAATAAATAAAACATGGAAATATTAACCAAAAAGGGTATTAGTACCCTGCCACTATATGTTCTGCTGAAATGATCTACTGATATAATAGAGGTTATCCATTGACCCCAAATCATCTAACATTCACTACCTTATATGATGGTAGATTAAAATTTCATTTAATGGAATGTAAAGGAAGTAAAATTCATAATTTTTAAATGCAGGAGCCGTCATCCTTGAAGAATTGGAATATATTGTAAAGTTTATTTTGGAAGTTAGATAACCAAGAGTTGAAGAATGATACTTAAATATGGAGAAACAGTATCCTCGTGTGTGTAATAGGTTGTTTCTTCATGTGTGTAATTGCTTGGGTTAGGGTTGGTGGGAGAAGAAAGATAAAAGCATAAGGAAGAGATATGGAGTGATTTACATACACCCTATTTTCATTTTTTTTCCTCTGGAATTAGAACTTGTGAAACAGGTTTACATTTTGTAGAGAAAAAAAAAATACTAGCAGAAAAACAAATAAACAGAAAAACATAACAACATAATTGGTAAAAAAAAAAAAGTTTGTTACTTTAATAATTTGGATGTATTTAAGTTTTCCATAAATTTAAATGTTTTACATACAATTTAAATGTTTTACATTTCTGTGGCCTGGCGTTCCCGAAGTAAGCCTGTCAGTTCATATTCTCTTATGTCCTAGTAATCTAGAGAAGATTGTCTCATAGCATCCATCTCATGTCGAGAGTCAAAAGACCTTGTTAAGGTTTTGTTAATTCTGAGGTGATCTGTTTCCAACTGGTAACCTTTTTTCCTTGTGTTTTTTGTTCAGCCACCATCCTCAACCACCAAGTTTCCCAGCTTGCTCTCACTTTTTAGTGGAGAACCTAATTTTGGGGGGTTGCCTTTTTTTTTAATGATCTATTTCCTCATGTCTGAACTCCTATTCATAGTTAAAATATAGTCACCTGTATTAGATGATTAATCTTTAAAAGATGGTATTTTAATCAGGTTGGCATATTGAGATTATGAATGAAAGTAGTAAGAAATGAGCTCAAGTAGCCACATGAGATTTAAACATGAGTATTAATTTTGGCTCCATGGATAGAAGACAAATGTACCTGTTATACTCGATACCTGCAAAAACGCAGCTCAAACTTTTCTGTCAGGTAGGAGGCATTAAGAAAATTGGTAACCCTTTAAAATAATTGTGCAATTAATCACTGCTGAAATCACTGTTGAAATCCCAAAGAACTAGTTATGACATGCACATTAATACCAAATGAGTTCATCATGATTAATATTGTGACAATAAATACCAGAGGAAATTAATAATGATCAGCTATTATTTTAAAGCCCTGCTACATAATTCAAATATTTTACCTTGAAATGTAAGCACTTTTAAGGTACATACTTATACAATTTTAATTATGTTTTTATCCAACTTTGTTTAGCTTAATATGTTTTAAGTATTTTTATTTTGTAAATACTTATAACAAGAAAATATAATTTCTTCTCATTTCTACCCATTACGTGATGATTAATGCATTTAGACAAACGTTGTGATTCAATTTTAGGTAATGGAATTTTGATTTTCTAAAAATTAATTTAAATTAATTTAATTTAAATAAAAATAAATGGAATTAAATTAATTTAAATAAAAATAGTTTAATTTAAATTATTAAGTCTTTACTACAAGCAGAGAATTGTGTCATTTTTTTTCTCAAAATGGCATACATTTTTCTCAAAATATGAAAATAGATGTGATGAGTAGCATTAAAATCCCCCAACACAATGCATGGCTACTTTAAGTACATGACTTTCCTAGGGTAAGTCTTGGTAAGTTTTTGCATTATTATAAGTTAAATATGTACATTTGTAAATATGAATATGTATATTGTATAGGAGTGAATATGTACATTAGTAATTCTCAATAAATCAAGATTACTGCTAAACAAACTGTTTTCATGAGTCAATCTCAATTTTAAATTATTGCCTTTTTTATTAGGTTTAATTTTCACCTCTGCACTCAAGAAAAGTAAACCTGGGGGCGCCTGGGTGGCGCAGTCGGTTGAGCGTCCGACTTCAGCCAGGTCACGATCTCGCGGTCCGTGAGTTCGAGCCCCGCGTCAGGCTCTGGGCTGATGGCTCAGAGCCTGGAGCCTGTTTCGGATTCTGTGTCTCCCTCTCTCTCTGCCCCTCCCCCGTTCATGCTCTGTCTCTCTCTGTCCCACAAATAAATAAACGTTGAAAAAAAAAATTAAAAAAAAAAAAAAAAAAAAAGAAAAGTAAACCTGATCCCTAACCTGCCCCTATACAGATTGCTTCCTCCTAAAATCTCCTTAATCTTCACTGGTCTAATACTCTTGTTTCTGCTTTGCTACTTATCTTCCAACTTTCTTGCTCTTGCTTCATAGAAACTGCCCATTGTGCTTTGCTCACCGTTTATAACATTATTTTACCCACAATTTAATACTTCCACTTAAACAAATGCTGAGCTTCAGGAAACACTACATACCACATACAGAAAATCAGTATGTATGTCTGATACTCTTTTCCTTATAAAACTTTTGTGCAGAATTGCAATTCTTTAACCCCACAATTTTCAAAGTTGCCATTCCTCTGCAATGTGGAGTTTCTCAAGGGTATCACACAGCACTAACAAAACAATCTTTCCTGCCTGCACAGATAAGAATGACTCTGTCTCTCCTCTCTCCTTTCTTATCTCTTCTCACCTGGCCCTGGGTATGTTATTACCAGGCAGCTTCTGGCTCCTCCGCTAGATGTGGTTTTTGTATTCTGAAAAGACTTTACCTCATTCCCCTAGAAACCTCATATTCTTCCACTAAAATGGCCTATGGCATTGCTGTTCCTAACATAGCACATGGCCTGGCGAATCTTAGGGCTTCTCTGTGTCTGCTTGCATCATGTTCACATCTCTGCTACTATTGTCCCACTCTGTTTCTGTTTCTCACCCCACACATCAGACTGTAAGAGAAATGTATCCTCCTCTTTTGGTGGGGAACGTTGAAAATGACATAACAGGAGTATAGGTATTTTAGATTTCCTTGTACACGGCTCTCTCTTTCCCTCACTGCCAGCTACACTTGCCATTCCTAAGTTAAACTGAGCCACAACATGGGAACAAATTTAAGCAACAATACCCATGATGTATTTTAGAGCACAACAACCCTCTGTTGGTCCCATATGTTGTGGGAGAGACCAGGTCATCATGCCAGAATGTTCCAGGGTGGTTGCCTTTTACGCGAGACTAGAGTCCTTTTGGTCTTGCAATAATTGCCTCTACTGCACTGATACAACTTCAGTTACTTCTCTGAGTTTTCTCTGACTACATGCAAATGAGAAGATGCAAAATGGTAGTGAAAATATAGAGAATGGTGACCAAGAATATATATCCAATTTCAAATTAGACTCAATCATGAAACCCTGCTACTTTAAAAAGAGAAAAACTCCCATAATGTATACCCCTTTATTAATCTTTGTTGTTGCGTTAGCACAAATAAGAACCAATATATATTTGGATAACAAAATTATAATATCCGTTATCCTATAATACATCAATCTCTAAATGCACATAAAATCATTCTTTAATCCACATAGAGCATTGATTAGATGATAATTATAGAGACAGCATTGAGTCAGCAATCAATAAAGTTGTGAATAAAGAATAAATAAATGGATTACTATTTTTTTCTAGTCTATAATTGAATATGACTTTATAAGCCTCTAAAAAGTGGTATCTTTTTAAGGATGTGACATTGCAATCTTCTGTCTATGCAAGGGAAAATTTTGTTTTTGGTGAGGACTCCAACTAAGAAATTATTTTTCTCATCAAAATTATTTTTAAATGGTTCTCTCCTTATCACATTAAAAGAAAGTAAAACAGCATAACTTTTGTTACGTAGACCCCAAAATCCCCAGAATAGAAAGCAGGCATGCACTCTGAATGAGGCAGAGCCAACTTTGGAAAACAAGTAATGCAGTCATCCATAATTTTTCAAATTCTGTTGGAGATAAACAGTCCTTTTCACCTTCAGAAAGGAATAAACACTTCATACCTATGATGGGTACTGAAGAATTGGATAAGCTAAGAAAACAACTTTATCTCAAATAGCAATATAGTTCCTAACACAAGAAAGAACAGATCGCAATTCAGAGAAAGCACTTTAGGTGCACAGAAACCAAAGAGTAGAAATGAATAAATATGCATTTGAGAAATAAAGAGTGTGGGAAGAATAAAATGCTTAGGTGAATAAATATATGAGTGTGTTTGTTTCATTTCATTTGTTTATTTAGAGAGCAAACTTGAATGGGGGAGGGGCAGAGAAAGAGGGAGAGAGAGAATCCCAAGCAGGCTCTGAGCAGTCAGCACGGGGAGCTGAGGCAGAGCTCCATCACATGAACCTCAAGATCATGACTTGAGCCAAAAATCAAGAGTCTGGCACTTAAGCAGCTAAGCCACACAGGCATCCCATATGTTTCATTTTAAATGATCTTGGCACATTAGATTCATCTTTTTATTTTGAAATTTTAAATGGTCAGATCTAGATAGCTCTGTAATACTGGCTTTTATACTTGGTCAGTTTAATACATACAAGATACCCACCTTTCTCTTTTTCCCTCTCCTTTGATTTGAGAATGATATATCATTTCCCACAGGTCTTATGTATCATGTTAACATGAGAAAGACCTGTATCCCTTTCCTTGCCCTTTTTAGCAGTGTCATTAAATACCTGGACTGCATGGTGTTAGTCATACTGAGGTGATGTCTTTTGCCTTCCAGCCTCTGCGTAGCTCCTGCATTCTCAAACTTAGACTTCTTCTCATGTCCCTTGAGCATGACTTTCCTCTTTTGACATCAGTACTCTTCTCCAAACTTTGAGGTATTCAGAAATTTTATTTCCTTGTACTATGCATCTCATTTAGGAGGCCCAGAACCCTGGAATGCTGCCATATGTGATTGAACCGTTCATGTGTTGACTGTGTATGTGCATGAATCATGGAGGAGAAATTGTGGTTAGCTCAAGTTAGCAACAAAAGGAGATATTATTTTACAAATGAAAACAGTAATATATCAACCATGGAAGCCTGGAGGAACAGAAAAGTATAAACTAGAATATTTTTAAATCATCTGAAACCTCATCTTTCTGTTCTCTAGATAAGCTTCATTCTTGTCTTTGTTCTAGTTTTTAAATTTAAATATATTTAAAGAATTTTTTATTGTAAACTTTTTTTAACTCTCACAAATACATATTTTATTTAAAACTATTTTTATTTGATGGAGTTTTATTCTAATATATAGAAAGGTTCTAATATATTTCAGTAACTCAATTTTCAGGCATTTGTGTTGGTTTCAGTTTTTAAGTAATATTAGAAATATGTGGAACAACCAGCCAGAGACTAAAATGTATCTATTAATATAACTCTCTGGTAAAATATAAAAATTTAGGAAACTTTACAAACAGGGAACTACTGTGTCCAAGAGTTTCTATAATTTTTAAACTTTACTTGGTATGAGCTTCTAGAAATGTTATGTGTCTGTATGTGTCTAACTGCTGATAATGTATATGTTAATACCCATTTCCTACTATTTATATAATTGTAGGTATTATAATTAGAAATCTCAATTTCAATTTAACTAAAATATTTAAAAAATCCATTTCATAAAATATTTCATTAGAATTTGTCAAATGTTTTTATCAGTACCATTTTGATTTTTCATAAATATATGTTTTATACAATAATTTATATTTTGGAGTATTAATTCTGTGTCTATTGGTACAAATATTACTACAGTTTAAAATTTGGGTTCACAACTTAATTTTTGCCATTCACGAATTTTATTTTCCATTATAGTTTCTTTAATTTTTACATTTATGTTTAGAATGTCATATATAACAAAGATATTAGATGCATATTCAGCTATGTATTTTCTAGTTTTTCTAGGTAATATATATGGATTTTTTTAAAAGGCATCATTAAAATTTATTTGACGCATGTAAAAAATATGTACATATATAACACATAGATAGTGCATTAAAATACATAATGATAATAAAATTAACAAAACACTGCCCAGTTCAAGATTTTTTTTTATTTTGAAATATAAAGCTCAACTGAGTAAAATGCGAAGATCTTGTTAGCTCTATTCAATGATTCATGCATGAATCAGGCAGCATCCAACATAGCAGTTAAAAACCAGCTCCAAAACACTGTACAAAATGAACGACTTGTAGACAGAAAGAAGTGGGAACAAGAAAGTTGTACTAAGGCCAAAAATCGGATTGGTTATTGCAAGGTTACTTTCCCTATAGGGCATGGCAGGGATTTATCAGGCAGATCAGCTAATGCTAATCAGGTGATTCCTGATTGGCTAGTTTAAGATTCCATTTTTGGGAGATCCAGAACTAATCAAGCTAAATCTCAGTTTGATAATAATGGCTTAGCATAAGCAACTCTATCTGGGGCCTGTTGTCTTGTGTTTAATACTATCTGCCTCCCTATCTACCCAAATTTGCATTCCTTAACAACATACTGATTAATTTTGATTACTCTTTTTTCTTCAAATATGTTGGTATTCTAGACTTATTGCCTTTCCATATAAACTTTAGAATCAATTCATCAATATTTTGATTGAAATTGAGTTGAATCTATAAAACAGGAAGAATCCACATCTTAACAATGTTGAATTTTCCAATCCATGAACATGAAATATCACACCATTTATTTAGATCTTGTTTGATACCTTTCATCAGAGTTTTGTAGTTCTCTACATATGGACTTTATACATATTTTGTTTGATTTATACCTATGTATTTCATTTTTTGAATACTATCTTAAAACAACTTTTGCTTTCAAGTTCGAGTTATATATTGTCCATATAAAGGTAGGCAATTGACTTCTGAATATAAATCTCCTATGCTGTACCCTTGCTATACTTTCTTATTAATTCTAGGACTTTTTTTTCTCATCATTGATGATTCTTTGGGATTTTCTACATAGACAATCATGTTATATGTGACCAAAGACAGTTTTATTTCCTCCTTCCCAACCTGTATATTCCTCTATTCATCTAAAGTAATAACTATGATTTGCAGTACAATGTTGAATGGGAATGGGGAGAGAAGATATTATTGTCTTATTCATGATCTTAGGAAGAAAACAATGTTTTTCACCATTATGTTGAATATGTGCTGTGGGTTTTTTTAGATGCTCTTTATCAAGTTGAGAATGTTTCCTTCATTTCTAATTTGCTGTTGAGGTACCAGCCTAACACTGGCTAAATTTTTAGTATGGATCCAACCTTGTATGCTTTAATGAATTGCACTAGTTGGATTTTTTTTGTTGTTTGTTTGTTTTTTGTTTGTTTGTTTGTTTTTGTATAGTTCATTATTGGATTCAATGTATTAGTATTTTGTTGTGGATTTGTGTTCCCATGTTCATGAGAATTACTGGTCTGTAGTTTTCTTCTTTTTCAATGTCCTTATCTGATTTTGGCCTCAGGGTTAATTCTGGCCTTAAAAATTAATTGAGAAATGTTCTGTCTGTTTCAAATTTTTAGAAGAGCTTCTGGAGAATAGGTATTATTTCCTACATGTTTCATAGAATTCACCAGTAGAAATACTATCTGGACTTGATGTTTCCTTTTGGGGAAGGTTATGAATATTAATTGAATTTCTTTAAGGCAAATAAGGCTATTCAGATTGTCTATTTTTAATTATGTGATTTTGATAGTTTGTGTGTTTTAAGGAATTGGTTCTCAATTTCATCTCTGTCAGCAAATTTGTAGGCATAGAGTTGTTCATAGTACTCCTTTATTATCCTTAAAGGTCACAGGGCCTTTGGGTCACATTGCTAAAATCTTATGTGCTTTTTTTATGATTGACCATAAGCAATTATAAAGGTTACTATGACAAGTCTTAAAGGGACCTGCCTTCCCCACACCAAACTTGTTCACAGCCAGTGAGATACAGTTTTCTAGAGGGAGTTGTAGTCACTCAGCTGCCCACCTCCTAGCCTCAATTTCAACCCTTTCCCTACTCTGACCAAACCTTTTCACATGAATATCGAATATCTGTGTTTCTCTCAGCCCAGAAGCCTCCTTTTGAAAGCTTATTTATTGGATCCTCTACTGCCAAGTTCTCCTCATGGTGGTGCCTTGACTAGGACACTCTTCTCCACTCTGACTCAGTTTAGCTTTTTTCTTGTTGTTAAGATAGATGTGATGATTTCTAAACTCTTTCTAGATTGGGTTAAAACCAGAAGTTCTGTAGGGATATTTTTATGTACTGATATCAGTTAATAGGATATACTGATTTGAATTTTTTTTCTTGAATTACTTTCAATAAGTTGTGATTTTAAAGAAATTCATTCATGTAAAATAATTATTTAAAATCCATTGTTTAAGTTGATCACAACAGCACTATTATCTTTAAACTCGGTGAATTCTGTAGGTACAATCTCTTTTTGATTTGATTGTTCACTTTGCCTTCATTTATTTATTTTTCTTTAAATTCTAATTTTAGACACTTTTTTAAAGAATGGGTCATATTTTATTTTGTTTTGTTTTGTTTTGTTTTTTCGATCTTCTCAACTTTAAAAAGTTACTTTTATATTGAAGCAACATCTGCATTTAATAATTAATACCTCAATTTTTCTTTGTTACATTGTGCTTTAACTTCTTTTGTTGAATTTACTTGTTATACAATAATCTTTTCTATTATAAATATAAAAACTCTAAATTTCTCTTGGAGTACAATTTTGACTGAATGTTACAAGCTTTTCTTTATTCCTATTATAATTTATTTTCAACTTTATTTTTAAAAATTTTTATTTGACTAATATTATTTAGCAATATGTTTTGTAAAATTTCACAAATAGGTTTTATATTATTATCATTATGCTATGTTGCCTTGTTAACATGGAATATACCCTTTAAGATAACTATTTCTGATTTTAGGGGAATTTGATTTATAATCTTTGGAGTGCTCATTATTCATCACACTCTATGGACACTAATGAAGAATTTATATTCTCTAATTTTTAGACTTAGATGGATAGAGGGAAAGATAGAAGGATAGATAGATATCAGTTAAATTCAGTGTATTTTTGTATTCTGAAGTGTCATATGTATAAACCAACTGTTTCTGTTATATCAAACCTAGAGGAAGATATACTGGAACATACCACAATGGTGTTGGATTTTAATTCTGCTCTATTTTTGTATGGTGTATGTGAAGGTGTAGTTTTGAGAACATTGAAATTTAAAATTATAGTATTTTGGCAAATAGAAATATTTATCATTACATAATGACTTTATCTTTAAGATTTTTGTTTCTTTTTAAAACAAAATTAAAAATAATTTTACATTAATTCATTTTTGAGAGACAGAGAGAGTCAGAGCGTGAGCAAGGGAGGGGCAGAGAGAGAGGGAGACCAGGATATGAAGAAGGTTTACCATGTTTGTATTTTTAATGATCTCTTTTCTAATCTCAAACTATATATTTGGACTACATATTTTAGAATTTCATTAGTTAATCTCTCTAAAACCTTCTTCAATTTTAAATCTGAAAATTTTTATTATCTGAAGCTCATTCTTAATAGCATTACAAGCTAAACTGAGACATAATAAATATTTTAAAAGTTTATTTGAGCAAAAGTCAATTTGCTTTGAGGAACATCCAATCTAGCAAATAGAAAGGAGTTCCCAGGACCTGTACAAAATGAAAGACTTTTCATAGGCAAAAGGGAGCAGGAGCAAGGAAGTTATACTAGGCAAAAAAGTGGGTTGGTTATTGCAAGGTTATCTTTCTTTAGGGGATAAAAGAGGTTTATCAGACAGATTACCTAACTAGTGCTGATCAGGCAATTCCTAATTGGCTGGTTTAAGATTCCATTTCTGGGAATGTCAAAACTAATTAAGTCTCACATTATTGATATGGGGCTTAGCATAAGCAACTCTATTTTGGGCTTATTGTATTGTTTTATACAGGCCTATTTACTGAATCCTGAATTTTAGTTTTACAGTTATTGTATTTTTTCTTAAAATGTTGACTATCGTTTTGTTGTGCTCTAGTTTCTGTTCTACAAATAAGGACTCTGCTGTCAAACCCATAGTGTTATCTATTCAGAGATTTCATTTTCTCTTTGGTGATTTTTCAGTCCTTTATGTAGAACAGCCATGGTCCATGGACATTAATAGCCTTGTTTTCATGAACTTTTTTTCTAATTATAAACAAAATTTCTTTGCTGAGGGAAAGAGTACAGTGCATAAGTTAGAACTCAGCTCATGCCCTTTTATTTGTTTATTTATTTATTTTGGTTACATGAGAGAAACAACCTGATAGTTCATTCAAACTAAAGCAAAGTCTCGCCTATATCATTTCACAGAATCCCCACCCAAGAAAAGTCCTAGCTTAGAAACAGACTTGTTCATAAAAGCAACCAATATGTAGTATTTCTTACACGAAATGCTTTGATGAACGAGAATGAAAAGCATAGGGAAAAAATGTTATGTAAAAGACAAAGATAAAACACACACATAGACAGCTCTGACCCTGGGGGAATAAAACAGGTTTCAAGAACTTAGTAAAATTTTAATTACAATCTTCATGATTTTCAAAAAAATGTTCATAAGTTAAGAACATGATACTCTTTATTTATTTAGAGGGAATGTTTTGAGGAAAAGGAAGCAGTTATAGAGATGAAAATATATTGCTAAACTAATATAAAATTAACTTTAACTTTCTAGCTCATGGTCTTAAATGGACACAAGTCATTGTCACAGAAGTATTAAACAAAAGACTAGAAGAATTGGTATGTAAATAAAATGACTCATCTCATTAATAAAGTCTTCCTATTTTTTCCTCCTATTTAATAATATTACATTTGAAATAAGGTTCTCTTCTTAATATATAAAACTACAATTTTACGGAGTGTCACTAAAACCACCACATTTTTTTTCTTTTAGTGAACTTGAAACTTGAATTTAGAGCACAATTCTAATTTTTATTAATATTGTATGATTTACTAATGCAGTGAAATTCTGTGCAACATGAATGGGCCTTTAAAATGTCAAATTGTAATCAGGGTTTATATGGAGAATTGAAACTCTGCAAGCTTCTTTAATCACAATGCATTGTCAATTTATTTCCTGCTTTAGGACCAAATTTATCTTTCCCATGCAGACCCTTAAATTTCTAACATTATAAATGGCTGAATTGAGTAATAAGGAGATAATATAACATTGTATTTTTTATCGCATTAGCCTTTATATTAAAAAGCTATTGCCAGAACAATAAGAAATGCCAGATTGGTTTTTATTATTAGAAAGTAATTACTTATAGTTAAAACAAAAATAATTACGACAACTAACAACCATGAGTACTTCCTAACTGGTACAGAGTCTACTCAGCTTTTTACAAGTGACACACCTATTGGTAAGCACTGTTATCCCCATTTTACAGATGAAGACATACAGGATCAGAGAAAAGAAGAAAATTCTTCGCTCAAAGTTACAGAACCAGGACTGGGGGCCAGATCTGTATGAATTCAAAGTACATCCCCTTAAATATGCCCTTAATAAACCAAAGTGCCAAGATATTGTATACAGATAAGTGTTTTAAATTACTATAATTTTCTCTTTTTATTATTTAAATTTATTTATTTAAATTCAAGTTAATTAATATACAGTGTAGTATTGGTTTCAGGGGGAGAACCCAGTGATTCATTACTTCCATAACACCCAGTGCTCATCCCAGCAAGTGCCCTCCTTAACGCCCATCACCCATTTAGCCCATCCCCCAACCCACCTCCCCTCCAACAACCCTCAGTTTGTTCTCTGTATTTAAAGTCTTTTATGGTTTGTCTCCCTCTCTGTTTTTATCTTATTTTTCCTTTCCTTCCCCTATGTTCATCTGTTTTACTTGTTGTTGTTTTGTTTTTTAATGTGTATTTATTTTTGAGAGACAGAGACAGAGGAGGAGTGGGGGAGGGGCAGAAAGAGAGGCAGCCACAGATAGGAAGCAGGCTCCAGGTTCTGAGCTGTCAGCACAGAGCACCACGCAGGGCTCGAACTTACAAACTGCAGGATCATGACCTGAGTCGAAATTCGACGCTTAACCGACTGGGCCACCCATAAGCCCCTCCAATTCCTATTTTTAATGGTTAATATCAGTTACTTTTGTGGCAAATTATATAGCTTCTCTATGCTTTCTTCTTAATACTTCATAGTACCGTTTTGATTTAAATGAGTTAAATATTCGTAAAGCACTTAAAAGCACTCATGGAAAAATAAGCATTCAAAAGTACTAACTATTATTATTAGGTTTTATAGTTTATCTTGTTCTACAAATTTATAATTTTTTAAGTTTATTTATTTATTTTGAGAGAGAGAAAAACAAGCTTGAGTTGGGCAGGAGTAGAGAGAGGGGAGAGAAAGAATTCCAAGCAGTCTCCTCTTTATCAGCATTGTCAGCGGAGCCCCATGCAGGGCTGGAACTCGCAGTGAGATCATGACCTGAGTCGAAATCAAGAGTTGGTTGCCTAACTGATGGAGATACCTGGATACCCCTGTTTTGCAAGTTTAAAGAAAAATATCCAAATATTTTATTATATCTATAACCTACTACCAGTGTGCTGTTATCATCAAATTACATATGGTTTAATTACTATAATAGCTATTAGAATAGTGTTTTGATATGCATAAAAAGTGGTTTAAAGAAACCAAACTTCAATTATGAGTTTCAATGACTTGTAGTTAGTTAGAAAAATTGCACTTGGAGAAACAAATAAACATGAAAACATTGAGCTAAATGATTCAAAAGATACAATCTAGCTTGCCTTATGCTATAGATTTTCATACTAAAGCCCAAAGCTCCGCAAAAAATTTAGATGTGAGAATAAAGAACAACCACCAGGACATACACATTTCCAAAGAGAAGGATGGTTGTTAACAACTTAGCATTTTGCCTTTTTTTGTGAGTCATAAAGTAAAGATGCTCCAGAAGCACCCAGGTGGCTCAGTTGGTTAAGCGTCCAACTCTTTGATTTTGGCTCTGGTCATGATTTCACCCTTTGAATTTGAGCCCCTAACGGGCTCTGTGCTAACAGTGCAGAGCCTGCTTGCGATTCTCTCTTTCTCCCTTGCTCACTTTTTGCTCCTCCCCCACTCATGCTCTCTCTGTCTCTTTATATCAAAACACATAAATAAACTGTAAAAAAAAAATAAAAGATGCTCCATGTATTTATTTATAATAAAAATTTATTTTTTTAAGTTTTATTTATTTAAAAAAATTTTTTTAATGTTTTTATTTATTTTTGAGACAGAGAGAGACAGAGCATGAGCAGGGGAGGGGCAGAGAGAGAGGGAGATATAGAATCCGAAGCAGGCTCCAGGCTCTGAGCTGTCAGCATAGAGCCTGACGTGGGGCTCAAACTTGTGAACCAGGAGATCATGACCTGAGCTGAAGTCTGATGCTTAACTGACTGAGCCACCCAAGCACCCTTATTTGTAATAAACCTTTAAATATTTAATGTACTTTATGTCATTACTTGTATTTTGATTTTGTATGCAAAACTCACAAGTGTCAACAAATGTTGATTAAGAAAAAATAATCACTGGCCTTGACAAAACTGTCATTGACCATTGATTTTGATTAACATTAATTGAATTCAGTCTTACTGATAAATGGAGCAAAACCAGCATTGGTGAGGGTAATTCATATGGAAGCACTGGACATACATTGAACCTCAAGCAGAGCAGTTTCTAAAATTAGCAAAGCTGTTATTTGTCCTCATTCCATAATGAAAATATTTCAACAGAAAACATTGTTCCTCTTAAGACAGTTTATTTTCACTGTTGTTGTTTAAAAGAACAATACCAACACAATTGTAACTTGATATTTGACCTTAAAACTTATGATAAACAGCCCTTGAATGGACATGTCATTGTATGCAGGTTATAACCCAATTCTTATAAGAAATTATTCTTTATGGATGCAAATCTGCTTTCACAATGGTTTATTATTATTGGTCAGAAAATTATAGTAATTACATTTCCTCTAATGAATACATACTTTCTTAATTTCATATATTGAAATGCTATTTAAATTATCCTAATTTTATTTTTCATTGGAGTACTTAAAAGTATCTATTTTTATTATATTCTCCTGGTGGTCTTTGGTGGATTGAAATATTCTTTAAAAATATGAATTACAAAATATATCAATGATTTTTTTGAAAATAGCCTCTGTCACATGAAAAGCTGCAAATAATAAAAGTGGCTACAATAGAGAGCTTGTTAAAGATCAGCTCATTTTAGTTTCATTAACACTGCACTGGAGATATAATGCAGAGTGTTAGAAATCAATTTAGACAAAGTCATTATTCTTCAAATACAAGGCTTTCTAGAAATATTTATGACTATAATAAGCACATTGTTTTCAGAGTAGTGAATTTTATAGGTTAGAAAACATCATTTACAGATATTTAAATATTGCTATAAAAGCATTTAGCTATTACTGTGACATCTAATAAGACATAAAGTTTTATTAGAAGATCTATCTTAAGAAAACATATATATTTGACATACAAAAAGTAACTAATTGTATTAGAAGTTTTCTTACTTCCTACTTAATCAAGCTGATTGAGTTGGTTAGATCATCAATTTTATTAAACACTGTATGTTTATGGTAGCATGTCTATCCTTCATAAATAACTATATTACAAGTCACCTCTTTTGCTTGCCAATTAAATTTATTAACATAATAAGATATTATATCATTACAAGTAAGACTATGAGCACAACAGAGTTACATTTGATTTTAAAAAAAAAAACATTATTCTTTCTGTGACGCCTAGGTGGCTCAGTCGGTTAAGCGTCCAACTTTGGCTCAGATCATGATCTCACAGTTTGTGAGTTGGAGCCTTGTGTCAGGCTCTGTGCTGACAGCTGAGAACGTGGAGCCTTCTTCAGATTCTGTCTCTCTCTCTGTCTCTCTCTCTGCCCTTCCCCTGCTCGTGCTCTCTCTCTCTCTCTCTCTCTCTCACTCTCTCTCTCTCTCTCTCTGTCTCTGTGTCTCACTCTCTTTCTCTTCCTTTCTCTCTCTCCCAAAAATAAATAAGCATTAAAAAAATTAAAAAAGTAAAAATTATTCTTTCCAAAATGGAAGTGGGAAACCATAACATGTAACATAATCATTAAATAGGAGAAAGCAGAAATTCAATGCCAGAATAAGGCAATAGAAAAGATTAAGGGTAAAACCTAGAAGATAAATTACAAATAACACTAGAAAATAAAAAACAGACAAATAGCTATAAATAAATATATGTAGTATATGTCCATTTATGTGTAAGAATTGTTTTAAGAAACACATCTCAGATTATAATCTTCAACATTTTTCTTAAATTTCTTATTGACTTTCAGAGCTGTCAAATGTATATGGACCATATATGTTCCTTGCTTTCCTAAAAAAATTTCTAGTGAAATTATTTTTAAGTTAGAAATAATATTTGAGACTGCATCTTTGAGGTAGAGTAAATTTTGACATGTGCCACTCTAATCCCTAGGAACAACTATTCAAATGAAAATCATGTAAACATATAGGTTTAAAAAAAATGGAAGATATGAAAAAATATGTGTATTTAAAATGATGACTGCAGTTTCTGATTATTTTATAATATCAAACTTCTGAGAAAAATATTCTTTTCGAAAGCATACCATTAATATATTTATAATAATGATTAATGTGATCATCCAAGGTATATGTAAATAACAAAACATGGGTGACTTGTGGGTGTATCCACAAACTAGTGAGGTATATATGATTTTGGATGTTTTTCCTTAAAGTGATATGGAATTTGAATTAATATTACTGTTGTCAGTTCCTTGCCGAGATCGCCTCTCAGTAGCCCAACTAAGTACATGGCAACTTGCTTTATCAGATCAAGTACAACAGAGGAGCCAGAGAGACAGGACCAAGCAAGATGGAAGTCAGGCTTTCATAATCTAATTTCATGGGTGGCGTCCCCTCATGTTTGCAATAGTCTACTCATTAGAAGTAAGACTGTAGGTCCAGGCCACACTCAGTAACAGGGAATTGCACTAGGGCTCCACTGTCAGGAAGCAGGGATCTCTGGAAGTCAACTTAGAAAGCCCATCATAAAACTGACTCAAAAAAAGAAAAAAATCTGTTCTGGAAAATTTAAACATCTTTATTTTGTCAGTCTTTTCTTTTTTTCATTAACTTATTACTGGTTCATGATTAAAACTTTCAGTGTTTCTATATTTATTTATTTATTTTTTAATATGAAATTTATTGTCAAATTTGTTTCCATACCCAATTGGTGCTCATCCCAACAGGTGCCCTCTTCAATGTCCATTGCCCACCTTCCCCTCCTTCCCACCCCCCATCAACCCTCAGTTTATTCTCAGTTTTTAAGAGTCTCTTACGGTTCACCTCCTTCCCTCTCTGTAACTTTTTTCCCCCTTCCCCTCCCCCATGGTCTACTGTTAAGTTTCTCAGGATCCACATAAAAGTGAAAACATATGGTATCTGTCTTTCTCTGTATGACTTATTTAACTTAGCATAACACTCTCCAGTTCCATCCACATTGCTGCAAAAGGCCAGATTTCATTCTTTCTCATTGCCAAGTAGTATTCCATTGTATATATAAACCACAACTTCTTTATCCATCCATCAGTTGCTGAACATTTAGTCTCTTTCCATAACTTGGCTATTGTTGAAAGTGATGCTGTAAACATTGGGGTACAAGCGCCCCTATGTATCAGCACTCCTGTATCCTTTGGGTAAATTCCTAGCGGTGCTATTGCTGGGTCATAGGCTAGATCTATTTTTAATTTTTTGAGGAACCTCCACACTGTTTTCCAGAGTGGCTGCACAAGTTTGCATTCCCAACAACAGTGCAAGAGGGTTCCCATTTCTCCACATCCTCTTCAGCATCTATTGTCTCCCAATTTGTTCATTTTAGCCACCCTGACTGGCATGAGGTGATATCTCCGTGTGGTTTTGATTTGTATTTCCCTGATGAGGAGTGACGTTGAGTATCTTTTCATGTGCTTGTTGGCCATCTGGATGTCTTCTTTAGAGAACTGTCTATTGAGATCAGGAACACGATCTCAGGAACAGGACATCTCAGGATGTCCAGTCTCACCACTGTTGTTTAACATAGTGTTGGAAGTTCTAGCATCAGTAATGAGACAACACAAGGAAATCAAAGGCATCAAAATTGGCAAAGATGAAGTCAAGCTTTCACTTTTTGCAAATGGCATGATATTATACATGGAAAACCTGATAGACTCCATCAAAAATCTGCTAGAACTGATACATGAATTCAGTAATATAAAATTAATGTACAGAAATCAGTTGCATTCTTATACACTAATAATGAAGCAACAGAAAGACAAATAAAGAAACTGATCGCATTCACAAATGCACCAAGAATAATAAAATACCTAGGAATAAACTTAACCAAAGATGTAAAAGATCTGTATGCTGAAAACTATAGAAAGTTTATGAAGGAAATTGAAGAAGATATAAAGAAATGGAAAAACATTCTGTGCTCATGGATTGGAAAACTAAATATTGTTAAAGTGTCAATACTACCCAAAGCCATCTACACATTCAATGCAATCCCAATCAAAATTGCACCAGCATTCTTCTCGAAGCTAGAACAAGCAATCCTAACATTTGTATGGAACCACAAAAGGCCCCGAATAGCCAAAGGAATTTTGAAGAAGAAGACGAAGCAGGAGGCATCACAATCCAGACTTTAGCCTATACTACAAAGCTGTCATCATCAAGACAGCACGGTATTGGCACAAAAACAGACACATAGACCAATGGAATAGAATAGAGACTCCAGAACTGGACCCACAAAAGTATGGCCAACTAATCTTTGACAAAGCAGGAAAGAATATCCAATGGAAAAAAGACAGTCTCTTTAACAAATGGTGCTGGGAGAACTGGATAGCCACATGCAGAAGAATGAAACTAGACCACTTTCTTACACCACTCACAAAAATGAACTCGAAATAGATGAAGGACCTGAATGTGAGACAGGAAACCATCAAAACCCTAGAAGAGAAAGCAGGAAAAACCTCTCTGTCCTTAGCCACAGCAATTTTTACTTGACATATCTCTAAAGGAAAGAGGATTAAAAGCAAAAATGAACTATTGGGACCTCATGAAGATAAAAAGCTTCTGCACTGCAAAGGAAACAATCAACAAAACTAAAAGACAACTGATGGAATGGGAAAAGATATTTGCAAGTGACATATCAGATAAAGGGCTAGTATCCAAACTCTGTAAAGAACTCACCAAACTCCACACCCAAAAAACAAATAATGCAGTGAAGAAATGGGCAGAAGAAATGTTTCTATATTTATACCTGCCAATATTTTTATTAAGATTTTCTACACTTTAGGTGCACCTGGGGAGCTCAGTCAGTTGAGTGTCCGACTTCGGCCCAGGTTGTGATCTCACTCTTTGTGGGTTTGAGCCCCACATTGGACTCTGTGCTGACAGCACAGAGTCTGGAGACTGCTTTGGATTCTGTGTCTCCCATTCTCTCTGTCCCTCCTCTGTTTGCACTCTGCATATCTCTCTCCCTCAAAGTAAACAAATATTAAAAAATTTTTAAAAGATTTTCTACACTTTATATTTCTTTGCAACATTGAAGCTTTACAGAGTGAGTTATGTGCAGTAGAGTGCTAGTAAACGCTTAAAAATAAACTCTGTGAAAATAATGTATGAGTTTATTATATTTTTGTACTGATATAAAAGATATATAGACACAATTTACAAATAATAATAAAAATACTATACCCTATTGCAATCCCATGTAGCCAATTGATTTTCACAGAATGCTTTTTATTGATTTTTGTTGACCTCTTGTATCTGTAGCAAACTTATGTTTGCAATTTAACCATGATTTGACAAAAACAGACTACAAATAATGCATAGAAGTTTGGTCATATCACTGATAAATGACTGTATTTTTTGATGTAAATATTACTTAATAATTTTGCTTACTTAGCAAGTAACATGAAAATGAAATACTAATAATGTATTTTGGAAATTCCCTCACTAGTCAAAGATATGAGTGATTTCTTTGCTGTATAAGATGATAGTGTTTGATTTCTAGAAGAATATTTTCTCGCTTGTTACTCTGTGTGCTCATGTGTGTGTGTGCTAGTCACAATGTAATGACTCCAGACAAAGCATCATTTGAAGCTTAATATGCATTATTAACATTTTGTCTTGATGTACTTAGGTCTAGGCAATCAACAAAACAGTGAATCAAGGCCTGATTTCCAGTATTTGTCAAATTCCATGATATAAATATTACCATCATGGCTGTCATAAGTCTCTCAACATGATGTTCCTTAATATAAAGTTGGAAAGGCATGTGCAGCAATATTGCACAATACTATTGCCTAGTATTTCATCATAGAAATATAATAAACATAAATAACTTCAATAACATAGATTATATTTAATGTAGGAAATTTAAAAAACTGATGAATGAGTTTTCAGTATTTATCATTTTGCCTTTAGTCATGTATCGTGTGTTCATATAATTTAATTTTAAATAATTGTTGCATTTTAAAACAGACTTATAAAATCTCTGAAAATTTAACAGTGTACTTAAATGAGCCAGTAAAGACTGAGCTCTGAAAAGACTGCTTTGATTTTTGCTCATAACATTTTCTTTAAAAAAAAATTTTTTTTAATGTTTATTTATTTTTGAGACAGAGAGAGACAGAGCATGAACGGGGAAGGGTCAGAGAGAGGGAGACACAGAATCTGAAACAGGCTTCAGGCTCTGAGCTGTCAGCATAGAGCCCCACGCGAGGCTCGAACCCACCGACCACGAGATCATGACCTGAGCCAAAGTCAGACACTCAACGGACTGAGCCACCCAGGCGCCCTGCTCATAACGTTTTCTACCAAAAGAAGTAGTGAATTATAGCCAGTAATTTTGAGAAGAGTAAGAATTTCCAGTTTCATTTCTTTAAAATTTTATTTTAATGTTATTTCTTTAAAAACGTTTATTTACTTTGATGGGAGAAGAGGCAGAAAGAGAGATTCCCAGGCAGCCTATGTGCTGCAGCTCAGAGCCTGTCTCAGGTCTTCATGTCACCAACCGTGAGATCATGACCTGAGCCAAAATCGAGTCTGACACCTGATGGACTGAACCACCCAGGCACTCCTCCAGCTGCATTTTTTATTGTTACATTATTTATTTCAACAAAATGATTAAAAATAAATGTTTGCTACAATTATTCTCAGGCAAACTTTCATGAAAATATGAGGAAGGTAGAGGTTATAGACACTTACTAACCCTGCTTACCCTCAAATTGTCCCGTTTCTTCATTTGTAACATGAAGGGAATTAGTGTTCATCTCATGGGTTGTTGACAGATTTAAGTGAATTAATGCAGTCAAGTACTTATAGTGAGATTATAGGACTCAAGAAAACAAGCAATGCCTGGTACGATCCAGAGACAAACTTGAAAGAACCACTGTGTTATTTTGAGGAATGATCTCTTTTTGTGCCACAGCCCATGGCCCCTCTCTATGTATCTTTGGACAGACACACAAATCAAGAATACAGCCATGTGATAGAGTTGGGATAGATTATTCTACAGTGCAGCATGTGGAGCTAGGGCTCAGAATAGATTCTGATGTAGCAGAAGTACCTCACTCAAGAAGCACCAAATTTTGTATCATTTCAGTGTGAAACACTTGGGGGAAGCACTTTCTTCAATGCAGAGAAACAGGCTCAACAAATATTTGTGGGATTTAATATTCTTTCCCTAAAGCAAAATAACCCTGCCGTGGTAAAATAAGCAATCTGCTTCTATACTGCAATTGCAATATATATCTATATCTTGAAATATATAGCCTATGTAATTCACAATATACGGCTCCAGTAAATCAACCCTAATTCCAAATTTATTTGAAATAAACTTCAACTTGTCAATGCTAAAATGTTCTGTAAGCATCAAATAAAAAATAACTGTAAAATTTACATCCTATCATTTTCCACGTAGCAGAGGAAAACGTATTATGTTAAGTACTTTGTATCAAGAGAGACAGAAGCCGTTTCAGCAAAACTGCACTTTTGGAGCCTACATCACCTTACCTGTAAAGATCAGGACTATCATTAACACTTGTTTGGGGGGCACCCAGGTGGCTCATTCAGCTGAGGATCCAATTCTTGGTTTGGCTCAGGCCATGATCTCATGGTTTGTGGGATCGAGTCCTACATTGGACTCCATCGACAACACAGAGCCTGCTTGGATTCTCTCTCCTCTTCTCTCTCTCTCTCTCTCTCTCTCTCTCTCTCTCAAATAAATAAATAACATATTTTAAATAAAACTTGTTTTTAACAACTCTAATACATTTCCTTCAATTCAATATTTAAGTATCAGGTTTAAAATTTTTTTTGGTTAGTTTGTACATAGGGCAAATATTGGTATGCTAAACATGACATTAAGTCCCATTCCAAAGTTAAAATACTGGTCACCAAAAATCAATCACCTAAAAAGTAAGATAGATAAAAATTAATTCCTAATCCTAGGAAAGTACAATGAAGTACATGTTTTTAGTCAAAAACAATAGTATCAGATACATAGAACAGCAAACTAAAGGTATAAATTATGAAACAGAGAAAAGCACACTTCAAGGTGAGTTTATTACACCCATGATGTTAATCATAATCAATTGTAAACAACTGTAACTTAAAGGATCATAGAATGCATCCTATCTACCAATTCCAGTGGGACAGAGTGCGATGGCTTGTATCTCAGCTCTCTTAATCTGTTGGCTTTGGACAACTACTTAATTTGTAAGTGCTTCAGTTTTCTTATCTGTAGAAAAAAGATAATTATAGGATTTAATTTAAGGGGTCAGTGTAAAGCATATATATATTTGAATATGTAAAGCATCTGGGAAAAGCTTACCATTATCAAAAGAAGTCAATAAAAGTGACTTTGTACATTATTTGCAGATATGTAAGATAATACAATTGGTCATTTTATCACTTTATTCAAGACCTGAACCAGAACAAAAGTAAACCCTTTCAACTTCAAAATACAATCCCATTCACTTGTAACATCAAGATTTAGTTTGAATTCCTTTAATAATCAGGTTATATAAAATAAACAATCAGATTCTATAGATTTCATGTATCAGCATCAATACTTCTGAGGTGACTATCCTTGCAAAAGGAGTTCATGCTGCATAAGAAATGTATGCACACTATAACACACACCCTACAGTATATATAGTATATACACTATAAACTACTTATGTGTTTTGTATCTTATTCTTTATTAAAAACAGTTAAAATTGTGTTTTAAACTGTCCATTGAAATTACAAAGACTTATAAGATCCAGTATAAAGCCCATATATATATATATATATATATATAGATAGATACACACACACACACACACACACACACAACCAAAGCCATGTTATATAAATACAGAAAGTCCAATTATATTTAGTAGAAATTAAAATAAAAAGCAAATATTCACTATGTTAAAAGAACATGAAAATGTGGACTTTTCCCCAAAACAACACAGATATTCATTTAGTATGAAAACCAAGTAAAATGCCAGTGCTATTGACTGTGTACTGAAGGAAGAAAATTCTAAAAGCCATATGTATGAATACATATTTAGTAAGATACCATTTCTTTGGCTTGATATAAACTTAGAAGAAAGTAACTATGATTTTTAGTAGAGAATAAGAAAGATGCAGCTTGTTTATATGCAGTACACTTAATGCTGTGCTCTGGTAAATAGCCTTTGGAACTTAGAGAAACACTTGAATAATTTTCAACAAAATCTGAGTTAGTTTAAGCAGGTCATATCAATTATTTTTGCCTTAGTTTATTCATCTGCCAATTGGATGTTGAATATACTTGCCAATACTTGCTTAATGTTATACTAAGAATCGAATATCTAATAGGTAAATTTTGAAAAAGTAATGAGTTAACCAAGTAAAATATATAAACATACATATTTCTGAAAGATTTTAAAGGTAATTCTCCAGAATATTCAATAAGTCAGATACTTTTGTTTACACAGCTACATTTGTCTATACCAAAAACATGTGTATATACCAAGCACACACCATGAAAACAACTTTTTAGTTCTCAATGTCAGCAAACCAGAGGATACTTTTCAAACTATCCCCTAAAATGTATATTTAAAAAAAGCATATACAATTAAGCAAAATAATCAAAAGAAGTTCTGTTCTTCAGTAAATATCTGCTTTCATTCCTGAGTCGAAGTCGGGCGCTCAACCGACTGAGCCACCCAGGTGTCTCTAAATAAATAAACTTTAAAAAAACAAATATCGGACAAATGACAAACCAGGAAAAGTATTTGCACCTCATAAAGTGATAATCCTCTTGTGGAAAGATTGCCAAAATTAGATACAAATAAAATAAAAATACCAATGAAATTATTTGCAAGTGATACAAAAGATAGTTTGCAGCAAATAATATAAACATGTTTCTTAAATATGTGCAAAGTTTCTTCATTTCTTTAATTTTTATTAAATTTAAAAAATTTTTAATGTTTATTTATGAGAGACAGAGAGACAGAGTGAGAGCAGGGGAGGGGCAGAAAGGGAGGGACACAGAATCCCAAGCAGATTCCAGGTTCTGGGCTGTCAGCACAGAGCTCGACATGGGGCTCAAAACCACAAACTGTAAGATCATGACCTGAGCCAAAGTCGAATGCCCAACTGACTGAGCCACTCAGGCACCCCAATTTCTGTAATATTTTAAAATGCAAAGTTAACTATACAAATATATATATTTTTAATCAGAATTAAAAAGCAGAAAATGAGATTGCATACCCTGTATCAAGGCTATGGGGAACAAACATTTAATACGTTGGTGGTGCAATTTGGTTTTGCAATGTCTACCAAGAGTAAGCATACATACTTTGAGCTGTTAATTCCACTTCTGGGAATTTATTCCACAGGGATAGATTATTATATACTCATATTAACTTATGGGAAGTTATACTATACGGATATAATTCATTAAACATTGCTTGAATTGTAAATATTTGAATCCTTCTAAATGCCATCAGTTGAAAACAGGTTAGATAAATCTTGGTATATACTAGACAGCTCCAAAAAAGAATGGAGCAGTACTTTAGGCACTGAAATGGAAAGATTTCCATGGTATATAGCTAGCCAATAAAAGTAAAAAATAATTCACATCATATGCTACTTTTTAATGGTAATATTTGTGGGGGTTGGTAACCAGGTATACATATTTATTATATTATATTGCATCGCATTTACTTTTATATTTATGAAGAAACTCTAGAGAGAAAGGTAATCAAAAAAAAAAAAGTAATAACAGTGGTCCTATGTGGGAGGGAACAAGAAATAGGAAGGTGAAGAAATAGGGTAAGAGATGGATTTTTCACAGTATATTCAATATACACATATTTTTACACACACACACAAGTACACCTGTGTATACATATGTTACCCTGTGAAACTATAATCTATTTTTATTATTTTTGAAAATTAAAAACTAAATGAATAATTCTGTTTAGTAAATGCAGAGAAACATGCTCGTCTAGAAAAATAAATATGTAATGATACTTAATAAAATATTGACAAGGGTAATGAGTAAGGGAGATTTAGAACTCCTTATCTAATGACTTCTAAGGCTGTTTTCAATATGGAAGATCAGGGAGAGTATTCCTTCTTGAGAAGTAAAACATAACCTCTCCTTTATGAATAATTCAGCACCTGTGTAGCCAAAGGTTCATCTTGATACTCTGCTCTCCCTTTTACTAAATTTCTTCTTCTATCTTTGCTGCCCCATGAGCATCCTCATTAAAATCATCATAATTGTCCCCTTTTGCCTTCTGCTGCTTAAGTACTTTACAGAGATGAACACTGAATTTTCAATACAGCCTCTTGAGAGGGGTTCCCATTTTACAGATATGAAATTTAAATAACAGGTTAATAATTAGGTGAGTGTCACACAGTGTTAAAAGGTGGCACCTTGATTCCAGTTAAAGCTCTTAGTGTCCCTGTAACACAGAATTTTATCATACAATTTTTTAAATATGTGGAAAATTACAAAGAATATTTTCATTATACAACTACCATCTTATATGGTCACTGGGATCAGGTTGATGGATGGAAGGGAACACCTACTAAACTTTGCATATCAATTGCACATCTTTGAGTCTGGTAAACAGGTGCAGAATGCTGCAGCTGCTAATATCCCATATTAGGATAGTAGGCACTCAATAGTTGTTTACTGAAATGGTTGCATCTATTAAAATATAATAAAATGTTTAAAACCACATGGATAATAGCCTCTAATGGTGCTATACATTATATTGTATGTCAGAATTAGCAAGGTCTACAAAGTCAGCTAAGAATCAGGTAGACCAGGGGTGCCTAGGTGGCTCAGTTGGTTAAGCTCCCAACTTCCAATCAGGTCATGATATCGTGGTTTGTGAGTTCAAGCCCCACGTGGGGCTCTGTGCTGACTCTGTGCTCAGCCTGGAGTCTCCTTCAGATTCAGTATCTCCCTTTCTGTCCCTCCCTGCTTGCACTCTTTGTCTCTCTCTCTCCAAAATAAATAAACATTAAAAAAAAATTTTAAAGAATCACGTAGGCCAAAATTAGGGTATTTTCTATGGTTTACCAATGAGTATACACTCAAGTTAATGTATAATAGTGTCTAACAGTTAATAACCTCACTTATAAGTTTTGAAACAATTATAGATGTTTGCCTACTTATATCTATTTTTTATACTCTGCCTTCAAGAAGTTAAGTTTAATAATATCTGCCCTCCTATAACATCTCCTGTTCTTGTACGTGCTTTAATGAGAATCACTATTCTTGGAATTTAAAGTTCATTTATCATGTTAAGGTCTTTTTTATTTTCAACCTTATTGAGATATAATTGACAACTTAAGAGATATTTAAGGTATACAACTTGAAATTTTGATATAGGTATACATTATGAAATGATAATGGAAATAAAGATAATTAACATATTCATCACTGCACAAAATTACCATTTCCTTTTCCTCCCCTCCCCTTCCCTTTCCTCCCCTCCAATTTTTTTTCCTTTCCTTTCCTTTCCTTTCCTTTCCTTTCCTTTCCTTTCCTTTCCTTTCCTTTCCTTTCCTTTCCTTCCCTTCCCTTCCCTTCCCTTCCCTTCCCTTCCCTTCCCTTCCCTTCCCTTCATCTCCCTCTCTCTCTCCCTCTCCCTCTCCCTCTCCCTCTCCCTCTCCGTTTCCCTTTCCCTTTCTGTTTCCCTTCCCCTTCCCCTTCCCCTTCTCCTTCCCCTTCCCCCTCCTCCTCCCCTTCTCCTTCCCCCTCCCTCCCTCTCTTCCTTCCTTCATTCCTTCCTTCCTTCCTCTTTCTTTTCTTTCTTTCTTTCTTTCTTTCTTTCTTTCTTTCTTTCTTCCTTTCTTTGATGGTCAAAACACTTGAGATCTACCCTCTTAGCAATTTTCAAGTATAAAACTACTATATTGTAAACTATAGTCACCATCTTCACAACTAGTCTTCTTTCATAACTGAAACTTCGTACCCTATGACCATCTCCTCATTTGCCTATCGCCCCACCTTCTGCCAACTACCAATCTCCTATTTGCTTCTGAGTTCAACTATTTTGGACTCCACATATAAGTCAGATCATACAGTATTTGTCTTTCTGTGTCTGGCCTATTTCACTTTGTATAATGTACCTCAGCTTTATTCATGTTGTTGTAATTACAGATTAACTTCTTTATTAAGACTAATCTTTCATGTTATGTATATATGAAAATGGTGACTATATGAGATGATGGAGACAAATATACATATTTAGGCAAATATATATAATATATATTTATATTTATGTAAATATATATTTATATATAATTTATATTTATATGTATAAATATAAATATATATATTATATGTAATATATATATTTAGGCAAGGAAGTACAAACTCTTATGAATAATTATTAACTGGTCCACTTGGGAAATTGTTAACTAAAATTGTCATTTGAGAAACTTATAACTAAAAAAATTAAAGTAGAAAAACCCATTTGTAAATATCTTTTTCTTTCCAAAACAGGTAGAATTTTTTTCTCAGTAGTCTTTTTCCACTTAACACAAATCTTGGTTGCATCTTGCACATTACACAAGATTTGTAATATTTTCTCTCTGATTCCAAAATGAAAGATACTTTGCTAAATATTACAGTTTTATGACCTCCGGATTAGCCTCATTGTGACAGATGTGATGTACTCACCACTCTTTCAGCTAAGTGAGCAATTTGAAAGTAGTTTAATAAGTTTCTCCATTATCACAATTAAAGCTTTTTCCTAGTGATACCAAAAAGCTATCAATTCTCTCACCTTTAATTTTGAGGATTCAGGGGTGCTGAGGTTTTGTTCAATGGCAGAATAACCATGCAAAATGGATTGTTTAGACACAAAGAGAAAAGAAGGCAAAATCTTCGAAGTAAAGACATGTTGCTTATTTCCAGATCGTGAAACAATGTAGGGTAATTTCTGTTGGCCAGTGATTCTCCCTACCAACAACAGAACCCATTCCTCAGTGTTATATTGGCACTAAGTCAGGTCTTTGGTGTTTCCCACTACAAAGTACCTCTTTTTTTCTCTCCTTCCTCTTCCCCATATGATTATTATAATCTTTATGTCCCAGTTGGGATTTAATCCTTGTTTTTATTTCCACTGACTCAGAATTACTGGAGAAGAGAAAATGCCCTTCAAATTCTATGAAAATAATTCAGTGAACGTAGTGGCTAATATAACATGCAAATTTACCACAAGAAATATTACTTACTACTCTTATATTCTCATCTATCATGAAACTCCTAAGAAAATCTGATAAAAATCATTGTAAAATGCACAATCTTATAATTGAAATTTCAAAGTGATATACTTCCTTTATATCCCCAGTATATACTTTTTGTAAAGGAAAGAAAAGAAAGGTACAGTGACATATTAGAAAATTGATTAGGGGATAAAATTTACAGATTGTTGTGAAGGTTTTTAAATGGGGAGGGTGAGAGAATGGAGTGGGGGTTGTAGCTGTTATTTAAGATAAGGAGAAAATCAGGTTTGGAGGGAGGTTTTGTGAATTCAGTGATAATCATGTTGAATTGAACTGTTTGAGACATTAGGGAATGGCTCTCAGCATAATGGAGTCCATCACCCAAAGCTGTACCTTTTCCTGAGAAATAGCTCACATCCAAAGTCTAGTAAATGTGGACCAGGGACCCATTGTCTCACCTGAACACATTTCTGAAGAGCCATACCAGTTCCAAAGTTCCATATGGAATTGGCCGATACTGCTCCAGTTTGTCTGAGACCAAGTATTTCTGAGACTCAAGTCTTTCCGTGCTAAAACTGAGAATGTCACAAGCTAACTGGAATGTCTGGTCTTCTGCAGCAACTAAATTATACTTTAAATTCTTCCTCTGCTCAGTCTTTCCTGCATTCCCTTACCAGTGCTGTCCATGAGAATACTTCCTGTTAATCTGCTGCAACAAATTTTCATCTAAGAGCCCATTTCTTGACAAATCCCTCCTAAGCTAGGGAAGAAAAACAAAAACGAAAAAAGAAAAAACAAACATGTCCCCTATAAGAAAAGCATCCAATGCTATATCCAGTCTTCAGGGGTCCAATACTTAATGGATGTATATGGGTCTGCAAGAGACTCAGAGCAACTATCACTTTGTCCTGTTTGTATCCCTTCTTTATATATATCTTTTTTTTTTAATTTTTTTTTTCAACGTTTATTTATTTTTGGGACAGAGAGAGACAGAGCATGAACGGGGGAGGGGCAGAGAGAGAGGGAGACACAGAATCCGAAACAGGCTCCAGGCTCTGAGCCCTCAGCCCAGAGCCCGACGCGGGGCTCGAACTCCCGGACCGCGAGATCGTGACCTGGCTGAAGTCGGACGCTTAACCCACTGCGCCACCCAGGCGCCCCTATATATATCTTTATATATAGATATATAGATATAGATATAGATATATGGATATAGATATATAGATATATAACCTTTAATTTATATTCCCACACTCCAAGTATTATATTATCTATAATATTGCTTTGTTTTAGGTAAAGATTTTAGTTTAAATCTCTTGAATCTAGCATGTAGGTTGACTATATGATAAAACATTAAAAATGTATGCAATTAATAAATAGGTTAAAATTAGAATAGGGCTTTCTGAAAAATAGTTAATATTTTTTATATTTGAGTTGAATACTCATCTAATATTTACTAGAATTTGCTTCTGCTGCCAAATTTCCCAAGAACACTTTGTTGTTCTTGTCGTTGGGGGAAGAGGTTGCATTTTATCAGTCTCACTCCTTAAAACTAGAATTTCACTAACACTATCTCTATAGTTTCAAAGACAAATGCTTCACAGAAGTGATGGATATACCATCATCTTTCTACAAAACAAAACGTATAATTGAAGAGTTCCTGCATACTTTCTAGTTTTCTTTTTTATGCTTCTCTAGTGTGATTTTAAGACTTTAAAAATGTTGCATGTCCATCAAAATTCCCCAGTGACTTATATCTTAAGAACTGGAAATGATTGTTACAGTGCACTCATTCTTTGTGAACATATCAAGTTCATATAAAGCCATACCATCACCATGACCAAACATAGGAATTAATTTATGAAACTGATGCTGATCATTTGAGTCTTTGTGTCTCATGTTTTTATGGACAGTTACCTTGATATCTTGTCCATCCCCATCCTTCTCATGCTGTATAATTAATTGGTAAGAAGTATGCTGCAATCGCTCACAAACATTTCTTCTTATGTACAGGTTTCAAATGTTCATATTCATGTGGCAAGTTGTATTTTCCAAAAATGACTTCAACAATACCCCTTACCCTGTATGATTTACATTCTGAATTTACCATTCCCGAAGCAAAAGTGGTGTCTAGGCCCCTCTTACTGAATCTGGTTTCGCTTGCAACTACTTCAATCTGTTGAACATGGCAGAAGTGGTCTAAATGACTTCCAATACAAAGTCAGCAAAGGTCAAACTGTTTTTGCTGTATCTTTTAGACAACTGGACATTCTTTTGACCATCTTTGGATGCTTGGATTATTTTTGACACTTGTAAATGCAAACTCTACATAAGAAATCCAGCTACAGGGAACCATCAGGCTGTAGAGACTGTATACAACTGTTGATAGCCAGCATTAATTGCCAGATATCAAAATTGTCTGGGGAGAAGATGCCTGGAATAAGAGAAGTATTCCTTATGCATTTTTGAAAAGATAACATCAGAAATATTAAATTTGGCAATCTTAATTATCAATATGGGTCCAGGCTTACTGATAAATTTTCAACATTCAATTCTAATTATAATTTAATATCTATGAATAGCTCAGTGCTCATTTTCATCTCCCTTATATAGATATAGAACTTAAAACATCACTTTTAGATATATTATCATAGTATTAATTTAGAATATTGTGCAAGATAAAGTATACCTAAAAGTGAGAGATTTCTACCTAATTGGATTATATTTAATTCTAGGTAAAATATAGTAGATTTGTTCAATCCAAATTTTCCTTGGAGTGGCTGGATATGACTCTTCAATTAAAAGTATTGGATGAGTTTCATGTCAACTCAAAACCACAAGTTATGAAATCAATGAGTCAAGTATTGAATTAAATTAATTTTGGATGGCAGGTTTGACAGTTATTGCTTAGTGTGTCTTAATAAATCAATGATCTGTTCACTCCACAGGGGGAGAAAAGTTCTGCTCTTAAAATAAAATATACAAAACCAAGTCTTATTTAAACACAATTCTTATTTTTCTCTCCTTCTTTCTTCCTCTTCCTCTTCCTCTTCTTCCTCTTCTTCTTCTGTTTCATTGGTTTTTTGTTAATAGTATTTATTGTTTCCAAGGGAAAAAGCATTGAGGGAAAATACATATGATTATAATCTTATGACCTTTAATTTTCTAGAACTCTTTCTTCAAATTTACCTTATGAACATCCACTTCATTGCCATAAAATATCTATATGAGAGTCTTTGTTCCAGCTTTTTATTACTTAAATTCAAGTAATTTCTTTTTTTGGTACAGTATTTTCTGCTACAGCAAGCTAATGTACCGTGCTGCTTAAAAATTATAAGCATTGCTCATAATTAGAGCTATTTGTTTAAACTCATTTTGAACAGGTATCTTCAAAGCATACTGATGTTTTAAAAAATGTTACAAAAATGAAATAGCCTTTTATGAATGAATGAGTTGTGATTAATAATTACAGGTATTATGGTTATTAAAAATTTACTTTGTAAAATTTTGCTATGCTGGTATTTTATGAAAATTTACTGACTTCCCAGGAAAGCAATGGATTGGGAGAACATAGTTGAATGACATGTATAAAGCGCTGGGAGAAAATACATATACACACAAACACATACTCACAGACATACTATCATTTCAAATCCTATAACCAGTGAAATCATTCTTGAAATAATGAGGATGAAATGAACTCATTTTCAGATAAGTGAAAGCTGAGAGAATTAAATATATATATAGCCACAGTATGGTTCCTGTAGTCCTTATTCTTTGCCTATTATTATATATTTTATATTTATATCTAGAATTTCCCCATAATACAATCCCACAGTCCGATGCTCTTACATAATGTTATTTTTCACATTTACTCACACATTAATTTGTATTCCTTCCTGTGAATCCAAGTTAAATCTGGTGAAAATGTCCCTGTAGTCTGCAGAGCTCCCTTCAATATGTGTTTTTTTTTGTTTGTTTGTTTTTTGTTTTTTGTAGTGCAGGTCTGCATGTGATGAATTCTTTTATAAAGTTTAGTGTTTAATGTTTTATATTAAAAATACAACAAAAATTTTAGAAAAGGCAGATACATAAAACCAGTGCATTAAAATGCTGAGGTTATACTGAATGTATATAAAACTCCTTTGAAATTATATGACTCATATGCTATGTGCACTAGCAAAATAAAAGCCTGTCTTGAATTGGAGTGATTTATCTCCCATTTTCTCTGGGGGTTTGCCCAAAATGCCTGACCACAGGTGTTTCTTCAATTGTCATTCATTGGAAAAAGCCACCATGTACAATATCCCTTAAACTCTCATTCCATCCTTGCTGTACAGAAATCTAGTGTCAGTAAATAAGACAGTATGGCAAATTACATGGCAATATTGAGTGCCTTGAGACTATAGCTGTTTCAAAGTTAAGTATGAGATCATAAATTATGTAATAAAACTGTTTACTGCAAATCTGTACTTTTTTCCATTTCTACAGATTTGTATTCCATATTCATTCAAGCAGTCAAATATCCATTAAATATATTCAATTAAATCAATCAAAATCTATTCAAGTGATCAAAGTGATTATCTGGGTTTTCCTCAATTTTTTGTTTTGTTTTTGCTTTTTCCTTTTTGCCTTTTTCCCCCAGCATTTTTATGAACAGAAAGATCTTTAGATTATTTTTCTTACAGAGAATTATGACTTTCCCAGTCATAGATTTTCTATGTATCAAATATAGCTGTTTTGTTCTTTGAGCCACAGATTAGTCCCTGGTACTTATTTATTATTTTTGTAATATTCATGAAAAATTAATATAATTACTAATAGTTAATGGATACAGACAAAATAAGAAGTGAATGGACTTGTTGCTCTTTTCATTTTGAATTTTAAAGTGAGCAGTTCAAGAAGTGGATCACATACCACATGTGTCTGCATCTCAACAGATTTTCCATTTTTTTTAGTTTCATGCAAGTAGTTAGATACATATTAATAACAGCAGTATCTATTTTAATTTTAACCATTAGCAATTATTTTTTATTAATTTTTTAAATGTTTATTTATTTTTGAGAGAGGGAGACAGAGTGTGAGCAGTGGAGGGGCACAGAGAGAGAGAGAGAGAGAGAGAGAGAGAGAGAGAAGGAGACATCGAACCCAAAGCAGGCTCCAGGACCTGAGCTGTCAGCACAGAGCCTGACTCAGGGCTTGAACTCACAAGCTGTGAGATCATGACCTGAGTTGAAGTCAGATGCTTAACCGACTGAGCCACCCAGATGCCTCAGCAATTATTTATGATATGTGTTCACCCATTCCAGAAAATAACTGAGTTAGTGTATATGGAAAAAGTTACCTACTTGCATGTAATAATACACAAATACTTGAAAAATGAAAGAATTTATAGCAAATTTCCATGGATCATATAAAAATTTTTAAATTTAAGACAATTATGTGCTTTATCTAAGCTAAATGTTCCTAGTTCATATTTTTATGTGATACATAAACACATTTTAAATTCACACTATTTATGTTGTCTTATTTTAGAAATATTCAATCTTTGAAATAAATGAGGAAGATATATGAAATTAATGGTGATTAAAATAAATTAATAAGTAATCTTACCAAATTTATTTCCTGAAAACAATTTTGTTGATTGTCAAACTCTCTTTATTAATATTACAAAAGCTTAGTCCGGGCTTACTGGTAAGTTGAGGAGAATGAACTTTAACCTAAATCTTTTTTAGAGAATGATAATTTTAACGGATGATTTAAACTATCAGGTATGTTTGGCAAAATCGTTCTTGCAGCATTGTGGGTATTTGCTTCTTTCGATGTGTGTTGAGGGGGCAGTATGAAGCACACCTTATAAATAAAGACCATAATAATAGTTCATGTTCGGAATAATAAAAGCTGAATTAAACAAAGATAGAATGGAAAGGAAATAATTGCTTAGATTAGTGTAATATTAGAATCAGAGGAAACTGGTGGTTGTGTGGATGTAGAGGTAAATTAAGAGGAAGTATCCAGAGTGGATTGTCACACTGAAAAAGAAATCACAAAATAACCCCATAAATGGTGAGAGATGACATATCACTTTTCTTAATTGAGTTGATATCTTTATGGATCTGGAGCACAAAAGTGTCTAAGCCAAACATTTGATTTCAAAATTCATTACAACATATGTGGCAGTTGAAGTCATAAGAAAGGCTAGCATGAAGATAAAACCATCTTAAGAACAAATTTAAAAGTCCTGAGAGAGCAACAGTTGTAATTTGAACAGAGAAGATGCAAAAATGATAGACAGATGGAAAGATAGATAGTGATAGAGATAGAGAAATGATATAAATATATAGATAGGGATAGAAACAGAGAGAGATAGAGATAGATGATAGGATGGACATAATGACAAGGAAAACTAGGGGAAAGTAGTTTCACAGATGTTATGTGAAAGTTGCATTTACTGTTCAGAATAGTAAGAGATTCCTAATAAATATGATGCTGCTCCTGAAATTTGTTGTGAAATCATATGGAAATGATCACCATTGAAATTGTGCATCTGTAAAGAAATACTTTCACAAATAGCAACTATTAAGAAATTTCTGGGCCACCTGGGTGGCTCAGTCAGTTGAGCGTCCGACTCTTGATTTTGGCTCAGGTCATGTGATCAAGCCCTGTGTTGCACTCTGTGCTGAGCATGGAGCCTACTTAAGATTCACTCTCTCTCCCTCTTCCCTTCTCCCTGGCTCTCTCTCTTTGAAACTGAAAGAAAGAAGAATGAAAGAAAGAAAAGAAAGGAAGGAAAGAAGGAAGGAAGGAAGGAAGGAAGGAAGGAAGGAAGGAAGGAAGGAAGGAAGAGGAAAGAAAGAAATTGCTGGAACAGATTTGTCATTGGGAACCATCAGCAAAGGGACCATTATCAAAAGCATGAGATAAAATATTGAGCTAAGAGACCATTCTACTCTCATCTTCTCCCATTACTGTAAGAATGCTAAAAATATCTATTTTTAAATTCCTGTAGAGGGAGATTAGAATGTGTTTTTTTTTTCTACTAAAATTCCTAGTAGGCATACAGATTTCACAGTATCCTGTGGACTTCAAATAAAGCTATGTTTATTTTCATATACATATGTTTAGATAGCTAAATATAGATGTTTCAGATACAGGTATAGATTGATCTCATGGAATAATATAAATAAAATTTTTCATAGACAAATATATACAGAAGAGAGACAAACTAGAGCCCAAATTAATGGGAAATGCATCATATTTTCCATATTTTATGTTGTAAGACTTGTTTTTAGCAGTCAACCCCTGCCAACTCTCTGCAGTGTTTACTATGTATGATCAGTACATTTGCCCAAATTACCATGACTTTGTTCTCATCAAGTTTCAGAAAAAATAAAGAATAAGAGGGAAGAAAGTGTATTGACCTTTGGAGTAGTTAGAAGACTTGTAAAGACGTAATTTTCTTCTCTTTGTAAAGGAGGGGCTCTTTGCCTTCCCACAGCCAAATGATAGAAATCCCAGACGATTTACTGTAAAACAGCAAAGGTTGATCCTGTGAATACAGTGTGTGTACAGTAACCTTGCTCTCCAGCATATACACAACCCTGTGCACAGAAAAAGCTGTAGAGACTGCGGCAGTTATACACATTCCATTTCCACATTTTGAGTTACTCATGATATGAAAGCTCAGCATGGAAAGTAGCTGGGCCTGGGCCACCTTGGTGACGTTCTCAAAGAGGCACTCACCAGGTTAAGGTATCTTAAATACCATTGTGTGTGAGGTGTACCTCATAACGAGAGCTGGAGAGGAAAGAGAAGAGAAACAAACAGTTTAGATAGAGCTCCGTTTTCCCTATCAGTGAAAGTAGGAGGGGGCCTCCATAGACTTCAGAAGAATCCATTCAGTACCCTATCATGAAAGCCACCAGAAAGCTCATCAATCAGATGTAGACAGGCAATATAACTGGCAACTGGAGGTCACTACAGGAGATACTCCTCTTCTAACTCTTTCTTGCCCCCAAACCAGAGTGGGAAGACATGGAAAGAGACAGAGGAAAGTCAGTGAAGTATTCTCCTCTACTTAAGTATTCTCCTCTACTTAAGACCACTGAAATACAAGCAAATGAACTAAACTTTGAATAGAGGTGGACAGTGAGATTTTCATACAAAAAAACTGCATTTTTTAAATTATGGAATAAGTCTGTTCTATTAAGATTAACTGCCAACTGATGAAACAAGGCTCATTTGTCATCAAATGGCAGAATAAAAAAAGATTCTTACATAGCACAATAAGGAGATCCGCATTAGAAAAATAAAACAGGTCAATAGTTATGCCTCCATGTTTGGAGATTCCCCAAGTTAATACTGATTTTTGTAAACTCCAGTACATTTTTATCACTGACTTAGAGTATAATTTAGTGGTATTTATTCTTATAAGAATAAGTGAGACCTGATTATATTTCGCTATTTTTACCTTAATCTTATATTTTTACCTTTACACTATATATATATATATATATATATATATATATACACACACACACACACACACACACATAAAATCTTATATATATAATATAAATATATAATAATCTTATATATATAATATAAATATATAATAATCTTATATATATATAAAATCTTATATATCTAAATAACCAATTTAAAACAAAAGAAGGACTTTAATTAAATGAATCAATTTTTTTTATTTTGGAGGGATTATTTCACATTGAATATAACTTCCTTTTAATTAGTGTGGTTATAACTCTACGGTTTAGTGCTTAAAAATGTTTTCAGTTGACACAGGGGTAATCTGAATTAATGAGATAATTATACAAGATCTTTACTTCATTTTCTCTGTGTAATGGTGGACACTAGTAATGTTTTTCTGTCTCAAACATTTATCACATCAATAACATGCCTTTAGGACTATTGATCAACCTATTGCTTTTTGCTTCTAAAATATAGAACTAAAGCCATCTGATTCAAGAGTCTACTAATAAACATGTAAACAAAATAAAATACCAATTATATTCAAAGAGGTTACAAAATTATTTTCAAAAACAAATTGCTTAGGAAAGTGTAATATATCACATTTTAAAATATTTTCCTCAACTTCTTAAAACTAGATACAATATTTAAATATTGAATTTTAAGCATAAAGGTTTTAGTCAATCACTGATTTGTCTTAAAAAAAAAAACAAAACAAACCTGATAGGGACACTTGGGTGGCTTAGTCGGTTAAGCATTCAGCCCTTGGTTTCAGCTCAGGTCATGATCTCAGGGTTCATGGGTTCAACCCCATTTCAGGCTCCGCAATGGCAGCATGGAGCCTTGGGATTCTCTCTCTCTCCCTCTCTCTGTCCCTCAACTCACAAGCTTACTCTCAAAATACATAAATAAACTAAGAAAAGGAACAAAAAAGCAAAAACTGACTGTTTCAATAACAAAGGAATCTATTTGTGTTTAACGGTATTTAAAAATCTAATTATTCATGTATGGATTTTTAGAAATATAAATATCTACTTATGCATGTCTGTATCTGTCTGTCTCTTTGTCCATCTCTCTCATCTGTCTAGTTCCCATGTTCTCTCCTATAATGTCAGGATCTAATCAAAGAAAATTAAGACAACATCATTACTTTTACATGGTTATTCCAGTCACATTATAGCACTTTATTTGGTCAGCCTCGTTACCCATTCTTTTGTCAATATGATTTTAGCAAGAAGTTATTAATACACTCATATGAAAACCAATCATTGTTTTGTGAGTTTTAGCAATTTAACCACTTTCTCTGTCTGTCCAGAAAAATCATGTTCTGCATTTACAGTTTTGTAACTGTAGTAAATTATAAGATGCTAAATATATTGAGTTGCTAATATGTCTTGAGCACTACACTAAGTATATTATATAAATAATTCTATTTAATCTGAACATGCACAGTTACTGTTATAATCCTCCTTTTATAGACAAGGAAAATGAAGTACTGATGATTTAAGAAATACACCTAAAATGCATAGATGGAAGCAGCAAAACCTTTATTTAAACCTACATTTTCTCTATGAAGACCTTGAATTTCTACCTTTTAAATTACACTTCAAGTTGCTTAACATATTTGAGTCTCAGTTTTCTCATCTGGAAAGTAAGGCATGTATTCCTTTATTCAGTTAGTTATTTGATTAGCATCCGTTTTTGCTAGACTACACTTGGACATGGACACAACTATTACACAGAAATCAAACAGACTATGTGTGTGCCTGTAAGGGTGTGACTTTCTGTAAGAAGAGTCATAGAATGAACATAGAAATAAATTACCAGATCATGTCATGTGGTGATAAGGGCTTTGATGAGAATTAAATCAGGATAAGGAAGAGAGAAGATATTGCAGTGGGAGTACTAGTTCATATAACATGAGGAAAAAACACTTTGCTAAGAAGATATTCAATAGTAAGTCTGCTCTAGTAGCAAAGAAAAACAAATTGATTTAGGAAGATGTTCTAGGAACAAGGTGTTCATCACTGTGGCCAAAGAGAAGTGAGCAAGGGGGGAAACAGTAGAAGACTATTCCAGAGCAATGACAGAGACTAAATAATGTACAGCTATGAAAGACATCATTATCAATTAATGTCCAGGAGACTGAAACTCCACAGTATTTTGAGTATGAGAAGTTTAAAGACTTGTCACCTATTGCAGGAAATTATCTACTGAAGGGTAAAGAGAACACTAAAAATGTAAGAATAGCAAATATAGGGCATATCTACTGCTCCTTCTAAGGCTTCAGGCAAGGACTCAAGGAAAGAATAAATCTGGAAGAACCTCTACCCACCAGAGCTGAGACAGGGACTCCTTAGAGAGGATGTGATTGTGGCCTACTAGATACCAGAGAGTTTTGCTGATGCACTATGCTGGTAAGGCTCTTTGGAAAGCTGCTGCCTGGGGGGCTGCAGGAAGCTGTTCCCGGAGATCTGATGTATAGTGCTGGTCCTGTGCTCCAAAGGTGTGAGCCAAGAGGAGCACAGAGAACTAGGGAGAAGAGTCTCACCCTTTTCCAACATCCCACCACAGGCTTTACAGATGACTTTTATCAAGATGCCACAGACAAAACAAAACAAAAACCTTCCATGATCACCAGCAGGGTAAAGAGGGCTAGGTGTGGAGCTGATTGACACCATTGTAAAAAATCTGGGTTTGGGGGCACCAGGGTGGCTCAGTCAGTTAAGCATCCAACCTCGGCTCAGGTCATAATCTCGTGGATCATGAGTTTGAGCCCCGCATCGGTCTCTGTGCTGACAGCTCGGAGCCTGGAGCCTGCTTCAGATTGTGTGTCTCCCTCTCTGTCTGCCCTTCTCCTGTTCACATTTGGTCTCTCTGTCTCTCAAAAATAAATAAACGTTTAAAAAAACTAAAGAAAAATCTGGGTTTTGTTGCCCTCATTTAAAGGGTGATGGAGGCTGGCTCAGTTGGTACATGTGACTTTTGATATCAGAGTTCACTTAAAAAAATCATGGAAAATATGTCAGTAGTTTTAATCTGAAAATGTTTTAATTTTATCTTTATTTTTAAAGATAGTTTTGTTGTGTAGAGAATTGTTGGTTAGTCTTTTTTTTTTTTTTTTTTTTTTTTTTTTTTGCATTGCAGTGAAGCTCTATTTAAACTTATGCTTTCATTGCTCTGGCTTTGTTTTTTCTTTTTTCTTTTTTTTTTGTTTTTGTTTTATTTGTTTTGTTTTTCTTTAGTTTCATTGCTGAGAAATTGTCTGCCTTCCTGATACTTTTGGTTAATGTATTTCATTAATTTTGGAAAATCGTTAGCAATTAGCTTTTAAATATTTTTCTATACCATTCTTATTTTCGTCTCTTTTCTTCAATACATATGATGTTCATAAATATCCTCAAAGACTCAAACACTTATATGCACTACATCTTTCTCTATACATGTATCTTTATAAATTTGTATCTAAATCTGTGTGTAATATTTGTGTGCATACTTTTTCTAGGTTTTTTAATGACGTTACTTGCAATTCATTGCTTCTTTACTTAAGCTATGTATAATTCGCTCTTAAACCAATCTACTGAGCTATTTTTCCTTCTTCACATTTTTCGTCTTTAAATTTCTGTGTGATTTTACTGCAGTTATTTTTTGTTGAAGTTTCCAGGCTAATTTCTTCTCCTCCAACATAGTATTTATAGTTTCTTTGGCATCTTTTTGAATTTTTTTAATTTTGTGTCTGTTGTTTTTTTTTTTTTCCTCACTGTGTATTTTGGCTTCATCCATCATATTTCTTTGTGTGCATTTGCAAAATATGGTATGTGAACACTGTTTTTGACTGTTATTTATTTTTGAGGGAGAGCACGCAAATGAGACAGAGGCAGAGCGAGGGGGACAGAGGATCTGAAGTGAAGTGGGCTCTGCACTGACAGCAGCTGGATGTGGGACTCGAACTCACAAACAGCGAGATCATAACCTGAGTTGAAGTCAGAGGCTCAACGGATTGACCCACCCAAAGTGCCCCTGTTTCTGACTGTCCACAGGCTTGAAAATGATGTTTTCTTCCTCAAATGATTATCATTTGCTTATGCAAGGAGGATAAGGGCACTCAAAATTTTGAATTACTTTAATATAAACACAGAGTTTCGGATTCTCTGAGCCAGGGTCATGGGCATATGTATGCCTCTATAAGGATCTGTGAGTGGAGTGCCATGGGGATCCTGGGCTAAAGCTGGATTGGTCAATTCAGAACAAAGGAGTTGGGTTTGGTGAGCCCCGCAGGAATCTTATCCAAGGAGCACATAAGGGGAAGAAGCTAGGAGGCAAGGGATACTGTTGATGCCAAGAGTTGTTAGAGAAATCTATCAGGAACTTGCATTTCCTTGTGACTCTGTGGGCTGCTATCTGGGGAAGGAATTTGTATGAAGGGCTGGTGTAGCTGAAGGTCATTGCAGATTGCTTGGCCAAACAGAATGAAAGTTGACACAGCAACATCATGGAGTAGCTTAACTAAATTCTTGACAGCCTCAAAAAACCATCTTTTAAAAATGTGCTTGATTATGTCTGACAGTAGTGAACTTGAACAAATAAACATTGTGTTTGTTTCTTTGTGTCATTTTTCAAACTTTTATCTGCCAGGTGAAAGGAAGTAAAAGTATTTGAAACTGCCAATACAAAGTAGTGTATAATAAGTAGCTATGTGGTAAAAAAGAAATGGTGATATTTGTTAATACAATATTTGCAGCATGTAATTTGAATGCATTGTATGCAGATATTTCTCAACCTACCATAAGGTTACATCCTGACAAACCCATTGTAAGTTGCAAATACATTTAATATACCTAACCTACCGAACATCATAGCTTAGCCTAGCCTACCTGAAACGTGCTGAGAACACTTACATTAGCCTACAGTTAGACAAAATCATCAAAAACAAGTGGTTTATAATAAACCACTTATATAAACACTTATATAAAAAAGTGTAGTTTGCCAAATATAGCAATGAAAGTGAGAACCAGGATGCTTGTATGGGTACAGAATGATTGTTGACCCTTGTGATCCTATGGCCGGCTGGTAGCTGCAGCTGGCACTGCCCAATATCACGAGAAAGGACTTTACCGCATAAATCTAGACCAGGCAAAGTTCAAACTTCAATATTTCAAGTGCAGTTTCTACTGAATGTGTTTAACTGTCACACTATTTTAATATCAAAAACTCTTAAGTCAAACCATCGTGAGTCAGGGACAATATGTACTACAAGGAAAATATGTTTGCATTTATAAACATGAAGTTTTGGATTTTTTTTCCTTCAAAGAATGGCATTATGTTAAAAATATAAGGTAAAGGGCTCTGATAGTTATAACTGCTTCTATCTTTAGGAATTATTAAATGTGGTTTGTAAGCATTTCATATGTCTTAAAAACATAGCTCAGGATGTGTTGTTATTTTCTTTCCAATTCAAACCCAGGAAGAAAGAGTAACTAGTCTAGATCTAGCATGGTACTCTCACTTTATCAGAAGAATACTTGAAAAAGTGATCTTGGTGCAGAGACTGACATAGACATTCACTTAATTGAATTATTTATTATACACATGTTGAGTCCCTACCATGTACTCAGGTACATGAGCCCAGGCATGGAACTGATGATACACATGATATTTCATTAAGATAAAAACATAATGATTATGATGGCAACTCCAGTAACAAAGTTCTCTGTTGACCTTAAGAAGTCAAGACATGCTTTAAAGGTCATATGAAGATTTGAACTATGGTGACTGAACTAGAGATAATAGCATGTGACCAATTGTAAAACACAGATAAAAGAAAAAAGACAATGAAGAGATTTTTCAGATAGTAAAAAGGACCAAAATAGCTCAAAAGTATCTCTTATGATCCCATGATATTTGGCATTAGGAATCCATGGTGAGGTAGAAGAATCAAGAAGAACTGGTAAATACAATTTTAAAAAGTCATGGGGCACCTGGGTGGCTCAGTCAGTTAAGCGACTTTGACTCAGGTCATGATCTCCAGCTTCATGAGTTTGAACCCTGTATTGGGCTCTGTGCTGACAGCTCTGAGCCTGGAGCCTGATTCGGATTCTGTGTCTCCCTCTCTCTCTGTCCCTCCCCACTCACATTCTGTCTGTCTGTCTCTCTCTCAAAAATAAATAAACATTAAAAAAAATTTTTTAAGTCATGGGCAGGAATGACTGGATGGCTCGGTTGTGTAAGCATCCAGCTCTTGATTTCAGCTCAAGTCATGATCTCATGGTCATGATCTTACGGTCATGAGGTAGAGCCCCACACTGGGGCTCCATGCTAGGCATAGAGTCTACTTAAGATTCTCTCTTTATCTGTCTCTGCCCCTCCGCTGCTCACATGCACATGCACTCTCTCTTTTTCAAAATAAAAAAATACCATGGGCATATGATGTTCAATACTCTGAGTAGGCAGGTTGTCCTGCCTCTGTCATGAAACAGACTTGTTATTTGGTCAAAGACACATACCGTTTTGAGTTTGAGAGAATAGCATAGCATCACCTTTTTTATGAAAGATTTGCACAGTTTTTGCTCCGTCAAAGATGTCAAAAATTTCAAATTCTTACGTCAACAGCATAGTTTTTCATTTTTTTTAGTTGAATAAAATAGAAAGCAAATTTTGAAATCATGCTTCCATTATACTGCTGACTTATGGAGTAGCTGAGGTAGTAATAACGTGATTTTATAACTCCAAACAAGAAATACCTATTAGAGCAGTAGATTTTCTGAAATATTATTAGCTGTCAAAAGAACTATCACACTCTGGGAGGTTTCTGTGGATTTGTCCAGAAATGGAGATAAGGATGAAATTTCACGGGCTCCCAATGAAAGGATTCAGAATTAACTGACTATTTGTCAGTGATCAGTTCTGGGCTTCACAATTTCTTTAAAAGACCACACACACCTATGCCTGCAAAACACAGCAACAAGAACAGCACACACACACACACACACACACACACTCACACACACTAATATAACATTTATGTACCTGTAGTTATTACTGAACTAATTTGACGGAACTTTGAAAATAGTTTCCTGTAATAATTCAGGTTTTATCTATGACAAATCAACTTATAACAATAATTTCATTACTTATACATATTAGAAGTTATATTTTAATTGAAAAAACAGTAAAACTGAAGATTTGTCTTCATAATGACAAAGCAGTTACTTGGGAAGTACTGTGGTAGTCATGCAATCAACTATTTGCCCAAAGAATATTGCGCGGATACATATGTAATTTCTAATGAAATTAATAAATATAATAGTTTACATCATGTAGTTACAGTTTTGTTTGATTTTTTAAAAAATTCAGTCAAAGCTGTCAATCCTAAAGCATCAGACTCCAGTGACTGGCCAATCCTAGTTTTGTTTTGTTTTTTTGTTTTTTGTTTTTTTTTAATTTTTTTAACGTTTATTTATTTTTGAGACAGGGAGAGACAGAGCATGAACGGGGGAGGGTCATAGAGAGGGAGACACAGAATCTGAAGCAGGCTCCAGGCTCTGAGCTGTCAGCACAGAGCCTGAAGCGGGGCTCGAACTCACAGACCGCGAGATCATGACCTGAGCCGAAGTCGGCCACTCAACCGACTGAGCCACCCAGGCGCCCCCCACTCCCAGTTTGAATTCAATGGTTTAGAAACATTTTTAAGTAAAATATTTATGATTCCATGGCACTCTCTCTATTTTTTTCATAATGATGAAAGCAGTAAAGCATTCTACCTCTGCCGATTCTTAAGGACCGTTCTTTATATCATATGCTATTTATGTTAGTTTGCAAAAGCAAGTACTGTACACTGATATTTTAAATGGTGTTATCTCATCTTAAGAAATCATATCTCTTCCATGCAACTTAATCCCCTGATCAATGGTTAGAAAACTTGAATGTGAGTAAGTATCTCTAGGATACTCTGAGAGAGTTATATTTAATTGGCTGGGCCAAAAGCTTTTGAATTTTATCTAGAATCCTTAGAGATCAATGTACAAGCAATCTCTCAGTATGAAAGCAGCTTTAAATTTTGGTCAGGATTTCAGTATTAGAAGCTTTTCATCTTTAACTGTTACCTAAACAATTGCTTTCTTACTCCTGAATATTTTCTCTCTCTGACATGGTTCAGAATTTCCTACATTGTGCTCATTTTTCTAAGTTTCTTTTTTCTCAGAAATAAAAATAAAAAAGAGGGATGCCTGGGTAGCTCAGTTGGTTGAGCGTCCAACTCTTGATTTCAGCTCAGGTCATGATCCCGGGGTCATGGGATCAAGTCCCACGTTGGGCTCTGTGCTGAACGTGGAGCCTGCTTAAGATTTTCTCTCCCATAGGGGCGCCTGGGTGGCGCAGTCAGTTAAGCGTCCGACTTCAGCCAGGTCATGATCTCATGGTCCATGAGTTCGAGCCCTGCGTCAGGCTCTGGGCTGATGGCTCAGAGCCTGGAGCCTGTTTCCGATTCTGTGTCTCCCTCTCTCTCTGCCCCTCCCCCGTTCATGCTCTGTCTCTCTCTGTCCCCAAAATAAATAAACGTTGAAAAAAAAATTAAAAAAAAAAAGATTTTCTCTCCCTCTTTCTCTGTCCCCTGCTTGGGCTCTCTCTCTAAAAATAAAGTAAATCTTAAAAAAAAAAAAAAAGAAAAATGGTAGGAGAAAAGTTTTATTTAACAAAATAAGGCAGTATAATCACAAATAGGTTTTGAACTTAATTCTACAGTACATGATTTGCATCAAATCTCTTTGTAGTAACAGTAGGCCATTTCACATACAGGTGGCAGAGCAAGTGTGAGGGCCATTGAACACAGCTAATTTTGCTAATGCATCACAATTACAGAAACACCTGTGCTAAATAACCTTGTCCTATTTCCATGAAAATGAATAGTGTTCAATAACCCTCAAAATATCTCATTTCATGCTGATTCAGATTCTCTCTAACCATTTTCTGTGACGGTACCTCCACAACATAGATGTCTTCGAAAAGCCAAATTCAGTTTGTTTCCATACATTTATTTCAGATACTTCCTCCTTCATTTTCTTTTGGTAAGAAAGCACTTCCTCTTGTAAATATTCTATTGTTTTATGCTGCAGAAGGTAAAAGGATATGATTTGTTTCGAAAAGCCAGTCCAAACATCATTGCTTATATAGGAGGAACATACTGTTAAATTGCACATACAGGCTATCAGTCTTGAATCACAACTTGCTGTTCAATGTTCCAAAAGTTACCCATGCCTGATGATGTGTTAAATAATCATAGCTTGTAAATGAGGAGTTAGCAATTAGAGTTTCATTTACCTTTACACCAGAGTGGTGATGTACACTTGTCCTTCTAGAATCTTTATCCACTTCATAGTAAAAAGAAGACAAAACCAAAGCAAAACCGCTGATCTCTAAGAGCTTTTTATTTAAAACCAAAACCAACATGTGACACAAAACGTTAAGAAATTATGTAAAATCCATTAAACTAGGGTGCCACATTAGTATAATATGTATTAAATATGGATAATACATTTAGAGATAGTTTCATGGTGATTAAGTCTAGTAAACATTTGATAATATTTATTTAAGAGCAGTGTTGACAATTATATTTGAGAAGGGCATGATAGTATTCAACATCAAATTTAAAAGATGAAGTGCATGAAATTATGTGTATGAAATTATAACAGATGTGAAAAGGTTTGGCAATATGCAGTAAGTGTACTGATTTGTGGGCCTGGCTCACAGGAGCTGTTCAAACATGTTTGTTAACCAGCTATCTGACAGAATGAATGAATGTATGCTATAAGCAAACCTCTTTCAGGGATGAAGGAAATTATATTCTATATGAGTGCATGAAATCTTCATTTCGTTTCCCAAGTGCAAACACTTTTCTTTTAAAATTTTTTTTTTCAACGTTTATTTATTTTGGGGACAGAGAGAGACAGAGCATGAACGGGGGAGGGGCAGAGAGAGAGGGAGACACAGAATCGGAAACAGGCTCCAGGCTCTGAGCCATCAGCCCAGAGCCCGACGCGGGGCTCGAACTCACGGACCGTGAGATCGTGACCTGGCTGAAGTCGGACGCTTAACCGACTGCGCCACCCAGGCGCCCCTGCAAACACTTTTCAATTTGGTAGAGTAAGATATAATTTTTGCTTAATTTCTATATTTATTTTATGTTCTGGTACAAACATTTGCTTTCAAATGCACTATAATCGGCTGTATTCTTGTCATTATGAAATAAATAAGGTATAAGTAAATATTCTAAGATTTGAAATTAAGTGTGATACAAAAAAATTGAAAAACTGAATTTGATAAGATAGTATGAAATACATGTACATCCTCAATTTTTAATTAATTATTATTTTAAGAGCATATACAGTAACAGTTGCCATCTATAAATTGGGAATTTATGACGAATTACCTATACATTTTATTACATGTAAATCTTTATGAAGTTCTACGATACCAAAATAAAGAAGCAATATTTAATTTTAACCTGTATTTTACATAAAGGTAAAATGCAACACTTTTAGGATTGTACTTTCTAAAAATTTTCTGACTATAAACATAAAATTATACTAAAAATTAATAATAAAGGCAACATAAGGGTTTTTTTATTAAGGAAATTAAATTGGTATGAGTTCATTGAACTGAATTAATTAAATTATAGACATATCAGTTTACATCTTTGTGTTATTTATTTATTTATTTATTTATTCATTTATTTATGTGAGAGAGAGAACATGAATGGGGGAGAAGCAGAGAGAGAGGGAGACATAGAATCCAAAGCAGCCTCCAGCTCTGAGTTGTCAGCACAGAGCCTGATGTGAGACTGGAATTTGTGAACCACCAGATCGTGACCTGAGGTGAAGTCAGATGCTTGACCGACTGAGCCACCCAGGCATCCCTATCATATCTTTGTTCAAGTAGCACTCACTCCCCTACAAAAGAAATGCTATATTTACAATAATGTTTTCAGCCAAAATCTTAAATCTCTGAGGTGTAATTTACTATGTAACTCAAATACTTTTCCATGAGGCAGAGTTTGGAGTTATGCTGCCTGAGGCTAAAAAACGTCAAAGATTGCTAGAAATCTCCAGAAGCTAGGAGAGAGGCATGTAAGAGATCTTCCCTGAGAGACTCTAGAGGGAAACAATCCTACTGGCACCTTGATTTCAGAGTCTGGCCTCTTGAACTGTGAGAGACTTGAGGCAATAAATTTTTTTATAAAGTAAATTCTGTTCCCAAAAATTCCATGTGGTATTATGTATAATGTAACACACAAATGTCTTCTTTTCCCCTTCATTCACTGACACTTTAAGAATAAAACTGAAAGTTAAAACACAAGCAAAAAACCCATTTCACGTGCCAAACACAAGGATTAGAATTGGGTATTCAGAATCAAACAATGCACACAAGTTTCTTGTTCTTACTAAGCTTACGTTCTATGAAATAAACATTTTTTTCCAATGAAAACAGCTGTAATGCTTTTTATTGCTGTTGTTTTGTAATGTTTTAAATATCAAATTGTGTCTAGATGATTATTTAGTTAGTTAGTTTATTTATTTGATGAAGAAAGACAAGGGAAGGGGATGCCCAACTGAATACAGTGACTTGATGTTCAGTAAATTATTTAGGATCCATTGCAACTAAATGCAATTATTTGAGTGAAACACAATGCTTTTAGGATTATCTCATTTTCTTATCTATTATAAACAACTTGCTTTCAAAGACCATACCCAGTTAGTTGGACATCAACTAAGTTGAATTTCTAATGAGCCCAAGGAGCGGCCAACTTGTTGCTGTTCATTGAAAGTCTCAGCCTTAGATAATTCTTTGCAAGTGTGATGGGGACATCAGAAAATCCCCTGCTAGGTGTGCCTCAGTCGGTTTAGAGTCTGACTTTGGTTCAGGTCCTGATCTCAGAGAGCCTACGTCAGGCTCTGTGCTGACAGCTCAGACAGAGCCTGGAGCCTGTTTCAGATTCTGTGTTTCCCTCTCTCTCTGGTCCCCACCCCACTTGCACTCTGTCTCTCTCTCTCAGAAATAAGTAAATATTAAAAAAAAAAAAACTGCTAAATTTCTACCCTCCCAGGTCAACATAGACACACAGGGCCCCAGACACACACATAGAGAGAGGAAAAGAGTGAATTAAGTTTTTCTGTTACCAGTCTGAAATCAGAAAGTCACAAAAGCATTGAGACTGATATGCTAGACATACATAACCACAGGGCTTTACAAATAATCATAGTAGAAAGAATGATGCTATTTATTCAAAAGAGGAATAATGATGACTGACATTTAATTCGTGGAATATACGTTGCTAAGAACAGAATACATAAAACTCACTAAATACATATCAAATTTAGCTTTATCCTCCATGGAAAACTCTCAGGTGGTGTTCTTGTGCTTACATTTTCAAAATTTAATAAATGAGTCACAGGCTATTCTTCCCCATTGGTTTAGAAACATTTGTTTGGAGTATTCGAATTTCAAGTCATATATCTCCATTCTTCCCCTAAAGACGTACTTTTCTAGGTGAATTTAGACATTGACTCAGGAGCACAGCTGGAGGCCTAACTACCAAGTAAGCCCTCTTCTACCAGCTGGGGCATCCAATACACTCAAACCCATCCTTGTTTATACTGCTCGCTTCCTACAGGGGAAGAAATGGCTAATGCAGTTGCTTTGAGTCTAAAGGTTATCTGAGAGGCAGAAATAAAAGTCAATCATATTCAAAACCAGTCAATCGTCCATCAATCAAGTTCATTCAAACCAGCCTTTTACCTTCTTTTTTAAATCTGCTAGAGTCGTATCAGATTGCCTGTGCTTTCCGCAAGCACAATGACACAAACTATTCCATTTCATGTATTCAGTGCAAGAAATTCAGTATAACCTCCTATTGGAAAGATGTCAAAAAATAAGCAAATGTTGACTGAATTTTGTATTTATGTTGCTGATAAAAATAACACGATGGTGCCAGACAGTTGTGCTATCTAACTGCCACTCTTTCTTTTCTCTATCATTATTTTTGAAAAGTCACACTTCAAATGCATCCTTACAATAATGATTCCTCTTGTATGTGCTGTGAAGTATATTTATATAAACGAAACTGAAATTTTAGGGCTTTTCATACTGATCTTGAAAAAAAAGTAAGGATCATTGCTCATTTATCTTTCTAAACACAATAATTCTAAACTGCTTGATTTTAAGACACTTATCCTTTTTGAATATACACTTCATCAATTTTCGTGAAAAGAGAGCATTAAAATGTCATGCATATGGAATATTATTGCTCAGAGAAAGGATTCTGAAGGCAAAAGAGATGTATCTGAGTAATATCAGGCATGTTTATTTTAGTGAAATTACATAATCATTATATATGCCACTTGACAAACGATATTACCAGTGAAGGTTAATTAGGGCACAAACCCATATAAAGCACTTGTTTACTGTCAATAGCACTGTCAATAGCACACATTATAAACACTTAAAATTAAAATGATTTTCGGGGAGCCTGGGTGGCTCAGTCAGTAAAGCGTCTAACTCTTGACTTCAGCTCAGGTCATGATCTTGCAGTTTGTGAGTTAGGGCCCTGCATTGGGCTCTGTGCTGACAGTATGGAGCTTGCTGGGGATTCTCTCTCCCTTGTTCTCTGCCCCTCTTCTGCTCGCACACTCGCTCTTACTCTCTCGCTCTTAAAAATCAATAAATACATTTAAGAAATAATAAAATGACTTTTTAAGCATAACATTTTCTTATAAAGTTTGCTGGATTTTGTGAATGAATTAAATAATTTAAAAAATTACATATAATTTTCTTTTTAAATTAATTATAACACAAGTTTAAGAGAATTTTTAAAGTTTTATGCACATGTTTATGTCCTTAATTAAACTATGTGCTACTGTATTTTTGTTTAATGTCATTTCCAATATTATTTCACATAACATAAATTTAATTTTTCATAAGAAATATAAACATTCATCTTAATGACTTCACAGAGGACTGAGAATGCTAAGTTTATATTTTACTGAAAACAACAGTTTCCAAAATCTACACAGCATTGTTTTCCACAAGACTGAGTAAAGATAAGTAGGGTTTCCTCATGTAATATGTTTGTAAAACTTTATTAAAGAAAAAAATAAGAGTAGTTCAGTTGTGAGATTATTAATATTAGGTTTCCTAATCACTTTTCTGAATACATGAACATCCTATTACAATGTGATAAAATTGCTTTCTTGCATTACTTTGTAAGGTAACAAACCCAGGATTCTTGTATGACATGAAATTGATCTGTTGGACAAAATAATTAAACATACTGGGCTAAAGTATGTTTATACTATAAACTCAATCAATCACAAATATTAGAAAAAAGAGTCTAATTTACTTTTTCTTGTCAAAGATTTTCTGCATAGCTATGTGTTTCAATAATAGAAGGATTCTGCCAAAGGGGGGAAAAATCTATGCTTTCAGTATTAATGTTAGACACGTGGGCATTAAGGTGTCAAAGAACTGGGAAAGGTGGAAACAGCTGGGGTCCCTGAGAAAATACCCATTATTAATATATAATACGTTGGAGGGGCGCCTGGGTGGTTCAGTCGGTTAAGCGTGGGACTTTTGATTTTAGCTCAGGTCATTCATGATCTCACGGTTCGTTAGATCGAATCCCACATCAGGCTCTGTGCTGTCAGCATGGAGCCTGCTTGGGATTCTCTCTTTCTCTCTTTCTCTCTTTCTCCATCTCTCTTTCCTTCTCTCTCTCCCCCTCCTGTGTGAACATGCACACTCTCTCTCAAAATAAATATTAAAAAAAATAATAATACATTGGAACAGAAATATTCAGTTACATAAGCCAGAAAAGGTATCCCATATAGCATCACTGAAAGTAATATATCTAAAATAAATAGTATGCAGTTTGGGTTAGAGCTCAGATAAGAATGGATTTACAGACACTTGAGATTTTCTGTGAAAATTACAAAAACAAAACTTGACAGTGTTATTTCCAGCTGTACTTTCACACGATGTCTTTCCAAATGAGTGGCATAGACTTTTTGTTTACGTAGATACATGAAGTTATTGGAGCCCTACATATTCAGTAGCTAACTGGTTGGTAGATAATCACCTCAGTGTCTATTAGGGATCTCAAACAATATTTTTTAAAATCTAACATCCTGATCTCTACCCTGATCTCCCAATATCTGTTTATTTTCTTATTTTCTCAGTAAATGTCGTTTACTGTTTATGTCTCTTGGGCCTAAGGCAGATAGATAGATGATAGATAGATAGATAGATAGATAGATAGATAGATAGGAAATATATAGATGTAGATGATGTAGATATTGATATAAATGAATATTTTGACCATATCCCACTACCACCAGTGTTCAATATATCTTCCCTAGACCCAGCCTCAAGACCTCCCCCTTACATTGTTATCATCTTCTAATGGATATCCTTACTTTTATTCTTGTCTTGACCTATTCTTTATTTTTAATTTTTTGAATATTTATTTTTGAGAGAGACAGACAGAGTGTGAGCAGGGGAGGGACAGAAAGAGAGGGAGACACAGAATCCAAAGCAAGCTCCAGGTTCTGAGTTGTCAGCACAGACCCTGACATGGGGCTCGAACTCATGAACTGCGAGATCATGACCTGAGCTGAAGTCAGACACTTAACCTATTAAGCCACCCAGGTACCTGATCTGTCTGTTCTCAAGATGGCAGCCACAGTGACTGTGTACTGAATACTGTATATTTTCTTATTGGTTCTAAATTTAAACACATACATAGATGTGTGTGTGTGTGTGTGTGTGTAACATATAAATATTACATATGTGTGTTTTTATTTTTCTTCAATTATCTGTGTGCTCTATGTAATGCATAAAGTCTGTTAAATATTGGTGATTGAAAGATTTGATAATATTAACCTAGCCTTTCTGGAGAAGCCACAGTGTTCCCAATGTACTTGGTATGCAGAACTGGCCCTCTTATACACACTCCCTGGTGTGGTTCCTGGGCCTGGAGATAAATTGATAAATTTCTTAATACCTACAGATACTAAATGTTTCTTAGCCTGTCTTAGGCTAACCTATATATACACACATAATGGAGTGACAGTGAGGTTTACTTTCTCTTGGGGTCATGATAAACCAAACCTGCAGGCCCAGGAAGGCCGTTCCTGCTGGAATCTCTGCCATTGTGTATACAGAGAGCTATGCAGAGTCCATGCTATTTAAATATGAAAGTGAAGGAAATAGTCAGTAGGGATGCTACTTTAAAAATTTTAAGTTTTTCCTCCAAAAGACTATGTTTATCTTCATTGTTTAATGCTAATGATATGTGTTCATGATCCCTTTGCACAACACATATAAAACCTGTGTAATATATGACTAAAAATATTTCCTTCCAAACACACACATAAATGATTGAATATTTTGTGAGGAATGGCAAAGGTAAAAACTTCATAACTGCTTAAAGATTTCACCAAGGGGGAAACATTTGTTTTTGCACATTAATAACTCAACCAGATTTGCTATCAAGCTTCAGGGCTATCAACACAGATAGCTTTTTGTTGTTGTTCTATTTACCAATGTTGATACTACTGACAGATGAATTCTGAAAATTTGATTAACTGTGTTCATAATAAATTTATACTTGGTGTGTGCTTGTTTATCTATTAAGTATTTATGCAGCAGTTGGTATTTTTGAGGTAATTTTTAAGATGATCAATCAAAAAGGAATCCCCTGACAAATGAAATAAATTAAATATGACATTCATGCATATTATGAAGCATTCTTAAACTGACCAAGTGTAGTATGAAGGTATTTTGACGTGTCAGAGACCAAATTCGTGTTCATAAATGATTTCATATGCATTGCCTGTTCACACAAGGTATTTCTGCAACAGTGTATATTGTACAGATGAGTAATAGTATGTTTTAACATATCTTTTCTTTTTAAATCAAATTTACTGAGATTTAAATTATATACAAAAAAAATTGATACTGACTTTTGGGTTAAGCCTCAACATATAAAGAGCTTAGAAGGGGTTACCAAGATTCTCACAACAAAGAGCTCAAGAAAATGAAAATCAGTGGTTTCTCTTAGACCCATTAGGTGACTGGGATTTCAAGGCAAATAACCACCATGAAATCTGGAGAGACAGAAATCTAGAAAGTCACAGCTGAATTCTGCTTTTTCTGGACCAGGAGCTCCTGGAGTCATAGCTTGTAGGAACACTTAAATAATAATTTTGATGGGCGCCTGGATGGCTCAATTGGTTGAGTGTCTGACTCTTGTTATCTGCTCATGTCATGATCCCAAAGTCATGGGATGGAACCCAGAATGGAGCTCCGTGTCAGGCCCCCACGATGAATGTGGAGCCTTCTTAAGATTCTCTCTCCTTCTGCCCCTCTCCACTGCTCGTGAGTGCTCTCTCTCATTCTAAAATAAAATTAACAATAATAATAATTTTGATAAATTCCTGGACACTGTGTGAACTGGCTTGCAAGTTAGAAACTCCTCAGCTTCAGTCTCATGGAATCTACCATAGTTGCATGGAATTTGCCTCTAGGAATCTTAATAGGCTCTCATGATTAAGATTCAAGAATGACCAATTCATGAAGATGAGTTTTTAGATACAGTAACATAATAAGAGCCATGAAAGAAATAATAGGTAATTTTGACTTCATTAAAGTTTAAAATTTCTGCTTTGCAAAAGCCTGTGTTAAGAGAATGAAAAAGACAGAGCACCGAATGGGAGATAATATTTGCAAAACACCTAATGAAGGACTTGGATCTAAAATACACAAAAACCTTTAAATGCAACATGAAGGAAACAAGCAACCCAATGAAAAACAGGCAAAGGCTATGAACAGACACCTTACCAAAGATGATGCACACGCGGAAAGTAAGAAGAGGAAACTCAACATCATTCATCGCTATGGAAATGCAACCTAATACAGTGATGCTGTACCACTACATACCTATTAAAAGGACATTGCTAGGGGGAATGCAAAATGGTGTAACCATCTTGAGGACAGTTTGCAAGTTTCCTACAAAGCTAAACAGAGTGTTACCATACAATCCAGCAATCCTGGTTCTAGTTATTTACTAAACGGATGTGTATAACTGCAGGTAGTTAAATATAGACATAATATAGATCAGTATTTATACATAAATGATACACACATATACCCTCTTGCTCTGACCACCAAGAGAATGTAGGAGCAACTATAATCTGGTAGCAAAAAGCATAACTTGTACCCATAACATGGATTCTAATACCTTTCTCCAATGAAAGTAACTAGGGCTTCTTGGAGAAATGGTTGATTTATAGCATGAGGCAGGAAATACACAAGATGAATTTGAAAGCTCGTATAGTTGCATCAAGTAAGGAAGTGCTCAAAAAAATATCATGGAGACACATTAAAGGAATACATGACAGGCTCTTACAGAAGAGTTTTCCCAATGACTTCTAGCCAAAGCTAGAAACATGTTAGCAACAAAGTAAATACAGCAGTATTAGATAATCCCACATGTAAAATAAATATCCATGATTCTGTACTGATATAAATTATTTAATGAATGAGTAAATGGAGGAAAAACAACCCAATCTTATATGCAGAAAATTCCAAATAATTTTTGTAGATAATCCACTTTCAAGGAGGTGGGACATAATTCTATACTGCTTGAGTGTGAATCCACTTAGGGACTTCCTGCCAAAAAATACTGAATGTCAAGAGGGATAAAAGAGTGAATTTATAGTGGGGAAATCTAACAACTACTACTTCAGCAAGATAATCAATGTTAACATCACCAGTAATGAGTCAAATTGCTGCTATCTACCTCTGTATGATGTAATGAAAACACAACTTTACTTCTGTGGTCCTCTTGCCAAGTATTTCCCACGTTTCCCAGTCTAGTCATGTGAAAAACATTAGACATATTTCAATTCAGCAACATTTTACAAAATAACTGATCAGTGCTCCTCGAAACTTTCAAGGGCATCAAAAACCTGGAAAGGCTGTGAAACTGTTACAGTAATGTAATATTGCACCCCTGGTAGAATCCTGGAATTAAAAAAATAAAAGAGGGGCATTAGGTAAAAAGGAAGAAACCTTGAATCAGGTAAGGACTTTAGTTAATACTAATGAATTCATATAGGTTCATTAACTGAAACAAATATACCATATTGGTGTAAGATGTTAATAGCAGAAATTAAATGTTGGGTGTATAAGAACTCCCTAGAATATCTCCACAATATTTCTGTTAGTCTAAAACTATTCCAAAATAGTTTATTTTTAACTGTGCAGCAATTTCAGTGTACAGTTATTGAATTTTGACACATAGATACACTTTTCTCTGTGAAAGCCCTGGTGAGTTATATAATATTTTCACCATACATTTTGTAAGAATTTTCTCTTATGGCCCTTTGAAGGCATTTCTAGGCAACTTCCAATCTGCTTTCTATCACTATATATTAATTATACCATATTTTGAATATCTGATAAATGCAATGATACCATATTATACTTTTATAGTGTCTCTCCTTTCACATAAAAATATTTTCAAATGCTGTATGAATGTTTTGAGTTTTTTCCTAAGATATATTTTCTTGCATGGATATACCACAATAAGTTTATCTATTCATCTGTTGGTGGGCATTTGTTTTGTTTCTAGTTTTTTTAACTACTGTGAATGAAGTTGCTAAAATATCTATGTCAAATTTTTCATGTGGACATATGTTTACATATATATTGGGTAAATGCCTAGGAGTAGAATAGCTAGGCCATATGGTATGTGTATATGTGTGTACACAGCCAAACTGTTTTCCAAAATAGTTATAGCCTTTTACATTCCTTTCAGCAATTGCTCCAATATTTACCAACACTTAACATTGTGTCCTTTTTATTTTAGTTATTCTAATGTTTGTGAAAGCCCCCCCTCCATTGACTTTAATTTGCATTTCCCTGGTGAATAAAGAGGTTGAACATCTTTTCATGTGTCTACTTGCCATTCACACATCTTCTTAGTTAAGAGTCTTTTTCTATATTTTACCCGTTACCAGGTTCTTTTTCTTCTCAGTTACTGAGTCATAAACCTCCTTTATGAGCTCTGAATACAAATTTAATGTCAAATTTCTATTTTGAATATTCCTCCCAGTCAGTGGTTTGCCTTCTAAATTTATCAAACTTATCTTTCAAAGGAGGAAGTTGTTTGTTTTTGATAGTCTCATTTATATATATTTTTCTTTTAGGGTTTGTACTCACCATGTTCTAAGAAATCTTTGCCTATTCAAGTTCCAGATCCCCCCCATATGCTTTATTCTTGTAAGTTTTTTTTTAATGTTGTAACTAGGTTTTACACTTCAGATCTATTATCTATTTTAGGTTAATTTTGTAAATGATGTGAGAGGTATGGGCTGAGGATATCTATATCTATATATCTATATCTCTATATCTATATCTGTATCTATATCTATATCTAATCTATATCTATCATCTATATTATTGGGATTGTTTTTTCCAAATGCACGTACTAGTAACATTTGTTAAAAAAAAATAATGTTTTCCTCATTTGGGGTGCCTGGGTGACTCGGTTGAGCGTCTGACTCTTGATTTCGGCTCAGCTCATGATCCCCGGTCATGGGATGGATCTCCACGTGGGGCCCTGTGGTGCCCAATGTTGGGTGTGGAACCTGCTTAAGATTCTCTCGCTCACTCTGTCTCTCTGTCTCTCTGTCTCTCTCTCTCTCTCTCTCACTGTCTGCCCCTCTCCACTGCTTGTGTTCTCTCTCTAAAATTTAAAAAAAATCAAAAAAATACTTTCCTCATGGAATTAATTTGACAGTTTTTGGGAAATCATCCAACCATATATTTCTCACTATCTCTGGAGTTTCTAACCCATTCTATTTTCTGAATGTCTATCTTTATGCTAACAGCACACTTTGATTATTATAGATTTGTCTTAGTTCTAAAAATTAAGTGGTTTAAGTCCTCCAGCTTATTCTCATTTTTCAAAGTTGATTAGATGATTATAGATGCTTTGCATCTATGCTTTGTATTTTAGATTCAATACATGCATTTCCATAAAAACATTACAGAGGAATTTTGATTAAGATTGTGTTGAATTTACAGATCAGTTTGAGAAAAATGCAACATTTAAACATTGAGCTAATAAATCCATGAACAGAATATGTCTTTCCATATATTAGTTATTTTCTCTCAATGGCATGTCTTAGAGTTTGTTAATCTTTATGTTTAAACATATTTATTATATTTTAAGTTATATATTCTTAAAATATCCTTTTCAAATATTTGAGCTACTACCTTGAGATAGAAATTAGCGTGGCATACTGATTTTTACTGCAGGATTTCACTTAATTACCTTATTCTTGATTATAGAGAAAAACATTCCATTAAAATATTTTAACATTAAAAATTATATTAAATGTATGTGTGTGTGCATGCATGTGTATCCATTGTCAGGTTGCAGAACATCATGGTTTAATACATTGCATTTTGCCATTCATGTTTTCTACTCCCTCTGAAAGGAGCATACTTATCTTTCTTCCTTCTTTATTCTATCATGCTGAATTGCATTGATATTTTCCTTCTCTTTTTGTTGCTTTTCCTGAAAGATAATTTATGGTCAGTAAATGTATCCCTCTCAGTGTGAAGTTCTATTATTTTTGATGAATGGTTTTAGTCCTCTAACCACCACTATAATCAAAAAGAGTACAATTACATCACCTGAAATGTTCTTTCATACATTTTAGTTAATATCTGTCCCAACCCCCAGGTTCTGGAAAACACTATTACATTACTGTTACTATTTTTTTCAGTGATATTTCTAATTGGAAGCATATAGTATGTAACCATTTGAGACTAACATCTTTCACTTAGCATAATGCAGTAATGATTCATCTATGTTGCTGTGTATAGTGGTAGGTTTTTTTTTTCTTCCTTATTATTGCTATATAGTATTCCCATGGGTAGATATGCAGGAAGTTGTTTATCTATTTACCAGTTGAAGGAATTATGAATTATGTCCACTTTTTCTTCACTTATTATTGAAAACTTTGTAAATATTTGCATAGGTTCTTATTTTATTTTATTTTTTATGAACTTACTTTTCAGTTCTCTTGGGCATATGCCTACCTTTCTAATTGTTCCTAAGTTGTGTGCTAAATGTTTTCTAACTTTTCAAGAAATTGCCGGGGCGCCTGGGTGGCGCAGTCGGTTAAGCGTCCGACTTCAGCCAGGTCACGATCTCGCGGTCCGTGAGTTCGAGCCCCGCGTCGGGCTCTGGGCTGATGGCTCAGAGCCTGGAGCCTGTTTCCGATTCTGTGTCTCCCTCTCTCTCTGCCCCTCCCCCGTTCATGCTCTGTCTCTCTCTGTCCCAAAAATAAATAAACGTTGAAAAAAAAAAAAAAAGAAATTGCCAAACTGTTTTCCAAAGTCTGTATTATTTTTAATTCTAATCAGCATTGTTTGAAAGTTCCAGATGGTCTGAATCTTTGTCAGCACACGGTATTGTCAGGGTTTTCACAATTTGTTTATTTGCTTGTTCTGTAACCTTGTCTAGTAGGTATTCAGTGGTATCTCATTGTGGTTTTAACTTCTATTCCCATAATTACTTCTGATGTTGAGCATTTTTACATGTGCATATTGGCTATGTAGGTTCCATTTTGATTAAATGTCTATTTGAAACTTTTTTTCATATTTTATATACAAGTTTTACCAGATATATTGTATAAATATTTTGTTCTATTTGTTCATGTACTTCATTTTCTTGAAGTATCTTTTGAAGGGCAGAAGTTGTAATTTTAACAAATTCTGAGTTATTACATTTTACTTGTATGGATTGTCATTTTGTGTCATTTCTAGGAAATTTTTGCCTAATTCAAGCTTATAAGATTTTCTGCTTTGATTTCTTCTATAATATTTTGAAATATTTACATTTAAGTTCTGTGATCCATCATGGAGCAAATTTTTGCATATGGTGCAAAATTATTTGGTTTTGTTTTCTGTTTTTTTTTTTCCTTTGGCAGATACGTATCCAATTCTTCTAGCACAGTGGTTGAAGAAACTATCCATTCTCAACTGTATTAGCTTTATAAATTTGTCAAAAGCCATTCAACTAAAACTTTTTATTCTGTCTCTAGCCACATCCCAGATTAAGGTTTGGATGAATAGAATCCTTACTTCAGTTGGAAGAGCTACAAAGTTACAAAGAAAAATGGTATACTTGCAGAAATGGAAGGAAATTGTGGCCATTTGGTGCCATATAGGTACATATATATGGCATGGTTATAAATATATATATATATATGTATATATATATATGTTATATATATATATATATATATAGGTTATATATATATATTGGTTATACACACACACACACACACAGATATGTGTATATATACATTTATATGACCATGCATGGAAATCTCCATGTTATATACATTGTGTGTATGCTTACACAGATGATATATTAATGTTTGCTTGATTTCTTCAAATGAATGCCTTGACTACCAAATTGTTGAAACTTAAACATCTTTTCCCAAGACCTTTATGCCACTTTCTATACATGGACTTTGCATTAGTTACTTTATAAATTAATTTAAAGATTAAATTTATTGAAATGTAACATCGTTCCAAATCCCAAATTACATTTTTCTCTAATGGCAGCACTGTGTTTTTATTAGATTAATCAGCAATCTAAATTCAGGAAGATGTAAAGTTTTGTAAGGCAGTTAATATAGTGAAACTTAAATTTTTATTTTATTTTTATGTATTTTTATTTATTTATTTATTTTTTAAGATTTACATCCAAATTAGTTAGCATATAGTGAAACAATGATTTCAGGAGTAGATTCCTTAATGCCCCTTACCCATTTAGCCCATCCCCCGTCCCACAACCCCTCCAGTGACCCTCAGTTTGTTCTCCATATTTAGGAGTCTCTTCTGTTTTGTCTCCCTCCCTGTTTTTATATATATTTTTGTTTCCCTTCACTTATATTCATCTGTTTTGTCTCTTAAAGTCCTCATATGAGTGAAGTCATATTATTTTTGTCTTTCTCTGACTGACTAATTTCACTTAGCATAATACCTTCCAGGTCCATCCACGTAGTTGCAAATGGCAAGATTTCATTCTTTTTGATTGCCAAGTAATACTCCATTGTGTATATATACCACATCTTCTTTATCCATTTATCCATCAATGGACATTTGGGGTCTTTCCATACTTTGGCTATTGTTGATAGTGCTGCTGTAAACATGGGGGTGCATGTGTCCCTTTGAAACAGCACACCTGTATCCCATGGATAAATGCCTAGTAGCACAATTGCTGGGTCATAGGGTAGTTCTATTTTTAGTTTTTTGAGGAAACTCCATACTGTTTTCCAGAGTGGCTGCACCAGCTTGCATTCCCAATGAAACTTAAATTTTTAAAAACTAACCTTTGCTTAGAATACATTATTCTCTAATAACTCTATAAATCTGATCAACTGAAGAATTTATATCTATTTTTATTGCTAATAATGTATTTTACTTTATATTAGTGTGTGTGTTGTGTGTGTTTGTGTGTGTGTGTGTGTGTGTGTGTGTGTGTGTGTGTTTTAAGTTTGAATATCCCCCAACTAAGAAACAACCTCAAATACATGAAAACATGAAAAGATCACCAGTGGTTACAAAATATAAGGATACCCTGGGGTGCCCGGGTGGCTCAGTCAGTTAAGGGTCTGACTTTGGCTCAGGTCACGATCTCACGGTGTGTGAGTTCAAGCCCCATGTTGGGCTCTGTGCTGACAGCTCAGATTCTGTGTCTCCCTCTCTTTCTGCCCCTCCCCTGCTTGCACTCTGTCTCTCTCTCTCTCTTTCTCAAAAGTAAAAAAAAAAAAATATTAAAAACACAAAATATAAGGATACCTCAATTTTTAAGCAAAAAATCTTATATTCATCTCAGTTAATACGTGCAACTCTTGTTTCTTATTGCTACGGTTACCTTCATGCTACATTTTAACCAGAACTATTGAAAAGTTCTTTATTTACAGCTTGCCTTGAAAGCCATGGCTGCCAAGACCATTCTAGAAATAAGTTATCCAAGCCATATGAAAAATAAAGCAAATGGAAACTAGCAGTGTTTGGAGTTTTCTAAACCAAAATTCATACAATAAATAGTCCTTCTAAGCATGTAAATAAATTATGTTCCGTGGATACTGAGAGTATGGATTCATCTACTGAAAATTATGTGTTCTCAAATGTATGTGACCAGATAATTATGCAGTATAATGTTTTTGACTGTGATTTATATTTAAGAAAAAGCTCCTGAATGGCCATATGTTTATAGGCCATTATAGCTAGCTATGGTTATGAATTCTTCCCATGAAATAAGCATTAAAACAGTCACAACCACACTTACATGCATTGCCTAAAGAGTATGGTTATGAAAAGGAATTCAGTTCTACAAAACAAAGGAAATACCCAGAAATGCTTTCTTTAATTGAAATTTTTAATACTAGGATCTGGTGTCCACTATATTCAGGAAACACTAGAGAAAGGAAACTTTGCTTCCCGTGTTGTGTTCAGTTCTAAATCAAAAAACATTTTCCTGAGGGCACTTGTTGGGAGCACTGGGTGTTATAGGTAAACCATAAATCGTGGGAATCTATTCCTGAAGCCAAGAGCACACTGTATACACTGTATGTTAGCTAACTTGACAATAAATTATATATACTTTTTAATTTTTTTAGTGTTTATTTATTGAGAGAGAGAGAGACAGCACATGAGTGGGAGAAAGGCAGAGAGAAAGGGAGACACAGGATCTGAAGAAGGCTCCAGGCTCTGAGCTGTCAGCACAGAGGCAGATGCCAGGGCTCGAACTCACAAACTGCAAGACCATGACCTGGGCCAAAGTCAGATGCTCAATCCACTAAGCCACCCAGGTGCCCCAATAAATTGTATATTTTTTTAATAAATAAATTTTCAAATATCAAGTTACAGTTTATGTAAGTGGAATAGGATGTATGTGAGGTTCTCTTAATAGTCCAGAATTCAAAGCCAAGGCTCAAATTTGAAAGAGGGAAAGCTAAATGCTTCATATTATAAGTTCAGAAATAAAGAAAGAGTTAAGGGTTATCCTTTTTCCAGTTTACTATGAGGATTCAATTCAGGGAGTTGTCTATTAACAATGCAATCACTCTATACTACGTAAAGTGGTGGTTAGGAAAGAAAAAATAATTTGGGGGAGATCGGTGACTGTGAAGGCCATTTTATTGGGCATTTTCTTAGCCTTCTGTTCAAAAAGCAGAATTACAAAGCTATACCTTCCAAACCAGGGCCGGGGGAAAAAAGAAATGCAGGAGTCTGCATGGTTGGACTGCCATGTGAAGGAGACCAAGGACTCATCTTCCTAAGATTCCCAATTTCTTGGAAGGTAGAAATTGACTCCTACACATGCCAGTAGGCCTCAAAGCAGCTCATGGAAAGTGGATGATATTAGTTGCTGCAGATTTGACTGGATAGCAAATTCATGGGGACAAAAAGGTACATCCATAAGAGGAATGCAGAGTAGTACCAGTGGCTGGTGGTCAGCCAGAATATGTGGCCACACCTCTCAGAAACTGGGAAAGCCAGTGACTGCTTCAGAAAAGAGAACCCTTTCTGAGACATGTTACACTGACCATCTGTGGTCTTTAAGCAGCATAAGGGACTAAGAAGTGAAACTCTTCAACTTTGTTTGCCTTTTTTTTTTTTTTTTTCCTTCCCCAAGAGCAAACAGAAAGGATAAAATCAACATATGAATGGAGAGGAGAAAAAAAGCACAACTTTGCAGAAAGCTGAAACTTGAGTTGTGGAACTAATAGTTTAGGCTTTATATAGCAGAAAAATCTAACGTAGGAAAGTATTTTCTTATCTTGCATTTTCTATGTAACTGCCTTCATTTTGTTTAGTAAAATGTTCTATAGAAAAATGTCTTGTGCTCTTATGAATTAACAGATTAATTACCTTATTTAGATAATTAAGAAAAAAGACTATTTTACATCTTGGTCAAATTGGTGGTCAACAAGGACAAAATATACAGATCAGTCATTTCTGAAATGGAATTCTGCCTTTTAAATGGATTCACAATGCATACACCGGCCTTTTCTAGAAATTTGGAGAAATCACGGGAACTCTTTGAGAGTCCCAGGAAGTCATATATATTTTATGTTAAGGATTAAGTAGCATTTAAGGTAGATACATTCATGTTTTTATTAGAATTATATTACATACATTCATTTAATTTGCTTTTTTGCATTCAGATTCATGGTGGTCTTTTTTTTTGCATATTATTAACTCTTCATATTGTAGATGATTTTGGTAGAGGTGCAGGACCCTCTCATGAACTTCTGTAGAAATCAACATTTATTTGTGCATCTCTATGATGCAATTCTTTGCTGATTTATGACCTCCCTAGAGAAAAATCTTTTTCTTAAGAAATAGTAAAAGTTAAAATCACTTTTAAAGAATATAAACTATTCCTCTATATTTAAACAAGATGAAAATATAAATATAGATAAATGAGTCATAAATCAACAGAAAATAGCAACTAAGAAATCAATATCATTGACTATGATATGTCTGCTCTTACTTGGTATTATTAATATTTGCAATAATTTAAAGCTTTCCAATATTTCTTATGTTAATAAATTTTATTTCAGAATATATTGATATAAAAATATTTTCAAAGTTTCTTTTTTTATGAGAATAGTCTTACCACTCAACTATTAAATAGATCAAATGGATCATAAATACATTTAAAAAATGAGGGACACCTGGGTGGCTCAGTTGGTTTAGCTTCAGACTTCAGCTCACGTCATGAGCTTGCGGTTGGTGGGTTCAAGGCTGGCGTTGGGCTCTGTGCTGATGGCTCAGAACCTGGAGCCTGCTTCAGATTCTGTGTCTCCCCCTCTCTCTGCCCCTCCCATGCTCATGTTCTGTCTCTCTCTGTCTCTCAATAATAAATAAAAGTTAATAAAAATAAAAAATAAACATTTAGAAAATTAAATGCAATATTTACAATCTAATATTCTTTGAAAAAATGCTCAAAAATCTAAATAAATGAGAGTAATATCAAAATTTCTACAATTTGTCAAAGTTTTTAAAATGTTAATTTTTATTTTGAGGGACAGATGTTACTTTTACTTATTATTATTAATCTTTGAAAAGTAAAATATTCCAGGGGCGTCTGGGTGGCTCAGTCGGTTAAGCGTCCAACTTCAGCTCAGGTCATGATCTCGCGGTCCGTGAGTTCGAGCCCCGCATCAGGCTCTGTGCTGACAGCTCAGAGCCTGGAGCCTGTTTCAGATTCTGTGTCTCCCTCTCTCTGACCCTCACCCGTTCATGCTCTGTCTCTCTCTGTCTCATAAATAAATAAACGTTTAAAAAAAAAAGTAAAATATTCCAGATAGATTAAAAAGACAAGTCTTATACCCTCCATATGACCATCCATTCTCTGCTAATGCCTTTGTTATGGTTCCATTTGTACCTGTCCAGGAATTTTCTATTAACTTTGAAGTGTGTGTATTTTTTTTTCTGTTAATTAAGATTATATCCTAAATATTTCTCTACAACTTAAAAAGTTCATTTTAGGGGCGCCTGGGTGGCGCAGTCGGTTAAGCGTCCGACTTCAGCCAGGTCACGATCTCGCAGTCCGTGAGTTCGAGCCCCGCGTCGGGCTCTGGGCTGATGGCTCAGAGCCTGGAGCCTGTTTCCGATTCTGTGTCTCCCTCTCTCTCTGCTCCTCCCCCGTTCATGCTCTGTCTCTCTCTGTCCCAAAAATAAATAAAAACGTTGAAAAAAAAAAAAAATTAAAAAAAAAAAAAAAAGTTCATTTTACTTTAGTAAACTTTGTTCACTAAATTTCCACATGTATTTGTGGTCTAAAGTAGGATTTGATTCATTTATTAGACCTCTGATTATCCCTGATTTATCCTAAATACTTTCATTGGAAGAGTTTTATAATAATTTGACATCTTACAATTATAATATTTTAAATGCTTGCCAACATGAATCAACACTTCCTTTCATTTACCAAATCTTAATTATATATTTCAACCTTTTTAAAACAGAAGTGTTTTCAGGTATTTGAAAAATGATACTAAAATAGTTATTGTGTTTTCTCTGTATAATTTTTTCTGCAAACAATGTAAGCAACATTTGATTATTTTTCATATTGTATTTGACACAATGCTCATGTGACTCAAACCCCTGAGGATGATATATATATATATATATATTTTTTTTTTTTTCTCTCTTCTTTACATTTCTCTATGTCTCCAAGTAGTTCTGTGCTTCTCATTTGTGGTAGGGAGGGCATAGAAGATTTTACTGTCACAAAATAGCAGATTTATCCTGCCTGGAACAGAGATGATTGGCAGTATTGGGACTCAGTCTTACATCCCTTTATTTGACATGTTCTCTTCCAAAGTTAATCTCTATTCTTTATTGACAGCAGTAAATATCAATAAGAAAAAATATTGAATAGTTAGTGATTTTATTTTAACCGAAACTTTAAAGTCATACGTGAAGCAAATGTAAAATCTTGGAAAACGTGGTCATAGAGCTTGTGGGATTGTCATAGAAGTATAGAAATTGCCAACTGTTTTATTCCAATGAGAACAAAAATCACATCCCTGTGGTGTCATAGTGCTTTGATTACCCTTTCTCTACTCCCTGAAAAATGTGTCTAAGTGGGCCCTAGCGAAAGAAGTGAAGCTTAATTTCTTATGTTTTATTTTTAAATGCCGTAAATTTTTATGCAGCTACATTTCTGAATTCCATAATTGTTTCTAAAATATTTTCATTTTTACTATTTTTTGGTTAATTTTTCAACACATATTTTTTGCAAAAAATGAAACCATTGTCTCCTTATTTTTACATTTATATCTCATTTCTCTAATTTCCTCCTTTATCTAATCACAGTGTCCACAACTTTGAGAACCATGTCAAAACAGTGGTATTAGACACTCGTATCAATCAATTTAGATTAAATTATGCTGTGGTAACAAATGAGAAATCTTCAGTGGCTTATATGCTTTCTTCTGATATTCATTTCATCCCAGCTTAGCTGAAAATCCTCTCTATATCTGCTTTATCCTAGGCCCAGTGCTAGAGGATTAACCCTTCTCTGGTAAAACAGTTCTCATGGTAAAAGGAAAGTTACAATAAAAGAGCTGTTGGATAATTCTAAGACTATATTCTACTTGGAAATGGCATAGTCATTTCCCTCCCATATCATTCCAAACGATCGTATCAGATCAGCAAATTATTTGATCAAGTGGGTAGGCAGGGGCTGGGCGAGAAGGGGGAACAATATTTGCCAGCCATACAAATCTGCCATATCATTCCTTCTTCTCCACCTAATAAAATTGTAGAGTATCTTTCAACATTAAGAACGATGGTTACTGGTTTGACACACACACATATTGATATAAAGTAAAATATAACTATATAAATATAGATGTGTATTTATATATATATATATATATACATATTATGTGAAAGAATACTCTGCCTGCTCTTTTTTATTAAGATAAACCTCCATTTAGGGGCGCCTGGGTGGCGCAGTCGGTTAAGCGTCCGACTTCAGCCAGGTCACGATCTCGCGGTCCGTGAGTTCGAGCCCCGCGTCAGGCTCTGGGCTGATGGCTCGGAGCCTGGAGCCTGTTTCCGATTCTGTGTCTCCCTCTCTCTGCCCCTCCCCCGTTCATGCTCTGTCTCTCTCTGTCCCAAAAATAAAATAAAAAAAAAAAAAAAAAAAAAAAAAGATAAACCTCCATTTATATTCTAGTGACATGATAACGCATCTTGTCTTAGTTCATATGTAAGTTATATTATTGTATTTATAAATATTCAACCATTTGCATTCTTGGAATAAACTTCATTAGCTCATGCTTAGTATTTTTCTGTACTATTTATTTTATTAGATTATATTTGCTAATATTTATGTAGGATATTATATTGATATATTGAGGCAAAACTGTATTTTGAAGCATTTTATTTTCTTAACAAGGCTCTTATTTTCTTAGGTGTTTTCCGACAGATTTTGGTATTTGTTTTATGCTGACTTGATTAAAGATTCTGGAAACTTTCCTAGAACAGTAAAAATAGACTTCAAATTATCTCTTTTTTTTTATTGAAGTAAAAATTTCACTTTGAATCTCTCTTAACTTTTGTGCAGAAGTGTGGAGACTTTGCAACATTTTTTTTATATGGCTTCAATAGTCATATATATGTTTTTTTGGAAAATCGTCCATCCAGATTTTCTGATTTATTTAGAATTAAACTATAACATTGTGATTTTCTAACTTCTTTTGTGTCTGTCTTTATGCTTCCATTTTTGCTTTTGACGTTGTGAAGCTGTGTCAATGTTTGTCCATTAATTGAGCTAGTGATTTAGTAAATTCCAAAGGGCTAAATTTTTAATTCATTTACCAGGCATTGGTTTTTTTCCAGGTGTTAATCATTAATTCTTTACATTTATTAATTTTGAAAATAATTTTATATGAGTTAGCTGGGTTATATAGCTATGTCAAAACTTACCCAACAATATTTTATTTTTCTTTTGTCTTTCAGTTTCCCTTTAGATTAAATATACTCTGGTAGCTCAGAGTACATTTAGGATATTTAGGTTACGAGTCTAATTTCCTGATTCTAGTTATTAAGTGCAACATTGGAGATTTTCCTAAGGCTTACTATTTATTTATTTATTAACATATAACATACAAACATATAAAGATTAAATGATATATTGTATACACATCACTTGATATTATGGTTTTGGAACACCATAAACACTCTTAAGTGAATGCTATTATATTTTTCTACCTGCAAACATACATTTTGCATAATGTATGTAACATGATCATTTAAACATTTTAATAAACAGATTCTTTATTTTTAGTCAAAACTAAGATTCAGATCAATAAATTTAAAAAAATGTTGATTTTTTGTTGGTAATCATTGATTCAACTGTTTTTCCCCCTCCATCAAGAGCATGCATTTTGTTCTCAATTTTCATATCACCATGGCATTGATTACATGTATTTGTCTAACAGCAAGTCTGAGGATTAGCTTTTGATGACACCTTAACCCAATTTGGCATTTCTAGCTATGCTTAAATGTCTAGACAAGCACCTTCTGATACAACTTTTTCTAATGCTGGAAATGTTCATGTACACCGCGAAACATGCTAACTACTACCTACATATGACTCCGAGAACCTGAAATATGACTAGTGTGACAGAGAAACATAAGTTTAATATTATTTAATTATCATTAATTTAAATGTAAGTGTAAAAACCCAATGTGGCTGGTGACATGTATATATTGGACAACATACATCTAGGCTAAAATCGTTGGTATCTACAAGATTCAAACAATTCACTGAAGCTTCCCAATTACTCTTTTTAACCAAAGTCAAAACATAAGCCCTACCACTTTACCTCTCCAAACTTTTGAGCTGTCATTCATTTTTTAACTTAAAATATATCTTAGTAGATAAAAAAAATCATTAAAAAATCATATAAAGCTAATAGAAGATCCGATAACTTAAAAGTTTTCCTTAAACTCTTTGATATGGTTCAATAAATAATCTTGTGGTTTTAGTGTAATCTCTATATCTTGATTTTATTATCTGGAAGATGCTGATAACACTAGGAAGACCTACTTCATATAATTTTGAATTAGTCAACTGTAGTAACGCATACATCATATCATATCATGCTTTACAAAGCATGAAGCCAGGATAATGAGGTGGCTAAGAGCATGAGCTTGGAGGTCAAACCAGTCTGGGCTCAATGATAGTCCTGCCATTTAATAATTGTATTACACTGAACACACTATTTAACTGCTCTAAGTTTCAGATTTATCATCTGTAAAATATCGGCAATAATGCCTAACTTCAAAGATGTTTGTGTAGATTAAGTAAGACAATGTTGATAAAGCCCTTGGCACAGAGTGCAGAGAGGTTGGCGAAAGGTAATAGCTCAAAGGAGCAGCTGTGTTAGTGTGGTTGCTATTGTTGTTACAGAAACATAAATACAAGTCCTTTCTCTAAGAATTTTCTAAAGTGCCTCTTTCCAAGCTAAAAGACATATCCTTCAACATCTGAATTAAAAACAATTTGAGTATACTTTCCTTTAATTCTAAAACAACTACAGAACACAGAAAAGATTGGGTATTAACACTGGCTGACTCCTGGCGGTGCTCAGGCATTCATCTGCTACATTTTGCAGCAATCTTCTAATTCAGAGCCTCCCGTAGGTAGTACATATAAGGAATATAGTCTACTGATCTTAGAAATTATGATTAGTGACCTGACATCATGGCCATTTTTGTAGCCTGCTTTAGGTCCAAATTGGACATGGCAAGGGTCCCAAATAAGTGAACTTCTGTAAACACTCTAATGATAATTAACTAAGTGGCTGGCTAAATGACTTGGAAGTTTTGGGGTTGTGGTGAACAGACACATCCTCAGATGACTTTAATTTTATAATTGCTCTAAGGATATGTACGAAACTAAAAGAACAGAAAACATTCTCACTTGAAATAGTTTTAATCACTACCTAGCTGAACATAAAGCGCTCTCCTGTTTCTCAGGAACTTGAAGGTTATTGGCGAAAAAAATGTAGTTCTCACAAACCTCCAGTCACAAATATGTATTTGCCTGCCTTAGCATTCCACAATTAAGTTGATTCAGCCCTCAATCCCTTCAAAGTTCATTTTACACTTCTGTTTATTCTGTGGGCTCTGATGAGTCATGCTTCAGCTAACTTTCTCCTCTCCACTTTTGCATCACGGTGTCATCCAGCTTATTTCCTGTCTGCTTGAGATGTAAACACCTTTATGTTTTGATTTTTTTTTAAATACCCACTCTCTATGATAGGGTCCTTTTATAATATAATTTATACAAAAGAATGATAAGACCACCTCCTAGCCATAAATCAACTGCTTTGGAGGGCCTGTCCCTCTGTTTACCTAGCTAAGGTTAGAGCAGCAGGGTTTCTTCTCCCAAAGAACAATTTAAGAATAGAGAGATCTCCAGAGCTCTTGCTTTTCAAGTTTAAATACCTTTTTCTTTTTGAAAGAACAAAATGTGACAGTTTATGGTTTGTTTAGACTCTGGTCTAAAAAATTGCTCATGACATAGCTAAAAATTATAAAGTCTTATGTGCGTGTTAATAACATGCCAGATAATATCTATAATTACATCAAATCAATTTCTTAAGTTTTAATCCACTACATTAAGGAAAATCGATGAAAGCTAACAGAATTTTTTTATAAAGAATTATCTAGTACATTTGGGAATACATTACTTTCATAACAATTATTTCCACTGCATGATTTTTTAAAAAATGTTTATTTATTTATTTTGAGAGAGAGAGAGGGAGGGGCAGACACAGAGGGAGAGAGAGAATCCCAAGCAGGCTCTGTGCTGTCAGCGCAGAGACCCATATTGGGAGGGGCTCCATCTCACCAACGATGAGGTCAAGACCTGAGCTGAAGCCAGGAGTCTGATGCTTAACTGACTGAGCCACCCAGGCGCCCCTCCACTGCCTAATTTTTAAAATCAATTCTCTATTTCAAAACTTACTTCCCCAGAATCAAGTTTAATAAAGTAAGATCCATGGATAATATCTATTTGTGGGAAATACTGTATTACTTGTCAGAAAATTAATCAAAGTGGAATATTTACTACTTTGACACTTAAATATGATATAAATGGCTTTATTTAATTTGTATTATATTGAAATTACTCCTAATTATCTAAACCTAAAGATGAAGCCACATTACGGGTAGATTAGATTCTTTGTGATCTAGATTCTATCAAAGAAAAATTTCCTTCAAATATTTCTAAAAACTTTGTATCAAAAGTTTAGGGCAGAACTCATAAAGTATAATAAATTTCCTAATATAGACAAAAAAATAAACTTTTTGTACCTGCCCAATCACAGCTACATTATATGTATTTGCCTAAATTGTGATAAAAATATGTAGAAACATAAAGAAATATCAGTTAACATAATCTCTTTTCTATTCAAACAATGACAGCAAACATTTTATTTATTCATTGTTATTGATTTATAGTTGATATACGTGATAGTTACATTATTTTCAGGTGTACAACGTATTGATTCAATGTATGTCTGTATTGTGAAATGATCACCATAGTAAGTCTAGTTAACACGTGTAGCCATACATATTTACACCATTTTTTCTCTTTTCTTTTTTTCTTGTAATGAGAACTTTTTTTTCTTCTTTTTGAGAGAGAGGGCACAAGTGAGCAAGGGGCAGGGAGGGTGGGGAGAGAGAAAGAGAGAGAAGAGTGGCTCACCTGGAGTAGGACTCATGTTCACCTGAAGCTGAGCACGAGCTCACCTGATCCTGGACACAAACTCAGGAACCATCAGATCATGACCTGAGCCAAAGTCAGATTCTTAAGGACTGAGTCCCTGAGGCGCCCTTTGGAATGAGGACTTTTAAGACCTACTCTCTTAGCAACTTTCAAATATGCAATACAGTGGCTGAAAGCAAGAGAGAAGAAAAGTTAGAGATTCTTGGCCAGAGATTCTTGGCCTGAGTAAGTGAAGATGAAATTTTCATTTCTTAAGATGGAAAAGACTGCAACAAATAGACTTAAGGCTATGAATTTTCCCTAAAAGTAGAATGAAGCCAATATATGCCTGCCAACATTTCAGAATGGGTATGAACCAGTAATCTATGCATACCTCTTGTTATTTCTTTTTTTAAATGAAGGGATCTGTAAGGCTTATCCTATGCCTGTTTCACTTCTGTATGTTGGGCGTGTGTAAAGCATTTCACATATCTTTGTTCACAGGTTTTCAGATTGGGAAAACATATACTGAAGGATCTCTACTTAATGGATTACATCCAATGTGCCTCATATAAATGTAGAATAATCTAGGTGGTGAGATCTTGGTCCTCGAACCTGAGACTGATGCCATAATGGGGTGTGAATTTTGGGGGTTTGAAAGAAGGATGACTGTATTTTGTATGGGGGAAAGTGTAATTGCTGTGACCAGATGATGAACTGTGCCTGAATTTTCCAAACATGGCCACAGCAATATGCATGGTCTCACATGAACTTCCAGAATTTTCCCAGTATCTAGTAAGAGATGAAGTCTATATTTTATCACCGTTGAAACTGAGAGTAGTTTTGTGATGGCCTTGATGATGAGAATGTGGCACAAGTTATATTGTGTGATACCCAAGGCTACGTAATAAAAAGACATAAAGCATCTATCTGGCTTTCTCTTTTTCAGAACAGTTGACTTGTAACTGAGATCCCATGTTGTGAGGAAACAATCCACATGCAAAGGCAAAGATCAGATGCTAAGCCAGCATTAAGATCATTCTAGCCGCTATCCTTTAAGTGCCTCTCTAAGCCCTGCCAACATTATAGATTTGCAGATGACAAATATATATATATATATATATATATATATATATATATATATATAGTCATTGTCTCAAGCCTCTAAATTCTGGACTTGGATGTTATTCAGTCATAGTAACTAGAAAGAGTTGCTTTTGGGGAGGGGAACAACACAGAATAAAGGTTAAAAATTAGCTTTAGAAATAGCCATAATGTTTTTTTTTTAATTTTTACCAGGAAAATAAGTTTATATATTATGTATGCAATTAATGTGAAGCTAAAGAGGAAAATGTAAAAAGAACTATTTTTAGATGTTATAAAAATGTTTATAGTGCTACTTAAAATAGGCACATATAAAATAAACTTAACTAAGGAAAACAAAAAAAATTATAGCACCACTTTTTAAATTACTAAAGAATTACATAAAAATAGAGAATTTAAAAATATTTATATTATTGAAATTGCCACTCAAAATGTGAGAATGAAATTGAGTTTAAAAATGGGCATTATGCTGTAAGTTCCATGTTTTCCTCTGAGAATAGGTAGTAGTTTGATATTAGGGAAGTCAATTAACTTCCTTAGTACTTACTTTCCTTATCTATAAATACCATACCCTTTAATTCTAGTATTCATTATATGTGGTAAATTAATGACCCACACATAGCCAATTAACCAGATGCAGCCCTTCAGTCTGGCACATCACAAATGATTAATAAAATATGTGTTGAGATATATTAGACCCTACTTTACAACCTAAAATTTAAATATATGCAGATATATTTTCTTTTGCTACAAAGCGTCTATTATACGGAAAGAAACAAAATTGAAGTTATATTATACCTTTTATAATGGTATTCCTTGTAAGTTTTGATCATGAGACATTTGTATGATTCACTTACCTATTTCACTACTTAGAGCTGGCTTGAAACAAAAAGGAAAAAGAAACTAAAAACATATTAAAATATATTACTTTACCTAAAAATTAGTTTGATTCTGCTGATGATCTTCATCAGGATCTATGCTAATTAAATATTTTAATGTATTTATAAATGAAGATTAAGTATTTCTTACATAGAGTTTATAAAATAAAATTTTAACAAAAGCACCGCACCCTCCTCTTGCTGTTCCTTTCATACTCTAAATTTATAGCTAATTTTCACGAGTTATAAAGTTTTGGATTACACATCCCCCCACCCATGTCACCTCCCAGCTTTTAAAAGAGATTAACAATTTATTATAGCAATTTAGCAAAAGTACTGCTCCTTCCTGTCAGAATTTACCGGCATCTTTGCTCACAAACCGGACATAAAATATGTCAATGTGACCCTTTTCGGTATCCTTGATGGATGACATTCAGTACACCCTTCTTTTCCTCTGATTTTATGGGCATGTTTGGTATATCAGATAAACCTGGAACATCCTTAAGTTCTTGTAGTGAAATTCTTGTATTTGCAGGAAACAAATTCCCACTAGAAGAATAATAATAGAAACAAATCAGAAAAAAAAAAAAAAAACCAAACAACCTTGATGGAGATAAATTTTATAACCTGACAAAAGACAACAACTGTTAAGTGATATTTGCTAATCGCATCTGACTATAAACCAAGAAATTTATGGGGCTCCTGGGTGTCTCAGTCTGTTAAGAGACCAACTCTTGATTTTAGTTCAGGTCATGATTTCATCCTTCGTGAGTTTGAGCCCTGCATTGGGCTCCACGCTGACAGCGCAGAGCCTGCTTGAGATTCTCTCTCTCCCCTCATTCTCTCTCTGCCCCTACTCTGCTGCTCATGCTCTCTCTCTAAAAATAAATAAATAAACTTAAAAAAATTATAATTAGAATAAAAGTACACAACAGAACTTACGAGACTGCGTCCTCAAAGAAAAGTGACTTGTGTACTGTCATTTACTATCATTTTCTAGGGCACGTCATATATCTAGCTACATCGTCCAAAGGCAAGATCAGTAGTGTGTTCTCTCCATCCTCCTCCTTTGTTCCATATGTGAATATATGAACCCCAGTGGGAGATAATACAAAAGACCACCAACGTCTTCACAGTTTGTTCATAGTGCTGCAAATGAAAACTGTTTTCCAAATAATATCAACATGCGTGCCCATCACCTTTGTATCATGATTTGCATGATCCTAATAGCATTTAGAAGCCCAGAAGACTGCTATTGTTTTATTCTTCTGTTTCATAGCCTCACATGACATTAACATCAGTGGTCTTCACTACGTACATGCCAGTAAAACTCATATATCAGCAAGTTTATGCTCTGAATAAAATATTGTATCAAATAAAATGTATTTGATATAATGGGGGAAATTTTAAAGGAATGAGGATGTTATCTGAACATTTTGAAGGCAAACAGTTTTACAGTAATGCTATTTACCTGGAAAGCTGTAAATACACGTTGTTAAAAGAGTGGTATAATATTTTTATTTTATTATTTGTGTAGTTTAATGTCAGAGTTCAAAAACTCTAACAGAGCAAATTTCATTACAAATGTGAGAAGAATGGTAGCTTGTTCGAGGGAAGCATTTATACAACAGAAATGCATGCATCAGTGTATTTTTGCACGCATGTATATATTTATATGCACTCACAAATATTCAGTAAAGTCTTGGTTTGCAAGCATAATTCATTCCGGAAGCATGCTTATAATCCAAAGCACTTGTATATCAAGGCGAATTTCCCCATAAGAAATAATGGAAAATCAGATAGTTTGTTCCATAACCCCAAAATATTCATATAAAAATGACTGCAATACTATAATATAATACAAAATCATAAAGAAAATACAAAATATAAAGAAAAATAAACAATTTTATTTGCACTTATCTTTGAAAATCTTCGTGGCTAGTGTGAGGGAAACAAGAGAGAGGAGGGTAATTGTATAGGACGACTTTCACTATCACTAATGGAATCACTGCTATCTATTGGCTCCATGGAATCTTTTTCTTTTCGTGCAGTTTTAACAAGGAACCTATTCAATGACCTAGAATGAAGCAAAGCATTCCTAAGCTTACTCTTGTATGGAAAAGCAAAGGACTGTCCATAGGTGCTTTGAAGTGACAAAAAATACTCTAGTTCCAGTTGTGGGCACCTTCCAACATTCTGAAAAATCACTGATTTCTGCCAAACACCATGGCCTAAGACTGAGTATCTGAGCATGGGAGATGATCACCCACAATCCCACAGAGAGAGAGAGAGAGAGAGAAACAGAGACAGAGAGTGAGAGAGAGAGAAGAACCATTGGCTCAGTTGTGATCATGTGACATTTCGTATCACTACTCATATTGTAAGACATCATTCATTTATCAAGTTAAAATTTATTATAAATGTTTGCTTATCTTGAAGACCACTTGTAGAACAAGTTACTCACAATCCAAGGTTTTACTGGGGTGTATCTTGAAACTTAATTCTCTGAGAGACTGATTTATTCTCCTTGTCCTCTCTTTCCTTCCCCTTTTTCTTCTATCACTTTCTTCTATGAAGTGATAATGTTACAAAAAGAAAATACAGTTGTGCTTTCTTTTTGATGCAATGCCATTCATTAATATAGGATATTCACTAGTTTTTATCTACTGGCTCCTTGTAATTTATTTCTCCTGACATTTTCTCCATGTCACATCTCTTTTCTTACGTTAAAAAGCATTTGTTACTGTGTATTAAATGCATAATAATGGAAGAACAAATCAGTATTGTATATCACAGAAGCCAGTGACTTATACTCTGAATAATATTCCTCAAACCTAAAGGAAAATTGCTTCTTTGGATATTAATATTGATAATGACCAATGTTGGTTAATTGACTGTCAAGTTCTTTCTCTGTATTTCTTTTTATCCTCCTAATAAGTTTATGAGACTGTCCACTGTATTCCTTATTTTGTATATATTTCTTTTCATTTGAACAATATATTTTAATTTGGTTTACCAACTAAAACACTGAAATATCAATACTCAGGAGTGTATTTTAGGGGCACCTGGGTGGTTCAGTCAGTTAAGCGTCAGACTTCGGCTCAGGTCATGATCTCACAGTTCGTGAGATTGAGCCCCGCGTCATGCTCTGTGCTGACAGCTCAGAGCCTGGAGCCTACTTCGGATTCTGTGTCTCCCTCTCTCTTTCTGCCCCTACCCTGCTTGCGTTCTGTCTCTTTCTTTCTCTCAAAAATAAATAAACATTAAAAAAAAATTTGTTAAGGAGTGTATTTTACTGACCTACAATATAAATGTCCATTATAAAAGAAATTAAATAGTTCATATGAGCATTCTTTTCCCCAGTTTAATTAAAGTTGTCTGGTTCCCAATTGATGACATCTTAGGATCAAATAACAAATACCACAGCAGTCAGATTATTTCATGCCTCTTCGTAGTTAACATTACCAGATTAAAATGGAAACACTTTTTGAGACAAGGATTGAGACAAGGATCTTTCCTATTAAATTAATGCTGGCACTGTATTATTACTAATGCTGTGAAAACTTGTATGATTAGCTTTCTTGAAACAATTGTACTTATGATTTCTATATAACCAAATAAATGTGCAGAAATAAGCCACTTCCTTTCCCTTCTATTCTCTTTTTACCAGACCATAATCAACTTTCTTTTCTCCCCAATTCCTTTCTTTCATGCTTTTGTTTACTTTTTTTTTCATTTCTACACATTTCCAACTTTAGTATTCCGAAGATCAAATATATAAACTACATAAATAGGAATAATTAAAATATATTTTAATATTTTTAATAATTTCTCTCAATTACTTTTGCAATTATCTTACTTAATCATGTGCCTTCCAGATATACATAACAAACCAAGAGGATGCTAGACTTTTTGTCTAATTGTATTAGAATCATATAAAATTCTTATAATAAATATAAATAAACTGGCACAAATTCAAATGTATGAAATCAAAATTTCCAAGACAAGAGGAAAACCAGGAATATGCATTAAAAATATCTCCCTCAGGTGATTCTGACTTGACATGTGAGACAAGTTTAGAATTCAGAGGAAAATTACCTCAGTTTCCTCAAAACAAGCATGAGAAATGCTACAATAAAAGTGATTATAAAGAGTTTGAATGTCTGGCTGACAAAAGTGGTAGAAAATGGTGAGATTCTGCCTATCACAAGAGAAACGAGTCAATTTATTAAGGGAAGAAGGAGCTTCTTAGAACCAACCTCCCTGTAGCTGCTGAGCTTATTTTCATAGGAGAAATAATAACATGGTCACTGGAGTGGCCCTCTTTCATCTGTTGCCATTTCCTAAGTTAGGTTTTACAGTTCAGTTGTGTTAAATAGGCTTCATGGATTACATTCATGACGTATGTTGAAGATTTTTAACTTTTTTTTTTTTAATGTTTATTTATTTTTGGAGAGAGAGACAAAGTGTGAGTGGGGGAGGGGCAGAGGGCGAGAGAGAGAGAGAGAGAGAGAGACAGAATCTGAAGCAGGCTTCAGGCTCTGAGCTCAGCGCAGAGCCCCAGGCAGGGCTTGAACTCACAAGAACTCACAAACCAGATCATGACCTGAGCCGAAGTCGGAGGCTCAACCGACTGAGCCACCCAGGCACCCCAATGTATGTTGAAGATTTTATGGGGTTGGCTTTGTTTTACTTTCTTCTGGAATGCCATTTTCAACTTTCTTAGACTGCTAAGTTGTTCTTGTCACTAAAGACCCAGATTGGGTTACTTCTCCTACAGTATTCTGTGACTAGCTAAGCTTACCTGCTACCCCTTAATGTTGTGTCTGCTTTGATCATTATACTTACAACATTACATTGAAACTACTGTTTGCATATCTCTGTCAATACAAAATAAGCCCTTCGAGGTATAAGTGGTATTCTTTTCCTCTTTGTAGCCCTCACTTAAGTTGAGCATATTGTCTCATGTGTGATAAGCTTCGATAAATGCTTGCCTAATCATTGAATGACACAAGATAATAGGCACAATTAATTTTCATAGAAGAAGCCTACTGATAGATTAAAGAGACCAAAGAGACCTAGGTGACAGTAATTTGAGAGCCGAGACAACATTATTACCATAGTGAACGTCATTGTCAAATACAAATAGATTATCCATCAATCTTGATTATTGCAATGGTTTATTTGGCTAGTGTTAAGTCATTCATCACTAAACATAAAATATTTTCCTAGTCAATGCTGCAAACAAAAAAAAAACAAATAAATGTGTTCTCTGCTTCTATTTTTATTGTCTTTATGCTGATTTTTCTTTTTCTCTAGGATTTTGTGTTTCAAGTGACCAGGTAAACTTTTACTTTGCATCACTTCTATGTTAGTCTTCTCAATGTGATTTGAGATTAGCTTCATTGATGAGACTTGGAAATTGCTTTAGTGGAATCAGTAACGTGTTTACATACTATCTCTAGTGGCAGAAAACTTCTACACATGGTTAATCACATATGTTACACTGATTTCAGTATCTTCAATCGTAGATCTTGTCCTTAGTCTGCAAGCATAAACCATGAAGTAAATTTTATTAGTTAAGATACCTCATGATAACTTTGTGTAGTCCTAATTTGTGTTCAGTGAGGTTAAAGGTAAAAAAAAATCAAAATACAATTTATCTTACATTTCATGAATAGAATGAGACTCCAAAACTAACGTTTATAATATCATCAACTTCTCCAAAAACTTTAATGGCTCTTCATTATCCATATGTCTATATTTGATATTCATGGCTATGCATGAAAATTTTTATGCTGTTTTAATTTCAATCAATTCCAAAATGCTCTACATATAAAACGACAAGATTTTAAAAAAGAAGATAAAGAGTTATCACGAAATATAATAAATATTTAAGTGTATATTAAATGTTCCAACACTCCATGTAAAATCTCAACAAATATTTTAAAAATTATGATAGATTCAGATTATCTTAAAATATATTTTATCGCTGAAAAGTTTGGGATTAAATGTTATAAGAGTAATCTGTGTTACTTACAATCAATTTGGAAATCCAGAAAATTAGGGGGGGAAACACCATACATATTGGGTTGCTGTAAGATAATCAGTGCTATGGCATTATTGCCATGGATTTTTTAATCCTAATATTGATTTTATGCTACACATCACATTGCATATGCAATGTAGTATTATATTAAACATTTCTAAGTTATGGAGAATTTGATTACATGTGTTATATAAACTTAAAAAATCCAGATAGGAAGGAGAGACAGGGAGATTGATTTATATAATGCAGGCTTTTTTCACTTTTCACTTAATCAATAAATTTATGCCCCTGAGTGAATATAGATGACAGACATTGTTCTAGATTTCTTTTAGAGAGTCTCTTGTCCCACATGCTTATCATTGAATATGACTTTAGTGTTAAACTGTATGCAGTTATCATGAAACATGTCCTTAAAGGGAAAATCATATACATTTGATTTTCACACAAATAAACAGCAATCTGTTCCGATGCTAGAGCAACAGCTGACTGTGTTGGACTGTTATGAAATCATATGTACGAACACAGTATTTTATGGGTTATTTAATTCTTTTAAGGGGATATTTGACTACGTATCATTTGAATTTTATGTTAAGATTTTAGGATTTAACCCTTATCAAGCACATGTTTTAGCTGTATTGAGTGTTTAGAAATATTATTTTGGGGATGTAAAAAAATTACAAAGTGACTGTAGAAACTTGAAGGTTACATTATCTTTTAAAAGTGATGAATATTTTATAATAAAATGATATTAAAAAAAAATTATTGTTGTATTTCTTTTCAGTTTCTCTTGCGCAATGTGTTACACATTTGACTTTAACAAATGATTTGTGTGTATCTACTAAATGCTAGGTTATTTGTTTAAGAATGGAATTCAAGGAGTGAATAAAACAGACATGATTTCAGACCTCAAGAAATCCACATAAAATCATCTACCTGTATATTTAACCATGAAAATTGTGAGAATTTTAGACGATCTTACATAGAGGATGGAATTAACAGAAACTTGATAACCATAATGTTTACCAGTGGTCACAAAGGAAATTGGAAGAAAAAAAAAGGAAATAGGAAGATTGTTTAATTCATTCCATGTACACTTTAAAGTTGCAAAAAGAGTCCCATTTCCTTGCAATCAAATGTTTATACATTTTTAGCTACAACTTGGTTTTTGTGGAGTGAGTAAAACAATTTATTCCTCCAGTACAATACAGTCAGAGGAGTAACATAAATCTAATATTTAATACTAATCAAGAAAGTCAAGTTATTAAATCAGAATACTGAGGTCAAGCACATGGCCTTCCAAGAAAGGCATAGATAACAGTATTATTGAGAAAGAAAAGGCCCAAAAGAAAGGATCTATTTTTATTGTGTTACTTCAATATAATATAGCTTATCTTGACTATAAGTTCATAAGATTCCAAGTTGGGTGACTTACAATATGGCAGGAACGTAAATTTATGTTGCTATTTATTTTTTAAGTTCGCTCGAAATAAAAAAAAAGTTCATAAGAAGTTTATAAAGAATGATATAAACAAGAGAACTATGGGAAATAAATCATTATTACCAACCTGCTTTGTGGATTACCACAGAGGTTTTGTGTATATTTCAGATAGATTTCCTTAGCGTTCAGGACACTCATGGTTTTCCATCCGGGAGGATGGTGGCAGTAGACATCTACCGGCTGCCAAGATATTTATGATTTTGAATTTAATTAACTCCTCACAGCAGTTCTTGAAGATGATTACAGTTCTCTTCATTTTTAAAAATGAACAGAATTAAAAAGAGCTTAAGTAACCTGCTAAATGCTGTACAGTTAGTTAATTGCAAAACAAGTAAAGTTTAAATCCATCTGAATCCAAACTCACATTTGCCTTACTACACTTCAATGATAGCACTTTTTGAGGAAAGACGTTTTAACTCTCTTATTCATGCCATCTTTAAAGAATTGTTTTTTCCTCTAGAAATAATGCATGAATAAAAACATAAATATGTGGGTAATTAGCTTAATTACTTACAGAAATTAATGAGGCCACAGGCTAATTGTGTACAGATCACTAGTCTTTGAGTGCCAACAATATTCTTCATAGGTCACAGAGAAGATCTATTTCAAGAAAAGTATATGAATGAGAAAAATAATTGCCACTTGGTTTAATGAGTATCATCAGGAGCAATGAAAAAGATACACTCATAATTAAATTTGAGAAATATGATGGTTGAAACATATGATAACCAATAACACATTCTTTTGTTAGTTAAATAAAAGCTATTTCAAAATTTTAAATAGAAGCACAAATACCTAAGATAATAATGAACTTAAACAGCTTTGTGGCAAGTATAGAAAGGACGGTATGATAGAAAAGCCATCATCTAAACATTATTATTTAAATAATTTAGTACCATTTCATTTGCCTTTGCATATTTAAAAGTAAATGGATTTCTAATATCAAGAGACATACTTTTCTGAAACCCAGATAAGCATAATACATTACAACAGAAGGTCTGTTTTCCCTAGTAAAAAAGAAACTGGATGATAGCTCCAAAAGATACAAAAATCATTTCATCTTAACACCTACTAACATTTTGTTCATTAACATTAAAAAATGTCACAGAGATTAAAAATGATCTTTAAATGATTAATGATATTTGAGGTATGTCTTTTTCCTTTGGAAACAATATTTAAATCTTAATTCCAAAAATACTAAATTTTACAAGCAATATTAACAGCATGTAAAGTGTAATTAAAGTATTTAAATATATTAAAATACAAAGATTGGGAAAAACAAAGAAACCTTTAACTGCACAAAACAGCACATGCAAAATTAAGAAAACTGCAGAGAATGTTTAAAGTACATATTCAGCTACAGTCTGATGCCTGCCATAAATAAAGTCCTTCTCATTAAAACACAAACTGTTCATGGGAAAAAAAAATGCATGTTATAATAAGGAATGATCAACATAATTTTTCTCCTTGAGTACTTACTTGTGCCCGGGAATTTTATCGCCTCTCCTTTTATGTCCATATGCCCTTGATAATTTCTTTTATAGCTTTTTTTTCCTCTAAAATTACTTCCCTAAGGAAGTAGAGTAGGTGACACCACATGTACCATTCAATATCAAACTATACAGTGCAAGTTACATTTAAAATATATTTGGAGTCTTAACAGCATTACATAGTAGTAAACAAAGGCTCAAATATGTTTTCTATGAGGCAAAATCATTACTACGATTTTGTTAATGTGCTGATAAAATGTCTTGTCTTCTCACCGCAATAAAACCCACCGTGGTACAGCTACAAACAGGTTTTAAAACTAAAGAAAAGAAAACTCAGAACAGAATAGTCCTGAATTTCATTCATAGGCAAGAAAGTGCATAACATATTGTTCAAATTCTACTTTGGCCTGTCCTGAGAGTTAGAGTGCAAGTGTCTCAAAGGTGTGACTGACCATGTTCTTTCTCCTTCTCCAGCTACAAAACCTGTGGTAGTTTGGGACTCATCCACAGAACTCTGGGAAACAGTGCGCAGATAGATGTCCTAAAATTTGTTCCCACAGTATCAAGCAAGAGATTTTATATTAACCCTCTGACTGATTTCAGAGTCTCTTACCAGATATGAGACGATCAAGACCCACTAAACATTGTCCGTGTTGGCCATCTTCATGATGAAATTACAAGTTTGTCACTTCATTTAAAGTTTGAAGACAGGCTAAGGCTGACTGCGGAGTCCTAAAATTTTCAGCGTTAACATCACAGAAAGTCATGTGTCTACCTCCTTTGTATGTTTACTGCAGAAAATTTCTTTCCAGGAAATCATGGCAAGGATTTGTAGAGCAAAGTGTCAGGAGAGCTTTAAAATGGCAATTACAGCTTAACTACACAGGCTAACAATGGCAGAGCCACATTTACATCAGCTGTTCTAATGTCTTCATTGTGATACTGTGTTTGTCTCCCAACTTCACCATCTGTCTCCTGGTTTTAGTTAGGTCTTTTCTCATCCAGCTTAATGATATGATTTTGATGTTTAGTACATAACACCGAATATGATTCCTGCCAATCCTTTTCACAGTCTTTTTCAATGTAAGTCTTTAAAAATTTAGCACCTACTAACGTGTGTCCTTCTGACAAGGTATTCACAACTGAAGGAAAGTTCTAGTTTTTGGATTTAAATCTGGCACAATCTCCTTAAATTCCACTGAAATTGAAAAGACATGAAAGTAGAAACAATCACAGTAAATTGGGAAAACTTATGCAAAACACAAAATATTATGGGTTGTCTTAGCCTCTTACAATTAATCGCAGAATTATTTTTTCTTTCATCATTTAAAAAAAAATTAACGTTTATTTATTTTTGAGAGACAGAGAGAGACAGAGAATAAGCAGGGGAGGAACAGAGAGAGAGGGAGACACAGAATCCGAAGCAGGCTCCAGGCTCTGAGCTGTCAGCGTTTTTTTTTTTTTTTTTTTTTTTTATTTTTGGGACAGAGAGAGGCAGAGCATGAACGGGGGAGGGGCAGAGAGAGAGGGAGACACAGAATCGGAAACAGGCTCCAGGCTCTGAGCCATCAGCCCAGAGCCCGACGCGGGGCTCGAACTCACGGACCGCGAGATCGTGACCTGGCTGAAGTCGGACGCTCAACCGACTGCGCCACCCAGGCGCCCCGGCTCTGAGCTGTCAGTACAGAGCCCGACGCGGGCCTCGAAACCATGAACCGTGAGATCATAGCCTGAGCCGGTCAGTTGCTTAACTGACTGAGCCACTCAGGCGCCCCTCTTTCATCATTTTATTATTGACAAGCTAGAATCTTAAAACCCTGGAGATAAGTAGAAGACTGATCCCTGGAATAATCAGTTGAGTTGAACTTAACTTCTGAAACTACTTGAAGTCCCATTAGATAGTTATGTTTATTATTGTGCCAAGAGGAACCAGAAGCTCACATCTGTTTTATACAGGTGGTTTGGGGAAATACATAGATTAAAATTTTCATGTCTGTGTATGATAGTTCCTTGTGGAAAAATAGGAAGTGATAATAGACCACAGAAATAGGTCATGAGGAAGTATTGAATATCATCATTTGTTCTATTTTGAAAGTAAGAAATAGTTTAAAATTCTACAGCAAGGAGCTGAAAGAATTGAATGAAATGCTAATATTAGGAGAACAGCATACTAAAATTTTGTTATCCTTGATGATGGATTTGATGCCAGAGCTTCTAATGCTGATTCTGGAATGAGTATCCCTTACCCTTGTTCCAAGGTATGTGAACTCACCAGAAGTCAATCACAACTAAGTGGTACGTGTGTAATGCCACCATCTCTGCTGACATACAGACCAGACAGAAACATAAATCTGTGTCAAAGCCCATTATTTGTGAATAAGTTTCGAGACTGAGAATCTTACTTACCTTCTGCAAGTGAATTCTGACTCTTTGGGAGATTACTTCCTCCTTTTAATCTTGAACTGCCCCTTTACTCCAGGCATCAGTCTTATTTTATTCATTTAGTAAACGTTATTAAATGTGTATCATGTATGATGCATTGTTATAGGAGCTGGGGTATGAGTGAAAAGTGAAGACAAAGTTTCCACCCTCAGGGAGCTTTCAACGAAGTGATAGGCAATAGAAACAAACAAACAGAAGACATACATGCTATGTCAGATGGTGCTAAGTGCTGTGAAGTAGAAAAAAATCATAAAGGAGGTAGAGGTTGTGGTAGGAGCTGCATTGTTACATACCGTGATCGGGAAAGGCCTGCCTATCCGGTGTGAAAACGTTTGAACAAAGACCTGAGGGAAATGAGGATGCTCTTAATTGTGACATTTATGGAAGCACATTCCAGGCAGAGGGAGAGAAAAGTGAAGGGACTGTGGGAGGGTGTTCAGTGTGTGTAAAGAACAAAGAGGAGGTTAGTGGGGTAGAATGTAAAAGACTGTGTGCCAACAGATTAAGTTATAAATGTCCTGAGGGAAGATTCGTAAGAGGCCATGTCATGTGGGGTTATTCCCACTTTTGGTCTCCTCACATGCCTTTTCATACTTATAACCAAGGATCCTTGTCACACTTGTCTCTTCAGTTTTTAGGATTCCAAACTCTGCCTGCTCCTGTCAATAATTTAGTTTTCTGAAACTAAAGGCTCATTCTCTCATTTTTAATGCATGTCTTAATTTTTGTTAGATTAAATGAAAACTTTTCTTTGTGAGGGAAGGGAATATGAGTATATATTGAAATGAGAAAAGGTAAAATGTGATTATGTAGATTATATTATTTAATTATTCACAAATTATGAGGAAGGAGGAGGGAGTGCCTCTTAAAAAAAAAAAAAACGATTGAAACTGAAACTGAAGACTGAGATAGGAGATAGTTTACAGGGCTTAGCATGGGGGAAGCCACTAATTAATTAAGAGAAACAATGAAAATCCTTCAAAGTAATAGTACATCACTGAAATCTCAAAGTATAACATTTGAGGATGTCATGCATTTACACACATATTTTTGTTTAGTTGTAGCAACATTTTGCAATCTGGGAAGAAAACCAGAGTAGCCAGTTGATAGACATAATCAAGAAATTTAGGTCAATCAACAATGTGAATGAGCATTAAATCATGTCTCAGAATGAGATCTACTGTAGCCAAGAAGATGTTGAAATACTGAGTTGAAGTAAAACGTTAACGGGCAGATTGTAATCTTAATGTAGAGAAAGTGTTGTCTGTGGAAACCTGGAGATTAGGACATATGCAAATAGTTTCTACAAAAGTTTAGGCAGCAGAAATCAACTTGTCAAAACCACCCTATGAACATGAGTATCATTTGCTTGGATTGAACATTCTCAATATCAGGCACTTTAAATAGTAAACAGACCTATTTGATATGTACAAACAATTTGTGACAAAGGTAGACCATAAACAAATTAAAATATTAGAATTTGAATACAGCACTGTGAGTATAATGTTTATGAAATGGCAGTGATTATAATAGAGTTAAGATGACATACAGAAGAATGTTTACAGCACCAGTAATAACGAACAATGTCAAGGGCCAATGCTTCATCAATAAAGATATCTAGAAGTCAGTTTCACTTTTCTTCATCTCCTAATCTATTCAGTTAGCAAGGTTGATATTTATATTCCTAAATGTTTTATGACTATTTTCTTCAATTGTTTGAGTACTGTAACATGGTATAGACTCAAGTGTAATACTACTTGTTGAAAAGGTACATTTCTTTAAAAAAAAGATCAGGGGCGCCTGGGTGGCTCAGTCAGTTAAGCGTCCGACTTCAGCTCAGGTCACAATCTCACCGTCCGTGAGTTCGAGCCCCGCATCGGGCTCTGGGCTGATGGCTCAGATCCTGGAGCCTGCTTCCGATTCTGTGTCTCCCTCTCTCTCTGCCCCTCCCCCGTTCATGCTCTGTCTCTCTCTGTCTCAAAAATAAATAAACGTTAAAAAAAATAAAAAAAAAATAAAATAAAAAAAGGAGATCAGATCAATGTTAATAATTTAAATTTTGAATATGAACATAGTAAATCTTCCCCAATTTCCCTAAACTAAGCTAGGATCTCTTCTTTTTTCTTCTATTATTTGTATTCATGGCATATTTTACATGTTTTATACACAATTTAGTATGTGTGTGCCTTTCCCTAGAACATGCTCTCTTTAAAGGAAAAAATGCATTTGATAAACACACAGATATATATGCAAACAACACAGTTACCATCTTACTTCATATTTCATTTTCTAAGTGATGCTTTCTTAATTGTTTTAAGGCACACGGGTCTTTTTGTTGGCCTTTTTTTTTCTTCTTTCAGTTTCTTAACAGCACCATAGCTTGATATTCAAGAATCTAATTATAGGTATTCATTAATAATTTCAAAGCAATGTAAGTATTGTGTAATACTATCATCACCTCGGTGACAGGGTTACATGCCATTACTAATTTTATTACACGTACTTAGGCCAGTTGGTATTAACACCCATGAAGGAGATGGAGTTCTTAAAATATTCTTGTATATTAAGAAAGTAGAGAGCATTAGGCAGAGTTATGAGTCATCATAACATTTAAGAAACAAAGAAGAAGGTGAATATGAAATAAAGTAAGAGAAAAATCAGAGTATTTGGTGACACAGAAGAAAGAAGAGTTATAATTGAAGTAGGAGAGGATTGTCAGATGTACAAAACATTGATGAGTCAAGCAAAATGAAATTTGAATGCTCCTATTCAATTTAATGTCATGGAAGTCATTGGGACTTTAAGAGAGCTCTTTCAGTGGATTGGAATGGTTATAACTCTGATTGCAATGTGTTGTGTAATGAAAGGAAGATAATGAAAAGGAGAGGATATGTTTAGACACAAAACCTGCCAAGAAATGGTTCTATAAAGAAGGGATAGAATAGGTAGTATCCCAAGCAGGAAATATTTTGTTGTCTATTAACAAAGATATCAATATCTAAGTAAAGAATGGATAGATTTAAAGATTTGGAGATTGAATTTTAATGATAAAAGTGCTTTATATTTCCTCTCTATGTACACCTTTATTTTGTATTCCTAATTGAATTTCTGGTAAAAATCCAGCCTCCTGCTATTTCACCTCTGTTAGTGGTTCATGGATTTAAATTTTATTATATGAAGTAGGAGAGTAGGTCCTATTCTCAGAGCTGGAAGATCAGAGATTTGAGATGTAGAGGAGTTTTGAAATAGTAATTTTGGAAATTTGAAGAAAATCATGAATAGGAAAAGAGAAGTATTGTGGAAGAATATTGAGAGCCCATTATGAATCTGCCCAGTTATGTGATAGTGTAAGGAACTGCTGAGCATTCTGGGTCAATTTTGAAAGGACTATCCATTATTGCTTGGAACATAGGGACTATAAGGGTCATTTCTATTGCTTATAACATAAGGCATAAAGATAGCACTTATGGTCACTTAATCCCTTATCATTGTCCCTAATGCAATTTTACACTTGAATGATCTTGAGAGAATAGCTGTTCTTTCCACTAGAGTATGATGCTTTCCTAATGAACACCTGTGCATGATATAATAAATGATTCATTGAATTGCCCACACCAGAAATCAAATTCTGATCTATGGGAACTATTTCACAATCAGCCAACCTCTACTAAAATATGTATTGTTGCCTGTCTTGTGGAACCAAAATAAAACAGAGAGAAAAAGAAAAACTGACTTTTTGTTAGTGAAGTAATGAGAACTAAACATGAATATATAGTATGAGAAATATACTGCCATTTTATTGTTTGCCCCTTCTTTGGTTGTCATGGTGATCTAGGTAAAGGCTGATATGTAATTACACACAAATACTTGTATGTGTATACATTAGGCATAGAAGAAGCAAAAGAAGTAAGAATGTCAAATGTCATCAAGGTAGCCTTGGAAAGTAATGTAAGCCTTCTCCCCTTTAAGGGAAGTTTCTTAATTTTTAATTTACAAAGAATCACCTTTAGAGTATGTTAAGAATACAGAAAATTTGACTCCAGTTACTTGGGAGAAGAGGAAGGTCAATCTGCATTTTAAATTATCACACCAGTTTATACTGATACCATGGTACCTAAATTAGAGAAATAGTGTATCGAAGAGCTATTTCAAGTATTTTATGGTAGCACATGCTTTATTATTTTATTTTCATGTTTTAAGTTATATAAATCATATTTGAATAATGCATTAAGTCAGAAAATGTCAGAGTAATTTCTTTTGATTCCACCCCAAACCACTTTCAAAGCCTTCCTCAGATAAACAGTGTTAATAATCTGATGTGTATCTTTTAGTTTTTCTATCTATACACACACGTGTCAATTATATTTTACAAAAATGACTATACTTACACACATTCATGCATGGCGTCTATGATGAGTAAACCTATGGCAATATATGCAGGCAAGGACAGGCCGCCAACAGCTAAATGATTCCACTAATATTGGAAATATGTGGGAGCAGGCTAATGGAAGACAAATAAGCAGTAAGATCTAGTAAATTCTATACTCACCACTGGCCATTCAAGAGGAACAGCAAAAAGTAAGAGAGTAATCTGCAGCCTCTAACTCACTGGAAGTGCAAAAGGATGGAAAATTGATTGATAGGTTATCCGAATTTTCAAGATGATGTCACTCTTATTGGAGAAGGCACTGCACTGTTACATGCCAACTGAAAATAGTATTTAAAATGATCAAGACAGGTGCAAAGAAAAAAGAAAGGGACTGTCCAGATGGACAGGGAGGTGGGTGATAATGAAGGACAATCTCAAACAACATTGTTTGAACCCACAATGAAAACAATGAAAGATATTTCTAGAGTTGCCAAGCTAGAAAAGCTATTAAAGAAAGGCTAATGACTTGATGCTAAAAGTATAACAAAGACTTATTGTATTTTAAATAGCTAATAGAAAAAAATCATAGTTGAATTTTAGTATTAGTGGCAAGTTACTTCTTTCTTCCTGTTTTCAAGAAGCTCTCTTTGTCATTGACTTTTGAAAATTTGATTATAATCTATCTGAATGTGGCACTTACTGAGCTTCTCTATCTTGGAGTTTTTTGAGTTTCTTGGATGTTTACATTAGTGTCTTTCACCAAGTTTTGGGAGTTTCCACCCATTATTTCTTCAAATATTCTGTCTTCTCTTTTTCTCACTCTTCTTCTGAGACTCCCACAATATATATGTTGGTCTGCTTGATAATACCCCACAGATCTCTTAGTTGATATCTCAATATTTTTTATACATCCTTTTTTCACACTCTCCAACATCTTCCTTTAGTTCTCTGAGCATCTTTAAGACAGTTTTTTTAAAGTATTTGTAAAATAGATCTGCCTATCAAGTCCTTTTTATGGACAATTACTATTGATTTATTTTTCCTTTTGAATGGGCCATACTTTCCTCTATCTTTGTACACACTGTGGTTTTTTTGTTTAAAACTGGACATTTAAATCTAATAATGTAATACTGTGGTAACTCTAATAATCAGATTCTCTTTCCCAGGGTTTCCTTTTTTTTTTTTTTTTTTTTTTTAATTTCTGTGCCGAGCATCAGCCTGAGTGAAAACTTAAAGTATTTTCAGGCCTTTTGTGAACTTGCACCTTTCCCTGGACATGTGTAGTTACTTTCTAATTTTCCTTATACATGCAGTTTCTTTTGAATATCCTAGTATTTAATGTCTGGTTCCCGAAAGGAGAAAAAAGCGGGGGGTAGGTGGGGCGGGGGTAGAAGAAAGAGTACACTGGCCCTTTAAAACTCAGGGAAATCCAACAATGACTATAGCCTCTTTGCCTGCACTTCTGTGAACAGAAGCAGCAAAAAACAATCAGAGCGCAGATCCCCATATCTGGAGGACAGAGTTCATTTTCATCACCCTGGCTCCAGCAACCCCTGTTGTTAAAGCTCTCTGCAAAGGTTCTGCCCAAGGCAGGGATGGGTAGTTGGTAGTGTCCTAAGCACTGAAATTGACCACAATTTGCCATCAAGTTTTCCTCTGGAAGTTGCAAACCTTTATAGACTCCACAGATCCAAAATAGTTTCTCAGATTCCACCAGTGCCATTTTCATCTAGGTACTGAAACACATTCCTGGTCCTATTCTTCCATCTTCCCAGAATCCTATGGGATAACACTTTTGAATTTATGTTTTGTTTTGATGAGCCATATATATAATCTATCTGTACTCTACATATAAACATGTAACATACAAAATTCTTATTTTTAAACACATAAAGCCTCAGAATTATTTAGCAGCTATAATCACATCTATTAGAATATTTAAGAACTTATATAAATATTTTTAATAAACACATACTTTTCATTATAATAATTCACATTTGTATACAAATGTATACAAATACAAAAATATCTGTAATATAGTCACTAGTTTATTCTTCACATTCTGAGAAGCATACACAGAAAGCTTTAATGTTCTCACCTTAAAAAAAATTTGTTTAATGTTTATTTATTTTTGAGACAGAGACAGAGCATGAATGGGGGATGGCCAAAGAGAGAGGGAGACACAGAATCCGAAGCAGAATCCAGGCTCCAGGCTCCAAGCTATCAGCATAGAGCTGGATGCAGGGCTCAAACCCACGGACCATGAGATCATGACCTGAGCTAAAGTTGGACACTTAACCAACTGAGCCACCCAGGCACCCCTAATGTTCTCATCTTTAAAGTGAAGAGATCAGGGGGTGCCTCAGTGACTCATTCGGTTGATCATCCAACTATTGATTTTGGCTGAGGTCATGATCCTAGGGTTGTGGAATCAAGCCCTATGTCAGGCTCCAGTGAAGAGCGTGCTTAAGATTCTCTATCTCTCTCTCTCCACCCCTCTCCCCAACTCATGCTCTCTCTCTCTCTCCCTAAAATAAATTAAAAAAAAGAAAAAGAAATAAAAAAAAATAAATAAAGTGAAGATATCAGAACCTAAAGTTTTACTGATAAGGAAATGGGAACTCAGAAAATCAAAATACTTCGGCTGAGGTGACCGAAAACTAATTAGCCATCATAATGTGGACATGACAAGAGAAAGTTTGTATTCTTACTCCATGTCTACACCTTTCTTTCATTTCAGAAGAATTTGACACATATGTAGTCTCTGTGTGATCACTGTGAAAGGCAAAAGATAAGAGCAAAACAAAAAATTGATGTCATAAATATTTATATTCTCATGTAAATAAAAATTTCTTTACAGAGTCGTGTAACTTAAATATTTGCAAGTCATCTAGCTACCCTTTCATCTTCAAAATATATTTATTTTCTATTTATCTTAAACTTTTTCAAAAATTCTTAAGTACCATGATTTTTTCAACTATCAAAAGTGATATCATTTTAAAATCCTATGTAGGTTTATTTTTAATTTATAAAAATCTGTATTTTTAATGTGTAAGGTTTTACTACATCTTACCTCTATTAAAAAATACTGAAGCAAGGGACACCTGGGTGGCTCAGCCAGGTTAGCGTCCAACTTTGGATTTGGGCCCAGGTCATGATCTTGAAATTGTGGGATCAAGAGGGTGCTGGGCTTCACAGTGAGCATGGAGCCTGCTTAAGATTCTCTCTCTTTCTCTACCCCCCCCTCCACTCTCTCTCCCTCTCTCTAAAAAAATAAAATAAAAAACAAAAAATCCTGAAACATTAACCTTCGTCACTCAAATTGGTTGTTTTAATACACAAACAACATATTTGAAATTTAGTAAATGTTTTATTTCAAATTATATATATATCATAAAAAGGCACAGATGTGAGAATCTCTAGGTTTTGTATTTCTTTTTTTTTATTTTTTTTATTTTTTTAAATTTTTTTTAACGTTTATTTTATTTTTGAGACAGAGAGAGACAGAGCATGAACGGGGGAGGGTCACAGAGAGAGGGAGACACAGAATCTGAAACAGGCTCCAGGCTCTGAGCTGTCAGCACAGAGCCCGACGCGGGGCTCGAACCCACCGACCGCGAGATCGTGACCTGAGCCGAAGTCGGACGCTTAACCGACCAAGCCACCCAGGCGCCCCTAGGTTTTGTATTTCTATTAGCAGTAATTACATTATAAAATATCTCATTAAATGTTTTTGCATATGTTTACATATTTTGAAATATTCCATCAAAAATTTAATATCATTAAAAACTTTGTAAATATAACTCTACCAAAAGCTTTTCAAGCATCCTCCCTAAGAAATACTTAGTAAATGTAACTTGTTTGTATCCATAGTACTTAACCAATAGTTGTTTTTTTTTTGGGGGGGGGAACTAGAAACAAAATCTGATGCAAATATCAATACAAAAAGTTTATGAATGGGTTATAATAATTAACGTGACTGTGATGGTCTTCCACTTGTTAAACTCTACATAGAAAAGAAGAAACAGTATCTCTGCTTATTAAGTGGACATATTTTAGAATGATGGTGCTTGTTATATTTTAGAAAATCTAAAATTTATGCTAATATGATTATCAATGAAAGGTGCTACTTATTGGTTTAGCCCCATTGAGAGACTAAGTAGCAAACCACTGTATTATTTTTAAGGAAAATTTATATTAGTGAGGATATTGCTTACTTACTATGCTAGAGGCAATAAAACATTTTTTAGCTTCTGTATTATTATGTGTTTTACAGATTGTAAAATTCTCCATGGGTAACTAAATTAAGAAATTAAAGTATTTAAAAGATATTCAAAGGTGAGAAAATATAAAAGGGTAAGATATCTGATTAGAGAAGACATAATAAACACTATTATATTATTTTAGGGCATTCTAGTGCTTTCTAATATGAGTCCAGTTTTATGAAATTCACATTTTTAGACTTGAGGGTACATGTGCAGTTTCCATGACTCTCTCCAGTTGCCATGGACGGTTTTACTTTTTCTGAATTACAGTATTTCTTCTTTTTCATTCAATTTACTATGTAGGATGCAAAAACTAAAATTATAGCCATTCTCAAATCTCTGTGTAGTCATAATTTCCTTCTTAAATGCCTCACTCAATATGATAAAGTGTGTCTCTTAGCTTATAAGGTTTCCAATAAACGTGCATTATATTTCCTTTCTCTGTGTACCTTTATTTTGTATTCCTAATTGAATTTCTGGCATAAAAATCCAGCCTCCTACTATTTCATCTCTGTTTCTGTCAAGTAGATTATTTTGAGAAGATTTCCATAACTCTTTAAATAGAGTTGTAAAGGTTGAATAACAGTTATGTCAGTGAAAGGAGGTTAATCTGCATAGAGAGTTGAATGTGTATAAGAACTTGGGTGCAGGTATTTTATAACAAGCTTCTTTTCCATCAGATTAGCACCTTATAGAGTGGCATACTGGGATGCTCAAATTTATCTGTTTAATAAATAAATAATTAGGGAAATAGTGCTTAAATTTCAAGTATATCAACTTTCAAATTTGTACCTGGAAAGATAAGCTAGAAATGAATCTTTGAAGACCTGAAAACTCTGCACCTTGATGTTTATACCAACATTATCTACAATAGCCAAATTATGGAAACAGTTCAAATGACCATTGATTGAAAAGTGGTTAAAATGTATATACATATATACTCCACTCAGCGTGGAACCTGCTGCAAGGCTTGATCTCACAACCAGGAGATTATGACTTGAGCTGATATCATGGGTCAGACACTTACTTAACTGACTGAGCCATCAGGTGCCCCAAACTATGCTGGAATTTTAAAGACAGAGATGCATATTTTCTTCCCCAATCATAGTGATTAAAGACATGAGATCTGTAGTTCCAATAACCATGTACCATCATATGGGAAACTACTTGTAGGAAAGATGGAAGCATGGGCACATGAAATTCCCTATCAAGCCAAGCCTAAAATAGAGCCTACATCTTTTTTTAAGGTGCCTGAGATAGATTTTTCAGTTTTTGCTTAAAACTATTTGGTTTAGGATTTTTGTTACTTTTAACAAAGATTCTTAATTTTGAAAGGGCTGTGATAGGAAGGAAAACCATTTCGGGAAGGTAGAGGGAGTATGTGTTCTAGGGTCTTTTTGTTTGTGGAATTAGTTTGATTTGTTTCCTTAGGGTAGGACAGACCTGAGATTCTTTAGGCAGTGAAAATGAGAAAATAGAAAAAGAAAGTTTGAACGTTTGGAAAATTGGTGGGATTCTTAATGTAGTTGAATATATAAGGGAGTAAATAGAAAGAATGGAAAGGAAGGGGCTGATAATAAAGATATCACTGTGGTCTGAATCATTCATATCCTTTTTGGTCCTATTTTTATTATGAATATTTCAAGCTCATTGAACAGAATCCATGCCTACCTATTGAGTTGTGTGCAGTGCTGAGCACATTTTCTATGCTCCATAAATGTCAAACCATAATATCACTGAGGAAAGACATGTAATAAGGAAAAATACTCTATCTAGGAGGAAAACTAAGCATTTGTAGTACTATAAATTAACTCCTTGAATAATTTCCCTATTATTTTCTACTTTTCTTGTTAGGTAAATAGCATTTTCATTCACCAAGTATGTATTCAATGTGAGGAAGCTACTCTTCTAAGAAGCATGCTAATACAAATACATCTCTAAAATCAGTCTAAGAAATTAAACATGAAATGCCATTCTATGGGCTAGTGAATAATACATTCATAAGTGTAGGCAGATGTTGAATTACATAGTCCTTTTAGGGTAGAAACAATAACACTTTTGCCTGGAGTGCTTAAAAATGGATTTTTGGAATAAGCGAGATTTAAGCTGGCCAGAGCTTGAAGGGCAGCGTAGAATTTGGAGAGGAAAAAATATGGGGGAAAGAAACAGTTTTACATAAAAGGGTAATGGTGTGATAAAAGAATAGTAGTGGAAAATGCAATGAAAATTTTATGTATAAAGTAGCATAGTTTCACTAAAGTATATTCTCTCTGTAGGAGAAAAACGGAAGGTAACCCTGGGAAGATGGTATCTTCTAGGGCCTTGAATTCAATGTTGTAGTATTAACATTTTCTTTGACACTAAGGATCCATTAAAATTTTTGAGAGGAAAATCTTTAAAGGAAATGCAGTTTTAGAAATTAAAAAATGAAGTTGCTTCAGCCATAAAAATAGAATGAAGTTTTGCCATTTGCAATGACATGGATGGAGCTACAGAGTATAATGCTAAGTGAAATAAATCAGTCAAAGAAAAACAAATACCATGTGATTTCACTCCTATGTGAGATTTAAGAAACAAAACTAACAAGCAAAGGAAAAGCAAAGAGAGAGAGAGAGAGAGAGACAAACAAAGAAAAGACTCTTAACTATACAGAACAAGCTGATGGTCACCAAAGAGAAGGTAGGTGGATGGTGAAATAGGTGAGGCAGATTAAGGAGTGCACTTGTGAAGAGCACTGGGTGATGCATGGAAGTGTTGAATCACTACATTGTACACCTAAAACTAATATAACACTGTATGTTAACTCTACTGAAATTGTAATAAAATGAAAAATATCTGAAAAATAAAATTTGTTGTTAAGTTCAGGATAAATGAGAGAGGGATCGATTAGATGAAATGAAACTTCAACCATGGTAATAATCTGGACATAAGGAAATAGGATTAAAATAAGCTGAAGATTTGGTGACATTAGCAAACAAATGTGGAGGACAAGGGAGTGGGCAGTTGGTGATTACTCAGACAGGGTATGTGATGGTTCTCTTAAGATATTATTTTAACATAGGTACTCAACAAATTTGCTTTTCAATTTCTACATTTTTAACTGATAAAAAATGAATATTGGCTAACAATTTGACACTTTATTAAGAGAACAGAGTTTTTAAAAGAAATGTTTGAACTAAGGCTTAAGAAAAAAAGAAAAGTCAGCAACTCTCAATACCTTTCACATATCTATGATTTTGAAACTTAGGACATCAGTTTCATATTCAGGTAGGTTTATTTACATACTGGGAAACATAGAAGCTGGAACATACTAATGCAGGTTTTAGCACAATAATGAAATACACTACATTTTTAAAGCCAATTTGTATATTAAAAAAATAACCTGTTTACATAATTCTGCACATTAAAGTGAGAAAAAAGGAATTTATATCATATCACTTAAAAACTAAACAATTTTGATGAATAAACTCTGAGGAGAATGGGGCTAAGTCATAGCTGTAATATAAATCATTTGGTTTCAGGGACATCTGGGTGGCTCAGATGGTTGGGCATCCAACTCTTGGTTTTGGCTCAGGCCATGATCTCATGGGTCATGGGTTTGAGTCCCATATCAGGTACCAGTGCTGACAGTACACAGCCCACTTGGGATTCTCTCTCCCTCTCACTCTGCCCCTTCCACCTCATGCTTTCTCTCTCCTTCTCTCTCTCTCTTTCCAAATAAATAAATAAACTTTAAAAAATATTTGGCTTTAGTAAAAATGATTACAACCTGGAAATAAATATTGCATTTGATTTATTATCATAGAGAGAAATAAAGGAAAGTTCCTCAATTAATTGGGAATGAATAATATTAAAGATTTATATGTGACTATGGTAGACAGGGCCTGGAGCAATATTTTGCTACTAGGTTAACGTTAAATTATACTGGAGGCAATAGAATGTTTAACAAATTGAACAAAATAATATAACATTCTTTGGTCTCTGTGGTCACTAACTACTAAACATCATACATTTCAAGAAAGCACTTCTCTATAAGCATTCTCTTTAAATTTTACTCAGAACAACTGTATTGTGAAGTGAAATCTGGTGGGGGCTCTATGTCATAAGAATACAATTTCATCAGTGATAGGAATTCATTAAAATGAATGATACCATATACAATATAAATATTTCTGCCTTCAAAGAGCTTACCATTTAAGCAAATGAGATGCACATTTTTACTTATATTTATTTTTCTATTTTTTCCTAATATGATCATGATTCAAATGCATACTATGAAGGGGTTTGTGAGCTACAAACCAACTTTTTTTTTTTCCTGTTGGTTTTCAATATAATAATATAGGGTTTAAAAACATTGGTCATAAGTAACAGAGGCATAAGGTCAATCGTTACCTTCCCATCTTCCAGCCGTGTGGCCTTGAAATATCCCATACTTGATTTTTTTAATCACTTTAGAAAAGGGTAGATCTAATATTTATAGGGTTAAAATTAGTTTCAGGAAATTTCCAGATGTAGTAATTTAGTAATTATGACAGTATATTTGCATATAAAATGGCTCAATAAATATCCTTATTACCTACACATTGAAATTAGCAAATTTTAAAAATAAAAGAACATTTCATAATTATAAATGTAAAATATCTCCCAAAGAATAAATCCATGAAGACTACAGCTGAAATTTGTAATACCTCCCTAGGAGACATATATGTATTTATTTTAATAACTGGATTCAAAAGAGAGCTATTTTATTTAAATTATTTTTTATTATTAAAATCTTACTTTATATGTAAATGCTTTGATATATATAGTACAGTGATATTACTAATATTTAATATTTAGACTATATTTCATATTTAGTGTTATGTTTAATGTTTAGTTATGTTAATGTTTAGTGTTAGAGTTTATTTTGATTCATTTATTCATTTTGAGACATGTATATCAGATATAATACAAACCTTTCTTTTTTTAATGAACATAAGAAACCACATAATATTTAATTTAAAAATTAAGAAAGTGTATGGGTGCCTGGGTGGATCAGTTGGTTAAGGGTCTGACTTCAGCCCAGGTCATGATCTCACGGTTCATGGGTTCGATCCCCGCATAGGGCTCTGTGCTGACAGCTCAGAGCCTGGAGCCTGCTTTGGATTCTGTGTCTCACTCTCTCTCTAACCCCTTCCCTTCTCTCTCTCTCTCTCTCTCTCTCTCTCTCAGAAATAAAATAAAACATTAAAGATTTCTTTTTTTTTAATTAAGAAAATGTGTTCAACTTTCCAATGTAATATTTCTAGTTAAAAGTCCCTCAGTAGAATCAGAATTTAGTTTTACTTCCTTTCAAGTAATTTTTTTTAGACTATGAAGTATACTAGATAAATTATTCTCACCCTCAATTGGTATATGCACACCTCTCACTCGTTAGCATGAGGCGCTGACGTCCTAGAAACAACCATGGTGACACCTGAATAACAGAAGAGTTGTGTTTATATATGTGCCTGCATCTTCCATGTTCACCTGGAGAGGTAGTCTCCATCCTTCCTCCTGCTCTGTACCCTTTGAAGCTGACGCTTAGGTGCTGAAACACTACTTTCCCTGCCTTCCGTTCAACTTCAGCGGAACCAGTAAGAGCCAGGAGGCAGGATTTGGGGGTGGGAGAAGTATTTGAGACAGTAAGTCAATATTAAGATAAATGTTAGCCTTGGCATTCAGTTTTTTTTGTTGTTTTATTTTATTGTGTGTGTGTGTGTGTGTTTCCCCCTGAAGTCTTCTTATTACCTGTGCTGCTTTCTTTATAACAAAGTTTTCACTTCCACGTCAGTTTCACTGGGGCACATTCCCTTCCACGTGAGACGAGGCTGATTTTGATTTATGGTACCCTCTCCCATTCTTAGAAAATTAGCATAGTCAAGATGGAGATTTTCTCAGCATGAGATACCATTTTGCATATTGCTCTTCCATTTTTATACAAGAAGCCTCGGCAGAGTTGCTTTAATTTTTATAAACAGAGAAAGTCTGAGGAACCCTATTACAATTCAGCCTTGAAACCATTAGACATTGGTTTAAAACAAGTCGTCTTCACAATCACATGTCACTTTTAGTGACCTATACGCTGTACTGTAAAATGTGACATAAACACGGAGACTATATTCCCATAGTTCTGAAGATGACTAAATGTCATAATATATGTGTGGCCTTTGGAACAGTTTCAGGCACATAATAGGTGCTATATAAAATGTGTGCTATAATTATTAATAGAGCACATTCCAAAATATTCAAATGTATATTATACCAACTATTTCTCTAAACCTAATTCGATTAGTACTAAAAATTGCAACCCCTATATTTGGTAACTAAAAACACATACTATAAGCGATGGGTCAAAGAAGAAATCTTAATAAGAATAAAAAACCTACTTAGAACTAATGGATTAAGGAGCCACTACATAAAAAAAAAAAGTTATGGTACAGTAAACATGTTAAGTAAAGGGGAATTTGTAGCATTAAATTCTCATATTAGGAAAATGATAAGAAAGAAACTAAAATCTTGACATGTGAAACTTAGATACTTGCAAAATGAATCATTACATATATAGATACTTATTAACTATGGATTCATTCAAAATATATTTATCAGGCTGTTACTCAAAAAATAAGTAATTTTATACCAATATATGATGCATATCAATACAAGCAGAATTTGAGCTAACTAGTAAAATTGTATGATTCTCTTTTTTACACTAACTGTGGAGTTCTTGCTATGCTGACCAAATCTTTATTTTACTAGCCACATTTTCACCTTCTCCAGTATTTTTTTTTAGATAATGTCAGTAAAAGCTTTTCCTTTCTGCCTAAGGTTATTATGCAGCTGCATTTTATGCTCTGTTTAAAATGGCATGACTAATAAAAATCAGCAATTTATTGACAAAACAAGTGACTACTGTATACACTGTAAGCAGAGTTAATAAAATGCTTTATTGATAGAATTTATTTATCCCACCTGAGTAAGGTGTAAGGGTAAAAATCTTTTCTTGGAGCCTGCCAATATTGTAAAATTTACTTCACTTGGGAGAAATCAAACATGTTCAAATCACCTTCCAAACTGTCATCATGGTCCTAGACCATGTCCTGGAAATAATTGGAATAAAATTATTGTAAGGAAAAAAAGGATGAGTTACAAGGGGAAGTGTGTATAGCTAGGAGAGTTTAAACAAAAGGTTTGCTTTGGCTTTACATTTCTTATGAACTTTTATCCATTCATTCCCAAATTATCTACTGAGCCTGAATAAGTGGAATTGGCCCTGTCAACATGAGGCTTATGAAGAGATTCCAGAAACAGAAGACACTACAACGGTTTCTGATACAGTAATTATTACACGTATGCATGTGTATACACGCATGTATATGACATAGTGAATTTGGTAGGTTAACACATATTAGATCTGCCTCTGAAAATCATTGACTGCGTTTAATAGTCTTATTCAAAGTTGAAAAGTAGTTTAACAAATAAACCAGAAAAGTATTTTATTTTTATATAGATAGGCTTCTCAAATTTATTTTGGTGGTAATTTCAAAGATTATACTATTGAAAAATTATCTATATATCTATATCTATCTATATCATCTATATCTATATATATAGTATAATAAGGGGATAAAGCCATACAGAATTTTTTTTGGGGGGGGAGGAAGAGAAAGAGGCAGATGGAGAGAGAGAGAGAGAGAGAGAGAGAGAGAGAGAGAGAATCTTAAGTAGGCTCCACATCCAGCACAGAGCCCCACGATCCCGTGACTGAGATTGTGATCTGAGCCAAAATCAAGAATTGGATGCTTAACTGACTCAACTATCCAAGTGCCCCATTAATACTTTTAAATTTTTTCTACTGGAGTACCCCAAATGGCAAAGGACTGTAATTACATAGCTCTTCCTTTTTTACAACAAGTCTGGGACCACAGCCATGAGGTCTATTGTTAATATTTTAAAATTTTTTTTAATGTTTATTTATTTTTGAGAAAGAGAGAGAGACAGAGCGCGAGTGGTAGAGGGGGCAGAGAGGGAGACACAGAACCTGAAGCAGGCTCCAGGCTCTGAGCTGTCAGCCCAGAGCCAGATGTGGGGCTCGAACTCACAGACTGTGAGTGTGACCTGAGCCAAAGTCGGACACTCAACAGACCCAGCCACCCAGGTACCCTTGTTGTTACTGTTTTTAGAACTGAATGTGCTTTATCTTAAATATCCATGAAATGTTTATGTTATACGCAATATAGTTTTGTTTGGGAATAAGATAATTTGATTTTGCTTACTTCTTGCCATCTTCTTTGAGTAATATTTTATTCCATATTATTTTCATGGTCTTTGAGTAAGTATCTTGAGTGCAGAATGATCCTTCAACTTAGTATGGTAACATTGTGGAAATTTGACACATCATGTGAATTGGACTGAATTTTACCCATGATTAACCTTTCCAGTCCAATTTGGCCTAATTGTTGCTTTTCTATGTGGATATATCGTTTTCTGATTCTCATTCTTGTGTTTGTTCAGGCTAAATCTTCATTGCAATTTTAGACTAGTATTTAGCTTCATCTTTCCACATGCTTAGCTTCTCTTCCAGTTTGGTATCTAGCCCATACTGAATTCAGTATCTTTTTTTCTAATGCTATCTTCAGAATTATGAGTAACCAGGGGCGCCTGGGTGGCGCAGTCGGTTGAGCGTCCGACTTCAGCCAGGTCACGATCTCGCGGTCCGGGAGTTCGAGCCCCGCGTCAGGCTCTGGGCTGATGGCTCAGAGCCTGGAGCCTGTTTCCGATTCTGTGTCTCCCTCTCTCTCTGCCCCTCCCCCGTTCATGCTCTGTCTCTCTCTGTCCGAAAAATAAATAAACGTTGAAAAAAAAAAATTAAAAAAAAAAAAAAGAATTATGAGTAACCACTGTGATATTTTACCATGTTCTTTTAACCCGTCCTAAATAAGATATTGTAAATATTATTCATCTTGAATAGAGAAACAACTCTATTGCTATCATTTATCCCCAGTTTAATTCTTTCTTTGTACATCTTTATCAAAATCATTTGAAGAAAGATCAACTGAGTTTGCCAAAAACTATTTTTGGTTCTACTGCATCCCTGTAAGAGCTTTTTCTCCAGGATGGCATTAAAATAGTAATCAATAGCCTTTGCATAAATTATACATGTAGGTCTGTATACACCAAATTTAATAATGCCTCAGTCCACCTTTTCCACTTTGTTAAAAATGATATTACGAAAAGTTTAGTGATCTCATTTTCCTAAAGTGATAGTCTGACAGTAAATTACACTAGAAAGAAAATTTTACATCGCATGTCTTATTCTTAGCAAAGCCATCTTAACCTCTGGGAATCAATTTCCTTTCTAAGTGGTCCCTTATCATTTGTCACAAGTAATTGAAAAGTTGTTTTCTGTTTAAACGTAGCAAGATCTGTATTACAACTTTAAAAAAGTCTGACTTTTAAAATATTTTGAACAATTCAATTTCAAATTTGCAGAAGTGTAGTGACAATCTCAAACTTTGATATGTTGTTGAAACTAGCGAGTTTAAATGAAATTGACAAGCACCTCCAAGTTATTTATTATAATTGTTCCCATCTGACAGTAGGCCTAGTTAGAGTGGTGCCAGATGTCAACACCTTTCATGTATTTTCAGAACAATAAACACAGTTTTGAGAAAACTCATAAATATAACAGACTGTGAGGAAATCCAAGAGAACAACATAAGTTTTGGGAGCACTGATGAGTTTTAAACATAAATAACTTTCCTGTTTATTTTGTTCTTTTGTTTTTCCCCAGTAATTTACATATTAAGAGCTGCTCCAATGGACTTTCTGAACTCATAGGGTTCTTCAAATACTTGTGGTGGCAGCTTTACCATTAACTGACATTTAATATTATTACATTTAATTTTGGAAAAGGACTTACTTTTGAGAAGAAAAGACAGGAGATTATTTTTCAACGTCTGTTAGCTATAGCTAATTTCTTTAAGTAGATTAAATCTTTCCAGATCTTTTTTTTTTTTAAATCTCGGTATTTCATATTACAATTGTTACCTCATATTTTCTCCCCTCCACTATTCTTTCTTTTGTACTTTCCCATATTTTTCAGTATGTGGTTGGGGTGAACGATTCTTTCTTCTAGGGGAGGTGTCTGATTAGATACAAAGATTGAAGAAAAATATTTTTATTCGTCCAACAAGAAGTTATGAAAGTTATTTCCTAATTTTGTCTTTTATTTTTTAAGGTTTATTTTTGAGAGACAGAATACACACGTGGGGGAGGGGTAGAAAGAGAGGTGGAGGACAGAGGGTCAGAAGCAGGCTCCACACTGACAGCAGTGAACCTGATGTGGAGCTCAAACTCGCAAACCACAAGATCAGGAACTTAGTTGAAGTCAGGCACTGAACTGGCTGAGCTACCCACGCGCCCCACTAATATTGGCTTTTCTAATCATGACCAACAACAATCCAAAATTGTGCTTATTATAGTGTAACCTATATGCCATCTTGAATATAACATTTTGGATGATGTAGCAGTATTCATTATGAACATTTCCTCACTGTCATTCTCAAACACACACAGCACATCAGCCCTGAGGCATACATGTTTGCATACATGTGTACATGTTTTATCATCCTTCTCTGACATGCATTATTTTGTTTTGAATCTTGAAAGAGTTAGGGATAACGTAAACAGAATATTTCGAACAAACACTCAACAAAGATTAAAGACATTCAAGAAAAACTAGGTGTAATGGAGATATTAGTATCATAGTAATTGGAGGAAACAGAGTAGGTATATTGTGGCTTGTGATTTCATAGCAGAAGCATTTCGTGATGATGCTAAGCGTACATTAATTTCATAATTTTAGAAAGCTAAAAAAAGTGGAAATGAGGATCATTGCTGTTGAGAAAACTACTATATTTTGGTGTTAATGAAGGCATCTAACTTTTGATTTATGCAATGTTTAAAGTCTCCTTTGAGGTAGATTTGCACTGTGTCAGTTTAGAAAACCACATCTCTAGAATTTTCTTCTTTTCATACTCCAAGGTTATCATGGGGAGTAGGTCACAAGAGACATTTTGTGTAAGAATTTCAGGGCATAAGGGAAGCAGCAGCCCCCTTGATTTGCACTGGAAGGTGTATACAGGGCTTGAAGGCCTTTGCAGCTCAAACACAATGTCATTATTTGTCTGCTGGCTCACGTGGTTTCTGTGGGCAGCAACAGGGTCCACAGCAACTCCATCTCCGGAATCCTCTGCTTCAGTTTTTTGAATCCTGGTCCAGCTTCATGATGAAGGGCTCCGTGTTGTGCCGCAGGATACTTCTATCAGAAGTGAGATACTTCTATCAGAAGTGAAATACTTCTACTACTTCTGATACTTCTATCAGAAGTGAGATACTTCTACTACTGGGCAGCAGTGAGAGATTCAGATTTAATCCCTTAATGTGGGTCCACTCTTATGGGTTGCCATTTTTTCTTGTTTTCCACATTTATATCCATGTTTCCTTATAAATTGCGGGCCCTGCACTGAAACAGTAGCTTCACGGAAACTGTGTATTTAGTCCTATGATTGTGCTGGAAAAATCCCATGCCATAAGTCTTACATATACAACACAAGGATTTCAGTTGACTTTGTCTCCAGGATTGCAATCCCTAAGACCCCAAATAAATGCTTTTGGTTGCTTTATAATATCACTGTCTTCTTGGTCAACACGTGCCACTTCAAAATTCAATGTTAGAAATTTTAGTTTTCTAGTTCTACTTTTTTTTCCTGATTATCTAATTTCTTAACACTTGATAATTTAACTCACAATATTTTGTTCTGTTGCCCTCTATTACTCCCAGTTACCCATTTACATTGCATATCTAAGAAGAATCTAACAGGCTGTGCTATTTCTACACAATCTCATTTCGGAATTGTTTCGATAAAACGACTTTGTTGTCATTGATTTCCCTCTATATTGCCACAATAATTCCAGTGTTTTCAACCTTGTTGTTCTAGATCTCACCTGTAAAATGTTTGTTTTTTGATGACACCTATATTCTTGCTCATGCACTATTTCTGAAATTTTATCATCTTGATTTTTTCATCTCCTCTTCTACGACCTCTTGTTAGTCTATTCATATATGTGTTAAAGCTACAAACAAGGGTAAAAACTACAGTAAAAAATAGCAAGTGCAGTTTGCAACTGGTTATTTTTTAAACCAATAATGTAATTGGCTGTAGATAATGCAGGAAGGCACAGCACAGTGTTCACAGCAAAACAACCTGATGGGTTGTTCTGTTTAACCCAAATGCTTATACCTAAGTTTTACTACCTCATCCTATGCCTGTCCCCATCCCCCCACTGCAAACAGCAAGTCATTAACATTACTTTAGATCAATTTGTTTCAGACATCAAGGCAATAATATATGGATTCAATTCTAGTTAAGATATCAGACAGACCCTCAGAAAATCTTTTGCATGCAGCCAAAGGAACTTTTTATCAGGATGTTTTAGCTTTCCAATCACTTGTGAAGAGCTAGTTACATGTAAGTAGAGAGAAACTTTCTTAGAAACAAATAGAACAACCAAAAGAGATGCTTGATGTGGCTATTTTAAAAAGGAGTCATTTGAAAGACTGTATCCATGCCTCTGAGTGGAGGAAATTTCAGTGTGAGAATTTGGCAGTGGTACTATGACTACTATAACTATTGTTTCCAGCTAACTTGTATTGAGTTATTAACATGAGATAGGAAGAATGCTGTATAGCTTAGAATTGTTCCCTCTTTTAATATAGGTAAAACCTAAATGAACTCCAAGAGTAGCAAATTAAATGCAGTAAATTTCTATTAGAATAATCAAGACAATGGTAGCAAGAGGTGGGGATAAAAGACCCCAAGTTTTCTAAATATGTTTACCAAATTCTGTAATTCATTTTCCACCTTTTCTTGGATGTTGCTTTTTTGTTGTTGTTATCATTTTTATTTATTTATTTTTAAACAACTGATAATATATTAAAAAGGTCGACCGAAGAATCTACAATGGTGACTTCAACTTCTACTCCTGGCTCAATACTGATAGAAGTAATTTCCTTAACAATCTCAAAAGAATTGTGCAAATCAATGAGTCCTTGTGGATCCTCTTCTGAAACCGGCCCTTTGAAACTTAACCACAAGGAGTTCTCACCATAAGGAGATTCTGAGTCTTGGGAGGCAACTAAACTAGTCACTAATGACTTTGAGATTATCTTCCTTTGGGCCTCTGAGAAGTGGGCACATGTCTTCCCCCCAAATTTTACATTGTGGTGGGTTTAAGTAATCTAATTTGGTCAGTCGCCACCCCTGGTTCTATGGGTGTCTTCCCAGTGTCTGCATGTCGGTGGGTGGCTTCCGATCAACTTGTTCTCGGGGGAGAGGAAACCATGGGGAGTCAGGAGCAGAAGTGGGGTGTCCAGAGCTCTGCAGTGGCTGCGACCAAGTTTTCAAAGAGCTTTTGGTCATTTTAACATGAGTTATATTTTTCTTTTAGAAAATGAATACCTTCTTGGTACAGACCCCTAGTTTTTATAGTAGGGAAAAAACTTATTTAAATTAAATTATGTGCCTTTACTTTAACCCTGTATTTTTAAAAGCACCTTAGCTGCATATTTGTATGGCATTTATATGACAATGTACGGAATTAAGTATTGGAGGTATTATTATTCCCATTTGATATAGGAGATAAATTAGAGACAAAGTTTGATTGGTCCAAGTTCACATAGTAACTTTATAATATATAAAATAGCCATTATTTGACACTCAGGCATTTAGAAAATTCATTTAGAGGCACTTAACTGAACCTGTTTTCCATTTTCTTTTCATCCCATGGATGTAAGGAATTCTGACTTGAATTCTAAATTGAAGGGGAAAAAACTTTTTCATGCTATGTGTTACAACTAACAAATATTATATGCATAATATGGAAATTTTATCAGATGAAAGAACATCAAAATGGCATTTTTTTATATTATGGCTATAAATCAGTATTCTGAAAACTACTATTTTTACAAATATTCAAAATTTTTTGTATTAATTTTTCATGTGAAATTTTGACAAAACCATGCCTTTTATATTCCAAATATATTTATAAAAGATTATAAAAGAAAATATCTCCTCTATAAATGTGTTCTTTGTTGTCATACGGACATGGGTGGATTTGATTTAAAAATATGTTTTATAACACTCTTTAGTGTATTTATTATTTATAGTTGGGTTATGACCCATCACTTACTAATTTTCTCCATGAAAGAAGATTCTTAAATAATAAAAGTAAAGTTAATGTCACTCTTACTCTTCCTGAATTCTAACACTTTGTTCTGTAGAAAAAGAAATAAATACATAAGTATATGATAGTTAATGTCTGTACCTGGGAAGAAGTTAGGAAATACAGTGAAACCTTGGATTGTGAATAACTTGTTCTGAGTGTTCCACAAGACGAGCAAATATTTCTAATAAATTTTAACTTGATAAACAAGCCATGTCTTGCGGTATGAGTAGACTGTGACACCAAACGTCACATGATCACAACTGAGCAAATGGTTCTTGAAATATGCTTTGATATACAAGTGCTTTGGATTACAAGTGTTTCTGTTATATATTATGCTCACACACCAAGGTTTTACTGTAAATATATTCATCTACAAAAATAATAGCAAATGCAGTCCACAGTACATGAATTGGTCAATGTTTAGTTTTGTCTAGGTTCACTTTGTTTTGTTTTTGCTTTATATATGTGAACCACATTGTATTTTATTAGTGACAAAATGTTGGCTTTTTGGAACTTCAATCAGAGCTTAAAAGAACAACGTAGTTTGGTTCAAGTCTTCACAGAACTAACTTGTATTTTAGTAGACCTTAATTTGTATTTTATTGGTCAGAAAAAAATATATAATAAAAATAATATTTGTTATGTCTATCATTTAATTGCAAATTAACTTTACCTATATTTAAGTTTATTAATATTCTTTAGTATAAGGAAAATGTCTTACTCTGAATTAGTAGATCTAAAGCGCCTATAAACAGTATTTATTTGAAACATGTTGACAATTAGTAAAGGCAAGGTATTAATTTGCTATTAGTTCATTCTCCTGGGGGCAGTATTTTCCAATCAAATAACCTTATTTATACCAACAGACATTTACATATAGGCTAGGTTCTATTGTGTTAATTAATTACATTAATTAATATTAGTTATCTTTGAAATTTTCCCATATGGGATTCTCTGGAATAATTAACTATCTTATCTTTTGATCTAAAATTCCTTTTTTATTATAATTTATGATTTTTTACCCTTCTTTGTTTAGTTAATTGAAAATAAAATTAATGCATTCAAATTGATATTCATTCCTCATTTAAATTGAGAGTGTACTTAAATTTAATTTCCTATAATCCCAAAACACTGTTTAACACAAAATTCAAAGAATTAAAGCAATCCTAATGTTGCCATTCTTTGCATTTTCCTCCAACTTAAAATTATTTTTATTTTATTTTTTGAAATGCGTAATTCTTGTTAAATATTCTCTCCCAATTCAAAACAAGGACGGTAAAGCAATAAAGAAAACACTAAAGAGGAGAGCCTTCATGGCTCCACCAGTTAAGCATCCCACTCTTGATTTCAGCTCAGGCCTTATCTCACGGTTCTTGAGGTTGGGCTCTGCACTAACAGGGCAGAGTCTTCTTGGGATTTTCTCTCTCCTGTCTCTGCTCCTCTCGCACTTGCTCAGGCATGTTCTCTCTTTCTCTTTCTCTCAAAATAAATAAGCATCAAAGAAAACATTAAAGAAAAAATGTTTCTTAAAAAGAAACAATAATGAGTTAAATATGTTTAACTTAACTAAATGTACTTATAAACAAGATCAACCATATAAGGTAAAAAAATAATTTTTTAGGTAAATTTTTGGTGATGTATGTATCTATATGTGCTATTAACTTTAAAAATCTTGTCCAAGAAGAAAAGGGTATGTTGATTTTTAAGATCCATTTCTCACTTATAGGTAAATGGAAAAAAAAAACTGGTTTATCAATTAATAAACCTTGCCTAATAAACTGAAAAACGAAAATAAATTGATATTATCTATATTTTATCAACATTTTAGATACTCTTTTTTAAATGTTTTTTTTATTATTTATTTTTGAGACAGATAGAGATGGAGCATGAGCAGGGGAGAGGCAGAGAGAGAGCGAAACACAGAATCCGAAGCAGGCTCCAGGCTCTGAGCTGTCAGCACAGAGCCCGACTTAGGGCTTGAACTCACAAACCGCAAGATCATGACCTGAGCCGAAGTTGGACGCTTAACCAACCGAGCCACCCAGGCGCCCCAACATTTTAAATACTTTTTATTTGTACTTATTCACTGAAATCTGAATGTATTGGCAAAAAGCTCCTGAGTTTTAATATTATTTTTAGAAAATTATGATCTGAATCTCATCTTCCTAAACTCATGAACAGATATTATTGGTATTGTTTTTTCACAGGTGAAAGATATACATTATGAGTTACAAAATCAAAAAAAACATTACAGATTTATATGGTTTGGCTAAATCAATGAGTCAGAAAATGCAGACTACACAGAAAATATTGAAGAGGGTGCCTGGATGGCTCAGTCAGTTAAGCATCTGACTTCGGCTCGGGTCCTGATCTCACGTTTCATGAGTTCCAGCCCTTTGTGGGGCTCTGTGCTGACAGCTCAAAGCCTGGAGCCTGCTTTGGATCCCGTCTCTTTCCCTCCCTCTCTCTCTCTCTCTCTCTCTCTCTCTGCCCCTGCCCTGCTTGCACTCTGTCTCTCCCTGTCTCTCTCAAAAATAAACATAAAAAAAAAATAAGTAAAGAATTAATGTCCCATTCATAGAAGTACTCTTTAAAAAAAATCAATCACTTTTGTGAAATAAGAAAAGCATATTTTTAAATCTTGGTAACTACATATAAAGAGGACTGTTAGCAAACAGGAGTGGATTAAACATACTGTGAACTACTGGGGACTTTGGCTCTGACTTTAACTTCAACTGTACCAGGTAAATGGAAAAGAAGAGATGTTGGGGTGATATGATTAGCTTCATATATTTGAATGTCTGTCATACTGAAAATTGATTAGAGCATTTATTTTGATCTCAAGGTAAGTCTGAGAATAAGGGTGACAGTCACTTGAGTGCTTAAAATGCAAACGAAGACCATTCACCTTCACTCAGTGTTCTTCAATGCCTTTTAAAAGTGAGAAATCAACATGGCATAGAGAGAAGTACAGGCATACCTCAGAGATATTGCAGGTTTGGTTCTAGACCACTGCAATGCCAGTCAGAATTTTTTGGTTTCCCAGTGCCTATAAAAGTTATGTTTACATAATACTCTAGTGTATTAAGTTGTCAATAGTATTACATCTAAAAACACAATGTGCATACCTTAATTAAAAAATATTTTATTACTGGGTGCCTGGGTGGCTCAGCCAGTTAAGCAACCAACTCTTGCTTTCTGTTCAGGTCATGATCTCACAGTTTGTGAGTTCAAGCCCCACACTGGGCTGCACACTGAGAGTGCACAGTCTGCTTGGAATTCTCTCTCCCCTTATCTCTACCCCTCACGTGCTTTCTTCTCTCTCTGTCTCTCAAAATAAGTAAAACAAATTTGAAAAATTAAAAAAAATATTTCATTACTAAAAAGAGCTAATCATCTGAACTTTCAGTGAGTCATGATCACTAATCACAGATCACCATAACAAATATAACAATAATGAAAAGGTTTGAAATATTGTGAGAATTACCAAAATTACCAGACATGAAGTGCTCAAATGCTGTTGGAAGAATGGTACTTTTAGACTTGCTGGATATGGGGTTGCCACATCTTCAATTTATAAAAACACAGTATCTGCAAACACAATAAAGCAAGCCCAATAAAATGAGATATACCTGTATGTTAAAATTTGTGTCAGATAATTCATATGATAGACTTAATAAACATGTGGATTTTGGAAAGTTATTTATGTGTCTGAGGATGTTACCCTATATAACAATATATGGTTTATTGACAGGTTATTAGGATTAAATAATGTAAGTGAAATGGCTGACAAATTGCAGTTTCTTAGTAATGTTATTGTATTTACAAAATTCAACATTTTAATGGGTGTACGATATTAATGAAAGGTATGCTTTAATATTAGGAAAATGATTTTATTACATGTAAAATTCTTAAACTGCATTCTTATATTACCCAAATATCATCGCAGTATAAATTTAGATGGTTGACATGTAACGAATTGCAAGCCTCTCTAGTTGAATAAATTGTCTATAAATGTGCTCATTCATGCAAGAAAATACATCACACCAATCAAATTGCAGATATAATGCAAAAGCAAAACTGTGCTGTGAGTTTTAAACACCTTTTTAATTTGACAGTAGTTACCTGACTAGAGACGAAATAGACAGAATTATTTACAACCACAGAAACTGCTGCTGGGTCGAAATTGACACTGAAGAAGTTCGCCCTTTGGCAACCCCCCTTGGCAAGAGTGCCACCATGTCACTGTAAATAACCCTGTTGTCATGCCCCCAAGGGACACTGTTGTCTATAATATCACAAAAAAGTAACGAGAGGAAAAGATTTTCTGCGGGAACATGAGTCATTTCTAAGCATTAAACTAACAAAGCTTGAACTAAGGCACACGAGAAGTCCGCTGTGGGAAATTGCATTGAAGCTGCACATCAGCAAAACGTCTTGGCAGGAAATGGCCGGACACGTAGAAGTACAATCACTGTCTTTATTCTCTACTCTTGGGAACACTAATATGAAAGTGACTAATATGGTATAATAGTTCCCAGAACCAATTAATTAATCATAGCATGCCATTAATAGATACATTCCTTAGGGGGAATATTTCATGCTCAGGGAAATTAAACCATTTTATGATGATAAAGTTTTCCCAGTCAAAAGTACTTCAAATTTACATTCTCACACTGTTAACAAGGTGGGGATTTCCTAAATGAAGGAATTAGTTTCATATGGACTACAGGTGATTTCTGGAGAAAATTACCTACGGTGCTCAAGAGGAGTAAAGTTAGAGATAGGTTCTTTTTGGCTTTTTACTTGTGCTTTGCATTAATTAAAAATATTTAATGCATTGTTCCCATTTTGAAACACCAAATGGTGATCAAGTCAATGTTCCATTAAAACACAGTCCAATACCTGCTTTTCATTTCAAATAAATGGAACAGAGGCCCAGTCTCTTAGTTGAAAAGTCTGAAGCTCGGTTATCTACTTTATCACTTCGTTATTACAAAAATGTTAGTCATTGCTTTTCTTCTTTCAGTTACACAGATTCCTTAAAAATCAGGCAAAGTCATGTTTTTCAAGAGTTTGACTTTGTTCATATTAATGTAAATTTCAATTGTTTCATTGATAGTAATATTAAATAGCTAAACAAGTGCATAAAATACATCAACTTTGTTTTCTTTATTTTCTCCTCCCAAGGACATGTGTCCTTATGATGCAAACACTTTTCACTATCTTCAGTGCAATGCATCACCTACTTAAATAGTGTCCAATACTCTCAACCTCATTCATGAAAACAGTATTAAAGTTTTCTTAGTTTGTTGTTTGCATATACTTTTTTTCATTTAAAAGGAGAAATTATATGTAACGTTTATCTTTCTGTAGGACTCAGTCTACAGTTATCAAGGGTCCAGTCTTGTCCTCAGTTATACCATATTATATGTAATTGTTTTTTTCTCTGGCATTTTTCCTTCTTATTTACCTTACGATATGAGCCTCTGACCTGATTGTGTGAGGTCAATGATTATTCTCCATACTCTATTTATAGATAGCTTCAATGTACTGGATAGTCATTATTTACAATCTTTAAGTTTATAATAGGGAGATGCTATTTCTCTTAAATTTTCTCTCCTGGCCAATTAGCAATTATTTTTCCTTCACACCTATCACATTGATGGGCAGGATAATTCCTGTGATCAGTAGCTACATATGTCCCCTAGTACATGAGGCAAAGATGTGATGAACACAGGTGGCATAATCATGCTAACCCACTACCAGGGAAAAATTCTCCCAATGAAGAAAAGGGAGACCTCAGAATATAGGAATGAAACTTGGTTTGGGGCACATATTATAAAACTCTAGTCAGAAATGACCTGCTAAAGAACGGAATCTTTTCTATCTAAATTCTATCCTCCTTTAGGCCTTGGCTAGTGTAGAGGAAGAAAAATAATTTTCCCTCTATCTTGTAGGTTTCTGGCTGAGACTCCCCTTGTAATAGAAGACAAACTTACAGGAGAAAAACAAAGTTTAATAACACGTTTGTAACAGGGGGAAAAAAAGTATTGGACTCCATGTTGCTTTTATTTCCCTTGCTACTGTGACCTATAAGTTAGAAACTTCTGTTTAGCCCTGATGTAGGCATGTGAATCATCAAAGGGATTTTGCTTACAGCTAAGATTTTCAAAAACCACTCTTTACCCAGAACTTACCTCACCCAAGGAGATAGGGAAGTAGTCAGACCAGACATTATCCCAATTCCTTCAAGATTGAACAATGACCATAACCCAGAGGGGATTAAAACCATATCCCACAGAGTTAGTGACTTTTGAAGTAGCAGAAAATTTAAAGCTTGTGTTTCAGAAAACTGTTTCCTGTTTCATCAGCTTTTGTATTGTTATGCCCAGAATTCGTGATCCCCAAATACCGCCAGGGAGCCAAGTCCGATGTAAAAGCAAAAGAGCCTTTATTCGAGCTAGCTCGAGCTCAATCCCTACCTGCACCGACGCAGTGGTGAGATACCGGGGAGAGAGAGCAAGTTTCAGAAGCACAAAGGTTTTATAGGGGTCTAGGGGCAGTTGGTGAGGTAATGGCTGTGGCCTCAGCTGATTGGCTGGGGAAGGGTCGGAGTCCTGTTACGCAGGTCGCTGGGCGTGTTTTGATCAGGAAGTTTGAACGGGTGAGCGGGAGGTTACTCAAGTGGAGGAGGAGTGATCTAGGTGAAGGACACAGAACAAGATGGAGTAGGCCGGCGTAGGCCTGCCCTTTCATTCCCCCCTTGTCATGTAGCTTATGGACCCAATCATGGGACCGGCTGCATTTATAGTGACAAGGGGAACAGAGTTTGGAGGTTTACGCAAAGTTCTGGGAACCAAGTGTCCCTGGGGTGGCTCTGGGAGGTCTCATTAAATATTGTCCCCGAGCTGGTGTCTGTGATCTGCCAGGTGATGTTTTGGGGGGCATGGGGACTCCCGGCAGCATGAGCAATGACATGCAGAGTTAACAGAGTTACCAATATTAGGTGGGTAAGCTTGAGTGTGTTGTGTTGGTCCCGATTGACGGCTCATTGCATGACAAAGTCCTTCCGGGTCGAGGAGGGGTCCGCTGGCCTAACGTGGCTGTGATGGACCCAGGTCGCGATGCCGTCTACTTTGAGAGCAGTGGGGGTTGTCAGAACCACAATGTAGGGTCCTTTCCAGCGCGGCTCAAGGGTCTCTCAGTGGTGCCTCTTGACGTAGACCCAGTCTCCCGGCCTGTACTGATGTGGTGTCGGGGTCGGGCCAGCCTGGCGGATGGCACGGAGGCACGGCCAAATGTCCTTGAGCGCCCTCTGGAGCCCTCTCAAAGAAAGAAAAAGTTCTTGATCTTTAAACTCAGCAATAAGTTCAGCTGGAAGGCTGGGAATAACAGGGGGTGGCCTGCCAAACATGATCTCGTAGGGAGTAAAACCCAGAGTGTAAGGAGTGTTTCTAACCCGGTAAAGGGCATACGGTAGGAGTCACCCAGTCCCCGCCAGTCTCCATGGTTAATTTGGTAAGGGTCTCTTTTAGGGTTCTATTCATTCTTTCTACCTGTCCTGAGCTCTGGGGCCTATAAGCACAATGTAATTTCCAGTTTGCCCCCACCGCCTTGGCTACTGCCTGTGTTACCTGCAAGATAAAAGCTGGTCCACTGTCTGATCCTACCATGGCAGGAAAACCATACCTGGGTAAGATGTCTTCTAGTAGCTTCTTAGCCACCGTCTGAGCCGTTTCATGCTTGGTTGGGTATGCCTCCACCCAGCCAGAGAAGGTGTCTGTAAATACTAAAAGATATTTATAACCATACTTTCCTGGTTCGACTTCAGTGAAGTCGAATTCCCATTGGGCTCTTCGTCTGGTGCCTCTGAGCCTGGTTCCTTTTTTATTTGATGTGGCTCTTGCGTTGGTGAGTTGGCAGGTCTTGCAGGCAGATACAACTTGCTCTATTTTGGTGTCCTGTTGGTGAATCTTGATTCTGGCATGTCGGATTAAGTCTTTTAATTTTTGGGCCCCAATATGAGTAGACCGATGCATGTGTTCTAATATTGAGACTCCAAGCTGGTCTGGCAGCACGAGCTCCTTGTTAGGTGTATACCACCATCCCTTTATCTCCTGGGCCATGGGGAGTTTATTGATCCGCTGTAACTCCTCCTGGGAGTATTTGGGCTGGTCTGATAAAACTGGGTCTCCCGGGTCTGGTAGTTGTTAAGCCATTTTCTAGTTCCCAACGTTAGTGCCTTGGTAAGGGCGACGAGCTCTGCTTGCTGGGCTGATGTTCCAGAGGGTAGAGCCTCCGCCCATATGGTGTCTGGATGCACCCACTGCACCCACATACCTGTGTCCGTCACGCACAAAGCTGCTGCCATCAGTGAACCAAGTAGCCTCGGCATCGGGGAGGGGCCAGTCGGTCAGGTCCGTCCGGAATCCATGTACTTCTTCCAGGATTCCCACATAGTCATGTAGTGGAGCACCTAGGTCAGGGTCGGGCAGCAGGGTTGCAGGATTGAGGGCTGCACTGGGGTGGAACCGCACTCGTGGAGGGTTGAGTAGGAGGCTCTGGTAATGAGCCATACGTGTATTGCTCATCCATCTATCCGGAGGCTGTTTCAGGACCCCTTCAATAGTGTGTGGGTCGTGATCCAGATCTCCTGTCCTAGGGTCAGTTTGTCTGCATCCTTGACTAGGAGTGCTGTCGCCGCAATAATTCTTAGGCATGGCGGCCAGCCGGCAGCCACTGAGTCTAGTTTCTTGGACAGGTAAGCCACCTGGCAGTTCCAGGGGCCTAAGGCTTGAGTTAGAACCCCTTTTGTTATTCCCTTATGTTCGTCTACAAAGAGGTGGAAGGGCTTCGTAATGTCTGGTAGGCCCAGGGCTGGGGCACTTAGGAGGGCCTTTTTTAACTGATTAAAGGCAGTTTCTTCTTTTTCAGCCCATTTAAATGTTTTCCCCTCTTTGGTAGCTTCATATAGGGGCCTGGCGATCTCAGCAAAACCTGGAACCCAGAGGCGGCAGTAGCCGGCTGATCCTAGGAATTCCCTCACTTCTCTTCAGGAGGTGGGAGTAGGGATCTTTAGGACAGTTTCTTTTCTGGCATCTGATAACCGCCGCTGTCCGCCCTCCAGGATATATCCCAGGTAACTTACCCTCTCCCTGCATATCTGAGCCTTCTTCGTGGATGCCCGGTACCCTAAGGCCCCCAGGGTAGCCAGCAGGTCCTGGGTCCCTCACTCACAGTCTTTGGCCGTGTCGGCAGCAATCAGGATGTCATCTATGTACTGTAGGAGGGTGAGGCCAGGGTGCTCCCTTCTGTACTCACCCAGGTCCTCGTGTAGTGCCTCGTCGAAGATGGTGGGTGAATTTTTGAATCCCTGAGGTAGCCGTGTCCAGGTGAGTTGCCCACTGTAGCCCTCTTCCAGATCATGCCACTCAAAGGCGAACAAGGTTGGCTCTGGGTTGCCAGTGGCAGACTGAAGAAGGCATCCTTTAAATCTAGTACAGTATACCAGACCCTGGAGGGCGCCAAGGAGCTCAAGAGAGTATATGGGTTGGGAACAGTTGGGTGTATGTCCGCGACCCTCTTATTTACTTCCCGGAGGTCTTGTACCGGTCAGTAGTCATTTGTGTGAGGCTTTTTGACCGGCAGTAGGGGGGTGTTCCAGGCAGACTGGCAAGGAACTAGTACCCCTAGGCTTCGTAGTCTCCGGATATGTGGCTGGATCCCCTTCCGGGCTTCCTGAGACATGGGGTATTGTTTGATCCTTACCGGACTCTCTCCTGGCTTGAGCTCTACCAGGACTGGAGTCCTGTGAGCGGCTAGTCCCATCCCCCCCATCTCTGCCCAAACCAAGAGGAATTCTTGTAGCCATCTGTCTATATTATCCTCTCTCGGGAGCGCCTCCTGGTAGAGGCGGTATTCATCCTCCAGTTTCATGGTCAGGACCTGGATGGGGTGGCCCTTGCCATCGGTGACCTGAGGCCCCCCTTGTCTGAAAGTTATCTGAGCTCCAATCTTGGTCAGTAAGTCCCGTCCTAACAGCGGGTAGGGACATTCTGGTATTACCATAAAGGAGTGGGATACCCGGCCTGTTCCCAAATCTACTGTTCTTTGGGTAGTCCATGAACACTGGCTCATACCAGTTGCCCATTGTACCCAGGACTTCTTGCTGGCTAGTTTTCCTTGTGGGGTGCGGAGGACCGAATGTTGTGCTCCGGTGTCGACAAGGATGTCAACAGGGGTCCCCTCCACTTTAAGAGTTACCCTGGGTTCGGGGAGAGGGTCTGAACCCCGACTCCCCTAATCACTTAGTTCATCTAGCTCTAGGACTTTTACTTGATCAGTCTTGCTTCCCTTCCTGCCGGCCCTTTTCGGACAATCTCGGGCCCAATGCCCTATCTCCTTGCAGTATGCGCGCTGATCCTTCTGCAGCCTCTGCTTCCCCCCCTTGGTGGTTCCTTTACCTTTTCTTGTGTCGTCTGCCAGCTGCCGGAGACGGCGGTCTCGTTCCTCGGGGAAGTCAGCAGTGATAGCTAGTAGTATTCTGGCCAGGTCTTGAGTCTGCTTACTGCTGGCAGCCGCCATGGCGTGAGACTGCTTGTCCTCAGGAGGCTCCCGGTTATTATATACCTTTTCGGCTACCACCAGTAAGTCCTGCAGACTTTTTTCTCCTAGTCTATCTATTTTCTGTAATTTTCTCCTAATGTCTATGGCGGATTGGTTTACAAAGGCCATGATAACAGCTGCCTTGCTTTCCGGAGCCTCTGGATCCAGGGGGGTATAGGTACGGAATGCCTCCATGATCCATTCTAAAAAGGCAGCCAGAGATTCATCTTTTCCCTGTTGTACATTTCCTACCTTGGCCAAATTGGTTGGCTTTCTAGCAGCCATTCGGAGACCCCCCATTAGAGTCTGGCAGTAGACCCGGAGCCTCTCCTTACCTTCTGCCGTGTTGAAATCCCACTGGGGCCGAGTTAAGGGGAAGGAGGCATCTATCTGATCCTGGTTGGTGGTGGGATTCCCGTCTGCGCCCGGAACTAGTTTTCGGGCCTCATTGAGGATTCTTTCTCTTTCTTCAGTCATGAACAGGACCTGCAAAAGCTTCTGGCAATTGTCCCACGTGGGCTGATGGGTAAAAAGAACAGAGTCTAATAAATCAATAAGCCCTGCCAGTTTCTCGGAAAACTTAGGATTCTGAGCTTTCCAATTGTAGAGGTCACTAGTGGCGAAAGGCCAATAGTGATGGGGCTGATTCCCCTCCGCGTCTGGGGGTCCAGTGGCTCACAGGGGCAGAATAGTGGAGTCGGCGGTGGAGGCGGATTGCTCCCTCTGAGCCCTTTGTCTGGTAAAGGGTGGGCTTCCCACTGGAGCGTTTCTGCCTCCCGCTCTCGGAACAGCATCTGCCTCCCCTGGAGGGGGAGGATGGTGTTCTTCTGGCATCCTAGAGGGGTTATACGGGGGAGGAAAAATTAATTCTTCTTCAGTACCCGCCCCCCCCCCCGCCGTAGGACAGGGTAGAGGGGTGCTGAAGGCTGGGTAAGACTTTTCTTGTTTTCCTTCTTCTTTGTCCCCTGCAAAGCAAGAATGGGTTTGGCTCCGGAGGGAGCGGGGCTAGGAAGGGCTTAAGCCAAGAGGGTGGGTAGAGGGGTAGTCTGAGTCTGTCCCATAACATCTGTCCAGTAAGTCCACAGAACAAAACAGAGAAACACAGAAACAGACAAACAGAGGGCCCTTAGAAAGTCTTCCAACTCCATGGAAGCAAAACTGAAAGCTAGCTTAGACCTTTGAGGGGATTCCACATCCCTCCAAAACCGAAAGCTAGACGACGGCCTCACACCAACCAGCGGGAGCGACCCGCCTCGTCTCAGACCTTTGAGGGGATTCCACGTCCCTCCAAAACAGATGAGGGGATTCCATGTCCCTCCAGAAGGGAGAATTGGAACGTCTTCTGAAACTCCCGGCCCGTGGTCCTCCAGTGCGTCCACTTAGACCACGTCAGGCACTACCAGAATTCCAGAAATGAGCTCACACAGAAAAGACAGAACAAACAGACAGACACTAACCGTGGCCAGTCAGGCTCTCCGGGTCGGGGGTCCCTTGGGGGTCTTGGGGATCCCGGACGAGCCCCCAAATGTTATGCCCAGAATTCGTGATCCCCAAATACCGCCAGGGAGCCAAGTCCGATGTAAAAGCAAAAGAGCCTTTATTCGAGCTAGCTCGAGCTCAATCCCTACCTGCACCGACGCAGTGGTGAGATACCGGGGAGAGAGAGCAAGTTTCAGAAGCACAAAGGTTTTATAGGGGTCTAGGGGCAGTTGGTGAGGTAATGGCTGTGGCCTCAGCTGATTGGCTGGGGAAGGGTCGGAGTCCTGTTACGCAGGTCGCTGGGCGTGTTTTGATCAGGAAGTTTGAAAGGGTGAGCGGGAGGTTACTCAAGTGGAGGAGGAGTGATCTAGGTGAAGGACACAGAACAAGATGGAGTAGGCCGGCGTAGGCCAGCCCTTTCAGTATCTTTACGGCCCACTAACAAATCCACCACTATCTGTCTCGTGGAAGCCTGGACTCAAGGTCAACTGATATGGTTCCAGTCCATGAACAAGCAGGGCCTTGCATTGCTTACCTAGGATAATGAGCCCAAGACCCTATCCAGTTTATACCAGTTCTCAGAACATGACCATAGCCCCTTCTCCTTGTCCTAAAATAATCCTGAGGTCAGCACGTAAATTTTTCCTCATTCTGATGTTAAGTTTCCACCACAAAGTGAACACTGGATGTATATTACATGTATGTTGGCTCATTGTGTATGCTCCATCTTTCTTCATGCACAGTCTCAAATTTCCCATCCTTTTCATCAATAGGTAGTAATCTCAATCCCTACATTTCGAAAAAAAGTTGTTCTCTCCCTTAGGGAAGTGGATTTGAAGCTTATCCTGTCATTTTCTTGTTCGGCTGCCTCTCGAATAAACTCTTTCCTTGCTGCATACTTGATGTCTGGATGAGTGGTTTTGCTACACATTAGGCACACAGACTGGATTCAATTATATATTTACCTCACGTATACATGGTAGATGCCCAGAAAAATGCAGTAACTCTACATAATGACCCAAGCCATTACTTTAAATATCATTTCCAGCTAAAGGCAAATGAAGACTGGGCTGGAGGAGCCAGGTTTTCAAGCACAGTCCAGGAAATAAGGATAAGGTTGTTATGCAGATGTAAGTCTGTACCTTTTCCACTCATAAGAGTTTTTACAGATTTTTGTCATCCTCCTATTCCTGGTGTAGAGAGGAAGTCACCATTACAAATGGAGATTTTCTTATAAATGTAAATGTCTCTTACAAAAGGGTAACTTCTACTGGTTTTTTGGAGCTTCTCTTGTGTCCTTAGTTTCTTTTTTTTTTTTTAATTTTTTTTCAACGTTTTTATTTATTTTTGGGACAGAGAGAGACAGAGCATGAACGGGGGAGGGGCAGAGAGAGAGGGAGACACAGAATCGGAAACAGGCTCCAGGCTCCGAGCCATCAGCCCAGAGCCTGACGCGGGGCTCGAACTCACGGACCGCGAGATCGTGACCTGGCTGAAGTCGGACGCTTAACCGACTGCGCCACCCAGGCGCCCCTTGTGTCCTTAGTTTCTTAAAAATAATCATTTGAAGGGGTTCCTGGGTGGCTCCATTGGTTAAGCACCTGACTCTTGATATTGGCTCAGGTCATGATCTCATGGTTCCTGAGTTTGAGCCCTTTGCTGACAGCACAGAGCTTGGTTGGGATTCTCTCTCCCTCTCTCTCGTGCTTGCTCACTCTCTCAAAAATAAATAAATGAACATTAAAAGAAAATAAAAAATAATCAGCTGAAGATAATTCTTATTTCAAAGAGGCATATTTTGTAGGAGCAAATTCTGCTTCCTTTACCTGAAAGATTGTATAATTTATTACCCAAACAGAACATTTTTTGAGGTTGGAAGTACTGTTAATAATTATGTCAGCATTACAAGACTAAATCCATACTCTTACACAGTCTTTAGATATAATCTCTTTCTACCGCAACACTTTGTCAATAAGCCTCAATGAAGACACTAGCTCATTTCCCAAAATTTTAGAGCTTATTCTTGGATAGCTCCCTTCATTAAGCATATGCTAATTATTCCTAATAAAATGTGATCCTATAAAGAGACCAAAAATTGAGATCTTTTTCTATGTAACCTGATTTTTAAATTAGGCTTTGGCCAAAAATAGTAATAAAGTGTTGACTTTATTTTCAAGATTTTTTTTAAATTTTTTTTAACGTTTTATTTATTTTTGAGACAGAGAGAGACAGAGCATGAACGGGGGAGGGGCAGAGAGAGAGGGAGACACAGAATCGGAAGCAGGCTCCAGGCTCTGAGCCATCAGCCCAGAGCCCGACGCGGGGCTCGAACTCACGGACCACGAGATCGTGACCTGAGCTGAAGTCGGCCGCTTAACCGACTGAGCCACCCAGGCACCCCTATTTTCAAGATGTTTAAGCTTGAAACAAATAAAATAATAATAAAATACTAATAACACATTAGGACTAAAACACAAACCTATATACATAAATAGAACTTGATATAATAGTAAAAGTAAACTCACTCATAATACTGGTATACATACTGTTGTACTATTAAATTTTGTTATGAATGATAAAAATCTAATAATTACCATTACTATGTTAAAATGAAACAATATGCCCCAAATGGAGTCATTTTGCTAAGCTCCACCAAGACTTAAAGCTTAACCCAACTGCAGCTTTAGTTTCTCTCAGGAGTGAAATGTAAGCCAATCTGTCTGAAATTTTCTGATTAGCCTTAGTGATATACTTTGCATGATAAGACCCACTGTCTTATGTAAGGTGAGGTAAACTTGCCTGAAATGATCCACTCTTTTAACTTCCTTCTACCAACTTCCTTCTGCCCATAAAAGTCTTCATTTTGCCCACAAAAATCTTCATTTTGTACAATCCTCAGAGCTCCCCTCTATTTGCTAAGTGAGGTGCTGCCCAGTTTATGAATCACTGAATGAAACCAATTAGATCTTTATATTCATTCAGTTTATTAAAAATTTTTTTTTTGGGGGCGCCTGGGTGGCGCAGTCGGTTAAGCGTCCGACTTCAGCCAGGTCACGATCTCGCGGTCCAGGAGTTCGAGCCCCGCGTCAGGCTCTGGGCTGATGGCTCAGAGCCTGGAGCCTGTTTCCGATTCTGTGTCTCCCTCTCTCTCTGCCCCTCCCCCGTTCATGCTCTGTCTCTCTCTGTCCCAAAAATAAATAAACGTTGAAAAAAAAAAAATTAAAAAAAAAAAATTTTTTTTTTGTTGTTGCAGTGATGGAATCCAAAGCAAACTCCCTGTGGCATATGGGGACAAGAAAAAACACAGGTGCAGTAACCACCAACACTTTGAGTTCACTCTTTCTTGCCGTTTCTCTTGGTTCTGAGCTCTGCTCTCTTTGCATTGAGTTCCCAATATAATTGGCTTTCCAGTCAGTTTCCCACTAGATTGGAACCTCCCCTCTCCCCCCTCGCCCACTACCACCACCTTGGTTTTGTTCCCAGATCCCCAGATTCCATGTTGGGAATTGATGGTGGCAACTGAAGCTCTTCAGTTGTTTGGAATCAGTCTACACTCCCCATTTGTTGTAGTTGGCTGGCTCAATCCTTTTTCTTAGGCCAAAGTTTCATGGGAATTAGTGATGGTTACTGGCAAGGAACAGACTAGGCGAGTCTGACTGAAAAACTAAACTATTCCTGGAGTTGGACTGGGACTCACTTGAGCAGGACTGGGTCCAGTGAAGTCTTACCAATGGGGTCTTAGAAGGCAGAAAGCTGCATAATTTGGTGACCATGGGTTGAGCATTTAAAGGCTGTTAGAGAGGTGCCTAGGTAGCTCATTTGGTAGAGCATCGGACTCTTTATCTCTGAGTTTTGAGTTCAAGATCTACATTGGGTTTGGAGCCTACTTGAAAGAAAGAAAGAAAGAAAGAAAGAAAGAAAGAAAGGAAGGAAAAGAAAAGCAAGCTGTTAGAGCACTGAGTCAGGAAGACTCCTGTGATAGGATAAGTTGGTCACAGAAGAGGTTAGATTTGAGACAGAGAAACCAATGGTGCCCCATGAAAATTAAAGCAGTATCTTTTTTTTCTCCTTTGCTTCTTTTCCTCTTTGATTCTTGCTAAACTTACCCTATCCTACATATGCCTTACTGTATGTCCTCCTTATAAAAGACAAAGAGTTAATGATATCTTTGGAGTTTTTCAGCACAATAGATATATCTAAACCACTGGTGCCAGACATCTCAATACCAAGACCCCTGGTTTCAAGGACTAAGTGACTTATAGTGGACACTCGGACCCTGTCCATGTTCTAACTTGTTCCTAGATGCCTGAGAGGACACACACACCAGACCACCATCCTCAATAAAATCTCCCAGCCCCCAAACAAAGATGAGACACATGCTTTTTTCCTTTCTGAGTCTCCCAGATTGTCTGTCTGTATCTGCTTTCTCTATATCTTCAATATACTCTGCTTTCACTTCCTAATTTCACCATGTTATGTGAAGTCAAGGACCCTCTTGACTGGTCCTACAGATCCCCCTCTGGGTCCTCAGACCCAGCCTGTTAGAATCAGATTGACACTAGGTTATATGCCAACCTCAAAAAAATTTCAGTGCAACAAGGTTCACTGTAAAATATCCCACAATCTTCAACCCCACAGCACATCCCTGTTAGGTGTTAGTTAGATTCTGAGAAACCTAAAGTCCTAAGCTAAAAGAAATGAGGTTTTTTTTTTTTTATATATTTAAAAAGTTGAATGTGTCATAAGATGTCTATTTTTATTTTATGTCTAAGAACCATGGTTCTGGAAGCCGTGGTTATCTATAAAAATGGCAACCTAGAATTACAGTAGCCATTATGGGGAATGTTCCTTTTTAAAAAGATTATTTTTAAAATGCACTTGAATGCAAAGATTCTCAAATTAAGCAAACAGAATGGAATACCTATTTTAATTGGCATGCAAAAGCCTCCAAAAGATTTTAAAATTCCAAAATAGTTTCATTGAAAGGTTCGTTGCAAAACAGCTAATAAAAACAGTAATAAAAGTTACCTAAAACAAGAGATTATAAGGCTGACAAATAAGACGGACATAACTGTCACTGCTCCGCTCTATCCTTTATTTGAGTACTCATTCTGGTAATTCTTTGAATTGCCTTTCCACTCTGAAGAGGCTGTTAAACATTGTCCTTTTAAAACAAAGCCTTTCTCTACATCCTCGCCAACATCTGTTGTTTCCTGAATTATTAATTTTGGGAGATGGGCACTGAGGAGGGCATTTGTTGGGATGAGCACGGGTATTTTATGTAAGTGATGAATCATGGGAATCTATTGAAGCCAAACTACACCGTATACACTGTGTGTTAGCTAACTTGATAATAAGTTATTTTAAAAAATAAATTAATTTAAAAAATTAAAAAATAAAACAAAATCACCAGAGGCTACAGCCAATTCTCTACATGTTCCTTTTACTCATTGGTCGAAGGCCAAACTAAGGGCTTAATTTAAATTTTCTTAAACCTGGGGAAGATCCTCAAAAGTGATTATAAATAGATTACCTCCTGAACCTAGTAGAAAGAGGGAAATAAAATTTCACATTGTTCCTTCCTTTCCAAATCCAGACCAATTGGTTATTGATCCTTTCTTTCCTGGGGATAGCTATTGCCTTCTCATTTGTCTCATTTCCATCCTAAGAATTTGACTTGGCTTTCTGCTTGCCTGGAGCACACAGTTGTCAGTTCTTTCTTTTGGCTGTCTTTGCGAAACACTCTAGATCTTAGGGACTTTTTTTCTAGGATGCCTCTTGGGTCCAGGGAGTTGTTTAATACTGCCAGAAGTGTTTACTGTTTGTTCCAGAGGACACCTGATAATACATTTGAAAAAATAATAATAATTTTATGATAAAATAATTAGTCAAATTGGAAGCTGATATTCAGAGCCTAATAGCAATGTTTTTAGGTTTTCTGCCCTAAGTTAAATGTATCAGAGGGGGGGAGGTATTCTAACATAAGTGAATGGGTGTATCAGTCCTTTGATATAAATTAGGTGGTGATTCTTTGAGGAATTAAAAATAGCTCTTCTTGTTTTACAAATCTAGTCCTTACAGGATCAGAGGTATAGCTTCAGAAACAAATCAAAGTCCACCAATTCTTTTACCAATCTCAAAACCTCCTCTATTTATCTCAAAAGGCTTTAAATATTGGCTTTACAGAACAAAAAATCTTTCCTGGAGGAACTTGCACTTTTTTATGTGACCTTGAGATGTAAATATTCCACAGGGTTTTCTCTAGAACTCATCTAGTGCATCTCTTTGACATGCAAACTTCAAGGAGGTAATTGTTATTAGGAGAATAAAAGGAGGATTTGAAAACGGCAACTTCTGTTATAAAATAGTGAGTTTTGCACTATATACATTTCATGGCAGTAACTTAAATGATGGAAATTCTAAGGTTTCTCTTTGTGTTTGTCTGTATGTTCATGTGTGTCTATGTATATATGTATTATAGATGTGTGGTATTTTCTATGTCCAGATGATACTGTCAAAATTAATTTGCAAAATGGTTATATTTAATTGTAAAGAAAATAAGTACTTATATAAATTAAATTCTCAGAAATGTGATAGAAACTTAACCCAAATGAATTTCAGGTTCATGGAATTTGGGAAAACACTTTGTATTAAAGCCAGTTTAAGCTTGTTGGTTTAATTAAAACAGTCATGTCTTTAGACATCATTAATACTTTTATTCTACCTGGGCTTACTGAAGGTCAAATGAGGTCATGTTATCTCTTCCAGAATTTGTCAACTAAAAAGATAACTTAAGATGATACTTATTTAATATCTCATGAAATTTTAATGACTAATCTAATAATTATTAAGAAGTGACTTAAATTGATATATATAAGATAAAAGTTTATAAAGAAACTTTTTAGCAATATTTATGTCTTAAGTAGTTTCCCTGTATCTTTTCGGTAACTTAGAATCTTAGAGTTTTGCTAAGTTACACTAGATATGGATAGTCATTAAATATCTAGATAATTTCCAAATGAGATAAAATAGTGAAACATTAATTACATAGGTTTATCTACTTTTAGCTTCTTATTACAGAGAGACTAGAAGATATTTGAATGTTTTAGTGCTACATTGAAAAATTGAAAAGGGCATATGCTTCTAGAATTTATGAAATGTATTCATAAATTTGTCAAACTGAATAAATTGTGAACACTTCACAATCACTTACTTAGTTTTTGTTAAAAATTAAAGCTTCTAAGTTTGAAGAGTTCTAATTAATTATGTAATTAAAGCTATTAGAAATAATCAGGGAAGTATCTCTATATGCAAAGTATATAAAATGTATATTTTGTTAAGGAAAAAGTAAGCTGTAAAAGGTTTGTGGATTTGGGATCTTTGGAAAGGATTTGTGTGTGTGGTGGGGGGGTGGGGCGGTGGTGGAGGGGTCAGGGCTGGCCATTCCATTCTTAAACTTTTTTTTTCAACGTTTTTTATTTATTTTTGGGACAGAGAGAGACAGAGCATGAATGGGGGGAGGGGCAGAGAGAGAGGGAGACACAGAATCGGAAACAGGCTCCAGGCTCTGAGCCATCAGCCCAGAGCCTGACGCGGGGCTCGAACTCACGGGCCGCGAGATGGTGACCTGGCTGAAGTCGGACGCTTAACCGACTGCGCCACCCAGGCGCCCCAAGGCCATTCCATTCTTAAATGGAATGAATTTAAGTAAAAGAGCTCTAATACCAAAAGTAAGTTGGTATAAAACTAAAATTTGTTTGTTTGGTTTTTTTTTCATTTGTTTGTTTTGTTTTTCCTCAGTTGTAGGAAGCGTCTTTCAAATGATTAGCAGGCTGGCTGTGGTCAAGATATTACTTGTGAACTGAATTTTCTCTGCTTCAGGCTCCCTCAGAATTTGCCACTTTGACCTGTGGATTATTTGAGCCGAAGACACTTGAGACTCTGGGCTCAAGAGAAATTTTTGTTCCTCCCTTTACCACATAGAAGAGTCTAAATTGAGGTAGCTCTTTCACAGAATAAGAAGAGGGATAAATTTTAACTGAGTGACCCATCTATACTGCAGGGCAAACATCTAATTACCAAATATCTGCTCTTCTTCCTACTACCCTGTGAAGTGAATTCCTTTCCTCTGAGGTCTCAAACCCCTATCCCCTTCTCCTTAGTTCAGAATGACATATATACCTCATTTTGACTGACAGTCTTTGGAAATTTTATGTCTAGATAGATTCCCCGTATGTATACCTATTACATTTGATTTTCTCCTATTAATCTGTCTCATATCAATTTGATTCTTAGTCCAGCTAGAAGGACCTTTGGGACATCAGTTTTACTCCCCAATAGTAGTTCATCTGTTAGATAATGATCATCTATTATATGAGGATTGTCATAGAAGAACACACATTAGAAAATTAACATAAATGGCATCAAGATAGATTTTATTTTTATATAAGGAATAATAATTATCAGAATATTACAAAATATAAAGCATGATATAATGGTAGGTGGTAGGTTCTAAAATTAAAATGCTTAAACATATGGAAAAGTAAAAACCCTTTATCAGACGAAATGTTTATGCATTTCAAAGACAATTCATATTAAAAAGGAATAGTTGTCTGTCTTAGGAATAGTTGTGTTTCCATGGCCATCTCTGTTTATTTCTGCAGTTAACCCTGGAGGAAATCTTAACACTTCTCCTCAATACTCAAAAGAATGCTTCAAAGAAAAATTGAGATGCAAAATTTTGCTGAAGGTTTTATGATATGAGGAGATTTCATTGCATACAATTATGTAGTGATTTATACCCAAGAACCATTTAGTAGTACTTCCCCCAAAATGTCTTCTGCTCCCTGGCTCCCTTTCTCTAGGTTTCTCCTGGTCTCCCGTATGAAGAATATGTTACAATGGTTAAGGGAATTTAGGAATGTGATAAACTAGTGTCGGAATCCTGAAACTGTCACTTACTCTGAGTAAGTTGTTTAACCTCCATTAACTCTGATAATAAAACCTACCCCACAAGGTTAAAATGAGGATTAAATAATATGCTTGTAATGTATTTGCCACAACATCTAACTCACTGCATTGATTCTGACAATGGTGACAAAGATGGCCTGAGACAAAGAGAGGAAATCCTGTCTATTTCACATAAGCTGCATTATTCTTATAATAAATAGCATGATATACAGCGTAATTAGAAATGGAATTAATACAAGGTTCTCAGGCTTAACTTCCAATAAAACTGCCATTCCTAAGTCCCTCTGCTATAGATGTTACTGACAGCTTTATAAAAAAGGATTCAAAATCTTGGCTCAAGTCTCTTTTCTCCTGGGTCATCTTTCTCCTGAGGTTATTCTCATATTTCTTTTTCACTAGCATCCCAGAGAATACACTAGCCTTCTTGAGTATGTTTTAACTTGATTTATCTGTCAAAGTGCTTTTGGTCACTACATTAACCAGAAGAAGATTTCAAGGTCTATTTATATCCATGCTCACTGATTAGTAGATATGGTTATGACAAACAGTTTTCTATGTGTAGACTCATGCAGGATCTTTAGGTGCTTCAGGCGTATTTTTAATGCTTATTCTACAAATTTGTGTACAATATTCTGCAAATTTTTGACTGTCCTAAGAAAGTGCAAATAAGTTAGCATAAATCAAAATGTAAAGATTTCTTAAAATGCCTCCAAGATTTAGATCAAAATATTTCTTGAGTAGATATTTTCTAGGCGAAGTTTATGAAGTCTTTTTAATGCTTTAAAGTCCTTTAGGTATAAAAAAGAAATAATAAAGCTCATCAATTGCCAACAGAGAATTTTCTCTTTGTTGCTACGTAATCTATGAAAGAATATCAAAGTTCTATTCCAACAGGATTTCAAATACTTTTGCCATATTAAAAATCATTGTAAATGCCGAAGAAGATATAGTATAATGAGTGCATTTTTTAAATCATCATATACTAGTTCATTGAGATGAATCTTGCAGGACGTTTCAGAATAATCTCTTTGTTGTAATGCCAGGTACTGACTTTGTTTCTGGCATAGAGAGTAAACACAGTAATCAAAATTCCTTAGTTTCATGGAATTTATCTTCAAGTAGATTAAGAGACAATATACCATATATATATATATATATATATATGTGTGTGTGTGTGTGTGTATGGTATATTGTCATATATCATACATATATATGGTATATATATATAGTATGCCAGATTGTTCTAAAACAAAAAATCAGAGAAAAGAAATTGGGAGTATTCAGAGAGATGAGTTGAAACCTTTAGTAATATATTTAGGTAAGGCAACACTTTAAAGACAATTTGAGTAAAGTGATGAAGAAGGTGAATTTGTGACTGATTTGGGTATCTGCAGAAAGAGCATTCCATTTATAGAAAATGAGTACAAGATAGACAGTCTGCCCAGCTTGGAAAAAAAATCCCCAAAACAACAGCAACAACAAGACAAGTAAACAAAGTGAAGGGGGGAGCTTGGAATGGAACAAATAAGAAAAAAATCTTGAGTGAGGACAGCAAGGTAATGTGACTACATTAGAATGTAAAGGGTCTTATGGGTCTTTGGATAGGTCTTGCATTTTACTTTGAGTGAGGTGGAAGCCAAATAGAGGAGACCAAGCAGTGGAATGTGCCAGTCACTTTCATTTCTTTGTTGACAATTGGATTGAAATGGCCAGTGTGAAAGTAGTGAGATATGAAAAATCCAAATGAGTGGTTGGTTTGGAACACGTGGGTAAGCATAGAGGTAAAGAGGGGGAAAAAATAGACTTTGGGCAATTTTGAATTATCAAGTTTTCTCAAAAGACTGTTGGATAATCAAGAAGAAGGATCATGATGACTGAGGTTTTTAGAAGAAATCACTGGAAAGATAGAATTAACTTTATTAAAATAGGGAATGCTTCAGATGAGGATTTTGACAGTTGAGGACATACTATGTTTGAGATGTCCATTTAATGTCTAATTACAGATGCTGAGTAAGCATTTGGGTATATACTCCTGGGAGAATGGTGTCTGGAAATTAAAATTAAAAATCATTGTCATATTTTCCCCCAGACACGTTATCTACAAGGTTGAAGGCAAGAATTAGACCAATAGTTAGATTTCACCAATATTGTAGTTTTGACAGTAGAGTTCAAGTTCCATAAAGCAAGGGAAAAATAAATAGTTGAAGTTGCATAAGATCTTGTAATTTCACTGGCTGAATATTAACTTTAATTTGTGTAAGGAATATAGAGAAAAGTTGAGGAATTCTAGATAATAAAACTTTGATAGAAAGAGTAGGTCATTCTTCGTGTTAGAGCTAACAGTTTGTTAGCTCTAGGGAAGTGAGGTAAAATACAAAAAGTGGTAAGCAGAGAGAGGGCTTTAATAAACTGAGATTGGAGAGAGGTCAAAATGAGTATCTATTATAATTCTTGTTTATTTTTTAAAAAATTATGTGAACATAAATTTTTAAACTACATTTCATATTTATGTAGGCATTAATATCAAATTTCCAAAATAAAAATACTTACATAATATAAATTTTTTTTACTATTTAAATACTCCTTGTTAAAATGTATAAAAATAAAAAAAATACATGTGCATATATTAAAAAAAACAATTAGAGTACAGAAAAATATTTTATGACCCCTTCTAATCCCTTCCTGTGAATAGCTTGCATATCCCTTCAAAAATATCAACACTTACAAATCAAACAGCAAGTCTTTTAAAAATAGAAAAATATTTTTTGAGGAAGCTCCACACTGTTTTCCAGAGTGGCTGTACCAGTTTGCACTCCTACCAACAGTGCAAGAGGGTTCCTGTTTCTCCACATCCTTTCCAGCATCTATAGTCTCCTGACTTGTTCATTTTTAGCCACTCTGACTGGTGTGAGGTGGCATCTCAGGGTGATTTTGATTTGTATTTTGCATTTCCCTGATGAGGAGTGACATTGAGCATCTTTTCATGTGCCTGTTGGCCATTTAGTTGTCTTCTTTAGAGAAGTGTCTATTCATGTCTTCTGCCCATTTCTTCACTGGATTATTTGTTTTTCAGGTGTGGAGTTTGGTGAGTTCTCTATAGCCAAACCGTAAGAGACTCTTAAAAACTAAGAACAGGGGCGCCTGGGTGGCTCAGTCGGGTGAGCGCCCGACTTGGGCTCAGGTCATGATCTCACGGTCTGTGATTTCGAGCCCCGCGTCAGGCTCTGTGCTGACAGCCCAGAGCCTGGACTCTGCTTTGGATTCTGTGTCTCCCTCTCTCTCTGCCCATCCCCTGCTCATGCTCTGTCTTTCTCTCTGTCAAAAATAAATAAAAAACATTTAAAAATTAAAAAAAAAACTGAGAATAAACTGAGGGTTGATGGGGGTGGGAGGGAGGGGAAAGTGGGTGATGGGCATTGAGAAGGGCACCTGTTGGGATGAGCACTGGGTGTTGTATGGAAACCAATTTGACAATAAATTTCATAGTAAAAAAATTTTTTTAATGAAAGAAAGAAAGAAAGAAAGAAAGAAAGAAAGAAAGAAAGAAAGAAAGAAAAATACTCCCATTTTTCTAGATACACTGGTTTGGGGATAAATGGAGTCATGAGCAAAACAAATTGAACACGATTATTACTGAACAGCAATACATTTACCGATTAAAATTTTAAAAAATATATATGTATATATGTATATACATATGTATATGTATATATATACATGTTGCCAATCATATTATAAAAAATTTAAGAAACATAATTAAGTTATAAGTAATTATGCCTAAATTTATAGAAAATAATTTTATAACCATACCCTATCACTTATATTTGCATGACATTTAAAAACCTTTTGAACATTTATTAACAATAATCTTCACACAGATTTTTAATGTTGATGGAACATGCCTTACAAATAAGAAAACTCAGAAAAAGTTTAGATTTCCCAGAGTCACTCAGTTGGTGTTCTCCATAACTGGAGGAACTACAAAACAGTGCTGGCAGGAATGTAAAATAGCATAATTTCATTTAAAGTCCTGAAATTACAGGGACACCTGACTGGCTGACAGTCGGTTGAGGGTCCGACTTTGGCTCAGGTCATAATTACACAGTTCATGAATTCAAGCCCTGAATAGGGCCGGCTGGTGTCAGCTCAGAGCCTGCTTAGGAACCTCTATCCCCCTTTCTCTGCCCCTGGCCGGCCCTCTTTCTCTCAAAAATAAATATAAACAAATATAAAAGATAAAGTCCTGAATTTACAGAGAAAAAACTGAGGAACACAATGGTTAGAGACTTACTCAGGTTGCTTCCTGCCCACAATCTCAGGAAACTTACTTTTATAAAATCATTTTTTCAATGGAAATGTATGGAAATTCTCATTAGGATGTCAGTTTATTTTGGAAAAGAGCAAGATTGTATCCACATAATACAAGTCTATCCATAAACTTGCCTCAAATTTTATTTTTTTCTCCCTATGTTATGTTCAAAGACAACTGAGGGGGACAATGAGTTGAGGAGGGAAATAAAATGAGTATACACAATTTCAGTTTGTGTCTCTAATGTAACAGAATGCATGTTTTATCTTGACAACTTTGTCAAGACTCTATAGAGATAAAAGTGAAAAGATAATAATAATAAATATAAAATAATAATAAGAATAAAAGATAAAAAATTTTATTGTAGGCATTAGGGCAAACTAATTTGAATTATAATATGCAATACACCTAGTTAATATACTTTCTTCTCTGCCAGAACGTTTGAACAGTCTTTGAGTTTTGGCCTTTTTGTTTCTGCAATAGCACCAAATCACATGAGTTTGTTTTTATTTGCATAATATTGTATCTAGAAAGGAAATTCAATGCACATTGAAGATTTGGGGGCTAGCTTACATTTATAATCATCATTTTAATCACTAAAATGCTATTATATGTTAGCCAACATATTTAAAACTTTTTTGCTTCACATAAAGCAAAATGCAGTAATGATCATGTAGGTTGTGTTTTTTATTCCAGTTTAATGTGTCTGCTATCATGCCACTATAACTTCAAGAAAAATAAGGGCTTTGGGTGCCTGGGTGACTCAGCCGGTTGAGTGGTTGACTCTTGATTTCAGCTCAGGTCATGATCTTGTGGTCATGGGATGGAGCCCTGTGTCAGGCTGAGGGTGGAGCCTGCATGAGATTCCTCCTCTACCTCTGCCCCCTCCTCCCCCTTGTACTTGTGTTCTCTAAAATAAAAAATGCATAGGGGCGCCTGGGTGGCGCAGTCGGTTAAGCGTCTGACTTCAGCCAGGTCACGATCTCCCGGTCTGGGAGTTCGAGCCCCGCGTCAGGCTCTGGGCTGATGGCTCAGAGCCTGGAGCCTGTTTCCGATTCTGTGTCTCCCTCTCTCTCTGCCCCTCCCCCGTTCATGCTCTGTCTCTCTCTGTCCCAAAAAATAAATAAACGTTGAAAAAAAAATAAAAAAAAAGCATATATAATTAATTAAAAATAAATTAAACATAAAACAAGAAAAGTTAGGGCTTAAAAGCATTTTGAAAGGGCTCTAAATTTATATATAGTTATTTAAGACTAGTGATGAGAAAGCATACAGCTGAAATCCCTTTAATTAGTAATTATATGGATACAAATTCAGACAGAGAGTTGGAGATTGATTGATTGATTGATTGATTGATTTGCTGGTCACATTATTTCTTTAGCATTGTTACTTATCTTTCTAACAATGCTGTTCCAATAAATAACCCCCTGGCATTCCTATAGAGTGCTGGCCACTCTGCGTTCTCAAATACTCTGCCATGTTCATACAACACTAGATTGAATGCATCTATAAAATATATATATATATATATATATATATATATATATAATGAAACTACTATTTCTTTTCATCTATGAACTTAAAAGATATTAAAGCAAGAACAGTAACTTCCCAAATCACAAATTGCTACTGAATAGGAAAAAAAAAGCCAATTAGTATAAAACTATCTGGGGGGAAAAATGAAATGCTTAATTTAGCTATCTTCAAAAGATATTTTTCAACAGGTTTCTAATTAATCACTGCAAACTTCTCATTAATGAGTTCCTATTTCAGTTCAAGGGAGGTAATAGAATAGTAGAAGCTATTTAACTACAGAAATAATTATACTTAAAGTCTAAAATGGCATATTCTGCACGAATTTTGTTGTTACTGTTGTAATTGCTATTATGGCAAACTATCAGTTAATCCTGCTTACTAAAACAATATGTGACCATATATTGATTTTTACTTTATGAATTAGGCTCTAGTAAACTATTAATAATGTATTATAATATGCATCAATTCTGTCAAATGCTTGTTCGGGGAAAAAAAAAGCAAAGCTTACATAACTAATCCCAGATATTGAGAAAAGTTCTTTTTTTTTCCAAAAATAAAACAATTAGGATTTACAAATTTTATCTGATGACTCTAAGGTTGAGTAATTAACTGAGCACAGAATGTGAATCTAGTCTTGCATTAAAATAAAAGGATTAGAACAAAAATAATAAGTAACTTCTATCACTTTTTTAGTAAGTGTATGAATATTTTACAAAACATAATAGTATTTCCTAAATTATAGTAAATTGTATCTATATTTGCTCAAGTTTCCCAGATATTATTATAAGAAATGTACTATAAAATGATTCTTTCAGTTTAAAAAGAAAAAGCCTAAGAATGTCATTTGTTTTAGGAACATTTTCTCTCAGTATACAACATATATGTATATTATATATATGTGTACATATATATATATATATATATATATGTTGTATACACAATTTATCCATTCTTGATTATAATTTAAATAATATTCAAAATTATATAAACAATAGTCTTATATTTAGGTAAAATTGATATACAAACTTATGTAAATTTCAAGAGTACATTATAATTCAATATTTGTATAAACTATAAACTGATCAATACTTTTAAGTGTAGTTACCATCAATTACTATACAATACATTCCCTTCACCCATTTTGTCCTCCCCCAACCCCCTTTCTCTCTGTTAACCACCAATGTGTTCTCTGTATCTCTGAGTTTTGTTTTTGTTTTTAATTTCCACATATAAGTGAAATCATATGCCATTTGTCTTTCTTCCTCTGTCTTATTTCACTTCGTGTAACGCTCTTAAGGCCAATATAAATTGTTATTCAAGGAGGCAGAACTATATGATATTTGTATGCTAGACAAGGATAGTTTATATCAAAAAGAATTTTAAGCAAATCTTAAGAAAATAATAAAAGGACAGTACACCAGATGCTACTAATACTTGAATTGTTTGAGATTTTTCTTGTTTCTTAATGTAGGCCTGTATTGCTATATACATCCTTCTTAGGATCACATTTGCTGCATTCCAAATGTTTGGGACCATTGTGTTTTCACTTCCATTTGTTTGCATTTTTTTTTTATTTCTTCTTTGATTTCCTGGTTGATCCATTCATTGTTCAGTAGCATGTTGTTTAACCTCCATGTATTTGTGGTCTTTCAGGATTTTTTTTTCTTGTGGTTGAGTTCTAGTTTCATGGTGTTGGGGTCAGAAAAGGTGCATGCTATTGTTTCAATCATTTTGTATTTGTTGAGGTCTATTTTGTGACCTAATATGTAATCTATTCTGGAGCATGTGTTCCATGTGCACTTGAAAAGAATGTGTGTTCTGCTCTTTTAGGAGGAAATGTTCTCTGTTAAGTCCATCTGGTCCAGTGTGTCATTCAAAGCCATTATTTCTTTGTTGATATTCTGCTTAGATGAACTGTCCATTGATGTACGTGGGGTGTTAAAGTCTCCTACTATTATTGTGATATTAACAATTAGTTCTTTCATGTTTGTTATTGTTTTATATATTTGGGTGCTCTCATGTTGGGTGCATAAATATTTAGGATTTATGTCTTCTGGATTGTCCCCTTTATTATGATACAGTGCCCTTCTTTGTCTCTTATTACAATCTTTATTTTGAAGTATAGTTTGTCCAATATATTGCCACTTCAGCTTTCTTTTGAAATCCATTTGCATGATAAATGTTTCTACATCCCCTCACTTCCAATCTGCAGGTGTCTTTAGGTCTAAAATGAGTCTCTCATAGGCAACATATAGTTGGGCTTGTTTTTTAACCCATTCTGACACCCTATGTCTTTTGATTGGTGTGTTTAGTCTGTTTACCTTCAGAGTAACTATTGATAGATTTGCATGTATTGCCATTGTATTACCTGCTTTGTACATTTTATTTCACTGTTTCTGGAGACTTGCTCTGATCCTTTTTTGTCACTTGTGGTCTCTCCTTTTCACTCAAAGAATCCCCTTTAATATTTCTTGTAGGACTGGTTTAGTGGTCACAAACTCCTTTAGTTTTGTTTGTCTGGGTAACTATTTTATCTCTCTTTCTATTCTGAATGACAGACGTGCTAGGTAGAGTATTTGTGGCCACACATTTTTCCCATTCAGCACTCTGAATAATATATCATGCCACTCCCTTCTGGCTTGCCAAGTTTCTGTTGAAATATTGCCAGCTAGCCTTATGGGTTTTCCCTTGTAAGTTAATGCCTTCTTCTGTCTTGATGCTTTTAAGATTTTTTCTTTACCATTACATTTGTAAATTTAATTACAATAATTCTTGACGTTGACCTGCTTTTATTGATTTTGATGGAAGTTCTCTGTGCCTCATGGATCTGGATGTTGTTTCCTTCCCCAGATCAGGGAAGTTTTCAGTTATTATTTCTCCAAATAAAACTTCTGCCCCCTTTTCTCTTTCTTCTTCTCCTGGGACTCCTGTAATACAAATGTTATTATATTTGATTGAGTCACTGAGTTCCCTAAGTCTTTTGTCATTTTGCATAATTCTTCTTTCTCTTTTGTTCAGCTTCATTGCCTTCCATTACTTTTTCTTCTAGGTCATTAATTCATTCCTCTGCTTATTCCAGTCTACTGTTCATTGCCTCAAGCATGTGTCTAATCTAGTTTATCGCACTCTTCCTCTTTGATTATTTTTTAACTCTTTTATCTCTGGTAAGGGTCTCATTGATGTCTTCTATTATTTTCTCAAGCCCAGTGAGTATCCTTATGATTGTTCCTTTAAATTCTCCAAAAGCATGTTATTTCTATCTCTTTTGCTTAGATCTCTGGCTGCGATCTTATCTTGTTCTTTCATTTGGAATAAATTCCTCTGTCTTTGCATTTTTTCTAAGTCCCTGTTTTATTCTGTAAGTTAGAAAAGCCAGTTATGTCTCCTGCTTCCTCTTCAGTGTGACCTCTTCTTTCCCTTTACTTGTGGAGTGTGTTCTGTCAGTCTTCAAGTTGATTTCTAGTATACTTAGAATTATTTGGTAGTTATCTACTTGTATTTGTGGAATGAAGCAAACCTAGGGTCCTTCTACTCTGCTGCCATCTACCTGCTCCTCTGGATGCCTGAATATAGCAACTCACACTCCCCCATCCTTTGTCTTGTAAGGTTTCTTCCATTTGCTGTGTCACAAACAAGGGAAGTTGAGGAGGTTATGAAAAGACCTAATACTTGAATTAATATAAGAAAGTTTTCCTCCTTTTTTGGAAAGATTTTTCAACTTTATATGAATATCATTCTAGAATATGACGAATTTATTTTACAGTTACAGCTTAACTCAGTAATTATATGACTTCATACTGTAGATCATTTGTGTAGTTAGATATTCTTCCCAGGGCCCATTGACAAATTAGGGTCTCCAGGTACCCTTTAATACTTTCCTTTCATGGGGAGATCCTACTAGTTTCTATAAATGCTTTCCTGAATCACTTCTTACTGTGGCTACTCCTACCTATTATCTTCCACAAATAACATCTATGAGATTCTCCTAAAGTATCTGTACTAAATAATGCCCAATGCTTTTTAACAAATGCAACAAAAAATACTATATTGAGAACACCAACCTTCTGCATTTAAAGATTATGATTTTCTAGATGTGATATAATCTCCAAACTAAAAAGTATATTCTCACATATAATTACTGATTTCTGAAAAGCAAAAAAAGACTTGCACTAAACACAGATTTTCACTTAAACAAATTATAAGTTCAGATTTGGCAGAAAAACCAATAGGCTAATAGCTAATATCAGTAAGGAAATTTACAGTTTCATAAATAGAAATTAAGACAATAATTTTCAGGGAAACTATTCAGTAAGCAAATTCTAGGTTTCACAAATGCAATGACACATTAAATATAATTAACAACAATGACATAATATAAACAGAAGCCACTCAGAGACATGGCACCAAATTCTCCTGATTCAAGATTACATACCTGATAGAGTTTTTTACTTTTTGCTTTAGTTCAAAAAATTCACATTTTCTACCTTAGGGAAAAAAATGTATCTGTTCAAATTTGGGGGTAAATAATTTGTTGCATGACAATATTTTTGTGTGTTGCATAGGATAAAGTTTACTAAAGTTTATGAATTATATCTATAAAATTTAAATGACACATACAATTAATATTTATTTTATCTGTACATGGTGTTAAATAATCAGAAGAATTTCATAAGTGCTATTTGATTTGATACTAAGCTTTTTCTAGACCAAAGTTACAGTATCCTCTTAATTTAAACTTAAAATTTTATTATATTCCTTTGTCTTTCACATGACTTTTATAAACTATGCTGAAATACAAAATCTAAACACCTACAATTATTTTTATGTAGGTTAGAGAGGTTTGCAGTATTTGTTCTTCATTAACTAGTCAAAGATAATTTTGCTTTTTCTAAATTAAGCTGTATGTTATAGAAAGCAAAATATTTAAGGGATATTATTTAGTTAGAACTTTGTTAAAATGTTCTTGAAAATATGCATTCTTTCTATTTAGCACCAATCAATCTCAAATAACTTCACACAAAAACTTGATCAAACAATGGATATATCTACATCTAGAGTTATGAAACACTTTGATGTGGTTAGGTAGTAATAAAGATGAAATAAAATAGTGAATACTGTTTATTACCAATTAATATACCAAATATCTGTTATGCCTATATCTTTATCTATTTATATCTATATGTTTTAATGTATTAGAGAACCATTAGAGATTAATAGATTAGAGAATTAATTTTTACAAGAAAAATAAGAATGATGATATAATGACCCTGTGGTCAAAATCAGTGCTTTAATTTAAAAGATAAAAATATTTTATAATATTGAAAATTGGTGTGTAAGTTTAAAATAGGACAAATTTAACTGTAAGATAATAGTTGTATAAAATATTTGAAAAATTATGTTTGATTAAAATATCTCAAAGTTGCCTAGAGGTGTTTATCTTTGGATGAGAAGAGTATGGACAAACTTTCTAACATATTTCTTTTTTAAATTTTTTTATTTATTTTTTAATTTTTTTAATGTTTATTTATTTTTGAGACAGAGACAGAGTGCCAATGAGGGAGGGGCAGAGAGAGAAGACTTGTAATCTGAAGCAGGCTCCAGGCTCTGAGCTGTCAGTCCAGAGCTCAAACAGGGGCTGAAACTTATGAACCATGACATCATGATCAGAGCCGAAGTCAGTAGCTTAACCGACTGAGCCACCCAGGGGCCCCTCAACATATTTCTATGTATAAACTACTACAGAAGGCAGAATTCTAAGAACATATAAGAATATATTAATATTCTGCCTTCTCCCTACACTCCCTGCATATTCCTTGGGATTCTGAATATGATGAATTTTACTCCTATGATTTGATTATGTTCGATGGCATAATTGATCTCGAGATTATATCTGTGATTCTGATCTACATGCATGTGTTCTTTTTTTGTGTTATTATTATTATTTTTTTATTTTTTAGAGAGAGCACAAGCAGAGAGAGGGACAGAAGGAGAAGGAAAGAGAATTTAATCAGGATCCATGCTCAGGGTGGAGCCCAATGTGGGACTTGATCCCACGACCCTGGGATTGTAACCTGAGCTGAAATCAAGAGTCAGACACTTAATCAACTGAGCCACCCAGGTGCCCCCTACATGTGTTCTTTAAAGAGTTTGATTTTGTTTTTGTTTTTGTTTTTTTCTGGTTGGTTACAGATTCAAAGCACTACAGGGTTTGACACACCTCAGTCAACTTGAAGATGAAGGGAGCCCCATGTGGAAAAGAATGCAGATGATATTTAGGAGTCTAGAGCAATCTAGTGCTTTTAGCCAGCAAAGAAATGAGGACTCCATTCATACAAACATAAGGAAGAGAATTCTCTAAAATAGAATGGATCTGGAATAGTATTTTTTTTTAGACCCAGACAAAAAAATTAGCCCTGTGAGCACCTTGACTTCAGCCTCATGTTATTCTGAGAAGATAACCAAGCCATACCATGTTGGACTCCTGACACACAAATATTGTCAGATGATCAGTGTGGTTAAATAGCTAAAATTGTGGTAATTTGTTCATCAGTACCAAAAAACCCCACAAAAACTGATATAACTATATTTTGAAAATATACAGGTAGTTTTCTTCTAAAAAATAAGATAATGGTTGCTGACATAAACATTAATATCCAATAAATTAAATTATATTTTCCAAAAATAAAATGATTTATTTTCTAATAAACTAAAAGACTGCTTGGAATTTCCTGGTTTCCCTGCAAACAGAAAAACACATTTATTTATCACTTTCATCCTCAGAGAATAAGCAAGAAAATTTTTCCTGAGCTCTAATATAACATGACACTTTATACATGGCATAATAAGCAATATAAATAGGTATAAACTAAGGAACTTTCCAAGGAAAAGGAAACAAATAATTCAAGAAAATTTTCTTATAAGAGTTGAAAAGATGATCACCAAGGTAACATCCAGGTATTAAAATTTTATTATTTTCTAGCAGGAATACAAAGACAAAAAAAATCATAGTGGTTTGCTAAATGGTGAATACAACTTATTATAGCTTTAAATAAGGATATTATCATGCATCGATCAGAAATGAACAAAAAGAAGAAATTACAATTACAAGTGTCTGTACAAAAAAAGCTATCAAAATAGAGAGGCTTTGAAAGTCCAAGAAACAATTGCTCATAGCAAATCTGAAAGAGAAACATTTCAAACGAGGGAGAATTGATTCTGAGCAACTGTTATTCAATATAGTATACAAATTCTCATCATCCCTTCCTTCATAAAACTTATTCTATATTATCTTTATAACCACAAAATATCTCCTAAGAAAGTATAACCCTGAGTAAAGATTGAAACACTCATCTAAATTAAAATATCCAAAAACTGTGCATAAGGAGAGACATAAATTCAGTAATTACAAAAAGATCATTAACATGCATGTAATGACTCTTAGATTAGTTGAGGTTATAGAGGAAACATCAAGTATTAAAGATATTATTTTATGCTTAATATCATGTAATAAACTTTGTAATATGACTTTCTAGTATTAAAACCAAACAGTTGTCCAAAATTATGATCTCCGTGTAACTCATGTATTTTTAAGAGAATGATCCTTTGAATAAGATTCAAGCTTATGAAAGAGACAGTACACTCATATGCATAAAATAAATACACATGTAGATTAAACCTGTAGTTGTTCTTTATTGTATAATGCATAACATATAAACTAGTGTTAGTCTAGATACAGATGGTAAAGGACATTCATTTTCCACAGTACATAATTCAAAAACCTTTTAAATTAAAATTTTTACGTAGCGCTAAAATTGCAGTACTCTTTAGAAATATAATAATTTACCCATAATAACTCAGAATTGTAATTTTCAGGAAATTTAGTTTCGTTAATTCTGGAAGAAATTTTTGGTGGCTATTTTCTTCTTTTTATTTAAGTATATTTAATATAAATTGCTATATTAGTTTCAGGTGTATAGCAGATGTTTTCTAGGTTATTTCAGGCCATGATATAATATATTTAAGCTGGGTATTTAATCTCTATGTGCCATAAAATGTAATTATTTATTTAGAAATAATAAAAAAGGAAAAAGAAAAAAAACACGTGTGTGTGTGTGTGTGCACATGCACACATGTGCATGCAGACTCATGTGGTTATTACTGAAACACCTAAACCTGGCATCAGTAAAAATTGGTCCCTGTGGTTGCAAATTTCAGGATCACTATGCTGTGAGACGGTTTTCCATATATCTCTCACATTTCTGCCTATCTTTGGAACAGATGTAATAACTGCCCTTACATTTCATACTGCATTTTCAAGGGTATGTGCATAGCAAACAACCTTGGAAGACAGAGATCATTTCTTTTGCTACAGCAAAGAGCAGTATAATAAATATAATGTCTCTTTATAAGGAAAAGATTGGTCAAGTTTGTTTGTAGTCCAATTTGAAAGATTCAGATTTCTTTAATTGAGAATTTCTTTCCTGTAACAAAACCCATTGCATGTAAAAGCATCTGCTGGCCCTTGAAGCACTGTCCTGTGGGAATTGAGTTTTGGAAAACCGACACAAAAATAAGATGATATTCTGCTTAATTCTTGTTGCTGTGAATAGCAAATCACCCTTTGTATCTGACCCAGGAGTCTTGTGTCTTCTACCAACATCCATGAAATGGAAATCTTTTAGGTTCTAGACCAATTCCACTGTGAGTAGGGGATTTCTCACACCAACAAGCAATTCTCTGGACACTAACTGGTATCCTACAATTTAACTCAATTATGACACCATCTACTTGGAAATGGTATTAGATACCACAGGTTAAAGGGTTAGTCCTACAGGATTGCCCCCCCATATCTACTTCAGATGCTTGTCACAAGCTCAGGTTCTTACCTGTGCTTCTGACCAACAGGTTATAAATCAGAGTTTCCCACAAACCCTCTCTTTCACTCAATTAATTTGCTAGAGTGCCTCATAGAACTCAGAGAAACATTTTGCGTACTATATTACTGGTTTTTATAAAATAATTTAGGAATAACTAGATGGTAGAGATGCATAAAGCAAGATATGGAGAAAAAGCACACAGCTTCCATGCCCTCACTGAGAGCACCATCCTCCCAACACCTGCATTTGCTCACCAACCAATAAGCTCTTTTTGAGTTTTTATGGAGGATTCATTACATAATGTGGTTGATGACATCATTGGCCATTGATTCCATCTCTGGTCCCTCTCTATTCCATGGAGGTCTAGGGGGAGAACTGAAAATTCCAACCCTTTGATTGCATGGTTGGTTCTCTTAACAACCATCTCTCAGGCTTAGGTGCTTTCCAAAAGTCATCTCTTTAACATAACAAAAGAAACCTTAATTGTTCTCATCATTTAGGAAATTCCAAGGGTTTTAGGAGCCCTGTACCAGAAATGGGGATGAAGATCACCTATGTATTCCTTATTATAAATCACAATATCACAGAGAGGAGGCCAGCTTGCTAGCATAAAAATAGGAGAAAGTCATAGGGCCTTCAGAGTTATGGAAGTTTTGGCAAAGAGGATGCGTTGTTAACAAAGACATGCATTTCTTAAAGAAAATGGGTGAAGGTTTTGTGGGCCTTTTAGGAGCTGTGAAAAGATGTCTTGGCATCTTTTAGTAAATGTCTCAGCCAAGTTGTGGATGAGGGAGAAACGAAAGGGTTTGCCACTGCACAATTGCCTTACTTGTTAATGCCTGTTCAGAGCCTGTTCTGTTCTGTAAACAAAACTTTACAGATTTGTTCAGGTAAATCACAAGAAGCCACTAATTTCTTCAAAACAGAAAGTAAATGAGGTAGAGCCATTCTCTCCCTTAATGTCCCCAAGTTCCTTTGTCTCCTTCTATCATAACCTTAGTGCTGCATGGAGAGAAATATAAAAATGGAATTCTTTTCCCTACAGGGAATCAAAAGTCAGCACCCGACTAACCTGGGGAATCTTGCATAGGAGAGAGATTCAAATGTGCATGGTTTTGCTGGATACAGGAGCACAAGTCACAGTCTAACTTGGTTCCACGGCCTAATTTTGCCATACTAAATTTAACTAATGAGATTTGGGTAAGGTTTTCACTGGAGAAGGGAAGCTACTGTGACTTTGTTGGTGCCGTCCTCTGGGCCAACTTCATGTACTATTTTTTCTTTTTTAATTTCCAAGATTTAAGTAAAAGTAAAGTTAAAAGGTATGTTATATATTTGTACTACCCTCTCCCACAATTTTAAGAAATGTATTCCAGATGGAAGAGCCAAATGTGGAGAATGTCACTGAGACATGCCTCCCTCCCGTTTGTCGTCAGTGTTTTGTTTTGGTTTGGTTTGTTTGAAGATTTAGCAAGAATGCCTTTACCCTGTAATGTCCAAAGCTTTCCCTATAATACGTTGAGTTTATTGGCAGTTGGAAGCCTCCACTTCCATGCCCCCTGGCTGTGATATTATTACACTTCCTCCAGTAGACATGGCTAGAAAGCCTCAACAACATGTAGAGACTCCTCATGAAGCAAAAATTTTTTGGAACTTCTTGAGTGATTTCACAACAAATAATCTCTCTGAATGTCAAGGAAAACTGTTCTTTTTCCTCCAAAACCAAAAAGGAGGGCTAACGCCTTACGGACTCTTTGGCATTGACACACAAGAGTGTGCCAGGTGTTAGGGACCATGTGTACCTCAACTGGACAATATAACATTCCAAGTAGCATCCTTAGATCAAGACCCAAATCAATAGGCCATGTTGGCATTTAACCAACAACAACAACAAAAAGACTTCAAATCAATATGCTCTGTTATCTTTATCTTTAGAGTAGGCAGTTAGTTAGGTTTTAACCGGATGCCTGGAGGCCAGCAAAGGGGGAGTCGCGGCCGCTGTCAGCAGAGTTAGAAACCTGGCAGCTCTCCCAAAACAAAGCCACAGGAAGAGGGATCAAACTGGGCAGGCTCAAGACACAGATCCTGACCAGGTAAGGGAAAAAAGGGTGAAACATGGCTCCCGAGAGGTCTCTTCCCCAAGTAATAAATATTCCATCCCTTGTTAAACCACTGTCAATAAAAGATAGAAACTCAAACCCCAGGGTGTGCAGCTGTCTCTTGAGCTCACCTGCTCTCACATCTCCAGAGGGTATTGTCACTTTAATAAACTTCCCTGCTTCCACTGCTCAGCCTGGGTCTGGTCTCTCCTTGAATTCTTTCTTGGGAGGAGACAAAAGAGCTTCCAGCAACATCCTGGGGATGAGCTGAGTGAATCCCCAGTCCACAAGGCCACATTATTAAGAACTATTCTTATTTTCACTTAGATTTTGATAGTTGTAAAATACATTTATATCTTTCAGTAAATATTTGCTATAATTTACTATGAATCAGGCAATGTTTTATGTAAGACACAGAATTATTGTTTTGATTTAATCCTTTTATTTGTTTAGGAAAAACATGGGAATATAAATCAGAAGATGGGTTCAAATTGTTGATATTTCACTGTGAGTTTTGGGGCAAGTTATGGAATCTCTCTGGGTCTGTTTCCACACTGATTGAAGTGTATGTACAACTGCCATACAAATTGAAAAGCACCGTAGAGACGTTAGCTCAAATATTATTTCAAAAGCATCAAGCGTTTTGTATTTTTACACACATTTCCATTTGTATTACTGGACAATCCATTCAAATATGAGATAAAGCTTTATCATTTCCCAGGATATTAAACCCTATTTTTAAAGACCATCATTCTTTCTCTCTAGTGTCATATAGTCAACACTATTGTGCATATAGTTTCACTTTTCCAGTTTATGGGCGGGAGAATGATGTAGTTAAGTTACTTCATCTAACAGACTGTGTTCGGTGGATCCTGTGCCAGTTTCCTTTCCTGGAATATTTGACCTGAGAAAGGATATAGAAAATTGAAGTTCAGTCACTTTGGTGAAGTGGATCTTGCAGGTTAGACTTTTAAAGCGTGTCTTAGCAGAGTAATTTATGTCACAATAAATTTGCTTTACTCCTTTACAAGATAAATCAACATATAGTCCGTGGTGTTTTATTATATACTAAAGATAAAATACTATAAAATGGAATTCAAATGGTTTTGTTTTATCTTTGTTGTTGTTGTTGTTGTTGTTTTAACTTCAAGGTGTTCAGAAAGTCATGCTATTGCTTGTAGCAAATGGATTGCAGACTTTGGTTTGGCTATTCTAAAGTAGGTGGGATTGTTTTCACACCACGGATACTCCAGGGACCAAGTACGGTCTTGTAATTGTATTTACTTCATGAAAACATTGAAGTTTATTAATTTGCATAAATGCAGAGGCAAAAAGTGTAATAGAAAATGACAACATGATTCTATCTGTCCGTGTTTTTGTCTCAAGAGTAACCATGAAGAATAAGAATAAAGTTCTTTGAAGATATTACAATGGTCAATTTCAATGCCTTGCAGACATGAGCATGTAGTTTATGTAAAAACAATACATGTTATAAAATTTTAAGTGTTTTGTAATTTTTACCCCAAGTATGCACTTTGCAAAAGGGAATCCTACTTTTTTATTGTGCTTATTCCAGATTTTTTTCACTCTCTCTCTCTCTATTTCAAATTGTTTTCCTTATGAATTCATTAGAAAGAAAAAATACCAATGGGATGGACTATATAGAACCTTAAACAGATATGTGGGCAAATTTTATTTATTTTTTTTTTAGAACGTATTGTTCACACTCTTACAATGATGGGTGCATGATGAAACACAGAGTTGGTCAAGTTGTCTTGAGATATGTCTTGTAGATGCTATGGTCAAGTTGGTCTTGAGATATGTCTTGTAGATGCTATGATTTATACCAAGTAAGAAGCTGTACTTAATATTAAGCCATTCCAATGGAAGAATGTATTTTTATGGTTCCATAGAAAAATATTACTCCTATTCAGAAAAGAGTATCACTATAATAGCATATGGTTTTACTAAATTAGCAAGTTAGTACTGAGATGAATTAAGTAAATGCAATTTATTTGATTTTATGATAAACCCAATTAAATGTAATTAAAGATCTCCCATAGACATTGTAAACTATGATTTTATCATATTAATGAGTACTTCAAAACTATTGGTGACTGTTGTTTTAGACTGATTATTTTAGTCCTTTCGCATGTGATTTTTAAAATGTGAACGTCTGATTTTAACTCAAAATGTGTAAAAAAAGTTCCTTTAAAGGAACAAAGCTCAAATAATGCGAAGCAATGCATCATATATAAACTAGTAACATTAAAAAAAAATTAAAATTGTTGGTGGGAAATAGAAGTTTTCCCCATTTATATAAAGAAAGGGTCACCTACTCTTAATACCGATTCTAAACGCAGAAGAGACAGTGGTTTGGGATGCAACAAAACAAAACAATTATAAAACTATAAAGTATGTGCTGCCAGCACACCATCACTCAGATTCAGTAGAAAATCAATTCGGGAAGAAGCACGATACAATTTCATATGCCAAAAAGCCTTGTAACGAATTGGGTGTGCAAGAAATTATGGTCAAAGGACACAGTGCCCACCTAGAAAATAACTTTTGAAGGCAGATATTTGTATTTTATTAAAAGCGTAACCTGAAAATAATCAGTGGGTGCTATAGTATTAGATAATTTCTTCTCTCCATTCACATTTTTAAAATCAAAATTACTAGACAGTCATATGATACAATAGTCTGAGTACTTTTTGTCTTTGGCTTTATACATGTGACTACTAACTCAGAGATGGTCAGGGTTTTACTATATACTGGAATAAACCATACCTTTCAAGAATTTAAATACTTATATAGAGGAAGACCGGGTAGAGTTTTGAAACTATACCTCACACATTTTTCTATGCTTGTATAACAGTGTTCAAATTTACTGTCTTTTTATTTCTAGAAAAAGGTTGTGACAGCAAATCACTTAGAGGAGTCATAGGTGTTTCCTTACTAACCTTATTAAAATGTAAATCACAGGAGGAGATTTTACACAATAAGATAAAGGATTAGCGGATGTGCAAAATTTTCCCTTTTAAGTTTCTCATGCTCTAGAAGTAAAAATAATAATTAGAAATTCTTTAAATAATAATTATAATCTTTGTAAAACAGTTTCTGCTTCAGTAATTATTTTTCTTTCTTCTTTTGAAAAAGTATGTTACATATTTTATAAAAATTAAGCAATTGGTAAAATTAGCATATTAGAAAATTTTAGTTACCATTTAATAAAATGCAATCTACAATAATCTAGTATTTTAAAATATTGAGAGGAAACTGCTTTAATGTTTACATGGTAATTCAAGTGAAATTGGTTTGAGCCTTAAAATACTATTTCTCATTTGACTATAAGACTTGACATTAACCATCACATATTTGTATCTTTTGAACAGAGAAAAATATATTTCAGAAAGTGTCCTATATCTTCCGTTTATAACAAGCATGTCATACTTGCATATGAATGCCACTGGAGAACAAAGATTGCTTTTTCAATATTTTAATAGATGTAAGAGATCAAATATGTATCTAGCGTTTATTGTTAATAACAAAATGTTTGCTAAGACACATGGTTAATAATAATAGTAATAGTAAGAAAAATAATGAGGACTGAAATAGAATTTATTATTTGCTGGACATTGTCATTTTTTTTTGTCATAATATTTTTATTTTTATTTCATTTTAAGTAAGTAAAACTTCTATTTTTTAGTCTACTGGTATATTTATCTATTTCTTTTAATTTTTTAATGTTTATTTTTGAGAGACAGACTGTGAGCAGAGGAGGGGCAGAGAGAGAGAGAGAGAGAAAGACACAGAGTCTGAAGAGACTCCAGGCTCTGAGCCATCAGCACAGAGCCTGATGCAGGGCGGGGCTTGAACCCACAAGCCATGAGATCATGACCTGAGCTGAAGGTTGATGCTCAACTGACTGAGCCACCCAGGAGCCCCACTCTACTGGTATATTTAAAAAGAATTGGTCATGGGTTGACTATAACTTCTGCTTTATTTTCTGAGAGATGGATTTTTTTTCTAGTAGAAATTAACGTTACATTAGATATGTTTTTTCAAAGACACCATATTTAACTAGGAAGTTTTTCAATATCTATTTATTCTTTTTTCTTCCTTTACCTCCAATCTTAGAAGGTCACATGTAATCCCAGTAATCATATAATTTTCCACTGAGGACAGAAATACACCTCACTCCTAAATTTTACCTTTCCTCCCCTTCAAGAAACAAAGCAAATTAAATATTTTGAGAACTGTGTACTTTAATTCCTTGCGAATTTGCTAGGATTAATGTGCTTACAAAGCGGATCAAAGTTAAATAATTTGAAGAAAATTTGAACTAGCTGCTTATCAGAGTTTGTTGCCACACCCATACATCAGGCTTTTTACAAGACACTGGCATGCGGTAATCTGAAAGAGAAAAAAAAAAAAAAATAGACAGAATTTCAGGCACCCTAGCAGAATTTTTTAAAAAAGTATTGAGTATTCCATGTCAGGGTTTTCTTGGAGAAGTGTTATCCTTGAAAACAAACACGAAGTAAATAGCTTAAACCACTTAACTCTGCTTCCTTAGATAAAAACACAAACAAAAACATAGAAATCTTTTAAGTCCTCCTATAATGTATGAAACATAGATAAGTAAAATTCCGAAGTAAATAAATACACAACGCAGAAATAAAACCTCCATACTCAGTTTTCTGGAAAAGGATTGTTGGATGAGGGGATATAGGGGAAAAAAATGTTTATCAAGGCTAATTATGTATTTGGTGAGTCACACGCATTTTGCTAAACAACACATAATTCAGGTAAGCATCTATTTTATATGTAAAGACAGGTGAGTTGAGAATATTTTGTAAATTTCAAAGTGTCTCTAGGAAAGAACTAGGGATGATACGCATATCTTATGACAACAAAACTAATATTTAAAAGTTAGGCTGTAATAATTGGGATTGAAGACTCTAAGCATCTAAAAAAAAATTTTTTTTAAGTTTATTTATTTTTGGGACAGAGAGAGACAGAGCATGAATGGGGGAGGGTCACAGAGAGAAGTAGACACAAAACCTGAAACAGGCTCCAGGCTCCGAGCTGTCAGCACAGAGCCTGACGCGGGGCTCGAACTCACGGACCGCAAGATCATGACCTGAGCCGAAGTCAGATGCTCAACCAACTGAGCCACCCGGGCGCCCCAAGACTCTAAGCATCTAAATGAGAGAATGGCTGGAGATAACATTAAGGGGAAAAGCATGTGAAGGCTGCTAACCTGTTTTGCATAAACATGATGTAAATTAAAATATTATTTGTATACTATTTAATAAAACATGTTCATGCTATTTAATTACACACACTCACACACTTAAACACACACACACACACACACACACACACACACCACATAAACACATATATGGGCAGAAACTAAGTTTGTTGAATTCATATTAGACCCTCCTCTAAGACTTAGTTTTCCACACTTGGCAGCAGAAAGTGATGAGGGAGAGTGGGGCAAATTGAGGGCAACCCCCTCCCACCCACCCCCCGCCACAGGGAAATATGTGTGATATTCCTCAGACACTCCTGACTACCCTAGAACAAAGGAGAGAGATTTCAATGCTTTCCATGATGATATGGGAAACTAAGGCAAATGAAAAATTAAATCCCCTTACTGCCTACAGCCCATTGACAAGTCCTTGAAACCAGCAGAGTGACCTCTCTCTAGGAGCTCAGCTGCCTCCATAATGACACTTTGTTAGGGGAAAAAGGGAATCTTCACTTAACATTTTCCCAACCTTGAGGATCCTGTAAGGCTACTCCCTTTATCTCAAGTGCCCCAAGATATATGCGGCAATCATACTCTAAGCTTATGGCGCCCTGATCTACATCTGAAGGGTCTCATGACTGAAGATTTACTAAATGGTAATAAATGGCATTTCCCTAACAGCTAGCCCGTCAAGGTCCTGGAAACCTTGCTTCCAATATTCCTTAGAGGCTTACTCTATCCCTGACCCCCTCCCAACCTGAGGGTATATAATGAGTTACCCATCATGACCACAGTGCAGCTCTTCCCTCCCATGGGTCCTGTCCCCGTGGTTTAATAAAATCACCATTTTTGCACCAAAGATGTCTTCAAGAATTCTTTCTTGGCCATTGGCTCTGGAAACCCCCACTGTCACCGCAAAACTTCATCAGAAAGGACAAAACAAGGATAGGAAGCTAACAGCCTATTCATCCAAAGCAAGATACCTATTTTATTATGATTCTAAAGCACATGTAAAATTCATGCAACAACTGTCTTTAGGTGGATTTTTTTGGGGGGGGCGGGGAACAAACTTTGTTACAAATAATTTAATATTCCAGATGATCTAAATACTTTCAGTACTCCTGCCCCTCTATTTAACTACTTTTTTTTTTCTAAGTCTACAAGTTTTTGTTGTGTTCTGGTAATCTGTGCTGTCTGGCAATGCCCTTTGAGACCACAACATTTTGTTTAGTTATTCTTTTTCTAAATAATTACAAAGGTCTCATTTTTTTGCTCTTAATTTTGCCTTTTACAGTTTCTGTGACTCCTCATTTACCCTGAGCCGGAAAATGAGATATTTTAAGCAACTCTTTCATTTTTATTCTCACAATTTTACTGTATATGTGTTGGTAAGGAGATAAACATATATATATATATATATATATATATATATATATATGGAGAGAGAGAGAGAGAGAGAGAAAGAAACTGTGTTTTGTACCAAAAGCTGATCATGGTTCCTACTGTCATTTAGATGACTTTCAATGTAAGATACAGATGTTAGACAGTAAATACAATTATTAGCATGTTTGTGTTTAATATATAGTTATGAATAATAAACTGCTTTTCAGTAAACCATAAAAATAAATTTAGGTTCTTGACAGAAGTTGGAAAATCTTTTTTTTCTCTAAGTTCTTTTTTTTTTAATTTTTTTAATGTTTATATATTTTTGAGAGAGAGGGAGACAGAGACAGAGCGTGAGTGGGGGAGGAGCAGAGAGAGAGGGAGACACAGAATCGGAAACAGGCTCCAGGCTCTGGAGTTGTCAGCACAGCTGAGATCATGACCTGAGCCGAAATAGGCTGCTTAACAGACTGAGCCACCCAAGCACCCCTCCTCTGAGTTCTATATTACCACCGAGACCAAGCGCAATACATTTTTAGTCTGTAAAACTGAAAACAGTCTTCATTTTACTTGATATTTCCTCAGACTCTAACATTAAGCATTCAACATGCTACATTGCATATAGCATGATAAACAATGAAGACAAAACAAAGAGCCCTTGCACCTAAATAACCTAAATTAATCTTATATGATGAAAATGTAAGTTTTAAGTCTTTCCTATTGTAATCAGGAATGCTGTGTCAGAAGTTTTAGCCTGTAGTTTGGTTTCAGGAGATATTATTTTGGCTTTTTCATACGTAATAAAATACAGAAGCTATGCCATAGATATCTATGCAGAGTCTGCATAATGAGAAATATCTATTACTGGTCCCTATTTAATTTCAATTTCCAAGCTAACCAGATAATTTTTGACTTAAATGTAATTGTAAAACAGACAAACAAACAAACCTGAGATTGCATTAGAAATGTCTCAAATTTGGGGTTATTTTCAAACTCCTTTATGTGGATTAGTGGTCTTTGTTTCCTAGGGATTAAGTAGTTGCAGGGGTCAGAAATTTAGCAGTTCCTTAAAACTAATATGCAGTATAGGTATTCACTCCCTGCATTGTACAGCAATAAAATTTTCATAAGCATTATCATGCTTCCCCTTTTATACATTAGTTAAGATTGTTTCACAGAGTTATGCCATAAATTAGCTTTTGGTGGAGTATTTCTCAGCATTTATAGAAAAAGAAAAAAAATAGGATGTGTATTTATCAACCAGCAAGGAATCTAGATAAGGAAGTATTACATTTTGGTGATTTCAGGACCACCTGATGATTAATGTGGTTAGGACATCGATAAGAAAGTCCACAGAGGGGCATCTGGATGGCTCAGTCAGTTAAGCATCCAACTTTGGCTCAGGTCATGGTCATGATCTCATGGTTTGTGGGTTCGAGCCCTGCGTGGGGCTCTGGGATGACAGCTCAGAGCATGGAGCCTGCTTTGGATTCTGTGTCTCCCTCCTTCTTTCCCCTTCCCCCACTCACGCTCTGTGTCTTTCTCTTTCTCAAAAATAAATATAAAATAAATTTTAAAAAAAGAGAAAGAAAAGAAAATCCAGTCTTTGGAGCCTACTTCTGCTATAATGAGGCAGTTATGATCCAGAAATAAGGACTCAACTTCCCAAATTTTAATATATTTAGAGAAATGAATTCAAAGACGGAGAATAACATTTGCCAGGTGACTAAAGTTATTCAATACCACACATTTAATACAAGGAAAATTAACACATAAAATAAACTGTTTCCTTTAACTGCTATCATCAAGTGAACACATTGTTTGCTCTTTCAATTATATTCTTCAAGTATGTATTGACTTCTGCATCTCCTATGTATAAAATTCAAGTTAATCTCAAGAATTAAATAATAAATAACAACAAGACTATAGCTATGTAAAATAGAGTAAGCAGGGTCTGAAATGTTACCATAAAAGTAACAAGGTAAAGACATCAATTCTAGTTCTGCCTTCAGCTGTGTTTTATGCACTGCTCTTGATTAAAAACACAAAATTACATCGGGTGTGTGTGTGTTCATGTGTGAGCACGCATATGCTTGTGTGCTTGCATTTGCTGAGCGGGAGAAGACAGCAAGGAAACCAGTTTAAATGAAGCGTAATCAAAGGAAACCAAATAAAAAGCCAAAAGAGGTTGTAAAATTCTGACTGATTATTCTTACAGAAATCACTTGAAGCTCAATGCATTTGAAGTTTAAAAGGATGAAGTTTAAAGTTATCAGGCCTTCAAGTACTTCCAGGAGATATCCACAACCTAAATTATAAAATATATCTCCCATTTTTGTCATAGACTATGCTTCCAGGAAGAAAAGCAAATGAAGAAGTCCATGAGAGTAGAGACAGGCAGCACCTATTTTCAGGCAATGAAGTTTTCATTGTGTTTTCCTTCTCTCTCCCCCATCAAATTCTCCTTATTCCGGTGCGTGTCCTCCCTAAGCCTGCACTCCACCAAGAGTTATTCTCCAGTCATCAGCCCACTTGCCTGTCCCATTCTACACGTTTTGTAGCGTTCTTTGTCTATCAATACCACGTGTCTTGGCATGTATTTATTTATTTATTTTTTGTGTGTGATACACTATTTCTCCCTAGGTAAGATCCTGCAGCATATTCAGGTCCTATTCAGCATATACCAGGGAACTATGCTCATAATAGATGCTCAGTCAATATTTGTTATGTAAAGGAAGAGCTTACTTCAGCCTAGGAAGTTAATTAATTTCATTTCTTTGCAGGGATAATACCAGATATTTCTCTGCTAAATAATCTCTAGCTTAATTTAAGATTTGATATGCTGAAAATGGTTTATTACTTTTTTTGCCAGTCAAAAGCTGTTTACCTTATTGTGCATGTCTTTGCCTCAAATTTAAGATCCATTTGGGCTGAACATTTGTAAAGAAAACAGATCTTATAAGTCACTTCCCACCGGACCTTACTTACCAATCCTTGGTTCTTGAATATGTTATCTATATTCATTAAACAACCAAGAAAGGTAGTCGTTATTTTTCAACTTTAGAAAGTTGAATCTCAGACACATGATGGTAGAAATAGGTTTTGAGCTCAGGTTATAAACATATGCTATTTTCATTAAAAATCTTTTGGACCTTTGCCTTGGCTTCTCTACCAACTTTCAACCTTGACTTTGTCATGCTTTCCCTCATATTTTCCACTGATCTTAAATCTCAATGTGATAAGACAGGGTTATAGAGAAATTAAGTCCCAGGAGGATCTGTCATCAGATAGCAATGTGATGTGTTCACATCTTAGGTTTATTGTTTACTTGTCAAATTTTAGTGAAGATGAAGGTTGTGAAATCTCGGGCTCTGTATCTTTAAAAAACACAAAGTAATAATATCTAATCTATGCATTTATTGTGAGGAATAACGGCAAATACGTATAAGTTCTCTAAGGGGTCTGGGACATGATGAGTGATAAGTAAATGTTCATTATTATTTTAATCGTTATTTATTGATAGAGTGACTGCAAAATGGAGTTCATTTTACTTTCCAATAAAAACTAATTATTTTTAGCCATGGTAACTATTTAGTCTAGTCCTTGCCCTTCAAATATGTTTCTAATATAATTTTTTTCTTTGTAAGTATGTAATAGCTGAAATCATGAGTAAAGCTTTTTGTAACTTTCTCAAATCTAAGAATTAGTTTGCCTTTGCTTGCTTTTTCAATCCCCAAATTAATGTCAAGGTAGGTAGACATAAAATAAATTTTCTAAGTATGGAATCAATAAGAATTCAAAGACTGACACAGCTTCATAGTTTTAAGGTCCTTTTTAATGGATTTATTCTTTCCCTGTCAGCCTTTGCAAAATATTTTTGTATAAAGGTTAAAAGCTTTCCTATAACAACCATATAGTAAATGACAAGACTGAGCTTTACAAACAAGTACTAAATAACCATGTGGATCAACCACGACATGGATTTAGCTTATTTTATATAATTCTCAGTATATGATTATTAGTCTATTTAATTTAATATGAATAAATACAACTTTTATGATGATGAAATCACTCAAAGTTATTAACTGATTGTTTTTGCTTTCAGAATATTTATACTGGTTTGACAGTTTTACAAAACAGGATTAATTAAAAATATTTGAAAGGTAATTAAGGTGCAAAATACTCCAATTTTAATCTTAATATTAGCTATTTAAAGAGTGGGAAGCCTCTCTGATTCACAGGGTAATGAAGTCTCCGAATAATAATGAAGACAGTTTCAACTTGTATACACCACGTCCATGGTTAGAATTCCACAGTTGCATCTGTAGAGACAACAGCTTATATACATGTACAAGGTGGTAAAGAATAAAATACGAAAAACAGTGAGTAAACCAGGGACCTCCTCATCTTTTGTTTATACGTTACCTTATCAAAGGCAATGTATTATCTAAGTAAATTTGCTCATCAGTCAAGATTTATTGTCAGAAGGATAGGGAAAATAGGAAGTTGGTAAAGAGATATGTACTTTTTATGAGATGAATAAAGTTTGTTGACCTAATTACAACATGGTGACTATAGTTGATAACACTGAATTGTATAACTGGAATTTGCTAAGAGCAGATATCTTACAATTTAATTTGTCAATTATACCTTAATAAAACTAGAAAAATATTGTTAATATGTAAGTTCTCATCTATGTAGCTATAGCATTAATCCAGACCATTACTGTCTCATTTGAAAATTACTGTAACAGCATAGTCATGTCTTTATGATATGACTTTCAATAATCTATTTATCCTAAATACAACAGAAAGAATAGCCTCCTGCAGATCTCTCTTCCCTTTGTTCCTGCTATGCTAAGAAAACTACATTTCCTTAAAACTCATCAGCTCAAGTCCAGATGGCTTACTCCACTGGGTTCTTATGGCTGTCCCTAAACTGTCAGCCCTGTACTTGATCCAGTTTTTTGTTTTTTTGTCTTTTTTTGTTTTAAATTACTCATTACTTCTCAACACAAACCACTCTGATTCATTCATAGTAAACTTGCTAAGTTACAATTGTACTATACATTTTTATACTATTATTTGAAAGATAACAGGGAAAATTTTCTTAATTTTAAAGACTCAGATAAACCATCATATACTGAACACCTCACTTGTTCATGTAGTAGTTTCAAAACAAAACAACAACAAAATAAAATGTTGACTGTGTATTAAAGTATTAACTTTGCCAAAGGAGAGGTCTGGCCTTTGCACTTGCTTCCCAGGAGGTGCTCTTTAAGCCCCTGAAATATCCTGCCTGATATGACTTTGTGTTCCCAGGGAATTTGGACAAAGCTATTTAATCTAACAATATGATTTAAGGTGGGGACTCTGGTGTGAACTCAACCTCTGGAAGGGCTAGTGACTAAGGTCTGCCACTTGGGCAGTCAACAGTATTGACATGACCCACCCCGAGTACAAACTCTGAAAACCAAGGCCTAGGTTAACTGTCCTAGCTAGAAATGTACCATGCATATTGTCACTCTGAGCTGCATCTCCATGATTCCCTTGGGAGAGGACAACAGGAAGCTCTACCCTTAGTGACTCTTGGACCCTGTCTTATGTGACTCTTCCCTCCCATCTTTTGCTATATTAAACTAGAGTCATGAACATAACAGCTATACTGAGTTCTGCGCATATTCTAGAAAACTATGGAATCTGAGGGTGGTCTTAAGGGCTCATAAATGGTAACAGAACTGAAGGGGTCTTGGGGACTTGCATACTTTGCATGAACAAATTGAAAACCCCAGTAGAAAAAAGCAACAAAAAATTGATTTGTAGCACCTTCTTCTCCAATCTTCATTTCTATGCTCATGTCTCTTCTCCATCTGTCCTTTGTTTATACAGACTGAATCTTTCTTAACACGTATATAGAGCACATAGGCTCAAATATACAATTACATATAATCGCACAGAGTGGACAACACCTTCTCCAATAACCATTCTTTATATGATATGCAGATTTTAAACTAAGTATTTATATGCTAAATTCTCTTTAAGTCCCCATTGTTTCTTATTTCTGATGTTTTCCTTCTTGAGGGCTACCTACAATTTTTTGGCTAATTGCATCATTCTAGGCGTTCAGTATTACTTCTGATGTATCTTCATGGCAAAGCTCATACAGAAGTCTTAGAACTCTGAGTCCCCTTAATATCATTTTGTATATGTAGGTCACTTACCTGTGTTTTTTTTTCCATTTTCTTCCTGTGTATTTATGTTCTTCTTCAATATAATCTGTACCAAATTATTCCCCAGATACATTCCTTAATTTTTCAGTTAAATTATTAAAAAAAAAAAAACCTGGATCTTCTACTATGATTCTCAAATTGAGGCAAAACATTTAAGATGTAATTGCTGGCCTCAAGAAAGCACAAATAAAGTGGGAGATAAATGCAGCATCCCTAGAGAGTCAAAAATAAAGTGTTACATGCTAAGATTGAGAGACTGTTCCAAAAGCAAAGCGAAGCTTTTTTCGTCTGTCGGTTTATTTATTTCAGGTTGGGATGGAGCACAGAGAAATGTGGGTAAAGTATTTTCTTTCCCCTCATTGGAGCTGTTTAATCCTCCTCAACCTGACTCTACCTTTCTCTAGTTCCCACCACGAGATTCTGGTATTTGATTGTAAGTATTCAAATAATTAGAACCACAGTGTTCGGGAACTTGAAATGAATGCACAAAAGTAAGCTTATATAATTATAAGTCAGCTTATAGAATTATGTCTAATTTTTTTAACATTTATTTATTATCAAGAGACAGAGAGACAGAGCGTGAGCATGGGCGGGGCAGAGAGAGGAGGAGACACAGAATCTGAAGCAGGCTCCAGGCTCTGAGCTGTCAGCACAGAGCCCAACGTGGGGCTCAAACTCAGGAACTGCGAGATCATGGCCTAAGCCGAAGTCGGATCCTTAACCGACTAAGGCACCCAGGCGCCCCTAGAATTATGTCTAAAGGAAAAGTAAAAAGAGTCTTTTCTTTGTAATATAAATAGAGAAACTTTAGGAGAATAAGCATGTATGTTTTGATCACTTCTTTCTAGCACATAGGCATGAAATGGACACTCAATAAATGTTTTTTGGTTGAATAGATGAACTTTGCCCAGAGTCATTCATGATTTTGGTTGCCAGAAATATTTTTCTTACATCTGTGATTCAAACTATGTTCCATATTTTTGAAAAGAAAATGATCCATATAATTATGGCAAAGGCAAAACAAGGTGACTTTTACTGATCAGGCACAATTTGTCAAGGTCTGTTCTAGCTTTTTATATGGATTTTCTAATTTAGCTTTTACAGTACATGCTATTCAAATTTAAACCAAAAAAAGCAAGATTTTGTAATTTTTTATTTTAAATGCTGTATTAGACAACTTACAATAAAAACTTCTTAATAACACAGGGTCTCACACCCGCGAGCACACAGCCCAGTCTTCCCCAGAATTAGTACAATTTCGTGAGTGAATTGATTGCACTCGTAGGATAGCTTGGGAACTTTTGCTTCATGTTTTTCTTGCTGTTTTACATTTGAATTTGTGATGTTAATATCCGTGAGAAAAAAAATCATCGGAAAAGTATTTTTGCAAACACCAGGCCCTCAAAAGACAGAGGAATCTGCATCTCTGCTGTGATGATTTTAATCTTCCAAGGAAAGTATTTAATTTCTATTCTTTAGCTATTATTAAGGCTGATATTTTTCTTCGAAAATTTTGCATTAGACACATGGCTGCACAGTTTTGGCCAAGCTCAGAAACAGTGAAGCTGTGGGAGGAAACAAAAATTAATAGTGGAACAGGAATACCATGACAACCTCGTGCCGCCATGACGAAAATCACACATGCGCTTCTGCGTTCATAGTTTCTTATACATTAAGTAGCATAAACACACTGTATGGTTCATTTGTCCCTAATTTTTCACTTGGATAAATTATCTGGATGTTCCAACTCACATGCATTAATCCCGGGGAGAAACAGCACAGTTTATTTTAGAGAAAGAATTCATTTCCAGATCCCGTATCGAATCTATTTATTATTCTCCAGTGCCTCAAAATATCCCAATTATCAATAGAGTCGAAAGCCAAACCAGAGGCAAATTAAGAGTATTAAGAAGTCAGGAAAAACTCCAACAAACCAGATGTGAAAAATGTCACACCATTTTTTTTTTTAATTAACCATAAAGTCGTCTTTTCTTTTTGCTCAACTCCTTCCTGCCAACCTGCCCCAGCTTCTCCTTTCCCTTCTTCCCATCCCCGCTGTTCAAGCACAATATTATAACTGTGAACACTTAACTGTTTTTGCAAGATTTAGTTAAACTTATTTCTTTTAACCTCCTGGCTACATTGGATTTTATTTTTCTTGCTCGTACTCTTGGAGACTACTGGAACATTTTATAGATTCCTCCAATAAACAATGCATAGCTAAAATTTATTCATATATTATTTTACTATACTCAAGTACAAAACATATTTTATGTATTCTAACAGTAGAGGATATTAAGTAAATGATCTATAAATGTAAATATAGAATACTTTGGATGAAATTTATTGAACAAGTATATTTAATAAGTCAAAGAAGCTGATGCAAAGTATGTGTAACAAAATGTATCTTTTTATTATCTAGATATGCATAAAGGTGTTTTCAAATTACATAGGTTGTATAATTGTTGGCAGAGATGTTAGTCACATGTCATTAGGTGGTAAAGAATTACAATGTAAATCTCTCCCTGGTTTGATTTCTATAGCTACACATAGATATTAGTATACATGCACACATATATTCATGCGTGTTTACAAAGACATATATTGTATTGAGTGGGGAGATAGTGGGCTATTTCATACCAATTTCTCTTAATCTGGTCTGTGACTCTGAGCCATACACTTCTCTGGAGCAAAGAGAATTCTGATGCAGTTCCTGGTCCCTGAAATTCATGATCTACAGATGTATAAAGTAATTATGCATAGGAGCAGAAATCATTGCATCTTCCATATGTCTTGATAGAGCTGGGCCCCAAGGTAACCTAGCAGCAGGGCACCAATAGCACATAAGATAACTCCTAATACATACATGGTAGAACAGACAGCAGAGAAAGAGACCGCACAAACAACATAATTAGAAGAGGCTCCAAACACTAAAGATTTGCTGAAATCCTGATGTACATGCCTTAGCTGGCTAAAATATTCACCAAAAGCCATAACAAATTAATGGGTAAAGACCTTGAGATTTTGCATGATAAAGAAGAGAGGAAAGAGTTGTGGGCAATGTATCCTGTGCAGAATATATCTAATGACAGACAATCTGTGATTGTGGAGTATAAATTCTAAATAAAGCTGCTGAAACAGAAGGGGCATACTTTAAGTGAAATATGTCTGACAATGTGGAGATAAAAGTCATGTATTAGTCTGGATCTAATGAGAAGAGGGAAACTACAAAGATATTTGGGGAGGTTAATGAATAAGATAAAATAAACATAACAGGGCATTGGAAAATGGGATTGGTTAATAGGAAGCAAAAAAAAAGTCCCAAAACAAAACAGGAAAAGCAGTTATAAGGTCTCCTAAGAGAGATATCCAAAGCCCGAGAAAAAGATCCAGACCATGGTGGAAGGATCTCAGCTATGGCTCATTAAGTGCAGGGAAATCACTATGGCGCTGTGCTGAAGAACTTGGAAATTTGCTCCCTGAATCCTGTGGGAAATCCTAACTCTAAGGTATTTAGGAAAGCTGTTCATGGGGTGGTTTCTCTTCTGAGGCACTTCACCAGAAACCCGCCGAAGGGGAGGTGTCAAAGAAAAGGACTGCCTGATGTGTGCTGCCGACCACCACATTTTGCAAGAACTGGTTCTGTTGAAACTGTGAGCAACGAAGGGGCGCCTGGGTGGCTCAGCTGGTTAAGCAACCAACTTCAGTTCCGGTCATGGTCTCATGGTTTGTGGGTTCGAGCCCCACTTCGGGCTCTGCACTGACACTGCAGAGCCTGCTTGGGATTCTCTCTCTCTGTGCCCCTCCCCCCTCCAAATAAATAAATAAGCTTAAAAGAGAGAGAGGGAGAGAGAGAAAGTGAGCATTGCAGGAATTGGAGGCAGTAGGCTACAAAAATCACCCAAGGTGAGTGGGATGCTATTTGCAAGCACCACCTGCTTGTGTTTCTGGCTTTCATTCACTACAGTTGCTGAGCACGGAAGAAACTGAGGAACCTGGTCCTGGAGAGGGCTGTCCATACTGCAGGGGCCTGTCCAGTGAGCACCCAAGAACCAGGGAGCAGAAAACAATTGTTTCCTACACAACTCTCCAGCACTCTCTACTGACAAAGCTTCAGTGCCAGCTGTTAAAGAAGGAAGATGCTTTATGGTCCAAGGTGCATTTTCACAAAGCAGGCAAAAAGCTGAATTGTGGCAAAGAGCCATGAAATCAACAACTGAGCCAATCCACCCCTTTGACTATTTAGCTTCCATATACACCCTTTTCCAAGCATTTTGACTTTTCAAAATACAACAAAATAAGTCTGTATTTCTGCTTAAAAAGACACAGCTATCATTCTAACAAGTGAAAAAAAATCTTCCCACTTTCCCCAAAATGAGGAGACATGCAATCATGAGTCATTGTATCCATCACTGGATATATTAAGTACCCCTCAAATACAGCTGCCATCCCACTGGATTTCTATTATCTAAAGACTATAAAGTTAACTCCTAATAACTTGTAAAATGAAAATAGAAAGAGATATAAAGAATAGCATTTCAAACACATACACACACATAGCATGCAAATAGAAATGCGCAAAGATTAGTTTTTATAACTAGTTATCAGACTACAAGTAATACCTATGTCTTCCCTCTTTTGCTATCCATTCTATATTTCCCCTGACCTCAACAAGAAACTAGATGTAGCATTCTTATTTGTCACAGACACGTCAAATGTCTTTGGATTTGTTGGATCACAAGGCCCAGTGATAGAGCAACTTGTATTGCATAGTGAAATTAACTTCTGTAATTTCCCCAGGAATTTAGTATTGTTTCTGATTTATTATCATGGAAGGGAACGGAAGTCTTAGGGGCTTCCAGTTAGCACTCTTACTGTAATGTCCCCTATGGATCAGTGTGCGACGTGTGGACTTTATCAACTTGTTAAACAAACTTCTCTTGTTCTAGTCCCATAAAAACTGACCTCCCTGGCAGCTGGGTGGCCCCATTAGTTAAGCATCTGACTTCAGCTCAGGTCATGATCTCGCAGTTTGTGAGTTCAAACCCTGCACTGGGATCTCTGCTGTCAACACAGAGCCAGCTTTGGATCCTCTGTCCGCCGCCCCCCCCCCCATCCCTCTGCTCCTGCCCTGCTTGCTTTCTTTCTGTCTCTCTCAAAAATAAATAAACATTAAAAAAAAAAAACTGATCTCCTTAGAGGTGATTCTGTAGTATATGTTAACAAGCATTCTACCTCTTTGTTTTTGTGATAGTAAGGTACAGCCACTTGTCTTTCACCTTGAGGTGATATCTCAATCTACTCCAGACAAGTGAATCCCTAGATACTTCACTAGGGTGATTTGTGAGGTTATGAGGTTGAGCCTACAACCCTCTCACTTACGTATCTCTTACCAAGACCTCTCAGGTATCTGTTACTTCAGATCTAATCAATATAATGTCATCAATGTTGTGGACCAGTGTGATGTTTTGTGAATACCAAGAGTGTTAAAATCTTGGAGGACTACAACAAGTATCTTCATACCTGCTTCTTTCAAGTGTTTTATGGTAGAATTAATTCCTATAATTTCCCCAGTAATTTGGTATTGGTTCTGATTTATTACCTTGAAAAGGAATGGAAGGTCCAAGAGCTTCTAGTTAGTGCTAACTGTAATGTCCCCCTATGGGTCTGTGTGTCAGTATGTGAGTCTATCGATTGCTAGGTATGCCTAGGTCCATTGGAAGCCATGGGTGCTACAAGAGGTAGTCGCCAGAGAAGCTGCAGGAAGTGAGCACGAGAGAAGCCCTGTGCAGTGCATCAGGAGGCTGCTGAGTAAGCACACTCCCAAACTAGGAAGCTAATGGTCTTTCCTCTTGCGATGTCTTCTTTGTGCCTTTCACCGACAAAACTGGAGTGACATCTGACAAAGAAAAATATTTTAAAGGCCCAGTCCATTTTCACAGAGCGGAAAAAGTATGTATTTCAAGTTAAGAGGCAAGAAATCAATAATGGGCACACATCTTAGATTTTTCAAATATACATATACATAACCAAACACACACACACACACACACACACACATAAACACAGTATATGAGGGGAAAAGTTAAAAGTTCCACTTATATCACTTGGGTTATAGTTCACAAATTTTTTAAATATTATATCTGGGGTGCCTGGGTGGCTCAGTCCGTTAAGCATCCGACTTGGGCTCAGGTCATGATCTCGCAGCTCGTGAGTTTGAGCTCCGTGTCGGGCTCACTGCTGACAGCTCAGAGCCTGGAGCCTGCTTCAGATTCTGTATCTCCTCTCTCTGCCTCTTCCCTGCTCATACTCTGTACCTCTCCCTCTCTCAAAAATAAATAAACATTAAAAAAAAATTTAAATATGGGGTGCCTGGGTGGCTCAGTCGGTTGAGCAACCGACTTTGGCTCAGGTCATGATCTCACAGCTTGTGACTTCAAGCCCCGTGTCGGGCTCTGTGCTGACAGCTCAGAGCCTGGAGCCTGTTTCTGATTCTGTGTCCCTCTCTCTCTCTGCCCCTCCCCCGCTCATGCTCTGTCTCTCTAAGAATAAATAAAACATTAAAAAAATTTTTTTAAATATCATATCTTACTAGGAGAGTAAGCCAGCAGTGGAAAAATTGAACAAAACAATAAGAAAAAGCATTGAAAATGATGTTTTTGGATATTATTTTTTGAAGAGCAAAGGCAAACATTGCATATATGTGCGTGTATGTGTGTATAGGTATAATTTTCATGTATAAGCATTTTATATATATATATATATATATATATATATATATATATATATGTAAACGTGTACGTTCACTCTTTTGTTATTTCCACAAGTTATGAGAGATGATCAATTCAATACCTTTTCCAGCATTGAAGTTATATACTAGATTTTTGTTTATTCTCCATTTAAAAAATATATTCAGATGGTATTTCTAAAGTTGGATTTTGGACGGGCAAGACTTGACACCAATGACACTGGTGGTTGTGTAGCCGGGCTGTTATGAAGACCCTAAATTAGGTGGGAAAGGCAAGAAGATCGAGTTTCTCGGAAACTCACTGTTAAGTGAGTTAAGTGTTAACTCAAATTTATATTCTTGTATTTAAACTTGTCTGTTTAAAATGCATAGTTCAGGGGTGCTGGGTGGCTCAGTTGATTAAGCACCCAACTCCTGACTTCAGTTCATGTCACGATCTCATGGTTCATCTGTTTGAACACACGTCACTGTCAGTGCAGAGCCTACTTGGGATTCTCTCTCTCCCTCTCCTTCTGCCCCTCACCACGCATGTACTCTGTGTGTCTGTCTCTCTCTCAAAATAAATAAATAAGCTTTAAAAAATAAACATTTCAGTCTTGGGCATACAAATCAGACACAGCCAAGATAAATAGTCCTAACTAATAAAACACTAAATCAAGCTTTTAAAGTTGCAGTTGGACTGCAACTGAGTTACTCAATGATATGTCAAATATCAGTATTGGGAACAGGCAAACTATTTAGCTCTGTGACATCAATTAAGGCACTCAACCACTCCTGCTCCAGTGTGTTATCTATACAGTGGTGGAAATTGTAAAAAATATTAGGCATTCAACTTTTTATAACACTAATATTTGTGTCATAAACATAAAGAGATAAGACCAAATTATAATGCTACCAATTTATTCCCGGTTAAAAATCAAAATAGTTAACAAATTGTTCGATAGGGTCAAGGACCAATGAAATGAGTAAGTAACCCATCAGATAGATGCCTTCTACAACATTTAGTCAGTCTACACTGATATATACATATTAATCATCAACCCCAATTATCTCCTATTGATTTTAATAACTGTTTTCTTTATAGTTAAAATGATAGCGGTATAATAGATTAAATGACAGCTATGCCTTGGTGCCAAAAGATGAGTTTTTGAGCCAGTTATCTCTAAAATATCAACCAAATTTAATAACTTGTATTTGTCTTACTTAAAGTTCCTGTAAATCTATATATTAATTGTTTATTCATATACAGTTTCTTCCTTTACTTAAGACATGGTAAGTTTGTCTGGGGTTTTCATAAGAAGGGCAAAAGCAGAAAAATATATTGCCAAAATATTAATAAAAGCACATTGGTTTCTATACATGTAATATTTACATAGTAGTAGTAATGTAGTAGTAGAATTACAGTGCTTTTATTTTTTTTAAGTGCACAAAAATTAAATAATTACATGATTCAAGTTATGTACAGGAGAGAAGAGGATCATCTTTGACTCTCCAGAGAGCAGAACACAAGGAGTATATAGAAATTAAAATAATGCCATCATGAGCTCTGTTAGTATACTCAGAGAAACTGCCAATGAGGCTAACTTGAGACAAAAACTAAGATAAAAATAAGTGAAAATGTGATGATTATTCACATGGCTTAAGCAGATTAAAAATATTCTAAATCTTAATGATTCAACCTTCAAAAGTTGAATTAATACTTAATAGTTCACACCAGTAAAACTAAAAAGTACCCCTCTGAAAACATGACAAGTTCATTTTGCAAGTTTCTGTAACGTCGAAATGATGGCATTTGTTATTCTACCCCTACAAAGTCCCAGCCGAACTTAGTTGATCTATGAAGGGAGGCTCCCTTGGCTATGAGCTTAAAGACAAGATGGTTTGTAGAGTCACAGTCCTTCCCACAGTGCCCTTTACTACAGGCGCACTGAGATTTGCTTATAGACAAGTTCCGCCTTGTTTTGTGTACATGCTGCAGTGGAGGCTGGGTCGCACAGTCAGATGAGTCACTGTCGCATTTAAATGAATACTTTTATCTCATCCTACTTTAGTTTACAGTTAAAACATTTTGCTGTCATAATTCTTGTGAACAGCTATTTCTATTGATGTCTACCATGAAATATTTGATTTCTATATACTACCCCTAAAGCATTATTTCTAAAAGAAATCTGTGATATATGCTTTTTCATAAAGTAAATGTTACTCCCTATAGAGCTTAAGGAAATTAGGATTCAGTTTATAATATAGAAGGATAGAAAAGTCCTGATGTTATGTTAAGTCCTGATGTTCTCACTATTTAGGAAAGATCACTATCTTTTGGTTTTAAGAATGAATCAAATTCTGCCTCAAAGATCAGAAAACCTAAAATATATTTTCTGCATGAACAAATTAAGTGCTTTCTCTAGGCTCACACCTGTCCTCAAACAGTGAAATATTTTAAAAATGACCTGAAAGTATTAATATGGTACAATCTAAACTGTGTAATTTGCTTAGCTTAACCTTTATATACTTCATGGTTTTTAAATCGCACAAAAAATACAAGTACTCTAAATTAAAACATAATCTTATTAGTGTTATGTGTAACAAAGACATTTGTTTATGTGGTTTTCCAGAGATAAAAAATATAAAAGTTTTTATGTTTTTAAAATATTGTGGTCTTACTCTGACGTTTCTTTTTGTTAAATCTGATTTTCTATTTTTTTCAATTTCTTGAAAATTTAACAATAAATGTTTCCTATGTTTTAATATTTATATGATACAATTTGTAATATATAATCTAAAATCACTACTTCTTTCTGCCATTGTAGGAAAAAAGCAGCCACAGATAATATGTAACTCCTATGGTTGCTGCTGTGTTCAATAAAGTTTTATTTACAGGTATGAGTGGCAGGCCAGATTTGGCCTACAGACCAATGGATTTAGAGTATATCTCTTGCACAGAAATAACTAAATGATTCTAGTTTGGGCATGTTTATGAGGAAATCAGCCCTAAAACATTGCAAAAACGTACACTTCTAAATAGATTCTTTTCCTAGTTCATCTATGTCTCACAAAGTGAGTGTTATTGACATTTTACTTGTGTTTTATCATTGGAAATAGCAAATATTGGGAGGTCAGCCTATGTTCAGAAACGTGATGTTACTCAACCACATAGCTAATGAAAAGTGCTTACTATAGATGATGTGATTTTAATATACACAGGTATTTTTCACGAGTTACCTAACCACTATCTTAAATATATATGATTCTCTTTTATTTACTTTTGCAGTAGTCTCTTTTGTTCAGATTGTCATGTATTTCCTTTGTAATGACTCATATGAGTTTCCAGTACATCTTGTCAAAATTAAGTTTTATTCTGCTATATCTTTTTGCTCTTATCACTTCATCTATTCAAATGCAAGCACCTAACTTTTTTGCTGAGTATCTTTAAGGCCAATCACATTTATCACATCCTATGGCTCATAAATCACTTAGAAAGTGTCTCTAAGTGATAAGGATTTAAAATAGTTGTATCAGTATTACATAAAAAAAAGCAAAAGCTAAAACAAAAAATTCAGTATTTTCTAATATCCTGTATGTTTCAATTTGTCCTGATTTTCTTAAACATCTATTTTGTTTTGGTTCATTTAATTCAGTATACCAACAGAATCTGCACATTTTATGCTTTTTAGTTTTAAGCAGATTTAACTTCCTGTCTTCTAAAATTGCTACCACTGCCCCATTTGGACTCTGCTGTGCTAAATATCTTTTTTTTTAATGTTTATTTATTTTTGAGAGAGAGAGACAGCACAAGTGGGGAAGGGGCAGAGAGAGAGGGGGACTTAGAATGGGAAGCAGGCTCCAGGCTCTGAGTTGTCAGCACAGAGCCCAAGGTGGTGCTGGAACCATGGTGCTGAGCCACCCAGGCGCCCCATATGTGCTGAGAGAATGAGGCAAGAATGTGGTAGGACGACCTTACCTCCCCCATTTGGGATTACCACTCAGTCACAGGCAATAGGAATAAAGAACACGTGCACTTGACGCAAAGCAAAGCAGGCACTGTGAGTGTTCAATAAGATGATGGTAAGAAAAATGCCTCCATTTTCATTCCATTGAAACAAGTCCAAGCTTCTTCATCTGATAAATTTCTCTTATAAAAACAGGGCATGTAAAATTTCTGCATAAAGAGCAACAGTGAATCAACAAGGTCCTTCAGCATTTTTGGCAATACATGAGATATGGAAGCAAGTGAAAGTTTCAGGGAACAAGATAAACTTTTATAACCCTTCTGAGAGTTGAAAAAGATACAGTGCAGGGGCTTGTGAGAGTTTAAGGTGGGTATATAGGAATTTCTTTGGTAAATATTTCTTTTCATAAACCAACAATGAAGAAGCCGATGACCAATTATATTTTATTTTTTAAACTAAAAGCTGAAACTTAACAGGAACCCATGGGGGAGAGGAAGGAAAAAAAAAAAAAAGAGGTTAGAGTGGGAGAAAGCCAAAGCATAAGAGACTGTTAAAAACTGAGAACAAACTGAGGGTTGATGGGGGGTGGGAGGGAGGGGAGGGTGGGTGATGGGTATTGAGGAGGGCACCTTTTGGGATGAGCACTGGGTGTTGTATGGAAACCAATTTGTCAATAAATTTCATATATAAAAAAAACAAAAAAAATAAATAAACTAAAAGCTGAAGATTTCAAGAAAGCAATAAATGACACGATAAATGAAATGGAAAACCGACTGGTTTCACTAGTTTGCAGTAGCAGAACTTTGCTTTTAACCATGCTGGGAAAAATTGTTTAAAATTAGTGATGCTACCTTTGCTTCTGGCTGAGATGGAGCAACACACACCAGATTTACTCTCCTGTCAGAAACAACCAAAATAAAAGGCAAAATATGCAAAACAGCAATTTTGAGATTCTAGAGGGCAGGGAATGATACAATGTGATCTCTGAGAGATGGGAAATAAACACGATGAGCCCGACATGTGTATGGGCTTACTGCCTTCAGAGAAATGCCAGGACTCCTCGCCAAAGTAGGGGAACTAAGCAAAGCCCAAGAGACCTTCTGAGTTGAGGAGATTAAGCTGAAGGTGCTGGAAAACCAATGATGTTTCTAGGGCTTGCAGGATGGACAGGATCCTCGGAGAGAGGTGCACAGAGAAAGAACTCCAGAGATTAGCAGAGGACCCCCTCCAGCATTCATTCAGCTGACTACCCACCACTGCATATTATAAAGTTTGGCATTGGATGTCTTTTTCCCCTTACCATAATAATGTATGAATAATGGTAACTGATAACTCGCCATGCTTTATTGTTTTTCCTCTGGATTTTAAAGAGATGGAATAATGTGTGTGTGCCTAGCCACTCGTATATGTTGCAATTTTCTCCACTGGTTTTCTTTCTCACTCATTTTTTTGTATCTTTTGATAAGCAGGTATTTGGGGCGCCTGGGTGGCGCAGTCGGTTAAGCGTCCGACTTCAGCCAGGTCACGATCTCACGGTCCGTGAGTTCGAGCCCCGCGTTGGGCTCTGGGCTGATGGCCCAGAGCCTGGAGCCTGTTTCCGATTCTGTGTCTCCCTCTCTCTCTGCCCCTCCCCCGTTCATTCTCTGTCTCGCTCTGTCCCAAAAATAAATAAAAAACGTTGATAAGCAGGTATTTGTAATTTTTAAAATAACAGTATTTTTAAAATAAATGACTACATTATTCTGCATTTTCCAACCATGAAGCTTGTTTTTGTTTTTCTCTGTATTTTCTTCTAGAACATTTATTATTTTGCCTAAATTTAAGCCTACAATTCATCTGAAATTTACTTTTCCATATGGTATGAGGTTGGGGTCAGTTTTAATTTTCCCATACACATATCCAGTTTTGCACACACATTTGCCTAAAGTTAATTATTTTCTCATCTTTTCAGTGACATTTTTATGATAACCCTAGTGCCCATGTAGGTGTAGGTCTGTTTCTGGAATTTATAGCGCTGTTGGCTTAGCACTCCAGTCACTTCAACTCAATTTCACGGATTAATTCAAAGTTGAGCTTCAGTCTCTTCTAGGGACTGTCCACTTCCAGTTTACCTTTTGTTTTAGGTGACAACTCTTCAGATCTTTAGGATCTCAAAGAAAATTGAGCACAGTTCATCAGAATTTAATATTTAAAGATAGATTGTTACTGTGGGGGACTCATCATGCAATGATTTAATATACATAAAGACGTCATTACTCTACTGGTAATACAATCAGTCACAAACTCTTGATAAACTGTTTTTGCTGATAACTCTGTGGATCAGAATATGTCAAACATTTTTTTTTCCTTTGACTAAAAATAAATAAGAGTGCAATTGGGACGATGGAAAACTATACACTCATATACCTAAAATGGAAAAATAACCAAATCTCTCACTAAGGTATCCCATCAATATATGGTTCTTACCAGCTTCAAAAGCAGTTCACACTCAGATAAAAATTTTAATTGCTAACAACAAACAGAAGTCATTTTCTTAATGATCCTGATACATTCCTGAATGAGTCTGAGATTCAGTTCAGAAAACACAAAGTGTTTCTGCTTATACTTCAAGCAATTTTACTTTAGCTTACCTGTGTCTAAAAAGCAGAGGTTACAGTACTAAATGAAAGTAGAGTTTCAGATGCATTTCAAAACTTCTCTCATCTCTGATTTCTACATTGCAAAGGATATTTAATCTGATTTCTTAAGTTTGTGAGAAACTGTTATCATTTTTAAAAAATACTGGCTATGTGTAGATATTGGCGTTATATTGCTACAAGATAATCAAAACATAATCAAATGTGAAGAAATTATACTTCTTTGGGACTAATTATGAAAAATAGGTATAAAGGAATAATAAATTCTCAAATTTGGATTCTGTATGGCATTGATTTTTTCATTGATGTGTTATAACTCTAATAAGGTTTCTATGGTACATTTCAAAAAATATATAGTCTCTAAGTTTACTCATAATATCTAGTTCTGATCATTATATGAAGAAATACGGGCATTGTCACATATTGTTTAATTGACAAACTTTCAAAGGCCAATTTAGCAATTCATTCAGACATTTAGATATGGCATATCATTTAGACTGGCAATTTCATACCTAGGTATTTATCATGAAAAATACCTCAAATTATTTACTAAAAATAAAATAATTAGGACAATAATTGCATTATTATTTTTAACAAAAAAATGGAGACATCTAAATTTCCATCTTTGGCTGCACATTGGGATCATTTGAAGAACTTTAAAAATAGAATTATTCCTGAATTTGCCTTTCCCCTACTAGAAACAATAATTTAACTGATCTTTACTGGAGATTGGGTATTGTAATTTTAAAAAGTTCCCTGAGTGATCTTATTATGTAGCCAAGGTTGAGAATGCCCGATGTAAATATCCGCCATTGAATCAAGAAACAATTGTACTACACGTGGACTATCATGTGATTTCTAAGTTCATTACGATGTATATCTGTATGTAATTTATTGCTAAATTATATTGCTAAGTAAAAGGAGCCTGGCATTCAGAAGGAACTTACTTTTCTCTTAGACCACTGTGTGTATATATATGAATATGTGTATGCACACCAACATCTCTACATGTGCCAAGGAAGTTCCAGACTGTGAGTCGGCAGTGCAGAGGTCAGAGAAGATAAGGACGTGGCCAGAACGAAGGAAGGATTGGAACGTCTGCCAACTATTTGTAAAACTTAAACCTCCCTATCTCTTTGGCCACTTAGGTGCAGCCTAAAGTTTCCATTCTAGCTAAGTTCATTGGGGGAACTTCCTAACTGAAAAGCAAAAATCAAAACAAAAGATGATGTTTATATAATGACATTGCATATATGGCTTTGCGAGAACAAGGAACGCCAGCTTAGCCATTTGTACTCCACAGAGGCTTCCTCATTTCAGAATTACGGTACTCTCACCTAATAGTCATGCCTTCATCTGCTTGCTGAAAGGAATCCTCGGTCGACAAGCCCCAACCCTGTGTGTCAGAGCTGGCAACAACCTCCAAATTTAAGAGAGAGACAACGTGGAAAACAATTCAACATATTCAGTAGCAGAGGATATCACGTCAGGTACTTCATCCTGTATATACAGGCAGATGATCAAAATATTTTAAGACAAAGAATATGAACATACTGAATATTTTAACTTATGTGAAATGGAACAAAGAAATATTCATAATGTCCAAATGAACATATGCAGCAATGTCCTGATTGAATGGTTTATATAGAAATTAGCCAATTTTTATCCATGGAATGTTGATTAACTGCGATTGTCCAATTGATGGAATGTTTTTCAGTTGCTAATCAGTAAGATTTATGATTATGAAAGATAAATAAAAACATGAATGTGAAATCATAAGTGAAATGTTATAATTATATTGTTATAACAGTGTTAAGCTGTGAAGTGATCATAGTCATTTTATTGAAATATCACTTGGGAAAACATTTCCCTCTTTACAACTTTAATAAGCTTTTCCTAAGATAAAATAATTAAACATTAATTTGTTAAAATACTGATTTTTTTTTCCAAAAGAGGATTATTTCTCAACCAGCCTGCTTCTGTGGAATATATTCTTTTTCTTTCTCTTTTTAAAATAACATATTGAAGTCTAATTTATCATAAAAATCATCAATAACTATGAAATTCCCCTGTATTAAGCATACAATTCAACAATTTTTAATGAGTTCATTGAGTTATGGAACCATCTCCATACTAAAGTTTTATGACATTTTCATCACGCTAAAATAATTGCTCATTCCCATGTGCTATTAATTCACCTTCCCAGCTCCAGCATGAGATAACTACTAATTTACTTTCCATCTCCAAAGAATTGCCATTTTTGGGCATGTTATACAAATGGAATCATATGGTACGTAGTCTTTTATTTCTACTATATTTGAAATGTTATCTTGTCTGAAACACACACAAACACACACATGCACACTTGAAGTCTCAAAATAAAATATTTCACTTAAATCTCAAAAGCTTTTATTTATTCACGAAGGCATAAAAATGGTGCTGAGTCATAGTGAATGTTTATGTGAGTTTGAGAAGATAAATTTCAATTCCTATCTTGGACAGTTCAAATTAAATTTATGGTACTGTTATTTTTTTAAAGAAATGAAAAGACAACTCTGTTTTGCCAACTTGCAATTCTTCATATTTCAATGGCATGTGCATGGCTGTTTGTATATGTGTGTGTTTTGTGTGTTGTGGCCATGAATTCTACAGTATATTTTTCAGGTCTCCTGAAAATGTAATACATAGAAAAAACAAAACCCAATTTTTTTTAATATGAAACTTATTGTCAAATTGGTTTCCATACAACACCCAGTGCTCATCCCAAAAGGTGCCCTCCTCAATGCCCATCACCCACTTTCCCCTCCTTCCCCCCCCCCCCATCAACCCTCAGTTTATTCTCAGTTTTTAAGAGTCTTTTATGGTTTGCCTTCTTCCCTCTCTGTAACTTTTTTTTCCCCTTCCCCTCCCCCATGGTTTTCTGTTAAGTTTCTCAGGATCCACATAAGAGTGAAACCATATGGTATCTGTCTTTCTCTGTATGACTTATTTCACTTAGCATAACACTCTCCAGTTCCATCCACGTTGCTACAAAAGGCCATATTCCATTCTTTCTCATTGCCACGTAGTATTCCATTGTGTATATAAACCACAGTTTCTTTATCCATTCATCAGTTGATGGACATTTAGGCTCTTTCCATAATTTGGCTATTGTTGAAAGTGCTGCTATGAACATTGGGGTACAAGTGCCCCTATGCATCAGTACTCCTGTATCCCTTGGGTAGATTCCTAGCAGTTCTATTGCTGGGTCATAGGGTAGGTCTATTTTTTGCATTCCCACCAACAGTGCAAGAGGGTTCCCGTTTCTCCACATCCTCGCCAGCATCTATAGTCTCCTGACTTGTTCATTCTAGCCACTCTGACTGGTGTGAGGTGATATTTCAGTGTGATTTTGATTTGTATTTCCCTGATGAGGAGTGACATTGAGCATCTTTTCATGTGCCTGTTGGCCATCTGGATGTCTTCTTTAGAGAAGTGTCTATTCATGTTTTCTGCCCATTTCTTCACTGGATTATTTGTTTTCCAGGTGTGGAGTTTGGTGAGTTCTGAATAGATTTTGGATACTAGCTCTTTGTCCGATATGTCATTTGAAATATCTTTTCCCATTCCATTGGTTGCCTTTTAGTTTTGTTGATTGTTTCCTTTGCAGTGCAGAAGCTTTTTATCTTCATGAGGTCCCAATAGTTCATTTTTGCTTTTAATTCCCTTGCCTTTGGAGATGTGTCAAGTAAGAAATTGCTGCAGCTGAGGTCAGAGAGGTTTTTTCCTACTTTCTCTTCTAGGGTTTTGATGGAAAAACCCAATTTTTAATAGATAATTTTGATACTATATTTATAAAGTAATCGTCACCATCAATAGTGTAGTGTAGCGTAGCATATTGTAGCGTAGCATAACATAGGTGTATCCTCCAACTAAAGCAATGTGTTACATGATGTACTCTTCAGTTGAGGCTTTAGGCTGTTCCTCCAGCATTTAGTATTTATTCAGGACAAATAGAAGATTCAATACAAGTCTCTACCGTAGTCCAGCCTACTCCAATCATGTGGATGGGCCAAATTCAGTCACTGAACATGGACTCTGGAAAGATCTTCTCCCTGGCAAAGCTAACCCTGCTTACCTGGATATACTTGGCTCACAACGGAGGGAGTGCAATGCAAATGTGCCACAGGCACACTCAATTGCAATGACAGTTTTATAATGATATTCTGCACCCTAGTATGAGTTTCAAAATTAATACTCCCAAGTTATTTAAAGGAAAATCCAATATTCAATAAAAAGTTGTGTGATTTAATCTCAGTTTATAATCAGTAGGTTAGTAAGCTTTTTGCAAAATTTCGTATCATGACAAAAAATAAAACTCTTTACTTAAGGCAGTTCATATTTATTTTTCAAGTCTTAGGTCAAGTGTAAGTCCACTGTGATTTCTGCTTTGCATCCCCTAGGAAGAATTAAATGTTAGCTTCTTAATCAATAATTACATTTTCTTTCAAATGTGTTTGCCAGCTTTGCCATTAACTGTCAATATCTTCAAAATGAAGGCATATCCTTTTCATCTTTATAGTTCAAAATGCCTAATGCAACACTTGACATTTAGAAGGTACTCAAAAATGTGTAGTTGATGCTTAGGTGATAATCCGTGATGCCTCAGTTTATCAATGGTAGTAAAAGCATAATCCTCTCTGATCAAAGTGCAGTTATTTCTGGTGCCAGTTAGAGCAATGGTTACATGATCCCTCAAGGTGGGACAATTTTAATCAGTATTATTTTGAATATGCCAGTAATAACGCTCTAAGAGATCTTTCTGAAAAATTTTAGACAGCTTTTTGATTGTCTCTTATGCTGGACTGCTCTTCTTTCAAAATACATTATTGGTTCCAGCTGATAATATTCTGCTCTTATTTCCACATCCCTGCCTTCTCCTTTTAACAAAGACAGGATACAATGTATTTTTCCCCAAAATCAACTTCTGCAGTTTGAAGTGTTGTTTAACACTGACGAATTTACACTTTCCTAGATTTTTCTTCTCTTAGTCTCCTTCCTGTTATCTTTTTTCCCCCATTAATTCATAGTACATTTACATCATTCTATTTGATTTGAATACAATCACATTTAATATATCATATGTGCTCATTATCTAATTTCTAATTGATTCAAGTGTCATGATATCTTACCAGACAATTTCCATCATATTTCACTATATTGATTATTCACCTGAATATACACGTTCAGTGATATATATATATATATATATATATATATATATACACACACTCTCATGTTCTTCCTATTAGCTTCTTTTTGAGTTTGCCACTACCTTTTATTACTGTATAGTTGAGTTTGGTTTCTGTACCCTCATTTTCTCTTTGTGTGCCTAAGGTTATTGACTCTGAATAGTTGTAAGTTAGATCCCTTTCTGTCAAGGAAACTTTCTTGTATAGTTAGGCTTTCTTACCTATTTTTTCTACCTTGGTCTCCTTTTAACTGTCCCCGACCCTGTCCCCAGCTTCCTTTCCTTCTGTCACTGATAGTTGTGTTACTGATGCACTTTCTCCTGTTTGTTTAACTTTTCTTTAACAAACATCAAAATAGAATTAAAACATTTTGTCTGTCAGAAATCTATAATATATGGATATAATACTCTCCCTTGCAGCTCCCTATGGACCAGGTTTTTTGTTTTGTGTTTTTTTATTTGTTGGTTTGTTTTATTTTTAATAATACATAAAATAAACCATTTCTTGTACAACATTAAATATGTGTTTGCTATAACATCCTACTGAGCAAAAAATAATATTGAATATTTGGATTCATTTAAGAAAAGACGCAGAAACTGCAGAATCTTAGAAGTTAGATGAGGGTAGAATTAAAGAGTAGCAAGTCAAAAGGAAATCTATCATAGACTGTGAAATGAAATCTTTTTGTAAGTGATAATCATCTTAATGGGATCATCTCTTTCAACATCAAATGGGAATGATTTGGTGCACAGTATTGAATGTTGTGTTGTTGTTTTTTGATTGCTCTTCTTTGAGAAAAGAAGGGGAAAAACACTTTTTCTTAAAAATCTTTGCAGCAGCTTCTAAGAAAATAGGGATTGTTTTAACCCTTGAGGGAACCTCAGAAATCATCAAGTTCTTACTATTTAAAGCTGATTCACCAAAATAGTAACACTGTCTTTCTTAATTTGAAAAAGACTGTAAGAATGACTAAACTGACCAGATATCCAATATTTGTTTTCAACAATGACTTCAAGAGAGATTTTATGAAATTGTGTTTGTCTTCTTTTATATTAACCGCAAACCATGTATATTCAGAATTTCTTTCATATTAGTGTAATAATGCCCTACACATTTTATATATAATCAAGTCTATACATTTAAGCCTTTGATGTAAGATCAACTATTCATAAAGCAAATATTTATTGAATCTCTACTGTTGGACAGTAACTGGAAAAAATTAATATAACATATGTTCATAATTTTTAAATTTAAATCCCAAGGCCTTATATTATGAAATAAAGAAAACAAATTCTTTCATTTTATTCAAATCTGCTTTGGGTTTATGTGACTGGGATGCAATTAAATTATATTACATGTGGTATGTTAAATAAGTGGAATAGGTGTTTTCATATTACCTTTGACTGAATCCTCCAATAATCTTATGAAGTGATGTTATCACACCCATTTAGAATAGGAAACACAAGTTCTGAGAGTTTAAGTAAGTTACCAGTATATAGTTATTTATGCAACTATAGTTATATAAATTAGTTCATATAACTAAGAAGTGGATGATCTGAGTCAAAGCCAATAGTGTCTTTCTCCAAAGCTATATTCTTTCCTTACTTAGCATTAATAATTTTTCCTTTCTTCATAAAGAAGTTATGTTTGAAGAGCCTACGTGGCTCAGTCAGTTAAGCCTTTGGCTCTTGATTTCGGCTCAGGTCAAGATCTCACAGTCCATGAGACTGAACCCCACATAGGGCTCTGCACTGACAGCACAGGGCCTGCTTGGGATTCTCTCTCTCTGTCTCTCTCTCTGTCTCTGTTCCTCCCCTGCACTCATTCTCTGTCTCAAAATAAATAAACATTTTTAAAAGTTATGCTTTAAAAATGTTTGTTGGGGCGCCTGGGTGGCGCAGTCGGTTAAGCGTCCGACTTCAGCCAGGTCACGATCTCGCGGTCCGTGAGTTCGAGCCCCGCGTCAGGCTCTGGGCTGATGGCTCGGAGCCTGGAGCCTGTTTCCGATTCTGTGTCTCCCTCTCTCTCTGCCCCTCCCCCATTCATGCTCTGTCTCTCTCTGTCCCAAAAATAAATAAACGTTGAAAAAAAAAATTAAAAAAAAATGTTTGTTATATATTTCTGCACTATTTGAGCAAACAACCAATTAACCAAAACTGTACTAGCATTTTCCAGAGTGTTTACCTTCTGCTTCTATCCTCTCCTTAAAATCAACTCTCTTGATATGAATTTCCTCCCATTTACGTGAAAATAACAATATCACCTCAGCTAATTAGCTGTACTGTTTTCAGGATCGGATAAATTAATATATGTTGGAGTTGGAATAACATTAAATTTTACCTCTCTCCTCCCTAGCCTCTGATCAAATTCAGAAAATGGACAGAAAAGTTGAGCACTTTAGTGCTCATAAATATGTTTTATAACTGGATTGAAGATCAAATCTTGGAATTTAAGTCAACAAAAATACCTGCTTCCAAATTTGACGTTTGCACCAGCTAATGAACTCACTGTAGCTGGTAATGTGCTAAAATTTATGCACATAGAGCATTGCAGATTGCCACATGCTCTGTCAGATACAAAAACACAAAAGTTCAAGGAGAAGAGATGTGTTTTATGGCCAGACGCCAAAAGGTATGGCATGAGGTCTGACCCAGTTTCCCCATCATTTACAGAACAGAGCAGAAAAAAAAATAATGTGACCCTTTCCACACCAAATCAGATGCAATCAGAAATTCACGCCAGGCATTTTGGTAGGAATAGCTAATTCTTGCTCAAAATCAACCCTTCTTATACAATTAAAAAAAAAATAAAGCTGAGAAAATGACTACTTCAGTAAAGTCTCTCTTTTAGTAATGTGGTAACTATTTTTTATATATATTTTTATTACATTTCTTTATTTTTGAGAGGCAGAGAGAGACAGAGCATGAGTGGGGGAGGGGCAGAGAGAGAGAGGGAGACACAGAATCCAAAGCAGGTTCCAGGCTCTGAGCTGTCAGCCCAGAGCCCAACACGGGGCTCAAACCCACAAACCATGAGATCATGACCGGAGCCGAAGTCGGACACTCAACCGACTGAGCCACCCAGGCACCCCAAAAATGCGGTAACTTTTTAAGTTTAAACAAATGGCAGAAAGGTGACAGTTATGACTAACTTCGGGTTTTGTTCTTATATTGAGAAGAGTGAGGGTGGGGGCGTGGGCTAAATGGGTGATGGGCATTAAGGAAGGCACTTGTTGGGATGAGCACTGGGTGTTATATATAAGTGATGGATCACTAAATTCTACTACTGAAACCATTATTACACTATATATTAACCAACTTGGATTTAAATAATTTTTTTTTTATTTTAAAAAGAATAAAAGACCCCTTCTCTTCCACCTCCCTTTGTTACACTATCTTTATATACTGGAATGTAGAATGAAGACATCTTTGATAATATATTATGGCAAAGTCTAAGGATGGAAAGGAAGGAATCTGGAAACCACATGCTTTGGATATGAGCACTGGATCGTCTGCCCTATCCCATGTTTAGGGTTGGAGAATGTCTGTCATGTCAAAAAGCATTATATTTTGGAGTTTCTTATTATAGCAACCTAGCATGTAGCTTTACTAACATATGTAAGGGCAATGAACATTGCTCTAATATTTCAATCAGGTAAGATACTTATTCTATCATGAGCAGGACCCACTAAGGTGGTTCCTTCCACAAAGGAAAAATGTTCTATTACTTAGGATGGTACCTTTAAGTAACAGAATATTTGACAGCTTGAGATAAAGATGACTAAGAAATAACACTAATATTCCCTGCACAAGTTCTGAAACAATGGATAGAAATAAGGAGCCAGGCATATTGTAAACAGAATATTATCAGAGGACAAAGTCTTCCTGTTTCTGAATGTCAGAATTAGATAGATTGGTCCAGCTACAGGTGGCATTGTAAAACAACAGGTCTCCTTACAGTAAAATCCTGTTTCCTGTTGACAACTGTTTCCCAAGAAAATTATGACAGAGTGGTTGAACATATGTCCAAATCTTTTTTTCCAAATATACCAATCACGTAAGTTATTCCTCCTTCCCTAGAAATGAGTGAGTTAAGGAATTGAAGGTCGGGGATATTACATGAGCAGATATCCCTCCATATAGCTGGAAACCTCAAGTGACAAGAATAATTTTCTTTTCTCCCAATATTCTAGAACTCATTTTCTGTTGACCCATCTCCATAAAATATTAAGCCTACAATCAAATAGAAATGTTGTATACTGGAAAAGTTGAGGACTCTTTTTCATAGTTTTATGAAGTTTTTACATTCATACAAACTACTATTTAGTATACTTCCTGAGGACAAGATGGATTGTCTCTAAAATGCAGAAAAATGCATCATTATAGTTTGTTTACTATATTGATTCCATGAACACTTTATTCAAGTCTGAAAAATGTACTTCCAATTCTTATTTCTCCTCTAAAATTATATCCACCCTCTTTTCAGACATGTCGCATTCATGGTTCAACTATGAGTTTCAAAGTCAGCATGAAAACACTGATTTTAAACAATAACTATGGTGGCTTTGGGCTGTGTCAATTTGGCTAAGACAGAATTTTGTTTCCCAGACTTCCTTTTCTTCCATTATTCCAAGTCAGAATTGGCCAAAAGAGAAATATATATATATATATATATATATATATATATATATATATATATTTAAGATTTGGAAAGCAGAAGTGAGACATCATCCATATTCACCCTGGTGATTAGGAGCAGATAGCCAGTGGGTTAGTGCAGGCTTTCAATCTCCCCCATGGTTAGAGAAAGATGTAGCAATGCGGTCAGGTTCATGTTAGTCCTCTTCCCCATGCTTTTCATGTAACTCCTCTTTCTGGTGATGAACAGTCCCTGTCCTATCAACAGACACAGAAACAGCACCTTTCCATAGACTCCTCCACCACTTACCTTTCTTCTTTGATTCTACTCTAGCAGGTGCATATATCTAGTTTCTCAGCTTCTCTGCAAGTTCCTACTTGTCTCCATGCTCCAGGGTAACTAAGGGCTGGTTAGTGACTTTTCTCTGATAAGTCAGCTCTCCGTTCCAGACCATAATTCCTCTCTTCTTCCCTTAATTGTGTAGATTCTAACTACTATAATAAATCAATTATTTTGTAGTGTTCAGAGTGTTTCTGCTTCTCTGATCACTCAGTGATTCAAAAGCTATATAGACAAGTCCCAAATTTGGGTATAAATCCCCTACCTTTATTGAATTCTTAGAGAGAAATTCAGTTGAGAGACTAAATCTCTTTGAAAGTAAATTTCAAAGACATAAACATCAAAACGAGTTAATGTCTTAAATCAAATGCTATTGCCCTTGTAAGTCAAGGTCAAGAACACTAAAACCCTACAATTCACACTTTCCAACTACTTTTTCTCATTCTCAACTAGAAAACTTCTTGAATAACTAGGTAGAATCAGGTTTCTGCAGCAAATGCAGTGTGGACTCTCTTCCCAGAAAAGTTGTGGTATTTCTGGAGCCTTATGTATTTTATAGGTTAATGCCAAGCTTCTCATAAGTCTTACTGAAAAGAATGGCAAATAGTTAATAAGGAACACAGATCATGTTGAAGTAAGTGAGTGTCAATGTCAGTAAGAGCAGAAGTATCTCTTTGAAAAAAACTTTGCATTTTGAAATAATTATATATTCATAGGATATTGCAAAATTATCAAAGAAAATAAAAAAATTTAGCTCAGAAATGTCCCATGAACACTTCACCCAGTAGGTACATCTTACCTAATTATAGCAAACTATCAAAAATGGGAATTTGAAATTGGCACTTTGTACATATTTATATATACAGAACTGTGTAATCATCTCCACAATCAAGATGTAAAATACTCCATTTCCTCAAGTATCTCCCTAGTTCAATCCCTTTATAGTTTTACCCACCCCTGAACCCCTTACAGTGCTTAAATCCTGGCAAACACTAATCATTTTTCCCATCTCTGCAATTTTCCATTCCAAGAATGTTCTATAAATTGAATCAGATAGTGTGTGATCTTTAAAAATTGTTCCTTTTCTTCATTCATTATAAGATCCTTGAGGTCCATTTAAGTTGTTGAGCATGATCACTAGTTTGCTCCTTTTTATCACTGAGAACTATTTCCTTGTATGCATGTACCACTAAATTGTGGTAATATTTACCTATTGAGGGACATTTTGTTTTTTCCCAGTTCTTAGCTGTTAAAATAGCTGCTAATTATTGTGTACAGGTTTTTTTGGAAATAAGTTTTAATTTCTGTGGAATAAATACACATAGGTGGATGCAATTGTCTTATGGTAGTATATGCTTGGTTTTCTAGAAACCATTTTCCAGAATAGGTGTAATTTTTATGTTCCCACTAGCAATGTATAAAAGATACATTTACTTTCTGTCATCACCAGCCTTAGGTATTGGCATTACTTTTAATTTTAACTGTTTACATCATGGTCTAATTTTCATTTCTTCAATGGCTAGTGATGTTGAACACCTACCCAGTTGTTTTTTTGAAATGTCTTTTCATGTCTCTACCTCTTTCTTGTCTTTATTCCCAATCCAACAATGCAATTAGTTTGTTTTTTTTTTGTAATGGGTTGAATTTTAAGAATTCTTTATGTGTCCTATATCTGATTTTTTTTTTGTCAGGCGTAAAGTTTATAAATATTTTGTCCCAATCCATAGGTTGTCTTTTCATACTTTAACAGGATCTTTTGCAGAGCAAAATATTTTAATTTTGATGAAACTCAATTTAGGATTTTTTTTTTATGGACCATGCTTTTAGTGCCAGTCATGTTTGATTAATTTAAGTTACAGGTTTACATTTTATATATAAGTCTATAATTCATTTAGAGTTAATTTTTGTATAAGGTGTGAGGAATAGGTTAAGATTTGCTGGCGTGTGTCTGTGTGTGTGTGTCTGTGTGTGTATTCTATTGTTCCATCTTTATTTATTGAAATGATTATGGTCTTACCCCCTTGTCAGAAATGAGTTAATCTTACTTAAATAGGCATATTTCTGCATTCTCTAGTTCATTCCATTAATCTATGTGTCTATCTGTCCTCCAAAATATTGAAAATGTCAAGCTTGAAAGGAAAGTTTCCGGTTTTAACGATATTATTCTTTCCATTATGGCGTTATATCATGATGATTAGCTTTAGAAAGAAAAACAGAAATAACTTGATAATTAAACTATATAGTAAATATTGCTTGCCTTTGTTGATGTTCTTTAAAAAGTTAAGGAAATATCCCTCTGTTACTCTTTTTCTCATGTGTATTCATTTTTAAAAATCACAAATGGGTGTTTCTGATCAATGGGTGAATTTGATCAAATTTTTTTTGCATCAGTTGTCATAATCATTTGTTTTTTTTTTCTTTAGCCTGTTAATATGGCAGATTCTACTGATTGATATTTCAGCTACTGAAACAGCCTGGAATAAACCACACTTGACTATGGTGTATAATTCTTTTTTTCTTATGTATTACTGAATTCTATTTCCTAATATTTTGTTAAGAATCTTGGCATCCAAAATGGTGAGACATATAGGTTTGTAGTTACCTTTTGTCTTGTGTTCGTATGATTTTGGTATTAGGTTAACACTAGTTTTATAGAATGAGTTGGGGAGTACTCCCTTCTCCATTCTCTGGAAGAGATTGTACAGAATTGGTGTTAATTCTTTTTTTTAATCATTTTGCAGACTTTTTCAGGGAAACCATCTACAGCTGGAGACATCTTTTTCAGTAAGTATGTAATTATAAATTAAATTCCCTTCATTGTTAGACAGTTATTTGCATTATTTATTGATATTGAGCAAGTCATAGCAGTTTCTACTTATAAAAGAATTAGTTCCTTTTACCTCATTAGTCAAATTATATGTGTGTAGAGCTGTTTGTAAAATCCCTTATTATCTTTTTGTTATCAGTAAGGTTTGCAATGATATTGTTTCATTTTTGATACTAGTAATTTACATTTTATTTTTTTCCTTTGCCAATCTTGCTAGAGGGTGACAATTTTATTAATCTTTACAAAGAATCAGTTTTTGTTTATTAAATTTCTCTATTATTTTTCTGTTTCAATACCACTGATGTCTGCTCTTATCTTTATTATTTCATTTTGTCTGTTTGATTTGAATATATTTGATTATCCTATGATAGTTGGAGATGGGAACTTAGGTTACTGATTTGAAACTTTTCCTACTAGAAGCGTTCAAGGTTATAAATTTCCCTTTAAGCACTGTTTTAGCTGAATCCCACAAATAGTGATATATAGTTTTTCATTTACATTCAGTTCCATGTTTTTTTGTATTTTTTGTTTTTTGTTTTGTTTTGTTTTGTTTTTTTGTATTGCCCTTGAGATTTCCTTCTTGGCCCATTGATATTTAGAAGTATGTTTTCAGTTCCAAATGTTTGGAGATTATCCTTTATATCTGTTTTTAATTTTAATTTAAGTTTTTAGTCAAAGAATGCACTTTGATTTTATTTATTTTAGGTTTTTTAGTTTTGGCACAGTATTTGATCTTTCTTAATATGTATTGCATAGCCAATTGAAAGAAATGTGTATTCTGAAGTTGTTGGGAGGAATATTCAATAAATGTTGACTTTATCATGTTGGTTGATAGTGTTTTTGGTTTTTGCTATATACTTATGATATTCTGTCCAATGTTTCTATCATTTGTTGAGATGGAATGGTAAAGTCTACAATTATATTTGTGGATATTTATTTCTTCTTTCATAAGTTTTTCAGCTCAGTTTTTTGATGCATATGCATCTAATATTGCTATATATTTGAGGGATTAAACTTTTTATCATTATATAATGTCTTCTCTATTCCCAGTAATTTTATTTGCTCTGAGTTTACTTAATCTGATATCAATAGAGCCAATACTGCTTTCTTTCAAACATGTTTGAAAATGTCTGTATAGTACATCTTTTTCTATCCTTTTAATTTCAACTTCTGATATCATTATATTGTATATGAATTACTTACAGATAGTATTTGGTTGGGTTATATTGTTTATCTTTGTATCCACTTTTTAAATTCACTTATATAATCCATTTGTATTTAATGTAATTATTAAATGAAAGCTGAAGTCTGACATTTTCTTTTTTGTTTTTTGTTTGTTGATTTTTTTTCCATTTCTTGCCATCATATGATTTACTTGAACATTTTTTAAGTCATTTTGATTTACCTATACTCTTTATGAATATATTATTTTAAGCTTTTATTTAATGTTTGCTTTGGGTTTTATATTATATATACATATAACATATAACTTACTAAAGTCTACTGCTATTGACATTTTACCAGTCTAAGTGTAAAAATCATATACTTCTATATCTCTGGACTTTCTCCAATTTATAGTGTAACTGTCAGAAACATTTGCTCTCTATATATTAAGACTCACATTAGATATTAGAGTATAAATATTTTACCATATTAAATTTGCTCTAATTTCAGAAAAGTATATCCTACCCATAGAATGCATTCCAGACTAGTTTGCACTAAGTGCAAAGTATACATTTTTCTCATTGAGTGTAGAATTACTATAGATGTTGGTCTATATTTCAAAATTTTGCATATTTACAGAATGCTCTGGAAATTTTTCCATTTTATAAATGAAATGATAGGCCCATAGAAGTTTTATAGATAATTAATAAGATGCTTAAGATAAAAATCAAGATATTTTATATCACATATATGATGAGTTAATTTTTCCTCACTCTGTAACATACCTTTCAATGTTGGTAATCTGTAAAAATAATATTTAAGTCCATAAGGCTAATAAAAAGAATTTTATCATAGAATTAAAATTTACTATAACTATTCAAAGGACTCTTAGTGGGGCTTTTGTTACCTCTTAAGCATATATTTAAGTGTTTAGAAGTGAAAACACTAACACACAGAAGTGAGACACATCAATAATTTATAAGTATGTAAGTGATCTATTGAGAATCAGTACAATTGCAAATTATCCTCTTTCCAGGCTTAACTAAAGAACAATGTATATAAATGTATGAAGTCTATGTGGCATCAAATTATCACAAAGTAAAAATGTAATTTTTTGTTATTTATATCTTCTTAATGTAGAAGAATCCTATTTTGAAAAAATATGTAAATGTTTAGGGCACGCTAAATGACTATGTTTACATGAAAGCCTTAATAAGGTAATAGTAAATAAATATTATTATTTAGGATAAAATTATTTCTCCATAATAATATTTGCTAAGTATTTTTCTCATAATTTTATAAAGAATAATACTGTAGGGAAAGAAGGTTTGAGCTCTGACATGTAAAGTTCTTGGAAGTCATCAGTCCCATCCTCACAAGAAGATATCTGAACAAATTGAAAATCAATAACGTTTTTAGATCCACCAGAGAATTGAGGTCACAGGCTAAACTACAGAAAGCCAAAGACAGAAAGAAAGTCTTGAGAAAATACAGAGAAAAATGACTTTCCCCATAGAAAAACACCAACAAAAAATAATTACATAGAATTCCTCATCAGAACGCATGCAAACAAGAATAGATTAGAGAGAAGTATTTGAAATGCTGAAAGAAAAACACCAAGATAGAATCCTGTATTAAGTAAAAATATTCTTCAAAAGTCAAGGAGAAATAAAACTTGTTTTCAGATAAAAAAGTAACCAAAATATTTTATTTTTCTTATTCTTAATGACCTAACAGATAAAAGTTTGCTCAAAATAATAGTAGAAACAATGTATTTGGTAATTATAGTATATAGATAAATGAAATGAATGACAATAATGTTATACAGATAGGAGGGAGAAGTTGGGAATATTCTATTTTAAGGTACTTGCAGTATAACAACCTTGAAAAACAAATTTAAAAGAAATACAACATACAAAGAAATGGGAGACAACAGAGTCATAAAATGCTCAATTAAAACTAGAGAGGTATAACTAACATACAATATTCTGTTCATTTCATGTTTACATTATAGTGATTCCATAATTTTATATATTATGAAATAATCCCCATGATAATTCTAATCCCTCACCAAGCAAAGTTGTTACCATATTATTGAGTATATTCCCTATGCTACATATTATTTCTTCTTGATTTAGTCATTTTATTATTAGAAATTTGTACTTCTTATCCCCTTCACCTATTTCACTGATCCCCTTAACCCCTCCCCACTCTGGTAACTGACAGTTTGTCTCCTGTATCTAAGAGTCAGTTTCTGTTTTATTTTGTTGATTCATTTGTTTTATTTTTTTAGTTTTTTAGATTCTACATATAAGTGAAATTGTACGGTATTTGTCTTTGTCTGACTTATTTCATTCAGCATTATTCTCTCTATGTCCATCCATGTTGTTGCAAATGGCAAAGTTTCATTCTTCTTTATAACTGAGTAATAGTTCTGTGTGTGTGTGTGTGTGTGTGTGTGTGTGTGTGTGTGTATCACACATTTTTAATCCATTCACTCAATAATAAGACACTTAAATTGCTTCTACATCTTGGCTCTTATAAATAATGCTGCAATGAAGATAGTGGTACATGTATCTCTTGTAATTGGTATTTTCATTTTCTTTGGATAAATATCCAGAAGTGGAATTGCTGGATTCTATAGTAGTTGTATTTTTAATTTAGGGAGGGTCTTCTGTACTGTTTCCATAGAGATTGCAGGAATTTACATTCCTCCACAGTGCACAAGTTTTCCCTTTCCTCCGTATCCTCACTAACACTTGCTATTTTCTGTCTTTTTGATAATTGCCAATCTGGTAGGTGTGAGGTGATATCTCAGAGAAGTCAGACACAACATCACATGTTATATGACTCCACTAACAGAAAGACAGAAAGTAAATTATTGGCTGCCTGGAGCTGGGGATGGGAACAGGGTATGATTTTAAATGGGTAGGAAGGATCTTTTGGACTTGTCATGAAAAAGTTCTAAAATTGGATTGTGGTGATGGCTGCTCACTCTGAAAATTTATCAGAAATCATTGAATTTTAAAAAATAGAATAAATAACCCAGAAATATCAACAACAGCAATAGCAACAAAACACCAGAGAAAGCAGAGAAGAAGATAATGTGAATGTCTCGATGTCTCTTTTTGGGAAAGACACGACTATGAGATATAAATTCAGCCTCAAAAAATAGTTTATCTTGGGACTTTGGTTGTTAAACAAATGATTTTAATTAGGTCAACAATTGCATTATCATATAAAGCAAAATATACTAAAAATCAGGAAGCAGAGAGAACCTTGATGCTAAATAATTGTCATGGACAATAGGTTCTGTGTTTCAAAATAACCTGTACTGATATAGAATGTTTTAAATGTCATGATTTGGGATGAAAATATACAAATGGACTTGGATAGAATTTTTTAAACAGAATATAAAAATGCTTTGAAAAAGTGAAAAAGATACAAAAAAGCTGTAGAAATTTACAGAGATGTTCATTGCAAAGTGAAGGAGAAACCATTTTGCTAAGGTTATACCAAATTATGATGAGTCTTTAAATTTGCACTTAGCTATGCTAAGGAATTTCACCTTCTTTGGTTTGTAAATTATAAAATATTGATTTCACAAGAGAGAACATGTTAACAGCATTTTAGAGTATATGTAAAAATCAATATTTTATAATAATGACAGTAATGGTCACATATACCAGAAAGAGGAGGAAAAATGTAGGCTGTGGGAAATTATTGTCTGAAGACCAAGACGTAATAATAAATGGAAGTCTTCCAATGATGTGAAGACGAAAACAGGTCACACAGAGATGAATCTGAGTGAATGTAGAAAGAAGCAGTGTCTTTTTCTTTCTAAGACCATGAAGTGGAGCTTATATGTGTGGATATGTGGGTTGAGTGTCAGTTTGAGGGAGGCAAAGTCAGGGAAAATAGAAGATAAAAACAGACACAAATATTAAGAATCAGTTGATGGCATAATGACCAAAAATTGACAATAGTTTTAGTAGAATAAAAGAGAGAAAGAAAATTTGGGAGTATTTCAAGAAGTAAATCAGAGCTAACGTTAGCAGGGAGAATTAGGATTCTAACTTTAGAGTGATTTCATACCATCAGGAAAGGGTATTTGCTTTAAGGCTTTACTACTGTTCACAATTCAGTGATCATAATTGTTCATAAAATGATAAGGTACCGCCAAAATAGTACTTAAATTAGTATGCTTACTTGTTCATAGAAACCAATATATTTCATTGTAGTTGCCATTATGGTGTTGTGCTTTGTCATGATCAGCCCTCTTTATTTGGGTATGGAGTATATTTGCCTGTTGAGAAAAAGTAAATTACACGAGAATTAAGGTATTGTAAGAATGTCATTCAGGGTTATCAAGTCAACATGAATAATGAATACAAATACTTACTAAGAAATGACTATGATGGAGTCCATTTGCACAGTAATATCATATGTTCAACAGGAAAGAAATATGCATGTTAGATACTCAATTTTATAATTTCAAATAATTACGGGTTGAATATTTTTATAGAATACGAAAATAATTCTATGGAATAACACAGAGTTAAAAATTTACCAGTATTTTGGCATATTCATTGTTCAATTAACGTGTGTTGCATAAATTTTACAATTTAATATTCCACTGTCTAAAAGATTGGTTTAAATGGGATTGTTTACTATATTGAATTGAGCCAGATAACTTAATGATCTTTTTATAGTCCTCAAAATCGATGAGATTCCTAAGACATAATAGAGATAAATGCAATTAAACAAAAATGCTTTAAGGCTGTTATTCTTAAATTTATTACTTCTATAGCTATAAAAACTCTCTTCATTTAAAAGGCTTTCAAATAAAAGTTATTTAGAATATAACACATTTCCCCCCAAATTCTATACAAGCAATAAAGTAAAGTACTAAATATGGAAATTATAAGACTAATGACATTTATTAAATGAAATGTATAATGTTCCAGAAAGTAATGTGACTTGTTCAAAATAATAAAAACGGGAGGCTTAAAAAGTAGAGTTTCTGACTTTACAGTATTCTTTCCATTGTGACATTCTGTCGTGATGATTAGAAAGAAAGACCAAAATATTTCATTGTGACATAAAAAAGAAAAAGAAGAATATTGGTGAAGATATAGACAAATTCTGGCTTCGGGATCAGCAATTCAAGTTAACTTAGTTTTGTAGACTTAAATTATTTCTGTAAAACAGGGGCTAAGATTACCTGAAGACAGGGCTTATAGAAAGTGAAATGCTTTATGTAGTGTAATGTAACTGCTATAATTTTAATAGGGAAAGAATCTTTTGTAACTAAGCTTACACAACTCAGATTGAAACAGAAAACAAATGGTCATTCTAAATTCTAGTTTTTATCTACAAATATGATTACATGTGCACGGAAGAGATTCTAGGGTTACACAGGATGATCAAGCAGAGCCCCAAAGAGCCCAGTGAACTAAGGGGAGGTTGAGGCTGTGTGACTTGATCTCTCCATCAAATGTAATACAGTTGCTATAAAAATGAGAAAGGATATGAGAAAAGAAAAATGTTGGTGGCCAGAATTAGAAATTAAGAAGGGCTACTGTTTAGCTATGAGAAAGAAGGACGTTCTGCCCCTTGTGACAACACAGGTGGACCTTGAGTATATTATACTAAGATAAGTCAGACGGAGAAAGACAAGTATGACATCACTTATATGTGAATCTTAAAAAGCCAAACTTGGGGCATCTAGGTGCCATAGTCGGTTAAGTGCCTAACTCTTGGTTTTGGCTCAGGTCGCGATCTCATGGTTCGTGGGATTGAGGCCCAGTTTGGACTCTAGTCTGGGAATGGAGTCTGCATGGGATTCTCTTTCTCCTTCTCTCTCTTTCTCTATGCCCCTCCCCCACCTCTGTCTCTCTAAAAAAATAATAAAATTTAGAAAAAAGTAAATACCATATTACAGTTTTCATGATCAGGCCCTATGTGGAGTATTGAGTTCAGTTCCAGGCAGCATATTTAATCCATTTTATATGTCTTGATTGATGAAGTATCTGAAAACCTTGATATTAAAACAAGAAAGAGAAAAAGAAGGAGATTTGAAAGGTCTGAAGACAATTACCCTAGGGAGGAGAAAAAAGAACTTTAGAGGAAAATATTGGCTTTCTTCAATACCTGGGAGACAGAGAAGTTTTTGTGATGTGTGTGTGGGGGATGGGGTGGGGGAGATTCCATTGGAATGATAGGATAGATTGAAAATATAGTTGGAACTATAAGGGGATGTTTTACATAAATGTGTGTAAATATTTTCAAAACAATAAGGTATGAAAATAGAGTACCTAAAACTAAATAAAAATAATGTGTCCCAAGCATGGAGAAAACAGAAATATTCAGATATACAGTGATATTTTAGAACTTAAGTCACTGATAATCTCTATTCTTAACTTTTAAAAAGTTTATTCAATATTTGTGTAAATGGTGACAGTTTTGTATTACCTTTTCTTTTTCTTTTCTTTTCTTTCTTTTTTTTTTTTTTTTTTTTTTTTTTTTTTACTCTTGCTCACCCACAGAATTGGACCTGGATGTCCACTTCTCATTGAAATAGAAGAGTGTTGAAGTGTTTATACATAGCCGATTACATTGTGAAAAAATTAACTCAAAAGATTCTAAAATACAGTCAATTTTCTCCCTATAAATCTAAAGTTAAAAGTGTTTACTTACCTAAAATTGGTTAAAATAGGGAATTACTACATATACTTGTCATTATTAAGTAGAAATGTGTTTATTTTCCAACATATTAAAATAATGTGGCCAAATATATGACTTTCTAGTTCCTTGAAAATTCAAGGCTTTTTTGTTGTTGTTGTTATGTGTTTGTTTGTTTGTTTGTTTTTGGTCATTCATTTCCAACCAAGTGAATGGATTATTTCTCAAAGAAACGTAAACATCCAACTAATCTTTGCATTTCAAACACATATACCTATTTCTGCAGCCCCTGGCTACATTCTGTGGTTTATTTTGTCACCATCCTTTATTTATTAAATTAACTATGTTCAGTGACTTGTGTTTTCTGCTTTAGTACTGTGAGTAGCTGAGCACCTCAAAGCCTCCCCAGCCAGCACTGAAGGGTTTATTTTTCCCATGACTCATAAAGAAGTAGCTAATAGTAGTGCCACACAGAGGTCATAGCATCCAGTGAAGACAAAATGCTCCTTCAAAATGAATCAGCTTCATGATGGCAATAATATCTAATTTGAACTTGCCTACTTTGTCTACTTTGCACTGTTTGGTATAAAGGTATAAGTTAGCAAGTATAGTACCGCTGTGAGTTCATAATTGAATTGATCATTCTCGTAATGGGTAATGTCTCTCTTCCTTCCATAATGTCTATTCCTTGGCTATAATGTTCTGTAATTGATATCAAGCTATTTCACTTCATGTTGAGAGGCACATACATATGTGAGGACAAAGGGGGAATGATAATGTTTCATATAGAAAGCCAGGTATTTTTTACTTAAGTCTCTGAAAATGACTTTTATCATTGGCAATCAAGTTTTTCACACACAAGTATCCTCTGCCTTCGTTATGTCCACCTAAATTGGATGTCAAATTTTGCAAAGTATGTGATCAGATATTTAACATCTTTTCCTATGATTGCCAATTCACAAAATGATAAAATGCTTATCTGAAACTTCCACCTATGAACACTTTATTACCAAAACCCAGCTCATAAAAATATGTCTTCTGGGAAATATTATTTACTTTAGATGGTTTAAATTCTTTTTATCTCTCATTTAGCTTCTATAATTTATTGTTAATTTATATATTGTGATATTATTCTTATATTTTGCATATATTTCATATAATACTAAATTTTAAGCTATTTGAAGGAAGTGACTCCTAAATATTCATTTTCCATTTTTCTTTTCATTTTGTTATATGGAATTATGTAAGCATTAATTATTTGAACTTAAGTGCTGAGATACTTTTATTTTTGACTCATTTGAACTTTTTTGGATGAGCTAGTACTTATTTAGAAAACAATTTCATACTTTCAAATAAAACTGATATTGTCTCTATTGGCAGAAGAATGATTTAGATAAATATACGTTTAAGAACACATGCATACATAAGGCAAAGTCACATGCTACCACACCTACAAAGTAAAATTTGCACTTGTCCATGTATATAAACAGTATATATATGACATTGTATATATATATATATATATATATATTTTATAAGTAGGCTCCATGCCCAACATGGGGCTTGAACTCATGATCCCGAGATCAAGAGTCACATACTCTATTGACTGAGCAAGTCAGGTATCCCTTGACCATATATCTAAAGGAGCCATGCTCCTAACCCTTTTATAAAATAAGAAGTTAAAAAAGAAAAGCCAAAGAAGGTTAAAGATAATGAAAAGACTATTCTAAATAAAAGATATAAAGAGGAATAAAGTATGTGAATGTAAAAAGAGGAAGTACCAGGAGACTTTAGAATTGTTTGTTGCTAAACTTTCATGGTATAGAGGGATAGAAACATGAAAATGAACTATGCCAGTAAAACCATAATTTCCTAATATCTCTCATTATCAGTTTCTTCACATATAAAATGTGATAGTAGCATTACCTCTTAGGATCACTTTAGGGTATATGCATGAGTCCACACACACATATTTATTAACATATAGTGTTATATACTGATAAAAATTTATCAAATAATACTAGCTTACAAAAGGACATAAAATAACTCATTTTAAATTCTAAGGACAAACATTTTCTGTTTGGGAATGAAGGTTACAATTTTTTGATCCTCTTATCCTTCCCAATAACACTTTCTTCTTGCCATGAATAAATACTGATTTTAAAGGGACTGTAAAATATCACCTGTGCTTTTTAGAACATTCCTTCAGTGTCCTCATTGTACAGCAAGACACCCAAACATCAACAAAAGTTGCTGAGGTTCTCTGAAGCAGGTAGGCCTTTGTCTTCTGTATTACCTTAGTAATCTAGTTAATTCCTGGGAAACAAAGTGTGCTCCTGAATATTACAACAGTAAAACCATATTTGAGTATCATGGTTATATGATATAACACTGTAATTCTAGGCTCTTTCTGAATGTTTTTTCCTTTTATTGTCCACAGTTTTGTTTTTTTTTTAACGTTTATTTATTTTTGAGACAGAGAGAGACAGAGCATGAATGGGGGAGGGTCAGAGAGAGGGAGACACAGAATCTGAGACGGGCTGCAGGCTCTGAGCCGTCAGCACAGAGCCCAACGCGGGGCTCAAACTCACGGACCGCGAGATCATGACCTGAGCCGAAGTCTGCCGCCCAACCGACTGAGCCACCCAGGCGCCTTTATTGTCCACAGTTTTAAATATTTTTTTTTTCAACGTTTATTTATTTTTTGGGACAGAGAGAGACAGAGCATGAACGGGGGAGGGGCAGAGAGAGAGGGAGACACAGAATCGGAAACAGGCTCCAGGCTCTGAGCCATCAGCCCAGAGCCCCACGCGGGGCTCGAACTCACGGACCGCGAGATCGTGACCTGGCTGAAGTCGGACGCTTAACCGACTGCGCCACCCAGGCGCCCCTTGTCCACAGTTTTAAATGACAATGACAAAGGGGTACTTGGCTGTCTCAGTCAGTTGAGCACCGGATTTCAGCTCAGGTCACGATCTTGTACTTTGTGGGCTTGGGCCCCAAGTCAGACTCTCTGCTGTCAGCTCAGAGCCCACTTCAGATCCTCTCTCCCCTTTCTCTGCTTCTCCCTTGCTCATGCTCATGCGCTCTGCTCCCTCTCTCTCAAAAATAAATAAATATTTAAAAGAAAAAAAAATAAATGACACTAACAATGACATTTATTCCCTGGCTATTTGTAATGATGTCAAATCAGATCATAATTATAAGTGTTTAACTTAAATACTTACACACTTGAAATAATATTCTCCTTCTTTACAAAAATAATGTTTAATACTTAGTGGTTAGATATGCTATTTAGAAAAATAATGCATATATGTTATTTCCTAACACTTACCTGACCATGCATTCAATATGGCATTACATAAAATTTGATTTACACAGATACTCAAATTGATTTCCTAAACCTAATTAAGAATGATTTTTATGATGATCTTCTAAGAGGTCATTGCATTGAAAAATATTCCTTAGGGTATTACCAGACAGATATTTAATGTTCAAGTGCTTGGAAAAAATGTCATCAACAGCTTCAAGACATTAAGCTAGCCTATTTACTTTACAATAACATCAGTGGGAGTAAAATCTGGTCATCATCTCTACCACTTTTCAAGTCTTGCATTTTCCCTTTAGCTCAGCTTGTTAAAAGATAGTCCTCTTATTGTGAAATATTTCAATAGGGAGCTTTAAGGAATTAGTTTCCAACACTTAAATGACCTAAGTTGCACTGAGGCAAAGAATTTTATTGTGATTGGGAAAGAATAATTTCAGTTCCCACACATCCATTTATTCCATTGTTCACAGCAAGATCATTGTGAAACTAAGTACTTGATTACAGTGAAACACCAATAAAATACATGTATATTCTTATATAATGCAAGATATTGAAAAGCATGTTTTGTTATATTCATCATTTTCCTTTTTAAAATATTTTTGTACTTTGGTGTATACAAAAGAGGTATTTATGGGTTGATGGAAAAGAAATAGTTAAATGGCTAAACATGCTACATCTGGGATGATGGATGAGGAGATAAAGATCTGCTAAAATGTTCCCCCAAAATTCTAAGATGAAAAACAAAATATTGTGGCTGAGATATGTATCTAGGTCCTCTTTTCTCCCTCTTAATATCTATAGAAGATGATGATAGTTAGATAGATGATAGATAGATAGATAGATAGATAGATGATAGATATTCCAGTGATATACTGGGTCTGTATGTGTCTATCTATCTATCTATTTATAAAATATACATATAGCTACCTATATGTATATCTATCTATATCCGTTTCTATATAGGAGCACACTGGATATCTCTATAGATAGATCTATCTCTCTCTATATATGTATCTATCTATAGTGATATCTCTCTATATATCCACATATATAGGTATCTCTACAAGATATCTGTATATCTATCTATTTATCTATCTATCTTCCAGTGATATCACGCACACACACACACACACACACACATAATCCACTGATTTTAGCAATGCGGTTCGTATTAATTTGCATCAGAGTTATGGTTCTTAAATAGAATAGTTTTGGAAAGCCAGACCTCATCATTAGTCTCAAAGTTAGAGATCATCTTATATTGGATCACCACCCTTTAAAGTAATCAATCAGTTGGATGTAAACCATATATGCTTATAAAATAGAGCTGGTGGACAAGAAAAAGTGACAACATAAAAAAAAAAACTATAAAAGCCTAAAGGAGATGCACATAAAGTATCTAAGTGATATTATGAAATGTGAATCTTGAAATATATTTATAAGCATGCATATGTTTCTACCCTAGATCTAAAACATAATTGAATCAAAGAGAATAATCATAAATGGGAATGTGTATCTTAAATTTTAAATAAGGATATTTTTAATAAAAGCCATTTGCACAGAGTCTAAAATCTGGAATTAAATATATTATCTTTTCTCAGCAAAACCTAAGAATTATACTGGCTGAGAGAGGAGTTTGAATATTGAAAGCAAAGTAAAAAAAAATAAAATAAAAATATCCCACAAATGTCTTTTTATTGGAGTGAGAAAATAGTAGAGTAGTTCTTAAATTATCTATCCAGATGTGGGAAATGTGTGTCACTTATTCATCTAATTGTAGAGAAATATGTATTTAAATGTGAGCCTGAGGAAACATAAAGTTATAAGCAAGGATCTGGGAGACAACAATAGAATTAACAGATTCACAAGAGGAATGGAGAAATGAGTAGCATCATAATCAAACTAATATGTAAGAAAAATAAAAATAAATAAGCACATAAAAGGAAAACCATTAAGAAAAATAAATAGTAAACAGAAAGTCTTATCATGGAAACATATTCACTTGTTCCATAAAAATAAACAGAATGATAACTTCTATCAATAACAGCAATGTCTAGTTATAACAAAAACATTAAATACTACACTTGATCTTAGCCAAAAGGCCAGGAAGCAATAACATAACAAAGATATTAAATATGATAAACAAGATTGGGTATAGAAATTTACTTTTAAAGAGTAAAAATTGAGAGATAGAGAGATAGAAAGGGGGAAGGGTACAAAAAGTGATATCAGGAAAATACAAACAAAAAGATAGTAGTACCCATATTAATATCAGAAGATATAAGAAACAAAAAAAACATAAGCATAAAGATATATAAAATTACATAAAACAAACATTACTAATGTTTAAACAGTTTAGAAATGCAAAAGAAACTTGATGAAGAAATTGTAGTCTAAACTTTAATACACCTTTCCCATTCGAAGGATTACTATCTGGTGGCCAAGAGCTAGAACCAAATATAAAAACAATATCATATTTCATTAAAATGACCCGAATGTGAACTTGTCAAACATTGTATAAAATGAAGTAAAAAAAAAAACCAAACAAGCAGTGCAGCAACTGGGAGCAACATACTTGTGAAATGTAGGGATTCAAGCACCAAATTAAGGGGAAAACTTGAGTGAATTCCACTGGAAAATTGCTGTGTGGGACAAAAATTCACTACATACTCAGAGCTGTTTGGTCCTCCATACTTGCCTGATAAGTGACAATATTGTCAGTCTGAAAATTCAAGTCACTGACTTCAGCCTTGACATAAATGGTAGGTCTGTCTTCTTTATTGGGTAAGTAAATTTTTATAAGTACAGAAATGGTGAAGAAAAAACCCTTAATTTTGATAAATTTGTGCTAAATTAAAGGTACTATCTTGTATACATTATATAAAACGCAATAGTTAAAAGAAACTCATTTATTGATTATATGGTCTTAAGTGGAAAGATAAAAGATAAATTGACTAAATATATTAAATATTTTCATGTTAAAGACAGCTTACTTAATTATGAATATGAGACATGCACTTAAATTACATCTTGGTTAAGCATTCAGAAAGCTTCAGAGTTTTTGGCTTTGAAAAGTTGTAGATATTAAAGTTTAAATATATTATGTTGATGATGTCCATTTAAACTACACACATGCAAATAGAATATCTATTTAAATTATGCAAGTATACATTCATGCACTTAGTATATAATGTTTATATTTTTATTTAAAATATATACATATATATATCATGTAAGAAATACATATATAATGCATGTCTTCAACATATTCATATTTATCATAAGTATCATATGTAACATATGATTTTTTTTTTTAAAGTTCAAAATCTGTTTTCTTTTCATCTCCTTTAGTACTTACATATATTGACATATTGAGCACCATTAGTTTTCTTTTTTTTTTTTTTATGAAGTTTATTGACAAATTGGTTTCCATACAACACCCAGTGCTCATCCCAAAAGGTGCCCTCCTCAATACCCATCACCCACCCGCCCCTCCCTCCCACCCCCCATCAACCCTCAGTTTGTTCTCAGTTTTTAACAGTCTCTTATGCTTTGGCTCTCTCCCACTCTAACGTCCTTTTTTTTTTTTTTTTTTACCTTCCCCTCCCCCATGGGTTCCTGTTAAGTTTCTCAGGATCCACATAAGAGTGAAACCATATGGTATCTGTCTTTCTCTGTATGGCTTATTTCACTTAGCATCACACTCTCCAGTTCCATCCACGTTGCTACAAAAGGCCATATTTCATTTTTTCTCATTGCCACGTAGTATTCCATTGTGTATATAAACCACAATTTCTTTATCCATTCATCAGTTGATGGACATTTAGGCTCTTTCCATAATTTGGCTATTGTTGAGAGTGCTGCTATGAACATTGGGGTACAAGTGCCCCTATGCATCAGTACTCCTGTATCCCTTGGGTAGATTCCTAGCAGTGCTATTGCTGGGTCATAGGGTAGGTCTATATTTAATTTTCTGAGGAACCTCCACACTGCTTTCCAGAGCGGCTGCACCAATTTGCATTCCCACCAACAGTGCAAGAGGGTTCCCGTTTCTCCACATCCTCTCCAGCATCTATAGTCTCCTGATTTGTTCATTTCGGCCACTCTGACTGGCGTGAGGTGATACCTGAGTGTGGTTTTGATTTGTATTTCCCTGATAAGGAGCGACGCTGAACATCTTTTCATGTGCCTGTTGGCCATCTGGATGTCTTCTTTAGAGAAGTGTCTATTCATGTTTTCTGCCCATTTCTTCACTGGGTTATTTGTTTTTCGGGTGTGGAGTTTGGTGAGCTCTTTATAGATTTTAGATACTAGCCCTTTGTCCGATATGTCATTTGCAAATATCTTTTCCCATTCCGTTGGTTGCCTTTTAGTTTTGTTGGTTGTTTCCTTTGCTGTGCAGAAGCTTTTTATCTTCATAAGGTCCCAGTAATTCACTTTTGCTTTTAATTCCCTTGCCTTTGGGGATGTGTCGAGTAAGAGATTGCTACGGCTGAGGTCAGAGAGGTCTTTTCCTGCTTTCTCCTCTAAGGTTCTGATGGTTTCCTGTCTCACATTTAGGTCCTTTATCCATTTTGAGTTTATTTTTGTAAATGGTGTGAGAAAGTGGTCTAGTTTCAACCTTCTGCATGTTGCTGTCCAGTTCTCCCAGCACCATTTGTTAAAGAGGCTGTCTTTTTTCCATTGGATGTTCTTTCCTGCTTTGTCAAAGATGAGTTGGCCATATGTTTGTGGGTCTAGTTCTGGGGTTTCTATTCTATTCCATTGGTCTGTGTGTCTGTTTTTGTGCCAATACCATGCTGTCTTGATGATGACAGCTTTGTAGTAGAGGCTGAAGTCTGGGATTGTGATGCCTCCTGCTTTGGTCTTCTTCTTCAAAATTCCTTTGGCTATTCGGGGCCTTTTGTGGTTCCATATGAATTTTAGGATTGCTTGTTCTAGTTTCGAGAAGAATGCTGGTGCAATTTTGATTGGGATTGCATTGAATGTGTAGATAGCTTTGGGTAGTATTGACATTTTGACAATATTTATTTTTCCAATCCATGAGCAAGGAATGTCTTTCCATTTCTTTAAATCTTCTTCAATTACCTTCATAAGCTTTCTATAGTTTTCAGCATACAGATCCTTTACATCTTTGGTTAGATTTATTCCTAGGTATTTTATGCTTCTTGGTGCAATTGTGAATGGGATCAGTTTCTTTATTTGTCTTTCTGTTGCTTCATTGTTAGTGTATAAGAATGCAACTGATTTCTGTACATTGATTTTGTATCCTGCAACTTTGCTGAATTCATGTATCAGTTCTGGCAGACTTTTGGTGGAGTCTATCGGATTTTCCAGGTATAATATCATGTCATCTGCAAAAAGCGAAAGCTTGACTTCATCTTTGCCAATTTTGATGCCTTTGATTTCCTTTTGTTGTCTGATTGCTGATGCTAGAACTTCCAGCACTATGTTAAACAACAACGGTGAGAGTGGGCATCCCTGTCGTGTTCCTGATCTCAGGGAAAAAGCTCTCAGTTTTTCCCCATTGAGGATGATGTTAGCTGTGGGCTTTTCATAAATGGCTTTTATGATCTTTAAGTATGTTCCTTCTATCCCGACTTTCTCAAGGGTTTTTATTAAGAAAGGGTGCTGGATTTTGTCAAAGGCCTTTTCTGCATCGATTGACAGGATCATATGGTTCTTCTCTTTTTTTTTGTTAATGTGATGTATCACGTTGATTGATTTGCGAATGTTGAACCAGCCCTGCATCCCAGGAATGAATCCCACTTGATCATGGTGAATAATTCTTTTTATATGCTGTTGAATTCGATTTGCTAGTATCTTATTGAGAATTTTGGCATCCATATTCATCAGGGATATTGGCCTGTAGTTCTCTTTTTTTACTGGGTCTCTGTCTGGTTTAGGAATCAAAGTCATACTGGCTTCATAGAATGAGTCTGGAAGTTTTCCTTCCCTTTCTATTTCTTGGAATAGCTTGAGAAGGATAGGTATTATCTCTGCTTTAAATGTCTGGTAGAACTCCCCTGGGAAGCCATCTGGTCCTGGACTCTTATTTGTTGGGAGATTTTTGATAACCGATTCAATTTCTTCGCTGGTTATGGGTCTGTTCAAGCTTTCTATTTCCTCCTGATTGAGTTTTGGAAGAGTGTGGGTGTTCAGGAATTTGTCCATTTCTTCCAGGTTGTCCAATTTGTTGGCATATAATTTTTCATAGTATTCCCTGATAATTGTTTGTATCTCTGAGGGATTGGTTGTAATAATTCCATTTTCATTCATGATTTTATCTATTTGGGTCATCTCGCTTTTCTTTTTGAGAAGCCTGGCTAGAGGTTTGTCAATTTTGTTTATTTTTTCAAAAAACCAACTCTTGGTTTCGTTGATCTGCTCGACAGTTTTTTTAGATTCTATATTGTTTATTTCTGCTCTGATCTTTATTATTTCTCTTCTTCTGCTGGGTTTAGGCTGCCTTTGCTGTTCTGCTTCTATTTCCTTTAGGTGTGCTGTTAGATTTTGTATTTGGGATTTTTCTTGTTTCTTGAGATAGGCCTGGATTGCAATGTACTTTCCTCTCAGGACTGCCTTCGCTGCGTCCCAAAGCGTTTGGATTGTTGTATTTTCATTTTCGTTTGTTTCCATATATTTTTTGATTTCTTCTCTAATTGCCTGGTTGACCCACTCATTCGTTAGTAGGGTGTTCTTTAACCTCCATGCTTTTGGAGGTTTTCCAGACTTTTTCCTGTGGTTGATTTCAAGCTTCATAGCATTGTGGTCTGAAAGTATGCATGGTATAATTTCAATTCTTGCAAACTTATGAAGGGCTGTTTTGTGACCCAGTATATGATCTATCTTGGAGAATGTTCCATGTGCACTCGAGAAGAAAGTATATTCTGTTGCTTTGGGATGCAGAGTTCTAAATATATCTGTCAAGTCCATCTGATCCAATGTCTCATTCAGGGCCCTTGTTTCTTTATTGACCGTGTGTCTAGATGATCTATCCATTTCTGTAAGTGGGGTGTTAAAGTCCCCAGCAATGACCACATTCTTATCAATAAGGTTGCTTCTGTTTATGAGTAATTGTTTTATATATTTGGGGGCTCCGGTATTCGGCGCATAGACATTTATAATTGTTAGCTCTTCCTGATGGATAGACCCTGCAACTATTATATAATGTCCTTCTTCATCTCTTGTTACAGCCTTTAATTTAAAGTCTAGTTTGTCTGATATAAGTATGGCTACTCCAGCTTTCTTCTGGCTTCCAGTAGCATGATAAATAGTTCTCCATCCCCTCACTCTGAATCTAAAGGTGTCCTCAGGTCTAAAATGAGTCTCTTGTAGACAGCAAATAGATGGGTCTTGTTTTTTTATCCATTCTGATACCCTATGTCTTTTGGTTGGCGCATTTAATCCATTTACATTCAGTGTTATTATAGAAAGATACGGGTTTAGAGTCATTGTGATGTCTGTATGTTTTATGCTTGTAGTGATGTCTCTGGTACTTTGTCTCACAGGGTCCCCCTTAGGATCTCTTGTAGGGCTGGTTTAGTGGTGACAAATTCCTTCAGTTTTTGTTTGTTTGGGAAGACCTTTATCTCTCCTTCTATTCTAAATGACAGACTTGCTGGATAAAGGATTCTTGGCTGCATATTTTTGCTGTCTAGCACCCTGAAAATCTCGTGCCAATTCTTTCTGGCCTGCCAAGTTTCAAAAGAGAGATCAGTCACGAGTCTTATAGGTCTCCCTTTATATGTGAGGGCACGTTTACCCCTTGCTGCTTTCAGAATTTTCTCTTTATCCTTGTATTTTGCCAGTTTCACTATGATATGTCGTGCAGAAGATCGATTCAAGTTACGTCTGAAGGGAGTTCTCTGTGCCTCTTGGATTTCAATGCCTTTTTCCTTCCCCAGTTCAGGGAAGTTCTCAGCTATAATTTCTTCAAGTACCCCTTCAGCACCTTTCCCTCTCTCTTCCTCCTCTGGGATACCAATTATGCGTATATTATTTCTTTTTAGTGTATCACTTAGTTCTCTAATTTTCCCCTCATACTCCTGGATTTTTTTATCTCTCTTTTTCTCAGCTTCCTCTTTTTCCATAACTTTATCTTCTAGTTCACCTATTCTCTCCTCTGCCTCTTCCATCCGAGCCGTGGTGGTTTGCATTTTGTTTTCCATTTCCTTTAAAGCGTTTTTCAGCTCCTCGTGACTGTTCCTTAGTCCCCTGATGTCTGTAGCAAGAGATTCTCTGCTGTCCTGTATGCTGTTTTCCAGCCCAGCGATTAATTTTATGACTATTATTCTAAATTCACTTTCTGTTATATTATTTAAATCCTTTTTGATCAGCTCATTAGCTGTTGTTATTTCCTGGAGATTCTTCTGAGGGGAATTCTTCCGCTTGGTCATTTTGGATAGTCCCTGGTGTGGTGAGGGCCTGCAGGGCACTTCCCCTGTGCTGTGGTGTATAACTGGAGTTGGTGGGCGGGGCCGCAGTCCGACCTGATGTCTGCCCCCAGCCCACCGCTGGGGCCACAGTCAGACTGGTGTGTGCCTTCTCTTCCCCTCTCCTAGGGGCGGGATTCACTGTGGGGTGGCGTGGCCCGTCTGGGCTACTTGCACACTGCCAGGCTTGTGATGCTGGGGATCTGGCGTATTAGCTGGGGTGGGAAGGCAAGGTGCACGGCGGCAGGGGGGGCAGGCTTAGCTCGCTTCTCCTTAGGTGATCCACTTCAGGAGGGGCCCTGTGGCAACCTGAGGGAGTCAGATCGCTGCCGGAGGTTTGGCTCCGCAGAAGCACAGAGTTGGGTGTTCGAGAGGAGCGAGCAAGTTCCCTGGCAGGAACCGGTTTCCTTTGGGATTTTGGCTGGGGGATGGGCGGGGGAGATGGCGCTGGCGAGCGCCTTTGTTCCCCGCCAAACTGAGCTCTGTCGTCTGGGGGCTCCGCAGCTCACCCTCCCTTTGTCCTCCAGCCTTCCCGCTTTCCGAGCAGAGCTGTTAACTTATGACCTCCCAGACGCTAAGTCGCGCTTGCTGTCGGAACACAGTCCGTCAGGCCCCTCCGCTTTTGCAAGCCGGACTCGGGGGCTCTGCTTGGCGGGCGAGCCGCCCCTCCGCCCCGGCTCCCTCCCGCCAGTCCGTGGAGCGCGCACCGCCTCGCCGCCCTTCCTACCCTCTTCCGTGGGCCTCTCGTCTGCACTTGGGTCCGGTGACTCTGTTCTGTTGATCCCCTGGCGGTTTTCTGGGTTATTTAGGCAGGTGTAGGTGGAATCTAAGTGATCAGCAGGATGCGCGGTGAGCCCAGCGTCCTCCTACGCCGCCATCTTCCCAGAATCCTGTAACATATGATTTTTGAAGATGATCTTCCACATGGTATATATTCATATACAATATTACAGAATATTGTATATACAGAATATTCATATACAATATTACAGAGAGAGAGGGAGACACAGAATCGGAAACAGGCTCCAGGCTCTGAGCCATCAGCCCAGAGCCTGACGCGGGGCTCGAACTCACGGACCGCGAGATCGTGACCTGGCTGAAGCCGGACGCTTAACCGACTGCGCCACCCAGGCGCCCCTAAAAAATTTTTTTAATATTTACTTATTTTTGAGAGATAGAGTGCGAGTGGGGGAGGGGCAGAGAAAGAGAGAGAGACACAGAATCTGAAGCAGGCTCCAGGTCCCAAGCTGACAGTACAGATCCCGATGTGGGTCTCAAACCCTCAGACTGGGGGATCATGACCTGAGCCAACATCAGAAGCTTAACCAACTGAGCCACTTAGGCACCCCCAGAAAACATTTCTAAGTTTAACTGTTAAAACTTACATGTCAGTAACTTTTTATTTATAATATTAAAAGATGAATCAGAACTTTAAATCCCCCAAACTGCATATTCCTTTTCCCTGGCTGCCTATTCAAAATTATAAAAGCAACATATGTTGACATACTTATTTCATAAATAGTAATATCTAGCATAAAAAAACATGGCAACACAGAAAAATAAAGGTAATATTTTTTGCATGTGTGTGTGTGTGTGTGTGTGTGTGTGTATAGAATGTATGAGTTTGGAATAAGCACCTTATATACCCATGATTGGAAAAAAAATGATATTTTGAACAAAATGAAATAATACAAACCTTGATCTTGTACAAGGTAAAAAAGTAATCCTTTATAGTCTTCCCTATCTTCATTATTATATAAAATGTACTCAATATGAAAGTGTTTACTATATGTTAAGAGCTAGGAAAAGAATAGCATATATTACTATAGTGTAGATAAGGAAATTAATAAACATAAAGGCCAAAATTAAAAAAAGAAACATGAAGAATAGAAGGATGGGTAGATAAATAGAAAGGCAGGTTATTTTGAAATCCACAGAAGCTAATTCCTTATGAGAATTTTAAAACAATAACAAATTTAAAATGAAGAAAATTAAGGATGCAAAAGACACACAGCCATAGACAAATAAAAGATGAAAAGAATTAGATGATGATTCTACATATAATAAATTTGAAATATTAGGGGAAATGTGTGATTTCCCATAAAATTATAATTTAAAAATGTGACTAGATGATAGATATTATATTTGAATGAAACAATTTCCTTAGAGAAGATTGAAAACATTTTAAAAAGTTACCAGAATTGATGACGCCGCAGCCTAATTCTGTGTAACATCTGAACACATAAAGCTATTCTAGATACAATAAGCATGAAAGCTCCACAACTAAGTTGAGATACTACCTTAATTACATAAAGTTGATAAAGATAATTTTTTAAAATGACTGTAGACCAATCTCAGTCATAAGTGCATAAAATTATAAAGAAATGTAGCAAAAAGTACAGGAGACTCACAGGCCACTGATACAAGATGAGTTCTAGAACATAACAGTCCACTGTTTTCCTGACATATTGTTCAATATTACCTAATTGTGTGTGTGTGTGTGTGCGCGTGCACATACACTCTGGAATTTGTAGAAAATAAATGGACTTCAATAAAATGCTTGTCTGGGATTAGAACCTTACTCCTTCCATTCCCTCATTAACTTTATTCTTTCAATGTTGATCGGTTAAAATGTAGGAGAATTGTATCTTCCAGAGGGTGTAACAAAAAAATAATAAAATGGCTTAGGTGTAAAATGATCACTTTTCATTTGGCAAAGTTCCACCTTTCAAAGTTTGGAATTTCACTTTAAATAGTGCCCTAGACTGCAAATGAACATATTAGTGAAGTGGAATTTCAAAGGACTGTAAGAGATTGTGGAAACTGAAAAATAGTGTCCTACATCATGTGAGAGGTTGTTTTGATGGCTTCTAAGGACCCTGTAGTGGATGCTATGATGGATCGCTCATATTCCCCACCAGGAATGAAGGACTGACTCCCCACCTTCTCCTTGTCAGAAAGGTTTCATCTGTCAACGATTCTCTGTTGAAGAGAGCTGGTTTTGCTCAAAATAATGCCCATTTCCAGTGATTAATCAATGTTGGGTCACAAGCACCCAGGCTCTCTGTCAACCTTGAGATAATTCTAAGGTGGACTGCCAACTTTGGAACTCCTCATAGAGACAGCTAAAGTCTCTATTCGCTTTGCATGCAGCTCAACTTCTGTCCAATGTGTTGCTTTGTTTTCCCCTTCCCTCCACAGGGGTTAACTCAAAACACTCACTAATAAGTTTTTTGCATGCTAATCTCAATCTCTGAGTTGGTTTTCCTAGAAATCAAATCTGCAGACAGTTCCAGGTGTGACTTAAAGAAACAGACTCTGGAATAAGACTTTGCAAGTAGAGTAAAGACGCTATGACCTATGACTGGCACTGGGTGGAACACAGACACCTTATGGTCCAAGGTTGCGCTGCAAGTTTTTAACCTTCAGAGTTGGTGAACTACAATGGTAGAAGGGAATGCATTCGCAGATGTGATATATCCCATATTTGAGAAAGAAGGGGGAAATGTTAATTACAAATTAAGTGGAACTGGGTTTCTAATAATGCAGTTTGATTAGACTCTGAGAAAGATAACTAAAAGCTAAGCTTGATAATTGAAAATAAAAGCTAAGTGTGAGAGCTAGAGGTCTTCCTGGAGGCATATATTTCTTACCTCAGCAGGCCAGAAAAACCTAAGACCCAGGGAGCCACATGTAGGCTTACATGGAGAGTATCCAAGCTTCCAGTTAAGGCCTGTTTCGTATTCCAAAACAGATCCTGTTAGGGAAAGAATGGTATTCTGATATATTGAATAAGGATATATAGATTGAGGTGCTCAAAGATTTTAAACTCTCAGAATTCAGTGGACCTCCTAAGCCTGAACAGATTGCTTACATCTTCATATTCATCGTTAGCTGAAGAGAATGCAGAGGCCTCCCTTGCAAGATCTAGGCCAATAATTAATATTAGTAACTTAACCATTAACCAAGGTTAAGTCACAACATAACCCAATGTAGGTATATTAAACCTGAAAAGAGGGAATTGATTATAGGTCAAGGGATCTGTAGGACCTGACCAGCATGTAAAAGAAAATCTGGGAAAGTCTACAGGCGACTGAATTCTGAGTGTGCTCGAATAGGATGGTGAAGATTAAGGCTCAAATAGAGAGAATTTATTGATTTGAGGGTTTTCTTCCAACATATAGGATTAACACCGTGGGGAAGCTCTCAGGAGGTGATACAAGCATGCTATATGGATGGCTAAAGATCAAGTTCCAAGGAGCATGGAAAAATTGATGGCTTGTATTATATGAGGGAGAAATGCCAGAACTTTAATTGTAGATAGAGGAATTAAAGAAGGAATTAAAATGTTTGAAGTTGAGAAATGTTGGAGGGAATAAGCTATGTAAGACCTGAAAAGTCAGCCATGGACTCCATTCCCTGGAAGGCCCCAGACGGGACATAATTTATAAAGTATAAGTAGTGGCATGGTGATAAGCACCACTGTATGCTTATACTGCAGCCCCACTATAGGGCAGGGTTGATGGAGGAGCTTTTGCTACAAACCTGGGTTTACTGACAAATGCCAGTGTTAGGATCCAAAACGATGGATGGCAAGAGGTGACCCTTAAGCAGCAAAAGTCAGCTTGGCATGCTCATTAGTATGTGTCTTAATGTTTGAGGGGCAGCAATGTGATTTCTGCAGAGTCATAAAAATGTTAACTAGAAAATTCTGTTCTAGTGACAACAAACAGATGGGCAGTTAACAGTGTCAATACCCTACCTGTAAATTAAAAAGAAATCAGTGACGGTTGGTGAGAAAACTGACTGCTATTCCCCACCCACCCACCACCATTCCTGGTTTATCCCCCTGCAAAGCCATGGTTCTTAACTTTGTACCGAACTTTTAGATCTGAAATTCATTGTGCAAAGAAGTGACTGACCCCAGAAGGAAAAAATCTCACAACACCACAGCAAGTATCCATGGTAATGATTTGTGCAGTCCTTCCTGAAAGGGAACTACTACCATTATTCAGGCAAATATACACTGAGAAAAAGAAATACACAAATATTCCAAATACAGTTGGACAAAGAGTTCAATTTACAATTAGCACCAGGGAATCTGAAGTGTCATTACAGTCTCACTGTTAGAAGGGGAACATATAAAAGCCAGGATATTACTTTAATTTTAGCCCAAGTGCACTTCTCACTGGGTTAACTGAGTCTGCAGACCCACTGAGGGCTTGTATACTTGATCCCAAGATGAAAACCTGGGATACACATAATTGGTCAATGCCACAACTCTGAAATGGGCTCTAGGAGATATTATGTTTGAGAAAGCTACATGGACACCTTTGAAACTTCTCACCTTCTTCAACCAAGATATCATAAATCAAGCACAGTACAGTATCTAGTATCTGGACATTTCTTCTCGGTATGTAGAAAGTTGCCAAAAAATGCCAAGAAACGCCTTCAGAAACCATAATTCTATTTTGAGCCCCCTTCAAGTTGTAAAGCAAACTGAATAACTGCAAAGAGAAGTGACCCCCAGAAGAGATGGGACAATTTGTCCAACTTTTGGCAGAGCAGTAGGAGAAGCAGGCAGCCACTAGAGAGGTGAGTAAGAAGGACACAGTTTGGAGTTTTACGGTGGTTTTAAGGCTAAGAGTGGATTGATGTGAAAATCTCTGGACAGCCACAGACAAAAGAGAATCCATACCGCCTACCTTCTTTTTTCCCCCATGGACTTCCATTTATCAACCACAAGACTTGGGATGGAAGAAGAAAACCAAGAGAAACCCTTGGATGATGCGTGCATCCAGAGAGCCTGCCTGGGTTTGAAGTGGAGTAGTGAAACTAAAAGAAATCTGTCCCTGTTGTGATTACTAATTTAGAACAATTCAGCAATCTTCAGAATCTGGGGGCAGCACATCTTCTTGCGCCAGGATCCATCATTGAGTAAGAGATAGAGTTTTCTGCACTGGGGGAAGAGCTCACTATCCTGCACCTAGAGTTCAGCCTAAACACAAGGCATGGGTGGTGTGGCCCATGGGACAGAGAGGAAACCCCACCCACACTGGCCCCAGCACCTAATTTGAAGCACCACTGGGGGAGAGGCAGAGGGGCATTGAGTACAAGGCAAATGTGGTTGCTGGGAAAGGACCAAGAGCTTGAGAGAGCCTCACATTGGAGTCTTGGCTACTCAGGGTCTGCCAGAGACAGAGGGTGAGCAGGAGGATGGAAGCCCCTCTCTCCCCCTACCCGCTACCAGCACTTCAAACCATGTACCTTTGCACTCTTGCGGGTATGGAGTACTAGCCAAGTGCAGTCTGCCCCTGGACGAGGGATGGAGGACTGAGAGAGGCACCTGGTAACAGGCATGAAGGCTGAAACCTGAGGACAGTGCTCCTGGATAAACCCTCATGTTCCAGGCCACAAAGTAGCATGAAACTGAGCGGTCCACTGCTGTTTGATGAAGCTGTTAGGGCACTGGAGGTGACTGAGGCAGCAGCAAAGCCCACTCCCCACTTTACTTAGGGCCAGATTGACTCAGTACCCCTCCTTAATGTCCTGACCCAAGAAGTAGCATGCCCACATCTGGGCACAAATATAATTATCATTTTGGTGGTTAGACATGCATTTCTAACACACACTGGCTATATCATTATGAAAAGAATGGTACTTATATTATGTACATCCATATATAAATATATGTGCATGCTTCTATATGTGTATGCATATGTGTATATAATATATGTATGTATATATACACATATACACACACATGCTTCTCACATACCTATATGCTCTGTATTTAATATGCATGGAAACAATTTTTTGGAACAAAAACCACATAAAAGGAAATCTATTCAAATTCGTCTCCAGGGCAAGAAATTCTGAGTAATGTCCAAAATTACATATATTACAATCACACTATAAATCAATATTATTAGAAATAAAGTCAAAGAGTTCCCTTTTCAGAACTGCTGGCCCTTTGGGGATTTGGAACTTCAATCAAGGACATATAGAATTCATTTTTCTTTGCAGCTTTATTGAAATACAGTTGACATAAAATGAACTGCACATATTTAAAGGGCACAATTTAATAAGTTTTGATATATATATATGTGTATATATATATATATATATATACTCCTAAAGCTATGACCACAATCAATAATTTCTCCCCTTATGAAATCATGATTCCTAATTCAGTTTCCAACTTCTGGATCTGAAACTCATCGTGTGAAGAAGTGACTGAGTCCTCAAAGGAAGACTCTCGCAACAACACAGCAAATACCCATGGTAATGATTTTCACAGTCCTTCCTGAAAGGAAACTAGTACCATTTATTCACATCCTTGCCTTGGTTTTGATCATAGAAGGAAATGATTCAGTCTCTCATGATTAATTAGGTATAAACTGTAGGTATTTTATAGGCATATCATATTCTGTAGCTTGAAGTATTTCTTCAACCTGAATTAGACTGAGGAAATTTCCTTCTTTTTTAAATGATTTTTTTTAACGTTTATTTATTTTTGAGACAGAGAGAGACAGAGCATGAATGGGGGAGGGTCAGAGAGAGGGAGACACAGACTCCGAAACAGGCTCCAGGCTCTGAGCTGTCAGCACAGAGCCGAACGCGGGACTCGAACTCACAGACCATGAGATCATGACCTGAGCCCAGTCGGCCACTTAACCGACTGAGCCACCCCGGCGCCCCGGAAATTTCCTTCTAATATTAGTTTGTTGGCGAGTTTTTGAAAGGAATGGATATTGGACATTAGCAAATGTTTGTTTAGTATATATTCATTTTTTCCTAAAATTTTTTTGTTTAGTTTGTTATTAGAATAATGCTAGCCTCATAGAATGATTAAAGCTTTTCCTTATTTTCAAATTTTGGAATAATTTATGTTGAAATATTATTTTCTTTCATTAAAGACTTGACACAATTCCCTGGTAAGGGCATGTGTATCTGGAGTTTTGTTGTGCATGTTAACTAAAAGTCTAATTTTTAAAATAGACAGAGACATGTGCATACTATCTATTTATAATTAGGTTTGTCAGTTTCTTTCTTTGAAAGAAATTAGAAAATTGTTAAATTTATTAAGATAAAGTTGCATATTATCATCATTAGTAGTACCTGGAATATCTGTAGTTATGTACTTCTCTCATTCTTGAGAAATAGAGAAATTGGCTTTTTCTCTATTTTTTGCTGATTAGTTTGGGTAAATTTTATCAATTTTCTTGATAATTTCCAAGAATCAGCTATTGCTTTCAGAGATTTGAATGACAAGAAGAATTCAACAGGCCATTGCTGGCTTTTAAGATGAATGGGGCTATATGCAAGGACCAGAGAGAAGCTACACAGAGCTGAGTCTTGGTCAACAGCCAACAAGGGGGTCTTACAGTTGAACTGAATTCTGTAGATAGCAGCATAAGTTTGTTAGAGAAGCCCAAGCTACAGAAAGGAAAGACTAACACCTTGACTTCAGCTTTGTGAGATCCTAAGCAGTGAATTCAGAAAAACCAATCATACCATCTCAGATTTCTGAGGTAGAAGACTGGGAGATAATAAATGAGTGTTATTTTAAACCTCTAAATTGTAATTTGTTATGTAGCAATAGAAAACTAATAGATAGGCAATATTAAGTTACTGTAAACAAGACTGTGTGATATCAGTGCAAAGATAGACATATAGTTCAATGGAACAGAGTCTAGCAATATACAGACATAAATATATATGCTCAATATTCATACATATGTATACATATACATGTTTATATATGCATACACATACGTGTTTATTATGCATATATAAAAAAATCCAAAGTCAAATAATTGTCTAAACTGGTACCAGAGCAATTCATTGGTGCAGGAAAATCCCTTGAAGAAATTGTTCTGGAAAAATTTGATATCTGCATGATGAATTAATCACCTGACCCTTATATCATTCCTTACTTAAAAATCAATTAGGGATAGGATAGACCTAAAGGTAAAACTAAAATAAGAAAGTTTCTGAAGAGAAGCCAGGAACATTTCTTTGTACCTTGAGATACGCAAAAATTTCTTACAGAGGACACAGAAAAAGCAAACCATAAAAGAAAGTGATGATTTGGGCTTGTCAAAATTAAAACTGGGGTAAATCAGGGAGCCTGGGCGGCTCAGTCGATTAAGCGTCCAACTTCGGTTCAGGTCATGATCTAATGGTTTGCGAGTTCGAGTCCTGCATCAGGCTCTGTGCTGACAGCTCAGAGCCTGGAACCTGCTTCAGATTCTGTGTCTCCCTCTCTTTCTGTCCCTCCCCAACTCATGCTCTGTCTCTCTCTCTCTCAAAAAGAAGATAAACAAACATTAAAAAGTTAAAAAAAAAAAGCTTATGTAAATCAAATTAGGAAAATAAACAAGAAAACTCTGAGGGAACATTTTTACAGTATATGTTTCAGACACAGGGCTAACGTATAAAATCCACAATAAACTCGTACAAGTCAATGATAAAAACACAAACAACCCAGTTAAAAATGGGTAATAAGTTTGAACAGACATTTCACAAAAAAGGATGTACTCACTGTGAAAATGATAAACATAAGTTGGTGAGGCTTGGAGCAACTGGGAATCTCATACATTATTGATAAGAGCGTAAAATGGTATAATCATTTTGGAATACTTTTGGCTGTTTTTTAAATTGAACATATTTCTATCCCATTACTCCAAAATTCCCCTTCTATCTAATGTAAATTATAGCATACACCCACAAGTAATCTTACACAAGAATTTTCCTACATTTCACTCATAATAGCCAAAATTAGTCATAGTCCTAATGTTTGTCAACAAGAGAAAATATTGCAGTATATTTATTGAATGGAACATTGTTTATAAATAGAAAAGAACTCCTGCTGTTATCCACTGCTGGTAAATTCATATAGAATCACTTTGTAAATGAAAGAAGCTTGATATACAAAAATACAGGCTATGAAACTGTAGAATAAAGAAACTAACATACAGTGATAGAAATCATTCTTGACAGACTGGAAAAACAAGAAGTGCTAGAATTGGAAGGCTTGGTATGAGACTGCAGTCCTGAGAGTGGAAAATGGACAAATTATTATGTCTTGCATATCCCATCACAAAAGTAAGCACAATGTCTGCTAAGTCTCTGTGTTCTGGAAGCAGCATATTCCTTATCTGGCTAATAATGCTTCAGCCAATATATTGAGTGGCACGAGTGACAAAAAACATTGACAGCTTTCAGTAGTATCCAAATCAGGAAAGGGCTCTGCAGCAGTTTTGGGCTAAAATATGAGGAGTTTTGCTTCTTGTACTGTTTTTGGAAGTATTTGTGCTGGAAAAAATGCCATGTGGAGTTAATGGCAAGCCCCAGTAAGAGAAACAAAATGAATACTTTCAGTGTTCCCGAGTAAAGCCAGGCCATTTGCAGTAGGGGATTATATGACTTATGGAAAATTCATTTTGACACACTGCTATTGAGATGGAGCTTCTGACCATCAGACACAAAAGAGATCGTGAGGCCAAAACTTCCTGTAATGAGCTGAGTATCATTCACTAACGACACCATGAGAACAAGTCTACCAGTAATGTGTTGAAAGTCAGAAGTGGTGCATCCAGAATCAAATAGGAGTAGGACCTGAGTATAAACAAGTTCTAGTTCCATGAACAGGTCACTCATACTGTCATGTCACCCATCACAATTTACCAACAATGAGCAGTACCTATGTCTACATGGGCATTCCTTACGACCAGCTGACACAGGGGAAAATAGCCCAAATTTGGCTCACAGTTGTGATGTGGCTTGGAATGTGGGTAGAGGTTAAAAGTTACTGTGACTGCATGAAAACTCACTCCTGAAAGATACTCATGAGAGAAAACTTCTGAAATTGCAGAACTTCACACCTGATCATCCACTTTGGATGGGAAGAACTATAGTCTGATGTTAGAACATACATGGATATGGACATGGTTAGAATATACATGGCTGGAAGGAGAAAGAAGCCTGGAAAGAGAAAGATGGGAAAGTCAGGAAGAAAGGAGTACAGGGTAGAGGGTTTTGAATAGACATGTAAAACTGGACATACCCTTTGTGTTCTTGTCACACTCGAAGCATTCAACATGGAAGAGACATTAAATGACTGGGTAAACATTGTAACTCGGCAAGTTGACATGAGCCATCTTGTGTCATTTGCCAATCTGTTGCTGGCTTATTGAACATGAGTGTAGTAACCATGCTGCAGGATTGAAGACCATAGGTGGGCTCAACAGTGTGGGCTCCTAGTTAACAATGTTGACGTAACTAACACTGTAACTATTTGGGGACGTTTCAAACTGCACCCATATAAGATGGCAAACTTAATCAATAAATCCATGTATTCTGACTACTCCACTGGCCATTCTTTGATCTCTCTCCATCTCTTCAGGCCTCCTGTTCCCTGAGACACAACAGCATGTAAATTAGGCTAATCAATCACCTTGGAATAACCTCGAAGTGTTCAAGTAAAAGAAAGAGTTGCACATCTCTCACTTTAAATCAAAGCTAGAAATGGTAGAGCTTCTTGAAGAAGGCATTACAAAAGCTGAGACAGGCCAAAAGCTAAGCCATACCTGTACCAAGAGTTAGCTTCTTTGGTATAGAAAAGAAAAGTTCTTGAAGAAAATTATAAGTGCTACTTCAGTGAACACATGGGAAATAAGAAAGTGAAACAGCCTTATTGTTAATATGGAGAAAATTTTAGTGGTCTGCATAGAAGATCGATCCAGCCACAACCTTTTCTTAAGCCAAAGCCTAATCCAGACAAGACTCTAACTGTCTTCAATTCTATGAAGGCTAGGTCAGGTAAGGAAGTTGCAGAGGAAAATGTTGAAGCTAGCAGAGGTTGGCTTATGAGGTTTAAGGAGAGAAGCCATCTTCATCACATAAAACAACAAGGTGAAGCAGCAAGTGCTGATGTACAAGCTGCAGCAAGTTATCCAGAAGGCCTAGCTAAGACAGATAATGAATAATCACTAACCAAGAAATTTTCAATGTTTATAAAATCATTTTTTTTATAAAATCATTTTCTATTGGAAGAAGATTTCATCGAGAACTTCCACAGTTAGAGAGGAAACGTCAATGCTTGGCTTCAAAGCTTCAAAGGAAAAGCTGGCTCTCTGGTTAGGGGCTAATACAGCTGGTGACCTTAAGTTGAAGCCAGTCCTTTTGCCATTCTGAAAATCCTAGGGTCTTTAAAAATTATGCTGAATCTACTCTCTCTGTGCACTATAAATGGAACAACAAAGTCCGGATGACAGTATATCTGTTTACAACATGATTTACCGGATATTTTAAGCCCACTATTGAGACCTTCTGGAGAAAAGATTCTTTTCAAAATATAAATTTTCTTTTTTTTTTTTTTCAACGTTTATTTATTTTTGGGACAGAGAGAGACAAAGCATGAACGGGGGAGGGGCAGAGAGAGAGGGAGACACAGAATCGGAAACAGGCTCCAGGCTCTGAGCCATCAACCCAGAGCCCGACGCGGGGCTCAAACTCACGGACCGCGAGATCGTGACCTGGCTGAAGTCGGACGCTTAACCGACTGCGCCACCCAGGCGCCCCTTCAAAATATAAATTTTCAATTACAATGCACTGGTCATCCAAGAGTGTTGATGGAGATGTACAAGGAGATTAATGTTGTTTTCACGCCTGCTAACACAACATCCATTCCGTAGCCCAGGAATAAAGACTCATCTCAACTTTTGAGGCTTATTATTTAAGAAATAAATTTTGTAAGGATGTAGCTGCCATACGTAGTGATTCCTGTGATGTATCTGGATAGAGTAAATTGGAAGTCTTCTGGAAAGGATTTACCATTGTAGATGCTACTAAGAATATTTGTGATTCTTAGGATGAGAACAAATGATTGACATGAACAGGAATTTGGAAAAAGTTAACTTTGAGGGGCTCAAGACTCTATTGGAGGAAGTAACTATAGATGTGGTAGAAACAGCAAGAAAACTAGAATTAGAAATGAAGCATGAAGATCTGACTGAATTGCTGCAATCTCATAACTTTAAGAGAAGAGGAACTAATTTCTGTGGATGAGCACAGAAAGTGGTTTATTTTTTGTTATTGTTGTTTAAAGTTTTATTTAAACTCTAGTTAGTTAACATATAGTGTAATACTGGTTCCAAGAGTAGAGTTTAATGATTCATCACTTAGATATAACATCCAGTGCTCATCAGAACAAGTGCTCTCCTTAATGCCCATTACCCATTTAACCCATTCCCCACCTAACTTCCTCCATCAACCCTCAGTTTGTTCTCTGTAGTTAATGGTCTCCTAAAGTTTGCCTCCCTCTCTTTATTTTCCTTTCCCTGTGTTCATCTGTTTTGTTTCTTAAATTCCACATATGAGTGAAGTTGTATGGTATTTGTCTTTGACTTATTTCACTTAGCATAATACACTGGCTCCATCCACATCACTGTAAATGGCAAGACATCATTCTTTTGATGGCTGAGTAATATTCCATTGTATATTATTACCACATCTTCTTTATCCATTCATCCACTGATGGACATTTGAGTTCTTTCTGTAATTTCATTATTGTTGATTATGCTGTTGTAAATATTAGGTTACATATGGCCCTTTGAATCAGCATTTCTGTATCCTTTGTTTAAATTTCTAATAGTGCAATTACTGGGTTGTAGGGTAGTTCTATTTGTAACTTTTTGAGGAACCTCTGTACCATTTTCCAGTGTGGCTGCACTAGTTTGTGTTCCCACCAACAGTGTAAGAGGGTTCCCCTTTCTCTATATCCTCACCAACGTTTATGGTTTCCAACACCTAATTTTAGCCAAGGAAAGTGGTTTCTTGAGATGGAAACAACTTATGGTGAAAATGCTGTTAAGATTGTTGAAATGGCATCAAAGGATTTATCACATCAACTCAGTTTTTAAAGCAGTGGCAGGGTTTGAGAAGCTTTACTTCAATTTTGAAAGTTCTACTGTGGATAAAATGCTATCAAACAGCACTGTATGCTACAGAAAAGTCGTTCATGAAAAAAAAAAGAGGCAACTAATGTGGCACACTTTATTGTTGTCTTATTTTAAGAAATTGCTACAAGAGGGTCTGGGTGACTCAGTTGCTTAAGCATCCGACTTTGGCTCAGGTCATGATCTCACAGTTCGTGGCTCTGTGCTGACAGATCAGAGCCAGGAGCCTGCTTCAGATTCTGCATCTCCCTCTCTTTCTACCCCTCCCCGGATCGTGCTCTGTCTTTTCTCTGTCTCTCAAAAATAAATGTTAAAAAAATAAAAATAGAAATTGCCACGGCCACCCAAACCATCAGCAACCACTGCCCTCATCAGTCAGCAGCCATCGACATCAAGGTAAGACTCTCTATCAGCAAAAAGATTATGATTTACTAAAAGCATGAAAAATATCATTTTTTAGCAGTAAATTATTTTTTAATTAAGTTATGGACGTTGTTTTTCTTGACATTACGGAGTCATACACTCAATAGACTACAGTATAGTGTGGACGTAATTTTTATATGCACTAGGAGAATTAAATATTCATTTGACTGGCTTTGTTGTACTGTTTACTTGATTACAGTGGTCCGGAATTGAAGTACAATATTTCTGAGGTGTGCCTATACTTGGGTGTCCCTTTATGTTACCTTACCTTCTTTTGATAGTAATTAGACAAGCACAGCAGCACCATGGCTTGAGAGAGTCGTGATGATCAGGAATTCAAAAACCTCAAGAATGAGGATATGGTTCATGCCACTGTGGAAAAAGAGATGCTAGCTGAACCAGGTGAACTGGAGGGTAGGTAACAGAGGAGAGGGATAATAAATACCAGTTGTAGTTCCAAGACCGGTGGCACTGGGAGAGAGTATAGTTTGTTCTTCTAAACTTCCTTTTCTAAGGTCCCCACAGAAAGATATACTTCTTGTAATCTTGGAAGAACTTCACTCAGAATTTATATAAAGGAATGGATCCAGGTGGCACAATGGATATATTATTGTGAATGCTCTTATCCCCAGTTGTCCCTCCAGAAATAACGTCCTCCCTTAGATGCTGGGAGTAACCCCTAAAGAAAATACTCACCTATCAGTCCCCTACAAGCATTGCCTCATCTGCCTTAGCCAGAGTTACACCTCCTTCACTAAGTGGCCCACATCCAATGACTGATTAGCCGAAAGTATGAAGACCTGGCTCCCTCACTTAAAGTAAGGACCATACACAGGACCATCACCACCTCAGAAATCCCCATCAAATCGGATATGCTTAATTATGATTGCATCTTACCAAAACCTCTTTTTCCACTCAACCATTATGTTTTCCTTTCCCTTCAGTAGGTTGTTACCACAAAAGCATGCCTGAATCTTAAATCCTATCCCAAGCTAAGATGATGCCTTTCCACTATAAAAATATGAATGGATTTTGAATGTAGTGAAGATAACATTTTATATCTCTCTTTTAGAGCCAAAAAATGTTCTGCTTCCTAACTGGTCTTCACAGAGACAGAAAGAAGGTTATGTAAAACAATTAATCTCAATAAAAACTCATTTTATGGATTACTTATATACATTCAGTACGGAAATACAGATAGAGATTGAGGGTCAGGTAAGTATCATAAATTAACATAATATGTTCCAAATTACTGCACCTAGCCCATAAGTAACAGTTGTTTTTCTAACATATGTTTCTAGTTTATGGACTCTTTCCAGTAATGAGAAATTTTGTTCATTTTTGCTAGTAGGGATACAACATACATATTAATGATAGAAACTATTTAGGCTCTAAATATGGTTTTATCTTATGTAAAATATCTTATGTTTTATTTATGTCTTGATAATGGATAACTTTGGATGACCATTCAGCGTGTAAAATATTCTCTAAACCAGACATCAACTGATTGAGTTATAGTTCAGTATCTTTTCAATAATCAAAAGGAATCACTTATGGTTTCTGGGTTCCCCAATCCACTTGGTTTCCTGACAGTTACTTTCGTATGTGTTGAAACCTCATACATTTTTAACCATTCTCTCTAAATATAAATTAGCTAATATGGTGTCAATTTCTTCTTTTATAAATGTGATACATACTGTACTGTCTGTAAAGGAAAATAAAAACTAATGCGGGTGACAAGAGAATGTTACATTTCTGGAGAGATTATTTTACTTTTAGTATTTAGTATCCATAAATGTAATTCATACATTAAATTAGCGAATTTTACATTTTTATGCCTACTTTATAAACGAAGAACCAGATCCAGAAAGGTGTCCAACAGCTTCACAGGGTTGTCTCAAAATCGTGCTGTTTTTTACTAAAACAAACATTGCCCAGTTTCACAAATCCTTTCAATTTTATCAAGTGCCGATAACAAACTGACACTCCCACTCAACCAAGTATTCAGTGACATTTTTCATCAAATGCAGCTTGTTGATACTTCACAGAAGTTTTCTTTGTCTGAACTCAGACTTCTCACATATTTTCTTGTGAAAATTCCCCACATGAAACGTGTAAGCAAAAATGTTCAATTAGACCCTGAAAACAAACAAAACACTCTCACTGGATAGTCTTGATTTGTGTCAAAGTAAAATATGAAAATGTTTCAGCACCTGTTTCCCAACACCCTCCAGATACAGACATGAGAGATTGCATCTCTCAGAGCATCAGGATCATGTTAAAATTTTCTCTCTACACAGCTTAATAAAATACTTGAATGGAATAGCATGAAAAATCACTATATATTAATGAGTCCAAGAAAGTCTGGAACCCAGCTCATAGTCTGTGTTGGCAGGCGTTTCTCCTACCCAATCATTTTTTTTCCCCCTCGCTGCTTTAGAACGCTCAGGAGCCTGGCCTCAGCTTCATTGTGCTTTAGTTAATAGCAAAGGTCAAAAGAATATTTTTTTTTCTTTTCAAATACATAGTTGGGACGTGTTTTTACTAGATTCTGACTTTATTGAAGAAAGTATAACTTGGGAAGAAGAATATATGCTAGAATATATTAAAACCCTGCTCCTTCTTGCTCGGTGACCTTGGTGTAATAATTTCATCAGTAACATAATGCAATGTTTTCAGGGATATTTTAAAGATTAGAAAAACTATCTCCAAAGCATTTTAAGTCTTAGAGAAGGAACCATATGAATTGAGGCTATTATTTTTTCTTGTTACTGTTATGGAACTATTTTCAGTTGGAATGCATTTATCAATGCTCTCTTTGTAAGACAGAATGTATTAAATTGAAACAAGAAAAACATATAAAAGTAATGAGATGAAAAATATTTTGAGATGAACATTTTTAATAAAGCTGCTTTTAAGAATGGTGCAGCCTTTTGAATTATATTTAATTTCGGCAGAGGTCAGTCAATCTTTGCTCCTCCCAAGATTAATATGAAGTGCATCCTTGAGCATTTTTAATCATTGGAACCTAAGTGACCTTAGGACAAAAGCAAAGTTTAGCTAGAAATTTTGCTACACATCAGCATTTTCTTTGAACTTCAGAAATGCTGAGTATACAAATGCCATTCATGAACCATGTTTACTCTTTAAGAAGAAAAAAAAAACTTTTAAGAAAACATTTATTTCATATAAATAGAGATAAAATGCATTTTTAAATATTTTCAAATAATCTGCCAATTCTTACGTAAAATACATAATTTTGAAATATATACTACAGAAATATCGACTTATACTACAAATAAATATTATTAAGACACCATGTTTGGGAAGTGCGGTCAGTAAAATATCTGTGCTTATGCCAATACAGAGCTCAGGAATTGATAAAAATAGTCAAACAATAAACTCTTGTTACATATGTGAGCAAATAAATGAATTCGTTAAGCTTATAAACAATGAATCTTTTAAGATCCTCCTGCTCTTGGGTCTACTCGAAAACTGTACCTGACACACCTTGAAAGAGACCCACAGGGGCACCTGGGTGGCTCAGTTGGTTAAACGTAAGACTTCGGCTCAGGTCATGATCCCATAGTTAGTGGATTCGAGGCCTGAGTCGCCCTGGGCTGGCAGGATGGAGGCTGCTTCGGATTCTATGTCTCCCTCTCTTTCTGTTCCTTCCCCGTCCATGCTCTATCTCTCTCTCTGTCTCAGAAATAAACATTAAAAAAAATAATAAAAATAAAAATAAAAAGACTCACAGATCTAAGGCAACCAGAGGGTCCTTTGTGTCTAAATAAGAAAGTCTCAACCTAATAATAGATATATGCTTAAGGAACTCCAAAAATTAGTGAGTTCTAAGATAGTATAATAACTCAGTTGTTTTGCAAAACGTTGAGAAATGGTTTGCTTAGTGTGAATAAACATATAATGAATTTTTATTAATGTTTAGTGGACGCAAGCAAGGTGTTTGTGTTAAATAGTCTTCTAGGCTAAAATACAAGTCACCTGAACACTGTATCATGCTTGGGCAGGTTAGTATGGAATACCATAAGTCAAAGATGTATTCCTTCCTTTCTCTGGCATAAAATATATCATAGAAAAGACACTCTAAAATCATCTTTAAGTGAGGTTTACACTATTTCAGATCCTGAAATTAAAGGATGTAATGTCTAAAGTATAATCTTAACGAGCGTCTATGAGAAGCATTGAAGACCTGATTGCACAACTCTATTGTCTAGAAATAATTAATGTTTAGGAATGGAATGTGAGATGGATGAATATCCACAGTTTGGGCATGTTATTGAATAAGCAGCATGGCCTTTAGTTTGGGGACAGGAATTAAGGGGAAAGAAACATATGTGCAAATAGAATAAAAATATCTGTACACATATGATCTCAAGTAATTCACAAGATTTAGCTTCATCAAGAAGAAAGGAACTGGATGTCACAGTCTGGCAACATTTTTCTAAACTGGCATATTATATGAATATTAAATTTGACACTTTCATAAGAGCTCGCAATTTTATTTATAACATGTCACTTTCTAATTGCTTTTTTAATACTTTGCCTCCATAATAATTTCTTTATCCTGACAGTTTTTACAGGCTAAGTATGAAAACACTTCAAAAGATTTTTTTTTTTCCTGTAATAGGTGAAGTTTTATAGCTGGACAACCAAACTGCAAAGTCTTACACTTCAAAGAAATCTTCTCCACTGGAACATAGTTAAAAAAATGTGAGTAATCTTTTAAAGATTTAGTATATCAGATTGATCTCTACATGTATAATTGATTCCAGGTGTTCTCATATTGCTTTCTCTCTTAATATGAAGATAAATAATTAGGAAATTGACAAATCATGTAGAGAAATACTCTATAATACCTCTCAGTATTTTTAGATATTTCATTCTACCTTTTCTCCTTGATTCATATGACACATTTTAACTTCAACATCAGTTGTGGTGAATATATAGAGATTTTTTTTTTCAGCAGCTATACTTACTAAAAGTTCTTATACACGGTCTCTGTGATATTTTATTTAAATTCATTGGCCTTTGTGACATCCTTTAGAGAACTGCTGAAAAACACCATCCTTCCATGTTTATCCATCACAGTGTTTGAAGAGATCAACCATGCTTTTGTGTCTGCACGTGTGTGTTTGTGTGCTTGTGTGTTTTACAAGGCTGTCTAACAATAACAGCGCTACCTTTTTCTTGTGTATTATGATCCTATGCTTTCTCCTAAACCTTATTGCCCAAGTATACACAACTTCTTGCAGTTTCTACTACACAAGACAGTCCTATACCCATGTCCATTTAAAAATACTGCCTGGGGGCGCCTGGGTGGCTCAGTGGGTTAAGCGGCCGACTTCGGCTCAGGTCATGATCTCCTGGTCCGTGAGTTCGAGCCCTGCGTCGGGCTCTGTGCTGACAGCTCAGAGCCTGGAGCCTGTTTCGGATTCTGTGTCTCCCCCTCTTTCTGCCCCTCTCCTGTTCATGCTCTATCTCTCTCTGTCTCAAAAATAAATAAACATTAAAAAAAAAAATTAAAATACTGCCTGAAGCAAGGTTGAGATTATTGCAAACCACAAAATTACATATTTGGGTATGAACACTTACTAGGTCTAGCTGTGAATCATGGTATTCCTTTCCTTGAGTTTTACATTTGTTTCTTCTATTTCTTTATAACTCACATATTGACTTTGTACATTTCTCTCAGGTTTTCATGATCTTTTAAAAACCTAACCTACTCAGACCTTTAATGATCTGTGGTATTTAATGTCCTCCAGTGAATTATTGAGAGCAATATCAATATGAAAAGATCAGGTATTTAGGCTCTGAGAAGACAAGTTCCTTGAACAAGGGCAAAAATTCAAACAAGCCTAGAAAATGACTTGGTCCATGTGAAAAAAGCATGAGCCATGTGAAGACAGACACTTCAGGAAGTTGAGGGAAAGGAAGGGACTAAAGGCAAGAAGAATAAGGCTGGGCTTGTGGAATTCAGAGTCCTCGGGTGGAATATGGTGCTTTTTCTTTTATTTTTTTTTTTAATGTTTATTTATTTTTGAAGGAGAGAGAGAGTGTGAGTGGGGGAGGGTCAGAGAGAGAGGAAGATACAGAATCCAAAGCAGGCTCCAGGCTCTGAGCTGTCAGCACAGAGCCCGACGCGGGGCTACAACTCACAAACTGTGAGATCATGACCTGAGCCGAAGTCGGTGCTCAACCGACTGAGCCACCCAGGTGCCCCCTTTTTTTTTAAATTTTTTTTAATCAAAGCTCATTTTATATTACTATCATTTTACTTCCATTTTGCATCACATATTTTAGGTCTGCTGATGGCTACCCATTGCCTAATGGTCAATGTCTGACAGACACGATCCTCTCCCCCTATTTTCCTAGAGCACTGGCATTTCTATGGAAAGATGCTATACTTTATTATCAAGGAAACTTCGATTGAAATTCTAACTTCAATTGATATGTTGATATAAGTTGATTATAACTTATAATCGATATGTTTTCTAAAAGTTTAGTTCCTTATTTGTAAAAGGATTCCATTTTGGGGCACCTGGGTGGCTCAGTAGGCTGAGCATCCGACTTCAGCTCAAGTCATGATCTCACGGTTGGTGGGTTCGAGCCCCACATCGGGCCGTGCTGACAGCTCAGAGCCTGGAGCGGGTTTCGGATCCTGTGTCTCCCTCTGTCTCTGCCCCTCCCCTGATCATGCTTTGTCTCTCTCTATCTCTGTCTCTAAAAAAATAAAAAATAAATTAAAAAAAGGATTCCATTTTATTAATGAAATTAAAAATAATAAAATGAGATTCGGCATGCTATCATGGGAAAAATGTAGTTTGGGCTGTTGCATGATGGGGATACTTGCCTGACTGTTACTTGTTAGCTATGTGATCTTTGACGAGGAACTTGTTCCCTTTAAGCCAAATAACAACCTTTAACCATAGTAACTTCATATCTTGTCTGAGAGGATGAGATAATGCCTTTAAAATGCTTTGCACACAGTGAGAGCTCCATAAATGGTGGATATCACTGTTGTTGTTTTTGTTATTGGTACTTTAAATTACAAAAAAAAAAACACTTGATAACAAGAAGCCTAGTATTTGTTAGCAATCTGTATTCTTGTTTTGTTTCCTTCTTTTCCTACTTCCAGATAGCTGTTTTATAAATCTCACATTTTTGCATGAGAATCTGGAATGTTAACAGGTAAGAAGGAGATTGAAAAATTCAGATACTATTATTACAATAACCACCTAAAATCTGTTGACCTATTAGTAAGAAAAAAAGTAAAGTAGGTAGTGGAGAAAAAGTCCTATTAAGAGCTTCACAAAGACATCAAATCAAAGTATGCAAATGATCCATCTAGTTCTTTAAAATCAATATTAATAAACAACCCCCACAAGCATATTTTGCATATTCTTGCTACTTCAACTAATTTCCAACTATTTTCAACTACAAAATTAATTCAAATTTGATGTCTACAGATAATACAGAGAACCATAGTTTCCTGATCTGTATAGATATAAAATTTAAGAACACCTTTATGTGTAATGAACACATTTTCGGTTAAGATATACAAGCTAACATGTGATTTTAAACCAATGTGATTTTTTTTGCTTGGGTTGTCAAGTAAAGTAATAGGTATGTATTATAGAAATTTTGATAGAACACCATTATAATAAACTAGTCCATAAATAGTCAATGCTTCAACAGTCTATAAGTCTGTAAGTGAGGATTAAATGGGGCAAATCTTTTCTTAGTTTCATCTTCTTACTTGTTCAGTTTACTTCACACAATTTTTCAAATGAGCTTTATAAAGGTTCCTAAGAGATACATCTTTGGTTCTTAAATCTTTATGTTAGTGTACCATTACATGACTACACAAAACTTAAATATTAAAAAGAAGAATTTTTCTACAAGATTACTGTTTTTATCCAAAGAGCAATTATCTACATGTCTTTTTCCACCATATGAAACAATTTCTCTTACTAAAAGTTATCTATTCAAAATAAAATAAAATGAATTACTATGGTAATTACACCACTTTTATACTTCAATCATTTAGTGATTTTATGTCATTGCCTTCTTCCTGAAATTTCACACATTCCATTTTTTCCTCTTTATAAATTTAAGAATTGGGGCTTACATTAAAAACATGAGCTATTGAAAGTTTTCTAGAAACTATATGAATATTATAAATAAATGTAACTAGCATTTGCCGATATCTTTTTACAAATTTTATTCCAGTTTTATTTGGATATAACTCACATAACATTGTGTATCTTTAAGGTACACGATGTAATTTAATATATCTATATATTGCAAAACGATTGCCATGATACATGTAGTTAACACATCCATAATCATATTGTATATTTGAAAGTTGTTAAGGGAATAGATTTTTAAAATTCTCACTACAAAAAAAGAAAGAAAGAACAAAAAGAAAATTGTATGTTCTGTTTTAATTGTTAACACATATTAGTGAGCCATGTCAGACTGTGACCATTCGGGCCCATTTCCTGCATTTATCTTACATAATTTTTTCTGACATTTGTTTCCTGAGAAGGAAAGTGGGAGACAAATTTAAGGGATCTGAGGAAGTGCAGGGCAAGAGTCAGTACTGAGTATTACTCCTCATCACAGCCCCAAAAGAACAGAGAAGAAAATCTGTTCTACACTGTCTAATGGCTAAGAGGTTAGCCTTCCTTCTACATGGGTGCTTCAGGCAACTCGTTACCTGTGTGACTGAGCACAAACTACTAAACATCTCTATTTCTCAACTTTGCAGTTATAAAATAAGTATATTAATATTTAGCTGCCTCTTGAGATTGCCATGAAGACAAATTTAGTGGGTAGAGGCATGATTTCAAATTGAAGCAACCTTTAATTATTTTTCTTGTTTATAGTTCGAATATCTTATATAGAATAAATTTATGAATGTTAAGAAAGATACAAAGCGTAGATGAATACACACATCCACACTCCTAGGATAATAGAAGGACATGATAAAATGCAAAAGAATAAAATTAACAAATACAGAATCCTGCATAAATGGTTTACATGGTTGAAGGATTCTGAGGAAATGGGATATCAAAGAGCTAACAGACTAGAGTACAAAGCAGAGATCCTTAAATATCTATATAAGATATATATATTTATATTAAATTTCCATATTTTTTCCAAAAAATGATGGGTGTATGTTAACATGGAGGAGAACATGTGCTATTTACATATTCTCTGATGGGTGCATTTTTGTTCAGAGAAGTCTCCTTAATTTTTTTTTCCTGAAAAAATATTCAATAAGTGAATTATAGAGAAAAATTATTTGTTTGTATCCCCCCAAAAAGGTTAAAGAAAATTATAATTGGATGTCACGAGGGACTCACAAATTCTGCTTCAGGTAAAAGAATAAAAGGAGTCAAACTACCACTCCTTTTCTAGAAGAGATGCCCTATTGTCTACCCCCTTTCCAAGGGAGATGCCCCTGTTCTGGAGTCCTGAGCATTTTGGACTCTAAAGATTTCCACTTTTGGCAGCAGGCCAAACAAGTAGGGGTGGTTTCCAGATACTTCCTGGTATAATATTTGGAGAGAATAACATTTCACTGAGTTCTTTTATAGGGTATCTTAATTTTTCTATCAGATTCTGACACAAAGGATCAAATTATAGTCCAACTCAGAAAAGTATGGCATGTCCAGATTAGACAGGATGAACACAAACATTTGTATACTCACACACTATGCTTATGGTAAAGAAATGAGCATCAGATAAATATTTCTAGAGTCATTGTGTGTTCAAGAAGCTTTCTAAACCCAGAGCAAATAGAGCACCAGGAGACTTTCCCTCACTCCACAAATTGTGTTAACTGAATAATAGCACTAAGCCATCAGAATATCTTATTTTATGTGTGAAATCATATATCAGAATGCTATTTTTTCTTACTGCAGGGTCTAACAGGTGCTAAGATACCATATCCAACTATTTTCATCATAACAGCGTTAAAGAGTATCATCAGTCTTCCTTTAAAAATCCAACAATAAACTACGTGTCTTGGCAAGTGAGTCAAGTCAATTTGTTTTTCTCTACAAATATGCATAATTACACAATCTCTTTAAAAAACTTAGAATTTTTACTATTAAGCCATGGATAATACATTACATAGTAAATAGCTGAATCTAAATTTTTGCCTATAAATCTACTATAACTTGCTTTTATATCAAAATATTATTTTTAGAATATAAACTCAGGACATTGTTAAATGTACAGTATTGGATTTAGGATAATCCTCCCCAAATGGGATAGGTGCACATAATGATTAGTATACCTTGTAAACATGTTATTGCCATGAAACATCGACATTTTTACTAAATTTCTCTTGTTCCTAGACTGCAATTCTTAATGTATCCTATTAATAGCCAGTGACTTGATATGGTTTCAGTTGAGCTAAAATCACTTTTTAAATTTAACTTCAATTTTTTTTTTGGAAAAAGTCTATTCATGTCTTCTGCCCATTTTTTTTTATTGGGTTGTTCATTTTATGGGTGTTGAGTTTTATAAGTTCTTTATATGTGTTGGACACTAACCTTTTGCCAGATATGTCATTTGCAAATATCTTTTCTTATTCCATAGGTTTCCATTTAGTTTTGTTGATTGTTTCCTTCACTGTGTAGAAGCTTTTTATTTGGACGCAGTCCCAATCATTTATTTTTGTTTTTGTTTCCCTTACCTCGGAGACATATGTAGAAAGAAGTTGCTATGGCTGATGTCAAAGAGGTTACTGCTTATCTTCTCCTCTAGGATTTTGATGGTTTCAGATTCCACATTCAGGTCTTTTATCCATTTTGAATTCATTTTTTGTGTATGGTGTAAGAATCGAGTTCAGTTCCATTCTTTTGCATGTTGCTGTCTAGTTTTCCTAACACCATTTGTTGAAGAGACTGTTTTTTTTTTTCCCATTGGATATTCCTACCTGTATTGTCAAACACTTTTTCTACATCTAATGAGAGGGTTATATGGTTCTTATCTTTTCTTTATTAATATGGTGTATCATGTTGATTGATTTGCTAATACTGAACCACCCTTGCAACCCAGAAATAAATCCCACTTGATTGTGATAAATGATTTATTTAATGTATTGTTGAATTTGGCTTGCTAGTATTTTATTGAGAATTTTTACATCCATGTTCATGATTGATATTGACCTGTAGCTCTTTTTTAGAAGAGTCTTTATTTGCTTTGGTATGAGGGCACTGTTGGCCTCATAAAATAAGTTTAAAGGTTTTCTTTACTTTTCTAGTTTTTGAATATTAAAAAGCTATAGTGATCAAAACAGTATGGTACTGGCACAGAAAGACACATAGATCAATGGAACAGAATAAAAAACCCAGAAATAAATCTAGAACTCAATCGTCAACTAATCTTTGACAATACAGGTAAGACTATCCAAAGGAAAAAATAAATAAATATAAAAGTCTCTCCAACAAATGGTGTTAGGAAAACTGACAGCAACATGCAAAAGAATGAAACTGGACCCATTTCTTACACCGTACACAAAAATAAATTCAAAATGGATGAAAGACCTGTATGTGAGACCTGAAACCATCAAAATCCTGGAGGAGAACACAGGCAGTAACCTCTTTGACATCAGCCATAGCAACTTCTTTCTACATATGTCTCTGAAGTAAGGGAAACAAAAATAAAAATAAATGATTGGGACTTCGTCCAAATAAAAGCTTCTACATAGCGAAGGAAACAATCAACAAAACTGAACGGAAACCTATGAATAAGAAAAGATATTTGCAAATGACATATCTGACAAAGGGTTAGTGTCCAACATATATAAAGAACTTATAAAACTCAACACCCAAAAATTGAATAACCCAATTAAAAAAATGAGCAGAAGACATGAATAGACATTTTTTCCAAAGACACACAGATGGTCAACACACACATGAAAATGTGCTCAACATCACTCATCATCAGGGAAATAAAAATCAAAATATAATGAGATATCACTCACACCTGTCAGAAGGGCTAAAATCAACAACATGAGAAACAACCGAAGTTGGCAAGGATGTGGAGAAAGGGGAACCCTCTTCCACTGTTGGTGGCAATGCAAACTACCACAGGATCTAGCAATTTCACTACTAGGTATTTACCAAGAAAAACAGAAATACTAATTCAAAGGAATACATGGACCCTGATGTTTAAAGCATTATTATTTACAACAGCCAAATTATAGAAACACCCCAGTGTTCATCTACTAATGAATGGATAAAGAAGATGTGATATATATACTGAAGTGGGTTCTATACTGACAGCTGTGAGCCCCACGTGGGGTTTGAGCTCACAAACCGTGAGATCATGACCTGAGCCAAAGTCATATGTTTAACCAACTGAGTCACCCAGGCACCCCTAACTAACTAGAGTTTAAAGAAAAATTTGAAAAGAAAAGAAAAGAATAAAGCAAACACCTATACTGAAAAAAAAAGTTGAAAGAAAAAAAATGAAATTCCAGAAATAAATAAATAAAAATTTGGAAGAGACAGATAGATAAATACATACATACATGCATATATACATACATACTAGAAAAAACAGAAAAAAATTTTAAATTAAAAAATATTTGGCTATGATGTCTTTAATCCTTAAAAACATTAAACCACCTATAAAGAAAGGAATATATGAGGTTAAACAGCATTCACATTTCTATATGCTTTGAAAATAAGAAGTTAAAAACATCAAAACAATGTATTAAGAAATAAACCTCACAAATATCAATCAACTAACTTGACAAAAATTTAGAAATTTCTCCTTGAAATAAGCTGTATATAGAAGTATATATAAACATATATTTATGGGTAAATATGAATATAAATGTTTTTATTTGTACCTGCCGTACTTGATGTGCTGTAATAATTCAAAAGTGTAAAAGTTACAGACATTATACATCTTTGTGGGCTTGAAAAGGATATAATAGAGATTATTTGTTTCTAAACAATAGCAACAAATGTTTGTCCTACATAAATTTTCTATTTCTCTGTAATATCAGAAAACTAATTAGACAGTTGAAAGATGTTACCAAAAATAAGACAGAAAGACTGTTTTGTTATTATTAAGACATGCCTTCAGGATAATGAGAATTAAACTCACAAAAGGACATCTTGGCAAAATGCTCCCCATTGAATTTGATTCAGATAATACACATAAAAGAAAAGAATAAATTATTTTAATCTTGGAAGAAAACATTACAGTGTTTCACATACACCCTTCCATATTAATTCTAATTTCTATCATCTGGATTATGACATGAATGTAACTTGGAATCTGTTATGAAACTTTGTACAACAATTGAAAGACATTTACCTATGTTCATATAAATAAAAATTATTACTTCTTTGACAGTTACATTTTGTAATCACTCTGACATCATTACTTATGATAATCACTCTACCAATATTCCTAAAAAAAGTACATTTTTAAAAATTATACTTTTATGAGCACCAAAATCTAACCAGAGTATTTTAAATTAAGATGACATTTGAGGAACTTTAAATTATATATGAATTTTTATATGAAGTTTTTAATAAAATCTAATGAGCTTTGGATTTGCCATGTGATCTTAGATAAGATATTCAATACCTTTGTATCTCAGTATCTTCAACTTACCAAGTTAGGGATTTTAGCACAAAATTTTATTCCAATGATGAAGTTCCCTGATTCATATTATTTGTAGCGAAATCATTTGAATATATAACTTATTTAATGATAATAAGAAAACAATAGACTTCTAGAGTAAGATTCTAGGATCAGCCACATTTTAGTGTCTGTGTTGATTTAGAATGACATTCCACAAACTTAGATTTGTCCAAAAATATCAAAAACAGAAAAAATACATGGGGAAGAGGAAGGTCAGCACACACCTTTCATCATGTTTGAAATTAAAATTCAGGACAAGGGGTTTTTTGAATGAGTTATCCAATTGAATTTCCTAGGAATTTGGTATATGAAATTGGATCTTTCTTCAGATTTTAAATACATATAGATTAATGTAACTTTTTTTGTTTTCCTCTAAGTTTAGCAAGTTTCTGAGCATTCAGGATGCAATGCAATTATTTTCTTGAAAGTCAAAGGGCTATTTTAAAAACTATAGTTGTAGGGGCGCCTGGGTGGCTGAGTTGCTTAAGCCTCACACTCTTGATTTCTGCTCAGATCAAGATCTCACGGTTTGTGGGATTGAGCCCTGCATTGAGCTCTGTACTGAAAGCAACAAGCCTGGTTGAGATTCTCTTATCCCTTAGTCTCTGCCCTTCCCCACTCAGGCTTGAACACTCTCTCTTGAGACAGCCAAAATAAATAAGTGAACTTAAATAAATAATAAATAAATAAATAAATAAATAAATAAATAAATACTTGAGTTATAATTTTGTAGTTTTTATTAGATAGGAAGGTATTTTGCTACTTTTAGAAAAAAAAGGAATTGACTAGGGTGTGTATAAAATAGATACACATAATCTATACATATCTTAACAATTGTACTTTTTAAAATAATAAAATAATATAGAATATTCTATTTATAATAACAGTAAAAATATAAAACAAACTTTGATAAACATAAATATGGAAAGCTTTTATGAGGAAACTTTAAAACTATTATCAAGATGTTTATTATTTCTGTAATATATTAGCTCAGCATCATTCCATTAAGAATAACAAAAGCATTCTATATTTAATTTGAAAAAGAACCCTACAACCTGCAAAAATACCAGAAATACTATAAAAAATAAAATGAAGGACTTTTTGCCATTTTTTTTATTTTTAAAGAACCAGCATAAAACTACATGTATTAAAATACGATCTTAGGTAAGAATACCCAGATAGATAAATGCAATATATTATATTCCGAAATATTATTGTAATTATGTTTGGAATTTTTATATGTTAAAAATAATAAGTATTTTAAATTACTAAGAAATGGATAGGTTATTTAACAAGATGTCTGTAATAACTTGTTAGCACTTGGAGAAAAATAAGAATGCCTCTTTACTTAATTTTTAAAACTCAAGCAAAGTTCCATAGGCAAAATAATTAAAACATTAAAAAATTAAACCATGTAATAAAGAATAGTGAATGAATATTTTATAAACTTGGAATGGGAAGAGCTTTTTATTTTTTTTTTTTTTTTTTTTTTTTTTAAATTTTTTTCAACGTTTATTTATTTTTGGGACAGAGAGAGACAGAGCATGAACGGGGGAGGGGCAGAGAGAGAGGGAGACACAGAATCGGAAACAGGCTCCAGGCTCTGAGCCATCAGCCCAGAGCCCGACGCGGGGCTCGAACTCACGGACCGCGAGATCGTGACCTGGCTGAAGTCGGACGCTTAACGACTGCGCCACCCAGGCGCCCCTAGGGAAGAGCTTTTTAAACAAAACCCATCAGGTTTCAAAACCAGGAAGCCATAAAAGAAAATATTGATTATTTTGACTATGCCCAAACTAGACTGGCCATTTAATATATGTTACCACAAATAGCAAAAGGAAGATGAAAATCCAGTGAAATATTTTCAACACATTTGAAAAAGGCTGATTTCCTTAATAAAGAGATATTGCAGTATAGGAAAAAAAGAATTGATCAGAAATAGAATACCAATGACCAGTAACAATGAAAAAAAAAAGATTAACCTCTCTTATATTTCAAGATATGTAAATAAAAACAGTGATGATACAATTTTAATCATATTGGAAAATTATAACACCTAAGTGACTATCAGAATGTTATAGTAAGTATCAGTTAAAGTTAAGAAGTTAGGGACTCCTGGGACTCATTAGGTTAAATGTCTGACTCTTGGTTTCGGCTCAGGTCATGATCTCAAAGTTTGTGGGTTTGAGACCCATGTTGGGCTCTGCACTGAAAGCACAGAGCCTGATTAGAATTCTCTCTCCCTTCCCACTTCTCTTTGCCCCTCCCTGCTTGCTCTCTCTGTCACTCAAAATAAATAACTTTAAAGAATAAATACATACATTTAAGAAGCCAATACCCTCACATACTATTGGTTAACGTGTAATTGTACTGTCATTTGGGAGAACATGTAATCAATACTGTCATTGGGATTATCCATCAAGAAAACTTTTTTTGTAATATAAATCACTTTACCCTTCAATTCTACTCCCCAAATAGATGACACATAATTTTCCAAAGGTATGTTATAGGCTTTCCCTTACAATTTTATTTGAAATATGTTTTTTTTTTAATTTTTTTTTTCAACGTTTATTTATTTTTGGGACAGAGAGAGACAGAGCATGAACGGGGGAGGGGCAGAGAGAGAGGGAGACACAGAATCGGAAACAGGCTCCAGGCTCTGAGCCATCAGCCCAGAGCCTGACGCGGGGCTCGAACTCCCGGACCGCGAGATCGTGACCTGGCTGAAGTCGGACGCTTAACCGACTACGCCACCCAGGCGCCCCTGAAATATGTTTTAAAAGTGGAATTATTTAAATGCCTATGAGTATGAAACTGATTTAATAAAATTCATTAAAGTTATACAATTCTCATATTACAGAATAAAACAATGAGAAAAAATATGTGTTCTGAAATGGGTAGATTCCAAGATTCTGGTGAAGTGACTCCCATGTAGCATTTTCAAAATATGCCTATTAATTAATAAATATGCTGCATACTTTTTATCATTTATATTCAATGCCATGTATCACAGTACACAATGTGTGAAGTGTAGGTTAAATACATACTTTTGAATAAGCTAATGTTATTTCATTCAGCCATTAATTTTTATCCCTATCTCTCTGCAGTTTAAGGTTAAATGTTATTCTTATCCAGGTAGGAACACAAGAGTCTTTCAACAAATAATAGACATATAAAAAATAACAAATACCAATTGTAATACTAATATCTAAATTTATCAGCCATGCTCTGTGCTCCAGGCCTTTAGCCAATTGCTGTAAATACATTATCTCATTTAATTATCATACTTACTCTATGATCTAGATATCAAACTCATTTTAAATAACAGATACGTTTAACAAACTTAAATACTTGTGTCCATTTATATTGCTAATAAGTAGCAGAGCTGTTCTGCTTTAAGAACCAAAGTCTGTGTTAAACTACAAACCCTTGCCTCTTCATATTTTCATGGGAACTATCACTTACAGTCTCTCTGTGTCTCTCACTCTCTCAAAATGGCGAAAGTTTCGTTATCTTTCCTGTTTTTTTAAATATTTTTAAATAAATTCTATCACATGGAACTGTTGTAAATTGTTGGTAAACAGTGAATGTCAGAGATGAAAAACATATTCAGATTCTTAAATAAATCATAGACTAACATGGACTACAAAGATAAAAACAAACAAAGGAGAGTCATCAGCAGTATTTAAGATGAATGGAGAAAGGGAATCCATGAAAGAAACTGGGAAACATTTGATTTAATTTTATTTTATTATTATTATTATTATTATTATTGTTATTGCTATTGTTATTATTATTATTGTTATTTAGAGAGACACATAGCACAAGCTGGGGAGAGGAGCAGAGGAAGACAGAGAGAGAATCCCAAGCTGAGCATGGAATCCAACCTGGGGTTCAATCCCACAACCCTGGGATCATGAACCCAGCTGAAATCAAGAATCTGCTCAACTGGCTGAGCCACCCAGGTGCCCCATGGGAAACATTTTTATAGAGGTAAGAAGTACATAAGGAGAGTGTTCAAAGAAATGAAAAGATGAATTTTGCTAGATGAATAGATGCTTAACATGATGAGATGGAGTCATAACAAAATTTTAGACAGCTAGGTTGTTGCTGATGACCCCAATTGTTTCTTTGGAGGGGCAGGGAATTTGTCTGGGAGGTTAGGGCATACATACAAAATGAGAAAACATGAATTGTAACTAAAGAAGACTGCAAGCAGTATGACACATCAAGAGAAGCAATAAGATGGTAAAAGGGGAAAGTGAAGACAAAGACGTAGTTCTATTTTAAAATTTTAATGTTTCACATTGAAGACATGAGATTTGATGCTCATAGGAAATAAAGAAAAGAACATGAGAAAATATCTATGAGAGAGAGTTAAGTAACTTGATAAAACCTAGCCTCAAGGGATAAATGAGGAAATGTGATTCCAAACATGTGTGGATTATCCTTGGATAGGAAGAAGAACATTTTTTCTTTCAGCAAGTGTGAAAGGAAATTAAGACAAGAAGGTTCATCTTTCTAAGTTAAGTAAAAGGAATTTTTAATAAAAAAAGTAAAAGGATTTATATTTTCTTCTGAAGTAAAACTCAAGATCATTTGCTAACAGTGAGATCAGAGTTGGACTGGTGAAATCTTTGAATAATTCTAGAGATCATCCGAAAGACTGGAAAAATGTAACAGGTTATTGTCCAGTTTTCTGGTGTGAACTGAATTTGGAACTCATGAAAATAACTATATAAAGCACTTAAATATGTCCTTTTACACTAGAAGTTCACTAAATTCTGGAAATAAAAATGGAGAAGATTTTTGGTTGATTCAGAGGTTGGATTTTGGAGGGCAATTGTGAGAGAACATCAAGGGGAACAAGGGAGTTGATATTGGGAGACTAAATGATTCAAATGATCAATAATTATTGCATCAATTTGATAAGTATTTTATCTGTATGAAGCCTTTGGTAGTACCTTCCAACTCCTCAACTATTTGATTTGCTTCCTAATGGTTTCTTTCAGTACCTTTCCTTCCAAATGCACCTTCTAGTTGATGCTCCATTGCTTGTCCTTTCACTTTCTATTAATTAACTTTAATTGCCTTGTGCAGTTTCCTTTCTCTGGAATTTGTATTCCAGGTGTTAGAAATGTTTAGATACCATGAAGAGTAGAGGCACTGGAAATGCATGGACATCACGCCAGAAACTGCACGGCAATCTCATGTCCCTTGCGAGTCACAATTCTTCATGGTAGCAATTGAAAGTTTTCTGATAACTCATTAAACTACTTATCCTATATCTATCTATCTATCTATCTATCTATCTACCTACCTATCATCTATCTATCTATATATATATTTACACACACACATACATATGTATGTGTATATATACGTACAAAGACACATTGGATGGATGAATAGTGTACACACATATAGAACTTTTCATGGAAATCTGGTTAGAGGAGACACTAACCTTATTTTTTTTTTCTTTCAAAATACAGTGAGTACTGTCACCAGAGAAGGACAATATAACGTAGGGACACATAGAGGAAGCAACTAACAAAGAAGTGGAAAGTCAGGGAGAATCTACATTGAAATTTGTGTGATCGAAATAGTTCATGTTTCTAAAGAGTAGGGAATGTCAGATGATTGTAGACAGAATCGAGGGTGCCAACCTCAGAGCTAGGCTGATGCACTAAGAAGAAAACCATTTGTACTGCAGGATAGCATATGATGAGGGGGGGACACTCTGGGGAAGGATGTATTTGGGGAAACATCTCTGGGAAAGGACGAGTTATCAATATGCATGTTTTGATGAATAATGGGTAATCACTAGTGGGAAAACCCAGATTTCTAGAAAGAAAAACATCTAATTTGTGTGAGTGAAATGACTGTGCTAGAATTCCCATGTGGTCTGCCCTGGCATGGTACAGTTTGAGGAGCGTGAAGCTTGAGATTTTTTTTTTTTTTTTTGCAGCTCCTGTTATAGTTATGAACTGTACTAAAAACACCACCACAAATAATGGGCAGGGCAAAGTTTTGAGCAATACAGAAAAATATAAAGAAGAAATGAGGATCACCTGTCATTCTACCAGTCAGAGTTGTTGCCCACACTTAGTATTTTTTAAGTGTTTATTAATTTATTTTGAGAGAGAGAGCACAGGGAGTGGGGCAGAGAGAGAGAGAGAGAGAGAGAGAGAGAGAGAGAATCCCAAGCAGGCTCCACACTGTCAGCACAGAGCCCAACTTGGGGCTCAATCTCACAAACCATGAGATCATGACCTGAGCCGAAGTCAAGAGTTGGAAACTTAACCACCTGAGCCACCCAGGTGCCTGTACGCTTAGTATTTTAATAAATTTCTTTCTATTGATTTTCTTCACTTATAAGAAGGTATCATTTTACTCAATAAGGATCACATTTATTGTTGTATCCATGAGCCCCTAGGAACTCTTGTTCTTACATTTTACCAAAGGTAAGGAATTATTTTTAAAAAAACCAACATAATCTCTTTTTGGTTTGCATATGTGCAAATTTTATGTAGTAATAGACTTAAGAGAGACAATTTCAAATTGATTCTTATTTCAGCATACTTCCAACCCAGAAGCTATCTCCTAATGCGATTTCCTCAGATATCCTCTCCTGGAGATGAATATTCTTTCTAACTGTGGCTCAAATATGTTTTCATAAAAGGGCACTTAGAGCTGCTTTCGAAATTGCTGTGATAATTGCCAAAATATTTGACCTCTTAAAATCTCTTGATGAAATTATCCTAATCACATTCCTCACTGCCTGTGCTCTGTCGCTCTTTCCCTCTCTTTTGCTCTGTCACTAGTCGGTCTTCTTTCAGCCCAGACAAATGTGAAAATGAAACTTCACAGGCAACATAGCATCTATCCCTTTTTCTAATAAGAACAATTTAAAAGTGTAAAGTATGTAAGAGAAATATGTGTCCTCAACTGACAAACACAGACTGTGTGAAAATATCTGCTGCTTTCGGCATCCTGAGTGATTTTAGAGATAAGAAGGAAAACAGGCAAACAAAATCTGCTTTAGAAGAAAAAGATTTGGGTCTAAATCAGACATCCCTTTGTGATTTGGCAAGTTTTTGAACTTCACATACGCTCCGCTTCCACATCTGTAAAATGGATTCAATAGTACACATTAGAAAGCATTTAGAAAATAAAAAGGAGATATTGTGTTTAAAGTGTAGGCTATATACTAAAAACTCAAAAATACAATTCCTTTCCATTTCCTTCAATTGCGATCTTCAAAACCCATGTTTTTAAACCGCCCCCCGTTTAAAAAAATTGAAGTGTGATTGGTGTACATTATATTATTTCAGGTATACCATGTGTGATTCAATATTTGTATGCTTTGCAAACCAAACACCACAATACGTCCAGTTACTCTCCATCACCATACGAAGTTAATACAATTTTATGACTGTATTCCCCATGCTGTACATTTCATCCCCCTGATTTATTTATTTTATGACTTTAAGTTTGTATCTCTTGATCCCATTTATCCATCAGCCCCCCCTCAACTTCCATCCTCTCTGGCAACCCACTGTTCTATGTATTTATGATTCTGAGTTTTATTTTGTTTTGTTTGTTTTTTAGATTTCACTTGGAGCTAACATCATGTGGTATATGTCTTTCTCTGTTGAATTATTTCACTTTGCAAAATACCTTCAAGGTCCACCCATGTTTTCACAAATAGCAAAATTTTGCTCTTTTTTTATGGTACATACTACATCTTCTTTGTCCATTCATCTATCAACGGACATCTAAGTTGTGGTCATATCTTGGCTATTATAAACAATGCAATAAACACAGGGGCGCATATATCTTTTCATATTTCTGTTTTTCTTTTCTTCAGGTAGACACACTCAGAAGTGGAATTGTTGAATCATATTTTTATGATCTCTTTTTATTATTTTTATTTTGTGGAACTTCTAACCTGTTTCCAGTGGTTGCACCAATTTACCTTCTACCAACAGTGTATGAAGATTCTCTTTTATCCACATTCTGGCCCACCTTTGTTACTTCTTGTCTTTCTGATAATAACCATTCTGGCAGGCATGAAGTGATATTGATCACCATTTCTCTGATGATTAATAATGCAGAACATCTTTTCATGTGCCTGTTGCTGTGCTTGATAGCCAATACACATTAAAAGCTTATTGTACTACACCAAAATATTTCACTGTAGAATAATTTTTAAGTATTCTATCAATTATACATAGAAACTTATTAACCTGTAGGCTCCTATTATTGCCATAATCCTAATAGATATTTCTGTAATAGTTGTTTTCCCAAGTTGTGAAAACTGGTACATGTCACCAACTACTAAAATCTGAATGCCAAACATGCTCAACGTCGCTCCTTATCAGGGAAATACAAATCAAAACCACACTCAGATATCACCTCATGCCAGAGTGGCCCAAATGAACAAATCAGGAGACTATAGATGCTGGAGAGGATGTGGAGAAACGGGAACCCTCTTGCACTGTTGGTGGGAATGCAAACTGGTGCAGCCACTCTGGAAAACAGTGTGGAGTTTCCTCAGAAAATTAAAAATAGACGTACCCTATGACCCAGCAATAGCACTGCTAGGAATTTACCCAAGGGATACAGGAGTGCTGAATCATAGGGGCACTTGTACCCCAATGTTTATAGCAGCACTCTCAGCAATAGCCAAATTATGGAAAGAGCCTAAATGTCCATCAACTGATGAATGGATAAAGAAACTGTGGTTTATATACACAATGGAGTACTACATGGCAATGAGAAAGAACGAAATATGGCCCTTTGTAGCAACGTGGATGGAACTGGAGAGTGTGATGCTAAGTGAAATAAGCCATACAGAGAAGGACAGATACCATATGGTTTCACTCTTATGTGGATCCTGAGAAACTTAACAGAAACCCATGGGGGAGGGGAAGAAAAAAACAAAAGAGGTTAGAGTGGGAGAGAGCCAAAGCATAAGAGACTCTTAAAAACTGAGAACAGACTGAGGGTTGATGGGGGGTGGGAGGGAGGGGAGGGTGGGTGATGGATATTGAGGAGGGCACCTTTTGGGATGAGCACTGGGTGTTGTATGGAAACCAATTTGACAATAAATTTCATATATTGAAAAAAAATTAAAATAAAATCTGAATGCCTATTTATCATTAAAGATGTAGCTCAAGGTTGGTTCAGCAGATCGGCCTTCCCAACATCCTCAAACTTTCTTGCCAATCTCATCCTATCATACCATAACGCACTAACCTTTTCTCTTTTAATATACCTACCAAATTATGAAAATAATATTTTTTTTGCCTTACATGGTTGAATCTGTGGGCAGCTATCATCATGAGAAAAGCCCTATTATAAGTCTAATGCCTAGAACAGAGAATGATGTTAATTATCTTTCCTGAATAGCTGGAGGAATATAGAGAGAAAATAAGGAGAATAAGGTGGAAAAAGATATAAGGAAAATAATTACAAAAATTAATTATGAATAAGTGGCTTTATAAGAACTTAAAGATTGCTACATGGATGGCTTTGATAACTTCCATTACTTGATAAAGTCAGATACCAGGTGTATTTTTATTTATTTTTCAAATTTTGTTAATGTTTATTTATTTTTGAGAGAAAGAGACGAGCCTGAGCAGGAGAGGGGCAGAGAGAGAGGGAGACACAGAATTTGAAGCAGGCTCCAGGCTCCAAGCTGTCAGCACAGAGCCTGACGTGGGGCTCAAACTCACGAGCCAACACATGAGATCAGGACCTGAGCCAAAGTTGGACGTCCAGCCTACTGAGCCACACAGGTGCCCCGCAGGTGGATTGTTTTAACAGGCAGTATCAAAAGTTCAGAGCTATTTTATTTAAAATATATATCCTTAAAATATGCTATAATTTAATATAGGTTTCTATATTAGTATGATTAGTATCATTCTTATTCTAAATTAGAAATTATCTTATGCAAACTTTTTAATGATTTATCTGTGATTATTTCACCCTGACATAAGAAAAGTTAGCATAATTATCAGTGTGATCGAAAAGAATTTTGACAGACTATATTATGATTTCCTTTCCTTGAGGGCTGGGGGAGGAAAGTAATAATATGTGTGATATTAAATTGTGTTCACAGTTTGTTCAAAATATAGGATAGATCAAAACAGCTTCCTATAGGCCAACATGACTTAGCTGAAGTATTTGTTTCCTTACCGAACTCTGTCTGCATAAGACTGATGTAGTAACTGAGCTACAAATAATTAAACTTCTAGTCTTATGATCAGGCCTTTGAAGAAAAAAAATCAATATGTTTCATGTAAGTCAGTTTCAAATAAATCAGATTAGGGAAGAGTCCCATGAGCAGTAGCTATTGTCCTAAAGGGCAGGGAGAAGGGAGGGAAGGATATCGTAGATCAGTTTTCTCATCCTGGATACACAGTAGAATAATTTGTGAAGCTTTAAAATTATCAATATATCATCACCAACATTATTGGTGATTTAATTTTTCTGGAACCAGGATGAGTATTTCTATTTTCAGGACAGCTTAGCAAGCAACAGCATGGGGCAGGCCGGTTTGGGAACCACTGGCTTCTAGGGAACACGTTAGAACTCTTAGCCAGAGACAGATGTAATGCACTTCTTTGAGATGCTATTTTTTGTTCACTCCCACTATTTTTCACAAAGCATTAACCAAACAAAAAGACTATGAATTGAAGATAGGGGCTGTGATGGGATAGGTAGATGTGTTTTTTTTTTTTTTTAATTTCCTCTCTAAAAGCACACATTGGGTGTGCTATCTCTCTCTCTGTCTCTTTTTCTGAATTGCTTTATATAGTTGCCTTATATTGATAGACTGAAGTTGAAGTAGCTATTTTGTATTTTTTGTATTTATCAAAAAAAATAATAAAGGAACTTACAACCTTATATCTACGAGACCGTGCAATAGTAATTCTTCAACTGCCATTAAAAGAATTATGTTGCTTGTAAGTACTATAAAGTAATACACATAGAATACTGTAGAGTAATATAACACAGTAGTTAGTCTATTCATTTTTATTTGTTTTTAATTTTTTTAATGTTTATTTATTTTTGAGACAGAGAGAGACAGAGCATGAGCAGGGGAGGGGCAGAGAAAGAGGGAGACACAGAATCTGAAACAGGCTCCAGGCTTTGAGCTGTCAGCATAGAGCCCAACGTGGGGCTTGAACCCACGTACCTTGAGATCATGACCTGAGCCGAAGTTGGACGCTTAACCGACCGAGCCACCCAGGCGCCCCTAGTCTATTCATTTTTAAATAAAGACTATGAACACTATAAGTTATATATACACGTTTTTTAAAGCTGGATGTTTGCAGTTTTACAGACAAAAGCTAGCCATACCTAAATAGCGTATTTAAATGTTTCACATAGTACACAAGTCATTGGATTAATATTCTTTCTCCAATTAGCAAGTTATCAGTCTGACACTTCGCAGTAACAATTATAGCCCAAAAGAACCTGACTTGTTAGGCTTTCATATATGTTATCAACGTCTGTTAATTACCAGCAGACTCTTTCCATACCTACTGTTATTATAACAGTAAATCATGTTACAATCTGCTCTAGCTCTACAAGATTATTAGTTCCTAATTATCATTTGAGCAACTTAGCGGCAAAGTGATTCAGTTAAAGGAAAATAAAAAGAAACAATCACCAAAGACTTTGAGGATGCAGGGAAATTTGTTGTATAGTAGAAGGCTATGGGGAGATATGAAAAGTTTGGATTTGATTTGAAGACATTAAACACAAAGAAAGAGATAATTAGATCTCAAGTATATCTCAATGATCTGATGGCTATTAGAAAGATCTAGGACATAGAATTAAGCAATCTTTGTGGCTAACTGAATTTGGGAACTGGTGAGGGAGATGTTTATGTTATTTTCAAGTTTCTAATTGGTAAAATTGTGTGGATAATAATGTGCCTGCAACTCCTATGATATTATTCCATTTTATATTATTAGGTAGAACATGTTGAATTACTTGTCATATAATATTTCATGAATAAAAAACCTAAGACTTAGATAAGACCAATCACACACATATCTATGTTCCTTTTCAACTAATTAACAATAACAGCAAAATTGTTGAAAAAGCAACAGGGAAATGCAGCAGCTTAGTATAGAAATGCTTTTAGTACAATTCAGTTTAGGATCACAATACTTTCATCAGAATATATGTCAGGGCAAAATGACACTGTACTTAAAAGGCTATTTTAAAGATTTAGTTGAGGTATGAAGTTAAGAGAATAAAAAAGTAAGATTTGAGAGAACTGAACACTGGGGAGCCTTCCCAAAATACAGATACTGTTAGTGAAGATTCAGAGGAATTGGATAAATTAAAAGAACATTGAAAAAAAATTGATGAAAGAAAACTTTTCAATCACAATGTTTCAGTTGCATTAAAAAAAAATTACATTTGAGATTTTCTTGGCTCAAACTTGGATAAGCAGTAGGTGTTTCTGTGGAAACCTATTTATAACAGAGCTGCATATTAGAGAAAATGGGAACAAGATGTTCTTATTAGAGCTATTCTCCTTTCTTAATATCTCTATAACAAAAAGAGTTACTGGTGATCTGTATAAAATAGATTTATTTCATCCTTTAATTGCATTTTAAGAAGTTCACTTATAAATGCATGATATAAATGCATGCACATAAGAAATACTAATGCATGCTATAAGAACACTTGAAAATTTAATCTGTGTTACATCTAACATGCTGGTAGATAGGACAACATTTCACACAGATAGTTGCTGTTATTTTTTGTTTGTCAACTCTTATTTACATGCTAATTTTCTTTTATTCAGCTAAATTTATTACAGTAACTGTCAGTGTAAAATTTGATGAATTTTGGCAAATTTAAACAAATCTGTAAGCAAAAATACAATCAAGATATAGAACATGCTCCTTCCTCAGAAAGTTTAATCATGTTCCCTTCAAGTTACTATCTTCCAGAGACTAATACTGTTTTTATTCCCATCAGATTTTGCTTATCCATCAGCTTCATATAAATAGAATTATGCAGCATATATTGTTTATATGTCCGTCTTTTACACTCAACACAATGCTTTTGAAAAATCAATGTTTTTGTGAGAAGCAGACTTATTCCATTGTATAATATACAATATTTTTACCTACTCATCTTTTGAGAATGTTCTTTTTAATTTCTAATTGGCTAAGGTTTTTTCTATGATTATGAATAGGTATTGAATTTTTAAAGTGATTTTACTGCATCTGTCTATTAAAATAAAGGTTTTTCTCTGTCTAGCATAGTGATTTTCATTGATTGACTGAATTTTGAATAATGAATAAATTCTGCATTCCTAGTACAATCCATACTTGGTCATGTACTATACTACTTATTTATTTTTATTTTTATTTGTGAGAGAGCGAGCATGAGTAAGGGAGAAGGGTAGAGGGAGAGAAAGAGAATCTCAAGCAGGCTCTGTGCTCAGTACAGAGCCTGACTTGGGTTCGATCCCATGACCTTGGGATCATGAGCTGAGCTAAAATCTAGAGTTGATGCTCAACTGACTGAGCCACCCAGATACTCCATACTGTATTTTTTTATAGTCCTGAATTTTAGCAAATATATATTAAGAAATAATAGTTACTCTACAAAAACGGTTCCAGAAATTAGAAAGGGATGGAATAGTCCTTAACTCATTTATATAAGGACAACATTATCCTAATACTAAAACAAGATGGTCATTACAACAAAAGAAACTATAGACTCATATCCTTCATGAACATAGACAAAAAAGTCCTTACTTTGACTTTATAGTATAACAAGTCAATAATATCCAAGATGCAAAATTCATCATGACCAAGTACCATTTTTCCCAGGAATGCAAGGTTGGCTTATTGTATGATAGGCTGAATTTCCCACCAAAAATAAGTTTCTGAATCCATAGAATCTGTGAATATGTTTACTTATATGGTCAAAGAAATTTTGCAGATGTGATTAAGTGAGGCATCATGAGATGGGAAGATTATACTGAATTATCCACGTGTCCCCTAAATTTAAAAACAAGTATCCTTATAAGAAAGAAGTAAGGGAGATGTAACTACAGAATAAGAATGTCAGAGTATACAGCGTAAGAAAGACTCAATCAGTTGCTGCTTTTAAAGATGGAGAAAAAGGCCATGAGCCAAGTTAATAAAAGTAGTCTGTAAAAGCTGGGAGATACAAAGAAACAATAGAGCTGCCAGGAGGAAAAAGGCCTGAATACACTTTGGTTTTAACACAGTGAGATCCAGTTCAGACTTTCAACCGCCAGGACAATAAGGAAATAAAAATGTGTTGTTTTAACACAAAATTGTGTTGTTTTAAGGTGAAGCCTGGGTCAATTTGCTAGCATAATAACAGAAAACCAGATTAACAGACTAAGAAAAGACATATTTTTGTCTTTAGAGATGCAGAAATATTTAAGTGTATGTGCAAAAACTAAACAAAACACAAGGCAGCAAGCATGTTTACCTAAATGGTTTTTTTGTTGTTGTTCCCTTGACGTGTGGAACAGTACAAGGAATTCTGCTTTTAACATATTTATTCAGAATTCAACACTGCAATAAGGCCAAGAAAAGGAAAAAATAAAGTGCAGACTTCCAGTTACGTTTATGTCATATACAACGTAGTAACTATAGTTAAGAATATTGTGTTGCATGTTTGAAAGTTGCTGAGGGAGTAGCTCTTAAAAGTCCTTATCTCAAGAAAAAATATTGTAACTATGTATGATGACAGATGTTAACTAGACTATTGTGGTGATCATTTTGCAATGTATACAAATGTCAGATAATTATATTGTACACTTGAAACTAATATAATGTTGCATGTCAGTTATTCCTTGACAAAAATAAGAAAAAAGAAAAAACTGCCAAAAGATTGGAAAATAAAAGAAATCATATATATATTTGCAATTATCATGACTGTCTATCTAGAAAACTCCTAACAAATCTATAATGATCTAGTAGCAAGGTCAATGAGTTTAGCAAGGTCTCAAGAAACAAGGTAATTAGGGAAAATTAATTGTATCTCTATATGTTATTAATGGGTAACTGGATACTGTACACTTAAAATTGGCGCTTTTTGTTCACGTAAATTATACACAAATTAAAGCTGATTTAAAGAAATCAATATTTTAAGGTGCTTGGGAGAAGTGTCTAATGTTACCTGAAGATTCACAAGTCCTATATAAGACCAAGTCTGAAAATATTCGTATATGGACATCTCTAATCTATTATAGTTTGTGCATTCAAGAAATAAAAAACACTGTATTTCAGATTCTTGAGAGAAAACAGAGTGGAATGAGGAAAAAATGAATATTTAATTAATATCTTTAGTATAAGCCAGATGTCACTGCGCCAACACTTACAGAAATTATCTGATTCCATTTAGAGCAGGGAAAATTACTGGTAGCTAGTATCTACCGCAGCCATTGGGGGGGAGCAGAAGGACAATGTGTACCAGAATGAGTGAAGATCACCATTGCCATTTGCTCAGTCCTCCAGATTAGACTCCATCATTGCTCTCACTGAATTCTCTATGCTATTACAAATAAATACTTATAAAATTTGAAAATAGTCAATAATCAGACCAGGTGATTCATCATTCAAGAATAGTTTTAAGAGTAAGAATTTTAAAATTAAGATATTTCCAACTTTATTCAAGTAAAGCAGAATCATTTTTCCAGTTTTATTGAGAAATAACCAACATATATCTTGGTGTAAGTTTAAAGCTGTACAGCGTGATGGGTTAATTTACACATATTTTTAAATGATTATCGCAATAGATTCAGCTAACATCCATCATCTCCTAAAAATATACAATACAAAGAAAAGGAAAAAAGAAACGAAAAAAAGAAATTCTACTTATGATGGTAACTCTTAGGATTTACTCTCTTAACAACTTTACTGTATATAATTCAGCACTGTTAACTACAGTCTTCATGTTGCACATTAAATCCCCTGTACTCATTATTCTTATAGCTGGAAAGCAGAGCCACTTTTATTTTCTTTCCAGAAATGTAATGGCATAAGAAAGGAGGAAAAGTTCAAGAAATGAGATATGAATGTATGCTTTAGTTTTGTATTTTTCAGTAAATGTTCCAAAGCTAATGTAAGCCCATTCTTAATGTGGTTTCCCTCTGTTACCTTACAATTTAATTCATTATGCTTTATTTCTTATTCAGGGACACCAACCATGTTATGTGTGTGCTGGTCCTTACCATTCAGATTTTTCTTAAAGAATTCAGAAATGGGGCTTGTTGTATCTGATAACATCTGGGATTTCCATTTCAGGAAGTCCAATCACACCATTGCTAGGGGATGCCATAGATGTTGAGGACTCTGGATATATTTGCATATTTTACTTTAATATTTCATTGCCTTTTGAAGAAAATGCTAGAATTATAAAATCTAAAGAAAATATACTATTTGTCCAACATAAATTCTGTTGTTATGTGAGTTATTTTATAACAGAGATAAAGAAATTTTACTGGGAAGCAAGAAGCTACAGAAGATACGTAAATCCATAGGAAGCCAGCAAGTTGATCTCCAAGTGTCATTTTATTATCGTGAAGTATTTTTCTTTCTATATCAAAGGCAAATATCAAAGCCAGTCATTTTCTGAATAGTGTTATTTAACAAATTTCTTAATCAATGAGATATGTGGATACAGGATGAAGATTTTCTTTTTGCTGACCTTTGCTGAGTACGCTTATCATGCTTTCTATGAGTCTCGTATTATTTGATATGAAGTCTAGTTTTAAACTGATCCCCATTGTATGATCTGAAAAGAAAGGAAGATTTATCTTGATCATTATATTCAAGCACATTGTTATATTTGTAGACTAAATTTCAAGGTAAAAGATGATCCAGAAGAAAGGAATGCCTCTATTTTTCGCATTACATATCATAAGCTTGTATCTCCACTGGGAGATCCTTCTTCATGTCTCTGGCACCTTTACAGTTCTATGCATTAACAGATATAAAAGCTAGACAGAGTGTCCCCATGTGGACAGATATATTGTTTTTAATTTTGTATTCTATTTTTATTTTTAGAGAGAGAGCACATGTGCACATAAGCACGTAAGCATGGAGCCCAACGCGGGGCTTGATCTCACAGCCCTGGGATCACAACCTGAGCTGAAACCAAGAGTTGCATGTCTAACCAACAGAGCCACACAAGTGATGCAAACAGATTTATTTACATGTGGAGATAGTGCAGGTCAAATTATCCTTCCTTCTTCTGAAGAAGTTTTGCTTATATTCCAGGGGGGGGAAAAAAGAAAGGATAAAATGTTTCTCATAGGCAAAGTGTGGACAAGTTCATCAGTGGTCCCTGGTAAGATCAAAGTTCCCTAACCTGAGTATATCTCAACTGTGACACAGATCACCATGTACTCAGCATCTACCTAGGCACGTTCTGCGTTATTCCCACACTTGAAGGACAAAGGAATCGAATGTGAACATAAAGTTCATATTCTCTTCAATGCCATGAGCAATATTCTGTCTAAATCCAATTAAACTCTATGTTTTCTTATCACTAACTACATATTAATATGTATCAATAACTATATATTAGTAACTATATAATATTTTCTTATCACTAACTAAATATATAAACTGTATATATTAATAACACAATTAATACATACAAATATATCTCACACATATTTCAAAATAAAAACTATAAAGGTTAACAAAAATCTCAATAGTAACAATTTATAACAACAGTTTGAATGAGCACAACTTAAATTCTGAGACAAAGCAAGAATCATGCTGCACTGAAAGTATGATACTCCAAATCCTATACACTTAAAATTATAAAAAGCAGGCATAACACAAAGATAAGAAAAATATCTAAGCAACTATCAGCTGGAGAACAAAAGTTTAATAGTGGACCTGAAATGTATGTTTTTATTTTTTCTGGAGACAGACCAGGGTGGTGGAGGGGAGAAAAGGTCCAGTAAAACTCCCTTAAAAACATGCTATTGACAGACTTCACCGTAAAAGCATTAATGGTATTTATAAATGAGCCCCTACCTAAGGAATATTTGTCATAGAATGTATCTATTCTCTTTATAATTATTATGCTAAACAGATCTGTAATGTATAGATTTCTTTGTTAGCTCTTTGCAAAGTATTAAATAATGAAATTATTAGGTATAAAATGGAAGAAGTTTCTTAAATGAAATATTTCTTTTTTGTGAAGTACCGTTTGTTATCCTCATATATAAATGCTAGTTCACATCTTATACAAATGTGGTATGAAAGGAATGGGGAGGCTGAGTTGGCTGTTACCGACTTATTTCTATTTTGCCTTTACTTCACAAATGCTTGTGTCCTCAAAATTAATAGTAATACGTGATATTGGGTAAAATGTATGCTTCTTAGAAGTTTGATTTATCTCAGATCTAAAGCAGATTATTATTCTTCGTTTAAGAGAGAGAGAGAGAATGAGCAGAGTAGAGGGGCAGAGGGAGACAGAGAGAGAATCCTAAGCAGGCTCCATGCTTAGCACAGAGCCCAATGCAGGGCTGTATCCCATGACCCTGGGATCATAACCTGGGCCAAAATCAAGAGTCGGATGCTCAACCGACTGAGCCACCCAGGCACCCGTAAAGCAGATTATTTTTTAATTTAGAATATCTAAGACTAATAATTTTGAAAAATCTATGTATAACAACTCATAACAAAAGAGATTACTTGTTAAGTGAAAGAGCTCTTTGGCCACAACATATAAGTTTCAACTCAGCACTTCCACTCAGAGATTCTATGGCCCTCAGCAATATGAGAAAAAAAAATGCTATAGTATCTAGGGCACACTTAGAACACAGAAACCACACTAAGCATTTTACGAGAGAGAATTTAATGTTAAGAATTGCTTTCAGGTTTTGCATAACTGAAAGAAATATTGAATATTAAACATTAAAGTAATATGGAAACAGTAACTACTAGAAGAATCATGATCAGACCTGGAGAAAAAATGGAGTGTGAATTGGAGTTGTAAGAACCTAGACATTTGGAAAAGGACCCTGTGGCTCTAAAACCCAGACCTTTAAGGATGTGTTTCTGATGTTGGCACCTTTAAAGAGTAAGAATAAGGCTGTTTCTGGGAGTAACAAACAAAGCTAGAGAGTAGAGTCACCTCTCCTTACCAGCTCGGAGTGCTGCCAAGGCAACATTGAGTAGAAGTGTAAGAAAACAGGAAGAAACATATCCCTTGCTACTCCCTCCTGCCTTCTAGTTTCTCTAAATACTCCAAATTGGCAAAGTTTCATAGATAACCAGACTTTAAAGTTTAAACCAGCTTGCATAGTCTAGCCCTTGAATCACAGGATATAGAAGGGTAAATTTGGTGTTTATATGAAATAACAGCTTAGTAATTGGCACAAATTTCTATTTCAAAATATTGTTATGATGAAGAAATGAGTTTAATGTGAAATATGTCTCACATTAAATACTTAATAATTACCCTCAATTACTAAGGTATATAGTTAAAATTTTATTTAAAAGAAAATTGAGGGGCGCCTGGGTGGCGCAGTCGGTTAAGCGTCCGACTTCAGCCAGGTCACGATCTCGCGGTCCGTGAGTTCGAGCCCCGCGTCAGGCTCTGGGCTGATGGCTCGGAGCCTGGAGCCTGTTTCCGATTCTGTGTCTCCTTCTCTCGCTGCCCCTCCCCCGTTCATGCTCTGTCTCTCTCTGTCCCAAAAATAAATAAACGTTGAAAAAAAAAATTTAAAAATAATAAAAGAAAATTGAAACAGGGCAAGAAATACTAATCAAGAAAAAAAGGAAATTAGCACAATGAAATCAGTCATCCTATCTCTTCTTGACAATTGTATCTGTAGTACTTTGGACAATATCTGGCATTCAGTCGGTGCTCAAAAAAAATATGAGTTGACTAAGTTTTTGAAAATATCATACACATTAGTTATCTATTGCTATGTAACAATTTATTCTAAAATTAATGGTTTAATTAATAAACTTTTTTCTCCCATAATATCTGTAGGAGAAGAATCAAAGAATTATTTTATCTAGATGGTTCTGGATCAAAATCTCTACCATCAGTTTGTTAGCTGGACACACAGTCACCTTGAAGTTTCTCTGTGGTGAATCCATTTCCAGACTCAAATGGCTGTTGAAAGTCTTAAAAAGATATGCTTCAAAGTTCACTCATATGGTTGTTAGAAGGAGGCTTGGTATTTATTAAATGGTGTTAAGAATTTACATTCACATAGAAATCTGCACACAGATGTTTATAGCATCTTTTTCATAATTCCCAAATTAGGAACAGCCAAAATGTCCTTCAGTAGATAAAGAGATAATAAACTGTGGTTCATCTAGATAATGGAATATTATTCAAGTGCAAAAGGATATGAGCTATGAGACCAGGAAAAGCGATGGAAGAACCCTAAATACCTATTACAAAATGAAAATAATCAATCTGGAAAAACTACTGACTGTGATTCCAACTACATGACATACTGAAAAAGGCAAAACTGTGGAGACAGTAAAAATACTAGGAGTTGCCAGGTTTGGGTTGGGGAAGTAGAAGGATAAATAATAGGTAGAGGAAAAGGTTATTTGGTGCAGTAAAAATACTCTGTATATTACCATAATGATTAATACATATCATTATATATTCATCAATCCATAGAATGTTAAAACCAAAAGGGAACCATAATATAAATTTTGGACTTTGGGTGATTATGGTCTGTCAGTTTAGGGTCATCAGCTGTAACAAATGTACAAAGCTGGTGGGGGATGTTAATAACGGAGAAGGCTAGCTATTGTGAAGGCAGGAGGTATATGGGAAGTCTCTTTAACTCCCCATAATTTTGCTATGAACCTAAACTTTTCTAAAAAATTATCATAATAGGAGCACCTGGATGGCTCACTCCAGTAAACGACTAACTCTTGATTTTGGCTCAGGTCATGAGCTCATGGTTTGTGAGATGTGTGCTGTGAGCACAGAGCCTGCTTGGAATTCTCTCTCTACCTTTCTCTCTGCCCCCCTCTCTCTCAAAATAAATAAATAAACACTTAGAAATTATCTTTAAAAAAAGAATAAAAATTTAAAATATTTCTGAAAAAGTTTCTATATACATTATCTTACTCTAAAAATATGTATCTGGGGCACCTGGCTGGCTCAGTTGGTTAAGTGTCTGACATCAGCTCAGGTTACGATCTCACGGTTCATGGGTTGAAGCCCCGCGTTGGGTTCTGTGCTGACAGCCCGGATCCTGGAGCCTGCTTTGGATTCTGTGTCTCCCTCTCTCTCTCTCTTTATCTCTCTCTCTCTCTCTGCCCCCCCACCCTACTCATGCTCTATCTCTACTTCAAAAATAAACATTACAAAATTAAAATTAAAAATACATATCTAAAATGATAATTTTACATGGTATATATTTATGCATTTAATTGGTTTATTATCCTTACCTGTTCTTCATGTGATACTGTTATTTTTATTCTGACAAATGTATTTTTCAAATAGTCTTATGACTTTTTAATTGTCAGCTATTTAATTCAAGGTTTCGTTTTGGTTTTTCGCTAATAAAGTTGAAAATATTGACATTTTGATTCATCCTACTCTGTAGAGCATATTACTAATTTAAAAAATTGTATTCCCAATGTTTTCTTCTAGAAATCTGAGAAAAAATTGTGCAAAATGAAACACATTTCCTTTTTTCTACTGTATATATATTTGTGTAATATGTATGTTTATGTTTTGTGTGTGTGTAGATGTTCAGTCCATATATTTTCATAGTTACTCATTTTTGCCTTCATTCATGAAGGCATTTGTAGTGGTATCAGCAACAAAAGAAATTGTAGTAATAATCTAACATATTTTTTTAAATAAGAATAAAAAGATCGATATTGTTAAATCACACATTTTTCTTAGAAGTTTCATAAATACAAAAACAGCATTACTTTAGGTGCAATAGATAATTTTTCTAGCTTTAAAAAATAATTGTCTGAAATGTAATGTTCTACCTGAATTTCTCTTATTAGTCTTTTCTTATAACTAATCTTTATTAAAAAGATACTCCAAAGAAGCCTAAATAACCATTGCACTACCCTGCAATCATTAGAGAAAACATTTGAAATCTACAATATTCCTTTATAAATTAAGGTGTCTCATAAAAACACAGTAACTTGTAACTTTTGCTGCTGTTGAAAACTCAATGACGTATTTAATTTAATGTTAGTTGTATACAGCCAATGTGGAGTTCTGAATTTCATTGCGAAGGGGTAAGGTAGGTAGCTAATAATCAGTTCAATTCAATTTTCTCATCTGCATAATTTATTTGCTCACTTCATTTCAAAGTTTTATATAACAATAGAGAACTGGTATAATTCATTTAATAATAAGTCCATGTTAAGATCACTTAAATATTTTACTTACATTCATTCAAATATACATGAGATATCCTGCCAGATCACTGTGCTTCAAAGTAAAGTACATTTTCACAATTTCAAGGTGATTGAGTAAATGGAAGATAGACTAAAAAATGATAATTTTATAGAGAAAGCACTAATATCATTATATAAACGTATTCTGTAGTTTTAGTAAAAATTACTTTTTTTATATCTGAGTGGAAGTATGGTAATTATTGCTAAAACCACACATGTCAAAATAATACATTTATGTGATCCCTTCAATACTAAATGTACTATAATTGGAAGACACACAGAAGATTAACATTGCCCCTATGCAAGGATGATATACAAATTCATGAAACATTTCAAATTTTGTGCAGTTCCCAAGTGAGCCCTTTGCAGATTAACTCAATTAAAAAAAAATAAAAAACAAAAACACAATGAGTCAAAGCACAATGTGAGACACTGAATAATAAAATTGTGATATTTCATTAGAAATACATTTCTGTAAACACTAGAAATACATGTGAATGAAGTTGAGTTACACCTAAAAAATAAAAAGGACTGTAAATAGAATCTATATGAGATGGAAAATAATACACAACACTTGATTTTTTACCTTAAACCTTGAGTTTTTGTCCTGTCCAATTTAGATCAATTTGTTTTCTGATGCCTCCAGATTAAATTGGCAGTGTCTAAAAGTCTTGTTTGGTTCTACTAGAGAGAAATTTTGTTTGTGTGAGGGAAAGTTTATAGTTGTGCTCCCCATTGTTCAATAAATACATTGATTTATCAAACATGATATGCATAATTTTTTTAAAAATGAATGAAAAATTCATTATTGCAGAAGTTTAATATCTGGTTAGAAATAAATGAAGGTCAATGTTTTCTTTCTAGCTTGTGTTCAAGTTGTGGTTGGCCAAATTATTGACCTTGAGTTTTTCACTCCAGAGCAGGTATTATATATCTAAACCCTTGCGATGGCCTCATGATAGCAGATTGCGTTTCCTCACCTCTTGACTTTGGGCTTGACCAGATTATTCATTTTGGTCAATTTAATATTGATGGGTGGGAAACAGAGGTTTTAAATGCACTTATGAGTTTGGATTGCATTCCTGACCTCTGTCATTATGAAAAGACTTTTTTTTCAGTCTTATCTAAATACTTTTTCCCTTATTAACATAATGAATATATTTTCCAGTATTCTATTATCAAACCTTCATGTTTGTTATTTCATGTTTAGTTATTCGACTCAGAATTCATTTATTTATTTAGGTTTGGGGATAAAGTATAAAACAAAACAAAACAATTGTTTTATCTTCCTTTTTAATGTGGTTATACTGGTGTACCTGTGCCATTCATCAAAAAGTCTATCCTGTCCATATTTCTTTGTAATGCCTCTTCAACTTCATGCTATTGTTCCCTATGTCAATAGGTCTGTTTCTGGGTTCTATATTTTGTTTTACTAGTATACATCCTATCCATATTGTACTGATTGTCTTTTTCCCTTTGAATTACCATGGGACTTCTGTCAAAATTCATTCTCCAACATGAAACAAACTACAGAAATTGATTTTAAGTAAATTTTTTATCTTCAAGTGACCCCAAGCTATTCTTAGCTCTTTCTATTGCCAAATATATTTTAAAATCAGTTTTTCAATTCCAGAGAAATATTCTTATGAAAACATCCTTTTCCAAAATAACTGTACCAATTTATATCCCCATCTGGGATGAGTTTCTGTTGCCCCACATTCTCAAGATACACCAATGATTATATGTACAATTGTATGATGATGAATAAAAGTGGTAAGAATCAACATCTAGCCTTGTTCCTAATCTTGAAATTCTAATATGAATATAGTGGTATTTTTAGAAAGATATCTTTTATGACAGAAATGTGTCCTTCTATGTTCTATTTTTAAATTGTTGAATGTTGTCAACCTTTCATTAAGTGTTATCTTTAATTGTGTTAATTACTTTTTTGTGTACCTATCAAGATGGTCATATGTTTTTAATCTGTATATATGGAAATTATATAAATTGCTCTTTGTTTATTTTTTAAATATTTATTGAGGGGAGGAGGGAAGAGAGAGAGAGAGAGAGAGAGAGAGAATCAAGCACTCTCCATTCTCAGAGCTGAGCCTGACGCAGGGCTCAATGTCACCAACCTGAGATCAGACCTGAGCTGAAATCAAAAGTCAGACACTTAACCAATAGAGCACCCTTTGAACAACTTTTTAATTTTTTTTCTTTTTTTTTAAATGTTTATTTATTTTTTGAGAGCGAGAGACAGAACATGAAATGGGGGGGGTGGGGGACCACGAGAGAGGGAGACGCAGAATCTGAATCAGGCTCCAATCCAGGCTCTGAGCTTCAGCTTCAGTTTATATTCTAGGATATACATAAGTTGGATGTAATTTATCACTGTCTGTTATATATTGCTAGACTTAATTTGTTAATATCTTAATTTATAAATTACCTATATCTATGTATCAATTTATATGTATATATTATTTTATTCATGAATAGTTGGGTTTGTAGTTTCCTTTTCTCATAATATTTTTGTTTCATTTTGATATCAAGATTTTATTAGTCTCATAAAATAAATTAGAATGAAATGCTTCTCTCTAGGTACAGCTACTTTTCTTCCAATTCCAATTGTACATTGTGTAGAATTAAGGAATTGTAAGGAGTACCAGTAATATCTGATGAGGTTTTTTGGGGTGATAGTGAGGTTCGTGGGGCCAGAGCAGACGGCCAAGAAAGAATTCTTGAAGACGTCTTTGGTGCAAAACGGTGATTTTATTAAAGCATGCGGACAGGACCCTTGGACAGGAAGAGCTGCCCCAGGACCATGAGGAGACACTGGTTATATACTTGGGAGTTGGGGGAGGTAAAGTCCAGGGGAAGTTTCCAGTGAGACTTTCATATATTAAAGAAGATACACAGGAAAATGGAGGCCTAGCTATTGTCAAGTTAAGGTTGTTTTTCCCTCTAGCAAAGCATTAACTTTAAGACACTAAGGAGTTCCTGGAGAAATATTTTACTCTGCCTGCCTCAAGTATTTGTCAATGGGCTGCAGGTTATAAGGAAATTTAATTTTAACTGCCACTTTCTTCTGTCTTTGTTTCCCATATCACTGTGGAGGGGTGATGTTGGGGCTCTGGGAAACTGAGTCTATGACTTTCTGGTTATTAGACTATTGATAAGATTGCCTTTTTCTTGTGATTTACTAAAATATTTGTAAATAGATCATAGTCCTGCAGGACCTGCGTCTCCATCAGTCCTTTGTCCTTGGACAGCCAGGAGTGCCTGAGGGGTATCACACACATCCCACCTGGGGGTAGGGGGTGTTTGCAGCCTGCCAGCTTGCCTTAGGCTTGCTCCCTATATCTATCTGCTAGAGAATTAGGACATCTGGAAAGTAGAACATATAGGCAGGCCAATTTTATCACTTTAGTATTTCTGTAATAGCACATAAAGGTAGAATTGAGCTCAGTAATTTCTGCATATTTTATATCATTTAAGAGGTCAGTAGTCGTAGACAACCAGTCATAACAATAATAACAAAATATCTTGGAGATAAAATTTAACTCCTAATATCTACTCAGTTTTCTGTTTACTTGAAAAATAAGAATTATAAACTGAGTCTCTTATTCATTGTTTTGCTGTTGTTTTGGGGTAGTTTTATTTACATGTACAAATAATACCGATATATTATAATACTTCATCTAAAAGTAAATCTTTAATCTGAAAGAAAAACTATCATAGTTAAAATATACAGGATTAATTATTATGATGCTTTAATTCCTGGAATGTGACAAAGGGCAAGAATAAATTATGGGAGATAAGAGAAATCAACTGATTGTGCCAGCTAGTATTTAGCATTTAATTATTTGAAATATGTTTGATAATTCTATTGTTAAAAGGAATAACTCATTTGAGTTAATAAGCATCATTTGGATTAACTTGGGAAAAGGCATGGAATAGTGTTCAGATGAAATGTAAAGTTAACTATTGTGTAACATTTAAATGTATTTAAACCATTGGAGTCACATTCTCAAAACGATTGAAATATACAAGTGTTTTTGATTATAGATAAATCTGTTGTGACTCTATTTCTATAAATCCTACACAGTTAAATAATCTGGCAAATTAGCACAGCTACATGATGACAAGCAATTGCTTTATATGAATTTTACCTATCAAATGACTGCTTGAGTTAATTTATTAAATTAGTCATTCTTTTGATTCCATATACACAAAGATATCATTCAGTTAATCAAAGTAATCATTTGAAATATTTCCTTTCTCTTTAAACTCTCATTTTCAACTTCATTACATTTGAAACAAAGATAATTATTACAATTTGGAAACCAACTTGAGTATGTAATATACATATATTTGAATACAATGATACATTAAAAGTTCATTTGCATGCATATAATAATTCAGAATATGTTGATTTTAATTCTTTCTAAAAAATTATCATATCTCTTCTCCTGGAATATTTTATGCAGTTCTAGTCAATAACATTTTATGCAGGGAAAAATTGCCAGCCAAAATAACAAAGATGATCACGGTGAAAAGAATGATATTTTGTGAAGCAATTTATTATTAAGAAATTCTTTTTCTGGAAAGACAACAGAGATATAGATGATTTTATGCCATATAAAGGAAACAACAGACCTAGATATACTTCTTTATACTGTGGAAGAAGGAATTATTTCCAAGAATATCTGTGTGCCATGCAAATTACAGGATTGGAAATGAACCAGACAAAAGAAGAGGGCAATAAATTTGTATGCTGTGACAGAGCAGCCATTTAAGTTGAGGAGAGAAGTAAGGGATTGCCTGGAGTTAGGAGTTTGTCTTTGAAATGACTGGCACCATTCTGATAAAAACAGTCAGAGGTTATTAACAAGCTTGAAACATCGTAGGTGCTAGAATGAATAAATGGAGTCTTAACTAGGAAATTGACCTAAAAAAATGCTTAAAAAGAATTATGGGAACAAACCAGGTAGATCATATAGAGAGTACTGTTGCTCTTAGTAGCTGATTAGTTGACCCCAGTAGTTACATGTTTAGAGATATAAATCTGAATTGCCTTAGAGGTTGAGGAAGTAGAAATGAAAATACAGATCTATGGATCTGTTAGGTGAAACAATGATGTCAGAGTTGGTAGGTAAATTGTGTAGACTGATAACTACCTTACCTTTAGGAAATAGTCTTAAGCAAAAGGCTTTAAAGAGAAAGTTATAGTTTGTTTTGTTATCTATGTAAACTGCACAGTGATATGCTTTTAAACAACGGCTAGCACAAAATGCTAGTTTTTGTGTGAAAAGAACTTTCACAACAAACAAGAAATGTCTTCTTTTTTTGAAAATATGAGTTATAAGTAACTGTAGAGCTCTAAGAAAAATGATTCCAATTTGGGATTGTTAGCCCTGGGATAGTGGTAACGGTATTAACAAGCCTAGGTACATTACTTATCATGAAGCAACAAGTGTGAGGCTGTAAGAAGATAAAGTAGGTCAGACAACATATATCATGAGTGTTGTTTGTTGTCACGAATAACAACAAGAAAAGGTCCACGAGGAAATAGAATTGATTTAAATTATAACTGTGATACACATACTACACAGCTACATAGTATTACCTGTAGATTGCTTTTTTCCTGCAGAAACATTAGTATATCAACATAAATAATGTGAGAGCCTTAATTTAGTTGCAGAATTAATGCTATTCAAAAGTATTTAGAACATGTTTTTTAGTTGCAAAAGAGACAAACTGCAATTAAAATTCTACACTGATGCTCAGAGTGTCACAGAGGCCAAGTAGAGTTCTACCCTTTTGGCACAAGCTGCACGATATGATTTTGTTCCTTACTCTGAACTGTAAGCATTGCTTTTATTCCCACAGTGATGGCTGTACTCCAATTACTGGGAAGTAAATGGATTTTGCATTATAATTGCATAAATTTGTAAAACTGAACACCGGTAATCCTTCAACTAAGGAATTGACATTTTGAGGAGAAAAATAGATTTGGTTATGGTAGGAAAGGGTAAAGAAATGCAGACAACTAAAAAAGAAAATGCAGATCCTAATGGGTGAGGTGGTGGTTACTATGACAATACTACCTTCCATTGTGCATCTCCTAATACTACTGTATAAAGTTGATTGTCATAAGGAGAGAAGCTTTCTGAGGTGTCTGAGAGGATCAGATACATTCAGCTAACAGGGAAGTCTAATGTTGGAGAAAGAACAGGATGAAAACTAAGACTCAGGCCAAACCCTGAAAGGCTGAGATGTAGAGGTAGTTTGTAGAAAGTGCAATCTATACAAGATTGATAGAGGGATAAATATTTGAAGAGATTTTCAGGAAGTGGGAAGAATGTGCATTTAATTACTATACAATTAGAGGGATTTGCCTTTTATGTCCTGTAAAGTTCAGAGATGTTAAGTGTTTCTCCCGCTCTAATCCACCTAGTTAATCGTGGTACCGGGCAGTCACTACATGACTAAAATAACTCCAACGTGTGTCCTAGATTGGGATCCTCTTTCTTGAGTGGACTTACTACTTAATCTGGTCAAAATTCCTATGTATCAAATGTTTCACAACTTTATTTTATATTTGAAGAAACAACATCTATTTATTAGTGCATATCTAATAAAATGTGACAAAATAATTGGTAATTGTTTTCTGTTGGTTTATACTTTTTAGTAACAAAGCAACAATTTTTTAAAAACCTGATTTTTATTTCTATTTCCTTGACAAAATGCACTTTTCTGAAATAATGAATGGAGAAACATGGCAAGAAAAGCATTACTATTCATATGCAAAAATTAAAATTATTTTTATAATAATATAGAAGCAGTGTCCAGTTCAAATTGCATAGCCCAAAGTTTGGTATTCCTTAAGGTATTCACTTCAAAAGTGTATATGCTTATTTAAATAATGCTACTTTGTGCAAAATAATTTTGAAATTTATCTTCTATAACTGCTTTTAGAAATACTTCACACTATTTCAAACAAAATATTATTATGCAGCTTGATTATCCATCTTCTACAGATTTACTTCTTGTTTATTCATTTATTTACTTAACTTTTAATTAAATCCAAGTTAGTTAACATACAATGTAATAAGGGTTTCAGGAGTAGAATTTAGTGATTTATCACTTACATATAATACCCAGTAGGCATCCCAAGTGCCCTCCTTAATGCCCATCATTCATTTAGACCACAGCCCCACCCAACAGCCTTCCAGAAAGCCCCAGTTTGTTCTCTGTATTTAAGGGAATATGGTTTGCTTCTCTCTTATGGTTTGCCTCCTTCTCTGTTGTTATCTTATGTTTGGCTCCCTTCCTCTATGTTCATCATTTTTGTTTCTTAAATTCCACATATTAGTGAAATCATATGATATTTGTCTTACTATGATTTATTTCACTTAGCATAATACATCGTAGTTTCCTCCACATTTTTGCAAATCGCAAAATTTCATTCTTTTTTGATCACCAAGTAATATTTCCAAGTAATATAGATAGATATAGATATAGATATAGATATAGATATAGATATAGATAATATAGATATAGATAGATAGATACACACACACACACACACACACACACCACATCTTCTTTATCCATTCATCAGTTGATGAAATTTTGGGCTCTTTTATTAATTTGGCTATTTTTGATAGTGCTGCTATAAACATTGGGATGCATGTGCCCCTTCAAATCAGCATTTTTGTGTCCTGTGAATAAATATCTAGTAGTGCAATTGCTGGGTCATAAAGTCTCTTTATTTTTACTCTTTTTTTAACTTTTTTCAGTGTTTATTTATTTTTGAGACAGAGAGAGACAGAGCATGAATGGGGGAGGGTCAGAGAGAGAGGGAGACACAGAATCTGAAGCAGGCTCCAGGCTCTGAGCTGTCAGCACAGAGCTCGACGCGGGGCCCGAACTCACAGATCCTGAGATCGTGACCTGAGCCGAAGTCTGACGCTCAACCTACTGAGCCACCCAGGCGCCCCTATTTTTTACTTTTTTGAGGAATCCTCATACTGTTCTCTAGAATGGCTGCACCAGTTTGCATTCCCACCAACAATTCAAAAGTGTTCTCCTTTCTCTGCATCCTCACCACCATCTATTGTTTCCTGAGTTGTTAATTCTGGTCATCCTGACAGATGTGAGGTGGTATTCATTGTGATTGTGGCTTGTGTTTCCTTGATGATGAGTGATGTTGAGCATCGTTTCATTTGTCTTTTAGCCATCTGGATGTCTTTGGAAAAATGTCTCTCCATGTGTCTTGCCCATTTCTTCACTGGATTATTTGTTTTTTGGGTGTTGAGCCTGATATGTCGTTTATAGATTTAGGACACTAACTCTTTATCTGCTATGTCAATTGCAAATATCTTCTCCCATTCTGTTGATTGCCTTTTAGTTTTGTTGATTGTTTCCTTTGCTATGCAGAAGTTTTTTTATCCTGATGGGGTCCAATAGTTCATTTTTACTTTTGTTTCCCTTGCCTTTGGAGACTTGTCTCATAAGAAACTGCTACAGCCGAAGTCAAAGAGATTATTGCCTGTTTTCTCCTCTAGGATTTTGATGGTTTCCTGTCTCACATTTAGGTTTTTCATCCATTTTGAGTTTATTTTTGTGTATGGTGTAAGAAAGTGGTCCAGGTTCATTCTTCTGCATGTCGCTGTCCAGTTTTCCCAACACCATTTACTGAAGAGACTGTCGTTTTTTCTGTTGGGGGTTCTTTCCTGCTTTGTCGAAAATTAGTTGGCTGTACACTCTTGGGTCATTTTCTGGGCTTTGTATTCTGTTCCATTGATTAATGTGTGTTTTGGTGCCAGTACCATGCTGTCTTAATGATTACAGCTTTGAAACATATCTTGAAGTCTGGAATTGTGATGCCTTCAGCTTTGGTTTTCTTTTTTAGGATTGCTTTGGCTATTCACGAGTCTTTTCTGGTTCCATACAAATTTTAGAATCATTTGTTCTAGCTATGTGAAGAATGCTGGTGTTATTTTGATTGGGATTGCACTGAATGTGTAGATTGCTCTGGTTAGTATAGAAATTTTGACAATATTTGTTCTTCCAATCCATGAGCTTGGAATGTCTTTCCATTTCTTTGTGTTTTCTTCAGTTTCTTTCATAAGTTTTCTATAGTTTTCAGTGTACTGATCTTTTATCTCTCTAGTTAGGTTTATTCCTAGGTATTTTATGATTTTGGAGTGCAACTGTAAATGGGATTCATTCCTTGATTTCTTTTTCTGCTGCTTCATTATTGGTGTGTATAAATGCAACTGATTTCTGTACATTAATTTTATATCCTGCAACTTTGCTGAATTCATGTATCAGTTCTACCAGATTTGGGGTGGAGTCTTTCAGGTTTTCCATGTAGAGTATCATGTCTTCTGCAAAGAGTGCAAGTTTGATTCCTTCCTTGCTGATTTGTTTGCCTTTTACTTCTTTTTGTTGTCTGATTGCTGAGGTTAGGACTTCCAGTACTATGCTGAACAACAGCGGTGAGAGTTAATATCCCTATAGTGTTCCTAACCTTAGGGCAAAAGTTCAGTTTTTCCTATTGAGGATGATACAAACTGTGGGTCATTTGTGTGTGGCCTTTATGATGTTGGAATATGTTCCTTCTATCTCTACTTTCTTGACAACTTGTATCAAGAAAGGATGCTGTATTTTGTCAAATGCTCTTTCTGCATCTATTGAGAGGATCCTGTGGTTCTTGTCCTTTCTTTTATTGATGTGGTGTATAGATACAGAAAAAAATATTTGTGGTCTTTCCAAATTTTTCTTGTGGTTGATTTCAAGTTTTATAGCATTGTGGTCTGAAAATATGCATGGTATGATATTGAACTTTTTGTGGGCGTTTTGAGGGATGATTTATGACCGTGTATGTGATCTATTTTGGAGAATGTTCCATGTGCACTTAGGAGGAATGTATATTCTACTGCTTTAAGATGAAATGTTCTGAATATATCTGTGAAGTACATCTGGTCTGATGTGTACAGACTTCCTTCTTAACAAAATTTGAATATTTCCCCAAAATCAAAATAGTATTTTCCCATGTCTAAAATAATTACTAACTATAGATGTAAAATTCTGGAAGCATTTTTCTGAGGAATTACGAGAATAATTTTAATACATGATATTGCCCTAACAAACCCACTGTGTTTTGTAGGATTTGGTAGGATTACACTGATTAAGTGTATTCATTTTATTGATATTTATTTTTATTTTTTTAATGTTTATTTAGTTTTAAGAGAGTGCAAGAGGTAGAGGGATAGAGAAAGAGAGACAGAGGATCTGAAACAGGCTCTGCTCTGACAGCAGGGAGCCTGATGTGGGTCTTGAACTCATGAACCACAAGATCATGATCTGAGCTGAAGATAGACACTCAACCCACTGAGCCATCTAAGAGCCACTAGGTAAATTTATTGTAAGATGAATAGCAAATTAGTACTTCATATAAACACCTTGCTGATGTTTACTCACTGGAAAATGTATAAAAACAGATCACATGCCAAATAAATAGTAACGTGTGTGTGTGTGTGTGTGTGTGTGTGTGTGTATCCAGAGCTTTTTCTACATTTGTGCATTACTAAAGATTTTTTTATGCATCATAATTATATCTGGAGTCTATTTATTTGGAAATTAATTTAACAAGTGCATCAGATACACCACCAAACCTGAAGGAAACAGTATACTTCGATTAATAATTCAAGGACACTGAAAACATTTCAAAGTTGATTCGACTCTTCCTCTTCCAAAATGTCAAAGAATTTAAATTTTCTACAACCTAAGAGATGGGATATGGAAATAAGAGCAAGGGAAGTATTGGTAAATGGAGCGTCTGGTTCTTCCAGATAGATAATTAGCAAAATAGAAAAAAAATGTTTTAATGCCCTCTTTTCTTAAATGTTTGCCCTCAAATCATAGATAAGTAATGCAGCTCTTAAATTCACTTTCTATAAATATGATATTAACTCATTAATAAACAAACATGTATTAAGGAACTGTTTATAAAATATAAGATAAAACATTTTGATAAGTTACCAAGAAGAAATGGATAATTTCGTTATCACTGAAATTTTATTGTGTTCTGTTGATCTAAGAATATTTAACCATGTTGTAAAACTTCAAATTGCTTTTATGCAATAGGCTACAAATGCTAATTTGGAAAATAGACACAGTTTAGTGTTAAATAAAACTATTTTGAGAATGTAGAGAAAAAGCCCAGGGGAATTAGAAGCATAGAAAAACAGAGTATTTAAAAGAGTAATAATGCAGTGAACTGTGTAATTCCTCATTTATTAGATAAAAACATGACACTGTGAACTAGATTAGACAATTGAGAACTAATGTTTCAAAACTATGTATTCCCACACTCAGAATGGACACGGAGAATCTAAATCACACCTTAATGCCCACATTAACATAAGTTGGCTATTCTGCTGTTATTATTAGTACTTCTTTACTCTTCCAGAACTGCTCTGCCCCACTAATGGTTCCATGGTTCATTATAGGTACTTCTTGGAAAACCATTAACTCTTTATTGGAAAATTTCAACAAACAATTTAATACCTTAAGATTATTTGAACTTTTTCTCAAAATCCTCTCCTGGCCATTTCCAGCAATTCTGGATTGCTGTATGTGATTCTTACTCAGTCCTTATCAAGCCCCCAAATTTAAATAGTGCTTTAAACCCAACTTAAAATTCTTTCTTTTTAATGTTTATATATTTATTTTTGAGAGAGAGAGAGAGAGAGAGAGCACAAGGAAGGTAGGTAGGGGCAAAGAGGGAGAGGAAGACACAGAATCTGAAGCAGGCTGCAGGCTCCAGGCTCTGAGCTAATAACTCAGAGCCTGACATGGGGCTCAAACCCATGAACTGTGAAATCATGACCTGAGCCAAAGTGATACGCTCAGTGGACTGAGCCACCCAAGTGCCTCCCAACTTGTAATTCTTAATAAATTCTGACCTCCTCCAACTCCCTGAAGTATGTAGACACATCCAAAACTTTCTAAGGTGGTCTTTTCCTTTAATCATTTAATCATTTCAGTTTCATTTTATCAATTGCAAAAAAAAAAACTGTTAGCACTAATAAATGTATTCAGTAAAGTTGCAGAATATAAAGTCAACATACAAAAATCAGTTGCTTTCCATACACTAATAATGTACTACCTAAGAAGGAAATTAGGAAAACAATATAATTACATTCCATCAAAAAAGACAAAAATAGTGAGCATAAGCAGCTAAGGTGTGAACGACTTGTAGAGCAAAAACTATGAAATGATTGTAAAAGAAATTAATTAGGAAATAAATGGGAAGATGTCTTGTGCTCATGGATTGGAAGATTTAATGTATTGTTAAAATTTCCAATCTATACACAGTGAGGTACAGATTCAATGAAGTGTCTATCAAAATCTCAATTATATTTCTTATGGAAATATAAAAAATAATTCTAAAATGTATATGGAACTACAGAAATCCATGAATGGCCAAGACAATCTTGAACAAGAACAGTGTTGGAGGCATCACATTTTAAAAATTACAATATATGTTACAGGGTGCCTGGGTGGCTCAGTAAGTTAAGCATTCAACTCCAGCTCAGGTCATGATCTTGCAGCTGGAGTTCAAACCCCACATCGGGCTCTGTGCTGACAGCTCAGAGCCTGGAGCCTGCTTCGGATTCTGTGCCTCCCTCTCTCTCTGCCCCTCCCCCACTCATGCTCTGTCTCTCTGTCAAAAATAAACATTGAAAAACATTTTTAAAATAAATAAACAAAAATAAAACTCTAATATATATTACAAAGCTATAATAGTTAAAATAGTATGGTATTAACATAAAGACACACATAGAGACAAATGGAACAGAAGATGCCAAAGATGAATGCATGCAAATAATAGTCAGCTGACATTTGACAAGAGTTCCAAGAATGCAAGTAGGTAAAGCATATATCTCCAACAAATGCTGCTGAAAAGATTGGATGTCCACAAGCAAAAGAATGAATTTTAATCCTCACCTTAGAATACCCACACAAATCAACTCAAAATGGATTAAAGATGAAGCATAAGGCCTGAAACTGTAAAAGTACTAGATGACAACATAGAGAAACACTTCGTGACATTGGTATTGTCATTGATTTTTTGGATATGACATAAAAACACAGGAAACAAAAGCAGGATGAGTAAGTGAGACTACATCAAAATGAAAAACTTCCACACAGCAAAGAAAACAACAGAGTGAAAAATCAACCTATGGAATGGGAGAAAATAATCTGCAAACCATATGTCTGATGAGAGATGAATATCCAAAATATATATGGGAACTCATAAAACTCAATAATAAAAAAAATAAAAATAATCCAATTAAAAAATTGCAAAGAAGAGCTCCTGGGTTTCTCAGTCAGTTAAGTGTATGACTCTCCGTTTCGGCTCAGGTCATGATGTCATGGTTTTGTGGGTTCGAGCTCTTCATTGGGTTCTGTGCTGATGGTGTGGAGCCTACCTGGGATTCTTTCTCTCCATCTCTCTCTGCCCCTTCCCCACTCACACTGTCTCTGTCCCTCTCAAAATAAAAAGCTTAATTATTTTTAAGTTGGCAAAAAACTTGAATAAACATTTCGCAAAAGGAGATATTCAAATGCCTACCACATATATGAAAACATGCTCAACTTCACTAATCTTCAATGCAAATCAAAATGACAATAAGCTATCACCTTACATCCATCAGTGCGACTATTATCAAAAGACAAGAGATTAGAAGTGTTGGAGAGGATGTGGAGAAAGGAGAACCTTTATACATTGTAGGTGGGAATGTAAATTAATGCAACCTTTATGGAAAACAGTATGGAGATTTCCTTAATAATTAAAAATAAAACTGTCATATGATCCAGCAATCCCACTTCCAGGTATATATTCAAAAGAAATAAAATCAGGATTTTGAAGAGATATCTGCATTCCCCTATTTATTGCAGGATTATTCACAAGACCTGCCATTTGTGACAACATTGATGAACCTGTTAAGTGAAATAAGCCAGGCATATAATGACGAATAGTGAATGATCTCATTTACATGTTTGGAATCTAAAGTAGTTTCAGAGAAGCAGAGAGTAGAGTAGTGGTTACCAGGGGCTGGAGGGATTGGCAAATAGATGTTGACCAAAGGCTACAAAGTCTCAGTTATAAATGACTATGATGAGTAATTTTGGAGATATAACATAGGGCATGGTGACTATATTTAACAACCCTGTATTGTGTATATGTAATTTTCTTAGAGGGTAGATCTTAAGTGTCCTCACCATGCACACATGAACAGGAAGAAAAAGAAGGAAGAGGAAGAGGAGGAGGGAGAGGAGAAAGGGAGGAAGAAAAGGAGAAAGAAAGAAGAGAAAGAAGAAGGAAAGAAAGAAGAAAAAAAGAAAGAAAGAAAGAAAGAAAGAAGAAAATGGTAACCATGTGAAGTAATGCATATATTAATTATCTTGAGTGTAGTCTTTGTGTTCCATGTTCTAAGATTTTATTTTATTTTATTATTATTTTTTAATATTTATTTATTTTTGAGAGAGAGAGAGAGAGAGAGAGAGAAAGACAGTGCATGATCAGAGAGGGGAACAGAGAGACGGACTCACAGAAACTGAAGCAGGCTCCAGGGTCTGAGATGTCAGCACAGAGCCCAAACAACACAGGGCTCAAACTCACGAACTGCAAGATCATGACCTGAGCTGAAGTTGGACTCTTAACTGACTGAACCACGCAGGCACCCCATGTTCTAAGATTTTAAATTTTATTTATTTATTTATTTATTTATTTATTTATTTAGAGTGAGAGAAAGCACGAGTGTGAGCAGTGCAGAGAAAGAGAGAGAATCTTAAGCAGGCTCCATGCCCCGCACAGAACCCAACGTGGGGCTCAATCTCACAACCCTGAGATCATGACCTGAACCAAAATCAAGAGTTGGCCGCTTAACCAACTGAGTCACCGAGGCTTCCCTGAAATTATAAATTTTAGGTAAATTATTTCTTTAGGCCCACATTTCCTTTAGACACATATCTTTATTGTGCATGCTTATATTTCCTGCTATTTTTGAATAGCCATAGGACGTGTCTTTATATTTAAGAAGATGTAACATTAAATTATATTTCCAAACTAGAGGTGATGTTGCCCTATGGGATATTGACAATATCTGAAGATATTTTTGTTTGTCACAACTAGAGGATTGTTACTGGCATCTAATGGATTAAGGTCAGTGGTGTTACTAAACATTCTACAGTGAACAGGGCAGATTCTCACTAAAAACAAATGAACAAACAAATAATTTATCTTAACCAAAATGTCAGTAGTGCACAAGTTGAAAAATCCAACATTAAAATTATTGTCTGGTTTTGAAACAAAGTTTTTTCGTTTGTTTTTGTTGGTTTAAGTTTTTATTTTAATTCCAGTTAGTTAATATGTAGTACTATATTAGTTTCAGTTGTACAATATAATGGTTCAACAATTCCATTTTTTAAAGTTTTTATGGAACAAATAGTTTTGACAGACATGCTTTGTATTATTACAATGCATACTGTCTGCAATTTCCTTTTACATCAAGACTTCTCTTGATGTGAAGCATTTTAAGTTGCTCCCAATATGTGTAAAGTAGTAGCTCATTCCGAGAATAATCTACATTGTTAATTGGATTTCTTTGACCAACCTGTACTTTAATCATCTGCACATTTAATAACTGAATCAAAGGTTTGACAATATTATGTCATGGAAAGGTGCTTCTAATTCCAGGTGACAAATCAGATATAGTTTTATGTGCTATTTTTCTCCCCTGTTGATATATTTTTATCTTGGATCATTACTTTCCACAACCAAAACACATTTTGGCTTTTTCATGCATCCCTAATGAAGACAATTAAAATACTCGATATACATTATATGGACAGGATCTCTTTTTAATTGTTCATTGTTTGCTTTCATAGTGATCAGTTATATTAAATGAGCCTTGGCGTTAAAGAGCAGCTTGATGTTCTATGTTTAATTTATCATTTCAGGTGATACCGAGTGCAATTTGGGAACTGAAAAACTAGTGTTATTCAACAAGAGTATTATAAATGGCAATATTTCAAGCAGTTCAGAGAAATTTCAAAATTAAAAGAGCCTTCTTTGGTCTCAGAAACCATGACAATAAATCTAATAAGAACTTATACACTTCTGTTCTTCTAAAAATGAATTTATTCTATCATCTGTAAGATTTTATATTTCTCAAGTAATGCAAAGTACTGAAATACCTCCATGGAATAATAGTTTAATCTAAATCAGAGTATAAGAAAAGTGCAAGTAAGAAAATAAAGGCAACTGATACTGACATCAGTGTTACCCATAAGCTGTGAAGAACATGGCAAATCAAACAGGGAATGACAATCTAAAGCAGGGAGTCAATTGCTGCCATGTGGTGACAGATCTGACTTTTCAAGAGAAACAAGTTATCCAGATATCTACCTAAAAAATCTGATTTTATGTATTGACTACTAATGATCCTGAAAACACTCAATTAAAAGTATAAAGTCATAGGGCACCTGGGTGGCTGAGTCCTTTAAGTGTCCAACTCTTGATTTCTGCTCCATCTGAGTGTGGAGCCTCCTTGGGATTTTCTCCTACCTCTCTCTCTCTCTGCCCCTCCCCTGCTCATGCACACTCTTTCTGTCTCAAGATAAACAGATAAACATTAAAAAAAAACTATAAAGTCATGCAAAGCACAGCTGCTGTCTACATTTGGGCAATGAACTATTTTTTTCTTTCTTCTTTTTGTTTTAATAGATTTCAAGACTGGTCCTCAATATGAAGACAAGTATAAAATATCAAAATTTATATGATTCAGCTTTACCCAGTATGACAATTTTATGTGTAAGGTTGGCTGGTCCACTGTGCCTAGATGTTTGCTCAGACATTATTCTGAATGTTTCTGTGATTTTTTTTTCCAATGAGATTATCATTAAATTGGTGCACTTTGAGTAAAACAGATTTCCATCCATAATGTGGATGTGTGTAGGTCTCATACAAATCAACACAAGTGAAAGGTCTTAAGAGATCAAAAACTAATTTCCCCTGAGCAAGAAGGAATTCTGCCAGCAGGTGACCTTCAGACTTGAACTGCATTATTGGTTCTTCCTTGGTTCTCCAGCAGATTTCTTACCTGCCAACCTCAGTAATCACATGAGCAATTCCTTATAATAAATCTATCTATATATAAATACATATCTTATCGGTTTTGGTTCTCTGGAGAACCTTGGCTAATACACCAATTTAAATAGAAGCTCTGACTTTCCCTAACATAGTGATTCCCTCACTTCATCAATTAGTCACAGAAAAGTATATAATTCATTGTGTTTGATTTAGCCAGATATTTGTGTAGATGTTGCATAATAAACAATCAGAAAATTTCGTTAGCTTTCCACAACACACATATATTTCTTGCTCATGCGTCCGTGGTTTAACTATGTTTACTATTTCATTTATAATTCACTATAAGACCTAGACTGAAAATCAGTTCCTTGAGATACGCTCATCACACAGAAGTTAGAAAAAATGCAAGAGGGCAAGTAAAATCATGTAAGCATATTTAAAATGTCTGTCAGGTACAATATCAGTCGTTATCACATTCCAGTGACAAAGCAAGTCAAAGGAGCAAACTGATAATAAAAAGTAATATGAATGAAGAAGAAAGAATTTCCAGAAAAAAATACCATCTACTAAAGTCCTATATGAAAGAACACATTCAGTAGGGTTGAGACATTGGTCTCTTTACCTTTAGTAAAAGTTTTTGGATTGCAGTTAACTAGAATTAGGTACTGATTATAGTAGCTAATTTTAGTAACACTCACAATGTAGAAGAGTTATGCAAGAGCTCAAAGTAAGAAATCTCATAATGAACATACCAGATGAAAAAAAAAAAAGGAAGTTTCAAGGTTGACATGTTTCATATTTGTGCACATCATCACAAAAGGATGAGATAATATTGACATAAGAAAAATATTCTAAATTCAGCCCAAAATGTCATTTAAATAATTATTTGTAATGTGAATTCAATTCATTAAAATTAGGACCTATTTATAAAGAGGATATTATATTTTGAATAATTAATAAATGTGAGAAAGCAAGTGTGTTAAAAGAACATTAAAAATGTAGTTTTTTAAATCATTTTCACTAATCTTTAAAGGACAGAGCACAAAAATAAGTCAGAATAAATTTTGAAGCCACAATGAAACCAACACTGATTTGATGTATGAAATTAGAAAAGTTATTTGAGCTCTTTGCCTCATTGATTTCTTCTGTTAAATAAAAATTGCAGTAGATATCACCACAAAGAGCTAAAAAGAAAAAATAAATGAAGTAAAATATGTAAAAATATCTAAAATACTTAGTGTTTTGTATGTTGTAGATGATGTATACAAGTGTTATTATACATTTATTTATCTTTTTTCTTCTTTCATATAGATAAAATATTGATGTAAATGAAATACATGTTCAAACAACTAGAAAAAAACTATAAAAAATGCATTCCTGCTTTTAGTCTATTATTTATAAAATATATTTACTGCTCAGTTATTATTGAAATTTATAAATTATTAATAAGGAACTTACTAGTATGCCTGTCAGTTATCAGAATATTGTAAAATAGTGCTTAAACATATTTAAAGAGTAGGATTGGCCTGTGTTTCAGTTTCCTACTGAAAAATGATATAAATATTTAGAGTCCTTAGAAACCTTGAGATTTGAAGAAATGAATTGAAAGCAATTAGTTCAATTAGAAATATACTCACACAATGTAGGAACTTGAAAATTGAAACGAATGCAAAAGGAGTCTAATAGAGAAAATATCACCGATTCAATAAATAATGGTCAAACAACTTCATGTCCATGTGCAAAACCTGAACCCAGATGCAAACCTTAAAACTTTCACAAAATTATCTAGAAAAGATCATATACCTAAATGTAAAATTGAAAATTACAAAATTTCTAAAAGAAAACATAGAAGAAAATCTATGTGACTTTGGATTTGGTGGTGAGTTTTTAGATAGAACCCCAAAAGCATAATACATAAAAGAAAAAGTTGATGAGTTGAATTTTCTTAAAATTAAAATTACTGCTTCATAAAAGACACTACTACAGAAATGAAAACAGAAACCAAAGAGAAAATATATGTACAACTTATATCTTTTATCCCAATTATACAAAGAAATTTTACAACTCAATAATAAGAACATTGAGAACAAAATTTAAAAATGGACAAAATATCTGAACAAACTCCTCATCCAGATCAGATAACAAATAAATCTATAATATATTCAACGGTGGGCACCTGGGTGGCTCAGTTGGTTAAGCATCTGACTTTGGCTCAGATCATGATCTCCTTGTTTGTGAGTTTGAACCATGCATTGGGCTCTCTGCTGTCACTGAAGGGCCCACTTTGGATTCTCTGTCCTCCCCTCTCTGCACCTCCCCCACTTGCTCACGCGCTCTCTCTCTCTCTCTCTCCGTCAAAAATACATATAAACATTAAATATATATATTATATATATGTATATTATGTAATATATATTATATATATATATATATATTTAACAGTATTTGTCATCAGGGAATTAAAACTTAAAACAATGAGATATTACTACATACACCTATGAAAAAGGCTAAATTTTACATTCATACATCCATATAGTAACAAATAAACCAAAAACTTCAAAACTGACAATACCAACTGCTAGTGAAGATATGTAGAAACAAAAATTCATCAGGGGTGCCTGCATGGCTCAGTCGGTAGAGCACCCAAATCCTTTTTTTTTAATATATAAAAAAAGATTTTTTTAATGTTTATTCTTTTTTTTTTTTTAATTTTTTTTTCAACATTTATTTATTTTTGGGACAGAGAGAGACAGAGCATGAATGGGGGAGGGGAAGAGAGAGAGGGAGACACAGAATCAGAAACAGGCTCCAGGCTCTGAGCCATCAGCCCAGAGCCTGATGCGGGGCTCGAACTCCCGGACCGGGAGATCGTGACCTGGCTGAAGTCGGACGCTTAACCGACTGCGCCACCCAGGCGCCCCTGTTTATTCTTGAGAGTGAGAGACAGAGTGTGAGTGGGGAGGAGGGTGCAGAGAGAGACAGAAACACAGAATCCGAAGCTGTCAGCACAGAGCCTGATGCAGGGCTCTAACTCATGAACCACAAGATCATGATCGGAGTCGAAGTTGGTCACTTAACTAACTGAGCCACCCCGGCGCCCCAAGCATCCAACGCTTGATTTTGGCTCTGGACATGATCTCACAGTTGATGAGATACAGCACCACATCAGGCTCTACAACGAGCCTGCTTGGGATTCTCTCTCTCCCTCTCTGCCTCTCTCCTGTTCATACGTGCATTCTCTCTCTCTCTCAAAATAAATAAGTAAATATTAAAAAACAAAAAACAAAAACTCATCATTGCTGGTAGGAATACAAAATAGTGTGGCCACTTTGGAAAATAGGCAGTTGCCTAAAAAGTTGAGGGTTTCTCTACTTATAATGGTGCAATCTATTATAATTGGTGAATTATAATAGATTATGTATTTATACATTCAAGATATATTTAAATGTATTCTCTATTTGGTAAGTATATTAAGGCAGACACAAAATGGTGTCATATTGAACAAAATTTTCCCTTCACAGTTCATAGCAAAATTTGGATTGAGTAACCTACAATCAAAACAAAGCGTGTGCCAAAATGCAAAAGAAAATTTTCCTACTTTGTCTAAAGTTTCATCCATCTCTCCTACCTTCAGAATTATTTTTGCTCTTATTAAGTAAGATAAAACATTTCCTTCCAAAGTTTTAATGTAAGGGACTAATAATTCCTGTATTATACACTCTGGTATAATATACTGAATAATTTTGACAAAAGTATAGTATTTGAAAACAGTATTGAATGACATTTGTGTATTCCAAAAAGTTTGTTAGATCACAGTTGTAATTAAGGGACTAATGTAAACATAGATTAAGTGTTCTGCAATATACACTTGTAAATCAACCTTCTCTAAGTTATAGAATTAATCCATGTTCTAAGTGATTTCCACTGATCTCATTTTGCTCTGATAAAAATTTTTAAAAAGTCAATATGTAGGGGTGACTTTAATAGTTTTAATAGCAAGACAAAGTCATTCTTAATTTGAGGATGTTTACCACCTTAAAAGTATTGTAATATCAGCAAACAAACTAAGACATTAGACAATAACTCTTTCCTGTGCAACTTGAATTTCACATTTTAAAGCTAGGTCATCTCTGTTTTCAACCAATGATAGAATTTCTTATAATTCTCTTGTTAATTCTTTCTTAAAGAGATTGGGTCAATGTTACAGTATCTTTTCTCATTACTCTTTCTTGCATTCTATTTTACATTAGCTGAGATATGTAGGCAACTACACTCACAGATTGAGAATTGCAATTCAAAATATTAATTTTAGTGTTGAAAACACAACACATGAGAACTACAGTATAACAAAGTCAGGCAAAAAATTGAAATAACACATTTTTAAGAGTTACATTTGCATACACTGTCATATGTAAAATTATATTTTTTGGTAGTGAAAAAATATTGAAATATTATGGTTCAGGGCTATACCTGAGATTTAATGTGGCAGTTACAGAGCTTTGGTATAAAGGAAAGACTGTAAGTTACACTCTTACTTAAAAAGATACTGCTGGGGTGCCTGAGTGGCTCAATCAGTTAAGCGTCTGACTCTTGATTTCAGCTCAGGTCATGATCTCACTGTTCCTGACATTGAGCCCCGTGTCGGGGCTTCATGCCGACAGTGCAGACCCTTCTTGGGTTCTTTCTGTCTCCCTCTCTCTCTGCCTCTTCCTCACTTGCGTGTGCATGTTCTTGCTCTCTCAAAATAAATAAATAAACTTTGAAAAAAAGAGTAATTAGTTCATCAACACAACCAAAAATGGACTTCTGTCGCAAGTACTACCGCACTTTCCATTTGGAAAGTATTCTGAGGGTAACAAGGTAGAGATAATCTAACACTATTAAGTTGGGAAACAACAAACAAACTAGTCATTTAAATCATTATGTCAAATGTAAAGTGAAAAAAGTGAAGGATGGAGAAAGTTGGAATCAAGAACATAGCAACTGATAATGATATATCTTTTTAAAAAAAGATTATATTCATTAGGGAAAATTTTATTGAAAGAGGATATGGAAAAGAATAAATGCATTTAAAATTTATATTGTAATATGTATTTAAAATAATTTATATTTAATCTCTATTGTTTTTACATTAAGCATGGGTTGCTTTTCCTTTCCCTGTTTTTTTTAAGGTAAGTATCAGGTTTTTAAGAAGACAATATGAGCAGTGTTTTTATTTAATACATCCTGAATGTACCTCCATATTAATACACATTAGCATAGTACTCCATCATAGAAATAGAACACATATAAAATATCATGATCAGGGGCGCCTGGGTGGCGCAGTCGGTTAAGCGTCCGACTTCAGCCAGGTCACGATCTCGCGGTCTGTGAGTTCGAGCCCCGCGTCAGGCTCTGGGCTGATGGCTCAGAGCCTGGAGCCTGTTTCCTGTTCTGTGTCTCCCTCTCTCTCTGCCCCTCCCCCGTTCATGCTCTGTCTCTCTCTGTCCCAAAAATAAATAAACGTTGAAAAAAAAAATTAAAAAAAAAATATCACGATCATTTTTCACACTATCCTTACTGGTTCTAGAGTGGTAATAATTTTACCAGATTTTCTTAAATCTTCTAAGTGTTCTAGTGGTCTTATGAAAAGATACCTGTCCTTTCTTAACACCCTTTCATGAATAATCTGGAGGTCAATCAATTAATTCATGTCTGGTCAAGGAACAAGTTTTTTTTTTTTTTTCTTTTTTCCCAAGGAACCAATTTTTATTGCAAAGTTTTCCAACAGAGAAAGTTTTAATTTCAATTGTTAGTTCAGTGGCTGTTCAAGTTCATGACTTTCACACATATTTGATGCTTTAAACTTAATGTATATTTTGGAAATGATATACACATTAACTTTCACGTGACCAACATTGCTGAACTCATTATTCTGTCATTATGATATATGGATCATGCATCTCAGTCTTATTAGATGTTTCTTTTTTTCCTAATCAGAATCTCATGATAATTAATATGGTATCTAGGTGTTTCATTTGCATGAAGGTGAGAGATTGAATCCATGTAGCTGATCTTATTCCTTAGGACATGTGGTTAATTTATCATTTTGGCACTCATACACAAACTTTTTGAAGTTGGTAATCGTGATTATTGGTCTATTGATTAGGCCTTAATATTTTTGTTAAATGTATTAATATTTTCTGGTAATTTTACTCACACACTGACCCACCACACCCTTCCAGACACATATGCATTATAAAGAATCTGCCAAAAATATGTAATCACCTTTCTTACTAATATCCACAAATACTAAACCTAAGTTATCATATTTAGTTTTATTCAATATGAAATTTCATTTGATACGTTTATGTTACCTTTGAACTTTTTGTGTATTATTCTGAATCAAAATCTTATAAAACCATTTTCACTGTATATAACTACCACTACTTCTAATAAATTTCAACTACTTGCATCCATTCTCATAAACATACTAGAATTTGGCACAAAGTTGTTTCAGCAGCATTCTGCTGAAATATGAACTCAGTACAATGTCATGGAGCTTGGTTCCTTTCAGTGGGGGCTTCTTAAAATTACAAATTTGAGATAGTGTTAATAAGTTACTGGCAGACCGGTTTTGGTGGTGCTCACAGACTATTCATAGAAGAAAAAACAGGAAAAATGTTTTTAAAATTTGATTTAAATTAGTTACTTAATTATGATTATTTGATTGATTACCACATTATAAAATGTTTTATCTTTGAGGATTCTAGTTTTAAGACGGATGAGCTTTTGGGATACCACTGCTCCAACAATGAGTAACTAAGGAAGGGGTACATATACGATACACACAAACACACACAAATATTTGTGTTTGTCAGGAAAATAGAACTTATACAGCCAATATCCCAGTGAGGGGTGAATTTCAGAGAAGTGAATTGGCATTCTGTTGTTATTTGCTAATTCTCAGCTTAAGGTGAGAAGACAAGAATCTGGGCAGAAAAGGATTACAGAATTTCCACTGCTAAGAGGCAGGGTAGTCAGCAGGATACATTACTACATTTCTTGTTTCCAATCTCTTTCCCTGAAGCCATGTATTCATTACTAATAACCCGCCTTCCAAGTATTCGTAAGTGACAGCCTTGGTATAACATGAGTCTCTGTCATATTCAGCCTCTATTATCATGTTCCTTATGGTCTACAATTTGCCAGTTAGGCCAATGTTGCATATTTTGTACCCCACATCCTGTACCAACTCACGTTTAGACTATGCAAGAACATGTGGTGATACAAAGAAATGCTTAAGCATCAACAAATATTTATTTTACACTAATGCAAATTCTGATGTATGTCTGATGACTCTGCAGGGTATGCATTGTTCATGTGGTGACTCGGTGATCAGGACTGCTTGGATTTTCCCTTGTTATTCTGTCATCTCAGTGTCAATCTTTTGTGGGCAATACAGCAAGAGCTGAGTAACTTGTAATTCTGATTATAGTCCTCTAAATGCTTCTCCATAGACAGAACAGAATTATTTCTAATTTTCCTATTGGTCATAACTACTCCTATGGACAAATATATCTACAAAGATGCTAAGAAATATGGGAGAGCATATGGATATTAAATTACCAATAAATATCATTATTTTTCATTACCAATCATTATCAACAAATATCTCTCCCACAATAAATCATGTTTTAATAGTCATTTTAAATATATGATATTAAGGTAAATCTTTTAATTATCAAATGTTTGATAAAATTGAGGAAAGAAATGAGTTGAAACCAATACTTACATAATGAAAACCAGAGGAGGTAGGATTGAGATTGGCCACAGATTAAAGTTGGAGCTTGTATCCACTGGTTCTATGTAAGTATATAATTGGTGGAGTTCTTTGCTACTAAGACTTCATTCACTTATTTTTATTTATTAGTTTTCTATTATTCTGTTTCTTGACTATATTACTAAGTGCATTGATTGGGCTCTTTCTCTCTTTTCATTTTCTGAATCATAGTAGCAATTTTAGTGGAAGCAGAGATAAAATTGGAATGGTGGCATGACTCAAATTGCTTCAGAACTATCTTCTGCTCTAGATTCTTGCCCACTACCACCAGCCTAGCATAGGACCACTGTGTAAAGTATAATGAAATTGCTACTATTTAACTCTATTTTGCAGTATCTTTGCTATATCAGCTTAACTTTTCACCTAGATATTACATATAAAGAAATTAAAGTATCCCTTGAACATACTTGAAAATATGTCAATGACTTGCTATTTTGTCATTGGACAACAAGGAAACAATGAATGAGGACGTGAAGACTTATGATCTTTGTTATATCATTGCAAAAGTTTGATGGAAATTCTACCTGTAATAACTTGGAAAGTAAATTACAAGCTTATGGAGGCTATAACTCTTCAGGAAGTAGACAGAATGCCAGTTTGCAAGCATAATTGGAAGGAAAGAGAGTTCTCCTATACAAGCAGTGTTTTGCCTTCAACATGCAATAAAAATTTTGTGAAAGTACAGAATTTGAGGATTCAGTATCAGAAAAAAAAAGATTGTTTATTGCTAACAGTAGGAGTTTCTTCTACAACCAATGCAGGAGCTCTGTTGCTCAGTCTTTTTGAAGTGAATTGCATTATTTTTATTTATGTAAACAATGGTTGCCCGTCCATCTGCACAGATGAAAATAAGACTTTTCCAAAGGCATAAAGTTATTACCATTGAATTGATGATTAGAGAGAAAGCTGAGGCAATATTAAATATAGGAGGATAGTCTACAAGTTTAAGAACTATGACCAAAAAGGCTTTTGGGTGTGGTAACTTTTACATAGAACTCATTGAAAATAAGAAATTATCACTAACAATAAAGTTATGCTACTTAATCAGCTAGCTAGAGACCTTGTTAGCCAATGTTACTTTCACATAGTTATGGGTTATGTGTCTAAGTTTGCAACAGTGAGACATAATTACGTCTACTAGATCTTGACCTTAACATGTTAGACATGTGATTATCTAACTTTTCCTTCTCCTGTTGCACAGATGTGGTGATGACCTATATTTGTTCATGCAGATGACAGCACATTTTTCGGTGGTGGTGGCAAAGAAATAAAATGGAAGGAATATAAGTCACTGAATGATCTTATGAATTAAAAGTAACTACCTGTCCTGAGATTATGTATCTCTAGACTGTTATGTGAGAAATATGTGTTTCTATTTTGTCCCTGTCACAGTATTTTGTATCTTTTTTAGTTCTCTGAGGAGTGTTTTATGTTTCTTTTTAGAGCAGCTTAAACAAATGTAGCTATTTGTTGCATTAAAAAAATGTTTTCTGGAGAGGTTGTATCTGTTTTCACATCCACTACTAATATTTGACAGTTCTAATCTTCACCATTTTCTCTCAAATCTGTGTATTTTAAAAACTTTACAAATTGTAAAAGCAAAAGGAGCACACTTACCATTTTTTTCTGATAGTGAGGTTAAATACATTTTTTTCTGTGAGTTTTGTGAAAATTTTTGATTTTTAACTTTTATTTTTATGCCCTTTTCCTACTTTCTGTTTCTAAGGCTTTATAATTAATTTGCACACGCGTGGTAAGATTTCTCTTTGTTTATCATGTACGTTTTAATGAAAAGCCTGTTTTTTTTCGATTTTGTTACTTTTACTTTCTATACTTTATGCTATCCTCTGACAATTTATAGGCTTTTTGGCTATAGAGTAGTTTGTTTTTCCTACTGATACGAATACTTTCTCCTTTTTTTATTTTTGTACATGTGCTTGGAAGACCTTCTCTTAGGTCCAATCTGATAGTAGATTGGACTCAGATATTCAGGGCTCATTATTAAGCCATTGTATTGTTACAGCAGAAAAGAGACCAATTAATTTACCTTAAATATCCTTAAATCAAATTAAATATGCCAATTACAGTATGGTAAATTCATATTATCTTATTTAGTAAATTAGTATGTTTGCTTAATAATTTTACATGAATTAATTAATTGGCTACTTTAGTAAATTGTGTTTGGGGACCAGTCAAAACAAACAAAAAAAAACCATAGTCCATACAGAGATCAAAAGTAAAACACAGAAATTCATTCAAGATAGATTAATTTTTAACAGTATTGAGGTATAACTGATAAAAAAAATAAATAAACTCATGTATAATGCATTTTTGTTTCTTAGACAAAACCCAAAGTTTCAAGAAATTTGAAAGGGATGTATGACTCAAAGAATTATGGAGCATTGCTTTAATTTATTTTCCTTCAAAAGCATAATGTCAGTAAGTTTATCATATATATGATTCAGCAAATATAAATACCTCCATTAAGGGCTAATTTTTAAATTAGTTATGTGAATTGTGGATTTTCAAATAACATTTGGACAAATAGAAAAATAATCTTAGGATGATTGTTTTTGTATATCGATTGCATTATTTATTTTTTATATAAGAATTTCCTTTATTTTTCAGATACAATAGCTACCTTTGTGCTACTTATATTTTATGTAATACGAATTTTGTTTGAGTCTTTATTTTTGTTCCTTTATTACTTATGACATTTTAGTAGAACTATAGATCTTACAAAAGCATTATTGTTAAATTAACGAATTATTCGACTATTACTCACACCTCTAAAATTCTTTAATAGACCAATTATTATTAAAATTTGAGATTATGGGGCACCTGGGGGGCTCAGTTGGTTGAACATCTGATTTCAGCTCAGGTCATGATTTCACGGCTCAAAGGGTTTGAGCCCTGTGTCAGGCTCTGTGCTGACAACTCAGAGCCTGGAGCCTGCTTCGGATTCTGTGTCTCCCTCTCTCTGTCTCTCTCTGTCTCTCTCTGTCTCTCTCTGTCTCTCTCTCTCTCTCTCTGCCCCTCCCCCACTCATGCTCTGTCTCTCTGTCTCCCAAGAATAAAATTAAAAAAATAAAATTAAAATATGAGATTACCACGTTGATAATGTGTTCTATTTTTTTTTTTAATTTACTTATTTAGAGAGAGAGCACAAGTAGGGGAGGGGCAGAGAGAAGGAGAGACAGAATCTCAAGCAGGCTTTGCTGTGAGATCATGACCTGAGCCTAGATCAAGAGTCAGCTGCTTAACCAACTAAGCCACCGTAGTTCTTTTTTTATTTTTTAAGTTTATTTATTTATTTTGAGAAAGAGAGAGAGGGAGAGCTGCATGCACAAGTGTGGGAGGGGCAGAGAGAGAATCCACCTAACCAACCTTGATGTCATGACCTGAGCTGAAATCAAGAGTCAGACGGTTGAGCCACCCTGACGCCCTGATAATGTAGTTCATTTGTAAATCAGTTTTGTTTTGCTACTGCTTTTTGTTAATGCTGTAACTTGGGAGGAAGAAAAAGAAAAATGCAGGAGAAGGAAGAAGAGGAGAAGCAAGAATAAAAATATGAAAGAGAAAAGGCATAAGATGAAGAGGAATGAGAAGAATGAGACGAGAAAAAAAAGGAAGAGAAGAGGGAAAGGAGAAAGAGAAGGTGATGGAATTTAGTAACCCTATAATGGAATTTGTTTTCTCCCTGGTACATGAAATTTAAGAAAGTCCAGTAATATTGCAACCAATAAAATGAAAATTTTTTCAAAGTCCTTTAAATTTTGTTAGAAATTGACACATTAAATTCTTACTGCACCAAAGTTTTCTTGTCTTGGTTACTAATTTTCTCAATTCTTGCTTCAATGCTTCAGAAAATGGAATTTTTCACATCAAAAGGCATACACCTTGTTATAAAATAAACAAGTCATGGGATGTAATGCACAGCATGGGGACTATAGTTAGTAATACAGTATTGCATATTTGAAAGTTGCTAAGAGAGTATATCTTTGGGGCGCCTGGGTGGCTTGGTCGGTTAAGCGTCCGACTTCGGCTCAGGTCATAATCTCACGGTCTGTGAGTTCGAGCCCCGCGTCAGGCTCTGTGCTGACTGCTCAGAGCCTGGAGCCTGTTTTGGATTCTGTGTCTCCCTCTCTCTCTGCCCCTCCCCTGTTCATGCTCTGTCTCTCTCTGTCTCAAAAATAAATAAACATTTAAAAAAATTTTTAAAGAGAGTATATCTTTAAAGTCCTCATCATAAGAAATAAAAGCTTTTTTGTAATTGTACAGTAACAGATGTTAACTAGCTGATTTTGGTGATTATTTTGCAATATATACAAATATTGAATCATTGTGTTGTATATCTGAAACTAATGTAAATGTCAATTGTACCTCAATAAAAATTAAAGTAAGTAAATGAATAAATGAAAACACATTTTAATATTAACAAAAATGAGTATAACACATCATATTATAGGTTGTTTAATGGACCTTGCATTATCATTTAAAAAATTATTTGTGCATCACACTGTTTTTATATCTGCCTTCTCAGTTTCTTTTAAATTCTATATTTTTTAATGATATTGCCACAAGATAAATGCTAGTTTTAAAGCAAATTTAAAAATTAAATAAGATCCTGGGAAAATTCTTTACGTACTTTAATTTCAATAAATAGGATTTCAGTAATGTTTGCACTTGCAAAATAATTTCCCATCACATTTATATAATAAGCGAACTTGAAAGACACGAAAATGATCCGGTGGGCTTTGATGTATTTCTATAGTTTAAAATATATATGCCATTCTAATTAGGATTCAATTTTATTTATAGAGAATATGTTTATTATTATTCATGAATGCACTTTATTAACTTTTCTAGTCTTATCATTAGACAGAAATTGGTCAAGGTGCTGGGGATTAAACAGTAAACAAACCCGATGAAGTCCTGTCCCTAACAGAGTTTATACTGTAATGTGGATAGACAGTGATATAGCTTCCAAGTAAACCCATGGGCGGTTGCATCTGATTGCCAGAGCCTACATCATGTTCCCACACTGCAAGGAAACCTGGAAAAGAGCATCTGACAATTTCATACTGAGCCCGCTTCATGAAGTAGGAGGAATTGTCTCAAATACTTAATGTAAATAAAGACTATAAAAATTAGCATAAAGACATTTTAAAATTAAAATTGCCTACTATGTTATTGGAAGGGTTTAAGAGGGTAGGTAGAATGATTTATGTTTAATAAGTTAACTCTGATTGTTGTGGGAGAAATGATTTTAAGATATGAAAAATAAAACAAGGAAGATCAGACAAGACTCTATTACAATAGTCCAGGTGAAATACTCTAATAAACTTGATAAATGTGTCTAGTATGGAAACAAAGGAGAGACATAAAGGGACTATTATGGATATATTCTGAAGTTAGAGGTAAAATGATGTGCTAACTTATATATAATATTTATAGAAGGTGTGGTCTAAGGGAATGAAAAAGCAAAGGAACCATGAGGGGAAACTTTGCAGGAACTTAGTAGATTGTCAGAATTTAAAAAGATCTGCTTTAAAAAATGTAGTTGAAAATTATTATATAGTTATGACATAGAAAATATATATTTGTCACAAATATGTATTTGTAAGTAATACATAAAAATATGTATTTTCTATATAATTATTATATAGTTATGACAAGTTATGACAAGTTAGATGATATAATGAGTAATATGTATCATCACCACAAGGAGGCCTTTAGAAATAATTGATTAATATAGCGTGTAGAGTTACCATGTCCAGAGTTTAATAGACTATTTTACTTTTATCATTCCAATTTCAATTATTATAGTAAATTAAGTCCGTTCATTTATATTTAGAAATAGTTGTAGAATAAACAGGAATGGATTATAAAATATCTACCAGAATTGACCCCAAGTAGTCTTCAGCTAAATTCAGTAACATGCTCTAATTCTTATTATCTTTGTTTGAAAGATAGTTTTCAATAGTTCCTCTTTATTACCATTAAACACTTCACTACTTACATTTTATCTAACTCTCTCAGAAATCATTTATAATGTATGACCTTCGTGTTGATGAATATATAAAATTGAGCATCTGTGATTGGTAAACATGGTAAAGCAGAATTCTGAAGGAATTAACATTTCTCTCACTAATACTATATATTTTGTTTCCAGGAGAGACCAGCTTTTACATATAGTTAAATCAGATCCTGTGACATTTAAACAGCATAAAATAATGCACATTGCCAATTCATAAGTTAAATGTCTTGGGGATTAGCATAAAATTGGGTCAATATCAAATATTTGTAATTAAATGTAATTAAATGGCTCGTGTCTTGTAAAACAAAATATATAATTCTGAGAGATCTTATTTTTCATGTTGTTATTTAATGTAAATATGCTCCAATTGATTTACTTTTTACACTAAAAAATGTAGAAATACAAATATGTATTTTCTGTGTTGCAGTAAGGATTTTTAAATTTCATAATGTAGACAGTAGATTCTGTATTTATGTAACAAAGCTATATGCGCGTACCCATGCACTAATAGAGATAATGAAAGGGCATGTTTAAAAATGTCTATATTTTTCCTTATCACCATTTTAATTAACATTAATTACTTAAAAACCTAAATCAAATAAACATGTTCCCATAAAATATAACTTTGCATATTGCCCATAGCACTTATAAATCTTTTAAAACATTAATTCACTTCGATAATAAATCAGTTCAATGAGGAAACGAGCAGTGTTCATCTGTATCACCAATGTTAAGAAAAATGTCAGTTTTAAACCAAGTTATGTTGAGTTATGCAGACCTACTCTCACTAAAATTAAAATGTCAAAAGATTTTGATTTCTATGGATAATAGTGAAATATATAGATATACATTATATATAAACTACAACTTTATAATTTAAGTTTACTAAAATCCACATTTTCAATTCTAAATATTTTCATCATATACATGTAGGTAATTGGAGAAAATCAGTTATTAAACATAAAACATGCCTTTTGGAAGGAAGTAATTATTATGTAAATTACTCTATATTAATCATATTTACAAATAAATTTGCAGATTTCAACTTAAACTAGTACAGATCTTTTTTTTTATTTCATTCTTGATTTGTAACCATACAATGGTATAGTGGGCAACTATGTTTTAAAAACTTTAAAGCCTGAAAACAATGTATCTATTAACATTTGACAATACAGCATCACAAAGTATTTCAAAACCACTCTGTTTTAGGCTATATATCTCATTATTAATGGGTAATCTGCAGAATGGGCTCTATGTAATTCCCCTGGGACTTTGAAATGTCATTTCTAAGTTTTAAAGTGAGTGTTCTCTACTTTAATATTATTCACAAGATTTATTCACAGACAATTCTCCTGGAAATTAGTACATGGACAAATTGCACTTTGTCTTTTAAACACAAATGTACAGGAAAATGAAGCCAATTGTGTTTGTGAAAAGTGGTGGAGCTTTGGCCAAAGGGATCGCCTACGTTTTTTGTGCCCACAGCTTTACTGCAGGAAAGGGGGGAGGGAACATTTACCAAGCATCTTCTATATGTCAAACACTTTGATGTTTTGCATAAAATCTGTAACACTCTTTAAAAGTACAACATAAATGCAGAAAAGGACAATGTTTGTAGAGTTCAATTAATTTTTAAAAGGTAAACAGGCCTATGATTAATTTTAAAAATCCATCAATCTGGAAGCGGAGTAACGCTAAATATAACTAATTCAGAGTGTCCCTTGTGTCTACACTTTTCCTGAGGGAAACATCTTCTGACACAGAATAATCTTTATATATTTGTGATTATATTTAATATATATATTTGCGATTTTTTTATATTTGTGATTTTATTTGTGATTTAATATATTTGTGATTTTTTGTAAAATTATATGTAGCTCATTTTTGTTAGCATATAATTCTCATTAATGACTATATCATGAATTATTCCTTCTCCTGGGCATTTGGTTAATTTTCAGTTTCTGACTTTCATGAACAGTGTTATTATCAATATCCTTATCCATATATTATTGTGAATATATATGCATTTCTGATGATGATATACCTAAGAGTTTGATTGCAGGGTTATAAGGTAGGCACACATTTAACTTTAGTATATACTACCAAACCATATTCAAAGCAGCTTTCCCTTATACTCCCAACAAGTGAGTAAGAATCACTTGCACATAAATTATGTTTTTACTAGCATCCCTATAAAGCAATTTCCTCATTATTTTATACAAATATAAAATTAGTCTGAAAGCACTTTTATATGACTCATCCAAGGTCATACAAGTAGGAACATATTGGTGATGACAACAATAACCTTCTGATACTAAGGCTGTATTTTTATACTCTTACGAGTAATGGATAATTGTTTATCATCAGGTTTCAATTCTTGTTGATGAAAAAGGCTTCTCTGATACTCCTACTAAGGAAGATTTTGTGGGGATTACCTGGATTCAGTTGATAAAACTGTGATTTTTTTCTCATATGGTCACCTTAGGAGAAATTACCACTAAAACTCTCCATGAGTTTGTGAACTACACAATGAAAAACATACCCTGGTAAGAGAATTTAAAGAAACTTTTAGTCAATTCGTTACTTCAAACATAAGAACTTTGTCTCATTTATAGAAAGATGCCATTGACAAATTTAAGTAAATTTAATTTAAAGGACAATGGTTTAGTATTTATCTGTTGTTTTTAGTTGGAACCAAAGCTCATCTCCATTTAATAAAGGAAAAGTCTTGTTTTTTCAAAAAATATTTTTAACGTTTTATTTATTTTTGAGAGGGAGGGAGTGTGTGTGTGTGAGTGGGGAAGGGACAGAGAGAAAGGAACAGAAGATCTGAAGCAGGCTCTGCACTGACAGCATTCAGCCTTATGCAGATCCAAACTCACATACTTCGAGATCATAATCTGAGCCAAAGCCGGACGCTAGACTGACTGGGCCATGCCAGCACCTTCTTAACAGAAGAATATCAAGTGATATATGTAAAAGAAATGAGATTAGAAGACAGCCATTGTGCAGTTTCCATGTAATTACACAATGAAGAATGTTACATCAATTAAATACTGGATTACTAAAACGTATGAAATTTGTAAAATGTCAAAATATCACTCTTCAGATTACTAGCAGTTTGGGGGGGTGGGGAGTGCGGGGCGGACTATGTTTATACGGGAGCGATTTGACAGGAACTACTTTAACAAAGTGATCTTTCCTAGCATCAATAATGGCACAGGCTGTGACATTATGCGTGTCCTGAACCTGATGTGATGTAATACGTAGAACACAATATCTCATCTACGCAGGAGCTCACCAAGGATGTTTAACTTGAATCTAATCATTTTTAAAAACAAATACATCCAAAATATGGACCAGTTGACAGAAGAAAATGGTCTATATCTTCAAAGAGTCAATGTAATATAAACATGTATTTTTTTTTAATGGTGAAGCGTTCTAGATTAAAGGAAGTTAATGTTCCTAAGAACAAAATTGAGTATGTGAAACTTGTCTGGATTCCTTTATGAAGCTGATAGTAGGCAAAGAAATGAGCACAGTGAGAAAAATTTATGCGGCGAATTAATTAAGATCCTACTGCACACTCTACTTTTTCTAAAGTTCATAACTTGCGCACATCTGCAATGAAGCACCAAAGGGAACAATAAAAATTAAATTCTTAATGTCTACTAATTTTATGGGAATACAAGAAAATTGGACATAGCTTTACAATTTTGTCAAACTTGCTTGAATTTTTAACTTCAGCAAAGAAATTATATTTCATGCCTCTGTGTGCTGTGTAGCCCATAATTACACTTTGATTGACATTCCTATTGTTAGTTGAATTTGCTAAGTGTAACATAATAAAAAACAGCAATTAAAACTTTGGTTGGTTTACTGGGAATGCATACTTTGCATGAAATAGCTTTAAAAATATGTGCAATTATTAAAATATAATGTTCATATAAAGTGATTATCATTTTTCCTGGTTTATTTAAATATTAAATATACAGGATTAAATATACACATATATTCATAATTCATATGTAAGTATGCATATTCATATATGAATATATATTTAGTTCTATATATTCTAAGGGTCTTACTTATTGGTCCTAGTTTCTGCATCACGTTTAACCTTAAAAGCTGATCCTCATGCATGTATCCAATCATGCATTGTTATCATGTCCTGCCTTATTCCTGAGTATGATCAAGTATTTAGAGTCCAGATTGTTTTGCTGATACATGGTTATATTTGGTATATATTAAGTTATCCTGCATGTGGAAATACATTGATAGGTTTAATTGTCATATAACATCCAGTCTCATCACTCGCTAGTTACCAGACAGCTATTATATATAATTTATAGTCACCAAGGTCTTCAAAATATTAGTAATTAACTGCAAAATTCTAGACATTACACAGCTTATTATATAATGAGTACATAAAGGTTTTTGAAAATTAACTATCTCGGGGCGCCTGGGTGGTTCAGTCGGTTAAGCGTCTGACTTCTGCTCAGGTCGTGATCTCGCAGTCTGTGAGTTCAAGCCCTGCGTCGGGCTCTGTGCTGACAGCTCAGATCCTGGAGCCTCTTTCAGATTCTGTGTCTCCCTCTCTCTGACCCTCCCCCATTCATGCTCTGTCTCTCTCTGTCTCAAAAATAAATAAACGTTAAAAAAATTAAAATAAAAAAAAGAAAATTAACTATCTCAGTGTCCCTTTTCTTAATGTCCCTAAAGTTATATCCTTACCTGCTATTATCTCCCTTCCTAAAAACAGCAACATGGCTAGTCTGCCCTGTTTGTAATTTCATTGTATTCTCCTTTCCAATATATCTTTTAATACACTTCTCTATCTGAATTGAATTTTCACTCCTCCTCTACTAATTCCCTTACCTCAGCCTAAATAGCATAATAATATTTCCCTCAGCCTTACAAAATGTTTCAGATAACTCCATGCCCATCACATACTTGTTTATATATGTGTTCCTCTAACTAGCTTATGATTGTTGAGTGTTAGGAAACTGGTATTATTTATTTATATTACTTATGAATTTTCAGATAACAGCTCTCCCCATAACTTATAATCTTAAGATTTGAAATGATTTATTATTAATTTTTACTCTCTTTCCATAGTTACTGACTCAGTACTTGGAAACATAGTAAATCCATATGTTAATCAATGGTTATTAATACTTATGTGTTCACATACATATATGCACTATATATGCACAAGTGTGTATATTTAATGTGTGCATGTGTATATTCAAAACATATCAGACATTTAGAGACAAACCCTTAAATCCAATTTTAAAAATGGAAAAGATAAAAACAAGTATACATTCCATCGTAAGCTTTCTTCATTTATCTTTAGACATTATTCGGCTATAATTTAAGTCTGGCACCGCACTGCATAACCTGTTTCTGCTGTGGCTCACTCCAGTGGTAGATACACGCTTTCCTATTCCACCCTATATTACTCACTCAGTTGATCCCCACAGTATTAGAAATTGGGTAAATGTGCTCACTGCCATGTGATTTCCTCTTCTTTATCCATAATTTATCTTAGCTGCTCAGTTTAGCTCTAGGAATATCAGATGATAATATTTAGTCTACCTTCTGTTTTCTTTATTTACAATCCCCTAACCCGCCTCTCTTATTTCTTGGAGATTTTAACCCCTGGGTTAAAAATTTGTTCTCATATAAGTTTTGGTAATTTGAGAATCCATTATGACTTTCACACACTGTTCTTTCTAACACCCATAAAATGGTTATATCTCAAAGATCACATGCAGGCATTCTTTGCTAATAACTACAAATCTTCCTAACCTTTCTAAGCTCAGGTATTGCACTCTCCTACAATTCTTCCTCTTTCTAGCTCAACTCCTTCGACACTACAAATCCAACAATTTGTGCAATCCTGACTTTGCTATTGTTAAACTATGTAAATACTCTCATATATTTGGAAAAGTAAATTCTACCTAACTGCATTTATGTTCATATATTCCTACAGCCCTTCTGTTACTGTGGATAAACTGTTCTTGCTCTTGTCTAAAGCCTCTAGTCTCCTTAACGCCAGTATCATTTTCTCACTCAGTGAAATAAAGCAATGCAACCCACTCCTTTCTGTATCCATAAGTACTCATTCTGATGTTAATTCTCTGCTTCCTTTCTTGGTTGTGCTGCCTTCAGGCTTTCATACTCAGATCCTAAAAGAAATCAATCGGTAACAGTCAGTAATGGGTACCACATTACTACATATAAGAATCTGTTCTAAGTTCTCACCTACTTAATCACTCTGTATTCGATTTTCTTTGTCCTCACGTTTTCCAAAATATAATACACTGATGGTTTTCCAATCTCTCTTTTGATGCCTACTGCTTTGCTGATTTCTACACTCCTCAAATTACCTCTAAATGGTAGGTTATAGATCACCTAGAGATCTATGCATGCTGTTATGCTTGGACCTAAATTATTACTTCCCACAACTGTACAGTATGCAAAGTTGTAATATATCCCTCTATTGTTGGGCAAATATGAAATTTTCATTTTCTAACATTGCAAACCTTATGATGATAAACAATCATTTACATGTTTCTACTAGCAACGTTTGATGATTTTCAAGGGTAAATACCAAGAAGAAGATTTACCTCCAAAACAGCAGCAGCAACAATTTTTTTACTTGCACCTCTGTAAGTGAGAGAGCACACCCTCCCCCATTGCTAGCGTTGTGTCTACTGCATCTCAGAAGTTTTGGTATTTTTTTTTTATTTTCATTCATCTGTAAGTATTTTCTAATTTCCCCAGTGATGTCTTCTTTGGTCCATTTGTTTTTTAAGTATGTGTTGTTCAATTTCCACAAGTTTGTGGATTTTCCAGTTTTTCTCCTGTTTATTGATTTTTAAATTCATCTCATTATACTCAGAGAAAATACTTGTATGATTTCTGTATTTAAGTCTATTGACACGTATTTTGTGGCCTAACAGGTAGTCTATCCAGGTTAATGTCCCATGTACACTTGAGATGTGTATTCTGTGGCTGTTGGGTAGAATGTTTTGTATATGTCTGTTAGATAGTTGGTTTATTGTGTTGTTCAAGTCCTCTGTTTCTTTACTTACTTTATGACTGGTTGTCCTACCTATTACTGCAAGGGGTACTGAAGTTTCTAGTTATTATTGTAGAACTCTGTCTGTTTCATCCTTCAATATTGTCAATTATTGCTTCATATATTGTTACGGTCTGTTATTAGGTATGTAAATGCTTACAATTGTTTAACCTTCTTGCTGTATTAAAATTTTGTTAATATGTAATGTCTTACTTTGTTGCTTGTAAACATTTTTGTTTTAAGGTCAATTTTTTTTCTGAGATTAGTATAGTTATCCTTAATGATTTCATTACTGTTTGCAAGAAATATATATATATATATATATATATATATATATATATTTCATCTTGTTACTTTCAGCCTATTTTTAACCTATTTTTTTAAACCTATTTGTGTCTTTGGATCTAAAGTGAGTCTTTTGTAGGCAGCATATAGTTAGAAAGGGCATTTTTTTTTAATCCATTCTGCTTATCTCTGTCTTTTGATTGGAGAATTTAATCCATTAACATTTAAAAATTATTGATGGGGAACTTATATTCTTACCTCATATGTTTTCTATATGTCTTCATTTCCAGAATTATTGTCTTATTTTATGTTTAATTGATTTTTTTAGTAAAAATTTTACATTTACATTTCCTTCTGTGTATATTTCATAGCTATTTTTCTTGTGGTTATCATGGAATTACATTTAACATTCTAAAGTAATAATACTCTAATTTGAATTTAGAAAACTTAACTGCAATAACATTAAAAATTCTCCTCCTTTATATATCCATTCTCACCTGTTTTAGTTGTTGATGTCACAAAAATATATCTTTATATATTGTGTGTTCCCAAATATAAATTAATAAGCCTGTGTGTCTCAGTCAGTTAAGCATCCAGCTCTTAAATTGGGCTCAGGTTATGATCTTATGGTTGGTGAGTTTGAGCCTCACATCAGCCTCTGTGATGCCAGATTGGGATTGTCTCTCTCACTCTCTCCCTGACCCTCCCATGCTCGCACTCCCTCTCAAAATAAATAAATAAACCTTAAAAAAATAATAATTATTTTAAATGCATAAGTCTTTTAAATCACTTAGAAAATAAAATGAGGAATTACAGAACAAAGTTATAATAATACTAGCTTTTAGATTAACAACTGTTTTATTTTTTAAAGTATTGGTCTCTTACATCACAGACAGAACAACAATGAAGTTACAAACCATTGTTACAATAATTCTACAATTCATTACAATTCATGGTTACAATAATTGCCCATATGTTTACCTCTACTGAGATCTTTACTTCACACGGTTTAGCTATTGTCTACTGCCCTTTCATTTCAACTGCAGGACTCCCATTAGCATTTCTTGCAGGGCAAATCTAGTGATGATGAACTTCCTCAGATTTTGTTTATCTGGAAATGTCTTAATTTCTCTTTCACCAATGAAAAATAATTTTGCCATATATGGAATTCTTTGTTGGCAGGGTGTTTTGTTTTTCTTCCTTTCAGCACCTAGAATATGGCAGCCCACTTCCTTCTGGCTTCCAAAGTTTCTAATGGAAAGTCTGCTGATCTCTTATTAACAATCACTTGAAAGCTTCAAGTCACTTCTATATTGCTACATTCAAGATTTCCTCTTTGTCTTTGGCTTTTGGGAGTTCAGTTATAATTCATCTTGATGTGTGACTTTTTGAGTTTATCTCCCTTAGAGTTTGTTGAGCTTATTGGATACTTATATTTATGACTTTCATCATTTTGCAGTTTTCAGCCATTGTTTCTTCAAATATTCTTTCTGCCCCTTTCAATCTTTCTTCTCCTTCTGGAATATTCTGAATGTGTACATTGGTCTGCTTGGATCAGCTTGATGTGTCTTGTAGATCTCATAGATTCTTTTCACTTTTCTTCAATCTTTTTCTTTGTATCCTCAGACTCAATAATTTCTATTTTCTTATCTTCCAGTTTACTGATTCTTTCTTCTGCCTGTTCAAATCTCCCTTTGAAATCTTCCAGTGAATTTTTCATTTTTAGCTACAGAACTTTTTTTTTTGTTTCATCTTTCCTATCTCTTTATTGACATTTACATTTTGTCCATACATCATTTTATTGAGTTTTTCCACATCTTCCTTTAGTTCTTAAACATCTTTAGGACAGCTATTTTAAAGTCTTTAGCTAGTAGGTCAAGTCTTTTGAGGAATAACTTCAGTTTTGTTTTGTTTTGTTTTCTTTTCTTTTGAATGGACCAGTCTTTCTTTATTCTTTTTATGCCTTGGAAATGTTTTGTTGTTTTTGAAAAATGAATATTTGAATCTAATAATGTGATAACTCTGAAAAACATATCCTCCTCTTTCTTGAGGGCTTACGGTTTGGGATGTTTTATTTTGTTTTGTTTGTTTGTTTTAATGTTTATGTTATTTTTGAGAGAGAGAGGGAGAGAGAGAGCGCATGAGTAGGGGAGGAGCAGAGAGAGAGAGGGAGACAGAGATCAAAGCAGGCTCTAGGCTCTGAGCTGTCAGCACAGAGCCTGACGCAGGGCTCAAACCCATAAACTGTGTGAGACCATGACCTGAGCCAAAGTCAGACACTTAACTGACTGAGCCATCCCAGGTGCCCCTATTTTTGTTTTGTTTTGTTTTCTTTTGTTTTGATTGTTGTAGACTGTTTCTGTACCAAGGATCAGATTGAGATGTAACCTTAAAGTTTTCTTTGGTCTTTTCTGAGCCTATGCCTTTTCCCAGGTGTGTGTGGTGGCTTCCTAATTTCCCTATACATACAGTTCTTTTTTAATGTCTGGCTTCCAAAAGGGTGAGGGTTGGGAAGAAGAAAAAACGAAGGGGGAGAAATAGGACACTGGCTCCTTAAATCCCTCAGAAGGTACTTCAATCTGAAGAAAGAGGGGCTTGCAAAAAAGGCAGGAAGTGTAATAGTAATGGCCATTTGTATTCTGTGTGAATCTCTGGACTCAAAATCATTAATCAGTAATCAGAGCACAGATCTCTGAAATCTGGAGACAGGATCTTTTTGCCTACCCTGGTTCTCATAAGTTTCTCCTGCAAAACATGAATGGCTGCCTCCTATAAGGCTGGGGGATGAGGGATGGGTAGCTGCTACTGTACTAATAGCTAAAATTGACAAAAATGTACTAATATACTGTCCAAGCTGTGGAGAGTTTAACTAAGCCACTCATGGTATTGCTGTTTACATACATTTCTTTGACCAAGTCCACTGCAGTGGCCTTAAACTGCAGTAACCCTTCATGCGAGTACATGCATTAGATATTAGAAGAGTCAAGATTAAATGTAAGTTCCTCATATGACTTCCTCAACAGTCTTTAATCAACAGTCTGCCCTGCTTCCCAATGCCTTCCCTTTATTCACCCCTTAGATGAGACCCTGCTTTTTTGGCTTGAACTGACCAATCTGATCTTAACCTAGGAACCTCAAAGCACTCTATTCATGGATCCTAACTATTAAGCATGCGCCCCAGGTTCTATCTTTCTGTGTCTGCACTCTGTTTTGCATTTCCTTGATTAATAGTAATGTTAAGAACCTGTTTATACTCATATTGTCTAGTAGTATTTTCTTTTCTACTTATGTCATATCCTGTTCATGCCATTTGCGCATATATTGATTGTATTTTCTTTTTTAATTAGTCAAAATTACTATATATTCTGGATAATAAACATTTGCCTTTGTTATGTCCTTCAAATATTGTGTCTCACCTGCATATCATTGTGGGCTTTTATTGTCATATAAAAATTTTTAAAGGTTAGGAAAATTTTCAGTATTTCCTATATGGTTTTTATCTTTTAAGTGTTATTAAAAGGACCTTCCATACTCCAAATTTTAACACATTTTAAGCTATATTTTCCTTTAGTATTTGCATAATTTTTGTTTTCTGTCTTTTTAATGGATTGTTTTTATGTTCTGGTTTTAACATCAGCTGGCATATGTATTTAGCGTGTGAAGAAAATGTGAAGAGAAAACAGTTCTATCCTTTGTTTGAATATTTCTCCTTTTCCCCACTGATTTTGGATGACACCACTAGTACATATCAAAATACATAAAACATAAGATTGTTTCTTAAATCGCTTTTAGTTCCTGTATTTATATAGTTAATTATAATTAATTAAATGACATTAACTATAGCCTTATTTTTATGTCATTAACATAATGATATATTCTATATTTAATTATATATTGTGTCTAAAAGCTTTCTAAATGTTAACCATCGCATACACAAGATAAATTATCTTAGGTAAAGTATAATTCAGTTCACATTCAAATTTGACTCTATTATTTTATTTAGAATTTTTGAACTATTCTTGTATGTAAAAACTCTACAATTGACCTTTCTAGAACTTTATTTTTTTTTGTCAAATGGTAATCTTTCCTTCTTAATATTAGTTGTGCCTTCCCTCGTCTGTAATATACTAAAATGATTTATTTAAAATTGGAATTATCTCTTCCTAGGAAACATTTCACTTATGTAGAGGTGATCTTCGCTGTTTTGCTGTCACAAAACATCAGAAGAATAGAGTATATCAGCAATATTCCAATGAGTGTAAGATGAAGTTGAGATCTTTCACTGTTTCTTTAGCTTACCTGTATTACTATACTGAAGTCACAGTAAATATACTGAATGTTTTGAAAAATGTTTGCTTCATGATAAAAATAATTTTTATTAATTTATGATACCATGAGCAAATATGGGTATCTCTATTACATTAAGATAAATAACCACAGAGTCTATTTTAAATAAATAAATGACATTTTAAATAAATAACATTTCTGAAAATATGTGAACAGGATCCATATGGTTTAAAGATGTAAAAAAAATCCCACAGCTTCTTACTTCAACTTCAATTTCTTCGCTTCTTATTTATTTAATAAATATTATGAAGTTAGCGTGAATAATAGCTGTACTATTAGGAAAAGCGTGTATAATTTCTGACTCTATTTATGTTCCGAATTTTAAAAGTTTCTTATCATAAACTTGAGTAGATAAAAAAAACCTGGCAGAAATTGTCAAGCATTGCTGACAGGAGCAAAAAGGTCAGAATGAATCAAGGTGAATGCTCCTTCTCATAGTCTGTAGTTCTAAGTAGAGGATCCTGTCTGTCTTACTTTATATTATTCCTGGTACAAAGCATTTAAATTCCTGTAGTATGTTAAAGTTTTCATCACTTATAGCATCTTGTAAATGAGTTTCACTGAAGTCATTTATTGAAATGTTAATTAAAAATTCACTTATGGACAACAACTTTGGTTAAAGATAATTCTCTAGCATTTGTTTACAAATCTATTAAAATAGATAGGTTTTTAATGAACGAATTAGCACATACATTTAGCATGAAGCAAGCTAAGAAATGTGACAGGTACAGTCTTCATCAGTTAAATTTTATAGGAAAACAGTAAGAAAATTGTATAATATTTAACTTATTCTTGAATACTAGCATGGTTTATACATTTTAGGACTGAAATAATATATTTTCAGGACAACGTAAATTTTACTTTCAACCTAAAGCTGAAATACTGTAATTCTTTGAATTAATTATTCTTGATATTGGAAGACAATGATTTTTCTAATTTTTCACGTAAAAAAGAAAAGTTTGGAGAAAATTGTTAAGTTGAAAGGAAATTTTATTCTTTAATGATTCTTGAAAATATAGTGACTATTTTACCAAAAAATAGAGCTGGAATACCGAGAGCATTTATTAATGACTGAACTTACTGACATTAAGAGTGAGAAAGTAGCAGAGATATTAATGCCTGAACAATTCATTCAAAATATGAGAAAAATAACATCCATAAGGGTGAGTCGGTGACAAACACAGGTCTGGAATTTAGAATTTTCTTATCTCCTAACCAAGTTTTCTGTCCTCATAGGCAGTACCTAAAAGTAAAGACACCAACAAAAAAGTAGAACAGATAGGTACTTGTTCTCCAAACAATATAAAGCATATATGTAAGCCCTCATTTTTTAATAAAATAAATAAAATAAGAATGAAATGAAAATAATACTGCTTACTGCTCAAAACATCCTTCAATTCAGGATTTTTGTGTAATTAGTAATAGATTAAAAAATAAAATAAAATCAGCTTATTTAGCTTCAATGCTTCCTCACATTATAATATTGAATGATCCGACAAATGAATAAGCTGGATACCACAATACCATTTATATCACCTGTGAATTTCCTTTTAAGATTACCTGTTTTGTTTTTCTTCTTTTAGCTGTAAGTTATTTTTTCACTTCTTTGTCTAATTTCAAGCTCACTCAGTGATTATAGATTTTCAAAGCTGATATAATTCATTTACTAAAATTTCCAGAAGGGTTTTGTGTGATGATATGAATGTGTATGTTGAGGTGAAGAAGATGTGCTTAACTCATAAAATATCAGCTTCTCACGGCATTGTAAAATCAGTAAACCTACTTTTGCCTGGTGATATGCATCTGTTTCTGTGGTTCACAAAGTGAGTTTCCTGCTGAAATAAAGATGTGAATGTTCACAAATTGAATATTAGTAGAAGGCAGATTTCTTCCCACTGTTTTTGGATAAGATACTGACAATAAACAGTAGGAGGTAAATCTATCTCAATTTCAATTATAAATAACATACAAGCATTCTTTTCCATCTATTGTTTGGAAAACAGGAAGCTACATGATTTACAGCAGAATAAAAACAATTATAAAATTGAGTCCCAATGCATTTTTATGGTTTTAGTTATTTCTTGTTCTTAAAACTTGAGGTTGTGTTCCAATGGAAACTCAAAAAGATGTTTTCAAATAATATTCTTAAATTCATAGAAGAAAATAACGTATCATGTCTTCTAGATTTTTTTATTTAAAACTTGTTATTAGTTTAAGAGATCCAATTTAATCACATCAAATTTATTTAAAATATTTAATTTGTGTACTTTATGCCACCTTCAATCTAATATGTTTGAAATAACTTGTTTTTAAAAGGTAGAAATGGAATTATTTTGAAAAGGCATACAGACCAAGCTTCATGATAACATAAAAATAAAAGCCAAACATAATCTCTGAACTCAAACATAAAACATAAATATATAAAGACATGATGTGTGTCCTAGGGTAAACTGTAGTTTAACTTTATGGCATGTTTGATTGTACACATCCCTATGGATTACTGTAGTTGATCAATAGTAAGTATATAATGGACAATGTACTTTAAATAATTTGTTATAAGAGAAAAATGGGAAATACATGGTTGGTAAACATGTTAAATTTACTTCTGAAAAGTATACCTGCTTCAAATTTCTTAGAAAAAGAAATTATAGATGCTATACTAATGGCAAATTAGGCAAAAAATTGAGGCAAATTGGGGAAACACATAGGCTCTCCTTTCTGGAGTCCTAAATTGCAACTGGACCCTACTCTAAGTCCGAACACAATCACAAGCTGTGTGATGAGAGAAAATTCTGCATTTATAAGCAGAAGAACTTCATGCAGGGCTTTATATTACAATGATTTGGAGCCCTACGATCATTGTTGTATTTTAGAAAGATTATTCTTCTTACAGTGGAAGAATGGATTTCAGAAGACCAACAAGTGAGTGTATCTCTTAGAAAATAATTCTATATTTAAAAGGGAAATGATGAAACCTAGCTAATTCAGGGTGATGATGGCAAAGAAGGGGATGGATAACAAGGAAATTAAAGAGATAGAATCAATGTTGATAATAGTAAACATTTGTGAACTATTTTAAGATGTGGAGATTGAAACAAAGAAAGTTTAAGTGACTTTCTCAAGGCTACTGGCAGAACTGTGATTTGAATCTAAATAGTTAGCTGCAGAATCTATGTTCTTACCTTATTTCTCATGAATAGTATTAACTGCACATGATAACTAAACAGGGAGGTAAAGGACAAGTTCTGTACTTCTGGTTTAGATAAATGAGTATATATAGTGTTGATATTCAATACAATAAGGACCATATGTAGAAGAACAGAATGGTTTGTCATGAGTAAACAGATAACTACAGCACATTTACTACATGACGGTTCTGATTTTAGAGTCTCAGGTTCATGTTGCTTCACTCTAGGACTCAGGATAAAAAAGGAGTTTTCAACTGAAACAAATGATTCTCGAGTTCATGGAAAAAATAAGTAAAAAGGAAACAGTCACATACAACTTCTTATAGAATCTGCTCAGATTTGTTTTATGTATTTAATTTGTAAAAGAAAATAATATCATCTAGATTAATATAAATAAGTTGGGAAGAATTGTCCTCCCATATTGAGAGGTACTAAGATAAAATCCTATACAGATAAGCCTGATAAAGAGGAAAAGGGGATGTTTTGAACAGAAACACAATCTACAATACAGAGGTAAGAGAATTCCACCAGGTGAAAGAGCAAGGATGAAGTTGAAATGTCTCGAGACAGGAATGAGCTGAGTATTCCCAAAGGACCTGGTGGAAGCAGAAAACATGTTTAATCAATACATATTGAGTTTGAGATGGCTTTGTGGGCAGCTCGAATTTGCATTAGACAGATAAAAGTTTCTGATAATTCAAAATAATATTTAAGGATTGGGGAAAAGAGTTTCTGAAAGAAATACTTTGAGAGAAAGGTCATGGATGAAAGAAAACCAAATAAAGTTATTGTCTAGAACATGAAAAAAAGACAATGATTTCAAGGACGGTGAGGGATAATTGATGATCACATCTTTAATTGAGCACTAATTTCAGAAATGATTGTTTCTCCTAAAGTTGATCACAAGTTTATTAATTTTTATTAAAACTGGACATAATTTAGCTTTTTATACTAATAAAAATAATCACTTATAGCATATTAAGTGTGCAATAGTATTATGTCCTAAAAATGTACATGCCTTAATTTTAAAAAAATATTGCTAAAAAATGCTCACCATCATCTGAGCTTTCTAGTCCTAATCACCCATCACAGATCACCATAACAAATAAAATAATAATGAAAAAGTTTGAAATATTGTGGAATTACCAAAATGTGACATAGAGTCATAGAGGGGGCAGATACTGTTGGAAAAATGGCACCGGTAGACTTGCTTGATGCTGGGTTACCACAAATCTTCAATTTGTAAAAAACATGCAGTATCTGTGAAGCGCAATAATGCAAAGGCACGGCAAAACAAGGTGTGATTGTGTATGTAAAATAAAGAGAGATCTTAAATAAAGGTAGGTACTTAAAACTTCCATCAGATTTAGCAGCAAATGAATCACCTGTGTTGTTGGTTTAAGCGTTTTAAGGGAGTAAGAACAGAAGGCTGAATGCGGCAGAAATAGTGCATGAGACTGAAAGCAAATAATGTGTGCAAGTGGTGTGTTAAGGAAGAGGTTAGATGTAAGCGATAGCTGATAGAGTCTTGAGGAAGGTTTCTGGTATTGTTAATTAAAAAATATATATATAATGTATTTATATAATTGACAAAATTTAAAATATCCTTAAGTACCATCCCCTCACCCACCCACCACTCTCCAGAAAAAAAAAAGTAGCAGGGATATAATGAAACAGTTTCCTAGAGACTAATGAATATGGGGTGTAAAGCACAAATGGAGAGGTCAGCCAGAGAGAATCACTTGTAGTTTTCCATTAAAAAAAAAAGTCTGGATGCAGGTAATGTACACAAAAAGGAAGAGAATTCATAGAGTCACCTTATAATGCATTCTATTTCCTCATTGAGGTATTAGAAATGTTCTACTGAAGGAGTAAATGCAGAAATAATGGAGTAAATCACACTTGAAGAGTGGGGAAGTTTCTGAATAGCCACGGTGGGAAATAATAGAGAAATATCTAATATGTACTGAGTCTTAAAAACAACCTCCATTATATTATTTAAATTCATGCAAATATTATTTTATGTTTTCATTCCCAGATCAAGACTTAGGTCCACAGATACACCTCTAGTGTTACTAAGTACGTACATAGCGGTATACTGAGTAAAGGAGAGGAGTTTCTATTGCGTGCCATTCTGACTCTCAATCTCATGCTATTACTTTGTACCCTATATCAGGATATCAAACCATTCTGCTCTATGGTATTAGTAAAGCATAGAAAAGGATAGAGAGTTCATTGTGAGTTGAAGAGAATAAATTTGTGGTAGCACTGTTTGTGTACTTCGTGTAAATTCTCAGAAATACTCTGTATTCTTCCCTGAAATTGAGAGAAGACACAAATGATCCAAGGATGATGAGCGACAAGTCATCTGAAGTCACTGATCAGACAGTGATTAGATTATAAATCTATAGGGCCCTGTTGGGTGGGATTAAAGTGAAAGTTGATTGGTAAAAAGTAAAGAGTTTCCGTTTTTCTAAATGAGGTTAAAACACAAGTGTAATAAGAATAAAGGAATAAGAAAGAGATGAAAAGATTAGATTAAGCTTAGACTAAATTCAAGATGATGAGACTTGTTGAGAATTGCTTGAAATCACTTGTTTAATGAAGTAGGAAATAGAAATATATGTCACTAATTATTTATAATTTTAGAACCTCTGAAGACAAAAGTATTTTAAGATATTTAGATAATATTCATATTTAAGAAAGAGGTAGAAAGGAAAATTAAGTGTTGCATGGATGTGTGAAATGTAGGCTAGGCTATTTTTATTCAAACTATTACGACAGACTCTCCTACACCTGCAGCTTTTCAAGTCGTATTTGTGATTCACATTTTTAATAGTATCATAATGGCATCTAATTTGCAGAGATTAATTGGAGCTAATATGTAAAGAATATGAGATTATAAAGAAACTAAAGAACTTTACTTTCTAACAACACAAAACAGACTGAATGTCCCCAAATAAAATTGTTATTTCTCTCTGCCATAATTGGATTTTCTCCAGTTTCTGCTTTGTGAATTCCTACTCAACTTTCAAAAACAAATTCCTGTTTTTTCCCCTATAAAGAAATCACCAAACATTCCCAAATACTTCATTTACTGCATCTCAAAGATGGGTTTAGCCCTTGCTGTCTACTACCTTTGTAGACACCCTGCCATTTAAATTGTTATACTATATTTTTAGATATTTTTTCATGTGTGTTTCACTTTATTTATGTGTCTTACCAGGAGTTGGTAAATTCTTTGACTTCAATGATGGTAGCTTATTTCTTTTTGCATCTTATCACTATCTTAAGCATTGAATAAACATTTGTTTAAAGGTTCAGAATGTAAGACACCAAATCAAAAGAAGAGAAACAAGAGGGAGTATATGTGTAAATGCCATGTACCAGAGTGTAGTTGCACAAAAACCCTTGAAATCTCAGTCCTCCTCTATAAGGCCCTACATATGTCCCACTCAATGCTCTTTGTTATCTCAAATAACTAAACAACGAAAGTAAAATTTAGAAAAGAAAAACAGTTACTTAATGGAGTCACAAAAACTGACTCAGACCCAGCACTGCCAAGTGGATGTGCCAGGTCAATCAAACAAAGAGGGAGCTTCTATTTAGCACCTTTTTATTCGCTTGTATCTGATGTAAAGGAAACTTTAATTTAAAAAAAAAAAGAATGATTATGGGGCACCTGGGTGATTCAGTCAGATAAACCTCTGACTCTAGATTTTGGCCCAGGTCATGATCTCACTGTTGTAAGATCGAGCCCTGGGTTGGGCTCCACCTTGGGTGTGGAGCCTGCTTAAGATTCTCTCTCCCTCTCTCTCTGTCCGCCACTCGCACATGCACTCCCTCCCTCCCCAAAAAAAGAGAGAAAAAAGAAAAGTAGAATAACAACCCATAGATAAACCAACACCTGATAGGAGACATGAAGTCATAGTTACATTATTTCCCTTTTCTCCACAAACCGTCTTTCCTGAGATATAGTTAATTGGCTTCTCACAACCAACCTGTGAGTTATATCAATCAGTCACACTTAGTTTGGGCTGGCTTGAAAACGTTATCTGTTATCTTTTAACGTTTAAAACAACTTCATTGCTGTTTCCATTCCTTAGTGTCTTACGGTCTCTGAGAGTTTACTCACTAATAAAATAGGATATAACCTTTACTGAGACAATGGTACCTAATTGATCTAAATGAAGAGTTGAAGAGAAAATATTCTATTCTACATATGGTAACCCTTTCTGTCATAGAAGGAGTTACCAATAGGAAGTGCACATTTTCTCGGTTGTTCCAATCTATAAGAGGGGTTTCTGAACCCCTATCCCATGTGTGGAAGAATGTAATGATAGAATGAGGCCAGTGGTCAATAGGTATGTTTTTTAGTTGTAAAGTTAGGGTTAAGCAAATCCACTTGCTAACCTGGATTTTCCAACATTATAATAATCAGCAAATAAGGTAATATTTTGGACTTTTGTTTATTCTTTGCCATATATTTTAGTGGCTCAGAAGCCACAAGATGAAGAGATTTATTTTCAGTTTCTAGAATCCCAACACTAATTGGCATGAATGAATGAATGAATCCTATCAGTCTTTACTCACTGTTTAATTGGTTATCAGTTTTAGTGAGTAGGCTGAAAAAAATAAACATACATTTCTTTGAAATATTTTTCTATATTCTTTTGACCTTGAGAATTATATGGAGGAAGAAACTATTTTCTGGGTGATACTTTTTATGATATACCAATACATAATGGAACAGAATCTTCCCTTGTAAAACTGAATAAGGATTTTTTTGAAAACTCAATTCACATTTCACTTTTGTTAAGCTATGTGGTAGCCAACCACCAGGATGCCAATTACCATGCCCCCTTGCTGAAATTCACACTGCTTTGGGGTCTCCTTGTGTGGTTCCTTGGGGGCACACTCATTTGTGTACTCTCTCTGTGTCTCTTTTTATTAGTGCTCTGGAGGAAGTCATGTTGTCAGCAGACCCATGGAGAGACCCACCTGGTGAGAAACTGAAGGTTTTTGCCCAATTATGAGTAAACCTGGAAACAGATCCTTCCATCCAAATATAAACTTCACAGACTACAGGGTCAGCCAATATTTTGACTTCAACGTCCTGAGAGACTCTGAGCCAGGGCCTCTGAGAGTCATACCTAGATTTCAGTCTCAAGCAGTGTCTTAAGCAGCACAAAAGTAAGTGGTGCAGGAGGCCTGGGGCTGGTCAGCAAAGATATGGAGGAGGAGAAGAGAAGGAAAAGGAGGAGGAGGAGGAGGAGGAGGAGGAAGGGGAGGAGGAGGAAGAGAAGAAGAAGAAGAAGAAGAAGAAGAAGAAGAAGAAGAAGAAGGGGAAGAAGAAGGGGAAGGGGAAGGGCAAGGGCAAGGGCAAGGAGAAGGAGAAGGAGAAGGAGAAGGAGAAGGAGAAGGAGAAGGAGAAGAAGGATCCAGAGTCCCAATCTGGAAATGATCATGTCCATGATCAGAGACAGTTCCTGGAGAGAAAGCCAAACAGAAGAGGGAGAAGGAATAGAGATTTGGAGCTGATAATGACAGAGATGAACATCTCAATGAGGAGCAGCATGAGGAATGCACAGGTAATGTGGTGGAGACTCTTAATGCTCTAACCAACTGACTTGTGCTTTCTCAGACCTACCCACTGAACTACCTTCCTTCAATAAAGATTTGCCATTTTTGCAGTTTAAAATATTACTACAACTACTAATAATAAATGTTTCTTGATAAGTTGTGGAACAATTGCTATGCAAAAATAGATAACTAATGCAAGCATTTAATATTTTATTATACAAATAGAAAACCTGATTCTCGGTGGAATAATAAAGGGAATTGTTTCATGAATTAAATGTCACATATGTGCATTGTTTTCAGTTTCAGTTAGAAACTATACTTTGGGAGAGTCCTGGTAACTGTTAACTGTTTTCTCTCACATATACATTTTAGAATCAACTCATCAACTTTGACAAAAAAGGTAAGAGTTATTACATTAGAATTACATTTAATTTGTAGCTTTAAATTTTTTTTTAATGTTTATTTATTTTTGAAGGAGAGAGAGACAGAACATGAGTGGGGGAAGAGCAGAAAGAAAGGGAGACACAGAATCCAAAGCAGGCTCCAGGTTCTGAGCTGTCAGGACAGAGTCGGACATAGGACTCAAACTCACCATCCACGAGATCATGACCTGAGCCAAAGTCGGACGCTTAATCGACTGAGCCATCCAAGTGCTCCAGTTAGTAGCTTAATTTAGTACAAATTTTATACATTTACAATATTAGGTTTTCCCATCTATAAAAATAGTACTTCTCCTCACTTTACATGAATTCTGAGCAATTCATAAAGAAATATCCATATCAAACAGTTGCATGAGTTGTAGCTTCCCTCATAAAAGTCTTGCATCTTTTTGTAGGATTGTTTCTAAGTACTTAATATTGATGTAGAGAAATGCCATTTATGTTTTTAAAAAATTTTTTTTAATGTTTATTTTTGAGAGAGACAGAGACAGAATGTGAGTGGGTTAGGGGCAGAGAGACAGGGAGACACAGAATCTGAAGAAGGCCCCAGGCTCCAAGCCGCCAGCACAGAGCCCGACACAGGGCTGGAACCCATGAGCTATGAGATCATGACCTGAGCCGAAGTCAGGCGCTCAACAGACTGAGACACCCAGGCGCCCAAAGAAATGCCATTTATGTTTTTACATGTACTTAGCATGCAACAAATTACTTAACTATGTTTTTGATTATAATAAAATGTTGGCATCCTTTCAGGGAGTTTTCTAAACTAACAACTATAAATCTTTGAAATACAGTAGATTATTTTATCTTTATTTCTGATTTTCTATATTTCCATATCTATCTACCTATATTTCATTCATCATAATCATCTACTTTTCTATGTGTTACTGCATTTGCTAATAATTCAGTCTTCTCTAGTATAAAGTTGAATAAAGATGATGAAAGTAAGCATTATTTCCTGTCTCTCATTTTATTTATTTTTTATTTTTTTTAACGTTTATTTATTTTTGAGACAGAGAGAGACAGAGCATGAACAGGGGAGGAGCAGAGAGAGAGGGAGACACAGAATCTGAAACAGGCTCCAGGCTCTGAGCTGTCAGCACAGAGCCTGACGCGGGGCTGGAGCTCACAGACCGCGAGATTATGCCCTGAGCCGAAGTCGGCTGCTTAACAGACTGAGCCACCCAGGCGCCCCCTGTCTCTCATATTAAAAGAAATACTTAAGTCAGTTTTTTAAAAGTATAGATTTGTTTTTATTTTGTAAATGACAGTATTTTTCCTAGTTTGATAGAGATTTTTTCCTTCAACATTCCTTTTTTAAATTGTCTTTTATTTTAATTCTAATTGTCTTCACTCTTTTTTTTTTTTTCTTTTTGAGAATGGAGGAGGGGCAGAGGGAGAGAATCTTAAGCAGGTTCCATGCCCAGTGAGGACGCTGACACAGGGCTGACACAGGGCTCAATCTCACAACCTTGAGATCATGACCTGAGCTGAAATCAAGAATCGGATGCCTAACTGACTGAGCCACCCAGGCATTCCTATTTTCATGCTAATATAGTTAATACACAGTGTTATGTTAGTTTCAGATGGGCAATATACTGATTCAATAATTCTATATATTACGCAGTGCACATTATGATAAATGTACTTTTTAACCCCATCAGCTATTTAGAGATTTTTAAAAATAATAATTTATGTATTCCACTACCAAATAAATATATCCATATATGCAATGATGCTTTTTACTATTATAAATAATGCTGCAATAAATATCCTAGGATGCTTAAATATCCATTTATGAATGTATTTCTGGGAATGACAACTGAATTAGTAAATATACTTTCAAAAATATGTTTTGTTTTTCTCATTTTTCAGATGGCAGACCCAAGATCTAGAGAAGTTAAATATCTCACTCTAAGCCACTCATAGAGTGGCAGATGCATAGCATTAAAAGACATATATTTAATTTAAAATCCAAATTTTAACCAGTTTGGATTCCAACATAAACCTAATGCTGCTTCTTCTGTGAAAGCTTCTCAACTTTCTCCCCTGCACTCTCACAGCAATTGTATGTGATGATGATTATTGTATTTTCTGATACAGTTTTAAGTGATAATTTTTATAAGTGATCAATAGTATAGAAAAATTACCAACGTGGTAAATTAATTACCATTTCGATAGTTCATTAAATGCAGAGAAAAATTCCTTTCGTAAAAACTGACTTTACATACCTGAAGTGAATGGTAGGTTTTAATAATTTCTGAGCAATGGAATAACTATTTGACTTTGAATAAGTCGTAATTCCTATGATCATAACGTTGCTCATCTGCAAAGTGTGATGGTCCTCTCTGCCTTACGGTAGCAGGAGTCTGAGGAGTATTTAGTGCACACTTCGTATAAGGCCCAGTTCTCAGCCCCATCCATTTTGCTCTCAACAGTATTCTTATTATATAAATACACTTATTTTCTATTTTAGTTTCTCTTTTCTATTTTCCTTCCTTCCTTCCTTCCTTCCTTCCTTCCTTCCTTCCTTCCTTCTTTTTCTTCTTCCTTCTTTTTCATTTATTTTTGTAAAGACTGTGAGAATCTGTGGCATGGGAAAATAAAGAAATGTATTGAAAGCTTCACAGATAGCAATTGGCAGTGGAAGAACTTCAACATAGGCAATCTGCTTCAGAGTCCGTCCCTTTAACCGAACAACAAACGCCTTGTACCCTGGCTTAAGTAGAAGAAAAATTTAATGTATCTGGAAATGTCTTTCCAACCAACATAAAAATAGAAAGTTTCTTTTCTGTATTTCTCAAGGAAAAATCTTATTCATATTTGTACCTGTGCATTTGCTGATCTTATCAAGATCAGAACTTAATAAAGTTTGAGTAAGTGAGCATTGATAAAGCAGTTTCTAATGTTTCTTTATAGTTTAAAATATTTAGACCAGGAGAATTCCAATATAATTGCCTTGCAAAAAATGTACATTAGGAAATGAGAAATAATCATGAGCCATGAAGGCATCAATGTGATAAAAAACATATTTAGAAGAGCATGCTATGATTTTATTGTGCTTAATTTAAGCATGTAATTGAGCATGGCCACCTGCATACCACAAAAAAAGTTATAATACTATAATTTGAAAAACATATCAAAATATATAAAAATATACATTGTCAGGATAAAATCTTGTAAGTTTACTGCTCTAATCTTCAAAATCTTTATGTATTATGGAGTGTTTTAAATTATATAAGAACTAACAGATGATCATTATGTCAAGATTTTACTGCAGAGATGAAATTAAGCTCCTTTCAAAGTTTTATTGCAAACAATGGAGCACCTTTACAAGCCCCTGGCATATTGGAAAAAAAAAAAAAACAACTTCAGAAGTAGATTAGAGTCTCTATTATATTTGCAATGATTATGGTGATAACTATGTTGGTATCCTTGTGATCATTACCATTATCTTCACTCTTGGAAAACATACGCAGAATGTATTGTGTTGTCTTGAATCTCAAAGAACAGCATTAGAGCCAAGTGAATACAGGGTCAAAAATATTTAGCAGCACAATAGAGATGTTAGTCATTTCACAAAGCACAGTGCAGGTTTATTCGGAGATAGCGAATCTATTGCCTTGTCCTACTGACAAAGATTCTAAAAACCACTTGCAGATGCCATCCATGGGGGCTCTTTCAGATCTCATTTATATCCTGCCTACCCCAAACTCTCTTTAAAGGAGAAAGGCAATAATGCATTAAATTGTGCTACAGAAAACAAATTTATATAAAATAAGAGTTATGAATGTTTTTCTTTCCTGCCTGAGTGAATGAAGATAAATGGTCTAGAAGGACTCAGTGTTTATTGCCATAGTTACTGTACTTTTGCTCATGAGGGTGTTTTGTTTTCATTTTTATCTTTTCTAATAAAGTTTTTTTCATAAACAATTCAATGCATGTGTATTCAATTATTTGCAAGCGAGTTGAGTTAAAAAATTTTTTGACTGTAGGGGCGCCTGGGTGGTTCAGTCGGTTGAGCATCCAACTTCGGCTCAGGTCATGATCTCACAGTTTGTGAGTTCGAGCCCCACGTTGGGCTCTGTGCTGACAGCTCAGAGCCTGGAGCCTGCTTCAGATTCTGTGTCCCCTTCTCCCTCTGCCCCACCCCTGCTTGTGCTCTGTCTCTCTCTGTCTTTCAAAAATGAATAAACACATTTTTTTTTAATTTTTTGACTTTTATAGTGGAAATGATTTTTTACACATCATTTTTCAGACAGATAAGTTTTAAACTCCTTCCCACTATAGTAGTGAACTTTCTGCTAACGATAGATTTCTTTTTTTATGTTTATTCATTTTTGAAAGAGAGAGAGGAAGAGGAGAGGGACAGAGGGGGGGAGGGTACAGAGGATCCCAAGCGGGCTCTGAGCTGATAGCAGCAAGCCAGATGTGGGGCTGGAATTGATGAACCATGAGATCATAACCTGAGCTGAAGTATGACACTCAACCGACTGAGACACCCAGGCGCCCCTAAAGATAGATTTTTTGCAGATATGTCACTTCATTTTCTAGGTTCAACTCTACAAAATTGTGTGGGAGTAAAGGGGTAGTAAACAAAGATCACCACTTTAAAAATATTCACAAAATCCCACCAACCTGGATTCAACCTAAGCAGCAAAAACAACAAAAACAAAAAGCCAGAAAATGCCTTCTTAAAATATATTACATTGTGAAATGCAATTAGAATTATAAATGTTCAAATAATTTAAAATTCTTTGTTTTTTTCCATTACCTTAAATAAAAATCAATGTGACTGCTTTTATTCCCATGGACTAGTCGGTCTGAATTTATGCAAACACAAGACTATTCAATGTAATTTTTATGTGGATTTACATAATGTACCTGAAAGAATAAATTGTCAGCAGGTTTTATTCACTTATTATAAATATTTTTATTTTTGACCAAATCATATTATGAAATGGCAAATTTCAAAAGAATTGTATATTTTAGTTTTGAAGCACTTCTGTATATGAATATTTCATGATACCAACTGTGAAATACCCAATTGCAATGATTACAATGATTATACCTTTCTACTTTATTTGAATGAAATTGTCATTTAAGCATGGATTTCTTTTTTAATGATATGCTAATTAAATGGACAAACATCCTTACCACAAGTGAGGAATGGAAATGGAAAACATAAATGGAAAAAAGTATAGACAAGAGTATATACACGATTTTTACCAATTAAAAAAGTTGAAAAAAATCACTAAGGTATTCCAATATTACATCTCAAATACTCTATAAGTCATTAAAATCATATAAGAAAACTTGAACCATAAACTATGCATATAAAGGGTAGCAAATGTCAGAATTAACATGCTCATTATAATAATGAAAAATGGAGAATAAAAAAATTACAAATGGTGTATTCAAATAATGTTTAATTTATAAAATTTAACATACTATCATAAGGTAGGGCTTTTTAAGATTATTTAGTGCCAAAAACCTTTATTTCTCCAGTTTTTGCTTATATCCAACATGTCTCTAATTTGTCTACTCAGTATATTCTAACCTCTCAATCCCTTTGATTCAAAATGGTATCATCTCTCAGATTCATTTTTGCTATTTCTACTTTGTATCTTTTAATCAACTCATTTTTCTCCAACCCAAGTTTCTATATCAAAACGTGAGTAATTTTTCAAATTCAAAACTGATCATGTCATTCCTTTCTGTAAAAATTCCATTTAAATATTTTGAAATTTCTTCATTTCTCTTAAGATTTTGTCCAGATTTCTGAACATAGTTTAAAGGCCTTGGACTACATGTCTGGGCTCATCCACCAGCCACTTTTTCCACAGTAAGAGTGTACCAGGATTTTGCATTACCCTGCTTTCTCTTGAATCCTAGATAATGCTCAGGTTTTGCCTTAGATGTAGCCAGTTCTTATTGCCACCACCTTCCTCAACCATATATACGTGTCTTTGTGTCCTTAATGCCATAATTTCCCCTGGGAAACCTTCCACATCTCTTCATTGGCTGTTGATAGGGACATTTCTTTACGGTACATGCCACTTCTTTAAATTTTTTTTATTGTTTATTTATTTTTGAGAGAAGTGAGAGTTTGTGCCAGCAGAGTGGGGGGAGACAGAGAGGGGGAGAATGAGGATCCAAAGTTGACTCTGCACTGTCAGCAGAGAGCTCAATGAGAGGCTTGAACTCAGGAACTGCAAGATCATGACCTAAGCTGAAGTCAGACACTTAACTGACTGAGCCACACAAACGCCCCACATGCCACTTCTTTTCAATCGATTCTAACATCTAGTCCAGTATTATCTGGTTGGCTTTGAGTTGGGAAAAATCCAGGTGTTTTAATTTTCTTTAACTTTCTTTTTTTTCTTTGTAATCATCTATACTTTAGACTATATCCATTATTTAATGGATTATGTATGTAAGTGAATTTAAAAAAAAAGTGTAACCTGTATAATAATGCAGATGGAAGTCATAAAGTTGATTAGCAAGTATACGTGATAGTGGCAGAGCAAATAATAATAGGAATTGATTTGGAGTCTGATAGGCTTGAGTTTTAAATGTACATCTACTGTTTAAATGCTCTTGATATTTTGTGTATGAGTTTCAGTTTATTCTTCTGTAGAGATAATAATGTCTACCTTTCTGAGTTATTGGGACATTAAATTATATAATATAGAAAGCAGAAACACAGCTTGGTGAATGTATTCATTCATTTAAAAAGTATTTATTGATTCTCAACTAATAGGCAGTATGTAACTACATTACAAAACTCTCAAGGAACTCACAGACAAGTGTAGATAAAAAATCATTTTGTCTCTGCTCCTTTCTGTACTTTCACATCCAGCTTAATCCTTAGAAGGAGAATTTGCTGATATAATTGTTTAGAGCCCAGACCATTATCCGGACTAAAAATTACCTACTTTTCATGTTGCTGAATCTGTAAACTGATTTCTCTCTCTCTCTCTCTCTTTCTCTCTCTCTCTCTCCCTCTCCCTCTCTCTGTCTCCTCTCTTTCTCACTGTTTTTTTCATCTTTTCACCTGCTTTCACCTTTCATTATTTCTTCTATTCCTTCCAATTCGATCTTAGTGCTTGTCTTAACATGCACATCCAGATATCCTATACATTGCTTCAAGTTTGTATAATACACAGTAGAGGTAAAGGAATAAAGTCAAAGTTTAAGTTCAGGCTTAAAAGGAAATACTGACTCTTCTTTAGCTCTATTAATTACATAAAAATTATCTATTCCAACTTTTTTCAGAATTTGTGCTATCTCTCTTTCAGTGGAATTAATCAAGTGGAACGTTTATCCTCACTGTCTGTTGGCCATGTAAGTTACCACACAAAAGGCAGGTCTTTGCAACCCCACAAAAGACAGCTGTGGTGGTAAAGTGGGAATTGAGATATTTTTTCCTAGCCAAATGTCAATTAATATCACCTCACCTAGGGGCCACTGGTGACTCAGTCAGTTAAGTGTCTGACTCTTGGTTTCAGCTCAGATCATGATATCATGGTCATAAGATCAAGCCCTGCTTCAGGCTGTACTCTGACAGCACAGAGCCTGCTTGGGATTCTCTCTCTCCCTCTCTGTCTCTGCCGCTCCCTGGCTCGTGCCCTCTCTCTCTCTCTCTCTCAAAGGAAATAAATAAACTTATATATATATGTGTGTGTGTGTGTATATATATATATATATATATATAAGTGTGTGTGTGTGTGCGTGTGTGTGTATCACCTCATCTCACCTCACCTCTAATCTATGGCTCAAACTGAAGCTTACCTATGTCAGCTGTACATCATTTGGTTGCTGCTACCCTAATATCACAGTTATGAAAGCAAACTTGATAGGCTGAAATAAAATAATAGAAATTAGCCCAAGAATTATTCTAACTCGAGATGAATTCAATTCTCAATAAATCTGTCCACATAGATGATGTTTTACAAAAGGTGTTTAAAGAAGTTCATAGCTATATATTCAGAGAGCAGATTTTCACTAGTGGCCTTGAGCTCACCTGCATCAAACTTTTTATTATTTTATTTTTCATTTTTTTGTATTATGTTATTGTTATTATTATGCATCAAATTGTGTTATTTCAAATAAGAAGACTATTCTGGACAACAAAGTTTGCCATAAATTACATTGTTTATTATCATTTTTATAAAATCATTGGCTCAATAATTGTTACCAGGAAGTTACTGCCCTCCATCCTCTATATTGTTTAAAAAAATGTTTGAAAGGTGTGGGAATAAGGCATGTAGGCATCTGGAATTTTGTGAGGCTAAGTAAGTTGAATAGTAAGTTAAATGGACTTTAAATATGTTTTTTGAGGAAGAAGGCTAATCTTTAAGAATGACTGGATAATCACAAAGTGATGTAAAAACACAAATGCACTGCCATGTTATTTTAATTCTATTATTACTAAAAAATATAGCTTCTAGGTTTGGTTCTTTGTAATCTAGTAAATTATCAAAAATATATTTCCCTTGCACTACGAAGATAATGGTTAATATTGTGTTTATTTAGCACTAAAACTTTACAGCTTTCAGAGGGAACTCACTGAAATTTAGCCATTAATGGAATCTTACTTACAGTGAGCATGGGGAGGCTGAAAGAACTGATGTGCTCCTGAGAATGGAAAAATTTGTCTGTATGACTTGCACACAGACTGATTTCCATATGCTGCTAACCTATTTGTCCATTTGTGTATGAAAATGAAAAAGAAGAGGAATTTCCTCTTCTTTCTGTCTGTATAAAAAATAAATTCAGGTGGGGACAATATTAACCAACTTTTTCTCTTAAAATATCTTTCTCATTCGCTCACTCCCTCTCTCTCGCTGTCTACACACACACACACACACACACACACACACACACATATGCACACACTTTAAATTAATTCCATACAATTATGTAGCACATTACCCTTGTAGCAATCATTTACAGGATTTCCTTCAAGACTTTAGGACTACCTCACTATTATTCGTGACACCACAACTGTTCTAATAATAATAATAACATAATAATGTTCTTTAACAATAAAATACTTAGTGTTCTCTATGTTCCTTCAAATTAGTCCAGAGGAGTTAACTATTCATGGGTCCTGGGCTATGAGCAGAAAGGACATTCTGGAAGTTGCACAGTACTTGGTGATACAGGAGCTTTACAAAGCGTGGAGACCACACTGAACATCACGAGAATCTTACTGTCATGCCAGAAAGGCTACAAATATGTGACGAGCTAGACTTTTCCGAGAGTAAGACTTCTTCTAGACTGACTCAAATAAAGTTCAAAAGACTCAAAGTGAATGCCAAAGAGATAAGCTCATAAATTAATTGCCTAACAGAAAAAACTCAGTATTTTCCGAAGGAAAACAGCAAAATTTACACACACAGCAATGCAACATCAAAATGATGAGTATACAATAAAAATTACTAAATGCGTGAAAAATTAAGAAAATGCGACTCATTATGAAGAAAAAAACAGAATATAAGGAAATAAAATATCTAACAATATTCCTCCCAAAAAGGATGGATTTTATTTATTGTTTTACTTATAATATTTTTATTTAAAAAAATCTCTTGCAAAACTGGAAAAAGAAGACCAAGTTCTTTGTTAGATAGACAATTTTTGGAAAGTATTTTTAATAGTCAAGCACTGAAATCTTTTCCTCTGAGATGGGCAACACAAAGATGTCCAGTACCAGTGCTTATAGTCAGCGTTGCCAAGGACACCTAAAACAATATGGCAAGGTGAGGGAAGAAATTACAGACATGAGAATTGAGAAAAGAGAAACAATATAAGATACCAAATTTATGGGACACAGCTGATTCTGTATTTAAGGGGAAATTCAGAGCATTAAATTTTATATTGGAAAATAAATGAATGGTCTAAACTTTACTTTTAAACACTAAATGGGCAAATTATACACAAAGCAACAGAAAAGGAAGTAATCAGGATATAGCAAATTAATAAATAAGATAAAGCCGAAAATAAATGTGAGTTGAAAACGGGCAAGTGGTAAAGTAGGAAAGCAAAAATTTTGTTCTTTGCAAATATTAATAGTTATGCAGATATCTAGCAAGATTGAACAAGAATGAAATAAATGATACAAATTTCCAATATTAGAAATGGAAGACATATAATACTAAAATTTCAGAGGCATTAAAATGACAAAAAAGCAATTTATACACCAGTAAATGATAAATACAACTAAATGAAATGAACAAAATTCTTGAAAACATAGCAAATAGATTATCTTAATATAATATAGTTATAATAGACATAAATATTTACAGTTATAAAGTTATAATACATAGTTTATATATTATAAATATATACAAATGTATATATATGTTAATAATATATATTAACTTTATAATATAACGTTAATAGTTATAAAGACATTTGGGAAATCAAATTTATCAATACCCTCTCAGAATGAAGCACCAGCTCCAGATAATAGAAAAGTAAAGAAATTTTTTCTATTCATTTTATGAGAATAGTAAAGTTCTAATATTTATATGTGATAAGAAAATAGTATTACTGTACAATATTTATTATGAAAATAAGTGCAAACATCCTTAGTAAAGTATTAAGGGAAAATGTAACAATATATGAAAAACATAACACCTTGGTTCATAATTTGAAATTCAATTAATGTAATATGCCATATTAACAGAATATTGGAAATAAACTGGATATATCAATAGACATAGGACAACCATTTCACAAAATTAAAAAATAAAGTGCATTACCTAAAAAATAAATTGTGAAATAGGAATGAAAACACACTCCCTCAGTGTGATAAGTGGCACTTACAAAACCTGCAGTTGACCTCATACTTAATGGTGTAAAGTTGAACAATTTCTCTCTAAAAGTGGAAACCAAGTGTGAATGTCTCCTTTTTCAGTTTCTGTTTAATATTTTCCTGGAGGTCTAACCTATTAAAATGGGCAAGGAGAAAGAGATACAATGGATAAGTTTTGGAAATAAACTATTTTAAATATTTCTATTCCTAGACCTAGCCCTAGCATGGTTTACTATGCAGAAAACCCTAAGGAATATTTTAAAAGTTATAATTATTTAATGAATTGAGCAATGTAGCAGAATACAAATCCCATACACAAAAATCAATTCCATTTTATCTATGCAGTAACGAATAAGATATGTTTAAAACTCTATTTGCAATAGGTCAAAAAACCCTAAAATGCTTAGGAATGAATTTAATGCAGGATACATAACACTTAAAAGAACTAGAAAATATTTCCAAGAGACCAGAGAGGAACTAAATATTGTAAGATATCATTTCTCCTCAAATTAATCTACACATCCAACACAATCCAAAGTAGGGCTGGGTTTTTTTAAATATTTTTTTTAATTTATTTTGAGAAGGAAACACAAAAGCATCAGTGCACAAGCCAGGGAGGGGCAGAGAGGGAGGGAGAGACAGAATCCCAAGCAGGCTCCCAGCTGTTAACACAGAGCCCAACACTGGGCTAGATCTCCCAAACCCAACTGCGAGAACATGAACTGACCCGAAAGCAGGAGATGAAAGTTTAACCTACTGAGATAACCCCTAAGTTTAACCTACTGAGATACCCCCTAAGTTTAACCTACTGAGGCACCTCCACAGCAGGATTTTAAATAGAAATTGGTAAGCAGATTCTAAAATTTATACCAAAAGCTAGAGTACCAGCAATAACTAAAATATTTGAAAAAGAGCAAGAGTTACTTTAAACCTTACTTTGCTTAATGATTTTAAAAATTAATATAAAGTCATAGCAACCGACCTCCAGCTATGAACAATGGAGACCATCATAAAATAGACACACACTTATTTTTTTTTTATTTTTTTAAACGTTTATTTATTTTTGAGACAGAGAGAGACAGAGCATGAATGGGGGAGGGTCAGAGACAGAGGGAGACACAGAATCCGAAGCAGGCTCCAGGCTCTTAGCAGTCAGCACAGAGCCCGATGCGGGGCCCGAAGTCACGGACCGCGAGATCATGACCTGAGCTGAAGTCAGAAGCTTAACCGATTGAGCCACCCAGGCGCCCCTAGACACACACTTAGATGGCATTCTATTTTGAGCCAAAGGAAATTAATAGGAAAAAGAAAAACTTTCCAACACCTGGTGCTGGAAAAATTGTTTCCATAAAGGGAAAAATAAATTTGAATCCCTACCTCATGTGATACATAAAAATGAAAATTGTGAACACTTTAATATCTCCTTTGTATCAGATATTTAGTTCCTTTAGATCTACTACTTAGTGCCTTTTAACCTGCTGTAATTTATTTGATGCCCTGAGTTTATGAAAATACATGCTATGTGTAACAATTTTAATGCATCTCTTGGCACAGTAAACTCCAAGAAAGTTAGAAACATGAGAATAATTATGCAACTAATATAAATTAAAGATGTATTGGCTTCTAAGCCTTATTTGACATACTGGGAATAGTCCCTGGCCTCATGAAGATTTAATTCTGACAAGAGCATATAAACACAAATATATAAACAACAAGATATTAAAATAAAAAATAAACATTTTATTTGAAAGAATGATAGAGAACATGAAGTCTAGTAAAGGCTTGTAAGAAAAGAGAGTGATGTGGATGGAGAGTGGCATTGCTATTTCTGTTAACTGTTCAGGAGAGATGTCTTTGTTAAGATTATTTTTGAACAGAGACTTGACTGAAAGAGGAGATTATGATGATATCTGTAAGAGAGAAGATTCACAGTCTAAATGAACAGTAAGTGTCATGCCCCAGAGGATGAGAACAATTTTTGTATTTTGGGAACTAGAAAGAGATCATCTATCCTTGTATGGGGAAGATTGGTAAGAGATAAGGCAGAGAGATTGTGAAAATAAGATCTTGTAGTCTTTTAAGTCATATTAGGGTTTTAGATTTGACTCTGAGAGAGATGGCATTTTTTTTTTTGAGCAGAGAATTGACATGATTTGACATCTGTATTAAAAATAAATGTGACAGCTGTAAAGAGAATTTGTAAAAAAAAAATTTGACAGCATAAAGAGACTGTATGAGACAAACGAGAAAATAGGAAGATTAATTAGAAGGTTAGGGATGAGTCCAGGTAAGATATTTGGGTGGCCTAGACTAAAATGTCAGAAGCAAAAATGTTGTAATCTACATATTATGTCCAAATATATTTTTGTAAATGACATGGAATACATTTAAATAGCAAATTCAGATTTAATTGTAATACATTTTGTTGAGTGTTTACATTAGCAGATTACAAGGAAAAGCTGTGGAGCAAGAATCAGTATTTACAAAATTAATATAATTTACTTTTCCACTAAAACTATCCAAATACAGAATATGATTTTGTTTGAACAGATACGCTTTCAAAAGTACCTACTCTCGGGGCGCCTGGGTGGCTCAGTTGGTTAAGTGTCCGACTTCGGTTCAGGTCATGATCTCATGGTCCGCGAGTTCAAGCCCCGCGTGGGGCTCTGTGCTGACAGCTCAGAGCCTGGAGCCTGTTTCAGATTCGTGTCTCCCTCTCTCTCTCTGCCCATCCCCTATTCATGCTCTGTCCCACTCTGTCTCAAAAACAAATAAACGTTAAAAAAAATTTTTTTTAAAAAGTACCTATTCTTTTGATACAGTGTCTAAAATGAATGAATGAATAATTCCCTCACTCTTCAGTGAAGAATATGATGAAATATCTGATGTAACTTTAGTAACTCCCTTTTAAAATAAGCTGAGTTATTTTACCTAAAGTAACAAAATATTGTTCCCTAAATTTAGCCACAAAATTGTGAAGGACTTTTAGGAGAATGGTTTCCATTTCTTAGGAAACCAACTGAATTGTTTACTCATCTCTTGCTGATATTGACATAGTGACGGTCATGCCTTTCTTAGCAAATACAATTTATTTAGTTTGAAACATTTAGTTTGAAACATTCAGTGTATATTTCCCCCGCTTCATTGACAAGGTCACTCTGATCCAAACTAACCCTTCTGTTTATTAAACTGGAAGTAATCTTTATAAAACTTCTTTATGGATATAAAGTTTACAAAGATCCTAAGACCATAATGATTAAAACCTTTCTATATGAATCTAAATATAAATGGTCTATTTGCCAAAGCTATATGTGAATATATGTGAATAAATGCATATATATTTGTTAAATATAAGTAGATTATGTATTTTATTTTGTATTTGTGCTGTCATTTTATTAATAGAGTACTAGGTCATTTATGCTAATAAAAGGCATTCATCCATCCTCCATTTTTTCATGCCAGGATATATTTAAATAGCATATGTATTAATGTACATATATTATATTCTAATTTTACATTTGGATCCTTAGAGTAAAATAAGTTTCACAGTAATGCTTCAACACACCAAGATATTGATTGTATTTATTGTGGTTTAATTTGGATATTTTGTGTACATTTGGAGATTTCATCAAAATATGAAATCTTCAGTGACAACCTGAGGAGAGTACACATTACACAAGATCAAAATCTGTTTCTACTTATCCATCAAGTACCTACCGAGTGTTTCCCCACTTAGGTCTTAGGTCACAACATTTACCATCAAAGTGTCCTTGGTCACATGGAATTTACATCACCTTTGAATTATTCATCCAGATGGCTTTAATATTTATGATACTTTTTATTTTAGTTATAGAGTTGCCTAAATATTGTACTTTTTTTCTGAGATATATACATATACATATATATATGCTAACTACATTCATATGGGGAATATGCATTCAGTTTTAATAAATATAATTTAATTTGCCTGCTAGATTAATATGGTAAGTAATGTCATTGATCCCTTCTTAAAAATATGTATATTCTGTGGTTTGGACCATTACTCTCTTGTCTCAGACCACATTTCTTTGTTCCCCTTTACAGCGAAACACATTTCCTCAGAAGAGTTATTTACACTCAGTTCTCCAATTCTTCATCTCCCGGCTTTTGTTCAAGCCATTCCAATTAGGCCTTCACTCCTAAAACTCAAACAAAACTTCTCATCAATCTGGCTCCAATGAGGAAGTAAAAAATCACAATAATTTGAACAGGGAAAGTTTAACTTTGAAAACATTATTCTTTTTTAAGTTATTTTTAAGTTTATTTATTAATTTTGAGAAAGAAAGAGAGTGAGTTGGGGAGGGGCAGAGAGCAAGAGAGAGAGAGAAAATCCCAAGCATGCAGCCTGTCATTGTGGGGCTTGATCTCAAAAACCATGAGATCATGACCTGACCCTAAATCAAGAGTCAGATACTCAACCGACTGAGCCACTCAGGTGCCCTAATATTGAAAAATTATTAACTGTAGCTGTGGGTTGAAGTAACAGGGTTTCCTAGGGCTGAGATAGGGGGCCAAAGATACCCTCCCCCAGCCCAACCTCAGTACTGAGAAGTTACCTTCTTGGAGAGAGCAGGACCTTGGCTCACTGGAGGTCAGAGGATTTGCTGTGAGGCTGTACTGGCAGAATGTGCTGGAATTCTGCCTTTAGGAGTTTGCTGGAAGTAGGCTCTCTAGGGTGTTTTGTTCTTTCCTTTGGAACAGATTGCTCATTTTGCTTGACTCTCTGTATTTATTTCTTGAAGCAAATGAAACAGCAGCCTCTCCCCGTCTTAAAGGTGTGGTTTTGTGCCCTAGCTCTTGGTTGTCTCTTGAACTTTTGTGGCTAAGATTACTGATTTAATCTGGACAGGTCCCTACTGTTGAGGGCGAGCCAAGACTCACCAGTGTTCAGAGGGAGTGACCTCGGGCAACAACTGGTTTCAGGCTGTGGGAGCCTGCCTGACTTTCTTTCTGGTTGTTATAGTTTTCTGGACCTAGAAACACAAGCTCCTCTGGCCACCAGGGCCAGGCAATCAAGAGGTGCCTCCTGTGTGGACTGCGCTCACCAACCTGTGTTAGCAAGGTTGAGGGCGACCTCTAGGGTGGGGCACAGTCCCAGCTTTAATGAAACAGAAGAGCGCTGAGCTGGGAACCTTGTGGCATCTGGATGCACCTGCCTGCTGTAGAAAGGTAGAGTGAGATTTCTTGCCCTCTCCCTCTAGCCAGCACCTCTGTCCCCAAAGAAAGGCCCAACTATTCCCATCCCTCCAGTAGATTCTTTAAGATTAGCAGATGAGGGGAGCCTGGGTGGCTCAGTCAGTTAAGTGACTGACTTTGGCCCAGGTCATGATCTCGCGGTTCATGGGCACTTCGGCCTCTGTGCTGACAGCTCAGAGCCTGGAGCCTGCTTCAGATTCTGTGCCTCCCTTTCTCTCTGCCCCTCATCTGCTTGTTCTCTCTCTCTCTCTCTTTCTCTCTCTCTCAAAAATAAATACATCATGACAATTTTTTAAAAAGATTAGCATATGAAACTCATTTGTATATAATCCAGTCACCTTTCCAATTGCTGCTGCCTCTGTCCTGGGCCCTGTGACAACTGCATCCAGGCACCAGCTCCTCAAAAGGAGTGTCTCAGATTTCTGCAGCCCATTGGTTGTAAAGCCCATTGGTTTCCAAAGCCAGAGATTTGGAGGACCTTTTCTTTCCAGGGCAGGTCCCAAGGGTTTAGATGCCTCAAATCCCTCACACCTCAGGGAGAGACTCTGGACCCTTGAGATCCATGTCTCAAGGATCTCCTACCTTGGTGAAATCATGTCTCTGCCTCTCCTACCATCTACAGAGGTAGACGGAGAGAGCTGTGGAGCTCTCTTTTATATCCTTTGCTGTGGAGAGAGCTGTTCAGTTAGTTTTTAATTCTTTTTTTCAGTGGAATTTTTTCTATATGTAGCTATGAATTTGGTTTCTTTGTGGGAGGAGGTGAGTTCAGGGCCTTCCTACACTGCCATCTTAAATCTCTTCTATTAATGTTTATTTTAAAATGTTCACCATGACCAAGATATAATCCAGATTTTTCTAAGCATCACTCATTATAAATATTATTACAATAAACACCTCTGTACATATATCACTGTGGGTAATTAAGCATACTTCTGACAGACAGCTTCCCAGAACAGGAATTGCTGATCCAAAGTAAATGAGCATGTTAAAATATGTTCATTACTTCCAAACTGCTCTCAGATATGCTATAAATTCATACTTCCATTAATTTTATACCAGTCCCAATTTGCCCACGCCCACACGACAATTGGACACTATCAATTCAATTATCCTTATCTATGTGATAGGCAATAAAAAGCATCTCATTGCTTCTTCAACCTGAATTTCCTGATTACTATGTTTCCAAATATTCTCTATCATATTTATGTAATATATATTCACTTTTTTCCTGTGAACTCTACTTTCAATATCACTTAATCACCACAAATTCAAATGGAATGTGTAAGGAAGCAAAGTTTATTTAATATAAAGTTATCTTCTCTTTGTCTAGCTATCTTAATTAGGAGAGGACAAATCATGAATTTACCAGAACAGTACAATAATGTCTCTTTCATGATAGTAATACAATGCGACTAGAATCACACTCATAAATATCTCCCATGACAAAACAAATGCCTTATGTACAACACTCATTCATTTTGCATTGACAAATCCTTTTTTTTTTTTTTTACTAGCTACATATGGTCAATTTCTCTTTTTTTATGTTGTATCTTTTTCAATTGCACCTAGGAGTCATTTTAATATAGATAATTGAATTGCAGTTAATTCTCCATCTGGTGTTCCAGATTGGTTACTTACTACTGCTGATTTGAGGCTGATATTTTTCATTTATATTACTTGATCATTTTATTCACTGTCACATGTCTAACAGTATGTGACATTTATAAAGCATATCATACGAAAATAATTTAAAATTCCCAAAGTACAATTCCATTTGAAGCACTGGGACGTCTTACACAAGACCTTGTAGGATTCAGGTTTCAGCTAAATTGCTATAACTTATAAATCATTTGTGAAATACAATTGTAAAAGAACTGTATAAATAGGAAGATGTTTGGACACTAGCATGTGACCTATTATTTTTAGTATACTACTTTAATATATAGAATACCTTGTCAATACAGCAAACTTTAATAAATTGGATTATCATTTGATGATTTAGAAATCTTGACATTATTTTATCAGAAACTAGAAATTTGAAAATATTGCATCATCAGAAATATACTTAGTATTGTGGATGCAACTCTTCTATGCATAAATCATTTTTTGTGTCCGAATCACAGTTTTAAAGCACTTTGACTTGGTCAGATTCTGTTAGGAAAGGAAGGGATCTTGTGGTTGGTAAAAAAATTGCTTTGAATAAAGAGAAGGTTAACTTATTACTGGGACATTTAATAAGAGGGAAATTAGATACTCTTCAAATTGCATTTTGATAACCATATCCCCATTTTAATGTTTCTATGAGTGCTAAATCAGATAATTCATTAAAAATAAATTAAATTCAACATGTGTTTGTTATCTCATTACCTGCGTTATCATTCCCATTTCAGGGTTTATGAATCAGGTCTCATGTAAGTTTGAATTGCTTGCCAGATTCAACATATTTTTAAAAATTTTTTTTAATCTTTATTTATTTTTGAGAGAGAGAGACAGAGCGTGAGCAGGGGAGGAACAGAGAGAGAAGGAGACACAGAATTCGAAGCAGGCTTCAAGCTCTGAGCTGTCAGCAGGCCCAATGTGGGGCACGAGGCTCAAACCCACGAACTGCGAGATCAAGACCTGAGCCAAAGTCGGAGGCTTAACCGACTGAGCCACCCAGGCGCCCCATAGATTCAACATATTTCAAAATCACCAAGAACCTATGTTCCTCCTTCTAAAGACAGCTCTGTAAATTGTGTCAGATAATGGACAGTAAGCACCATCTGATCCAGTTTTCTGATTTCCCAGCAAAGAAAACTGAGTCACAGAGGGCTTAATGGACGAGCTCATCGGCAGGCATTAGGTTTTGACCAGGTCACAAATACTGATGATAACCTTGTGTTACGTTTTGAGATGTATTGATACTTTAAATACAAAAAGGGTTATTTGATAGTAGCTGAGTACATAGTGTTTGAGCAAAATACATTAGATTTTGAAATACTGAGGAAGATGATTAATTTTTTTTACTGTATGGGAAATATTACATATCACCTTTGCCCAATTTGAAAATGTATTCATATTTGTTTCCTTCACTATCTGCATTAACTCATAAAAAAGAGCCAGTTCCTCCTGATTGTTTAAATTTTATTAAAAAGCCTTTGAACATGTTTATATTATCCCATATGTTATAACAAGCATCTCTGAACCAGCTTCCTCTACACCAGGAATTCTTTTCAGCCCTTAGGAATATTGTATATATTGTTTGCAACCATATATGTTATATAAATTACACATGATAATATAAACACATTATCTCTATTCAGTAATTATTTGTATTATACATATGATAATATAAGCACATTATTTCCATTCACTATTTATTATTATTGCCACAGATTTCCCAGGTACAAGTTAGCTATGCTGTGTACCTGAGTGATATATTGTTTCCTGGTAAACAGCTTCATGTGGAAAATCGCAAGATCTAGTGAGACAATCAAGATACTGCATCAGATTTTGAAAAAATTTCACTTGTTGTATTATTTATTTGTTTACTTTTTAAATTTTTTAAATGTTTACTCATTTCTGAAAGAGAGAGGGGCAGAGCATGAGTGAGGGAAGGGCAGAGAAAGGAGACACAGAATCTGAAGCAGGTTCCAGGCTCTGAACTGTCAGCACAGAGCCCGACGCAGGACTTGAACCCACGAATTGCAAGATCATGACCTGAGCCAAAGTCAGATGCTCAACCGACTGAGCTACCCAGGTGCTCCTCCTGTTTTAATTATATAAACCAGATATGTAAATTTTGTATGTTCACAGAATTCTAAAAACCTAATGTCTTAATTATCCACTAGAAGCTCCTTTTAGTATAGCTTGAAATTTATGTCCGCTATACACTGGCAGAAACATAAAATCCTTCTCTTGGAATCAAAGTACTAATTAGAAAGAAATCCTGAAGCCTTAGAGATTTCCTGTTACCTAATTATTAAATGCAGTTTTGAATGTCTATATGATGCTAGGGAACTAAGATTTTTTTAAAAAAATCTTGTTTTCCCTTCAAAATTGTTGTATTCAGCAAAATTATTGTTTTACTATAATGTTTTTTGTATAAATGCAATAGAAAATCAAGTGCATATTTATCTAATTTATAATGTTTTGGTCTTGAAGTTATTTGATAAAGTCCAGCAATAATGTCTGTGTCATCATAGTGTAACATATGAACTATCTAAACTTACATGTATTTCCTTATTTTATTATTTTAATTTTCATTTGCTAAAATAAATTATATGAATAATTTACACTTCCATTTTTCATCTGAAAGCATTTTGGTAGCCAAGAAACACACTAATAAAGCAGCACAAACGTTCAAATACACACACACACACATGCACACAAATGTTCAAGTACTATAAAAAATTTGCTAAATCAAATATCATAAACTAAAGCAAATTATCAGGGGCTTTACTTTTCTTTTTTTTTTTTTTTTTTTTTTAAGATGTTAAATTTTTATTATAATTTTTTTTATATGAAGTTTATTGACAAATTGGTTTCCATACAACACCCAGTGCTCATCCCAAAAGGTGCCCTCCTCAATACCCATTTCCCACCCGCCCCTCCCTCCCACCCCCCATCAACCCTCAGTTTGTTCTCAGTTTTTAACAGTCTCCTATGCTTTGGCTCTCTCCCACTCTAACGTCCTTTTTTTTTTTTTTTTTTTTTTCCTTCCCCTCCCCCATGGGTTCCTGTTAAGTTTCTCAGGATCCACCTAAGAGTGAAACCATATGGTATCTGTCTTTCTCTGTATGGCTTATTTCACTTAGCATCACACTCTCCAGTTCCATCCACGTTGCTACAAAAGGCCATATTTCATTTTTTCTCATTGCCACGTAGTATTCCATTGTGTATATAAACCACAATTTCTTTATCCATTCATCAGTTGATGGACATTTAGGCTCTTTCCATAATTTGGCTATTGTTGAGAGTGCTGCTATGAACATTGGGGTACAAGTGCCCCTATGCATCAGTACTCCTGTATCCCTTGGGTAGATTCCTAGCAGTGCTATTGCTGGGTCATAGGGTAGGTCTATTTTTAATTTTCTGAGGAACCTCCACACTGCTTTCCAGAGCGGCTGCACCAATTTGCATTCCCACCAACAGTGCAAGAGGGTTCCCGTTTCTCCACATCCTCTCCAGCATCTATAGTCTCCTGATTTGTTCATTTTGGCCACTCTGACTGGCGTGAGGTGATACCTGAGTGTGGTTTTGATTTGTATTTCCCTGATAAGGAGCGACGCTGAACATCTTTTCATGTGCCTGTTGGCCATCTGGATGTCTTCTTTAGAGAAGTGTCTATTCATGTTTTCTGCCCATTTCTTCACTGGGTTATTTGTTTTTCGGGTGTGGAGTTTGGTGAGCTCTTTATAGATTTTAGATACTAGCCCTTTGTCCGATATGTCATTTGCAAATATCTTTTCCCATTCCGTTGGTTGCCTTTTAGTTTTGTTGGTTGTTTCCTTTGCTGTGCAGAAGCTTTTTATCTTCATAAGGTCCCAGTAATTCACTTTTGCTTTTAATTCCCTTGCCTTTGGGGATGTGTCGAGTAAGAGATTGCTACGGCTGAGGTCAGAGAGGTCTTTTCCTGCTTTCTTCTCTAAGGTTCTGATGGTTTCCTGTCTCACATTTAGGTCCTTTATCCATTTTGAGTTTATTTTTGTAAATGGTGTGAGAAAGTGGTCTAGTTTCAACCTTCTGCATGTTGCTGTCCAGTTCTCCCAGCACCATTTGTTAAAGAGGCTGTCTTTTTTCCATTGGATGTTCTTTCCTGCTTTGTCAAAGATGAGTTGGCCATATGTTTGTGGGTCTAGTTCTGGGGTTTCTATTCTATTCCATTGGTCTGTGTGTCTGTTTTTGTGCCAATACCATGCTGTCTTGATGATGACAGCTTTGTAGTAGAGGCTGAAGTCTGGGATTGTGATGCCTCCTGCTTTGGTCTTCTTCTTCAAAATTCCTTTGGCTATTCGGGGCCTTTTGTGGTTCCATATGAATTTTAGGATTGCTTGTTCTAGTTTCGAGAAGAATGCTGGTGCAATTTTGATTGGGATTGCATTGAATGTGTAGATAGCTTTGGGTAGTATTGACATTTTGACAATATTTATTTTTCCAATCCATGAGCAGGGAATGTCTTTCCATTTCTTTAAATCTTCTTCAATTACCTTCATAAGCTTTCTATAGTTTTCAGCATACAGATCCTTTACATCTTTGGTTAGATTTATTCCTAGGTATTTTATGCTTCTTGGTGCAATTGTGAATGGGATCAGTTTCTTTATTTGTCTTTCTGTTGCTTCATTGTTAGTGTATAAGAATGCAACTGATTTCTGTACATGGATTTTGTATCCTGCAACTTTGCTGAATTCATGTATCAGTTCTAGCAGACTTTTGGTGGAGTCTATCGGATTTTCCATGTATAATATCATGTCATCTGCAAAAAGCGAAAGCTTGACTTCATCTTGGCCAATTTTGATGCCTTTGATTTCCTTTTGTTGTCTGATTGCTGATGCTAGAACTTCCAGCACTATGTTAAACAACAACGGTGAGAGTGGGCATCCCTGTCGTGTTCCTGATCTCAGGGAAAAAGCTCTCAGTTTTTCCCCGTTGAGGATGATGTGAGCTGTGGGCTTTTCATAAATGGTTTTTATGATCTTTAAGTATGTTCCTTCTATCCCGACTTTCTCAAGGGTTTTTATTAAGAAAGGGTGCTGGATTTTGTCAAAGGCCTTTTCTGCATCGATTGACAGGATCATATGGTTCTTCTCTTTTTTTTTGTTAATGTGATGTATCACGTTGATTGATTTGCGAATGTTGAACCAGCCCTGCATCCCAGGAATGAATCCCACTTGATCATGGTGAATCATTCTTTTTATATGCTGTTGAATTCGATTTGCTAGTATCTTATTGAGAATTTTTGCATCCATATTCATCAGGGATATTGGCCTGTAGTTCTCTTTTTTTACTGGGTCTCTGTCTGGTTTAGGAATCAAAGTAATACTGGCTTCATAGAATGAGTCTGGAAGTTTTCCTTCCCTTTCTATTTCTTGGAATAGCTTGAGAAGGATAGGTATTATCTCTGCTTTAAACGTCTGGTAGAACTCCCCTGGGAAGCCATCTGGTCCTGGACTCTTATTTGTTGGGAGATTTTTGATAACCGATTCAATTTCTTCGCTGGTTATGGGTCTGTTCAAGCTTTCTATTTCCTCCTGATTGAGTTTTGGAAGAGTGTGGGTGTTCAGGAATTTGTCCATTTCTTCCAGGTTGTCCAATTTGTTGGCATATAATTTTTCATAGTACTCCCTGATAATTGTTTGTATCTCTGAGGGATTGGTTGTAATCATTCCATTTTCATTCATGATTTTATCTATTCGGGTCATCTCCCTTTTCTTTTTGAGAAGCCTGGCTAGAGGTTTGTCAATTTTGTTTATTTTTTCAAAAAACCAACTCTTGGTTTCGTTGATCTGCTCTACAGTTTTTTTAGATTCTATATTGTTTATTTCTGCTCTGATCTTTATTATTTCTCTTCTTCTGCTGGGTTTAGGCTGCCTTTGCTGTTCTGCTTCTATTTCCTTTAGGTGTGCTGTTAGATTTTGTATTTGGGATTTTTCTTGTTTCTTGAGATAGGCCTGGATTGCAATGTATTTTCCTCTCAGGACTGCCTTCGCTGCGTCCCAAAGCGTTTGGATTGTTGTATTTTCATTTTCATTTGTTTCCATATATTTTTTGATTTCTTCTCTAATTGCCTGGTTGACCCACTCATTCGTTAGTAGGGTGTTCTTTAACCTCCATGCTTTTGGAGGTTTTCCAGACTTTTTCCTGTGGTTGACTTCAAGCTTCATAGCATTGTGGTCTGAAAGTATGCATGGTATAATTTCAATTCTTGTAAACTTATGAAGGGCTGTTTTGTGACCCAGTATATGATCTATCTTGGAGAATGTTCCATGTGCACTCGAGAAGAAAGTATATTCTGTTGCTTTGGGATGCAGAGTTCTAAATATATCTGTCAAGTCCATCTGATCCAGTGTCTCATTCAGGGCCCTTGTTTCTTTATTGACCGTGTGTCTAGATGATCTATCCATTTCTGTAAGTGGGGTGTTAAAGTCCCCAGCAATTACCACATTCTTATCAATAAGGTTGCTTCTGTTTATGAGTAATTGTTTTATATATTTGGGGGCTCCGGTATTCGGCGCATAGACATTTATAATTGTTAGCTCTTCCTGATGGATAGACCCTGTAACTATTATATAATGTCCTTCTTCATCTCTTGTTACAGCCTTTAATTTAAAGTCTAGTTTGTCTGATATAAGTATGGCTACTCCAGCTTTCTTCTGGCTTCCAGTAGCATGATAAATAGTTCTCCATCCCCTCACTCTGAATCTAAAGGTGTCCTCAGGTCTAAAATGAGTCTCTTGTAGACAGCAAATAGATGGGTCTTGTTTTTTTATCCATTCTGATACCCTATGTCTTTTGGTTGGCGCATTTAATCCATTTACATTCAGTGTTATTATAGAAAGATACGGGTTTAGAGTCATTGTGATGTCTGTATGTTTTATGCTTGTGGTGATGTCTCTGGTACTTTGTCTCACAGGGTCCCCCTTAGGATCTCTTGTAGGGCTGGTTTAGTGGTGACAAATTCCTTCAGTTTTTGTTTGTTTGGGAAGACCTTTATCTCTCCTTCTATTCTAAATGACAGACTTGCTGGATAAAGGATTCTCGGCTGCATATTTTTGCTGTCTAGCACCCTGAAAATCTCGTGCCAAGTCTTTCTGGCCTGCCAAGTTTCAAAAGAGAGATCAGTCACGAGTCTTATAGGTCTCCCTTTATATGTGAGGGCACGTTTACCCCTTGCTGCTTTCAGAATTTTCTCTTTATCCTTATATTTTGCCAGTTTCACTATGATATGTCGTGCAGAAGATCGATTCAAGTTACGTCTGAAGGGAGTTCTCTGTGCCTCTTGGATTTCAATGCCTTTTTCCTTCCCCAGTTCAGGGAAGTTCTCAGCTATTATTTCTTCAAGTACCCCTTCAGCACCTTTCCCTCTCTCTTCCTCCTCTGGGATACCAATTATGCGTAGATTATTTCTTTTTAGTGTATCACTTAGTTCTCTAATTTTCCCCTCATACTCCTGGATTTTTTTATCTCTCTTTTTCTCAGCTTCCTCTTTTTCCATAACTTTATCTTCTAGTTCACCTATTCTCTCCTCTGCCTCTTCCATCCGAGCCGTGGTGGTTTGCATTCTGTTTTCCATTTCCTTTAAAGCGTTTTTCAGCTCCTCGTGACTGTTCCTTAGTCCCCTGATGTCTGTAGCAAGAGATTCTCTGCTGTCCTGTATGCTGTTTTCCAGCCCAGCGATTAATTTTATGACTATTATTCTAAATTCACTTTCTGTTATATTATTTAAATCCTTTTTGATCAGCTCATTAGCTGTTGTTATTTCCTGGAGATTCTTCTGAGGGGAATTCTTCCGCTTGGTCATTTTGGATAGTCCCTGGTGTGGTGAGGGCCTGCAGGGCACTTCCCCTGTGCTGTGGTGTATAACTGGAGTTGGTGGGCGGGGCCGCAGTCCGACCTGATGTCTGCCCCCAGCCCACCGCTGGGGCCACAGTCAGACTGGTGTGTGCCTTCTCTTCCCCTCTCCTAGGGGCGGGATTCACTGTGGGGTGGCGTGGCCCGTCTGGGCTACTTGCACACTGCCAGGCTTGTGATGCTGGGGATCTGGCGTATTAGCTGGGGTGGGAAGGCAAGGTGCACGGCGGCAGGGGGGGCAGGCTTAGCTCGCTTCTCCTTAGGTGATCCACTTCAGGAGGGGCCCTGTGGCAGCCGGAGGGAGTCAGATCGCTGCCGGAGGTTTGGCTCCGCAGAAGCACAGAGTTGGGTGTTTGCGCGGAGCGAGCAATTTCCCTGGCCGGAGCCGGTTCCCTTTGGGGTTTTGGCTGGGGGATGGGCGGGGGAGATGGCGCTGGCTAGCGCCTTTGTTCCCCGCCAAACTGAGCTCTGTCGTCCGGGGGCTCCGCAGCTCACCCTCCCTTTGTCCTCCAGCCTTCCTGCTTTCCGAGCAGAGCTGTTAACTTATGACCTCCCAGACGCTAAGTCGCGCTTGCTGTCGGAACACAGTCCGTCAGGCCCCTCCGCTTTTGCAAGCCGGACTCGGGGGCTCTGCTTGGCCGGCGAGCCGCCCCTCCGCCCCGGCTCCCTCCCGCCAGTCCGTGGAGCGCGCACCGCCTCGCCGCCCTTCCTACCCTCTTCCGTGGGCCTCTCGTCTGCACTTGGGTCCGGTGACTCTGTTCTGCTAATCCTCTGGCGGTTTTCTGGGTTATTTAGGCAGGTGTAGGTGGAATCTAAGTGATCAGCAGGACGCGCGGTGAGCCCAGCGTCCTCCTACGCCGCCATCTTCCGGGGCTTTACTTTTCCAAAGAATATTTTCTGATAGTCTCGACCTAGGACCGGAAACAAGACTTATGGTAAAAACTGACATATGTCATCACTATATATCTTTAAAGGAGGCTTTATCCATTGATTTTGGAAATAATAACATATTTCTGACATTTGAGGTACTAATACTTTTCCTTTTTAAGCCAATTTTTTCTTCATGAATCCTTCAAGTTTCCCGTTTTCTTTCTTTTTTTTTTAATGTTTACTTTTGAGAGAGAGAAAGCACACAAGGAGGGGTGAGCAGAGAGAGAGGGAGACAGAGGATCCAAAGCAGGCTCTGGGCTGAAGCAGAGAGCTTGAGGTGGGGCTTGAACTTGCAGACCTTGAAATCATGACCTGAACTGAAGTTGGATGCTCAACCAACTAAGCCACTTGAACTTGCAGACCTTGAAATCATGACCTGAACTGAAGTTGGATGCTCAACCAACTAAGCCACTCAGGCGCCCCCCTCCCCATTTTCTACCTTGCTTCCCCAAATTCTCTCTCAAGGCTTGAGACTTACAGGTATGATTTCCACCAGATGAGGTCATAAAAGCACATGCATATCTACAGTCACAAACGATAAAGCCATAGAAAATACTTACAAATTAGAGAAATAACATGTGAATTAATTGCTCGAAAATAAAGAGAAATGTTTTTGGAAATGTGACATCACGAGCTACATTACGTCATACACTGCGGCCATACCTGCCCTTCACTCTCACCTGCTCCTACTTCTTTTACTTTGCTAGTTAACATGCATCCTTTTTTCTCAAACACATACATAATTCAGTATTACGTTGTATCTGATCTTTCTCTTTAGTCAAAATTCGAAAGAATATATTTAAAATATACGAGATTATCAGCCAAATTAATGTTTTGCTAAAATTCAGACTGACATACCTTAGAACAATTGCGGATTTGTACTGTGGCAATTTAACTATGATGGATGGACCCACAGTTTCTAAAATTGTATCCTCATGTTAGCCAGTGGCCACAGGGAGGATATGCATAACATTTGAAATGTGGCACTGAAGCATCAGAAATATTCTTTTTACCCCAGGGAGTTCAGAGCAGAGCCATGTACTATAGAAGGTCACATTCTTTTCTTCGATTTTTCTGGCTTCTCTTGCAGGGTGAGCAGCAGGCAGACCTCCGGCTCCTCCAGATCCTGCTGGAGTTTCTATTATCTTCTTCCATTTCTGGGACAGATACATGTTTAGTTTTATGACAAATGCCACCAGGTTCTCCTGTACGTCACACATCTTTGAAGTTGGAGGCTTGGAGGGAGCGAGTGACCAAAATGGGTTTCAGGTCATTCTCATGAGATCCATTTTTGTTTGCCCTCCAACAGTCTTTCCACATCCACTATTTGCCGCACTGACTCAGGCCCGGAACCGAATGCAAAAGTAATAGCTGCAAATACACTGATTAATCATCTCCTACAATTACATAAAATCCAACCCTTAAATACACGTACACACGTTTCTATCTATCGATCATCATCGATGAAGTGTTTCAATCTCTGACTGAACTTGAAGTGATATTGTGGTCTCATAATAACAGAATAAAAGTTCCAAACTTTGTCCAGATGCCTTCTAAAAGATACCAGAGACTAAAGGAGACATTTCCACCATTATTGACAGAGCTACCATTTTGATATAAGGACCCATTAGGATTAAGATATATACTCTTGAATCGGGATGATATCATGCGTGGTAGATGCTATCGATGCCCCATCCAATTCCATCAGGTGACTGCTGTACCTTCCAGCATGGATCACCCATTTTCATGGTACCTTGCATCTAACATGCACAATATTTTTTCCTGAAGAATTATTAGGACTATTGGGGCTGTGCTACATGTATGCCCAAAGACACGAAATTATCTAAAGGTTTGCAATCCACTCTATCTACTCAAACCCAGCTGTGAATGGGTATAAAACCCAGCTGTTTTCCCTCAAGACATGCCAAATTTTGAGATCTAATTTATGCTCCTGACCTGCATTCACTTCTTCTCATGATATCAGGTTGTAGATGGACTGTGCCTGAATTTTTATTCTTGTTTATATTCTCCCCTGCCCATCTTCCCATGCTACTTTAATAAACTTTTTACGGAAAAGTTTTTCTTTCTTTTTTTTTCTTTTTCTTTTCTTTTTCTTTTAGAGAGAGAGCACATGCAAGCAGGGGAGAGGGACAGAGAGAGAGAGAGAGAGAGAGAGAGAGAAAGAATCCCCAACAGACTCCACGTTCTCCGTGGAGCCAGATGCAGAGCTTGATCCTATGACCCTCAATCCCACGACCTTGGGATCGTGACCTGAGCCAAAATCAAGAATCCAACGCTCAACCAACTGAGCCTGTAGGCACCTGGAAAAGTTTCTTACTAAATTAGTTGTACGTGAATTCTCATTTTGGATCAAATTTTAGTGAATCCAACTTAAGATAGCATGCAATGAACAAATAAAGAGTGGATGTTCATTCTCAAAGAACACATGAAAACAGGCCATTGTAGTAAATGAGACTTCAATTGCAATTAATGGATTTTCTTAGTTTAATAAGAATTCTGGAAAGCAACACATACTTACCTATATTTCTTTTAGGAAACATCTGAGAAGTGTCTCCCTTAAAAACAAAATGGAATATAACCCAGAAAAAACATTTTGGAAAAAATCAGTGACATTTAAAAAATAAAGTTGTTTCATTATAGTACATTAGTTAATGAAACCATATCACTATACTATAATATATTGTCAATGACAATTAATGGCTTTGACTCAAAAGCTATTTAGTGAATGCCTTATGCAAAATACATGTCCAGTTGTCTAGGATATAATTGCAGCTTGTGCTCCTTTTTAAATCTTATTCTAACAGGCAAAATGTATTTTACACTTGCAAATGTAGAATTAATCTCTTAATCAAATATTAAATCTATAGGATTTATTTTCTTTTGTCAGTCATGTGTGCTATAATTTGATGACATAGTGACATAATTTACCCAGACAGCTTTGAATTTCTGTGAACCTGCATATATTTATTTTCATGTTTTTAAAATTGCTTATTTGCAAGTAACAATTTGATTAAAATTTTCCTCCTCATTTTTAATGGATCGATGTACTTAATTATTAATGTTTTTACATGTAGTATACCTGTAAAAGCTTTTTTTTTATTATGTGATTCCTAGCTCATTTGAAATGTAAACATGATTCAGTCTTTCAAGGGACAAGAGATGAGATGACAGCTGATCAATAATTAGACTTTGTCCTTAAGTCGTTCAACTGTCAAGGATAAAACATGTCAATCAGTGAGAACAAATGCACCATCAGTTATAATTACCTCAGCAAAAAAAGTCACGAGTGTCCCATCACTTCCCAAATATTAAGGCTAAGTAAGAATTAGTACTGTTGAGTGTACAGTTTCATTGTCCTATATTTTACTTTAATTAGCCAAAAGAAATATTGAGTTAATTCTACCTCTCGGACCTATCCATTGATTTTTATGGAAGCATTTTCTTGTCCTTGACTTAGTAGTCAAGAGATTTTTAGCCTTTAATTATATCCATAGATTAAAAAGCATATACCAATCTATTCCATGGAATGATGTGATTAAGAATGGTTATTGAGGTTTGAATTGGAAAACACTGCCACTATTTGTAGGACCTTGGGTAAATTACTCAGTTTTCTAAACCTCAGATTTTACATTTCTACCATGAGCATTAATAATTCAAGATGCAAGGTTGTTTAGAATATAAAGGCAATGTATATGCCAAAGCATCTAACACAGGTGCTATTCAGAGGTGGAAAAACAAATGTTTGAGTAAATGAACATTTCCTATTGATGTATAGCTAACATATAGTACTAAATTACTGTCAGATGGACAATAAAAAGATTCAACAATTCTATACATTACTCAGTGCTCATCACAGTAACTGACCCCCAATCCCTTCATGCATTTCACCCATCCCCTGACCCACCTGCCCTCTGGCAACCACTAGTTTGTTCTCTGTATTTAAGAGGTCAGGCGGTGCTGGGTGGCTCAGTCGGTTGGTTGAGTGTCCAACTTGGGCTCGGGTTATCATTTCGCAGATCGTGAGTTCGAGCCTTGTATCAGGCTCTACGCTGGTGGTGTGGAGCCTTCTTGGAATTCTCTCTCTCCCTCTTTCTCTTTGCCCCTTCCTCACTTGAACTCTCTCTCTCTCTCAAAATAAATAAATACACTTAAAAAAAGAGGTTTTTGTTTGTTTCTTTTTTTCTTGGCTTGTTCATTTGTTTTATTTATTTTTTAAAGTGCATTTATTTGGGGAGCCTGGGTGGCTCAGTCAGTTGGTCGTCCATCTTCAGCTCAGGTCATGATCTCACAGTCGTGAGTTCGAGCCCCACGTCAGGCTCTGTGCTGACAGCTCAGAGCCTGGAGCCTGCTTCGGATTCTGTGTCTCCCTCTCTCTCTGCCCCTCCCCTTCTCACACTCTGTCTCTCTCTCACTCTCAAAAATAAATAAAAAAACGTTAAAAATTTTAAAATAAGTAAATAAATAAATTAATTAATTAAAGTGCATTTATTTATTTTGAGAGAAAGAAAGAACACGTGAGCCAGGGTGGGACAGAGAGCAGGGAAGAGAGATTCCCAAGCAGGGTCCACACTGTCAGAGTGGAGCCCAATGCAGGTCTTGAACTCAGGAAACATAAGATCATAACCCGAGTCAAAACCAAGAGTCGGATGCCTAACTGACTGAGCCATGCAGGTGCCCTAGTTTGTTCATTTGTTTTAAACATATGGTGTTTTATAATTAGTTTAATCCATTCTTTCTGTAAGTATTAACCTGTATGTTCATGATTCAATGGACCAAAAACAAAACTAAGTAAAAACGAGTCATTTTATACTACAAAGTTTACATAAACAGACACACACACATGCATGCACATACACATAGGAAGTATGGGAATTTCAGTAAATAATGGAATAGTAAATCATTTTTTTCTTCTGGACGGTAAACCAAATCTTTTATGAATACCATAAATATTGTGACCTTAAGTCTATGTTTACTTAATAAACTTTAAGTCTTTTCGTTTTTGTATTTTGCGTTCCTTCACTTGTTTGGTTTTTTGGCATCCCTGATACCATATACATTTAAACAATTTTCTTAATTAAAATATTTCTTTTTTATAAACATTTCAAGGTAGACACATCAATCTACACGCAAACACAAACTTGAAGTAACTCATTGGGCAATTGAAGTAACTAACTTTGAGATATGTAATTCATCCTGTCAAATGCCAGGCACTCAGTTCCCCGTGGGCCTGTAGCCTGAGGTTATGAGAATGCGAGGTTTTGAGTATCATCAGGACCCAGAGGATTACAGAAATAGCCAAGCATTCTCTGCCTTTGCTTCCAGAGAGCCCACTTCTACGGTTCCTGTCACGAGGCAAATTTCAGTGACCACTGGAGCCTTTCTAATGGAAATCCAGTGACCTTGAGCATAGGCAGTTTGGCAACATTAGTATTTGTTCAGAAAGATCTTTGAGTAATTTTGAAGTGACTCAAAACCCTGTAACTTGAGGCCAATTTTCATTCATGAGTCAGAAGACAGCAATTAAAAGTTAATGAAAGGAAACAATGTATCAGTCACTATGGAAGATTGGGAAAGCATGTATTTTTTTGATACAGATGAAATGAAGAGTTAAACCCATGGAGGAAAAAAAAAGAAGATGAGGAAGGAGACTGATATTTGTGCCAAGTAGAAATTACATAACATCCCCTGGATAGAGGTGTCTGCTTTTTTCCTGCTGTTCCTTAGAAATCAACTTACTAGATTTTTCGTTGTCTGCAGTGAAACAGCCAGGACTGTGGTAGGAGCACACCCAAACTAATCTTAGAGGTAAATAGAGTTACTATTCTAGATATTATATACATATATATATATATATATATATATACACATATACATTTTTTTTTAATTTTTTTTAACGTTTATTTATTTTTGAGACAGAGAGAGACAGAGCATGAACGGGGGAGGGGCAGAGAGAGAGGGAGACACAGAATCTGAAACAGGCTCCAGGCTCTGAGCCATCAGCACAGAGCCCGATGCGGGGCTCGAACTCACGGACCGCGAGATCGTGACCTGAGCCGAAGTCGGCCACTTAACCGACTGAGCCACCCAGGCGCCCCTACATTTTTTTTTTTTGAGAGAGAGACAGAGCCTGAGCTGGGAAAGGGCAGATAGAGGAAGACACAGAAACTGAAACAGGCTCCAGGCTCTGAGCCATCAATGCAGAGCCTGATGTGGGGCTTGAACCTATGAAGCACGAGATCATGACCTGAGCCAAAGCCGGACACTTAACCAACTGAGACACCCAGCTGCCTCCTTTGATAGGACATCTTGATTTCTATCCCACCCCTTGACTCCTGTGTTTCCTGTGACTTCCATGGATTCTATGTTAATGAAATAAAAACAGATGGCAGTTAGCACTATAAGAACTTTAAAAACCAAACAGAACGAAAGGGTATTCCATAACCCCAAGTTTGCAGGCATCATGCAAAATTTCAAAACATGTTTATTTTATATTTTTAGAAGTTTACTTATTTATTTTGAGAGAAGAGAGAGCACAAGCAAGGGAGGGGTTGAGAGAGATAGGGAGAGAGAGAATCCCAAGCAGGATCTAAGCAGTTAGCAAAAAGCCCCACACGGAGCTGGAACTCACGAACTGTGAGACCATGACCTGAGCCTAGATCAAGAGTTGAGTGCTTAATGAACTAAGCCACCCAGGTGCCCCTCCAGACATGTTTAGAGTAAATTTTGACAGCATTTATATGTTTCTTTTCTGCCTCTTTTTTATATCAAAATTGTTTATAAATATTTATATAGTTATTTATAAACATGAAATAGTTTATGTCTCTCCCACCACTATGAAAGCTCACACCTCTCTCTCTCTTTCTTTTTTAATTCAAGTTAGTTAACATACAGTGTAGTATTGGTTTCAGGAGTAGATTCATCAACACATATCAATAACACCCAGTGCTTGTCCCAGCAAGTGATCTCCTTAATGCCTAACACCCGCTTAGCCCATCCCCCAACCACCTCCCCTCCAGCAACCCTCAGTTTGTTCTCTGTATGTAAGAGTCTCAAATGTCCATTGACCGATGAATAGATAAAGATGTGGTATATATACACAATGGAATATTACCCAGTGATCAAAAAGAATGAAATCTTGCCATTTGCAACAACATGGAGGGAGCTAGAATGCATTATGCTAAGCAAAATTGGTCAGTCAGAGAAAGACAAACACCATATGATTTCACTCATATGTGGAATTTAAGGAGCCCACATCTCTTAATAAGCAATGGTGAGGTTTTCTAGGAGATGATAATTGAGGAGCTTAGAACTAGATATTTTTGTTTTTGTTTTTGCTTTCTGTTGACAAACATTTGTACTAAATATTTTATTTTCATGTAGATTCTTAGAGTCATAGTATGTAGTTCCACCCCAGCAGCGCTAGATAATTCCCTAATGGACGTCTACCCCCAAATCATGGCACCCACGGATACATACAGCTTAGATAGCATATGCACCTGCCCAATTCCCAGGCGTGGTTAGAAACCTATACTTAAGTGCATTCTGCTTAACATTTCAAACAGGGGAAATAATAATTATAGTGTCTATTTATATCCTAAAACTAAATAAAAATACATGAAATGTCTTGGATGGACAATAATCATAACCAAAACTTTTCAAAAAAGAGAACAAGGAATTATCCAAATAAAGGAGAAAAAAAGGATTAGAGAACAAAGAACAAACTAACTGGTTTCATATGTCTTTACTTAAATTATTCTAATGGATTTCCCTACTTTACCATTGAGGATTTAACTATTTAAATCCTAAGAAATTGGAGGAATATGAAAGTATTTGGCCAACTCTTATTTTTCCCGTACAAAACATAATTCTGCAAAGCCAGAAGAAAGAGCAACATTACAGGGCCACATTCAATAATATTTTACTTTCATGGTAAGAAGGCTGAGGCAGAACTTTATTGGACTGGTAGGTATATTTTCACCAAGTGATCTTACAGACTGTTCCCCTGCATGCTGACACAGATGAGGCACTATTTCCAGAAAAATGAAGCCATAAGATAACACAAGTGCCATTACTTTCTTTTTTTTTCCCGTGGACACATCTTAATAAAGCTACTGTCAGCTATACTACACACATCTTAGCTAAACATATTTCAAAATTGGTGATCTAGCAAAGCTTTGCGCAATCTTCTGTATTGCCAGTATTGCGGATTCATTCTTGCAGTATATTACTTATCACTTCAATCTAAGTGCTGGATACATTTTCTAGCATGCATTGACATTATCCTCTTATATAAATTCTTACGGGATAAACTGATAATTTAGAGCCTGTGACTGCGCAAAGCCAAAGCTTCCTGCCCGGGTGAAAGAAGCAGAATATGCAGTTATATGGGTGGTAAAACAACTCAATACATCTTTACAGAAAGTGTATTTTGGGGGAAAATGATATTTTTAATTAAAAATAAAATTTTGAAGTTTCCATCAAGTTTCTAAATGCTTCATCTAAACAATACATATTGCCTTAGATTTTTTTTGTGTGCTTATAGTACAAATTTTAAAATAACTGTGAGGAAGGATTTATGGAGGTTATCTGAATTGAGTAAACAAACAAATATAAAATTATATTACATGTATTTTACATGCTTATTTTTCTAGCCAGAATAATTTTTATTCCAAATCATTTTGCCACAATAATCAAATTTAGAAATTAATTCAGGTCACAAAGGCTCTGTAGAGGAATTTGCATAAGAATTGTTGCTAATAATGATTTAAAGTTTATTTTATACAGGGGCACCTGAGTGGCTCAGTCGGTTAAGCATCTGACTTCGGCTCAGGTCATGATCTCACGGTTCGTGAGCGGTTCATGAGTTCGAGCCCCGTGTCGGGCTCTGGGCTGACAGCTCAGAGCCTGGAGCCCGCTTCAGATTCTGTGCCTCCCTCTGTCTGTCCCTGCACTGCTTGCACTCTTGTCTCTCGCATTGTCTTATGAATAAAGAAACATTAAAATTCATACATATATATATATATATATATACAAATTCTTTTGACTATGGTAAAACACATGTAACATAAAATTTACAATATTAGCCATTCATAAGTACATTCATACTCATTGATTTTGTAGCCAGTCTCCAGAATGTTTTTCATCTTGCAAAACTGAAATGTTATGCCCATTAAACAATTCTCCATCTCTCTCTGTCAATAGTCTGTGGCAACAATCTTTCTACGTTCTGTTCCTATGAATGTGACTGTTCTAAGTTTCTCACAAAAGTGGAATCATGCAATATTTGTCTCTTTGTGACTGGCTTATTTCACTTGGCATAATGTCTTCAAGATTCATTCATGTTGTAGCATCTGTCAGAGTTTTATTCCTTATTAAGGCTGAAATATATAAAATATATATGTATACATATATACACATATATACACACATATATATTATACATATGCATACATATATATACACACATACAATTTTGTGTATTCATTCATCCAATTTAGACACATATTCTTTCCAGTTTTTGGCTATTGTGAATACTGTTTCTATGAATAATGTGTGTACAAACATATCATTCAGACCCTGATTTTTATTTTTGTGGGTATATACAAAATTGTTGGATCATAACATTTAAAACTTCTGCTCTGTGAAGCACAATGCAAAAAGAATTAGAAGACAAAGCACAGACTGGGAGAAAATATTTGTAAAAGACTCATCTGTTAAAGGATTGTTACCCAATGTATACAAAAAAACCATAAAATTCAATGATAAGAAAATAACCTGAGTGAAAAGTGGGCCAATGACCTTCATAGACACCTTGCTGAAGAAGATATACAGATGGCCAGTAAGTATATGAGAAGAAACTTGACATGATGTTATCAGAGAAATGAAAGTTTTAAAAAAATTAGATACCACTACATACTTTGTAAAATGGCTAAAATCTGGAACAGCCCAAACACCAAATGCTGACTAAGGTGTAAAAATTGGGCAAAAGATGTGATTTTTCTAAGCCACTGCTGACTTTCTGCTCACCCGTTCTGGGTATATTGCTTATATAGGTTGATATATAGGTTATATACTATAGCAACACCTAATGGCCAGTCTGACTTTGTGGACTACTATGTTGAATAAAACCACCTTTCTTTTTATTTCAGATTCCTATCAGGATCAAATTCAGTCTTACAGTCTTACAATCTTATTGTCAATACATGACCAACAAATGACATCCTACACTTAGTTTCTCAACAGTGCTGAAACAATCTGTCACATTTTTTATAGCCTTGCTGAAGTGAGTGGCTTCCTAAGGACCTGAGTCAATCGATTGGTTTCTTGTTATAAAAAGCAAATCTAGGCGTGCTCAAGGTGGGTGGCTCAGTTGCTTGAGTGTCCAACTTTGGCTTAGGTCATGATCCCGCAGCTGGTGGGTTCCAGCCCTGTGTCGGGCTCTATACTGACAGCTCGGAGCCTGGAGCCTGCTTCAGATTCTGTGTCTCCCTCTATCTCTGCCCCTTCCCCGCTCACACTCTGTCTTTCTTTGTCTCTCAAAAATAAATAAACATTGAAAAGATAAATAAATACATACATACATACATACGTACAAGCAAATCCATCCTAACAGGCACAGCTCTCTGAGTTCATTCTCAAAAGAAGCACAATTATATTCACTGTTATATCCCCCCTCCTCTCTCTCTCTCTATCCCTTTCTCTCTCTCACTGGATAGATACATAGGTAGATATTTAGTTAGACATACATGGACATATCTAATACGCTATATTGTATACAATGTGCACGTGTGTAAACGTAGATGATCACCGTTTTGTTTTTTTCCAAGCTTGGAGGGGCCATCACGACAGTCTGTTAGGTTTGGCTGCAGGTGCAAGGATATTAAATCCAGAACCACAGCAGTTTTAGAAAGAATGTAGGTGAGAGTCACACACCCACGCACAAACACGTTGCCTGTAAAAACACAGTTCAGTTTTGCCTCATCATGGCCTCGCGATGGCGGGCCCCGCAGTGTTCTGATAAGTAATTTCCTCCGCCAATAAACTTAAAGGATTCTGGGTCAGTCAGAATGAGGCAGACCGTACCAACAAATTATCTCAATATCTACGTGGCTAAAAACAACAAATATTATTTTTTTCTCATCCTGCATGTGCATCCTGTGTCAGCTGGAGGCCGTGGGCCGTGCAGCCCTCGACTGGGGTTGAAAACGAACACAAGCCAGCACCTCAGCTATTGCTGATGCAGGGAAAGGAAGCTCTGTCAATCACCACCCGGCCCATCCAGGCTTCTTATCGTTTATTGTCTAAGACAAGTGACACGACTGCACCCAATTTAAAGAGAGAGCTGAAATGCAATCTCCTATGTAGCCAGAAGAAAAATAGTGAGAAATATTGGTGAGAACAGTGATAAAGTCTACCATGGACTCAGTGTGCTGTGGAGTCTAATTTCTTACTCACGCGGGATGTGCAAGCTATTTTAAGAACATGTAATTCATTATATTAATGTTAATATTACAAATGTTACTTAAAAAAAAAAAAAAGATGGAACTTTCCCAGGCGTCAAAAGGATAGACACATTTTCCACTCTCCCTTTTCTTGGAGCATTTCCTTGAGAAAATCCAATCATCAGAAATCCTTTTTCTGTTTCTTTGACATGTAAGTAATACTATTTAAAAGCTAATTGAATCTCTCAGTAGTTTTACAATTCAGGAGTCATCTTTTTGAAATAGATCAACACTAAGGAAGACAGCGTCCCTACATTGTAACTATCTGTCATAAAGATGAGAGAAGGTTTTTGGGTTTTTTTTTTTCCTTTGGATAAAAACAACTAACACAGATGGCCATCCCAATTACCAGGTGAAATTCAGATAACTATGCATGGTAAATGGTGTTGTCTCATCCTCTCATATGAGGACAAGTTATCATTTATCTTGAGAACATACATGTAATGGATCATATCTGCCTAGCTGTATAAAAGAATGAGGTTTCATTGTGTCTTTGCAATCACATTAGCAAATATCCTGTGATGCACATAACAGTCTGGCTTAAGGCTTATTTAGTAATAAAATTGGTTTCTCTTTTTCCGCATTGGTGAAGAGGTCTTTCCGGATTGGCAGAAAATTTCATTTTTAATTTTTCCCCATTAGAATGACAGTTGAATAAATAGACATACGTATACAAATATATACACACGTGTATGTCATATATATAATTGTATATTATATATATATGAGATTTGTTGGGAAGCAGGGACTAATGACTTTCAAATGGAAGTTCCAGTGCACATGACTTGCCAGTAGGTAAGGAGATTGCTTCCTCTTAACATCAATAGTCTTGTCTACACTGCCTACATACTAACACAGTAATAATATAGCATCCTAAAATATAGAGTCCAAGTAAAATTACAGAATTCTAATGTGCACATACTAGAAAACTATTATGTATAAGCATAGGGAATAATAACAGTGATATTTGTAATTACAATAATAGTGCACAAGTTGCAATAGATTTATATGAAAGAAAATCACATATACACCCAGACAAAGAAAGCAGGCATGGTTAAAGACCATATGTGTGATTGCATATATGACACATGTAAGTATATATTTTACCTACACAAGAATAGAGAATATATCTGATGGTTTTATGTAACTTGGCATAAGTTTTTATTATTTTCTGATTTTTTAAAATTTTTTAAATGTTTATTCATTTTTGAGAGAGACAGACAGTGTAAGCAGGGGAGTGGCAGAGAGATAGCGAGACACAGAATCCAAAGCAGGCTCCAGGCTCTGAACTGGCAGCACAGAGCCCGATGTGGGGCTCGAACTCACAAACAATGAGATCATGACCCTGGCTGAAGTCGGACACTTAACCAACTAAGCCACCCAGGCGCCCCTATTTTCTGATCTTTATTATAACTGCCATTATTATTGTCAAATATTATCTTTGCTTATAACTAACTTTATCAAGATAGATGATAGATAGATAGATAGATAGATAGATTTAAAAAGTAGAGTAACATGTTCCCAAATTATGAAGAAAATATATTTCAGAATGAGAATTAAGATATTGATTTCTTTGACTTCAGAGAGCACTATTTTTCCTCTAAAACATGTTGCCTATTACAGAAGCATGTGTCTATAAATGTGACAGGCAGAATAATGCCCTCTCACAAAAATGCCCATCTTAATTCCTAGGATCTGTAAATACATTCTCTTTTATGTCAAAAGTTACTTTGCAGTTGTGATTAAGGTTTTTGAGATGGCAAGATTATCCTGAATTATCTAAGTGGGCCCAATGAAATCATAAGAGCTCCTATCATGGTGGAAGAAGACAGGAGAATCAGAATCCAGGAAGGTGATAAAACAATGGAATTAGGGGTAAGAGTCAGAGGGAGAGATTCAAAGATGCTATGTTGTTGGCATTGATCATGGAGGATGGAGACACGAGCCAATGAATAAAGGTGTCCTCTAGAAACTAAAAAAGGCAAGGAAACAGATTCTTCTTTAGAGCCCACAGAAGGAATGCAACCATAACGACATCTTGATTTTAGCACAGTGAAAGCCTTTTTTGGACTTCGGACCTCCAGAACTCTATGAAAAATTTGCATTGCTTTAAGCTACTGAGTTTGTGGTCATTTGTTACAGATGCAATATAAAGCTAATGAATTGAGTGAGCTGAATATCATCCATACACTTTTCATGGGCTCACTCCTCTCTCTTCACCAATGTCCTCTTTGCTCTGCAAAACTATTCCCAATAACCATCTCTCTCTCTCTCTCTCTCTCTCGTTAGCTTTCATTTGGATCAGCAGGTTGGAGAGCACTCACAAGAGAGTCTGAGCATGAGGAGAGAGTAGTTCAAAGTGGTGTTTCAGTAAGCTCTTTCCTGTGTGTCACCACATACAAGCTGTCTTCCCCCATTGAAGGGCACAATTGGTCTGCTTTTCATATCTTTTTTGGCTTTGCTCACCATGTATCCTCTCTCCTTCCCTCTTCATGTCAAGGGGTACAAAGATAACCATGTGCTGCATTATTCCCTAGGTGGTTTCACTATAATCTGCTTGATCCTTGTAAGAAGACCTTTATTATACAGAGTGGGCCATATATCTGAAATAACTCATTCATTAGCAAAATGGTACTACCTTCAACTTGTATCTGAAGTTCACTACTCTCCTGCTGCCACTGTCTCCAGCCCTCGGCATTTGCACTTGGAATAATTGCCTAAAGTCCAATGTACTTGTTTTCTATGCCTGGAACTTGCTGCCCCAGATATAGAATATTGTGCCCCAGTTAATTCTGATAACTTTAAATACATGACTTTATCTTACTCCAGATTGGATCTTCCACACAGTGCTGAAATGGAGAAAAGGATTGTATGATCAGTTCTCCTTTTTTTATTTTAATTTTATGTTAGAGAGAGAGCTCAAGAGGGTTTGGAGAGGGCAAAGGAGAGAGAAAGAGATAGAATCTCAAGCAGGTTCCATGCTCAGTACAGAGTACTGACTCTGACCCTGATGCAGGGCTTCATCTCCCAACTCTGGGATCGTGACCTGAGCTGAAATCAAGAGTTGGATGTTTAACCCACTGAGCCACCCAGGAGCCCAATTCTTCTTCTATACAAAGTAAAACTGTCACCTCTTGAAGGCAGAAGTTTATTTTCTGCTTCATGCCAAATGAAGTTCTTGGACTGGTTTATTAGGTTCTTTTTTCTAAACTCTGCCAAGTAATGAGACTCAAATAACTATGTAAATTCATTAATCTCATAAAGCAATTAGTGTAAAATCCAATGACTGTTAAATTATTTCAAAATGAATTAGTTACAACATAACTTTTAATTTTCATGATAACCCTCATTTATTTACACAATATGATAATTTTGATTAAATAAATGCAAAGATGTAATGTATTATAGAGAGCAGCCAAAAGCTTGTTCGTCCCTTGTAAAAGTGCCTTCTATGACCTATGCTTAAGTGAATTAATATATATGACATTTAGTACACTGTCTGCCCAAGAATAAGTGATCATGAATTGCACATCCCTCCCTCTTTTACCCACTGTAGCCTGCACAGCTTAAGAATGTATTTTGTTGGGGTCTCATTTCATTTAACTCTTGAATAGAAAAACAAACAGAAACAACTCCAGAATCTCCTCAAATATTTCACTTTCTATATTTTTAAACTTTTTTCTTTTTATAATATTCTAGGGTTGAAAATGATTTTGTGAAGTAAAGGGAAGATAGCCATATTTGAATGAAATGTGGGGGTAAGACACAATGAGTACTTGATTTCTCTAATACTGCAAAACAATTGTTCAGGTTGTGAATCAGGCAAATGCTTATTAAGTACCTCTGCTTTGATATAAATTATGAGCAATATAGCACCTTAGATTTTAGGGGGTTTATGACTACAATATAAAATTATTATAGAGAAAGAACAGCATATATTCAAAGAGCAGAAATGGGTACAAACACTGGATCCATCACTTAACCAATAACCATTTTATGTCTTGATTTCCTCCTTTACAATATGAATTATGGTGACAATAATAATGTGATGATGATCACATTCCTGTATTTTATCTAGTGGCTGTGATTCATAGCTGGCATGATTATTAAAATTTAATAAAGTAATATATTTGAATGAAGTCTGTATATTATAGAGTAATTCATATGTTATAAATACTGTTTTTGTGTTTTAAAGAACTAATTGTTGAGCTAGCCTAATAAACACTAATCTGAAAACTATTTTAGATGAGTTTTTAATTGTGAGTGGGGCTATTTTGCCTTTCTTGGTATATTTATCTGGACAAGGTGGATAGTGAATAGATCAGAGTAAAAAATGCAGTCATACAATGTTTTCCTGTTTTCTATGAAAAATAAATGCATTATTTTAAAGTTATGTATAGTTCTGTTTCCCAACATGATGAAACGATATGTATCAGCCATACCTTCCTGCTGTAAGCAGCTAAAAAAATTGTGGAATCCAGCAGCCATGTTCAAACACTTAACAGCATTCAGCACAGGAGTATGATTCCGGAAAGAAAGAAAATATTTAAGGTAAGCTCCACATTCACCCCAGGTTTCTGCCTGGGTCACTTTTAAACCACAGAGCAGATAAATACAGCCCAATCAGAGAGCAACAGTATTACTCAGTAGAGGAAAGATATGCATTCAGAGCTGATGAGGTAGCTGAAATTTGTAGGACAGGGTACTTGAAAAAGTAAGCTGCACAAAGAAAGAACTCAAGAAATCTGTACAGGGATTTCCTTGAGTCTTGGCTGAATACTAAGCTGCACATGCAGAGGCCCGAGTCTGCCCGAAAACAGCTACTGGCAGTCTGTGAGCTGAGTGGAGATTCAGGAGGATGAATACAGGTGTGAGAAGTTAGAATTGTGACCAACCAGAGTGGAATGACTTCACAGAACACACCACACATTCAAGTGAGACCCAACTTAGGAGTAAACCTACTCTCATCCTTGAACAATGGTCCTCAAACAGAGGCAATTATGTCCCCAAGAAGACATTTGGAAATTTCTGGACATATTTTTGGATTGTTACAACTTAGAGAGTACTACGGGCATGTAGTAGTTAGAGGCCTGGGGTGCTGCTGAGCATTCTACCATAAACAGGACAGTCTCTAAAACAAAGAATCTTCCAGACTGAAATGTCATTAGTGGTGAGGCTGAGAAACATTACTGTAATGGAAGCGTTACTCTGGACACCCACAACAAAGCAATAAATTCTACTTCTAGTAATGCATCATCACTAATTTCCCCTATAAAATAAGAGTTTTAGACATGTGAAGAAGGAAAAAGTGGCCCGCTCATTTATAAAGTGTCAGTAGAAACTTCCTAGGCTCTCGAACCATGAGAAATGAATATGTGCTGCTTGTCACCCAGTCTTCCGTACTATTTATAGCAGCCCAGTCTGACTACAATAGGGACTGTAATTTATTTCCACATTGAGAATGTTCATTCTCTCCATGCTTATGTATATATGGGAGTCCAATGATGCTCAAAGCTAGATTAAGCTCCTCCTTAAGTCTTCTTCATGTTATTTTGTCTGTAGTTGAAAGTCATTTTCAAGATGAGGAGATGAACCACTTTGATACTAGCGTTGGGCTAGGACTCACAAAACCCAATTTGTAAACACTAATTTTTTAAACCTGGCCCTACTCAGAGGCATACTATCGGAAGGGGAATGGAAAGGGTTTCACTCTGCCGAGTAGACATTCTGTTATACTCCTCCCTGCCCATCCATTAATACCATCTCACAATAGAGAAAATTGTGCTGAATATTTTAACTTAAACTTCTGATTCCCTGCCTGTTGGACTTAGCATAGAGTTGAAGACTTCCTGAAGCTTTGTGCTCTCCATTACCATTTATACAATCTGGCATGGCTCCACCTCTCTCTTCCATTCTCTCTCTGCTACTGTCCTCATACAGCTTTTAAGAGGTAGTCAGTATTGTTAAAAGGCAGTCAGTATTGTTAATATTCTATCTTTTATTTGTTTCAGTATGTTAATACAAATTTCCTATTGATTCTCCTAAAATATCTCAAACACTTCAGAAAAAGGGTGTTGTGTAGTCTTTTCAAATTACTTAATTCCTATATGAAGAAGAATACTTATTCCCTCTTATGGCCTTACTTACAGCTTCACACTTAGGGGCTTATTTAGGTAAATTAATCCACTGCTCTGTTGATCCAAAACAAAACTTCCAAAACAAAACAGAACCCAAGGTTACAATTTTATAGTAATCAGCAATGAAAATGTATAGATTGCCTTGAAAAAAAAGACTTTATATTACCTTGATAAAATAGACTTCAAAATTTGTTACTGCCTCTCACATATAAAGTTAACAATGAAAATTGAATTTTTAAACCAGCATGATTATTTAACAATGAATAATCATCATAACAAAACATCATAGACACACACATATATACACATATAAATATGCCTAAATGTATTTTTATGAAGCTATTCTAAAATAGGCATTTTGTTTTCAGAACAAATGTCTGAACTTATCACTTATTGTGGGTGTATTATCCAGTCACTGTAACTCAGTAATGGATGACTATGTAAGAGCATGGCTACAGGGTGCCTTCATTCATATTTTCTGTCAAATTCCTGTAGGTGCTTAAGGATAAGTAATATTTTATTTAATTTCTTTCTATTTTAGGAGCAGATTAATTAGAAATACTGAGAATCATACTATCTTATGGCAAAGGAATTAACTCAAGAGTTTTAGGAGGTTGATAAGAGAAAACAGACATATGTGTTTCCTGAGGTTTAAGAAGCTATAAAAATTTTTATTTGACAGAGGAATTTTGTTCTATTAACAGACAGCAAAAGATGGGTACATATGTAATCTTCTTTTTCTCTGCTAAAGTAAACATTTAAAAAAAGGAAAAAGGAACTGGCATTCCACAGAGAAGCTGCTTTTGAAGCCTCTGAAAGAGAAGAACATGCCTTAAACAAAATTGTTTTCCTCACTCAGTTCACTTGGTGCCCAGCACTAACTGGCTAGGCACAAAGTTTACAAGGATTATTAAACTCTGTTCTCTTAGCAGTATATTGCCTAATGGAAAATAGAAAAACTGAAATGGATAATTCCCATTACTGCTACAAGGAGAGTCTCAAAGAGTAAAGAAACAAAATATAAAACAATTCTCATTTGGAAACTTGGAAAACTAGGCTATTTTAATGACATCAGCATACAATATGAAGACAAAAAATATTGGTCTTAAAATCTTTTATAATAGAAAAGTTATGTAGGCCATAAAAACATCACTTCTCTAATAAGATTACAGCAGAGCTATTTTCCTTTCCTTCATTTCCTCCATTTTTGTTCTTTTCTGATGTCCTTTTTTAATAACTAAAATTGAGCTAATAACTCAAAATTACCCAGAAGGTTATCATTTGAATTGTTTGAATTCTGGAATTATCCAACTCTTAAAACATTCCAGAATCTACCATAATTAAACTTGACCTTATATATGGTAGATATTATATTAATAGAATGTTAAAAATCATGAAAACTGTTTTCTAATTGGATCGTCAAAAAATAATATAGAGGGTAAAGTGGAAGTGCTAGAACACAGTGGCTTTGGCAACAAAAAGGATACGTGAAAAATTAGGCAAATAACTGATCATTTATTCAGCTCATACCTTTAATATGAGTATAATAAGAGTGTTAGAATTCCAACTTTTTGGTTCTCTGCATAATTCATTCCAATGTTCCTAAAGCACTGACCTTCACAAGGTTAACATTGCAGCTCATAGCAAATAAGTGCACCACTTACCTCTTATTAATATAGTTAATATAATGTAAGAAGCTATTAGATAACTACACACCAAATATTCTATGGGATGATAGAAGAGAAGAGTTTGACCTAAATTGGAAATTCACAAAAATCTTTCTGAAAGCAATAATGCCTACATAGAACATTGAAAGAAAAGTAAGAGGTAGGCAGGAAAATAAAATCTTTTTGAGGCAATAGAAATAGTTTATAAAATGAACTTCACAATTTTTATAATGTTTTGTTCAATCATCTTCATCTAATGTTGCAAGACAAATCCCTCCCAAATTTGGTGGTTAAAATACAGTTATGTGATTAAACTTGCAAAGGGTTCAGCTGGGTTACCTTACCTCTGCTCTAGGTGGTGACAGGGGAATTCCTGTATATGTTTGCATGTGGTCTGAAATGCTGGTACAGCAGGGGCTTCTACACATGTTACCACTAATTCTCCAGGATGCTAGCCTGGGATTTGGCACGTGGTAATAAAAGCATCTCTAGAAGGAAGAGCAAACAAGTTCTGGTACACAAGAACTTTACTAACTTCTGCTGGTGTCATTCACCCCAAAAGAAAGAACAGGAAAAAATGAGAGCCAGGGATTTAATCAACACAGATTAAAAGCAAGATGTCTGAACCAGAATTTAGAGTCACGATAATAAGAATACTATCTGGGGTGGAAAAAAGCATAGAATACCTTTCTGCGGAGATAAGAAGTAAACTCTAGTCAAGATGAAATTAAAAATGCAATAACTGAGATGCAATCTTGAATGGATGCCACGACGGCAAGAATGGACAAAGTAGAACAGCGAATAAGCAACATAGAAGACAAACTTATGGAGAATAATGAAGACGAAAAAAGAAGGAAATGAAGGCAAAGCAATAATATAAGAATTAGAGGACTCAATGACTCATTAAAAAGGAATAACATCAGAGTCATAGGGGTCCCAGAAGATGAGGAGAGAGAAAAAGGGGTAGAAGGTTCATGTGAACAAATCATAGAGGAAAATTTTCCTAACCTGGGGAAAGACACAAACATCAAAACCAGGAAGCACAGAAAACTCCCATTAGATTCAACAAAAACTGGCCACCACCAAGGCATATCATAGTCAAATTCACAAAATACATAGACAAGAAAAGAATTATGAAAGCAGCAAGGGAAAAATAAGTCCTTAACCGGTAAAAGAAGACAGATCAGGTTTGCAGCAGACCTATCAACAGAAATTTGGCAGGCTTGAAAGGAGTGGCAGGATATATTCAATGAGCTGAATCAGAAAAATACGCAGCCTAGAATTCTTTACCCTGCAAGGCTGTCATTCAAAATAGAAGGAGATAAAGAGTTTCCCAGATAAGCAAAAACTAAAGGAGTTCATGACCACTAAATCAACACTGCAAGAAATTTTAAAGGGGACTCTCTTAGGAAAGAAAAGATGAAACAAAACAAAAAAGACCCAAAACAACAAAGACTAGAAAGGACCAAAGAACACCACCAGAAACTTCAACTCTACAGGCAACACAATGGCAATAAGTTCATATTTGTCAGTACTCACTCTAAATGTCAATGGACTAAACGTTCCAATCAAACAACATAGGGTAACATAATGGATAAAAAAACCAAGATCCATCTATATTCTGTTTACAAGAGACCCATTTCAGATCTAAAGACACCTTCAGATTGAAAGTAAGGGGATGGAGAACCATTTATTATGCTCATGGTTGCCAAAAGAAAGCCCAAGTAGCCATAGTTATATCAGACAATCTAGATTTTAAACTAAAGACTGTAACAAGAGATGAAGAAGGGCATTATATCATAATAAAGGTGTCTATTCACCAAGAAGATCTAACAATTGTAAACACTTATGCCCCCAACCTGAAAGCCCCAAATATATCAATCAACTAATCACAAACATAACGAAACTCATGACAAAAATCAAATAGTAATAGGGGCCTTCAACATCTCCACTTACAACAATGGACAGATCACGTAAGCCGAAAATCAACAAGGAAACAATGGCTTTAAATGACACACTGGACTGGATGGGCTTAACAGATATATTCATAACATTACTTCCTAAAGCAGTGGAATACACATTCTTCTCCAGTGGATAAGGAACATTCCCTAGAATAGATCACAACTGGGACACAAATCAGCCCTCAACAAGTACAAAAAATTGAAATCATACTGTGCATATTTCCAGACCACAACACTATGAAACTCAAAATGAACCACAAGAAAAAATTTGGAAAGATTACAAATACTTGGAGACTAAAAAACATCCTACTAAAACACGAATGAGTTAACCAAGAAGTTAAAGAGGACATTAAAGAGTACACGGAAGTTGGGGCGCCTGGGTGGAGCAGTCGGTTAAGCGTCCGACTTCAGCCAGGTCACGATCTTGCGGTCAGGGAGTTCGAGCCCCGCGTCAGGCTCTGGGCTGATGGCTCAGAGCCTGGAGCCTGTTTCCGATTCTGTGTCTCCCTCTCTCTCTGCCCCTCCCCCGTTCATGCTCTGTCTCTCTCTGTCCCAAAAATAAATAAACGTTGAAAAAAAAAAAAAAAGAGTACATGGAAGTCAATGAAAATGATAATACCATAGCCCAAAACCTCTGGGATGCAGCAAAGGTGGTCATAAGAGGGAAGTATATAGCAATCCAGGCCTTCCTAAAGAAGAAAGAAAGGTCTCAGATACACAACCTCACCTTATACCTTAAAGACCTGGGAAAAGAACAGCAAATAAACCCCAAACCAGGAGAAGACAGGAAATAATATAGGTTAAAGTGGAAATCAACGCTATTGAAATTAAAAAACAAACAAACAAACAAACATGAGAACAGATCAATTAAACCAGGAGCTGGTTCTTTGAAAGAATTAACAAAATTGATAAACCCCTAGCCAGTTTGACCAAAAAAGAAAAAGGAAAGGACCCAAATAAATAAAATCAAAAATGAAAGAGGAGAGATCAAAACCAACACTGTAGAAATACCAACAATAATAAGAGAACATTATGAGCAATTATGTGCCAATATATTTGGCAATCTGGAAGAAATGAACAAATTCCTAGAAACATATATACTATCAAAGCTGAAACAGGAAGAAATAGAAAATTTGAAGAGACTCATAACCAGTAAAGAAATTGAATTAGTAATCAAAAATCTCCCGAAAAACTCAAGAGACCAGGTCCAGATGGCTTTCCAGGTGAATTCTACCAAACATTCAAAGAAGAGTTACCACCTATTATTTTGAAGTTTTTCCAAAAAAATAGAAATGAAAGGAAAACTTCCAAACTCATTCTATCAGGTCAGCATTACCTTGAATCCAAAACCTAAGGAGAACTACAGGCCAATTTCCCTGATGAACATGAATGCAAAAATCCTCAACAAGATATTAGCCAACTGGATACAACAATACATTAAAAGAATTATTCACCACGACCAAGTGGGATTTATACCTGGGTTGCAAGCCTGGTTAAATATCCAGAAATCAATCAATGTGATACATCACATTAATAAAATGAAGGACAAGAACCACATGATCTCAATAGATGCAGAGAAAGCATTCAACAAATGTAGTATTGTTTATTGATAAAAACCCTTAAGAAAGTATGGATAGAAGGTTCCTACCTTAAGATCATAAAAGCCATATATGAGAGAACCATCGCTAATATCATGCTCAATGGGGAAAATCTGAGAACTTTCCCCCTAAGGTCAGGAACACGACAGGGATGTTCACTGTAACCACTGTTATTCAACATAGTATTGGAAGTCCTAGCCTCAGCAATAAGGCAACACAAAGGAATAAAAGGCATCCAAATCATCAAGGAAGGAGTCAAACTTTCACTCTTCACAGATGACATGATACTTTATATGGTAAAGATCCCACCAAAGGAACTGCTAGAACGGATCCAGAAATTCAGCAAAGTCACAGGATATAAAATAAATGCACAGAAATCAGTTGCATTCCTATACACCAATAATGAATCAACTGAAAGAGAAATCAAGGAATCGATCCTGTTTACAATTGCACCAAAACCCATAAAATACCTAGGAATAAACCTAACCAAAGAGGTGAAATTTATACACCTGAAAAATATAGAAAGCTTATGAAAAAAATCAAAGAAGACAAAAACTGGAACAATATTCCATGTTTATGGATTGGAAGAACAAATATTGTTAAAATATCAATACTACCCAAAGCAATTTACACATTTAATGCAATCCCTATCAAAATAACACCAGCATTCTTCACAGAGCTATAACAAACAATCCTAATTTTTCTATGGAATGAGAAAAAAACCCCAAATAGCCAAAGCAACCCTGAAAAATAAAACCAAAGCTGGAGACATCACAATCCCAGACTTTAAGATGTATTACAAAGCTGTAATCATCATGATTATGGCACTGGCACAAAAACAGACACTTAGATCAATGGAAAAGACTAGAGAACCCAGAAATGGACCCACAAGCATATGGCCAACTAATCTTTGACAAAGCAGGAAAGAATATCCAATGGAATAAAGACTATGTCTTCAGTAAATGGTGTTGGAAAAACTGGACAGCAACGTGCAGAATGAACCTGGACCACTGTCTTACACCATACACAAAAATAAACTCAAAATGGATAAAAAAAAAAACCTAAATGTAAGACAGGAAGCCATCAGAATCTTAGAGGAGAAAGTAGGCAAAAACCTCTTTGACCTCGGCTATAGCAACTTCTTACTCAATACATTTCTAGAAGCAAGGGAAACAAAAGGAAAAATGAACTATTGGGACCTCATCAAGATAAAAATATTTTTCACAGCGAATGAAATAATTAGCAAAACTAAAAGGCAACCAACGGAATGGGGAAAAATATTTGCAAATGACATGTCAGATAAAGGGTTAGTATGCAAAATATATAAAGAAGTTATGAAAGTCAACACCCAAAACACAAATAATCCAGTGAAGAAATGGGCAAAAGACATGAATAGTCACTTTTCCAAAGAAGACATCAAGATGGCTAACAGACACATGAAAAAATGCTCAACATCACTCATCATCAGGGAAATACAAATCAGAACCACAATGAGATACCACCTCACAGCAGTCAGAATGGCTAAAACTAACAACTTACTCAACAGCAGATGTTGGCGAGGACGTGGAGGAAGGGAAAGTCTTTTGCACTGCTGCTGGGAATGGAAACTGGTGCAGCCATTCTGGAAAACAGTATGGAGTTTCCTCAAAACACTAAAAATATAATTACCCTACGATCCAGCAATTGCACTACCAGGTGTGTTGTTTCAAAGGGACACATGCACCCTAATGTTTTTACCACAAACACGTGTGCTATTTTGAAGGGACACATGCACCCCAATGTTTATAGCAGTGCTATTGACAGTAGCCAAAGTACGGAAATAGCCCAAATGTTCACTGACAGATGAATGGATAAGGAAGATGTGTTATAAATATAGAATGGAGTATTACCCAGCAATCAAAAAGAATGAAATTTTGCCATTTGCAAAAACATGGATGGAAGTAGAGGGAAATATGCTAGTGATAAAGCCAGTCAGAGAAAGACAAATATCATATGACTTCACTCATATGTGGAATTTAAGAGAAAAAAACAGATGAACATAAGGGAAGGGATGCAAAAATAATATAAAAACAGGCAGGGGGACAAAACATAAGAGACTCTTAAATGTACAGAACAAACTGAGGGTTGCCGGAGGGATTGTGGGTGAAAGGAGAGGCTAAATGGATAACGGGCATTAAGGAAGACACTTGTTGGGTGTTACATGTAGGGGATGAATCACTGGAACCTACTCCTGAAATCATTATTGCACACTATATGCTAACTAACTTGGATATAAATTAAAAATAAAAAATAATAATAGATCATACTACCATTGGTTTTAAAATATTTTGACACCGGAATGAGTGAATTTCCACCTAACGTCTTTTAATTCCCTTTCTTTTCAGCACAGCTGGAACCCATCATCTCTCTTACTGACCAGCTGTCTGCATAGTCATCACACATACCGATTTGGGCTAGCAAGTAATGACCGAGGAGGAAGAACAATAGACATATCTCAAGGGCACTTTTGTATAATTTATCCTTGTCTATACATTAAGGGATTTTTTTAAGTCAAGTATTATTCAGAAACTTCTTATATCAAACATTATACTTATCCAATAACTCTTTAACCTCAATTTGCTTGAATCAAAAAATTAAAACAGTAACTTTAAAATCAAATGCCTTGGGGCACCTGGGTGGCTCAGTCAGTTAAGCGGCCAACTTTGACTCAGGTCATGATCTTGCCGTCCGTGAGTTCGAGCCCCGCGTCGGGCTCTGTGCTGACAGCTCAGAGCCTGGAGCCTGTTTCAGATTCTGTGTCTCCCTCTCTCTAACCCTCCCCTGTTCATGCTCTGTCTCTATTGTCTCAAAAATAAATAAACGTTAAAAAAAATTTAAAAAAATAAAATAAAATGCCTTTCCAATGAGTAGTAAAAAGCCACTCTCCAAATTACTACTAATAAGAACAAACAATTCATTTCTTTTAGAGAATGGGCTAATGCATGGTTTAAAATGCAAGTGTCTATTCCAAACTATATATTTCCCTCCACGTATAAAAACCATAAAAAATAATGTAAATTAAAATTTCTTTTATCATTAGATCTAAATGCTTTTCAAGGTTTTATGTTATACTTCAACTTACTCATTTCTAATTTTGGATTATTTTATGTTTTTGTATTTAGGAGAAGCAGTAAAATTTTGCTTGCATACAACTTAAAATGCTCTTTATGTCTTTTAATTAGCAACTTCATATTTTATATTTTAAAAATATTTTAAAATTAAATTATGCATTTTTAACTTATAGACTACTTTGGTGCAGCAACTATTCTTATGACTTTGATGTAAACAGAGGAAAGCTATATATATATATGTGTGTGTGTGTGTGTGTGTGTATACAAATTATACACATTGAAAATTATACAACAACCTTACAAATATAAGTGAAAAAATATTTTTAACAATATCAGGAAATATAAAGAAGCAAACCACAGGAAAAATCATATGACATTTGCCATTATATAATGTTAAAACACAAATAAAACTAAATACTCTTTTTTAAGAGGTAAATATGTAGTAATACTTTAAGGAGATTTTTAAAATAAAAAAATAACTTGATAGTGATTAGCTTTTGGAAGATGCAAAGTGATGTAAATATGAAAGGGCACATTCTTTTGCTTCTAAGGAGCCGGTACTATTCTATTTCCTGGATACAGATGGATTAATTTAGACTATCTTTTTGAAATTTCCATAGCTTGTTTGCATTATGTTGTATGATATAATTAATTTACTGTATAATAATTTTAAAATCAGCAGAAAACTGATTGAAAAGCACAATCAATCGGGGTACCTGGGTGGCTCAGTCAGTTAAGTGTCTGATTTTGGCTCAGGTCCTGATCTTGCAATTAGTGAGCTTGAGCCCCGCATCAGCCTCTGTGTGACAGCTCACAGCCTGGAGTCTGCTTTAGATTCTGTGTCTCCCTCTCTTTCTGCCTCTCCCTCACTTGTGCTCTGTCTCTCTCTGTGTTGCAAAAATGAATAAAAGTTTAAAAATTAATTTTAAAAGCATGATCAATCTACATTAGGCTTATTTTTAAAATATTTATTAATTATTTTGAGGGGGGGGGGGAGAACACAAGAGGGGGAGGGGAAGAGAAAGAGGGAGAGAGAGCATCCCAAGCAGGCTCCACATTGTCAACACAGAGCTCGAGGTGAGACTGAATTTCAGGAACTTTGAGATCATGACCTGAACTGAAATCAAGAGTTAGATGCCCAACTGAACTGAGCCACCCAGACGCCCCTCACACTAGGCTTATTTTTAAAAGAAAAAATGTAAAACCATTGTAATTTTTTTAAATTAGGAAAATAAAAATTTATCTGTAAGTTAATGCTAAGCACCTACAATAACTTCATATTCAAAATAGATAATGAAAAATAAAAAACTATGTACCACGAAATGTTCACATATTAAACCCTCTTAAGCAATATTTAAAAAAGAAAGAAAATTGCATTTCAGGAGAAAAAGTATGTACAAATAGGAAAAGTAAAAGTAGTGCAAAATTATATAACAAAAGAACTATGAAGAAGATGCAGAAATCTGAATTTTATATACCTAAAATATGGTTTCAAATATGTGTATGTATAAAATAGGTGAACTATGAAATTCTAATGGTATAGGTACAAATATAATTTAGCTGTTAACATACTAACACAAAAATGTATAGGCCTAGCTATAAAAAAAAAAAAACTAGAAAAGACATAAAATATATGAATGAAGGAATAAAACAATAAAATCACATCTATACATGCGTGTGAAACCTATACATTCTAACTGATAAGAATATTAATGTTCTTCCTATGTCCATTCCTCAGTCAAGTAATTATTACCCTTTCATATTTGCTTATATAAACATAATGCGTGCAATAAACATTTTAGCATTAAAAGTAATGTTATCCTTTCTTCAGACAGCGGTATATTCCCTGCTCATTATTTTCACATATTTTTCTTTTCTTTCCACCTGCATCCATTCACAGAACACAAGTCGATTGCATCCTACTGAGTGCCAGAACTATACTGGCTGCTACAGACACCGAGGCGAATAAAATTACTCATGCTCTCAAGTACTACACAATATAACTCACATTCTCATAAAAGAGTATTATAATATATGATAAGATCCCTAAGAAAGATATATAAGCAGTGTGCCAGAGAGCAAGATGGAACACAGTAATGGTCAGAATAGTAACACGCCAGAAGTTTCATCTTTTCAATTATAAAACCCAAGATTGGCTAAGATAAAGATGTTAAAGATTCTGGTTTCCTATCTATCTCTACTCCTAGGAACAAGCCTAAAACAATTACATTAAATTCATTTAACTGATTCATCTAGTGCTGTCTACCTACGTCATTATTACAAAGTATCCAAAGTATCAACATAATTCAGCCTCTCTGCTTTTAATTATACTTCATCTCACATAACATAAATCCCCAGTTTATAGGCACTTTTAGTTCCACAATCTTGCTGCCTATCACTTGAAAGACTTGTACAAGAGATAAGTAAAGAACCTCTCATAATCATTAATTAACTGTGCAAAGAGGAGGATGTCTACTGTTCATCTGGTTCTGTGTTACATGCACTCACTTTGAAACTGTTACTGACAGAAGAAGTCTTGAATAGAGTTTATTTCAGATTTAGTTACACAATTACCCCTATGTGATTTTACAGCTTGGTTAAAGTATCCATCACATTATTACTGAAAAGGAAGTAGTCGTAATGTCTATACCGAAGAGAAAGGAACACACGTTAACAAAGAGACTTCTATGAAGTAGAATTGGAGCCACACATTTATGAATGTTGTGTAAAGTAATCTTTGAGAGGGTACTATGTACCATATGGAATAGCCCATGGTTTCTCCTTCGGCGTGTCATTACTCTGTTGGGATTCTTTGACATTTCACACTCGCTGTCTCATAATGCTAGTGGAAAAGTGGGGGGTAAGGAAGCATTGCCTATGACCACATACTGGGACTGACGGAAAGTGACTGTAATAACATGTTGATTTTCCCCCCACAGGTCTGAAGACACAGCTCAGAGATTAGTTTGAAATCTTAACACGGACCTTCTGGTTCTGCCAACAATTATAAATTCCCCAAAGAAAATTATTCTTGTGACAGTATTTGTATTAGTTTCTAGAACTGCAGTAACAAATTACTGCAAGCTTGGTGGCTTAAATTAACAGAATTTTTTTTTTCTCTCACAGTTTTTGAGGCCAGAATTCTAAAATCAAGAGGTGGGCAGGGCTGCGCTCCCTCCAAAGGCTCTAGGAAAGAATCTTTTTGTGACTCTTTCACATCTGGTAGCTCCAGGTGTTTCTTGGTTTGTGATAGCTTTAATCTCTGTTTCCATCTTCACATGGTCTTCCTCTCTGTGTCTTTTCTTATAAAAATACGTGTCATCGGATTTAGGGTTGACCCCAAACTAGAATGATCTCATCTCAAATTCCTTCATCTGCGAAGTCTCTTTTTCCAATAAAGGCACATTCACAGCTTCCAGGTAGGCATATTTTTTGGGAAGCCACCATTCAACCCATTACATTGGCTAAGGGTGTATATAAAATAATACTAGGGTAAGCAAAGAGTTTTATGCTTAGTATGTATCTTTGCTTTTAACAATTTATTATGTTTATTTTATGTATGATATTTACTGTAAGTCTCGTTCAATTACAGACCAGATCAATAGTGAACCAGTATATATTTCTAATACTATAACCTCTTGGCTGTTGCTTCACGATTCTTAGGCTAGATTCTAGCCTATGTGCTTTCAGTTAAGCGCCCCCAAAGTATTCTGCCCTGGCTTTTCTAAATCATCCCAGAAAAATCCTCTTCTGAGTTTCTGACAGTTTTTTTTTTTCATCAGCATGTTAGTGGGTGAGTAGTAATGAACTATACAAGAGATGTATTTTCTTAAATTTGTTTTATGAAGATACTTCACCTGATCAGAGATCAGCACCATTTATTTTACTGTGTCTTTCCACCGTGGCCTTTAATCCACTTCCTCTTATGCTATTGTTGGAGCATTGAGAAAACATTTTGGGAGTTGTTTCTATTTACAATGTTAAAAGAGATTTGGGAGAAAATTGAGTTTAAATAGGAAGTGTTTGTGAGATGGGTGTCAATGTCTTTTCTTGCTAGAGGAAAAAAGATGGAAAAAATGCACCTGCTATGATATTATTCCTTTCCTCTTAATAATGCTTTTGATGGGGCGCCTGGGTGGCGCAGTCGGTTAAGCGTCCGACTTCAGCCAGGTCACGATCTCGCGGTCCGTGAGTTCGAGCCCCGCGTCAGGCTCTGGGCTGATGGCTCGGAGCCTGGAGCCTGCTTCCGGTTCTGTGTCTCCCTCTCTCTCTGCCCCTCCCCCGTTCATGCTCTGTCTCTCTCTGTCCCAAAAATAAATAAACGTTCAAAAAAAGAAAATTAAAAAAAATAATAATAATAATAATGCTTTTGAGGTAGGCTTTCTGTATAACTTATGACAGATCATTGTTTCAGTAAGTATTCTTAGTTTGAAAAACAGAACAAGCATTGTTTATTTTGAGAGAAACATAATTTTTATGTCTTTTTATGTTAATCATCATACAATCATCAATTGACTGTTTAGTGAAATTTATAGGCAATCATCCTTCCAGGCGATTATATTAAAAAAAAAAAAAAAAAGACAGGACATTCGACATAGTCTTGAGAAAGATAATGAAGGTGTTGCTGTTCCTGTCAGTTAAAAGCAAACTGCTCTGATCATTCTTGCAGAGGTAAAGTAGCCCATTTATTGTCTTTATATCACATCTCATGATGTATATTAATTTGTTCCAGCAAAGTCACTACATATAGAAAACACAAATATTTGTATGTTTCTATGAAATATTTTGGTTAGGATATTCTAGTTAAAATTGCTTAATAGCATTTTGGAGGGACACATATATTATGACCTTAGTGTTATTATATCCAATTTCCCACCACCACATTTCCTAAGGATCAAAGTGACTGAGAGGAGGTATCTGGGTGGCTTAGTCAGTAAAACATGCAACTCTTGATTTCGGCTCAGATCATGATCTCGCAGTTCGTGAGGTCGGGCTCTGTGCTAAAGGTGTAGAGCCAGCTTGGGATTCTCTCTCTCTTAGTCTCTCTCTCTCTCTCTTTCTCTCTCTCTCAAAATAGATGAATAAATAAACTTAAAAAAAACTTACAAACATGGGGGGCTTGTGTGACTCAATCGGTTAAGTGTCTGACTTCAGCTCAGGTCATGATCCCACAGTTCATGGGTTCGAGCCCCACGTCAGGTTCTGTGCTTAGCTCAGAGCCTAGAGCCTGCTTCGGATTCTGTGTTTTCCTCTCTCTCTGCCCTTCCCCCCAGTCGCACTCTGTCTCTTCCTGTCTCTCCAAAATAAATGTTAAAAAAATAAAAACTTATAAACAAAGTGACTGAGAGTCATTCTGCCTCTTCTACCTCTATAGTTCATGGGCAATAATTACCTGTCCTAGTTTTACCATTTTGGCTCTGCCAATCAGAAATGTCCACTTTTTCAATGGCATCACAGACCCGTTTCAATGGTGGCATCTCCCACCACCATCTCTGGCTTCCCAATTCTCATACCACCTTTCTTCCATACTTTTTATTCATATTATAGCAACTCTGGTCTATTGACTTCACATGAACAAATTTTACTAAACCAATTTTAAGTTAATCAACTTAAGTAAATCAAGTATATTCAATCTAGGATCCTGGGAAACTGCACCTAGATTATACATTCAACATGTCCTGGTTTTGTATTTGGACCTTGGGCTACAATAGTTACAATCCATTTCCACATATGTCATACAGGTATTTGAGATTAAAAGTTAACCAGATAGTGCAATTATTTGGTGTATAAGCTGTGTCATCTCAAAATAGACCTCAACATTCTCCACAGATATCTTCAAGTTATTATCTAAGGGCAAAGAGAGAAGATGAAATGAGGCTTGAGGAAAATGGGCACCTCTTGCAAGACAAGTCTCAGATGTGATCATTACAAAATATTTGAGCAAGTGGAGTCTAGTTTTCTCACATGAGTGAGGAGTAATGTTTCTACTGTCAATGGAATGCCAAAGGACTTGGTAGGTGTACAAAAATCTCAACTCAGATCTGAGGTGCCTACTAATTCCCACTGAATGCCTTAATCTTAATATAACTCTCTGATTTTCTAATTCTGTCTTGAGGTTTTAACTTAAAATTCTGAGGTTTAAAAAATTATTATTATTTCTCTATCATTGTTTTCTTTAACTTATCTAGTGACAATAGAAGCAAATATTGCACCTCACGTCATAGCCCTAGAAGTCTTCATTATTACCATTTAAATTAAGTTTAGTGTTTACATGTTTTTCCTACCCCTTGCCTTCAAACACCTCTTAATTCCAACTTAACCACAAATGAATCTGTCAGGGCTTGATCATAGAAATAGAAAGACTATGATTATTATATTATAAAGACATGTATTTGAGGAATTTATGGATTATACAATTGGATTTTATGCCATTATGGAAACAATTGTAAAAATGAAATCTCAAAAAAGAAATTGAGAGTCATCAAAAAAATTTACAAAGCAGACCTTCTAAAACAATGGTGTAGGTCAACAACTTGGAACTTGAGGCACATCTGTAGCAAGACTTGTTCAGCTACCAGAGTGGGACTACTATTGAAAGTCACTGAATTAATCTGTAAAAGTCTTTTTCCCTTCTTATCTGTCAGTGTGCCTGGGTTGCTATTAGTCAGCAGGTGTAGTATTCAGAAAGAGGAAATGGATATAAGGCAGGTAAGTTGTGGAAGACATATACAGAACTATCTCACCATGTCTATCCATGGTGACTTTCATATATTAATAACTTCTACTCAGTTTTCATCCTCCAGATATCATGTTTCTCTGCAGTCTAACTCCACTCAGATGCACACAGGGAAGAGTAGACTGAAAGATATGTTTCCAGCTTAACCAAGCTGACACATAGTACCAAACAATCACAGTAGATGACAATTATAATTATGTTGTTAATACATAAACCAATTTTAATATTCTTTTTTTTTTCAATATAAGAAATCCTAATGAAGAAATTTCCATGCTGGTTGACCACATATCCCAACAACTCATCAAGAGGAACTGTTTTCTGGAACATTCCCTAAAACTTCTCTGGGTATTTTAATGGCAGGTAATTTAATGAAGGGAATTCATCACACAGGTATGAAAGAGACACAAAGTCAAATAGAGAGTGTTGAAGCAATTCAAACATCAGCAAGAGGCAAGGAATCAGTGACCATCCTTTGGAAATGGAGAAAGTAATAATAATGAGGCCACAAGTTGAGTCCATCTTTTGGATATAAAATTCTTTCAGGGGCCATGGAGGTCTGGGATCATGGAAGATGGGATTGTCTTATGGAGAGTAGGAACTATGGAGGAGAGGCAGTCACTACTGGAATAGGCCAGAGATGTGAGAAATAAAAATGGGAATATCAGGTTTCTCCCCTTTTCTTGTTCTCCAGGTTATTAGCAGCAATTACTTTTTTTCAATGTTTATTTATTTTTGAGAGAGAGAGAAAGAGTACAAGTGGGGGAGGGGCAAAGAGAGAGAGGGAGACACAGAATCTGAAGCTAGGTCCAGGCTCTGAGCTGTTAGCACAGAGCCCAACAAGGGGCTCGAACTCACAAAACTTGAGATCATGACCTGAGCTGGAGTCCGACGCTTAACTGATTAAGCCACCCAGGCACCCCTGTTTGCAGCAATTCCTATTGGCTAAGAATATATTGGCTAAACCTAGGAGACTTTGTAAGGGGATCCTGGAAACTGGTTTGGAAAGGAAGAGCAACAGCTTTCAGTGAGTCATGATCTTTTTGCTGGTAGAGGATTTTGCCTCTCTGTGTTTGGCTGCTGACTGATCAGGGTGGTGCTTGCTGAAGGTTCAGGTGACTGGGGCAATTTCTTAAAATAAGACAACAATAAAGTGTGTAACATTGATTGTCCCTTTTTTCATGAACAATTTCTCTGTAGCATGAGATGCTTCACCCACAGTAGAACATCTTTCCAAACTGAAGCCAATCCTACCAAATCCTGTTGCTGCTTTTTCAACTGAGTTGATGTACTATTCTTAACCTTTTATTGTCATTTCAACAATCTTTTGAAAAATTGAAAATTAAATTTTTTTTAATGTTTATTTATTTTTGAAGGAGAGAGAGAGTGTGAGTGTGTTAGGGGCAGAGAGAGAGGGAGACACAGAATCCGAAGCAGGCTCCAGGCTCTGAGCTGTCAGCACAGAGCCCAACGCGGGGCTCGAACTCAGAAACCGTGAGATCGTGACCTGAGCCGAAGTCGGACGCTCAACCGATTGAGCCACCCAGGCACCCCATTTCAACAATCTTCACAGTCTTTTCACGATGAGTTGTTTCCATCTCAAGAAACCACTTTCTTTCCTCATCCACAAAAATCAACACCTCATCTATAAAAGTTTTAGCGAGATTGCAGCATTCAGTGAGATCTTCAGGTTCCACTGCTAATTCTAGTTCTCTTGTTATTTCCACCACATCTGTCTGCACTTACTTCCTCCAGTAAAGTCTTGAACACCTCAAAGTCATCGAGGAGGGTTGGAATCAACTTCTTCTAAATTCCTGTTCATGTTGATCTTTTGACCTCTTCCCATGAATTGCGAATGTTCTTAGTAGCATCTAGAATGGTGAATCCTTTTCAGTAGGTTTTCAATTTATTTTGCCCAGATACATCACAGGAATCACATATCTGTAGAAGCTTTACTCTTATGAATGTATTTCTTATAAGACTTGAAAGTCTAAATTGCTCCTTGATCCATGGGCTGCAAAATGGATGTTGTGTTAGCAGGCATGAAGACAGCATTAATCTCATTGTATATCTTCATCGCACCTTGGGTAACCAGGTGCATTGTCAATGAGCAGTCATATTTCGAAAGGAATCTTTTTTCTAGGCAGTATGTCCCAACAGTGGGCTTAAAATATTCAGTAAACCATGTTGTAAACAGATGTGCTGTCATCCAAGCTTTGTTGGTCTATTTATAATGCACAGGCAGAGTGGATTTAGCATAATTCTTAAGGGCGCTAGGATTTTTAAAATGGTACATGAGCATTGGCTTCAATTTAAAGTCACCAGCTGCATTAGCCCCTAATAAGACTGTCAGCTTGTCCTTTGAAGCTTTTGAAGCCAGGCATTAACTTTTCCTCTCGACCTATGAAAAGTCCTAGATGGCATCTTCTTCTGCTACAAGACTATTCCATCCACATTGGAAATCTGATGTTTGCTGTAGGCACCTTCATTCATGATCCTAGCTAGATCTTCTAGATCACTTGCTGCAGCTTCTACATCAGCATGTGACGCTTCACCTTGCACTTTTATGTTGTGGAGATGATTTCTTTCCTTAAACCTCATGAACCAACCTCTGCTAGCTTCAAGCTTTTCTTCTGCAGCTCCTAACTTCCCTCAGCCTTCATAGAATTGAAGAGAGTTAGAGCCTTGCTATGGATTAGACTTTGGCTTAACAGAATGCTGTGGCTGGTTCAGTCTTCTCTGTAGACCACTAAAAGTTTCTCCATATCAACAATAAGGTTGTTTCTCCTTCTTATCATTTGTGTGTTCCATGGAGCATTCCTTTTAATTTTCTTCATGAACTCTTCCTTTTCATTTACAATTTGGCTGTTTGGTGCAAGAGGTCTAGCTCTTGGCTTATCTCAGCTTTTGACATTACTTCCTTACTAAGCTTTGTCATTTCTAGCTTTGGATTTAAAGTGACACACATGTGACTCTTCCTTTCACTTGAACACTTTGAGGTCATGGTAAGATTATTACTTAGGATTATTACTAGGACAGCCCAAGGAGAGGAAGAACGATAATGGAACAGCTAGCTGGTCTATGGAGCAGTCAGAACATAGACTACATTTATAGATAAATTTACTGTCTTATGTGGGGGTGGTTCATGGCCCTAAAACAATTATAATATTAACATCAAAGATCACTGATCACAGATCACCAAGACAAATATAAGAATAATGAAAAAGTGTGAAATATTGCAAGCACTATCAAAATGTGACACAGAGGCAGGAAGTGGAGCAAATGGAAAAATGGCACAAATAAATTTGCTCGACACAGGGTTACCACAAACCTTCAATCTGTAAAAAACACAGTATCTGCAAAACGCAACAAAGTAAAGCACGATGATAGTATATACGCTTGTAATACTCTACTTTTCCTAATAATGTCTGATCAAGAGATCACTTCTGGTGTTAAAGGTGATCTTATTACCTGAGATTTCCTATTGTAAATGAAGACAAGAAAGAAGGATGGAGAAATCTCAGAGTAAGCAAACAGCATTTCAGCAGAACGGTTTCTTAAAAACCACAACCCTATGGGGCGCCTGGGTGGCGCAGTCGGTTAAGCGTCCGACTTCAGCCAGGTCACGATCTCGCAGTCCGGGAGTTCGAGCCCCGCGTCAGGCTCTGGGCTGATGGCCTGGAGCCTGCTTCCGATTCTGTGTCTCCCTCTCTCTCTGCCCCTCCCCCGTTCATGCTCTGTCTCTCTCTGTCCCAAAAATAAATAAACGTTGAAAAAAAAATTAAAAACAAGTTTAAAAAAAAAACCACAACCCTATCTGTATATATATTTACAATTACTTTGCAATATTACCCCAAAAAATATGCACTTTGATGTCTGACAGATTTATACAGAAGTGTAACCACAGCAAAATTTAAAATGTATGTACATTTTTATTACCCCCAAAAGTTCTATTTGCCCCTTTCTATCACTCCTCCTTCCTACTCCAGGATGCCCTCTACTGTGCCTGTCCTACAATGTCACATGAAAGGAACCACTCTCTACAGGGCCCTTTGTATCTGGCTTTGGTCACTTAGCATAATTCTAGAGATTCATTTGTGCTGTGTCATGATATCAATATTTTGTTTCTTTTGTATTTTTAAAGAGTATTCCATTGCATAAATTTTCCACTTCATGTGCTCCATCTGATGAATATTAGGAGTGTTCTCGATTTTGACTATTTTGAACAAAGGTGCTATGAGCGTTTGTGTACAAAACATATTTCAGACATACACTTTCATTCCTCATGTATAAGTACTTAGCAGTGAAATTGCTAAGATGTATGGTAACAGTATATTTAATTTTATGAAAAACTGAAAATCTGCTTTTCAAAGAAGCTAAGCAATTATGCATTCTCACTGGAATACACGAGATCCCCAGTTCAATATACTCTGTAGCAAATCTCCTCTTGGACTTTTTCATTTTAGCAATTCTAATGGGTGAGGTTTAGTATTTCATAGTATTGTTTTAATTTGCATTTTCATAGTAAATAATGTTGAGTATCTTTTCATATGATTACTTTTCTCTCTATATCTCTTTTGTGAAATGACTGCTTAACACTTTTGCTCACTTTTAAAAATTAAACTCTCTCTTATTGTGTTGTAACATTGTTTTATGTATTTTATACACAAAACCTTTACTGGAATTTGTTTTGTACATATTTTCTTCCAGAATGGTACGTGTCTTTTCATTTTATTAACAGTACTTTTTGAAGCACTAGTTTTTAATTTTTATGAAGTACATTTATTGCTTTTTTTTTGTTAGCATATTTTATCTCCTCTAAAAAAGTGCTTCAAAACTCCACTTCTCAAAGTTTTTATCAATAGTTTATTTTACAATTTAAAATCATTTGCTTTTTGGGGCGACTGAGTGGCTCAGTCGGTTAAACGTCTTACTTTGGCTCAGGTAATGATCTCACATTCTGTGAGTTCGAGCCCCCCATCAGGCTCTGTACTGTCAGCCTTAGCTTGGAGCCTGCTTCGAATTCTGTGTCCCCTCTCTCTCCGCTCTTCCCCCACTCTTGTTCTGTCTCTCTGTGTCTCTCAAAAATGAACAAACGTTAAAAAATTATTTTTAATTATTTGCATTTGAATTGGATCCCTGGTAACTATCAAGTTATTTTTTTGGTATCATTCAAGAGAAAGTGTGGGGCTCATTTGTTAGCACACAGATGTCCAGCTGTTCCAGACCATTTGTTGCAAAGACTATGCTTACCCTTTGCACTTTGTTTCATTCAGTGTACTCTATAGAAGTGGATTTATTTCTGGAATCTATAATCTGTATCATTGATCTTCAGGTCCATTTTATAGAAATATCATACTCTAAACAAAATGTGACTCCAAATGCAAATGATGTTATTGTATTATTATTTAAATTTTTATTAATCAAATACCAAAATCTGACATTTTATTGCAGAACGGATAACTTTACCTTGAGTTCAGTTTGATTACAACCCTTGTACTGTAAAATTACAATTTAATTTATACTCACTTTTGTAATATCAGTAATATTATAATATTAGTAATATCAGTAGCTTAGTAATATCAGTAGCTTATTTGTAGCATAATCAGTAATATCTTAGTAATATCAGTAGCTTATTTGTACATAAGTGAGTATCTTTCAGGAAACTATTTTAACCATGCATTTTCTAGAAGAAACTTTACACTCAGTACACCTAGTCTAGGAAAGGAGAAAATCTTCCTTCTTTAAAATACATAGCAATCTTTAGCAAGTATTTCTCTTAAGTTGTGCCTTTTTGAAAATTTCCAAATTGCAAACTGTCAAGATTTTTTTCTAAATATATTCATTAAGAATTACCGTATTTTCAAGTCTCGTTTATTGAAAACTTAAGGTGTTTGGGTCACCAAATTTTTCTCTTACCTGATTTTTATTTTTTCTAAATTTTATATTCATCATATCTAGATCAAACACAATGGATTACAATTTCATTGTATATGATTTCAGAGTGATTCTTCTTGATGAATTTTTGAAATGACAGAGTTGGCATATTGGAGCAGTTGCACTGAGGTATAATTCATGTGCAAAAAATGCATCCATTCTAAATTTATAAAGTTGTGCAATCATCAAAACAATTCAGATTTGAAGCATTTTTATCATCCAAAACTTGCCATTCTATTGTTTACTATGTGTCTCCACTCTCATCCCCATTCTGGGGCAATGACTGGCCTCTTTTCTGTCTTTATAAATTTCTCTGTTTTACAAAGTTCATAAGAAGGTAGTCATACAATACATATTTTTTGCATATGACTTTTTTTTCACTTGATGTAATTTTTAGCCCTTTCCATTGCTGAATAATATTCCATTGAAGGGAGATATATTTTTTCATCTGGATTTCAATATGCAAAAACCTGAAATAAGACATTTTCTTTAAAAAGCTGTTCTTAAATAGAATGGTCTAAGAAATAATATGGTTTTGAGTGTTTGTATATGAAAAAATCCCAGAAAGCATTATATTTATCATGAAATCTAATTTTTTTAAAAAAAATCATAGTTATAATCTAATCAGCCAATCTTATTTGTTATGCAATCTAATCTATATTATTCTGATTTTTAGTTTAAAGCTCTATAAACAATTTAACTTAAAAAAGCTACACTCTTCTTCAAGTTATCTATTTATTTACCTTATATAATCACCCTCAATATTTTTATTAACTGTCATTTCCTTCCTTATCATTCAACAGTATAAACTATTTAATAATGATTTTATATGCAAACTTAACAGCTATTTTAGTTTGCCATTACTATACCTGATTTAGGCTTTAACTAAAGGTACTAAGCACCCATTGTGTCCAAGGAAAAATTGTGTTCTATAAGTCTCTTCAAAAAAATTGGACTTTTCAGCAATTAAAGGCATACAAATCAAAATACTGCAATGTGTAGAGGCATCACACTACCTAATTTCAAACTGTATTACTAATCTAATGCAATCAAAACTGTATGATGCTGACGTAAAAAATAACAATATAGATTAATAGAACAGAGTTAACATACCAGAAATAAACCCATGCATATAAGGTCAACTAATAATTGCCGAGGGAGTTAAGAATACCCAATGGGTAAATGGGAAGAGTCTCTTTAATATATAGTGCTGGGAAAATTAAATAGTTACATGCAAAAGAATGAAACTGGACCCATATCTTATACCACTCACAAAAATTACCTTTTAGTGGATTAAAGACTTGAATGTAAGACTGAAACCATAAAACTCCTGGAACAAAATATAAAAAAAAAATTTCCTGTCATGGGTCTTAGCAGTAATTTTTTGGTTATGGCATCAAATGTATTTGCAAGGAACAAAATAAAAAATAAACAACTGGGATTACATCAAACTAAAAAGCATCTGCACAGCGTAAGGAACAATCAACAAAATGAAAAGACAACTTACAGATTGGGAGATAAAAAATATATATATGCCTATATATATACATACAACATGTTTATGATCATATGCCGTTATAAAGCCCAGTGCTTTCCAATGTGGTTGGTCTACCATTTAAATAATTTGGGGGGCTCCTGGGTGGCTCAGTCGGTTAAGCATTGGACTTCGGCTTAGGTCATGATCTCACGGTTTGTGGGTTCGAGCCCCGTGTTGGGCTCTGTGCTGATAACTCAGAGCCTGGAGCCTGTTTCAGATTCTGTGCCTCCCTCTCCCTCTGCCCCTCCCCTGCTCACACTCTGTCTCTCTCTGTCTCTCAAAAATAAATAAATGTAATTAAAAAATAAATTTTAAACAATTTTTGAGCCAGGATGTAATAAACTTAAATAAGGAGCAGCACAAATTCTTTTTTTAAGTTTTTTTTTTACTTATTTATTTTGAGACAGAGAAAGAGTGCACGAGCAGGGGAGGGGCAGAGAGAGAGGGAGAAAGAGAGAATCCCAAGCAGGCTTTGCACTGTCAACATGGAGCCCAGGACAAGGCTCAAACCCAGGAACCCTGAGATCATGACCTGAGCTGAAACCTAGAGTCAGACGCTTAACTGACTGAGACACCCAGGCACCCAGAAGCACAAACTCTTAGAAGGTTTATTATTAAAAATGATTATACTTTAGACGTCATCTTACGTATGGAGAAATTGTTAATTATGGCTTTCTTCTATGTATGATACAATGTTTATATTAACTGATAATATAACATAACTATGAAAGTATAAACTTCATTTAATTAATTTTTCCTTGATACAAGTTTTGTAAGTAGATGGTAAGACAATAATCTTTAAAGTGCCATGTAATATTCAAAGCTTTCTTTTATTTCCATCTTTATTGAGATATAATTGACATATAACATCATTCAAGATTAGGTGTATTTTTATTAATAGTGTATGAATGAGAAGGTTGACATTTATTATTGAATCGTATAACTGACATTTCATTAGAATACCTTCCTACAGTACGAGAAAAAAAATTTTTTTGAGAGAGAGAGAGTGTGTGAGCAGGGGAAAGGGGCAGAGAGAGAGAGAGAGAGAGAGAGAATCTTAAGCAGTCTCTACACTCAGCATGGAGCCCCAGGCAGCGCTTGATTCCATGACCCAGGGATCATGACCTGAGCCTAAATCAAGAGCCATATGCTCATCTGACTGAGCCACTCAGGCATGTCTAGTCTGAGAAAAAGTTTTAAAGTCATGTTGAAGGTACATAATTTAGTTAAAAATCTATTATATTTTCCTTTAGTATAACAACAAGCACAAGTGAAAGTATAGGACCCCGACCCAAAACAGAGAGAGATACTTCACTTTGAGAATTAGACACTCTATTTTAGTGAAGATATTTTAAGCTTGTAAATTTTTTTTTTAATTTTTTTTTCAACGTTTATTTATTTTTTGGGACAGAGAGAGACAGAGCATGAACGGGGGAGGGGCAGAGAGAGAGGGAGACACAGAATCGGAAACAGGCTCCAGGCTCCGAGCCATCAGCCCAGAGCCTGACGCGGGGCTCGAACTCACGAACCGCGAGATCGTGACCTGGCTGAAGTCGGACGCTCAACCGACTGCGCCACCCAGGCGCCCCTTAAGCTTGTAAATTTGATAAGAAATAATAAAGTAAATTATTTCTCCCAGTCATTAAAACAATTTAAAAGTAGTTCTACTGTCAACATGGAAAACACTTTAGAGAAGCATAAAAAGAACTACTACTGATTTTGATGTTTCCAAGAGACACTATAATGCCAAATTACTAAGGTCCCATTATAGCCTCTGTTTGCTACTGGATTCCTTAGAGTAAGTGTGATTTACAGGCTTAAGTACTGATCTGAAATAAAGGGAAATAAATCAAACACCTCTGAGAAGTCAAGAAGACTCTTCATGCTAAGACACAAAGAACTGATGACTACATTCTCAGCTGTCTACCAAGACAAAGATATCGCTATAGCAGTAAGATTATGCAGCCATATTCATGAAGTATTTTTGCTTGAACATAAAGTTTTTATGCATAATTATCTTAATTTCAGTCAATACTGTCTTTTTAAAATATATTTTCAAAAGTCCTTTATGAAAACATATGGAAAGATGGTCTTCAAGTTTCACTTGCCACTAAGCTTTGAATTCTGTATGCATACACTTAAAATTTAGTGTTAAAATATTTATAAATGCATAGGAACAGATGAAAAATTCCAGAAGTTTTGCAAGACAAAGTTAGTAGGAAGTCACATAGGTCAGGTTCTAGAAATAAAGTATTAATAAAATTAAATTGAGGAAAAAATTTGAGATTCCCAGGTGAACTTCGCATTAGAATAATATTTTCAAGACTACGTGCAAGTAAGAAATAAACATAAGTGAATGAAAATCTCTTGATAGTTTTGGGGGTCAAATAAGATCATGAACTGGATAATCTTCCTCAGAACTTGTTATGGCCAATCTTCTAATTTTAGCCATTCTAATAGGTTCACAGTGGCATTTCTTAGTGGTTTCACCATTTGCTTCCTCGGTGAAAAACAATATCACAAGTGTCTTTTCATGTACTTATTGGCTAGCCATAGATCTTCTTTGGTGAAGTGTCTGCTCAAATATTTTGCCCATTTTTGATAGATTGTTTTCCCATTATTGAATATAAGGATTGTTTATAGATTCTGGACAGTAGTGCTTTATCAGATATGTGATTTTAAACTATGTTTCCCAGTCTGTGGCATGGCTTTGTATTCTCCAAGTTCTTCATGTAATTATTTCCTACTACTAAAGCAAGGTCTCTATGAGTATAATGCCAAGTACTCTGTGAATTATGAGATATTCTAATTTGGCTGGTAGAAACTGACAATGTTCTCAAGTGTGTATAAATGTCAGACATCATTATCTGTAATCATCTCGGATGGTTTATTTATCTGGTCTTAGGTAATACTTGAAATCAATAATTTCTTTAGCGAATCTGTACCATGAGTCAGTCAGTGCTCTGCTGAATACTAAGGGGAGGTGGCTGTCCATCTTGGAAGCTCTCTTTCTGTGTAGCTTTCTTATGCCTGGTACTCTGTCCTGAAAGCTGTCCCAGCCTTAGTCTCCTTGTTCTCTCAGCTCAATTTCTTCAACACATGGTATTCGGCGGGTTCTACCTGGGGTGCCCCTACCAATACCAAAACCTGGAGTCTCTCTCAAGGCAGAAAATAGAGCAATCTTAAAGTTTATTTATTTACTTATTTATTTATTTATTTAAAATGTTTATTTATTTTTGAGAGGGACAGAGACAGAATGCGAGTGGGTTAGGAGCAGAGAGAGAGGGAGACACAGAATCCAAAGCAGGCTCCAGGTTCCACGCTGTCAGCACAGAACCTGACAGGGGGCTCGAACTCACAAACTATGAGATCATGACCTGAGCTGAAGTCAGTCGCTCAACCGACTGAGCCACCCAGGTGCCCCTTAAAGTTTATTTTATTTTTTTACTCTCTCTCAGTAATTATTATCCCGTGTTGCCTGATGTCCAGCGTCTTGAAAATGGTTGCTTCATGTATTTGTCTTGTCTTGTTATTTCTGGCAGCAGGTAAACCTGGTACTTTTACTCCAACTTTAGGAGAAGCTGAAAATTCCTTTTAAACTGTGGATAATTAACAGTATTTATGTGTATTTTCAGTATATGTGTATTTTCAAAACACATATACAGTGAAGGAGATCTCTAGGACATTACAATTTTAGGTAGATAAGATCAGTTCCCTTTTGGTCCTCCAGCTCTAACCTGTGGGATTGCCATAGCACAATTTAAAACAAATACCGATGTCTTTATCTGAAAAAGTCATGACAAATTCAATCTAACTTGGTTCCTAAGGAAGCAGCTCATGACTAATTTTATCAAACTTATTCTGTTTTGTTTTGTTTTTTTCCTTGAATGGAGTTAGCTAACAGTAAGATTTTTTTTAGGTAGATAAGTTTGGTAAGAATTATATTTTCTGAATTTTTCTTTTTTATGTAATTTCCTCCACATATTTTCATCTGACTTAAAAAGGTATTTAGTGTTTTTAAATACATAACAGAATGGATCTCGAAAGAGAGTATGGTTGTGGAGAGTAAAGGATAATTATGTTAGTCCTTAGGCAATAAGAATCATATGTTATGAATCATTCAAGAGGATTGATGATTGAATTGTGTGAGATAACTTTAACATCAGTTATATAAAGAAAAATCACAGGGTGCCTGGGTGGCTCAGTCAGTTGAGTGTCTGACTTCTGCTTAGATCATGATCTCACAGCTTGTGAGTTCGAGCCCCGCGTCGGGCTCTGTGCTGACAACTCAGAGCCTGGAGCCTACTTCGGATTCTGTGTCTTCCTCTCTCTCTGCCCCTAACCCACTCGCATTCTGTCTCTGTCCCTCTCAAAAATAAACATGAAAAAATTTTTTTAAAAAGAAAAATCTCAATTTAACATTGTGTAGTTCTCGGAAAAGGACAGAAAACTGTGTATCTGTAGCATCATCATTCTAATAGTTAAAGATTTTTATAATTGAGATTTTAGAACACTGTTTTGTGTGTAAAACATCAAACACAACAAAAGTGACCATTTTTTAACATCAATTACCTGTGAAGAGAAAGCAATATAGCACAGGCAACTGATTTAAAACTATATTCAGTGTATCATTTGTTTCTTACAGTAACATTATGAAAAGATAAAACTTAATATATTCCTTAAAAGATTGTTTAAAACATCTCTTTTGATTCTGTGTTGAGTGTGATGAAAAGAGTTTAATATGTAGTCATTTGAAAAGAAAAATTACATTAAAAGAAGTTATATAGAGATATTTTTCAATTTGAAAAAAATAGTGTTTTAGAACCAGTATTAATAAATTGCCTTAAAACTTCTAACCACCTTCATAAATATTTATATCATGTATATTTTATATAAAACAATAAATTTAAAATAGACTTCCAGGTTCTATTTTATAACTTTTACAACTAAAATATAGAATTACATAATTATCATGTTTTATAAAGCAAGATGACATGAATAAAAATATTATGTTTTATCCACTGTTGTTTTCATATTCATGAAATTATGTGTGATCTAAATATACATAAACATAAATAAACATGCCATTAGACAGTCAAGTCATTTTTATTGAGATATAATTTATATACAACTTTGTATTTGTTTTAGGTATGTAACATAATGATTTAATACATGTATATATTGCAAAATGATTACTAGAATAAGTTTAATTAACATCTATTACCTTACATAGTTTCAGTATTTTTCTTGGGATGAGAACTTTTAAGACTTACTCTCTTAGCAATTTTCAAACATACATTATTGTTAACTGTAGTCACCATGCTGTACATTCTATCCCCAGGGCTTATTTATCTTGCAGCTAGAAGTTAGTACCTTTTGACTTCTTTCACTCACTTCTCCCACCCCCGTGTCTCCCTCCACCCCCCGCACTCTCCTCTGGCAACCACCAATCCATTCTCTGTATCTAATGAGGTCATGTTTTTATTAGAGTCCATATAAAAATGAGACCATGCAATATTTTTCTTTGTCTGATTTATTTCACTTGACATAATGCCTTCAAGATTCATCAGTGCTGTTGCAAATGTCAGTATTTCCATTTTTAATGGTTGAATAATCTTCCATTGTGTGTGTTTGTGTGTGTATACACATATATACATATATACACATACAGCTACAGAAGAGTTCTATATACATATATGTCACATTTTCTTTATACATTCATCCATCATTGGACACTTATGTTATGCTGCTTACATGACTTAACTATTGTAAATAGTGTGGATATCCTTTTAAGATAGTGATTTCATTTTCTTTACATAAATTCTCAGAAATGGAATTACTGGATTAAATGGTTGCTGAATCCTTAAAACTAATGATGACTCGGGAAAATGTTCTGAATAAATTCCCAATCTTGATACCAAAGTATGGGAAATATTCCCTCTTCTTTTTGGAGGGCAGCAAATGGCATCTTGTGCAGCAAATTAAGTCTTATACAGGTTCAAATAGACAACTTATAATTTACTTAACATTAGAAAATTTTCTTCGTGTCATTTTTTACCAATTCATTCACTTTTAATTAAACTTCTCTAACTTGGCTCCTTTCAGTTAAGAAGATCCAATAAGTGTTTCAAGTAAGTTTCATAAATCCATTGTCTGATTAGAATTTAACATCAATTAAAAGATATGAAACCTTAAATGCATATGATAAAATATCAAAAATTAAGATATATACCTAAATGTAATAATATAGAAATATTTATTGATTAATATGCCTATTTGTCATAATATATTTATAAATATATTTATTGATTAATATGTCTTTATTTTATTAATATGTGTGTATATGTGTGATTTTTGAAAGCAACAAAACAAAAATGCCATAAATGCAAGAAAAAAATAATAATGTCAAACGATTGTAAACTGGATGTTTATTTCATAATCTGTAGGATAGTGGTAAAAGGCATACATGAGTATATAATACAGCAAAACTTCATTCACATTCAGTAGAAGCAAAAGTGAAAATACATTGACTATATAATCACTATCCCTCTTCAATTTTTCTTTCTCAAATTGTCATAATTCAGTTTACTGGAATGTTTCTGTTCTTGACTAAATGCTTTCTGATTTGTGTAAAGCCTTCATTAAATTGGTAACCTTTATATACAGTTTTCAAAACTCAAACTGAAATATCCTCTGGGGAAAATACAGTTTACCCTCAGTTCTTGTAAAGTAAAATGGTGTACCCTATAATGTCAAAAGTGGCAGAACATGAGTTCTTTTCTGCTCTAAGATTCTGTCAAGAATGATACCAGGCCTACAGCAACTCTTTTAATAATATTTTTGTGTCAAAGAAAAGAGGAAAAACAGGCCATGTCTGTGTACAGTTTCAACAGGCATCACATTCCATTATTTTATTTCAGCGTCCATGTTATCTCTAGATTATGGTGAGGAAAAATAATGCTGTGCTGAGCTGTGCTGAGCATGGAGACTGCTTGGGATTCTCTCGCTCCCTCTGTCCCTCTCCTCAACTCGTGTGCACTCTTTCTGAAATTAAAAAAAAAAAAAAAAGGACAAAAAGATTTTAAATTTTAAATGAAAACATGATATATTATCTATGATAAGAACATACACTTTTGCAACATATCTAATTTAAATTTTTTTTACAGTTCTTCATTTTTGAGAGAAAGAGACAGAGCGTGAGTGGGAGAAGGGCAGAGAAAGAGGGAGACACAGAATCTGAAACAGGCTCCAGGCTCTGAGCTGTCAGCACAGAGCCCGACGCAAGGTCGAACTCACGAGCAGTGAGATCATGACCCAAGCTGAAGGCTGAAATAGGACGCTTAACCAACTGAGCCACCCTGGCACCCCACAACGTATCTAATTTTAAATATTTACTTATTGTGAACAAAAATCTAGAGAAATTAGTATTTAAATGTATAACTAAATGTACAATTAAATAATTAATATGCCCAACAAATATTAAACTACAAATATCAGGAGACATACATACAGATAGTCATAGCCATGATTTCCATAAAGGTTGTGAAAAATATATACAGTGGGGGTTTTTTTGTACTATTTTTTCTTAATTTGAGAGAGAGAGAGAGAGGGAGAGGGAGAGAATGAGTTGTGGAGAGGGACCGAGGGAGAGAGAGAGAATCTTAAGCAGTCTCCATGCCCAGCATGGAGCCCTATGTGGGGCTGGATCACACAACCCTGAGATCACGACCTAAGCCAAAATCAAGAGTCTGACACAACTGAGTCATGCAGATGCCTCTATTTTTTGTACGTTTGAAGTGAAAAACAAAATAAAGAGCTACAGAAGTACATTTTGTTTACATATATTTTCATTCATTAAAAATATTATTTCGCTTGATTTTTAATTTGATTCTGAAAAGAATAATTTACGTGATTTAAGTTACACATTAATTACACATTACACATTAATTGATTAAAAGTTTATTTTTTTTTCTAATACTGAGCTAGTTATATCACCACCTCTGTCTTGCCTAGTAACTGGAATATTATAATAATCTTTTTAAAAAGGTACTTACATTTCTTTATAAATGAATAACATCATATTACTGTAAATTCAGAAACTGTTCTTTTATAATCTGCCTTAGTGGTATTAAATGATAGCAACCAATTTGTAGAGCTAAACAGATTGTAGATTTAAAAGGATTTTAAGACAACTGAATAGTCAAATACTAGAAAACATTTTGTTTTTTATTTGTCATCATTTACCCAGATCAACATTTTGTCATTGAATGTTAGACAAAACATATGGAATAACTGAAGAAGTAATAGATTCTTGTGCTGACCACAGGCATAGCCCACTCATTTTTTTCCCATATATGATACTTTTTTTAAAGTTCTATTTATTTATTTTGAGAGAGAGAGAGAGAGAGACTAGGGGAGGGGCAGAGAGAGAGGGAAAGAGAGAGAATGCCAAGCAGGCTCCACACTTTCAGTGCAGAACCAGATGTGTGGGGGTCAAACCCACAAACCATGAGATCATGACCTGAGACAAAACCAAGAGGCAGACACTTAACAGACTGCACCACCCTGGTGCCCCATCTATGATGCTTTTTAAATGATTCTACATATAGTTCCTTATACCATGGAAGGAAGAAAACAGGATTGAACAAAAGATGTGTGGAGAATATTGACATATGAAGAGTGGACATGCACACCTGTTGGTGTCCAAGCAGGAGAAATAATAGTGTATGTATTTGTATTATAATTGGACACCAGTAAATTGAGGCAAAATCTTCTAGCAACTCAGGACAAAATGTAGGCATTTCAGGTTGCTAGCGACTTGGAGTTCAGAAGCAATTACTCATACTTGTCCACTCACATGTCTACTTGGATTTGCTTTATCATATATGGCTCAGACAAAAATACTTAAAATGATCATGTCCTCTAGCATCCTTCCTGTTGCTTTCTTTTACAGTGTTTCATTAGTAAAAACTGTGATGTCTTCACAGACGATTTTCTTTTCTGATTACTAACTTTTCTTTTAAAAAAAATACTGAGAATTTTAGTTTTAGTCATGAGGTATTTAGTCAGGAGGTATGTACTTATTCCCCCACCATAAATTACTGGTAAGATGGACAAAAATACAGAAACAACAGTTTTCAGCCACTGACAAAGAGTCGGAATAAAATTATAATTGTTGAGAAAAGGAAATCATTGCTCTGGACTTCCAGAGAGGGAGAAGACACGGGGTCAGAGAGTACTGTTGAAGAGAAGGGGAAGATAAGGAGTTCAGGGAGGCTGAGAGGGCTAGAATGTGTGAGGCAGAGTACCGTGAAAAAGGAAGCATTTTGCAAAAGAGCTCTAGAAAAATCTAGATAGGGATCTACTTGAGTCTTTAGCTGGATACTAATCTGTGAATTTGTAGGGAGAAATTCCAAAATGCAAGATAAAAATTAACTTTCAGGTAAAGAAATATTACAGAAACACTGTAAGTTGAGAAATTCCCATAATTCAAAAGGAACAGAAAGCGTTAGAGATGCCAACAGCCAAAATATAGAGACCTTGTTAAAAATGTAAGGCATTTCATATATTTTTTAAAATTTTGTGGATACCTATTTTATGGTCAATCTTTTGTCTATCTGGTTCATTGATAAGAATGTGAAAAACAGAGTTGTTAGTTGGAGTATTATGAAAATTTTAGTATAGTAGTAATAAACATTGAGAAATATAGTAATGACTGAAATTGATAATAGGAGACAGAAGAATATATAGTGATGTGGTAGAAAAATAACGCTAATAGAAACATAAGACACACTGATACTGAATAGTGATCGAGAGCTTGAGCATAAGAGGGGCAGAGAGAGAGAGAGGGAGAGACAGAATCCCAAGCAGGCTCCACACCAAGTACAGAGCAAGACATGGGGCTCAATCTCATGAACTGTGAGATCGTGCCCTGAGCCAAGATCAAGAGTTGATGCTTAACCCACTGGGTCACCCAGGCACCCCTCCTCTTTTCGAACTTAACATTTTAATAAGCTTATTTTACAAATTGCCATATCTTCAATGGAATTCATATTTTGACTTACAATAACAATAATCAAATGAAGTTATTACATTGTTTGAGAATTCAGGGGGAAAAAACTTAAAATGTATCCTCTTTTCTATAAACTCTGGCCAAACTCATAACTATGGCTTCAAATAGTTATTCATTTGCAAGATCACATTCACCTTTTTTATATATATGTCTTGACAATTGTTTTTGAACATTCTATTAAATATACACACTTTCAATACACAAACACATTTCATCTCACATTCATCAGAGTTTTATGGGATAAATAAAGGTTTCCATAAAAGTGTCTGTTTTTTATTAGTTTGTTCGTTGGTTGATTGATTGGTTTTCCTGGAATATGGCATGCAAAATTTAAGTTTTCTGTGTTTTAGAGTTGGCTTTCAGGGGGATAATCAATGGCCTCTTTGTGATAAGAAATGAAATGATATTTCAGTATAAAGGTACACATTTTACAGGCATTTCATCCTATCATGTTCACCCTCCTGTCATAATGGTGTCTGGTTAGGGTAAATGTTAGTTGTTCTAGGGATTTGTATTTGGTGACAGATTACTTTAAAAATCTGTTATAATTTGGAAGTTTAAATCATCTGGAACTTCTAAAGGGTTAAGTGTAGGCCACTGCTTGCTCTTCACGACATACACCACGAACTCAAACCTCTTTCTTGAGTACCACATAATAGTGTGGGACTGAAGGTACTAGACGTTCAAATAGTATGTCTAAGAAGAAATTCTTTCTGTCTCACAACTAATTTTCTGTCCTTCCTGTAGCCCTCATATCAGTATTTGGAGCCTATATCACTGATTTTTTGTTGGAACCAAAAATCCTAACACTGAATATTTGTGTCCCCTCAAAATTCATGTTGAAACTTAATCCCCAATGTGATAATATCTGTAGATAAAGCCTTTGAGAAATGAATAGATCATGAGCCCAGAGCCCTTATGAATAAACTAATGTCTTTATAAAAGAGACCCCAGAAAGATCCCTCACCTCTTTGGCCACGTGAAAACACAGAGAGAAAGACAATCACCTACGAACTAGCAGATAGGATCTAACCAGACACCAAATCTACCATAAACCGTGATTTTGCACTTTCCAGCTTCAGAACTGTGAAAAAGGTCTGTTGTTTAGGAGCCACCCGGTCCATGGTATTTTGTAGAGCAGCCTGAAGGGACTAAGACCACATAACTTTTCTTGATCACTGTATCATCTTTGTTTCAATAACCAAGGATCTTAATATCATTCAAATCCATCAAGTTTCTTTACATTTATTTACATTACTTCAGTTTGTCACTCACACTCAGTTAAATTACTACAACAGCCTGTTAATTGTCCTGCTTCCAGTTTGACCTTTCACTGAAGCATTCTCTAACTTGCATCCAAGGTGATTAAAAAAAGACTGATTATACTTCTCTTTTTAAACCTTTGCAGAAGCTTACTATTGCTGATGGGAAATGGTCGAACTTTAGTATGACAACATAAGGCCGTTCACTACCCGTCTCTTAGACTTACCTCTGTACCCACTTAACCTGAGACTCTTAATGACACTTCTTGGTCCTTTCTAACCTTTGCCTCTCAGCTCCCACAGTATGTATTCCAATCACACACAATTCCTTGGAATTCCAAAGAGGAGCTATGTTTTCTTTTGCTTCCAGGATTGTACATATGGTATGGTATTTCATTTTCTTGGAATGCCATTTTTCCTAGTGGCTACTCTTATATCTACCTCATAGTAATACTCTGGTCAAGAATTCCATGTTTATCTAGCTATGGGTTGGTTTCTAGCCTATTTGTTCCAATAGTTTCCCACTATTTTGTTATTATTTATTCCTTTTTATAATTGCTTACCTATATGTCTATTTAACTCTTTTCCTGTTAAGCTACTTGGAAACACAAATAATGTTTTGCTCATTTTTTTCTATATCCAGCTCCTACTTATATCAATGCACAGATGCGAGAGGAAAGTGTATAAGATGCTGCCTTTGGTTATTTTAATAATTAAAGGGGCATCTTTGTCCTTTTAAGGATCCATCCCATAATAATAAATACAGTTCCAAAATGTATTTAACAAAAGCATAGAGTTAATATCATACGATTTAAATAAATACTTTAAGCTTAACCAAAAATCTATACTAAAATTGCAGCAGAAAAAAATCACAGCAGAAAATAGTTGAACTGGTATCAGCCATAAAATCTCAGATATATCATTCTCTTATCATGACAAAGCGTGTCCCTCTGAACTCTGTGCTTGCTATTTCCCGTCAGTTCAAAAGAGGTCTCTTGGCAGCAGAAAAAGGTGCAAGAAAAATGAGAGAAATAGGTACACAGCAGCTATTTACATTGTCATGGACTATCAATCATTTTGAATGTCTTGTGCCCAAGCAGATACGTAGTGATAAAATATCACTGAATGCCAACAGAAACAGAACAAAGGGCTTCAACCTCTTACCAGTGTCTAACCTAGTACATGTGCATCGACCATTCTCAGGAGCACTTTACTAGTTTCAAGACAGGTGTATGATCCACTTGTAATGGTTGTAATGTGGTTGTAATGAGGACTCGATTCAGTGAAAGCAGAAAATAAAATTTGTGAAACTGACTGTAACAAGTGCTCAGTAAATGTTAGTTGATTTTCAATATTAAGAATGATACCATTATTCATTTCCTTCTGGCTCCACACTCACCAGGCAATTCCCTTAAGGCATTCTGGAAGATCATGCTCTTGATATATTTAACTCCCTACCCTTCATTCGCAGGCACATTCATCCTAGGTCTCTGTCCAAAGGCTTGGCCAGAGAGAGGTCTTCTGGCAGCGAGGCTTCCTTACAGGAAGAAAGGGGGAAACCTTGAAGACAGTTTTTGCCGCTCTAACTCAGTACTCAGTAGTTTCCCTTCAGAGTCCTCCTGCATTGTGCTCCACCCCGATCCCCAACACCTCCCCCACTCAGGCTGCAGAAAACTGCTGCAGCCTTTTGTTCAGGGCTCCCACAAAAGTGAGACCCTTTGTGCTGATCCAACGGACCTTCGGCACTTCCTTGCATGCGGTGAAACGCAAGGGTGTTGTTGGCCTTTCTCCAGTTTTAGCATCTTGCTTATACCATTGCGGTGAGTGATTAGTCTTAACTCTTTAATTTCTGACTTGCTTTAACTGGCCTCTATGACCCCTGCCAGCTAGGCTCTCCCAACTCAGCTGAGCCCCTGACACCTACGAAAAGCAAAGCAAAGCAAAGCAAAAGTTATATACTCTCAAATTCCTGTATTTAAATAAAATTACTATGACCAAATACAAAACTAAACAATATATATTACTTCACAAATATTTTATATTCATTTATAAATATTATAATATTAATTATATATCAAAAATATAATATTAAAATATTTATTTTAAGTATAGACTTTATAAACACTAGATTTTAAATATTAATAGACTCTTTTTTAAATTTTTTTAACGTTTATTTATTTTCAAGACAGAGACAGAGTGTGAACGGGGGAGGGGCAGAGAGAGAGGGAGACACAGAATCCGAAGTAGGCTCCAGGCTCTGAGCTGTCAGCATAGAGCCCAATGCAGGTCTTGAACCCACCAACAGTGAGATCATGACCTGAGCCTAAGTCAGACGCTTAACCCACTGAGGCACCCAGGTGCCCCAATTACAGATTATTTTAAGTCAGTACAATTTATTAAAAGAACACAATGTTGTATTCGACTTTTGATTTAGGCTCTGGTCATGATCTCCTGGTTTATGAGATCCAGCCCACATCAGTCTCTGCGCTGACAGCATGGAGCCTGCTTGAGATTCTCTCTCTCCCCCTCTTTCTGCACCTCTCCTGCTTGCATGTGTTTGCACACACCCACTCTCTTTCTCAAAATAAATAAATGAACTTTAAAAAATATTGTCAATAAAAGTAATATTACATATAATTTGTTTTATTTTCTGTAAAAATAGATTATAAATAATTTATTATTCTGTGCTGACAGATTGATGATAAAAATAATCTCTAATTCTAAATTGTTTTCTTTTTAAGTAATTAATTTTTGATATACATAAAGTACATGAATATACTTACATTTTACATATACTCAAGTCATTAGATTTAGTAAATATTTTGTATCAAAACCCATCTTTTTATTATGGCAATTATATTATCATCTTAAAATAACCTGTGATGTGGAATTTTATTTATAAATTATTGCTGGATTTATTTTAATCTAGTCACAGATACTCATACTAAGTACATGGTATTTATTGGGTCATTTGTTTTTGGTGGGTTTTTTTGCTATTATTTTTTTATATTACTTATCTACAAAACATAAATAAAGAACTTTCAGGACATATGTTGAAGGTGAAAAAAGCTATTTCTTAGTATAGAACATTTTTAATTTCAGATTTATTCATGCAAAGGGTTAAGGTTATGTGAATGTCATCTCTTTATGAAGTACTACACTCTCGTTTTATTACTAATTCCCCTCTGCATCAAATCAAACACTACATATGGTTATAACATTGATTTCTTAATTTTATGAAAATTGCCCTACCAACAGCTGGTCTCTTGAACAAATGAATATGTCAATGGCTGATTACAGATTAATGATATAGCTATTCTTCAAAGGTGTAGCAATTCACATTCAAATTTAGCCTCATAGTAGTTGAGAATGCTTATTTAAAAGGAACACTCTTTAACTTGTGCATTTAAATATTTTTATTGATATAAAATTGAATGCTTTTGAGAACATAACGTACACACTTCAGAAGAAAAGAGGACTGAAAGAATTTAAATTTAGGATTATTGAAAAGCACATCTGCTTTGAATGTAATGATTTATTAAAACCAGTGCGAAGCAACTGCTAATCAAATTTCCTTGAAGTCACCAGAAAATACTATATTATCACACAAGCTTACTTAGGGTCTGTTTTTAAAACAGTTATTCAACTTGCAAAAATTTAAAAGTTGAGTTAAAAATCAGAAAGAGCTCTGAAATCTATTTGCCAGTCACATTCTGAAAAATGTGTATCATTATGCATTTAAAATGATATAGAATTCTAATAATAGCAGTGGTTTTCTTATGTTTTGGAAGACTACAATAACATTTTGCTACAACAATTTCTGAAAATTTCTCTGCCTATCAGTTACTGTCATAAAAGATCTAGCTATTTGTCAATTGTATATTTGAAAAAATATCTTTTATATTGGGTCCCAGTGGTTAGGTAAGTAATGATGCAAGCAATAAAAGGATAAAAGTAACAAATACATGTATTCTCAGTATTAATACTTCGAACATTAGCAGTGTGGCACTTTCCAATTTTGAAGAATGTTGCTTTTCTGTATTACTGTGATTGACATTTTGAAAGATGAGCTTCATTTGAAATTCACATCACCTAATATTTGGTTTGAGGAAAACTTCACTGATTAGTAAACACACAGTATATTTAGTGCATATCGCTGAATAGAAGATCTCCAGAACAGAATACTCTCCTAAAAAATACAATTAATGTGCTCTAGTAAAAGCTGTTTGTTTGTTTGTTTCACAAAATCACTATTTCTTTTCCTATCTGTTTTTAAATTTCCACTTAAGCAAACCTGTAAGTTTTGGTTCCTGGAGCACGAGTTTATTTTGTCACATAATTTTCTCCAATTTAATTCTAGCAATAGCAAAAGCAGCTGCTGAGATCACGGGAGCATTTTAAGGAACTTAAACATACCAAAAATACAGAGTAATATGTAATCTTGTCTTATAGAAGACAAACTCTACTAAGTATGTGTTAGGCAAGTCCCCACAAAGTGCCCAAACACACACACACACACACACACACACACACACACACACACAAACACCTCAAATTAGTAAAGTTACCTATTTGTTCATAGGCTCCTTGTACAGCAGTCAGGCTTTATAACCCAAGGTCTTTAACTCTGCTGTTGGTCTGAAATATTGTGGAAAAGAGATGACTGGGTAACAGGGAACATATTTTTTCCACAGTCACAAAATAACCAAGTGATAGAGCCAAGAAGACACAATTAAAAGGTAAATAATGATTGAGGCAATGCTCAAAATTGAATGAGTTGCTAACTCTTTATTTGAGGACTTTGAAAGAATTACTTCTGAAAGTCCCTGTCTTAGCTCCAACTGCTATAAAAATAATACCTAAGACAGGGTGGCTTATCAACAACAGAAATTTATTTTTCACATTTTGTGAGGCTGGGAGTCATGACCAAGGAGCCAGCATGGTCAGGGTGTAGTGAGGACCGTCATCCAGGTTGCAGATTGCTGACATCTTGTGTCCTCAGACAGCAGACTGCAGAAAGAAGTGAGCTGTCTCCTGACTTTCATTTGTGCACAACTCCCATTCATGAGGGCTTCATCCCCATGACCTCATCTAATCCTAATTAGAAGAGCTTTCTAGAAGGTCTATTTCTGAATTTTATCACATGAAAGGTAGGGTTCCAACATATGATCTTCAAAGGACACAATCATTCAGTTCATAACAGTTCCTATTCTATACATTAAAAACAATATAAAGCAGCGTGCCTGGGTGGCTCAGTCAGGTAAACGTCCGACTTCGGCTCAGGTCATGATGTCTCAATTCACGAGTTTGAGCCCCGCACTGGGCTGTGCTGACAGCTCAGAGCCTGGAGCCTGCTTTGGATTCTGTGTCTCCCTCTCTTTCTGCCCCTCCTCAGCTCATTCTCTCTCTCTCTCTCTCTCTCTCTCACTCAGACCCTCTCTCCCACTCATGCACACACACTCTTTCTCTCTCTCAAAAACAAAACAAAACAAAACAAAACAAAACAATATAAGAATATTAGAGAGAAATATTGATTTTAATTGTACCTTTTTAATAAAATTAGATCTAGCAAATATATAATTAATATGATTCAAATGTTAGAATTAGAGCATAAACTAATGCTTAGAGCACAAACTAAAAAACTATTTATTCATGTTTCCCTTAAAAACATAACATGCTCATTTATTGGGCTATGGAGCTAGGATTGTATTTTCTTTTGTTGTTGTTGTTCTCTTAATATTTTTTAGAAAACCAGAAAAAAATCACTTGCCAGCATAGGGAAAACTAATTTAATTATTAACATTCTTTTCTATGCATAGTGGTATTTACTTATTTAATATTTCTCATTTGGACTAGAAATAGCCATGAAAAATTCTTGTGTTTAATATACAGCTGCACTTAATGCTCTCCAACTATGTTTTCCTCATTCTTAGTTATTTTTATATTTATGCAAATAGAATTAATAAAATTGAATAAGGTAATGATACACAACTTAGCATCCTAAAATATCATTTTTATCAAATTAGTAATTATTTCTAATTGCGTTACTCTAATAAGAAGTACCCTAAATAGTAGAAGGTTTGAGAAGGTTGATACTCAAGGAAAAATATGTGTTCAGGGGGAAATTAAGGGTAGAAAAAGCAGATGAATAGAATTAGAAAAATCTAAACATCTGGCCTACCATAGATAGCTTGCTCAGGAGCTGGTAACAGAGAAGTTTTACTATTTCGTTTTCAGATTTTTAACTCATTACTTTTGAGACAAACTTTACTAATAAATTCAGGGGCAAATTACCCCCAAACATATTAGCTAATCATTCTCATTTTTCTCCTAGAAAAGAATATGGTTCTAGTGACACATTTACATATCTTAAGTAGAACAGTTGTAATTTCCTCAAGAATAGGACCAATAGAAATATTTATTTATTTTTATTAATTAATTATTTATTTTTAAAGTGGTATCCATGCCAACACAGGGCACAAAGTCATGACCCCAAGATCAAGATTTACATGCTCTGCTGACTGAGGCAGCCAGGCACCCTACAACACAGATATTTACAATCAAATGATCATGCAAGTCATTTTTTTTTTAATGTTAGGATGCTTTTTTTTAATGTTTATTTGTTTGTTTTGAGAGAGAATGCTAGTAGCAGAGAGGAAGAGAGAGAATCCCAAGAAAGATTTGAGCTGTTAGCACAGAGCCAGACATGGGGATCAATCTCACGAACCAGGAGATCATGACCTGAGTAGAAACCAAGAGTTGGATTCTTAACCAACTGAGCTACCAATGTGCCTGAATTATTTTTGTATTGTAATGATATGTTACTAATATTTCTATCATGCTTTCATATTTGCAAATGTTCTTAAATCAATCTTTTATATCACCTTCAGTGTTAGACAATTACTATTGGTCATTATTGCCTGTGCTATGTGAAATAACTTATTTTTTTTGTAGTATCCAACCTTGTTAGGTATTGGAAACTTCATACTCTAAAATTTAAAATATCCCTAAGTGCACATACAGATAGCCTATATTCATATTAAAATAATTATCAGTTACTTCTTCTCAGAAACCCTTCACATATATATTTCATTTAACATGGATTAATATGTGTTATTTATTTGGCTAGGGCATTTAATCATCAGTTTGTACACATAAAGAAGAAACTATGTTAACATGTAAAGAACAGTATGTGTTTTTTGTATTGACTAGCCTTAGTGCTTTAATTTCAATGTAAGAGCACTTTGCATCAGTCAAATGCCTTGCCTTCATTTGTTCTGTTTCTTCTTGCTTTCAAAGTGTGCAATCTCCTTCTCTTATGTCTTGGGAAATACCTGAAGTGCTTCCTTCTTAGTCAGTATAAGCAACCAGAATTTCCAATATGACAATCTTCAAACAATTGTAATAAAACTGTTTCATAGGGCTCTCTACAAAATCAGCAATGACAAGAAAAGAATGGTGAGTATGATTTCCATGAGCATAATAGAACTTAAAGTGTTGATAAAAATCTCACATGATTGCACTGAAAGAAGACCTTTTATGTTTGGTTGAGAAGGGAAAAATTATTGGTTTTATTCATTGGCACCCATGTACTTCACACCCATGGAAGGCTTTGACTCTACTTGATAGAGAATGAATTAGAATGTGTTATATTAATAATAGGATGACAAGCCTCCCTTCTGCATATCTGCTATCAAACTATTCCCACCATGAGTGATATAATTTACCAAATATCAATATTTGCCATTTCTAAATAAAAGATCACATGTAATACTATTATTGTTTAGATTATTAATGGATGAAGGTTATAGAAATTATCTATTTCTTCCATTTGAACTGACTGTCATTGAAGTAACTCAAAGATTGCTTCTGTAAATAGCCATTAAGACTGCTAAGAGGGAAGGTGTGTTTATATTCAATTTCTTTAGTTTCCATATTGGGAAAGGCAAAGAATAGGCCATTTGTCAAGTGCGTGTTTAGGTAAAAGGGAGACCTGAGAGAAGTTATCTAATTTATTAGCTCATAAATCTCATGTTCTGCCTGAATTAATCTTCATGTTTTCAACTTTTCATCCTGCTTTTCATGCTATTGAGTGTTTTTTGTTTGTTTGTTTGTTTGTTTGTTTCTGATCTGCTCTGTGTCCAAGGAGACCAAACTTAACAAATTGCATCATTTGAGCAACTATGTCTAGTGGTTTGCTGTTTGTTTTCCTGATGGAAAGCACTAGCAAGAAATCTGCAGGCAGGAAAAACAGATGAGGGTATTTATTTCCTTACTTTTTCCCTATCTTTCCAAAGTTCTGAGAGTGGCCAGAATGTATGTTAGGGCTCCTGTCAGTTCCTACCTCTTCCACAGATCCAATTGTCTCACCCAAATCTGAGTTTGGGGAGAGTTCCCCCATTTCCTCTCACATATAGGGGTTGAAATGACTTTTTTGCGAGTTTACACAAAGAAATAAAGTGCTGACTGAATTGATAGTTGGATAATAAATATACATAGAGGGATTTTCGTTACAAGTCAATTTGTAACTGTCAAGGAAAAATATTTTTTCATAATTTTTTAATGTTTATTTATTATTTTTGAGACAGAGACAGAGTATGAGCAGGGAGAGACAGAGTGAGACACAGAATACAAAGCAGGCTTCAGGCTCCAAGCTGACAGTACAGAGCCTGATGTGGGGCTCGAACCCACGAACTGCGAGATCATGACCTGAGTCAAAGTCAGACACTCAACCAACTGAGCCATCCAGGTGCCCCAAGAGAAAATATTTCTAAAGTATTATTTCAAATCCAGGAGAGAAAACAATACAACTCTATCATTCTAAACGAAGGAGAGAAAGACGGTGTATTTTGATGAAAAGGATTCACTTACTGGTACCCATTGTGATTGCTTACATGTTCACTTTAATTGATCAGTATCTGTACCATAATGATTAATAAGTAATGATTAGTATTAACCCTGATTAGAACCACTAAATGCATTCTTCTTTAAGGATGCAAAGATCTCATAGCAAACTAATGACATCATCAAAAGCCCTGGGCAAAGTCAACACATAATGTAGATCATAATCAAAGATTGGAATGAACAACAACTTAGGCTCATCTTAAGTAGCTTTCACCTCAACTTGTTATCAGAACAGACAATGGAGGGATGCCTGGGTGGCTTAGTCAGATGAGTGTCTGACTCTTGATTTCAGTTCAGGTCATGATCCCAGGGTGGTGGGATCCAGCCTCATATCAGGCTCGGTGCTGAGCACAGAGCCTGCTTAAGATTCTCGCTCTCTCCCTCTGTCTCTCCCTGACACACACACACTCTCTCTCTCTCTCTCTGAAATAAAATTTTTAAAAAAGACAATGGGGAATGTAAAGGATACAAAGTAGTGAGGTAAAATCAAACAAGTGGAAGTAACTGCCCCATGGTTAGTTCATGGGAATGCACCAATGTTTGATTTTCAAAGCAGGCCAAACAGTGAGGAAGCTGCCTGAACGATGATCTCAGAGCTAGGGGATTGCTGCCTTTCATTACACTAAGAAGGAAAGAGACCATTTTAGTATTTAGGGATTAAATAGTCACATAAAAACCAATTATTTGATGAGATGCAGCAACGTGTTTTTGTTTTGTGTTTTCTAAATCTCTAATTTTTGTCTTTCGTATTGACTTGTTTGTCTCAGACATGTAGCTAAATGATGACACCAGTTCTAGTCATGAGAAATTTAATGTTTCAATGATGAACAGAGTGAAAATCCTCCTGTGGCTGTGTCTTCAAAGCATGAAACCGCTTTCCTGTTGCCAGAAGGTTTTGGTGAGTGGAAGCGGGGCTTGGAATCAAACTTCACATCTTATCATGTTAGATATGAGGTAATTTTTAAACAACTTTTGGGGGGATATAATTCACATTCTATACACCTCAAACATTTAAATTATACAATATGGCTTTTTAGTATATTCATTGAGTTGTGAAACCATCACCACAATCAATTTTAGAACATTTCTATCTCTCTGAAGGAAATCCTGTATCCACCAGAAGTCACTCCCCATTTCCCACGAAACCATCCTAGGAAACCACTAATTTACTTTTTCTCTGAATGAATTTTCCCACTCTGGACATTTTAAGTGATTGGTATCATAGGACATGAGGTCTTTTATGACTAGCTTCTTGTATATATATATATATATATATATATATATATATATATATATATATTTATAATTTTTATATATTTCTTGATGAATTGAACCATTAGAAATACACTCAATACTTTTTTATAAGTATTGCTTTATATGGCTTTCTCTTAAATGGTAGAAAATACAAGTTACAAAAATACTTCTATCCTGACTTATTATTTACCCATGCAGTTATCTTTACCAATGTTATTTATTCTATTGTGTAGTTTTCAGTTACTGTTCAGTATCTTTTCACTTCAGCCTGAAGGATGCCCTTTAGTATTTCCCGTGGTGAAAGGCTGCTAGAAACAACATACCTCCGGTTTTTTTTTTAATAGTTACGATTGATACAAAATTTTTACTTTAATTCTTTTTCTTTGAGGCCTTTGAATGACGTTGCTATTACGTAGCCTCCAGTATGTCTGATGAGAGTCAGCTGGTAATATTGTTGAGGATGCCTGTATGAGTTATGTCTTGGAACACAAATTGTTCCAAAGTCTGACATAATTAAATTTGGGCTTTATGGTTTTGTTTTTTGGTTTTTGTTTTTGCCTCATCAACTCTTGCTCCCTTGGCTGAGTGGTGGTGATTGCACAGACATCAGCGTGGTCTGCACCACCATGTCTGCCAACATGGCCACCACCACCACCCAAACATGCTTCGCTAATGACTACACGTACTTTAAGGAGCTCAGCAATGTTGCTTTCTCTGTGGCTTGCAGGTATGTGAAGAATTCCTGCATGCAGGATGATACAGCAAAAATCATCAATACCAAGAAGTTACCTGCCTAAGAGCCCCAGAAACTAGAATGTGAAGTCAAACTACTGTGACTTTTGAAACATGCAAACATCAAGTGCCTTTATGACAGAAGAAGGGTTCACAACCTCACTTTTGACCACGTTACTGGAAAGTAGCTATTTGATGAGATTGTGGCCAGAGGGTAGTACAGTGAAACTGGTTCTGTATACATCAGATTCTGGAAAGTGTTAGCCACGTCACCAGCATGACATTGTCCACCAAGACCTGAAGCCTGGCAACCCAATGTTGGCAAGCAAATGCAAAGATGCAAACACAAAGCTGGCCTAGTCATGGAAGTGTGGGAGAACAACAGGGTGGGCTTAATTTTTTTTAACTTTTTTTTAAGTTTATTTATTTTTGACAGAGACAGAGTGCATGCATGAACTGGGGAGGGGTAGAGAGAGAGGGAGACACAGAATCCGAAGCAGGCTCCAGGCTCCAAGCTGTCAGCACAGAGCCCAATGCAGGGCTCGAACTCACAAACTGTGAGATCATGACCTGGGCTGAAGTCGGACACTTAACCGACTGAGCCGCCCAGGTGCCCCAGGGTAGGCTTAATTTTGATGGTACCCCAGGTTAGGTGTCCCCTATGGCCTTGAGGAAAGATCCCTATGGAAAACCTGTAGCCATCTGGGCCTGTGGGATCTTCCGTATATATTCTGTTGGGATTGTCTCCTTTCTTGGATGAAGGTCAGCACAAGCCATATCAGCAGATCAAGGCCAGAGCCTATAATTTCCCATCACAAGTGTAGGATACAGTGACTCCTAAAGCAAGAACTTGATCAAGCAGCGGCTGACCATAAACCCCACAAAATGCATCACGCCTCACCCGGCTCTCAAGTACCAATGGGTCTGCCACGGATTCCCCAGTGGCATCCATGATGCATCATCATGAGACTGTGGAGTGTTTGTGCAAGTTCAAAGTCCTGAGAAATCTGAGGGGTGACATGCTCACGACCATGCTTTCCTCCAGGAATTTTTCAGTTGCCAAAAGTGTATTGAGCAAGAAGTCAGATGGTATTTGAAAGGAACAGAAACCACCATGGTGCACAGTTCACAGATGGCATCAAGAAGTCCATAGAGAGCTGCAACATCACCATGGAAGATGAAGACCTCAAAGTGCACAAACAGGAGACCATGAAGATCATCAAACAATAGACCGAGGTTGTTAACAATGGGGTCCTTGAGGCCTACAGGAAGATCTGTGATTTAAGCCTTACTTCTTTTGATCTCCAGGCCCAGGATAACCTCACAGAGGGGATGGATTTCTACAAGTCTTACTTTGAGAGGCTTCTACTCCAAAACAAGAAGCCCATTCACAGCACCTTCTTGATCATACACATCTACATGATTCATGGATGCAGCTTACATCTCCTACATCTACCTCACCTGGTACATTGAGAGAAGTGTCAGCCTCTCCCCAGCCAGGTGGAGACCCCAGTCCAGCAACGTTGAGATGGAAAATGGCTCAGAGTTCTCTATCACTGCTATGGTGAGCTCAGTCACAGAGGCATTAGGAGATCCCAGCCAGCCAGAGATCACTGAGCCTTTGTGGTCAGTGGTTCTGGAGGACATGAGCGACAGTGGCAGCCCTGTTCATTTGAGATTTAAAACAAGTTACAAAATGGCGGCAGCCAAGGCACACCCTTGCATGTGGCCCTCCCGCCTGCCCTTTTATCTATGTCTGCTCTATTGAGACGGTTTTACATTTAAGAATAAAAAATAGAAAAAAAGATTGTTAAAAAATGGAATTCATATGATAGTTCTAATTTTCAATATTTGAGGAACCTCCATAGTGTTTTCCACTGTGGCTGTGCCAGTTTGCATTCCCTCCAACAAAGCACAAGGTGGGAATCTTCACCAGCATTTGTTATCTTCTGTCTTCTGATAATAGCCATTCTGACCAATGTGCCGATATCTCGCTATGGTTTTGACGTGCATTTCCCTGATGTTGAGTGATATTAAGCTTTTTTCATGTGCCTGTTGGCCACCTGTATGTTTTCTTTGGAAAATGTCTATTCAGATCTTCTGCCCCCATTTTTCATTTTTAAATCAGATTGTCTAGGTTGTTGTTGTTGTTGTTGTTGTTGTTGTTGTCATTGAGCTGTATGAGTTCTTTATGTATTTTTAATATCCACCTCTTATCAGATATGATTTACAAGTATCTTCTCCCATTCAGATCAGTGTAGAGAATATAGTTGGTAATATTGTATTAATTTTGTATAGTGACAGATGATAAATACACTTGTGGTGGTAATTATTTTCTGATGTATACAAATGTCAAATCACTATGCTGTACACTTGAAACTAAATTGTGTGTCATTGAACCTCAATTATAAAAGAGAGAGAGAGATAGAGAAAGAAACAGAATGGCCAGACCAAAAAAAAAAAAATTCAGTTTTTAAGGCCATTTTGGGGGGCTTGGTCTGGCTCTAAGAAGACTGTTCTCACCTATATTTTTGCCTGGTTCTGTTAAAATTCTAACTTGTTGAAGTTAATATTGTTGTTCTCATAGAGCTACCAGCTTCCTTTTAGTTGCTTACTACCAAAATTTCTATGGTTTTCAACAGCGCCCTTATGCTTAAACTTCCCCATGCTTTGTTCCAAATACAGCCTGTTTCCTTGGGGAGAGCTCTTTGTTCTTGTCTTCCTCTCCTGCTGTGTAAATCTTGTGCACCACGGCTGTGGAGTTGAGTTAGAGGTAGAGAGGTGGCCAAATTCTCTCAGAATGAAACCTTTGCTTTACAAACAGGGCTCAGTGCAAGGGCAGTAGCATGTGATCTTCTCAGCATGCCCCCAACTGGCATAAAACTTCTATCCTCTGGTAATGTTAAAGAAAAATATTAGGGCTCCTGTACCTGGAATAGAGCCTCCTTCTTATGAGTTGAGGATAAACGGAAAAAGGGAGCCCCAGGTCTCTCATTGTCTATTATCTGGAATAGAGGTCTTGCAGCATAGAGCTGGGGAGAAAAAGAATTGCTGAAGTCTTACATCTCCTGGAGAGACTAGTCCTAGGCTGTGCCCTGGAAGAACAGAGAGCCACACCCACCTGAGGACGAATACCATCCCAGGGAGCTGGCTAGGTTTGGAGAGCCTAGTCGCTCAAGTTCCCACTCTTGATATGTTTACCCACATTTAGTAGAATTTCTTTCTTCGTCGATTGGTTTATGTCCTTAGTACAATATTCAGGGGTTTTGAATGTTGTTGTTGTTGTTGTTTGTTTGCTTGTTTGCTTTTATCATTTTCACCAGTAAAAGCCATTTCACTTGAGAAAGAGCCATTCCAGATGTCATTAAAGGCAAGTGTTTGTTTGTTTGTTTTTCCTCAAAATAAACACACTACCACAAGGAATATAATCCTCATTACTGCATTTGAATAGTTGTGTATGAAATACATTTTGGAGGAAAGAACTCCCGTTCTCTGCAATATATTATGAAACTTGGGGTATATTAAATAATGAAATACATGTGAAGTTATCTAGCATTAGAGCTGACATATAAGTGGTTCTTGACAAATTACTCTTCTTTCTGAATATGTTGGGGGTCATTTTGTGATTGTAATTAACCTGAAATTGATCTTGCATTCAGCATAGGCTTGAGAGTGCTGTTTAAAATTTTCTCCTGTCAAAAAAGAACAGATACTGGTAAGAAAATTTTCTGAAAATTATAGAGTCTCAAGCTAATTTGCAACAGTGTGAGCTATGCTTAGTTATATATGTTTTTGTATCAATAATTATTTTATGCTAATGTTCACACATGTAGGTGTTTCTTACGTCTGTTATTTCTGTGTGGAGAAATGCATCCAACTAGAACTTCTAATCCTTACTGAGCCTTCAAAGAACTATGTAGGTGAAAGCAATAAACCCTTTAACACCACATGAGTGCCAGTCTCCTCCTCGGTTCACCCCTAGACTTGATTTAGTTTAATCGATTTTATCTTGTTCCTGACCTCCAGGACTGCCTGCAATTTTACTCTGTCTTTTAGATTTGTGCGCTGATTAAAGTTTTTTTGCCTTACCCTTGGAACTTATTAAGTATGTAACTGAGATTTACCTTTTGGCTTTTCTCACTTTTACCTATTTATGAGATTTGATATTAATTCTGGCTTCACTTCACGGGCCAGGGGAGGAAGTAAAATATTAAACCTTTCACTGCATCAGCTCCATGAGCCAAATACCACTTTACACATATTGTAAATTGTTTTAAACAAAAATAAATTTTTAAAGAATATTTATTTTATTATTTTAATAAATTATTTAAAACTGTTTGAATTAGACATAGAACTGAGAGCTTAACTGAACTATGATTTTTATCTTTAAAAGTGCTGTGGACGTTATAGAGAGAACCTCTCTCAGAGCTGGGGAAACCGGGGTAGAGATCAAGAAAAAGGGGGAGTAGAAGCCAGACCTTAAGGGATTCCAATAAAAGAAGAGAATCTTGAGTGAGTGAATTAATGAATTAATGAATTTGTAAGTGAAAATATTAAAATTAATAAAACATGCCAGAGATTCTTAGTGAAGAGAGGTTTATTGGAAGCCACACTGAAAAATCATTTTTGAAAGACAAGTTGATGGGGTGCCTGGGTGGCTCAGTCAGTTGGGCGTCCGACTTCAGCTCAGGTCATGATCTCACAGTCTGTGAGTTCGAGCCCCGCATCGGGCTCTGTGCTGACAGCTCGGAGCCTGGAGCCTGTTTCAGATTCTGTGTCTCCCTCTCTCTGCCCCTCCCCTGCTCATGTTTTCTCTCTGTCTCAAAAATAAATAAAAACATTTAAAAAAAATTAAAAAAAAAAGAAAGCCAAGTTGAATTCAGATTATGGAAGGTGTGAGTTTTGAGAGCTAAAAGTGTCTCTCCTTTAATAAATAAACAACTCTTATTTTTTATACATTTAAATTCAAGTTAGTTAACATACGATGTAGCTTGGCTTCAGGAGTAGAACCCAATGATTCACTTCTTAGATGTGACACTGGTGCTCAACCCAAAAAGTGCTCTTCTCAATGCCCATCACCCATTTAACCCATCCCCCCACCCAACTCTCCTACAGCAACCCTCAGTTTGTTCTCTGTATTTAAGAGTCTCTTATGGTTTGCCTAAGCAGCTCAACATGTGCTGCTAATGCTATTGCTTTGTTCTGTTCTCATGAGTAGAGGAAGCTGATATATTAGGGAAATGTCAGTGAATATTACAAATCATCTATAAGAAAAAAGACTCAGACAGAACCACAGGTGAAGGGCCAACATGGGAAGTAGCTGTGGGAATGGAAAGAAAGGAGCCAGATGTGAGAAAAGTCATGAAGTCAGTACCAGCATGCTTTTGAAGGGGAGAGAGAAGCACCAAGTATAAGCGATGCTTTGGAAAACAAGGCAGGCAAAAAATATATAAAGTTGTTGATCATGGGAGTTTTAGATCTATGCACACTATGCACAACAGGCAATATTCTGCAGTACAAAGGATCTGAAATCTAAAGTAATAAGCAGAGAATGTGGTATATTATATCCAGAGATAATAAAACTTCATAGCCTCAAGTGTGTGCTGTGAAATTTCCTTTATAAAACATTAATTATATGAATGTGTCACATTAAGCAGTTCTTGGAAAGAATTCTTATGTTCCACTCAGAAAGCTGGATTGATTTTTTTCTACCCATGAACAGTGCAAATTTAGTTAAAATATTGCTTCTCAAGGATTTTACTTTCATGTGTAAGGGATTATTTAGTATCGGCTATCAATTCAGGTAACAATTATTTCCAATGGGCAATCTGTTCTTAAGATATATGAAACCGATTAGAAAATCCCTGTAGGTTGAATATTTAATTATAAACAGTCTAATTAACTTAATTTCTCCTAATACTATAGTCTGAAATTTTGCAGAAGTCAGAAACATACACTTTCCCATTCAAGACACATGATTTATCAAAATTGCTCAGTGTGGAAAAAAATATTTTAATTCCCCATTTTTGGAGGTTTATACATTTGGCAAAATGTAACAGTTCTTGTGATTTATGACTTGAAATTTATTAATTTTCATTACTAGAACTAATTATGGCCATTTCTACTTACTATTTCCCTCATTAGAAAGCCCCAGCGCACGTCGTCAGTCAATTAATGACTCGTTGCTCTCCCTACCTTGTCTGCTGTGTTATACTCACTTCATGAGTAGTGGAGAGTTTAAGTATTTAGACAATTTTGATTACTGCTATTTGTAAGGGAAAAACAACCAAAAATGTAATAAGCTGTTCTGCATCACATCCAGGTTTTCTCAGGCCTGAAACTTATGGTTTGGAGGAATTTTGTGAAGGGAATAAAGTTTTAAATTTATTTATAAACATGTAAATAAAAATCAGGAACTTGTAAGGGTCTACATGAGTGGAAGGTCATAAAAATGTATGCATCATGATAAATCTGCCATTAAGAAAGACAGTTGTCACTATGAAATGTAAAGGGTGAGAAAAATCCCTTTTGGCAAAGGAAAAAGCTTTCTAATGTGGCATACTAGGTGAAGTAAATGAACGAACGGCATCTTTTTTATTGTTCTTAATAAAACCTGTGGCTAGAAAGTGGTATATCTCTGTTCTTTAATTTTGTATTGCCAAGTTAGCTTACAGAATGTTTACCAACAATTAAAACTTCTTATCCTTAACACCTTGAACATAATGTTGTAGCTAATAATACACCAATGGCATATCAATATATATTCTGGAAGGAAGAGAATACCCATGACAAAAATAAAAGCAGATGTCATCACTACAGGGGAACCGTTTGCAACACATGCATTTGACAAAAGGCAAATATTAAAAGCATATAAAGAATTCCTACAAAACAACAAGAAAGAAAAACACATACCAGTGGAAAAATGAACAAATGATATGAACAGTTCACAAAAGTAACCAAAATAGCCCAAAAATATTCAAATGATGCGAACTTCACTCATCATCAAAGACAATCTGAACCAGAATTTACGTGACTACACCGTCACCAGAATAAGGAAAATGACAGCATAGACAATACTAAGTTTGGGCTAGAATGTAGAGTAACGAGAGCTACCATACCCTGCTATTGAGTGAGAAAATATGTATCTCCTTTGGAATACTCCTATACTATCTGCTAAAGCTCACTGAGCACCTAACGTGTTATTCTCCAATTCCACATCTTGGTGTATACTCAACAGAAAGTCGAGTACCTTTCCTCCAAATTACATGTGCTAGAATGTCATAGCAGTGCTACTCATAATACAGCAAAATTCTAAAATTCTAGTGTCCATCATCATTAGAAAGATAGATAAATTGTGGATACTAGTATAATCAAATACTGTACATAGTAAAACAAATTAAGTAATGCTCACCTTTGCAAACATCTTGGAATTATGAGCATTTGCAAATATAATTCCTCAGTATTCACATAAAGTGACTTTTATTATAAATATATACAAAGATTATATGAAATTATTTAGTTCCTTCACCTTCAGGTCAGTAGAAATAATAGTATGGCAATAAGATTATAGATCTAAATGTATTTATTTTTTAGAACACTATCATAAAAAATACTGTTTTTGTTTGCTCCTGATGAAATTCTAAATATCAGGGTGTATTTCCAGACTATTTGAAGTAAAACACATTCATGCTCTTCACCTCTTACCTCTTAGAAAGAGTATTTTACAAGTATCTTAGGGAAGACTTTCACCCCTCATACTGAAACACACTTTATTGTTCTTGATAACTTAAGTTCGCTTTTAGAAGGGAGAAGCCAATGCTTTGTAAACTGTAAAATATAAATAAATGAATAGGAAAACATAAAGCATTATGTCTCTACATGAACTTTAACTGGGTTCAAGAGACTTCAATAAAATAGGTATATTTGCAAATATACTTTTCAATGTGGGGTTTGCAATATCAAAAGCTTCTTAGGCGAAGTCTGGACCTGGCTCCTGTACTCAGAGGGCAGGGAAAGACCGAAGAAAGAGGTAGGCCACTTCAGATTGATAGGTGGCAGGTTTAATAAGCAAAGGAATTTACAAAGGCAGCTTGCCTTTGTGGCTGCAAAGTGAATATATTTCAACATCCACCCACCAGAATCTTCAAGTTCATATAGAGGCCCTAATGGGGCTCAGTCGCAAATTCATTCAAAATGGTCTCAACCTCACCTTCCTCTCTCAAGGCTCCATCCTTGGAAATGGCTCCACTGTGGAAACAATGAGCAGAGTGTTCCAAGGACTAGGGAGGGTGTCCGAGTCTAGATTGCCAGACAAGCAGTGGTTTCATATTCTCAACTACATCCTCCCACAAAATTCAGTATAAAAACTTTTTTTTGGTATGCTTCCCCCAAAGAACAAATGCTCTTGACAAAAAATAAATATTTATAGAAATCTCACAGATTTATTGAGAATAAATAATCCACATGACTTGCAGGACAATTCTGAAATCTTTATCTTTCATATTACTTTGGACTATACTTATTTAAAAAAATATTTCTAAGGGCAATACTTACAACATAATTTTAAGAACGGCTTAACTTGCACATAAAGAGATTTATACAATTTTAGGAACAAATAAAAATCTAATTCACTAAATTAAAATCTTATTTTTTTTATAATGTAGTCTAAGTATCATGTAAATATGACCATGATAAACCCATTTGTTTCCTATTCCATTTGATTTGCTGAATCAGCTATACCAATTACTATTTTACAGTATGTTGTCATTTGGAAAACATATTCACAGGGTTGATTCACAACATCTCTGGGGAATATTATGTTTCTCTTAATAATGACTACAGAACCAGGGCACGTGAGTGGCTCAGTCAGTTGAGCATCCTACTTCGACTCAGGTCATGATCTCACGGTTTGTGAGTTCGAGCCCCGCGTCGGGCTCTGTGCTGACAGCTCAGAGCCTGAAGCCTGTTTCGGATTCTCTCTCTGCCCCTCCTCCACTCATGCTCTGTGTCTCTCTCTCATAAATAAATAAACATTAAAAAAATAATAATGATTACAGAACTGAGATTCAAACAGTGAAAAGACTTGTCGTAGTGGAGAAGTGACATTAGGACTATAACAGTATTTCAGAACCTATGCTCTAAAAATCAGAGAACAATAGTATTTAGGGTGCGTTAACAAATGGAATTGGTATAAGAATGACTGAACTCAAGTTCTAGATCCATTCCATAATAACCATATAACATACTACCCTTCTTTATATCTTGGCTTCTTCATCTACAAAATAAGGAAAGAGTGTCTCTCACATGGTGTTGTTTTGATGATTAATAGGGATAGACCATTATTATGATTACACTTTAGATATATTTATACAAATCCTTAACACCACTTGATGTAAAACCAGTATTGCCATACCTATAGGGAAATTTAAAATAAGAAAGCATAATTAATTTGGCCAAGGTGTTACAGTTAAATTTTTACCCCCATTAAATTCAAATACAGTCTTCGCCATATCCTACTTCTCTCAACTTAAATTATGATATCAGAATTGGCATGCTATAATTACCTAATAAATACCTATTTCTTTGTCTTGTTGAATTCTTCATGATATAGCAGTCATTTATCTTCATATAGAAAATTGTTTATATCAATTTTTAAAGTGGTATTTACAGGTACAGAGAGTAGGTAAGACTTATGTGACTACCAGGCAAGCCCTCATGCCTCCCAGAAATCCCCCTGTACCTTTCTACCGGTGTACTTTATTCTTTTTTGTTAGTGAAGGTTTTCTCCTCTTAAGGGAGATTTTTAAGATATCACCCTACAATTTTAAGTAATATTAACTAATATCCTACTTTTGAATTAATGATTTTCTGTTCCCTGAGAGCAATATCTTAGAAAGTGACACTGGATGGATAACTCCCTGTGTTAATACAATAGAGATTGTAGATCTTTGAAATGAAGAGCTATATAATAGAACTCTGAAGTCCAGAGAGAGGAGAATTATTCACTGAAAGAATAGGGCAGTCCTCACCATTAGGATAAAGTCAGTCTGTTGTTATATAATTTAGAAACATATTTGAAATTATAAAGACTGTTGTCCTATAAATATTAAATAGTTATCATCTGGCCAGTTCATACTAAATGCCAAACAAACACATGGGTAAATCTTTAAAGGAATATGAAAAATTAAATAATTTGTGTGTTTCAAAAAATATAAATACTCACCATTATGTACAAAAAAAATACCTGTACATTTCTTGAGTGTTTAATTATTATCAAGATCAAGGCTTTATGCTAAATAGTTTTTCATAAAATAAATTTTGGATCAGTTGTATGTTGAACATCAAGTAATCCTACTTTTTAAAATTTCTTGTCAGTAAATACAGCGTGAGGATCTTGACGAAACTCTCCACCAGAGAAACTTTTAATGAAGTGTCCAAAATTAGCAAAGTCAGTTATTCAATGTTTCTACAGGTTGGACAAATGGCTTACGATAAATTGACAGCAGTCATTCCACAAAGTCTAGGGGAATTTTTAAGAACACTGAAAGGCCAGGCATTTAGAGCTGGGGATACAACTCTCTCCTGTGAAGAACTATTCCAGTGGCTGGACAACCGAGTGTCTGCTCTCAACTACTCCAACATCCTGGGGCAAAAGAGCTCTTCTGGGTAGATTTTGCATCTATTGAACATCAATAAATCCTCTCTGTGGAATCCAGAGGTTCTGTGGTGTGGAAGACCTACACAGAGGAGAATGAGGTGTGGAAGCTGGGTAGCAACACAACTGTAACCTACATTTTACATACATATACACACAGCTCCTTCTCCATAGAAGAGACCTGCGTGGGGAGGGAGGACAGGTGAAGGACAAATTCTCCATCCCTAGGTTGCTTAACTCCTGCTTCAAAGAAAAGAAGTTCTGTCCTGTCCAGGGAGGATCAAGGCAAGCCTCCAAAATGAGCACCCCCTGATCCTGGCTGAGGGACCTAAATATATTTGGATTACATTGTGGAACAATTAACAATTCCAAAACTTGATAAAAATGGTAAAGCGATCAACTAGTTATATCAGTTAGAAGTTAATGAGATCAGAGGAAGATACAGTTAAAAAAGATTGTGCTAAAATTAATTAATTAATTAATTGATTGATTAATTCATTAATTAAAGGGACTATGGCTTTTAACCCAGCTATCTGGTGTAGTCCAGAAGGTTGTGCTCATGCTGAAGACTGTGCTCTCTCAAAAGAAAACTTATAATGAACTCTTTGATCTCTAGCTGAATAAGGAATATACCCACAAACTCCCTGAAATATGAAAGTAGTCTCCAGGCCACACATATCCAATTACAAATAGTGAAAAATTTATTGACACAAGAGGCTTACACACAACCTTTTACTTACCAATCAGAAGATTACTGCTAAACTATGCTGACACAGGGGCAACATCTAGGAAACCTGGCTGAAGATAAAAACAAGAAAAAAATCTGAATAGGGACGTAGAAGGCTGCATGACATGGGTTAAACAGACCTCACAAAAGTAGTCAATACAATAATTGAGACAATGTGATATGGACAATGGAGTAGATAAATGCATCGATGCAACAGAATAGAGTGCCTAGAAACAGAATGACACAAATGGAGTTAACTAATATTTGGCAAAAAAGCAAAGGCAAGATAATGGAGCAAAAATAATCTTTTCTACAAAAGGTGCTGGAACAATTGGAGATCCACATGCAAAAAAGTGAATTGTGGTGCAGACTGTATACCTTTTACAAAAAATAACTCGAAATGTCTCACAAAACTAAGTATAAAATGCAACATTTAAAATTCCTAGAAGATAACGCAAGAGAAAACCTCTATCACCTTGGATATAGCAATGACTGTTTAGATACAAGACCATAGTCTTAATCCATTACAGAAATAATTTATAAACTGGACTTCATCAAAATTAAAAACTGTTGCTCTGCAAAATGTGATGAACTAAGACACCAAACAAATAGAACAGTGGACAAATTATAGAAAGCCTGACATGAGATAGGAAACAATACTCAGTATTTCTACAGAGTTTTTAAGTGTCTAGTTTTTAATGAAAATTATGAGACATGAAAAGAGACAGGAAAGTATGGCACTTTTCTGGGAAAATGGGCATGCAAAAGAAGCTGAAGTTGAGTGGTCCTTGATAGCCTGCAGAAGACAAGACTTGAAAACAGCTATTATAAATATAGCTTCAAAGATCTAAAGGCATTGGATGATATACTGAAAGTGCTAAAAGAAAAAAAAAATTCAATGTTGAATCTCAAATCCAGTAAAACTACCTTTCAAAAATCAAGCTGAAATAAAGACAGTCTTAGGCAAACAGAACAGAACAGAACAAAACAAAACAAAACAAAACAAAAACAACACTCAATGAATTTGTTGCTAGAAGAAACACTACAGGGATTTTTTTTTAAGTTGAAAATAAGTGACAAAGTAATCAGAATACACACAAAACAGAGAACAAACAGAACGGAGAATCTTAATGAAGATGATTTTAAGAGACAGTATAGCAATATACTTCTCCTTTATTCTCTCCACTGATTTAAGAGATACTGCATAAAACAATAGAGGTAAATTGTGTTGCTGTGCTTGTAACATGTGACATCAGATGGTGACTCAAATCTATAAATACACAAAATAAAGAATAGTAGAAATGATAAATAAGTAGTTTACATAAAACACTCTAAAATATATCTTTGTTTTCCTTTCTTCTTGCCACTTCATTATGATATGTAAGTTTATATAAAGTAAAACTTATAACAATGTATCAGGCTTGTAACAGGTGTAATATTTATAACAATAATAACATGTAAAAGAGTGGAGCCACACAGAAGTAGGTTTTCTATAACTTACAAGACTTAAGTTAGTATGTATCTAAAACAGATTCTGAGCAGTTATAATGTATATTGTAAGTCCTAGAGCACTCAACAAAGAAATCCTATGCACATGCACACAACACACACACACACACACACACACATGCACAAACACACAATTTAAAATTAATTAACTAGACTGACCAGACAAAATGATAGAAAATTTAATTTAAATTAGTAATGTATCTTGAGAAATCATCTACCAACTTTGCAGAAACAAAAAAAAATCATAATGAAATACAATAAACAACTACTTGCCAAAATAGATGATTTTGATAAATGAACAATTTCTAAAAAGACAAAACACTGAAACTGGATAAGAAATGAAGAGAAAATCTAACTATACCTATAAGAAAACATTGAATTAATAATTAAATGTTTCTCCTTAAGTAAAAGCCAAGGATAATATATCTTCTTTGGTGAAGTTTGCCAAACATTTTAAAAAGAGTAAATATGAATCATCCTAAAGTTTTATAAATGCAGAAACAATGGATTATTGGAACTCTTTTGATTTTTTTAAGGCTAGTATTAGCCTGATAACAAAAAAGATAATCATAAGAAAAGAGCATTATCTCTTGTGGACAAAGATGCAAAAACCCTTAACAAAATACTAGCAAACAGAACACAACAACATATAAAATGGTTAATACATTGAAAAAATAGGATTTATCCCAAGAATGTAAGATTAGTGTATAGTCTGAAAACCAATTAATTTAATAGAGGAAGTACAAAAACTACATGACCATTGATAACATGCAATAAAAGCATTTGACTTAAATCTAACACCTTTTCATTGAAAACACTATAAAATGTAGAAAGATAAGGAAACTAACTCAAACTAACACGAGGCATCTAAGAAACACCTATAGGTAACATATTAATGATGAAAGACAGAATGATTTCCCCACTAAAATTAGGAACAAGCCAAAAATGCCCACTTTCACCACTAGTTAAAAAAACATTGCACTGGTGGGTCAAGATAGAGCAATATAGAAAGAAAATAGTGAGACTGGAAAGGAAGAAGCAAATTCACAAATGATATTTGTGAATAGATCTATTCACAAAAGATATGATGGTTTATATAGAAAATCCTACTAAAAAATTCATAAACCAATTAAAATTTTAAACAAAAATTCAGGATGCAAGATAAACATACGTGAATCCATTGAAACTTCATGCACTATGAATGAACAATCTAAAAAGGAAATTAAGAAAACACTTTCATTTATAATGAAAACAAAAAGAACAAATATTAGGAAAGAATTTTTTTTTCCTGCGGTGGCCAATCTGAGTGCCAGTATTTATGTATGTATGTATGCGTGTACGTATGCATTAATTAATTAATTAATTAATTAGTATAATTTATTGTCAAGTTAGCTAACATACAGTGTATGCAGTGTGCTCTTGGTGTCGGGGGGTAGATTCCCGTGATTCATCACTTACATACAACACCCACTGCTCATCCCAGTAAGTGCCCTCCTCAGTATAACAACATGGATGGAACTGGAAGGTATTATGCTAAGTGAAATAAGTGAGTCAGGGAAAGACAGATATCATATGTTTTCACTTATATGTGGAACTTGAGAAATTTAACAGAAGACCATGGGGGAATGGGGGGGGGGGGAACTAGTGACAAACAGAGAGGGAGGCAAACCCATAAGGGACTCTTAAATACAGAGAACAAACTGAAGGTGGATGGGAGTGGTAGTGGAAATAATGTTTTTAAAGAAGCTGAAGACTTTTTACTGATAATTCAGGGCATTGTTGAAACAATCTCAAGGTATACACAAAAATTATCATAAAATGAGCATAGACTTAAATGTTATTGGCAAAATTATAAAATCTTAGAAAAAAACTGGGAATATATTTTTTTGACCATGGGTTATACAATGCTTTCTTGGATAGGACAGTGAAAGCACAAAGGATAGAAGAAAAAATATATAAACTCAAGTTCCTCATAATTAAAAATTTTTGTGATTCAGATCATACCATCAAGAAAGTGAAGAGACAACCCACTCAATGGGAGAAAAGATTTACAAATGATATGTCTTAGGTAGGACTTGTATCCAGAATATATAAAAAATTCTCACAACTCAATAATAAAAGGGGAAAAAGCAATTAAAAATTTGGCAAAGTTGGGGCGCCTGGGTGGCGCAGTCGGTTAAGTGTCCGACTTCAGCCAGGTCACGATCTCGCGGTCCGTGAGTTCGAGCCCCGCGTCAGGCTCTGGGCTGATGGCTCAGAGCCTGGAGCCTGTTTCCGATTCTGTGTCTCCCTCTCTCTCTGCCCCTCCCCCGTTCATGCTCTGTCTCTCTCTTTCCCAAAAATAAATAAACGTTAAAAAAAAAATTCTTTCCTTTGAAAAAAAAAATTGGCAAAGTATCTGAATAATTATTTCTTGAAAATAAATATATGCATGTCTAATAATCACAAGAAAATTTCTCAATGTCATTACCCACTAAGAACATGCAAATCAAAACCAAACTGGAGTGCATCACACCTTTAATTATGGCTATAAGAAAACACACAGGGAATTATAGATGTTGGTAAGAATGTGGAGAATTTGGTTCTCCATACATTTTAGTGGGCTTTGTTATGGTGCAGCCACCTTGAATAACACTTTGGCAATTATATCTCACTTAAAATTAATAAATATCTCAGCAACTTAATTACTATCTAAATGAAAACATTCTGTAAGTGTATTAAGAACATTAAAAATTGTTTTCCTAAATTTGAAATTGTACCTTATTTGTATGTACAGAGGGGGAAAATGTGTGTAATCGGGTCAGTGATTTCGAAAAGCTGATTAAACTCGAGCCCTATATACAAAAGGTTATTAAAGTATCAGCATGTGATACTATGAGCTTAACTGATACATGATATGGATCCACAGCAGCAAAACTACTTAGAGAAATTATTTGCATAATATTCTGACCTATGCACGGAATGTGATGGAGAGCAGATTTTGTATTTTGATATATAAAGAAAAAGCACGCAGAAACTTTAAACAGATATTTTTATACCTGCTTTGTTTTAAGAACAGTTATTTTCTGATTTCTGAAAGTGTAAATATGAACTGTAAAGATACCACTCACTGCTTTTTTTGTTTTAATTGGTAAGGAAAAGTATATGAATAGTTTGTAATGTTCTATACTAGGACTAGGAAATGCATCGATATATTAAAATAATATTGATTCCTCCTACGACAGGATTTTAGCTATTATGTCTTGTAGAGACAAAAATAAAACAAGCCATTGTGGCTTCTGAATAAAATAGTGTATTAACATAAGAAGCTTGTAATTTCAAGATCTAGACTTCCATTCAAACGCCAATATACTTAGGTGATAGGCAAATTTTTCTTTCTACGACCATAATTCCCTATTCTTATGTTTGTTTATGTTAGTTTTCATGGCAAAAGAGACTTTGAAGATTTAATTAAGGTCATTAATCATCCAGTTTTATAATATGTAAATTATCCTGGATTATCAGTGTGAACACAACACATGCCCAGGATATCTTAAAGACAGAAGTCAGTGAGATTGGTGGTGGGAGTGGATTTGAGGTACTTTGCTTCACTTGAAGATGGAGAGGACACCTTTAGAAGGAGACAGGCAGCCTCTAGAAGAGAGCAACAGCATAGAAACAGGGATATTAATCCAACACCCAGAAGGAACTGAATTGAGCCAACAATATGAATTAATTTGGAGGTAGATTCTTCCTTTGGGACTCCAGAGCTCAGCTCACCCTTGACTTTGACTTTGTGAAACAATGAGTAAATAATCTAGCCATGCCATATTGGACTTCTGACCTACAGACACGTGAGATAATAAATGGATGCTGTTTTAAACTGCCAAATTTGAAGTAAGTTGTTAAATAGCAACAGAAAACTAATATACCTGGGTTAATGAGACTTACATTTTAGAGGAAATTTTATATGAAGGTCAGCTATGCATAAATAACTACACTACTCATCAGCTTGTTTCAAATTAATCTGAGAACGTTAGTGTGTTACACTACATCTGCTCTTTTTCTTTAATTATCATTGAAAACAAAGAGGATATACCATTTAATATCTTGGCAATAATTAATATTCCTTCAGGCTGATAATTAAGACTTTCCTTTTAAAACACATCCGCTTATCTTACATAGTTGCTATGGTATCCATAGAGTCTAGCAAATATATAAAATAGTTTTCAAATGAATGACTTACAATAATGTGAACTGACCAATCTAATCACCACCCAGATGATGTGGCACGCGAAACCTGAGGTAACCACCAAATGGCCCCTTCATTTTACCATGTGTATCTTTATAATCCTTTCCCCTTGAGTGTTGGCAAGATATGTGACTTGTTTCTAAGGAAGGGACCCTGGAAAAAGTGATGGAATGTCACTCCCATGATTATGTCATATCTCATTAGCAAACTTGTTTTAGAAACTTTCGTGAAGCAAACTACCACAAACCTTACAACTGTAAGGAAATTAGATATACCAACATTAGTGATCTGGAAGCGATCCCTTTCCCAAACTAGCCTCCAAATGACAATGAGATAGTGGCTAACCCTTTGTAGAGATCTAGCTAAACTGCCAGATTCCTGACCCAAGAAACTGTGAATTAATAAATGTGCATTGTTTTAAACTTATTATTTGTTTTATATAAATAGAAAACTAATATAGAGGCTATTAACAATACCTTACAAACACTGTTCTTTCCCATTTTAATTACTTTCCTCTCTTTACTCCCCAAATACAATATACTCTGACTTTAAATTCAGTGTTTTCTGTTTATAAATTTCATACAACTTGAATAATATAATTTATATTCTTTGAGTCTGGCTGTTTTTTTATCAGTATTGTGTTTATAAGGTTCAATCATATTATATGTAGATATAGTTCATGTGTTGTCCCTGGAAACATATTCCTTTATATACATATATCCTTTATGTATACATACCACAATATTAATGGAGATTGAGTTGTTTCTTTTATGTAAAATGAAATTATTTTATATAACTTTCACTATAATACAATGTTAAACACTGATAGTATGAAGTATCCTGCTTTGACAAGTCTACCAGTTATGTACTTATACCTCTGACTAACAAATAAAGCACTGGATTGTAACTGTCAAACTGTACCATAAAAACACTGTGAAATTCTTCTGGCTACACACGTATTTTGCACAACTTTCTGCTACCACTGCTTAGCATAGTAATTGGTATTTATCATTGCTATATGCCAGAAATGAAGAATAAGGCTAAGATTTCAAAGGTGGACTAAACACCGAAAAAAATATTCTGACTCATATGTAATATAATCAATTCCAATTTTTACATGTGTCATATTTGTCATGATTAAACACAGAATAAACAATAGAAATGAATCTGTAGAGATTCATAATCTGATGGCAAAGTAAATACATTTAAGCATAGTTCCAGATTGCAAGTAATTAATGATATGCATTGTCTTCCGGCCTCTGAGACAGAGTTTATTCCATCCCTAGCACCAGAGATGAACCCATAGTTTCATCATTGTTAGATCTTTGCATCTTTTCAGCTAAAAGGGTAGTTGGCTGACTCTTAAAAAATCCAGGATATTAAAATTCTGTGTTTGACCAGGCATAGAGGCAGTAAACAAAGTATGGAGAATGGGACTTATTTTGGTTATTTAGCCAACCACCTGGTACCCTAATTAGTCAGGCAACACTATTTCAGAAGCCACTATATCTACAGAAAGCATCAAAGGAAATTGAAACATTGGAAGAGACCTTAGGAGGAGAAAAATGAACCAAACCAAATGGAAGTGGAATGAATATGAGCAATAAGAGGAAAAAGATCACAGATATTAAATAATAGATCCCAATGAATGAGGAAAAAGATACATAGTTAAGAAAAATAAAAAAGATAAATGTAATAAAGTTTTATAAATACAAAAGTGGATTATAATGATTGGTTTAATCAAGAGACTAAATATTCAGCCAGTTAGATTTATTACTTTAAAATATCGCAATCATAGATATTAAAGCATATCTTAAATGGGCAATTTTGATAATTAGAAAAATATATCTTGGGTTTTGTTATTATTTGATTTGACTGAAATTATAGTGAGTGAAAAATATGTTTTTCCCCAGCTTCACTGATTCACAATGGGCATAAAAATGTAATAAAAATGTACATACTTGACATGTATAATTTGAAATTTTTTGACATATGTATTAAACCCATGAAATATCATTTCCAAAATCAAAGCAGTGCAGATACAGATGTGTATTTTGACACATATTTTTAACACAGTTTCTTTTTACCAAATATTTGCTATTTCATTTTTCATTTCCCTTAGAGAAAAATGTAATATGTGGAATCATGATAAAGTAATACAGTGTAACAGGAAATCACTATCCTCTAGAAGAAGCATTATTAATATAGATACTATTAATGCATTTTTGTGGAAACATATTTTATAAATGCAGATAATACACTAATTTTAAAAACCAGTGCTTTGTAATATCCATGGACACGGGTCAAATGAATGCAGTCTTCATAGTTAATCATCTCTCACTACCAGTCTAGGAAGCCAGAGAAGTCTCCTCTATTTTGAACCTTACTTCCTTCACAGAAAATGAAGGAAATGGAAACAGGTTATTACATGAGAGTAACCTTCTACATTTTTGGAAATAAAGCTATAAAATTATATCTGCATAATATATGCAGCCTTGTAAGCGACTTAAGGACACTTATTCCATCATGTAAGAGTAATTTTGAAGACAACAGAGAACATTCTATTTCCCAAATACTTCCAACTCTACCTTTGCTGATGCCATTTGTTCCGACCTGAGTGCCTTCCAGAACTTACTGCTTTTTTAAGACCCTAGCTATGTTTCAAAACATTACAACCACATTATATTTCAGAACTCCTTTTATATTTATTTAAAAAATTAATGTTTGGGGCGCCTTCAGCCAGGTCACGATCTCGCGGTCCGGGAGTTCGAGCCCCGCGTCAGGCTCTGGGCTGATGGCTCAGAGCCTGGAGCCTGTTTCGGATTCTGTGTCTCCCTCTCTCTCTGCCCCTCCCCCGTTCATGCTCTGTCTCTCTCTGTCCCAAAAATAAATAAAGGTTGGAAAAAAAAATTTTAAAAATTAATGTTTTCCCTCTTAATACCTTCTTAATATTTTGATAGGAAGAGAAAAGCAATTTTGACATTAATCTTAATCTATACACTCTTGAAGCTTTTTTGTATGAGCACTTTGCTAAGTTCTGAACTCAGTCCCTCCCCCCATTGTGATCTTACATTTTAGTGAGGATTAGCGTAGATAACTTTACCAGCGATATCTTTATAGAACATCATAATGAAAATGCTGGACGCTACAGGAATGAAATGTGTGGGCATTTAACCTGGACATCAAGGTTGGCTTTCTGAAGGAAGATACATCTGAGCTATAAAACAAATGAAAAAGAATTAGCCAGGCCAAACATAAGGAAAGTGAGGTGTATGTGAATGGAACACAATTTTCACATGGAAGAAGATGACACATTAGGTTGACAATCACATGACTGAAATTTACTCAGAGAGAAGTTAAGTGTTCTCACAAAAAAATAAAAAGTAACTACGTGAAATGATTATGTACTAATTAACTCTATGTATATAATCATCTCTTTAAATATATAATTTTTATTTTGTCAACTATACTTTAATAAAGCTGAAAATGATTAAATTCCCCTAAATTCATTGTTCTACAAGTAGCTTTTGCATTAAATATAGAATATCTATCATCTATCTATCATCTATCTCTTTTTGTGTCTTTAAGCGTATTTCATGTCTTAAAATTTATATAAAGTATATTACAGTTTAAAATATATGGTATAAGGGTACCTGGGTGGCTCAGTCAGTTAAACATCCGACTTCGGCTCAGGTTATGATCTCATGGTTCGAGTTAAAGCCCTGTGTCAGACTCTATGCTGACAGCCAGAGCCTGGAGCCTGCTTCGGATGCTGTGTCTCCGTCTCTCTGTCCCTCGCCTGCTCGTGCTCTGTCTCTCTCTCTCTCTGTCTCAAAAATAAATAATAATAAAATAAATAAATAATAAATAAATAAATATTAAAATAAAAATAATAAAGTATATGATATATATTGGATTACATATATATTCCATTCTATTTATTTTCTCAATAAATGACACAAGTGGTAGCAGCTTACTACTTTTATCTTCTGTATCAAAAATGTGCATCTATCACATTTTATGTACTTATTATCCTGCCTATTATTATTATTATTATTATTTACTGTTAAGTAAATCCATGATTTATTCTTATTGCACTAGATTTCTTTAATGATCTTTCTCTTTTCCAGGATCCTTCACCATAGTACATTTAGGTCATTTATTAACTTAATATATTTACTCATCAATCTCATATCTGATGAACCTCTTCTAGTTTTTGACAGCTTCCTAGATTTTCCTTGCCTTGGATGATCTTCATGGTTTTAAGGCATACTGATGGGGTGTTTTATAGAATGTCTCTCAACTTGGTTTTGCCTGGTTTTGTTTTCTCATGAGTAGACAAGGATTATAATTTCGGGCAAGGTAGAATACCACAAAGATGAAATGCTGTTCTCATTCTGTCATATGAAAGGTACATGCTATCAATAGGACTTTTATCTGTTGATAGTAAACTGTATCAACTGGCTGAGGTAGTGATTGCCAAGGTTATTCACAGTAAAATTAGCTGTGTTTTTACCCTTCTCATTTTCATTCTCTGGACTTTGGAAGCAAGTCAATACACTCAGCGCATATTTAAAGATGGGGCATTAACAACCTTTGCTCTGTGAAAGCTGCTTATTAGATCTTGACAATGGAAACTACAAATTGTGTATCTATCACTATGACATCATACAGAACATTTTCACTGCCCTAAAAGCCATCTGTCCACCTAGTCATCCTTCCCCCCTCTACAACCAGGGCTCTTTTTACTGTCTTTATAGTTTTACTTTTTCCAAAACATCATATAGTTGGAATCATACAGTATGTAGTCTTTCAGATTGCCTTATTTAACTTAGTAATATGCATTTAAGGTTCTTCTATTTCTTTTCATCACTTAAGAGGTAATTTCTTTTTACTGCTAATATTCCATTATCTGGATGTACCACAGTTTATTTACCTATGCACCTGCTAAACGGGATCTTTGTTGCCTTCAAGGTTTCGCAATTATGGATAAAGCTGTTGTAAATGTCCATGTACAAGTTTTTAAATTTTTTTAATGTTTTATTTATTTTTGATGGACAGAGAGAAATAGAGGACGAGCAGGGAGGGGCAGAGAGAGACACACAGAATCCGAAGCAAGCTCCAGGCTCTGAGCTGTCAGCACAGAGCCCAACATGGGGCTTGAACCCACAAACCATGTGATCATGACCTGACCTGAAGTCAGATGCTTAACCAACTGAGCCACCCAGATGCCCCTCCATGTACAAGTTTTATGTGTTTTTTTATTTGTTTTTTGTCTTTTGTCTTTGTTTTTTGTGGACATATGTTCTCAACTCCTTTTCATGAATATCAGGGGGTGTTATTATTGGATCATAGGATTAAAAAAAAATTTCCCTTTTAATGTCCTCTTAGACCCATGGAATTTTTATAAGTGTATTGTTCAACTTCCAATTACATGGGAATTCCTAGCTATGTTTCTGCTCTTGAGTTTTAGTTTAATTATTTCATGGTCTGAAAATACACTTTGCAAATTTCTATCTTTTTAATTTACTAAGGTTTGTTTTATAGCCTAGATTGTGGTCTATCTTTGTGATGTTCCATATGTATTCTACTATTGGATGGAGTGTTATGTAAGTATCAATTAGGTCAAGTTTATTGATAGTACTATTCAGATCATCTATATCCTTACGGACATTGTGCCCACTTAATGTATCAAATAACTGAGAGGTGACATTGATGTCTCTAATCATAGTAGTTGATTTGCCTATGTCTCTTTCCAGTTCTGACAGTTTTTGCCTTACGTGTTTTCACACACACACACACACACACACACACACACACACACAAAATTTAGGGCATACAGCTTTAGGAACATTATGTTTCCATGGAAAATTAGCCTCTTTATCATTACATAATATCTCTGGTATTCTATTTTATTAGTCACCTTTTTCTGAAGTTGATAAGGCCGCACAAGTTTCACTTTGATGAGTGCTTGCATTGTATATCTTTCTCTAGCCTGCAAATATTAACTGGAGTCTATATTTCAAATGGTCATCTTCTGACCAACTTTAGTTGGTTCTTGTTATTTTTTTAATCCACTCTATAATCTCTGGTTTTTGTGTTTGCTGATTACTGAAATATTTGTATTAAAACTGGAATTACTGGTATATTTGAATTAAAATTCACCATTTTGTTAATATCATCTATTTGTATCTGTTCCTTGTTTATTTTCCTTCCCTCCTTTTTCTGACTTCTCTTATTTTAATTGGACATTAATTATAAGATTGATTTTATCTTCTATCTTTACGCCTCATTGATTTTTCTCTGTTCATTTTTTAGTAGTCATAATAAAGTATAAAATATACATTGTGGCATAGTCTAAGTTAACCTTCTGGTGCAGTACAGGTATTTTATAATAGATTATTTAAATTCTCTCTTCCCATTTTTGTAACATTGCTGTCATTCATCTTACTTTTTCAGTGCTATACACACTATTTTGTGCTGGTCTCAACCTGTCAATAGTGGTGTTATTGGCTAGTAATGCCTAGAGGCGCTCACCCTGGGCCCCCAAGAAAACCCCTACAGACATTTCCCCTTTTGCAGCCAGTGGTGTGGCTGGATAGGCCCTTGTGGTTCTTACTATGATTGTAAGATACACCTCAGCAACAATCATCAGGGAACTTTGAAAAAACAAACAAACAAGGTTTATTACTAACAACTTCCATTTTTTTTTTTAATCATTCATTTGAATGATCAGGTCATTGGAAAGAAATGCTATTAGTAATGTAAGTGTATGGCAATTACCTGCTAGTATTTTCTTTCATTATATTTTTCTTCCTCTCTCTAGTGGGTTTTCTTATTAGAAACTGTGTATCAATTGTGAAACTGAAGAAAGGAAACCTGATTTAAAATGGAGTCAGGAGGCCAGGGCAGGTTCTCACTTCCCACAACTCGTTAATTGCGGATTACAGCATGAAGAGGCGAACCGTTGCATTCCCAGCAGGAAGAAGCCTACTTTACTCCCATGGGAGTGAGGACGAATTTCTCCTCTCCCAGCCCTGAATCAGAGGTCAAGATGTATGTGTTTCAGTTCGCCCTACTTGCTGTTTGACTTGGAGATTTTGTCTGCCTGTAAATTATGTGGAACTTGGTGTCTTTAAGAAATTAGGGAGGCATCTTTAAGTATAAACTTATATGAATCTGTAGTTTTAAAAGCAATTAACAATGCTATTAAAACTCATGATAGTCTTGTTTTCATGTAGAAGGAAATTTCTCAGTGCTTTAATCAAGTATTAATTCATCAACACTATCCTGCTAGTTTGGTGAAACTGACGCTTTATGATTTAATGGACTCATATTCTACTTCAGAATTATCACTACAGTAAGCTTTTTTTTTTTCTGCCTCAGATGGTTGTGATATTTGCTAACAGGTAAACATGTTACTTATTATCTTGAGTACAGAGAATTGCATTATTAAATGGGACACTTGGGTCAATGTGTTTTGTTCTTAAATGATTCCATATTCCTCTCTTAGTTAGAGATAAATCCCTTCTTTCACAACTGTTCCATTTCAGATAATCTTGCACAACTTGAATTTCATATGAGGCAAAAACAAATAAAAAGGCATTTATTTCGACATGTGCTTTTTTGTGAGTAGTAAACGAGCTATGATTCCAACTTGCAATCTCCCATTTACCCCGAGTCAAAGCCATCACCCTAATTTACACAGACTAAAATCCTAGTTAGGCTTTTTTTCTTTTTAAAAATGAGGTTCTAACAGGCATTTTCCTCAAACAATTCGTTTCATCCATAGATACACTTTTACGGCACACAATTCTGTTAACTATGTATTTTTTTAAGCCACTTGGGTTTACTTTGTTGCTGTTTTACATAAACAGTTGCTACAAATATTGCCACCAGCCTTCAGTCTTATCAGTCAAAAAATCTGTGTTAAGATGACTCTGGCTTTTATCATCCTCAGATAATTTTATTCTCATTCTTCATCAATATTGTTAGTGCACGGCTGCCTTTGAAGCATCTACAATCTATGTATATATAAGACAACAGATGCCTGAAAGCAAAATTTTTCTTACTGATAGCTGCTCCTCATCTCCAACTTTTATTTTTTGCCTAGGAAGACTTACCCACCACTAGACTTTTTTTTTTTTTACAAAAAATATGTTTGTATTTCTACAAAATATGTGTATATATACTATATTTACACATATATATGTTATGCAACATATGTATGTATTTTTATGTATAAAAAGTGTATAGACCTTACTTTTAAGAGCAGCTTTAAATTCACAGCAAAATTCAAGAGAAGGTATAGACATTTCCCATATACCCCCTACCCTCACCCTCATTATCAACATCCTTTATCAGAGTGATACATATATTACAACTGATGAACTTATATTGACACACGATAATCGTTCAAAATCCATAGTTTACATAAGGATTCAGTCTTTGTGTTGTACACTCTATGCTATTGTTTGATTGGCTTTTATGTTTCATAATTTCCTAGTAACCTAGATTTTGTATGCAAAGTCTTCATGAAATGTGTTATCACCTAAAAATGATCTGTCAAAACTGAGAAGATGAAATAGATTTAACATATTGAGAGATAAAACAGTACTATCTGGATGAACTTTAATTTGCACCTTTAAATCCAAAATGTCTCTGTTTCTACTCTATGCGATACTTGGGTCTTGCTCTTGAATCCAAATTTGCAATCCCTGACAGTTGATAATAGTGATTAGTCCACTTATACCTGATTTAATTGCTAATGAGATTGGGTTTACAACTGCCATTTATTTTTATTTTTGTTTGCCATTTATTTTTGATACGTCTCTTGGTTGCTCTTTTATTCTTCCATTACTAACTCCTTTCATGTAAAACAAATACTTTCCAGTATGTCACTTTAATTCCTCTATTGATTTTCTATTCTTTCTAGGATTTACCACATGCATCTTAATGTATTATGATCTACTTCACATTAATGCTGACTTAATTCCAATATAATATTGCCACTTCGCTACTCCTCCATTTCCATTTTCCTCTTTGATCCTCTTACAAATTATTGTACTAAGTAAAATAAGTTAGAGAAAAACAAATGCCATACGATGTCCCATATATGTAGAATCTAAATACATTTATAATATGCATTTAATACCCACACACACACACAAGCTCATAGATCATAGATACAGAAAACTGATTGGTGGTTATCAGGGGCACAGGTGGAGGATGGAGAAATGGGTGAACCGTTTTTGTTTGGTTTTCAGTTTAAATAAATTGAATTTAAAAAGTACATCTAGGGGCAACTGGGTGGCTCAGTAGGTTAAGCATCCTACTCTTGATTTTGGCTCACATTATGATCTCTCAGTTGGTGAGTTCGAGCCCCAAGTTGAGCTCTGTGCTGACAGTGTGGAGCCTGCTTGGAATTCTCTCCCTCCCACTCCCTGTGCCCCTCCCCTGCTTGTGCTCTTTCTATCTCTCTAAATAAATAAATAAACTTAAAAATTACATCTATATATGTTATAAAACTAAAAACAGTATTATAATTATTGCTTTATATAATCTTATGTCTTTTAGTAAAATTAAGGGGAGAAATAGTATATATAAATATATTCTATATTTACTGACATATTTACCATTCTAGTGCTTTCCATTTCTTCTTGTGGATTTGAGTAAATCACTCTGATTAGAGATTTATCAATTTCATTGATCTTCTAAAAGAACCAGTTCATTTTAAAATTATTTCCTATCACTTCTGCTTTCTATTTCATCTTTTCTGTTTTTATCTTTACTATATCCTCTCTTCTGCTTGCTTTGGGTTTAATTTTCTTTCTTTCTTTTAATCATTGCTTAACATGGAAGATAATTGATTTGAGATCATACTTCTAATACAAGTATTTAATGATGTAAAATCCTTTTAAGCACTTCAATACCTATGTTCCACAAATTGTAATATGTTATGGTTTCATTTTCATTCAATTCAAAATATTTTCTCATAGCCTTTAGGAATCTCTGTGTAGCTCGTAAGTTATTTAAAAGTATTTGTTTATTTTCCAAATATTTGGCATTTTCCAGATATCTTTCTGTTGTTGATTTGCATATAAACTTTCCACTGTGGTCAGAAAATACTTTGACTATCTTCAATTCTTTCAAATTTATTGATGTTTGTTTGATAGTCCAGAAAGTGTTCTGTTTTGGTAAATATTCCAAAAGTGTTTTTTTTTCTTTAATGTACATTTTGCATTTGTATATGGGGGAATTTATAACTATCAGCTAGGTCAGCTTGTTTTTATCAGCTTTCTGTTTACTGTATGTCTATTTATTTTGTGGATTTCTCAGAGAGGAGTATCAATATGTTCAACTCTAATTGTGGATTTTTCTATTTATTTTTCAGTCTTTTCCCTGACTGCTTTATTTCTGGTAATAGTCCTTGTTTTGAATTTAATATTTTCTTTTATTAATATAGCCACTCCAGCTTTCTTTGCTTCACGGTTGATCTATTATTTATAGTTTTAAAAAGTAGTGTTAAATTACTTTTTAAACAATAAATCTAATTCTTCTTTTCATTCCTCTGTTCTCGTTCGATACTATTTTAATTTTATTTATGTTATTAAGCACTTAATTTATTTGTAGTATTCTCCTTTTTAGAGAGTCTAATTTCTATTAAAGGAAATATAAATAAGAAAAAAACCTACATATGTATTGTCATTTTTACCATTTCTAGAGATCTCTATTTATTGGGCAAATCTAGATTTCTGTCTGGTGTCATATTGATTCAAGTACCTTTCACTTAAATGCTTAAAGCAACTTTACAGCACATCGACTTGTCTGACTTGAATAGCTAGCCTTTTGCATCATTTATCTTGTGTGAAAACTCTTTAACATTACCCGTAAATTATTTGTGTAATCCCAAGATATATAATTAAAATAAAAGACAGTGAGAATAGACCTTAGTTCAGGATACCAGAGACGTTTTTTCAGACCAAGAGTGTCAGAGGGCTAATGTTTCTATTTCTAAGGAGATATTGACTTTAAAGCAGAAACAGAACATAAAACAATATTTTCTGAATATTGAAGAGTGGATGATGTTATTTACTTTTTATGAGAATGGAAACTGAGTCTCTGAGAGGTTAATCAATTCAGCCAAAATACAGATACAAAGAGGTAGATTTTGCATCCCAATATAGATGTGTTTCCTAAACACTGTTTTCACTATTCCACACAAATTTTGAAGAGTTTGAAAAATCATATTCAGCAGTTACATTTAAATTCTATGGAACTTTAAAGTACCCAAAATACCTGCAAGGGGAAATTTATAATTAGGTGAATAAAGTAAACATATTTCTATGTTTACTGCTTGGCCGAAGATTAGTGGTAGACAATAACCAGCTGTAAAGCAGGAAAACAATATTAAAGATTAATAGCATATTTTAGAAAAGTGATTCTCAAGGGGACAGAAGAGATTTGAGAACCAACTCAATATATTTATTAAAAATAAATATGCCTTGCAACCCTATGTGGATTAGGCATATTGATCAATTGGTCTGTAAAAATGAAACACATCTTTGTTTGCAGTTGAGATCAAGAAAACGATTAGAGTTAGGTAAAAGCAACTTTCAAAGTAAGTTTTATATCCTGCACCAGGGACCATTGAGTGAACACTCTTGAAAAGTCGAGAATCCTGGCCTAGAGAAAATGTCTGTGGGGAAAAGTCTCTAGGTTAAAATATACATAACACTAATTAGTACATTATTCTTTATTACAGCAATCTCTTAGAAGGCCCTAGGTATAGTTAAAATAGTCTTATACACTTTTCCCTAAATTCTAAGTGTGAAACAGAATAGAATTTTTTAATGCTTTGTAGAGAAGAATTAAGTTTTCATCTGTACCCCCCAAAAATTAATTTCAGGACCATATGGAAATTTGGATAATTTAAGCCCATTATTGTTCTTGCCAAACTAGTCACTATTATGGGGCACTATTTTTCAGAGGAGTATATGAGCCAAACAGAGCTGATTACTTACTTTTTATCCCATATTTCAACCCCTAAGTATATGAGAAACCCATTATATATTACCCATTGTTGCAATTGTGAGAAGTTAAATTTGAAATATTCTGTAAAGGGTGCTGAAAATATATTACAGTTTTCTGGTTCTTTACAAAGCATGTTTAATGTCCATTGAGAACACAACATATAAAAAAATAGGCAAATGAAAGAAAATGGAATGAAGGAAGGAAGGAAAGAAGGAAAGAAGGAAGGATGAAAGAGAGAAAAAGAGAAGGAGAGAAAGAAGGGAGACAGACAGAAAGAAGAAAGAACGAAAGAAAGAACAAAGAAAGCAAGGGAAGGGAAGGGAAAGGAAGGGAAGGGAAGGGAAGGGAAGGGAAGGGAAGGGAAGGGAAGGGAAGCGAAGGAAGAAAAAAAAAATTGCATTTAACCTGAAGGAAGCATAGTGATTGCTTTTTTGCCATGTACACATGACATATCTCCAAGAAAGAAAATAAACACCATGACTTACATCTTGTTTAAATGCATAAATATTCTATATGAGTTTGGGCTTCTTTAAAATAATAGCTGACAAATGTGCACTTCTTATTTTAAACTTTTAAATTATATAAATGTAAATCTACAAAAATGGAGAGGTATTTTCATATGTAATTATCATCAGTGATAGAGAAAGGATATGATTTTGCTTGATGCCATTTAAATATGGATATTGTTATGCTTTGAATCCATCATTTTTTATGATAATAGAGAAAAGAGTAAAATTATTCAAATTTGAGCATTTCTTCCCACAATTTAGGGACTACAAATTTATATTCCTTTTAGAATGGTTAATGATGTTGTAGTCAGGGAAAGCGTTCCACATGATTTAACAAAGACAGATAGGAAAAGTGTTTAGAAATATTATACTTCATGTAAATTTTGGAGAGTTTAAAGAATTTTTTGGAAAGATTGAAGGAATTTTTGCCAATCATTCAAAAATCAGAGGAATATAGCCAATTCCATTCATTTCTGTGCTCAATTTGGTTAATCTCTGTAAATAAATCGTAACTAATCCCATTTTGCTGTCAAGTCCATAGCCAATGGTTTTTAAGATTCATTGTCTACCATATGTTAGCACAAAAAGTTTTCCAGAAGGAGATTTGAATTTCTAGTTCAGAGTACTCATCTGGACATATGTCAAAACATCTGTTCTTCCTTGAGGACAGCCAAGTCCAATTTTTAAGTGTCCATATAAACTCTCACAATCTCACAGAACATTAATAAAGGCAATATTTCAAACCAAATTTCAAAGTTTTTCTAGAATCGGTCCTGAAATATCTAGCATACCTTGAGCAAGTCTAAAGTGCACTTTACAGAATAAGTTAAATGCATCAATCCTCTATAAATGCATCACTTTTTCATATTAAAAACTAAAACTATTTAGGCAAAATAAGACCAAGACCATCTATTATCATTAAAATATAAGATTTATTTGAAAATAAAATTTTATGTATACTTTTATTTAAATTTCTTAAACGTCTGTTTCAAACTTCCTGATTTATGAAGCCAGATAAACATACACCAAGTAAGTTTTCTTTATTTTCTGTGATTAACTTAAGTATGTAGACATGTCATCTATAAAAAGTAATTTATTAGGAATAGTTTTTCAGTGGGAATTAAAGACATTCCTTCCTGAGTAAGAGGGCCATGGGCAAAGTTTGCTATTGATACATGTAGTGCACTCAATAAATGTGTTCATGGGCAAAGCAAAATAACCTTTTTTTTAAAATTGTTTTATTTTTGAGAGAGAGAGAGAGAGAGAGTGCACAAGCTGGGGAGGGGAACAGAGGGAGAGAGAGAGAAAATCTAAAGCAGGCTCCAAACTCAGCACGGAGCCTGATGCTGGGCTCATTCGAAGAACTTAGGGTCATGACCTGAGCTGAAATCAAGAGCCCAACCCTCAAGTGACTGAACCACGCAGGCGTCCCACAAAATAAACTTTATAGACAAAACATGTTACAGTGTATCTATTTCCACTAAAATTGTGCATGAATCAGACTTGGCAATTTCATCTTTAAAAAACTGTAACATATGGGGCGCCCCTGTGGCTCAGTCGGTTAAGCGTCCGACTTCGGCTCAGGTCATCTCACCATTCGTGGGGTTGAGCCCCACACTGGGCTCTGTGCTGTCAGCTCAGAGCCTGGAGCCTGCTTCAGACTCTGTGCCTCCTTCTCTTTCGGCCCCTCCCCTGCTCACGCTCTCTCTCTCTCTCTCAAAAATAAACATTAAAAGAATAAAAACTGGATGTGAGGGCGATCTGGCTGCGACATCTGTCACCCCATTGATCACCAGGGTTGATTCGGCTGATCTGGCTAGCTAGGCGGGTGTCCCCTTCCTCCGTCACCGCTCCATGTGCGTCCCTCCCGAAGCTGCGCGCCCAGTCGAGGAGGACGACCTTCAAAAAAAAAAGAATAAAACTGTAATATATAAATCTTCTCTGTGAAGACAGCTCTTCCCACAAGTAGGGATACCTGTTACTACCAGGCTCCAGAAGCACTGATGACATTTTTTAATGCATGGCTTTTTTCTCTCTTCCTGTAGGAAATATCATTTCCTGAGGGTAGGCGTCATTTTGCACATCTTTGTGCTTTGCTTAGGGACTAATAAAATGTTTTGGATATTTAAATATTAAGAAACATTTGCTTTGATTTAGAAATAATTCAGTTTTAAATGTGCTAATAAAATTCAGGTACTTTAGATGATTTGGGTATGTGATTTAACTTTTTTTAATGTTTATTTTTAAGAGAGACAGAGACAGAATGCGAGTGGGTTGGGGCAGAGAGGGAGACACAGAATCCGAAGCAGGCTCCAGGCTCCGAGCTGTCAGCACAGAGCCTGACGCTGGTCTTGAACTCAAGAGCTGTGAGATCATGACCTGAGCCAAAGTCAGACGCTCAACCTACTGAGCCGCCCAGCCACCCCATTTGGGTATGTGATTTAAAACGAAACCTCTTTTGGGGCGCCTGGGTGTCTCAGTTGGTTGAGCGTCCAACTTCGGTTCAGGTCATGATCTCGTGGTTCGTGGGTTCTGTGCTGACAGCTCAGAGCCTGGAGCCTGCTTTGAATTCTGTGTCTCCCTCTCTGTTCCTCCCCTGCTCATGCTCTGCCTCTCTCTCTCGCCTTAAAAAATAAATGAAAAAAAAAAAAACATTAAAGAATTTTTAAATGAAACCTTTTTTAGTATTTGAACATAATTTTCCATCTTTTTGACTTCTATTTTGTTTTTGAGAGGACTAATTACAGATTAATTGGCATTCTTAGGAGTAAATATTCTTCTTTTTCTATGTAGTTGTTTTAAGGTATCTTGAGTCTTTTTTTTTCACCAGTTTCATAAGACTTTAGCAAGTATGGCTTTAATTTTGTTTCCTTGTTTAGGTAGTTATTTCATGCACTCAGTCTGTTCTGGAAAGTTATCAGACACTAATTTCTTTGAAATTTCTTTTTTCTTTGTTCTCAGTCTATTCTATGTCTTACCTTTCGTATTTTATGTCTACTTTCTCCATATTTAATTTTTATTTTTTCTCAATTCTGTATTCTAGTACACTAAGTTTTCTTCACCTCTAATAAGCCTTCTCTTTTGTTCCCAATGCCTTTGTCTTTATAAGGTCTGTTATCTTCTTTTTTAAATTTTATTTTTTCCACAGTAATTTGTAACTGTTGTATGGTTCCACATATCTTTTGTATTTAATAATTTTAATATATTTATTAAAAACCTTAATCATATTTTAATCCAGTCACATGTATTGATGTGGTACATATCTGCTTTTTTCCTTTTGCTATATAACTTGAGAAATTTAAGGATTGTGATTCTAACACATTCTCTGAAAACTTACATGATTGGCTTATTGCAAAAAAAAATGTGTCTGGCATGCAGCTATTAAATTCATAAATGTCCACTCCCTACCTCTTCTATCCCAATAGCAAAAAATTGGAATAAGTTTGGGTCATCTTTTTAGGGATCATAATTCATCCTGAGAGCCTTGCCACATGTTTATACTTGTTTTATTATTTGGGTATAGAACTTAAGATGCAGTAAAACCTAATGATTCCACAATTCCAAAATATATTTTGAATCCCTGAGTAGATTACATTATGCTGACAGAACTTGGACAACAGGAAGTAGTAGTAAATACAGGTTTATTTTAAGTTATTTGCATACTAAGGTATGATACAGGGGGCCCTGGGTGTCTCAGTTGGTTAAGCATCCGACTCTTGATTTTGGCTCAAGTCATGATCTCATGGAGCATGAGATCGCGTCCCATGTCAGGCTCTGTGCTGACAGTGTGGAGCCTGCTTTGGATTCTCACTCTCCCTCTCTTTCTGCCCTTCCCCCTCCCCTGCGTGCTCTTTCTGTCTCTTTCAAAATAAATAAATATTTTACAAAATAGGTATGATAGATAAATTCAAGAAACCAGAACTTGTGACTTTAGTGAAGATTCTGGAAAGGCTAGTTGCTCTACTTTGTAACCCTTACCATAAGGTAAAGGTAGTCTAATATCATAGAGAACATAGATTTTCATATTTAACTTTGGTTTTCTAAAACTAAACAGTTATAGGGAAGCAGAGGAAGCATTCATATTCAACAAATATTATTACAACTCGTATTCACCAAGCATCAGTTGAGTTTAAGACACACTATATATAAGTTCTTTATGCAAAATTTTCATTAAACCTCCGTTATCCTTTAAGAAAAGTATTATTATTTCACATTTACCTATAAAGAAACTAAAAAGATCGGTCCAAATCCCATAGCTTTTAAGTTCTGAAGTTAGTGTCTGACAGTAAGTGGCTATTGTGCTAAGCCTAAAAATTTGAGTGTTAAATTCAGTCTATAACATCATAGTAAAGCAAATAAATGGATATTGAGAGGGAAAAAAATTTAAATGAGGGGCCATAAATTTCAAACTGCTAAGAAGGAGTATTTAGACAGCTCAGAAAGGTATAAACATTTCAACATTCAACATAAATGTTGTCTCCCAAAAATACGCCTCTTAAACCTTAAACTCTATTGCCCCTAGTTTCAAAAGTGATATAATATTTTTTAAGAATTCCATATTAAATTGCTGTGCTTTTAATCAGAGTATAAAAGTGCCTTGGGGATTACAATAATTTCAACAAATTTTCTTTACTTCATGAAACTGTTTTCCTGTTTACTCATTTAAAAACAAATCTGAATGCTATGTGATGAAATATATTTTCTAATGCAGAACATTTTAAAGGGACATATCTCCTAGGGAGGAACAGCTCCAAGAAGCAATCAACCCTTCTATTTAAGGCAATCTGCTCTCATGCTTTAGTGTAGAAGGGGTGGATGCATCATTTCCATGAAGTACCTGAAATAAAGAGGTCAAAGAAAATATTTAGATTCTGAGACACTCATATAAAGTCACAATATAAAATTGGTATAATTTCTCCTTACTATATCCCTTCTAAGTTTTTAGGCATTATATTACAACTAAAAAAAACATCATAGGGATACCTGGGTAGCTCAGTTGGTGTCTGACTCTTGATTTCAGCTCAGGTCATGATCTCACAGTTCATGGGATAGAGCTCCCAGTCAGACTCCATGCTGACAGTGTGGAGCTTGCTTAGGATTTTTTCTCCCTCTCTGTCTTCCTCTCCCCCACCCCCCGTTTGTGCATTCTCTCTCTCTCTCTCAAAATAAATAAATACACTTTAAAAAGACATATTGTGGGGGCGGCTGGGTGGCTCAGTCAGTTAAGCGTCTGACTTTGACTCAAGTCTTGAACTCAACGTTTCGTGAATTTGATTCCCACATCGGGTTCTGTGCTGACTGCCCACAGCCTAGAGCCTGCTTTGGATTCTGTGTCTCCCTCTCTCTCTGCCCCTCCTCTGCTTGTCTCTTTCTCAAAAACAAATAAAGATAAAAAAAAAAAAGACACACTGTAAATAGTGCAAAAAAAGGAGCAATGTTAGTAAAGACTAACATAACTCTTTTTGCCTCTCAACTCTTCATCAGTCTGAAATTACCAATGTACACAAACTAGGATATCTGATTTCATTTCCTATCCCATGATCACTTAAAAACAATGTAAATAGGGGCACCTAGGAGGCTCAGTTGGTAAAGCATCCAACTTAGGCTAAGGTCATGATCTTGTAGTTTGTAGGTTTGAGCCCCGCGTTGGGCTCTGTGCTGACAGCTCAGAGAATCCCTGCTTGGGATTCTGTGTCTCCTTCTCTCTGCCCTTCCCTGCTCACGCTCTGTCTCTCTCTCAAAAATAAACATTAAAAAAAAGACAAAATGTAAATAAATACATAAGTCTAATTTAAAATTGAAAGATCTTTTTTCCACCATGAAAATGCTTTAGTGGTGGTATCTATACAGCAGGTGATGTCAAGACAGGAGCAAGTATATACACAGTGAGACATAGTTGTTGGGGAAGAGGTTGTGAGTGATGAAGTTCACAAGGCTTCCATGCCGTACCAGGTACCAGACAGTTGTAGACCACCTCCTCATCCTTCTCCTCAAACTTACTGTCCTCTTCAGCTGTGGTGTCCTGGAACTACTGGTACTTGGACACAAGGTCATTCGTGTTGCTTTTGGCCTCGGTGAACTCCATCTCATCCATGCCCTTCCTTGTGTACTGGTGTAAAATGACCTTGCACCTGAACATGGCCAGGAGCTGCTCCAAGATGTGCTTGAACAGTTCCTCATTGGTCTTGCTGTTGCAGGTGAAGGTGGTGGACATATTTAGCCCCTCGGGTAGGATGTCACAGAGAACTGTTTTCGTGTTGTTGGGGATCCACTTGACAAAATAGCTGCTGTTCTTGTTTTGGAAGTTAAGCAGGTCAACCTTAAATAAAACAAATAGTAATCTAGTTAAACAAAAATGAGTTTATCTGGGAATAATGGGAGACTGCAATTTGGGACAACAAACTCTGGAGAACCATAGGCAATCCCAAAGAGATAAAGGAAGCTAGCTTTTATTAAGTTGCAGAAGGAAATTGGGGAGGGTTGTTTTAAGTATTAAGTTCATTGGAAGAGAATGAGAGTTTGAGATTGTGACAGCTTCTCATGGGCTGCAAGTGGTGGACAGTTTGTTTCTTACTGGGGTACACAGAAATCTTCCAGCTTCTTGTTGGTCATGTAAGCTGAGAGAAGTACCTGTGTGAGAGCTCTCCCTTCATGGCTTCCTGACTCCACATTAAGTCAGGTTTCCTTCACTCATTCTCACAAGTGTCTGCTCATCAACCTTCTTAATGGACAGGTGGTCCCTGAAGATGGCTCTTTTTAAACTCTTACACCCTCAAACAGAATTTCACCTGGTTTCTGTTTACTTTATTGTAAACTGGCTGTGATATAATTTTTTTCCATTTTGTTATTATCACAACTTGTAAAATTCCAAATTTATCATTTCCAAAAATTTATTCCCAATATAGATGACAAATATCGATTTAAAACAATATTTAAACCAAGCCAACATCAAAAGTGTCATAAGATTTATAATATTTTTGCTAGAATCTGAACTTTTGTAGACATAAAAAAGCATTGTATATAGATAAAATTTATTTTTTTAATGTTTCTGTCTTAGCCTACAAAGTAGAACCTCCGAAATAATATATAGAAGTCATGATTTCATTATCATTAATATGTCATGTAATAATATTATTTAAATCCAGAAATTTATTAAGATGCTTTTGTATATTCTCTCTGAAACTCATCATTTCTCTGCACATCATTCTTCTATCTTGGCATCCTTTAATTTCTATTTCCTTTCAATATTCTAATATTAAAATGGTTCCTTTTAATATGTTCTAAAGAATGTTACATTCTACAGGTAGAGGTAACATAAATAACCCAAATTCAAGTAGGAAGTAAGATGTCCATGAGAGAGTCCAAAGTGCTCCTGAAACTGAATTAAAAACAAGTCCATTGTTAGGTGTATGTGTCTCTACATAAAAGATGGTATTTGATTTGGTCCTTTTAAAAGGACAGTCACAACTCTGATCCCCATACTATTTTCTGGGACATAGCTATTTGATAAAGTGTTCATTAGGGGGACTGACTTGTCCTTCAGTGTGTTTTCTAAATATGGAGGTGGTTTTGTTGGTGACTCTCTTACTCATTAAGAATCTATTCAAATTATACTCTTGACTTTAATAAAACACAATTTCCAAATGCTTTTTTTTTTAACAAAGTCTGAGTGTCAATAAGCCTTCCTCTTTAGGTAAAGATAAAATACAAGTAAAACCTACACATAAAATATTGCCTGAGAAAATATTTTTAAAAAGAAACATGTTTTATCATAAAAAATTACTACCATTTGGTTTAATCTGAGATGATCTCATTTGGTTAATACATTTATATAAACCAAAAACCTTACTAGGTGGGCACATGCATGTCTGTGACCCCTATTTACTTAAGAGGGAATCTGATCAGAGTAAGAAGAAATTTTTATGCAAATTTCCATCTTTATAAAATTCATTGATTTACCATTTATATCTTTTCCACTTGATTTGGGAAAATGCAATTACATGATAAATGTCCTTTTCTTATAGACAACCCATGTTGTTTATCCTATTTGTTGATTAATGGCCATTTGGGGCGTGTTAATACCAATTACTTGCTTCATATCCTTTTCATCTCAAGTTCTCCAAGAATGGAGTGCTCCTCCCCACCCCCATATATCCACACCACTTTCTTCTTCCCCCTCCTCCAGTTTCCTTCAAGGTCACCTCCTCCAAGTGGCTTACCCTAACCACTCTTTTTACAAGCGTATCCCTTTTACTAAAACGTAACTTATTTCTCAGCTACATTTTTTCTCCATAAGATATATCGCCTTCTACATTACTGTAAGGTTAACTTTGAAAAATTTGGTTGTTTTTCACCACCAGAGTATGAGGTCCATGAAAGAAGTTTTGTTTGCTTACAGAAATACCCCACTGATGTGGCAGGCATTTAACAGGTGTTTTTTGACTGGCTGAATGAAAGGCATCCCAGTACTGCCAAAACATTGTACAGCAAGTTGTTTCACTAAAGCCTCGTTCTGTCACAGTCTTATAAGGAGCGCAGCTCTGCAGCCGACCCTCTCTGCTTGCATTCTACCTATATTGTAAACACACGAACTATTTCAAAGCAAACAGCATGTGAAAAAGCCAAGCCCATGCTCTCCTTATATCCTAAAAGAACAATGCCTAATCCATAGCAGTTTATTTTTTGCAGAAAGTGCACACATAAAAGAAAAGGTAGAAGATGAGTCTTCTCACATACTACTGAGATGAGCGAAAGAAGGGTTAAATAAAAACCTTTTTACTATAAAAAGCTTTTATAAAAAGCTTTTATTTATTTTGAAGTAAAAAGCTTTTATTTCAAAAATGAACACGGGATATGCATTGTTTTTAAAAAGTGAATAAACTAAGTGACAGTAGACTTTCATTTTTGTAATTGCTTTTTGAAGGTACTTCTTCCCCCTTATTTCGCCTGCATTTATTCCATATTCTTTTGCTTTCACCCATTTCTTCAATAACTTCACTCAATAACCTCCCCTGAGAAAACTGCCTCTTACAGTGCTTTGATGGTGCTTCCTTCTGAAGATGGTATCACTGAAACTGATAAATCACTTCCGAAAAATATATTTGGCAACTTGGCATACCTCTCCTTCATTTACAGATGTTTCCATTTCATTTCTACCATTTCTTATAAAAATATATCTAGGTGATTTAATTACTGTAAGCAAGCATCAGAATTAAGTGTAGACAGCACCCATGTGAAAAGCTCACAGGTCTAATGATGGATGTTATTTATACAAAGACCCAGATTCAATGTACCTAGTTATATGGAAAACTCATTTTGGAAAACTTGGCACTTCTTAAATATTTAATAACACTAGGGATTCTTCTAATATTTTAGAATAAATCTATATCTCCTTTATTTTCCATTACCAAACAAAAGAGCAAAAATTTCCAATAGAAAAAATAAACCATATTGCATACACTATATGCATATATAACATATACTATATACTACATACATTATACTAAATATATAGTCTCATAACTCCCTCAAAGCCCTCAATTTTTCTTTCTCATCAGAACTAGACATGAGTAATTAAAAATTATTTTCCTAGGTTATTATCTCTCTCTGGATTTTACTTTTCCTGTGAGATTAATCAGTCCCCTCCAATTGTTTGTAATTTATCATCTCTTTACACTTCCATGTTTGTTATGACTTAGCCAGTCAATTACCTCTCTTAGTCAACCCTATCTTTTCTTTCTCGTGGTTCTAGTACTGATTTTATATATATTTATAGACAAATAAGAGCAGAGATAACAATTAGTAATGCCATTTTAGATAACAATTTTGATTTGTAAGAATTTTACTTGAAGTTTAAGAAATATTACATTTTCCACTTATGATCATTTTTCATCCCCAATGGAAGCACCCTAATACCAGACCCTAATATTTCTTCATATATGACACACACCCTCATATCTAGCAAATGTATTTACTTTCTAGTTTCTAGAATAAGTAAAAGACATAATAATTAAGCCTTGAATGATTGTGAGAGATACAGCTTTGCTCCATATTTACTTTGTAAAAGGGACTGAAAATGAACCATTGTTTGAATATTGCTTTGTGTTATTTTTGTCTTCTATAAGTCTTGCTTTCTGATATTCATCATGACAAATAAGACGGGCTCCAAACAGGACAATTTATGATTATGTTCTCCTTAGTCTTTTTACCCTGAAAAAAGAATCTTTTTATAGGAGGGATAGAGAGAATATAAAAGGAAATACCATTGTTTCACTACCAAAAGATCTACTTGCTAATATATAGAAATTTATTTGTTATTATTTGTAAAATATCAACACATATCTACGAAACAGTTACTTCTCAAGTCTTGACATATATATAACAATCATTAATGAAGCGTTCTGAAAAAACACCTGTTAATATCTGAGGCATCAAATTAAAAGTTTATACAAATATTGGTCTCCTTGGTCATAGTTATTTAAAAGCTTTTCTTCAATACTTAACAAAATGAACCTAAACATTTATTTCCCCTATATCTATTTCTGGATAGACAGATGTTATCTATTTCTGAATAGGAGTCTAGACTGCTAATAGTATATGCTTTTCAAGGTTAGACTCTTTACTTTTAAGATTATTGATCTTGCATATATTTCTACTAAAATTAAGATTTTTCTATCAAACTGTTTTATAACTATCATAAATTAAATATTAATAAAACTGTAGGTGCTTTAAAGTTACGGGAATAGGTAAATGACCAAATCATGTTGGAGTGTTCTGGTTTTCTTGAGCTATAAAAAAAGAAGACAAGGTACTAATTTTAGTTAGTAAAATTGTGTTGCAAAACATGAAGAACTAGCATCTACCTTATCTATTACAAAATGTTTGCCTTTTAATATCACTTAATTTCAAACATCACTTAATTTTAAAATTCCCTTGGGTATAAATTGTACAACATGTTACACTACGTTATACAAGAACTAAAATAACCTTTACTCAAAGTTGGCAACACTTCAATTAATGCCAGGAATGGGAAAAGAAACACTATAAAAAGAGTCATTAATAGATTAAAGACTTAAATGTAAGATCTAAAACCATAAAACTCATAGAAGACAACATAGGGAAAAAACTCCTAGACATTGGCCTTGGCAATGATTTCTTGGATATGACACCAAAAGCACAAGCAATAAAAGCAGATATAGACAAGTGAGATTATATCAAACTAAGAAGTTTCTGTACAGCAAAGGAAATAATCAACAAAATGAAAAGACAACCTACAGAATGGAAGAAAACATTTGCAACCTATATATCCAATAAAATGTTCATATGCAAATTATGTAAAGAACATCTACCACTCAGTAGTAAAAATCCAAATAATCCAACTTAAAAAAAGGCAAAGGAAATGAATATATATTTCTCCCAAGAAACATACAAATGACCAAAAAATATATGAAAAGATGCTCAACATAATTAATCATCAGAGAAATGCAAATCAAAACCACAATGAGATATCACCTCATGCCTGTTAAGATAAAGTTTATTTAAAAAAAAAAGATAACAATTGTTGGTGAGGATATGGATAAAAGGAAACTCATACAACACTGGAAGAAATGGATATTGCTTGATTCATTATGGAAAATAATAGAACTGTCATGTGATCTAGCAATCCCACTTCTGGGTACATACACAAAGGAATTCCATAAAATGGATTATTCAGTCTTAAAAGTAAAGGAAATCATGCCATTTGTGACGATATGGATAAACCTGGACATTATTCTAAGTGAAATAAGTCAGACACAGTGAGACAAACTACACAATACCTTCCATAAAGAATTGAAAATAGTCAAGTGTTTATAGAAGTAGATAGCAAAATGCTGTTTTCCAGAAACTGGGGGAAGGGAGAAAGGAGAGGTATTAGTTAAAGGGCACAAATTTTGGTTACACAAGTGAATTAATTCTAGGTATCTACTACTATAATGACAATTGTTAATAGTGTATAGTTTTAAAACTTATGTTAAGTATTAATATCATAAATAATAATCATAATCATAAGAGGATGAGAAAAAACTTTTAGAGGTGATGTATAGGTTTATGGGAAAGACTGGTGTGATGGTTTCATGAGTATATAATTATCTTTAAATTTATAGAGCTATATACATAAATTATGTAGTTTTATATACTAAAAATAGATTAATGAAAATCATCATTATTATAGATTAAATATGTATTATGGTATTAATATAAAACTGTTTTAAATACTAGAAGATTGTTATTACACAAGAAAAGAAGTAATCAATAAATTTAAAAGGTAACCTACAAAATAAAAGAAAATGCTGGTAAACTCTATATCTGACAATATATAGTTTATAATATAATATATATCTACACAACATATGTAGAACTCATACAACTAAATAGCAAAGAGTAAATAATCCAATTTTAAAATGGACAAAGGATCTGAATAGACATTTTTCCAAAGGAGACATCTAAATGGTCAATTAAGTACAAGAAAATGTGCTCAACTAACAGTGAACTATCTAGCAGGGACATTTTTTAAAAGTCCTATTCATATTAGCAACAAAAGAATAAAATACTTAGGAATTGCCTTACGTAAAGAAATGAAAGATTTAGACACTAACATATGAAATACTAGTAAGGGAAATTTAAAAAGACATAAATAAATGGAAAGACATTATGCATTCATGGACTGGAAGAATTAATATTATTAAAATACACATACTACTAAAAGTGATCTACAAATTTGATTCACCACTTTCAAAATCCCATGATAATTTCTACAAAAGTAGAAAAAAAATCCTAAAATTTAAATAGAACCCCAAAACTCTGTATAAGCAAAGCAACTTTGAGAAGAAAACCAAAGCTGGAAGCATTACACTTCCTGACTTCAAATCACATTACAAAGCTATAGTTATTAAGATAGTATGACACTAGCATAAAAAATATATAAAGTCCACTGAAACAGAGTAGAGAACCCAGAAATAAACCCACACATTCTAGTCAGCTGAACCTTGACAAAGGTTCCAGGGACAATGAGGAAAGGATACTCAACAACTGCTGTTAGCAAAACTGATATCTACTTGCAAAAGAATGGAATGGGACCACTATCATACCATACTCAAAACTGACTCAAAATGTATGAAAGACTTAAATGTAAGACCTGAAACTACAAAATTCTCAGAAAAAAAAAAAAAAAAACAGAAGGGAAAACCTTGACCTTGATCTTGGCAATAATTGTTTGGATATGGGACCCAAAACATAAGCAACAAAAGAAAAAAATAGACAAGTGGGATTACTTCAAGCTAAAAAAGCTACTGTACCACAAAGGAAATAATCAGAATGGTAAGAAAACCTATAAAATGGAAAAAATATTTTGAAGCCATATATCCAATAAAGGGTTAACATACAAAATATATGATGAATTCATATACACTCAATATCAAAATGAAAATAATTAACAAAATGGCCAAAGGACATGAAATAGAAACTTCTCAAAAAAAGAAATTTCGTTGACTAACAGATATATGAAAAAGTGCTCAATATCTCTCATCATTAGGAAAATGCAAATTAAAACCACAATAAGATGTCACCTTAGAATGGCTATTATAAAAAGGACAATGGATAAGAAGTGTTGGTGAGGATATGGAGTAAAGGGATCTTTGTATGTGTCTGGCGGGAATATAAATGAGTCCAGCCATTACATAAAATAGTATGGCAGTTCCTCAAGTAATTAAAAATAGAATTACCATGAGATCCAGAAATCTAGTTTCTGGGTATATCGAAAGGATCTAAAATCAGGATTGTGAAGATACATCTGTATGTTCATGTTCTCTGCAGCAGTATTCACAGTAGGCTATTTATGGAAACAACCTACATGTCATTTGACAGATGAATGAATAAAGAAAATGTTTTATGGATAGATGGATATTGATAGAATAATGTCTCTATATATATATCTCTCTGTGTGTCTCTGCCTTTCTCTATATATTATAATACATATAATATATATGTATATTACACACAGTGGATTATTATACTTAAAAAAGAAAATTCTGTCATTTTGAGGTAATATGAATAGAACTGGATAGAACACTGTGCTAAATGAAATAAGTAAGACACAGAAAAAGAAATACTCTATGCTCTCACATATGGAAACTAAAATAATCAAACTCATAGAAATACAGACTAGAATGGGGCTTGATGGAGGGGAAGTGGATGATGTTGGTTAAAGTGTAGACAGTTTCACTTATGCAGGATAATAAATTCCAGAAATTGAAAGTATAGCATGGTAAAGATAGTTAACAGTAATGCATTATATACTTAAAATTTGAGGAGAGAGATCTTAAATTAAATCCACTCCCCACACTTGGAGCTCCTGGGTGGCTCAGTGGTTAAACATTCAACTTCAGCTGAGGTCATGATTTCACGGTTTGTGAGTTGGAACCCCCACGAAGGGCTCTGTGCTGACAGTGCAGAGCCCTTTGGGATTCTGTCTCTCTACCTCTCTCTCTGCTCCCCCTCCCCTTCCCCCACACCCCCCTCCCCCCGCCGACTCATGCTCTGTCTATCTGTGTGTGTGTGTGTGTGTGTGTTAAAAATAAACATTTAAAAAAAATTTAAATGTCACCACACACATGAACATAACATGCAGTGGACACTATGCAAAGGTAATGAATATGTTAATTAGCTTGATTGTGGTGATGTTTTACAATGTATATACTTCATCAAGTTGTATATCTTAGATATGCAATTTTTGTAGATGAAGATATTTCAGTAAAGCTGTTAAAAAAATGCCCTGGGGTTTCTTCCTTGACCAACTTCTTAATCTACATTGACATCCTAGGTGATTTCATTCAGCTGAATGACTAAAAATACTATCTTATTTTCATGATTCCCAAAGTATATATTCAGTCTGAACTCCCGAATCTAAACTCATTTTTTCCAGCTGTGTACTCAAGGGGTCTACTTAACTGTTTAAAAAGCAGCTCCAGGGGTGCCCGGGTAGCTCAGTTCGTTAACGGTCCAACTGTGGCTCAGGACATGATCCCATGGTTAGTGAGTTTGAGCCCCGTATTGGGCTCTGTGCTGAGAGCCTGGAACCTGTTTCAGATTCTGTGTCTCTCTCTCTGCCCCTCCCACATTCACACTCTGTCTCTCTGTCTCTGTCTCTCTCTCTCTCTCAAAAATAAATAAATGCTAAAAAAAAAAAAAAAAGCAGCACCAAGGTAATATACTCAAATGTGAGATACTGATATCCTCCTCTTACATTTGCCAGAAAGCAAACATACAAACAAGAAAAACAGAAACAATAATATAATTTCTTCAACAGGCGTCCCGTTGGAAGTTAGAGACTATTCTGCCATGTGCTCAGGCTTTAAATCTTAACACAGGCTTTGGAATGAGATGTATCTAATACTACAGTCTACGGTCATTATCTTTGGCCATGCCATTATCTCCTTGAATTTTGTCAATAGGTCTTCCTTCCTCCATTCTGCTCCTGTGCCTTTCATTGTTAACACAGCATCCAGAGTAATTCTGCAGTAATACAAATCTTACCTTGCCACTCATGTTTATACCTTTCCACTTCACACAATGAAAGCCCTTAGTGTGTCATACAAGGCTCACCATGACCTGCCTTTCTTCTTGTATTTCTGAAATCATGTGCCATTGCTTGCCAGTTTTCATTCTGAACAGAATATCTAATAAATGACATTTCTGTTTTCTATATTATTTTAATGAGAAAAAGGAAACATCTTTTTATTGCATATTCTTTTTATTAGATGAATGGGTTTCCTGTTATGAGAAGCATGATTAGTAATAACAAGTATATATTCAGATGATCTCATCCTTGGTAGATCATGAATCATGGAAGACCGTAAATCAGGAATATTTATAAGGCATGCATGTGAACAGACAAGAAATATAAAACCTACACAGAAAATTGGAAAAATAAAAATCATCTTTCATTGTGAGGCAATTTACTCATTCAACTCACTATTCATATTGGTTTTTGTTGTTTTTTTTCTATAAATGACATTTAAGTACTTAAATGTCTCTTTCATTCAGGGTGGCAAAAGTGAAACAGGGTGTCCAGCCTAGTCATAAACTGTAGCATGTTATCCCCATGAATGTGTTTTATTTATTTATTTTATTACAGGTAGAATTTATTATGATGGAAGATGAAATTAATTAGCTAAATTTTCTTCAGATCACAGAATATAGTTTTTACAGGAGATTTTAACTCAAAACTTGCCAATAATATGGAAATAGCAGGATCTATAAAGCATGCAAAGTCTGTTTCAGGACTTTTTTTTCTCTCCAAGTGACATCCAATGTGATGGATTTCTTTTTAACATCATTGACCTGAGCCATTAAACCAGCTGTAACAATTTATGGTTTGGCCATAAAACATGCAATATTTACATGCTTTGATGAAAGCGAATTGTTACATTCAACCAAATCATGTATATAACCATGTACAGCACTATACTAGATACTTTATTGTGAAAACATTAGCTATGTACAGTTCTTCCACTTTGGAGCTTCTCTTTATGGTAATAACAACTACTGCAAAAGAGTAAGAATAAATTAAGCTTAAAAAAGACGGTTTAAATAACTGTAAATGGAAAGTAAGACATTGACTTTTATTTACAGGTGATATGTAAAGACGTAGAAACAAATTTGGACATTTGGCAATTTTTTTTCTCAGAACAATCTGTTTCTAAATTGGATGATTAGAAGTAAATAATAAACATTTACTTGATTAATCTGAGAAAACTTCCTCAGAAAATTGAACTTCCAGAACTCTCAGTTATAATGGGAGAACAGTATAATGTGTTAAGTTTTAAAAGCCCATGCTAAATATACACAACCAAGAGCTGACCCTGAGCTCCAGGTGACCAGCAGCCTTAGAGGATGGATTAGTATCTGTTTAAATTCTTGAAAGATAGTGGCAGCAATGGGAATGATATAACTCTACTTTCTTTGAACTTTTATTGCATGACATATGTCTGTCTAAGACAAAGTAGCCAACACTTTCCCCTTGGCCCACAGATGTGTATACAACAACTTTATCTTCTAAACTAATTGTTCTCAAAACAATTTGATAAGTTTACAAGACCATTTATCTATTTGAGGAATATAAAATTACTTTTAACAATCAAAGAAATTCTCTTGTTAAGGTCAAAATTATTTCACATAAATGAACCATGATTATAGATACTAATGAGGCCACAGAATTAATTAGATTCTGAGTTTTAGTTATAGCCAAATTTTAAAAACTTAGTAAGATACAAAGTTATAAAAAAAGGCACAAATATTTTTTTTTATTTTATATATATTGTTTAAGCAGAAGTTTAGCAATAATTCATGTAGGCAATTTTATTAATCTTATGTAGTTGATGGTCATATTGAATGTGGCCAAAATATTCAATATTTTCCCAGCTAAATTAATAAACACACTTACCCAAGATTTATCTGGTAGTTTCAGCACTGGGTTTGAATAGTTGACTACCATGACCATCTTTGTCTGGAGTTGCTGTACTTGTTCATTTACAGTCAAAACTGGACAAAGGAGGGACGCCTGGGTGGCTCAGTTGGTTAAGCAACCCACTTTGGCTCAGGTCATGATCTCGCAGCTCCTGATTTCAAGCCCAGCATCGGGCTCCGTGCTGACCGCTTGGAGCCTGGAGCCTGCTTCGGATTCTGTGTCTCCCTCTCTCTCTGGCCCTCCCCAGCTCGCACTCTGTCTCTATCGCTCTCTCAAAAATAAACAAACATTAAAAAAATATAATTAAAAAAAAACTGGACAAGGGAGTACCAAAGAGTGCCCAGGTATTAGCCTGGAAGCTAAACGTTGTTCCATTCTCCCATTTCATAGCATCATTCTTAACTCCTGATGATCAGAGCCAGTTACCCTTGTCACAATGCTGACTCCTCTTATAAGCTGCTTTTCCCTGAGTTCAAAGATGTTTAAGTGCCCTGGTGACATTCATAGCTAAGATTTCATTGAGACTTTTTCTTTTCTCCTGATGGAAAGTGTTCTGCTTTAACAGAGCAAACTTATAAGGAAAACTTTCTTGTATTTCCAGATGTGCAAATGCTAGTATTTTGAGCATGGAACGTTTGGAGAGTGGTTCAGCATATACTGGGTTGTGAGCATATTTACTTGAAAAAATCCTTACAATTACTGTATTATCCAAAATTATTGAAAAATAATTAAGAACAGTTATCATAAAACCATTGTATTTTTCAGTTTAAGGCACAAAATATTTTTAAAACATTGACTATAACTATATGTGGATTATCTCCCTTCAATATTTTAAATTTTGTTGAGATATAATTGACATACAGCACTACATAAGTTTAAGATACACAGCATAAGTTCACTCCATTAGCATATACTGGTGCTGTTCTATGTTAAAAAGAACCAACAGAATCATAGACAAATAATTCCATATATAAATTATGTATCACATGAAGTTTTTTCTATTCCCGACTCCCAATATTTTTATAAAGTTACCATGAGAGACTCCTTTGGATCGCAAAGAAAGAAGTGATGTCACATCCCCTAATGCACTTAGGAGAATAATTGATACCAGTATATATTCACTATGCACATCTTACTTCTGGAAATAGGTGGAAGGCAGCCAAAATGTACCAGCTTGAGAATAAATTATATCTCATTTCCTGATACCAAACGGAGCCAATATGCTGCAACACTGGAGATAATTATGTTTGCATCAGCAATCATGCCATAACATTTCACCTGACATACAGAAACTGTCAATGAGTGCCATTAGAAAAACATCAGAGATAAATCACAAATACCTTCCTTCTTCCTAGCATCCCCAGACATAAGTTCTTCTAGTACATGACTATCACCATTTCCCTCAGAAGTGTTCAGATTGTCACTCACTCCTCTTCTATCACTCACAATTTCATATCCTCTCTATATTTCCTCTGGAATCATATACTATGCAGTTACAGGTGTCTGAATTTTTCACTTGTCATGAGGCTCTTGTTAAATGTGTCGGCACTCCTTCCTTTTTTATTTTTGTATAGTTCCCATTGTGAGAATGTAGCAAATTTTGTTTATCGATTCACTAGTGAATGTATAATTTGGGTTGGTACTATTTCTTAAATATGTATCTATATATCATAACAGCCTGCTTTAGTAGTCTGTTAATGCTCGTTGCTGCCTTCCTCTTCAGAGTATGTATCAACATTTTACTTACACTCTTGCAGAGATGGAAATCTATACTATTGGTGACTCCCTGACGTCACCAATAATGATGCAAGAACATCCTTGTACAGAGAACCCAAAGAGCAATAGGATTATCCTTCTGGGACACACATACTACTCAGGAATAGAAATACTGGGATTATGTGAATATTAATTTGCCTCAGTACTAACCGATTCACAGATATATACAGAAGAGTTGTTGTGTTGGACACTTATAGCAGTTTAAAAAAAAAAATAGCTGCTTTTCACAAACTCAAATGCTTCAATCTAAAATGATGAACCATACTGCAATTGTCAGTTTTTTCTACAATCTTAACCAAAAGTTGACTTGAGGTTTATATTTTTGTTAGATTAGATTGAAATATAAAATTTAATTATTAATTTTCCAACATTATTCTTTTGATGATTTTAGATATTTCGATATCATTCCCTGATGTGCCCACTGTCTGGAAACTTTGTCTGTTGTGTCCTTTATTTAACTAAAGCCTGACTTTGATGTAATCAAATTAATTAATGTCTCTTGCAATGGTTTGGTTTTAATTTGCATTTAAATTGCTTCAAATGTATCATCTCATTCCTAGATTACAAGGATATTTTTCTATGTTCGCTTCTTCTAGCTTAGGAGAGCAAATTAATAGTGTATTGAAGAGATACATTTTTATATCACCTATTTTTGTTTTAAATTTTTCAATGAAATATGGGGCCATCTTCTTCATATATACACACACACACATACACCCACATGCATGTATATGCATATTTATATGTACTATTTATGTGATGCTACATATACATAAACATGCATATCACATATATACACACATATTCATATATGGTAATTTATGTTTATGCCTTAATAACCAATAAGACAAATCATCCCTAATTCCTCATATATAATATGCATTGATAACGTTAACAAACAATAAATTTGTTGTGAAAGTCATCATCCATTGGGAAAAGACTATAGTCAACAAATGACAAACAAGTAAGTACAAAATTGAAAATCAAAAAATGTAAATTAATAAAGATAATGTCAATTAAAAGAATCAAAAGAAATGGTTACCCTATGTAAACAGAGTGATTGGAAATGGTTAGTTAAGCAGAGTGATTAGCGGACATTTCACAATGGCCGGAATTAAGATACAAGGCAATGAATGAAAAGACAGGTGTATAAAAATGAAACAAACTGTTTGCCCCGAAAAACAGTAGTACGTGTTTAAATTACACAGACAGAAAGAAAGGTACGGGAAAAGATAAAAGAAGCCAGTCCTGACCAGCATACAAGAGAGAAGTTTTCATAACTAACCAGTTAGGTGGTTTGCCTTTAAGGTACAATGGACATAATTTTTTGTTGTTTTCACTAGTGACTCTTGGCTATAGCTTTTTTGTTTGTATGGTTTCAGGCATCTATGATAATTGTACACAAAATACTATCATTTCTTTCATTCTAAACTGTAAGTCTTTGGGCAGGAGGAAAAGTAGCTATGTCTCAAGAAAATATTAGACTTATTAAATATTTCTGACAGCAATAATACCATAACACCCCAACTTACATTTGGTTTGTTTTTTAAATGACCAATAGGAAAACCTTTTTGATTTACGGCACAAGAGACGGGAAAATCAACTGATTTGCCAAATTTGTTGAAATGGAGAAGGTAAAATTATAATATGAGCAAAATGAGGAGAACAATGGAAACCATGCATCAAGAAAAACCTCATCAGTTAGGTTTTTTTGCCAAGGTCTGCAACTGTGGCTACCAGTATCACACAAGCATTTTTAAACTCATCCAGGTTTATGGCTTAAAAACACCACCAGCCATGTCTGCCTTAAATAAAAATAGCCATGATACTATCCAAAATTACTAGAATAACTCATGATTGATTGATAGCCCTTCTCAAATTCACCTTCCCCTTTGAAACACAGAAGTTATAGAATTTTGTTGTTATTCTGTGGGGGTTTTCTGAAACACTGAACCTTCAGTTATTATTAATTGCATCCCTAATGTATCAAAAACTATATATTTTTGAGAGCAACATGCAATCTTGTTAGAAAGACTGTTTTATAAAGTTGATTTTTCTATCTTAAGAGTGCTAGTTATTGATCCAAATGCCATAAACATCATGATTTAAACTTGTTTCTTGTTTATCACATATGGTTTCTCTTTACTTTAGGGTGAAAAAAAAAAGCAATGGAACACATTTGGAATGCTGAGTTGCTGCAAGAACTCGTAACACTAAGGACAGTGGCACAAGTAACAGTAGAGCTAAAAAGGGTTGATAACTTTCTTAGTCACAATCTGTTAATGGCCTCTTACTTTTTAAATTTGTTAAATGCAATTATTTGTTTACACTTACCAATTTAACAGTAATAATATATCTCAGTTTCTAAAATATGAGTATTTATAAGAAATGCACATGATAGCTAGCAAAATCTTGCCTCTAAAAAATCAGTAGCATGCTGCTGTAGAGAACAAGAAAGAGTGATATTCTCAATACTAGAAAAAAGCCAGGGGTGCCTGGGTGGCTCAGTCGGTTAAGCGCCAGACTTTAGTTCAGATCATGATCTCACGGTTCGTGGGTTTGAGCCCCGCGTCGGGCTCTGTGCTGACAGCTCAGAGCCTGGAGCCTTCTTCAGATTCTGTGTCTCCCTCTCCCTCTCTCTCTCTGCCCCTTGTTGGCTCACACTCTGTCTCTCTCTCTCTCTCAAAAATAAATAAACATTAAAAAAAATCAAAAAAGAAAAAAGCCAGAAGGCTATCAATATTTTAGGTCATTGTTGAATCTATATTAAATTAGCAATGCTCCAATATTTCCAGTATTGTAAATTTTTAAATCATCTTTTTTAATTTCCCAAGTGATTTGTAGTTGTACTAGGAATGTATTTACATAATGGATTTTTTTCCATAATTGATAGCAATTGCTAAAACCAAGAAATGCACTTGTGTAATTTTCTGTAGTTTCTAAACATATACTGTGGATTTCAAAAGCGTATAAACCACTATAAAACTGATACAAGTGGATTCACAATGGCGAATTATAGATAATTATTGCATACTATTAATGCTAAGTATATTTTTGATGACTCAAAAATTATCCACATATTTCTTTTGCTTTATGAAATTCTGTTGGAAAACTGTTTAAAAGACAGTAGGAACTACATATTTATTTGTTTGTTGTTTGTTTGTTTGTTTATAATGCAAGCAGGGAGGGGAAGAGGGAGAGGGAGAGAAAAAATCTTAAGCAGGCTCCCTGCCCAGCGTGGGGCCTGACACGGGGCTGGATCCCAAAATGATTGTGAGATTAGACCCCAGATGCTTAACTGACTGAACCACCCGGGGGCCCCAAAGAGTAGGAACTTTAAAACAACAACAACAACAACAACAACAGCAACATAGTTACAAGGCAACATGAAAGTGACACTAATTGACACAATATATTATCTAGATCAAAATGATTTAAATTAAGATATGTATGGTATAGTCCAGACTTTCATAGGTTTATAGATTTTCTAATAAATTTCCTAACTTCGTCTTCTTATCTCAGACTGATAAAATTAAAAACCAGTATGTTTCTCTTGAAGGAAACAAATTATTTTCCTTGATTCAGGCCTGTCTGTAGTGAAGAAAATAAAAACTTTTTTTCGTATATATAAAAATAACCTGGTTGTTTTCATTATTTTTCCAAGTATGTTATTTCAACTGCAAATTTAACCCATGTTTCAATTCAAATTAATTGAAATCAATTCCATTTAACCAACTTTCCTTCATAGTCTGAGTTTAGATATTTTACGTACACATTAAAAACAAACTGAAATCTGAAAAAAATAAACAACAAACTAAAAACCCACTACAATTTCTACCTTTAAATTGATAAAAGCTTGTCAAATATAAAAGGTATGTACATAAGAAACATTATACACTTGTATGCGATTAACTACTAGAGAGAACTATTCAATAAATATGTGTGGTTGGAACTGCATTGGACATAAAGTAGTATAAGTAAAAACTGTCAGGGAAAAGCGTAGTGAGACAACTTACAAAGCTTTTGTATCTTAATAATGGTTTTCCAACTCAAACAAGCAACACTTTATCCAAATTTATTGGATAGCAGCTAAAGTAGTCCTTAGAAAAAAATTTTATAGTTGCTAAATAACTAGGTTAAAAATGAAAAAAGTTATCAGATCAATGCCTTAGTGTCCAACTTTAGATACTAGAAAAAGAAGATCAAATTAAAGAAGAAAAATAATCAAGATCAGAGAGGAAAGCAACGATATAGAAATGAAATTTAATAATAGATATCTCAATGAAACGAAAGCTGGTTCTTTTAAACAATAAAATTATTAAATCTCCAAGCACACTGAGCAAGAAAAAAAAAAGTGAAGACACAAATTACCAATATCACAAATGAGAGGGATCATCAATACACAGCATACAAATATTAAAAACTTTGCTGTGGGAATATTATGAGCAACTTCATTCCAATAGTCAACAACTTAGATGAATCAGAAGAATTCTTTAAAAGACACAAACCATTATATCTTACTCAGAGTTAATATAATTAGTACACAACTTAATATTCCAAAATCTATCAAAGAAACTGGTTTGGACATTAAAACCCATTTTTCAAAGAAACTCCAGGCCTAGATGATTTCCCTAGGAAATTTTACCAAACACCTTCAGGAAGAAATAATTCCAGTTCTACACAAAATCTTTCAGAATTTTGAGGAGTTGAGACTTCTTAATTTTAATCATTTCCACAATAGTTATTGAATATTATAGCTGTCATTTCACATTTTTTGTATATATCTCATCTTTTTTATTCTGTATTTTTTACTGTTTTTGTTTGTATTGAGTGAATATTTCCTAATTTGGCATTTTAATTTCATTAATGAAACATCAACCACAAGAAAGCTGCAATGGCTACATTAATAAGAAGAAATATAGATGCTAAAACAAAAAAAAATGTTACTAGAGATAGATATATTTATAATAATAAAGAGGCTAATTTATAAGGAGTATATGGTAATTATAAAATATATTCACTTAATACGAGAGCATCAAATACATGAAGCAAAAATAACACAGTCAAGGAAGACATGGACAATTCAACAATAACCACTGGAGACTTCAATGCTCTAATGTATTAGTTTCCTAGAGTTGCCATAAAAAAAGTCCCAAACCAGTCATCCCAAACCAGATGACTAATGAAATATAGCTCTATTGTTTCACAGTTCCGGAGGTTAGAAGTTCAAAACCATAGTGTTGGCAGGATCATGCTTTCTCCAAAATCCATAGGTCTTTTGGTCTCCTCCAGCCTCTGATAGCCCAAGGTGTTCCTTGACTTGGGCATAACTCTAATCAATGCCTCAATCTTCACATGGTTATCTTCCCTCTTTGTCTGGGTTTCTCTGTGTTTGCATGTGTCATTCTCCCTGTGTATCTGTGACTGTGTCCAAGTTTTCCTCTGAATACAAGCACACGAATCATACTGCATTAAGGTACTGGATTAAAGCCCAACTACTTCATCTTAACTTCATTAAGTATGCAAAAGCTCTGTTTTCACATTGAAGGTACTGGGGATTAGGATAACAATATATCCTTTTTAAGATGACACAATTCAACCCATAACATCCACTTTCATTAATGTACATAACAACTAGACCAAGACCAACAAGGAAATAAGTCTTGAACAAGACTATAAGCTACCTGGATCTTACAGAAAGCTGCAGAACATATGACCCAACAACAGAATATTCTTTATTTTCAGGGACATATAGAACATTCTCTAGGTTGGACCATGCACTAAGGCCACAAAAGAAAGCTCAATTAATTAAAATAATGAAATACGTTCTCTTTGGGGCACCTGGATGGCTCAGTCTGTTAAGTGGCTGACTTCGGCTCAGGTCATGATCTCATGGCTTGTGAATTCAAACCCACATTGAGCTCTGTGCTGACATCTCAGAGCCTGAAGCCTGCTTTGGATTCTGTGCCTCCTCCTCTCTCTGCCCCTCCACTCATGCTCTCGCGCTCTCTCTCTCTCTCTCTCAAAAATAAACATTAAAAAAAAAATAAAGAAACTATGTTCTCTGAAAATAATGGAATTACATTAGAAATCAAAAACAGTTGATATTTCAGGAAACTTGCAACCTTATGGAAATTTTAAAAAACACTTGTCTAAGTAACCAATAGGTCAAAGAAAAATCAAAAGAGAAATCAGAAAGTAATTTTAAATGAATGAAAATAAAGATATAACATATGAAAACTTATGAAATGTGGGTAAAGTGGTGCTTAGGAAAAGATTTCCAGCTATAAATCCCGGTATTAAGAAAAAAGAAAAATCTCAAATCAATAACCTAACAATCTACTTAACACTATAGGAAAAGAAGAGCAAGCTAAACCTAAAGCAAGAAAAAAAGGAAGAATAGAAATTAAATAAAAAATTAATGAAGTAGAGAATTGGAAAACAATAAAATCAATGAAACCAAACCACGGTTCTTTGAAAAGATCAACAAAACTGACAAATGTTTAACTAGTTCGACCAAAGGAAAAAGCGAGAAGACTGAAATGGCTAGAATCAGAAATGAAAGAAAGGATATTGTTACCAATCTTACAAAAATAAAAAGTAATGTAAAGCAATACTATGAATAACTGTATGCCAACAAACCGGCTGACCTAGGTAAAAAACACAAATTTCTAGAATGACATAAACTACCAAAACTGACTCAAGATGAAATAGACAATTTGATTAGAACTACAAGTGCCAAAATTTTATCAATTAAAAACAAAACAAAACAAAACAAACAAAAGAACTACCAACATAGAAAAGACCAAGTCCAGATGACTTCACTCCTGATTTCTACCACATGTTCAAAGAATACCATTTTTTTGCAAACTTCCACAAAATGGAAGAGGAAGGAACACTTCTCAATTTACTTTATGAGGCCAGTATTATATCAAAATCAGACAAAGAAATCACAAGAAAACTACATACTAATACCTCTTATGAATATGGATGCAAAATCCTCAACAAAATCCTAGCAAAATGATTCCAACAACATATATAAAGAATTATATACCATGACCAAGTAGAATTTACCCCAGTGATGGAAAGGTTGTTTCATATCCAAAAATCAATTAATGGAATAGCACCCATATTGATAGAATTAGAAAAAAAAAAAAACCTGCAAAGATCATCTCAATGCATGCAGCATAATTACTTGAAAACAAATAACAGCAGCAACAAAAAAACCTAACATACATTCATGAAGAAAACATTCAGCAAACTAAGAAAGAAAAAAACTTTCTAAACTTGAAAACTCACAGCTCATATCAGACTTAATGGAAGAAGACTAGTGTGTTTCCTTCATGATGAAGAAGACAAGGAAGTCCAGTCCCACTGCTTGTATTCAACGTTGTATTGCAGATTCAAGCCAGAGAAATTAGGAAAAGAGTGGTAGGGGGGTGGGGAGATGGAAGGCATCCAGATTAGAAAAGAAGTAAACCGCCTCTATCCACAGATAAATAAATAAATCCTCAAAGAATCCTCAAAGAATTCACTAAAAAACTATTAGTACCAATAAATGAATTCAAGTGAGGTTGTGAGATACAGGTCAATACAGAAAAACCATTTGTATTTCTAAACATTTGTATGAACAATCTGAAAATATATTTAATAAAGAAATTTCATTTACAATAGCATCAAAAAAAATACAAACAGGATTCAATGTGGAGTACCTGGCTAAGTCAGTTGGAAGAGTAAGTCACTGTTGATCACAGGGTTGTGAGTTCAAATCTCATGTTGGTTATAGAGATTACTAAAAAAGGAAATACATAAAAACTTTTAAAAAATTGCGTTGTGTGGGGCGCCTGGGTGGCGCAGTCGGTTAAGCATCCGACTTCAGCCAGGTCACGATCTCGCGGTCCGTGAGTTCGAGCCCCGCATCAGGCTCTGGGCTGATGGCTCAGAGCCTGGAGCCTGTTTCCGATTCTGTGTCTCCCTCTCTCTCTGCCCCTCCCCCGTTCATGCTCTGTCTCTCTCTGTCCCACAAATAAATAAAAACGTTGAAAAAAAAAATTAAAAAAAAAATTGCGTTGTGTAACAAAACTATAAAACTTATATTCTGAAAACTACAAAACATTGTTAGAAATTATTTTAAAGATCTCAATAAATAGAAAAAGATCCCATGTTCATTGACCAAAAGACTTATAATGGTAATGCCTCTCCAAAGTGATCCAGAGATTCAATGCAATCCCTGTCAGAATCTCAGAAAACTTTTTAGAAATTGACAAACTAATTATAAAATTCAAGTAGAAATGCAAGGGACCCAAAATAGCAAAAACAATCTTGAAGAAAATTAAAAAAAAAAACAAAACGCAGGAGGACACACACTTCCCCATGTCAAAACTTACTACAAAGCAGTGACAGTGATGATCAAAACAATGTTGCATTAGGGTAGACATGCAGATCAATAGTCTACAAAAGGGAATCCAGAAGTTACATCCACAGTCAAGTGTTTTCCCACAAAAGTTTAAAGGTCATTTTATGAATAACCCTTAACAAATGATGCTGAGATCAACACCATATGTAAAAGAATGAAGTTGGGCTCTTACCTCACAACACATACAAAAATTTACTCACAGTGGATGCAAGACCTAAATATAAAAGCTAAAACTACAAAACTCTCAAAAATATAGAAGTAAATCTTTATGAATTTAGATTTGGCAAAGAAACTAAATATGACAACAAAAGATCAGTAACAAAAGGTAACATAGATAATTAGGGTTTCCTAAGCAGATCTGTAGCACTTAGATGAAACCAATGGCAAGTGGAATCATGCAGGGCCCGGAGAGGTCAACAGCAGTACCCAAGGTTTTGGTTCTTCTGCAGCAGTAACAGTGTATATGATGGGGGGTGGGATGGGGAAAACCAGTAGCTGAGACAACTTGTGAAGTGACTGCAGCTCCTTTGTGGCTCAGCAGTGTGTTCCCCAGGGATGGCCATGTCTACACCCTCCCATGTGCCTGTAACAGAACTCCATCCGACTTTACCTGACCAGGAGGCCCAAATATCAGCCGATTGTAAATGCCACCACAGGTTCAAACACGATGCTGAGAATAATGCCTATTTGGTATTGAATATGCAAGACTTTGATGTGGAGTCCAAATGTGGTAGGACAGTTCATGTTTCTGAACCAAAGAAAACAAGAAATAAGGGGATGCTGTATACCTACATTGCTCTCTATCAAGCTGGCAATTTATCTTAGTGTAACGGGAAGTATTTTTAGTGTAATGGGAAAGCACCTTATAAATCCTCTTATTTCTTGCACAATCACAAAACCCAAAGCAATCAATCTGCTCTTTGGGGGACCTGCTACACAGCAAATGGAAGTTGAAAAGAAGTGGACAAATGCCTTGAATGAAACTGTTTTTCACTAGAGACCAAGAATAACACTAAATTTGGTGGCAGATGACATTGTCTTTGATAAGTTCTCTCTTCCTGCTGATGTGCATGGATAGGTTAAGATGATCCAGGTAGGAAAAAAAAATGTATGGTACTTCCCTATTCTGTTCATAGTTCAGCTGAGCAATGAAGTGAAGGATTTGATGATCATAAATCATCCTACTATTGGGCTACCTGTCACAGTGTCCTCAAAAAGATCTCACTGGGGAGAATATCCTTCAGGATTCATGAGCAAGATTCTATGTTCTCCTTGTAGCAGTTAGGGTTTTCAAAGACAGTTGCTGATGAGGTGAAAGGAATTTTTACAGATACCACCTTCGACCTTCTTTTGACTGAATTTCATCTTCTTTTCGACTGTTTGGCTTCAAAAAAATGACATCAGTTTCTGAAGGAAAAACAAGAGCACGACTGCAATATCCACCAAAGCAATGATTTGGCTCTGCTTTTGCACCGTGGTTACATTACTTTTCCTTCTAAAAGAGAAGATGAATTTGCTAGTCCTAATCCCAGCAGGCATTGCACTATAGCAACTGAACTAGAGACAGCAAATGACCGTTCTTTGGAGAGACCCAAGACCTGAATTTCAGTTTGGCGCTTGCAGTGACCCTGAATGGGAAACCAAGGAATGTGATACTCAGGTCATGTCACACTTACCGTACCCTGTGTGTACCTGAGGTGCTATGTATGTGCTCCTGCATCTCAAGAATACAAGTTGGTATTCTCGATTAATTATCAGTTTTGTCAATTGATGGAATATGCTTCTGCCTTTGTCTTAAGTTACCTCAGCTTTACGAATTACAAGATAAAGTCAGTTTTACATCTACCTTGGAAGGCATTTACCTACAAAGCTGCAAGCACATTCATTGACCATGTCTTGGCTTTTATTATCACCATGCCACATCGTATTGGCTGGCATGTTTTAAGGACAATGTGGTATTTCTTGTTCACCTTTACCAAAGATGATTTTAACCTGTGGATAAAACCAGAGTGAGCACCTCTGAGAAGTTTAATGAGGAAAATCCCAAGTAAAAACCCCACACAGACTAAATGTTCTATCGCTTTAAAGGAGCCACTCTGTGGTTGGCTGTCAGCTGAACAAAGCTGGGATTTAGTATTTTTGGGAACTTTGTCTAATTTCGTTAGACATTACATCCTCGGCATTCCCAAAAATCTCTTGAACGCGTTTCATAGATCTCCTTATTTACCTTTATGTTACATCTGGAAAGAACTATTTACACTTCCCCTTCACAACATTTAAACATCCTTCTGGGTCACAGAGGTGTTGCCTAGCTTTGGTCACCCTTTTAGTATGGCAGGTGTCCATGCAGGAATGCCCAGTGTTGGCCACACCCTTGCTACAGTGTGTGGAGCACACATGGAGCACAGATGGACAACACCTGTCTATCAGAGACAGGAAGGGTGTTACTGTTGTTTTCAATTGTTCCTTGTGTGAATTTCAAATGCCTATGCAAATTTACCCACTTGGATACCCTGGAATCAGATGGCTTTTTTCTTTTTGCTTCAATTTTGATTGTTTTAAAGCTTATTGTATTAATTTTCCAATTTAAAGTAAATGTACCTGGATGTGAAAATAATACATGAATTGGACTTGATTCAAATTATTTTTAACGTTTTGTTTGGTTTGATGTGTTTCAAAGGATCATGATGAAAGTGAAAAGACCATCTACATAATCGGAGAAAACATATGCTAATAGTATATCCAATAAAAGACTAGTATCTAGAATATATACCAAAACTTGTATAACTCAGTAATAAAGAAAAAATAATTCAATTAAAAATGAGAAAAGGTTCTGAATAGACATTTCTCCAAAGAAGATAGGTATACAAATGGCCAATATGTACATAAAAAGATGCTCAACATTAGTCATCAAGGAAGTACCAGTCAAAACCACAGTGAGGGGGACCTGGATTGGGTAAGCGTTGGTTAACCAGTTGGTTCAGCGTCCACTCTTGATTTTGGCTCAGGTCATGATCTTGTGTTTTGTGAGTTCGAGCCCTGCATCAGGCTCTGAACTGAAAGAGCCTGCTTGGGATTCTCTGTCTCCCATTCTCTTTGCCCCTCCCCCACTCACACTCTCTCTCAAAAACAAAAACAAAAATATTGAGGCACCTGGGTGGCTCAGTCAGTTAAGTGTAGGACTTTGGCTCAGGTCATGATCTCACGGTTTGTGGGTTCAAGCCCCACATCTGGCTCTGTGCTGACAGCTAGGAGCCTGCAGCCTGCTTCGGATTCTGTGTCTCCCTCCCTCTCTCTCTCTGCCCCACCCCACTTGCGCTCTCTGTTTCTCTCAAAAATAAATAAATATGAAAAAAAATTAAAATAAACAAATAAACATAAAAAAACACGGTGAGATACCACTTTAAAACGAATAGGATGACTAGAATAAAAAAAAAAACCAGATAACAGCAAGCATTGGCAAGGGACGAGATAAATCAGAACTCACATACTCTGCTGGTTGGAATGCAAAATGATGTAGCAGCTTTGGGAAACAGTCTGGCAGCTCCTCAAACCTTGAAACTTTGAGTTACCATACGACCCAGCAATTCCACTTCTGGATTTATTCCCAAGAGAAATAACAATATATGCCCATACAGAAGCTTGTACATAAATATTTATAGCAGCATTACTCACAGTGGCTACAAGGCGGAAACAACCAAAATGTCAATCAAAGGATAAATGGATAAACAAAATATGGTATATCCTTACAATGGAAATTTATTCAACCATAAAAAGTAACGAAACACTGAAACATGCCACAACACGGATGAACCTTGAAAACATTATGCTGATAGAAGTTAGTCCCAGTCACAAAAGACCACATACTACATGATTGCATTCATGTAAAAGAATAGGGAAATATATAGATATAGAAAGTAGATTAGCGCTCGCTTATGGCTAGGTGAGAGGGCACCGGGGATGTGGGGAATAGATACCTAAAGGATGTGGGGTTATTTTTTGAGGTGTAAAAAATTTTTTTTAATTGACTGTGTTGATGGCTGTACATGTTTATAAATATACGAAAAATCACATTGAGCCATACAGTCCAAGTGTGTGAATTATAGGGTATGTGAACAATATGTTAGAAGAGAGAGGTGCTGGTGGTACAAAGACCCATTTGAGAGCCATTGCAAGATCAGGGAAAATAGATGTGTGTGTGTGAACTAGAGTAGAAGTTACTTAAAATGACAAAGAAAGTGCTTAATAAAATAGCTATCTCATATTGCACTGACAATGGTGAAGGTCTGTTAATGCTCAAATCAATTAGTCTTTACAATAATCTTAGAAGTAGGTCATTTTCCAGAGTATAGGAAAGAAACTGAGGAAGAGAGCTCAAATAATTGCTCAAGTATATGGTGCTAGAAATAAACTGAACCAAACATCTAACCATTGGCTTGGTGACTTTAGAATCCACATTCTTTAGGATATTGAAACTTGGATGATTAATGATTCCTTTCAGCCAACATTAATTCAATGTCAAATATGTTCAAAACATTGAATTAGACGCTGAGATATAAAGTCAAATATGATGTCATTAACATCAATAACCTGTATCATGGAAGACAATGATATGTACCATAAATCTGTAATTACAGTGAGATGTGATACCTACAGAGGTATATATATATTAAGTGCTAGAGGAACATACAAGAAGATTCAAATGCTATGAAACAAATGACAGCCTATATATATATATATATATATATATATATATATAATAACGTTTGGGTCTGGAATAATTGTTGATCATTTAGATATATGTAGTTAACTCTCTACAAGTAGATTCTACAAATATTATCTACATCTATGCCTATGATTGTGTTCTTTTATTTATTTTCACTCTGCATTCTCTATTCTATACATTGCATTCTGTGTTCTATTCTTATTATGCAACATTCTTGGCTGGGGCTTTGTTACTAAACTTTCTATGATGCTTTTTAAATATCTACCTCCAGATCTTCTATTGTAGACTATTAAGTCATTTAGTACAGGTAATATGCCTTATTCATCTTCCTGTCATATCATCAAGGTCACTGCCTGACTTGTGGGTGATTAATAAATATTTTTGAATAAGGAAATAATGGCATAAGTGAACAAATAAATGGATGGATCAGTGGATTATTTTGCCCATAAACATTATATAGAATATATACTAGTTTGTGTGTAGTAAAAATTGGTTATAGAAGGGAGTAGGTGTGTTGTTTTTTTTTAATTTTTGGATTTAATGAATCAACTATGGATAGATAGATAGATAGATAGAACCAGTACATAAGGAATTCATTAGAAAATCAAAGTTAGAGCTTATTAATTTTAGAGCATTTTCACAGAAGTGAGAATTGAATCACTCCAAGAGAAAGAATAGGCAATGTTCGTAAGACATAAGGAATGGGTTTATTTAATCATTCCTGAATAAAAGAAAGGGCTCAAAGAATTTTAAAAAATTGAATTATAGTTGACTCCACTAACCAAGTTCTCTACTTTCTCCTAAAACCCTCAAAACCAACAATGCAGAATACTAATGTTTCAAAATTATTCCTGCAAAAATATCAGGGAATTTGTGGTAGGTTAAAGGATTCCAAATGCAAATGCATTATGAAATTCCTGACCACATTATCTTAATTCAGTTAGAGATTATAGAATTACAGAAACTGCTGTGAAGAACAGAAATACCAGGCATTAGAGGAGAGAAAGGGAGCTGTTCTTAGAAAGACTGAAGACAGAAGTTTATGATTAAACCAGGGATTTGAGAGACCAGCAGTTTTGAGCGATGCTAAGATCCAAGGCATGACCCCAGAATGTGCAATCAAATTATTGTGGAGTTTAAGAATTTTGTGACACCATAAATGAAAGGACGTCGGTTATCAACATGGAGATGTTTATGTCATCATTACGAGGCATAGACTAGAGCTGAAAATTGAATAAGAAACTCTAGAATCTGAAGAAAACGGAAAACGGTCATGGATTTCTTTATGACTGTCAGACAGGAGTTTAACAAAGTCAGATGTCATAACAATCTCTTGAACAACAAATTCTCTTTAGTTTACTATAATCTTCAGGTAAGAAATGAAATTAAACTTCTCTATAATGGTAATATTTTATTCCCTTTACACTAACATGAATCTCCTCTCTCTGACAGAAACCTGCCTCTCAAGGGCTCTTAATGTCACTTGTCACTTAACAAAGTCTGTGTTAGTGTGTTGGCTGAAAGTCATGTTCAATTTTCACAACCTCTTTATTAATAATCAGAGTGTATCTCAAGAGACAAAATCCTCATACCTCATACCTACTTTTAGAAAAAAAAAAAAGCTAATAGCTTTTACATCCATTGCAAAAGCAAGTCATTTAGGAGAGAAAAAGCTATCTGATTGTTTCAGCCAATTTAAATTAAATTGAAATGCCTTTTTATGAAACTCTGGCTGAATGTGCTATGAAAGATTAAGATGCTTCAGCATTAAGAATGGGGTTAGTTTGACAAAATGCCAGCTTACCCTCTGATTTTCATTCATCAGTGAAATTTCTAAGTTCTTTTTTTGCCTTTTAAATCTGTGATCCCATGAGTCATAATTCTACAGGTATTTCCTTTTTTCCCTTAATTTTGTTAAATTGACACTGATAACATCCCTAATGGAAAAGACAACTGCAACACAGTCAGTTCACTGTATGAGAAATATATGTGTTTCACAATATGAAAAATTCAGAGGGTTTGGTAGTCATAAAAATGTTTATTTGTGAGGCACCTATTTAAATACAAGTATAAAAAACTCCTTAGTTTTCTCCCAAATAATTTTACTCTATTTTTTTTAATCTAAGAATTATGACATTCTCTTTGGAATGTTCTGGCAAACAGGAGTCACATAAGTTTTACTTGAGGAGGGAGGTGAAGATTAATTGTGCTTTGTTTTTGTTTATCTGTTCTAAAATCCTGAGGAGTTTATGTGGCCATATTACTTGTCATTTGGAATAACTCAGTCTTACAGACAGCCTAAATTTAGTGCGGATTATAATAATAGTATTAACAGCTACAATAACAACACTGACTTATGGAACCATGTGCCAGGAATTATGCCAACAAGTATACATGCATAGGTCTAATTTGATACCCTAGCAATTCATCCTCTAGATATTACCCCACCCTGCTATTCAGAACACTGAACTCACTGCAGAAGTGACATATGCAGGATTTCACAAAACAACTACGAGACCTAAAATCCAAACTCAGGTGTCATGCTTAAACCTTTATAATCTTGAAATGTTTTAGAATCTCAAACTTGGGTTGAACCATCTCATTTCTGTCCTTTTTTCCTCCTTAGTTCACTACTCTGAACATGTCCTCGAATAACCACAAAAATAACCCCCAAAATAGATTTGATTTGGGGGTTAAAAATAAAGTTTAACAAGTAAGTGAATTCACAAATACAGAATCCACATTTTGGGATGAGCACTGGGTGTTGTATGGAAACTAATTTGACAATAAATTTCATATAATAAAAAAAAATTCAGAATATAAAAAAAAAATACAGAATCCACAAACAGCAAAGATCAACTGCATTTTTATGACTTAGTTTTGTTGTCCGTCCCTCCAAGTCCATGGAGAGCATTATAAAAATAATCTGAGAAGGCATATTATTCTATTGATAAATTATATTTTGCATCTAAAGCAGAAATAGGAGCACACTAAGTATAATTGTTTTTCACCTATAAAAAAACCCTAAAGATGTATGTGAGTGATTTTTTATTTCAATTATCTGCAATGCTGGAAAGATTTTATTTTCAACTTTAGCCTGTGATGGAAAGGGATATTACTATTTATATGGAATAACATAGTCTATTAATCATCTATTGCTGTATAACAAATTACTGAAGGTTAGTGACTTAAAAAATTATCTTGGGGCGCCCGGGTGGCTCAGTTGGTTAAGCCACCGACTTTTAATTTCGGCTCAGGTCATGATCTCATGGCTCATTAGATTGAGTTCCAGTTGGGCTCTGCATTCAGAGCACAGAGCCTGCTTGGGATTCTCTGTCCCCCTCTCTCTCTGCCCCTCCCCAACTTGCACACATATGCACACGCACGTGCCCCCACTAGCACCCACCTCTCTTTCTATCTCTGTCTCAAAAATAAATTTTAAAAAATTTACTATTTTATGTAGTCTGTAAATGAAGTGGTTTAGCTGCTTGGTTCTGGTGCAAAATTTTTAGTGAGTCATTTGAAGGCTTGACTGGGACTGGAGTATTGCCTTCTACTCCCTTCCATGGCTGTTAGCTCTAGGCCTGGATTCCTTATTTCTCTTGGTCTCTTGGTAGGAGACCTCAGTTTCTCCCCAAGAAGGTCTGTCCATAAAGCTGCTAAAAACATGACTAACTTCAGCTAGAAAAGAGAGAGAGGAAATTAGTTTTGTTAGCTGGTCATGGAAACTCAGGCCTACAGTAATGTTGAAAACTAGAGTAATTTTCCAGGTTAATATATAATTGTGTATTAAATATATGCTATTTAAGTATTATTATATCCTGATGAACATATAATTTTTATAGAGTCCATTGATATTTGTTATATTAAAGATAAATTAATCAACAATTAAATGAATTACTTTAAAATATTTTTAATCTTTCAATGGCACTTTTATAGAGGGTCATATATACTAATCTTATGCAAAAGAATTCATATTGTCTTATTTTAATGAAAGCATTTTGCAAGCACATTATATATTAGGTACTTTCTTTTTTTTAATCTGACAGTATCCATTCATTCACACCTTTTCACCCTCATTATTCATGCATGCATTCATTTAACAACCATTCATAGAGTGCCTACTACCTGTCAGACACAGTTATAAGCATGGAAATCCTAAAGTGAATAAAACAGACAAAGAATGTTACCTCATGTAGTTTTCATTCTAGTGACATTAGACAGATCATGAGCATATTAATAAGTAAAATATATATGTTAGATATTGATAGTACATGGAGGAAACCAAAACTGAATAGTAGAGAAGAAACCATTACAGATGAGTGACCTATTAAATACAATTATTGGACACTACCTCAGTGTTGCTATCTAAGAAAATATAAGCAGAGAAATACTGAGTTGTAAACATTCCTGACATGTGACATATTTAAACAATACCAAAGGACACTATTTGGCTGGAACAGGGTGAGCAAGAGAGGGAAGAGGAGGAAATAAAATCAGACCTGGATGCTCTGTTATTGTCTAAATCATAAGGATTTCTTTTTTTTCTCTCTCTCTTTTTTTTTTTTCTTAATCAGAAGAGAAGCCATTGAAGAGAGAAAGAAAGAGAAAAAAAAAAAAACCCACACAAAGTATTAGTTGCAAGTCTATTAAAATAATTACAGTGACTGATGAAAATGGCTTATGGTGTTAGTAGTAATTAATTTATAGACTCAATGTAATTTTCACTAAAGCCCCAACATGCTTTTGTGGAACTAGGCAAAGTAATTCTCAAATATATTAGAAAGAAAAAAAGGTAAAGAATGGTAAAATTTCTGATGAAGAAAAACAGGGTAAGTTCTTGTTATGTATAATATCAATAATGAATTTGAAAGTATAGAAAGTTAAAGCACTGAAGAAATGCTGGGTGATACATAACTAAACCTAACAGAATAGGAGGAGTATAGGATCAAGGTTTTGGGTTATCTTTTATGAGAAAGATGTTTGTTATGCCCAGAATTCGTGATCCCCAAATACCGCCAGGGAGCTGAGTCCGATGTAAAAGCAAAAGAGCCTTTATTTGAGCTAGCTCGAGCTCAATCCCCTACCTGCACCGCCGCAGCAGTGAGATACCGGGGAGAGAGAGCGAGTTTCAAAAGGACAAAGGTTTTATTGGGGCCTAGGGGCAGTTGGTGAGGTAATGGCTGTGGCCTCAGCCGATTGGCTGGGGAAGGGTTGGAGTCCTGTTAGGCAGGTCGCCGGGCGTGTTTTGATTGGGAAGTTTGAATGGGTGAGCGGGAGGTTACTCAAGGGGAGGAGGCGTGGTCAAGGTGAAGGACACAGAACCAGATGGAGTCCGCCTGCGTAGGCCCGCCTTTTCAATGTTAATTTCTTCACTGGCCTTTAACATATTCATACATTTTAATGCACTGCTATTATGCTTTATTTTGCTACAAAATTAGAAGAAATACAATAAAATACTTGATGATATGTTAAAATAATTAGAGTGAAGGTCTGGGTTATCTCTCTAATATAATTTTACTTCAATTTGATATGCTTTATTGAGTTGGAGCAAAAAAAGTACAAACTTCCAGTTATAAGTGAGTACTAGGAATGTACAACATGATGACAGAAAACAGTGTTGTATAATATATGGGAATGTTGTGAAGAGACTAAATCTTAACTGTTTCTCATCACAAGGAGAAATTGTTTCCTTTCTTCTCTTTTGATTATATCTTTACAAGAGGGATGGTAACTAAACCCATTAAGGTAATCATTTCACTTACAATCATGTGTAAGTCAAACCATCATGATGTACACATTAAACTCACACCGTGACATGTGTAAATTACTTCTCAATAAAACCAGAAGAAAAAGAGATTAATTTGTAGACAAGAAATTACCAATTGCAACTAATCTAGATATACCATGTGATATTGTGACTTATAATAAGAAGTATATATTTGTTTTTTGTTTCCTTTCTGGTACTGAGCTCTTAAAACCCTTGGAATTTCCTGAATCATTAGAGCTATGAAGATTCTTTTGTTATGTTAATAAGCTTGGTTTTGTTATGTTGGAACCACCTAAAAATGAGCTGAGGGCCTGAAAAGCCGACCTTGCCATTAGAGGGCAGGAACTTTAGTCTCCTCCCAACCCTCTATCTCCTGGGGGGGGAGAAGGGCTGGAAGTTGAATCAATTGCCAAGGGCAATGATTTATTCAATCATGCCTATGTAATGAAGCCTCTCCAAAAATCTGAAAGGACTGGCTTCAGAGGGCTTCAATGTTGTTGAAGACATGCAGATCTGAAGAGAATGGTGCAAATGGAGAGGGCACGGATCTCCATGCCTTTTGTCATACATTGCCCTATGCCTCTCTTCCTGTTAGCTGTTCCTGAGTTCCTGTATCCTTTTACAGTAAACCAGTGATCTAGTAAGTAAAATGTTTCTCTGAGTTCTGTGAGCTGTTCTAGCAAATTAATGAAACTCAAGGGAGGGGTTTGTGGGAACATCTGATTTATAGCCAGTCAGGCAGAAGCACAGGTAATAACCTAGGCCAGGAAGTGGCTTCTGAAATCTGTTGGGGTGGCGGGGAGGGTGGGGGTCAGCTTTGTGGCACTGATCTTTTACTTGTGGAATCTGATGTTATCTTTGGGTAGATTGTGTCAAAACTGAGTTGAATTCTTAGACATGCTGCTGACATCTAAGAATTGCTTCTTGGTGGTATGGGAAACCCCCACACTCACACCCACAAATTATACTTGTGCTCCTATTTGTTCACACCCTTGAACCCATTAGAATACATCTGCACCTTGATTATTGGAAAAAAATCACAGAGGATTTACTTTATTCTGTTTACCATTCTAAACAGTATTCTTGCATGTCAGTATTTTATTTGTTCTCTGTTCAAATTAATATTCATATATCTTAAAGGCTTTGAGGTTTTTTTTCCTGCTGAGTTGAGGTGATGGCAGGAAGAGATGAAACCAATAAAAAAGTAAATATTTAAAATGTATTATAGTAATGTGTGTTTATTATTTAATAGTTTATAGTTTGTTAATTTGAATCATAACCATAAATATAGCAGCTTCCATTCATTAGTTTTTACTTCGTGCCAGGCACGACACTATATATATATATATATATATATATATATATATATACACACACATATATATATATATATATATATATGTCGTCTCTTTTATTCTTGGAAATCATCATGAATATTTCGGCTTGTTAAATAAATGACAAGTTAAAAATGAAACTCTTATCTCTCATAAAATGTCATGATACGTATTCATATAAGAGAATAGTGAATGATAATAAATTAACCATTTTCTTAATGTATTTTTTTATATTACAAACTAGTAAGTAAATAGGCTGTGCACCTGCTGCTAGTAATTTGCAATTATCCATTGCTTGAAATACTGCAATATGCTTCATAAACCAAAAAGCAAAGCTTGCTATCAGAAGAGGACACAAAATAGAATACAAGTTTTCACTTTCTTTAAGCAGCCAGATGGTTTAGAACTATTTTTCTGCAATTGAATATAAAAGAAGTAGAACTGAGACAAATTGACCAATTCAGGTTTATAGCATGTTTTTATGATTTTTAAACAATGAGGGGGAATGTATAAAATCATTAAATCCACATATCATGTAGAAGATTCTTTCAATAATATACAACACATTTAAAGTATGTTATTAGCAAACCTTATAAAATATTTCTGTTTGAACACACTTAGGCTGTAGATACACTCTGACAATTAACATGCCATTTTTGCAAATTATCTGTGTATATGTAGAAAGTCAAATGTTCAATTGCTCAAAAAATAAGCATTGCAACATAAGAACTGAAAATGAATGACCAGAAGAATGGCAATTTAAAAAGCATAATTTGTGAGGAGCAGACAACAAGGGTGATTGGGTCATTGGCATCTGGTTTAATCTTATTCTACTTTCTTTCCCTTTTCTGTCAAGCGGTGGGAATAATAGTAGCCACATCATATGTTTTGCATAAGAACTTAATTAAATGATCCATTTAAAACAAAATTAACTCTAAGTTAACACTAAACGTGCATAGCAAACATTACATAAATATACTAGATAAGAAGAACGCATGAATAATTAAAGAGTACTCCCTGATTTTCTTATTGATAATCTAAAGGATTTTGCATTCATAGTAAGTACGTTTTGCATGAACTGTTTCGTTTTCTAATTCATGGGTTGTCTGAACATATGTATCAACACACAGAGTGTTCTGAAGATCATCTGGTTAATATAAATAATATAAAAGTAATTGAATCCAGTGAATGTAATAAAACAATTAATAACAATATTATGGCTTTACCCTATACTGTTTTTAAATATTTTTGTACAGGGGCGCCTGGGTGGCTCAGTCAGTTAAGCGTCTGACTTCAGCTCAGGTCACGATCTCACAGTCTGTGTGTTCGAGCCCTGCGTGGGGCTCTGTGCTGACAGCTCAGAGCCTGGAGCCTGCTTCAGATTCTGTGTCTCCCTCTCTCTCTGCCCCTTCCCCGCTCATGCTCTGTCTCTCTCTGTCTCAAAAATAAATAAAAACATTTAAAAAATAAATAAATAAATAAATAAATAAATAAATAAATATTTTTGTACATAGTAACAAAACTAGGCCAGAGATGTGAACATCAATTATATGTAAATTGCTGTGGAGAGGAGGACAGATATCAACACAGTAAACATATAGTGATTACTCTTTTTAAAATATATATATTTATTTTTGAGAGAGAGAGACACAGACAGAGTGTGAGTGGGGAGGGGCAGAGAGAGGGAGACACAGAATCCGAAGCGGGCTCCAGGCTCCAAGCTGTTAGCAAAGAACCCCATGCAGGCTCAAATTTACAAACCATGAGATCACGACCTAAGCCAAAGTCAGACACTGACTCAGTGTCAGTGGCAGTGTCAGTCAGTCAACTGAGCCACCCAGGAGTCCCTACGTCATTACTCTTAAGGGAATTTTAATCCAACTGGTGCAGGGAAGATAGGAAGAGACAGGTAGGTAATTCTAGCAAGCTAATAATTTGGATCCCTTGGAAGAGTAATCTTACGTGCATTTGCAACTATTCCCCAAGCATAAAGATGATAGGTGAAGATAGATGATAGATAGATGATGATAGATAGATAGATAGATAGACAGACACATAGACTCAATTCACATCTCAGCACACTCCAAGTTCTCACCAAAGACATTAACAACCTCTATCTTTTTAAATCACAGAACAGTGTTTTGCACTGACTATTCCTGATCTTTGAAAAGCATCTTTCATGATTCTCCTCTCCCTGACATTTTTATTATCTTTATCAGAATCCTATTGTTTGTGCCCTTCTTCCAAAATATCTGGGTAGTTCTTCTTAGGCTCATTTATATCAAATTATCCTCTCTTCTCACTGTACTATCTTTATGAGGCAAACTCATTTCCCAGTGTATTAATAACAACCGATATGTAGAACATTCAGGAGCCTCCATCACTGTCCAGACCTCTTTTCTGAATTCCAAGATTGTATATCCCGCTGCCTTCTCTCCTTCTTCACTTAGATGCTGCAAAGGAAGCTTACTGTGAACATACCTAAGATGGAAAAAGAGTTTCTCCTCTATAACTAATAATACTCCAGAGTATACAATCTTGCTAAAAGAGTCATCCTACTCTGGCCTAGCCATAAAGGATCATTCTTTATTTTTCTGTCTACTTTATTTCAATTTATCAGTTACTCTAGATAGCTATTATCTAATTCATATTCCTATATCCCAACTCATATCACCATATTCTGATCTAATGTTTTCTCTCTTTCACCAATCTGATAGTTTCCCAGCAGTTCAGCTAAATCCACTTTTTTTCACATAAAATGTATTTTCCATATCCTGGGGTTATTAAGTCATAAACAGTAGTCTTAAAGAAATAGATGAAAATAAAAATATAGTGGCTTACAGTTATATATAGAAAAATACTTATATCCCAGGGTGCCTGGATGGCTCAGTGGATTGTCTGACTCTTGATTTCAGCTCAGGTCATGATCTCACAGTTCGTGAGTTTGAGCTCCACGTAGAGCTCTACATTGACAGTGTGGAGCCTGCTTGGGACTCTCACTCTCTGTCTCTGTCCCTCTGCCTCTCATGCCCATTCTCTCTCTCTCTCTGTCAAAATAAATACTAAATCAACCAATCAATCAATCAATCAATATTAAAAAATAAAAATACTCATATCTCTAACAGCACTGCTTTGAAACACTCTTGGTGGTGTCTTAGAAATCTGCACTGTAAACAGGCGTTGCTGAGGATATAAAAATACCTTCATGTGTAAAACACATGGCCCTAATTGATTAGGCCTTACATGATTCAGCTTACCCTGCTACTGTTTTCCACACATTTCACCTCCAGTTCTTCCTGGAGCCCTTATCGGCCGTGTCATTGCCCCCAATACTCTGCTTTAAACACTCTTTCCAGATTCACACACTTAACATCTGTCGAGCTGCGACACTGACTATCACCTCCGACAGAGGCGCCCCACTGTATGAAGGAAAGCAAAGAGCATAACAATATCTACCTCTAGGTAGATGTCACCTGGTTGTATGGTTTGCAGATGTCGGGGTCACCAAGAAAGGCATGACTCACACAGGCACTGGATGGAATGATGCTTTCCTTGCATAGAGAAGACACATCAAGCTCAACTTCAATAGTAAGCGTTGGTCCCCGGTGACCTCTTGTGCTGAAGGTGAAGAACCCCATTCTCTCTCTGTTGGGAACATATATAGCACCGAGGCTGGCCAGGTGCCCTATGACACACATCCTTAAGAAGAACAAAGATGTACACATCAAACCCGGAATACAGAAAGATATTCCCAAACAAAGCAATATGCCCAGCACAAGCTGTGAAGGATTTTTATCTCCACATAAAAAAAAAAATGTTCCGGGCCTGAGGCAACCTTATGGAACCACGCAAGGGTCAGCAGGCTGTGCACAACTGCCTTTTCCAACAGTGTCAAAAATCAGAAGTTGGTACTAAATTTTCACCTTTCTAAATTTCTCAGTGGCATTTGACAGGATTGATCACTCCCACTGTGACATTCTCCTTTCTTACTTTATATCTGAGATAGTATTTTCGACTCAGTTAATTTAGATTTTACCTCCTTGAAGGGGTCTATTCTAACCAAACTATCTGAAATAGCACCCTTGTCATTTTCTTTTACTTCTGTTATTTTTCTATTAATATTTATCATTGTGTAAATATATATGCAACCACATATATACCAGATATATAAACAGATATATAATCTATCTCCCAAAATAGTATATAAACTCATGACAAATGGTACTTTGTTTCTATATTTATTTTTGTCTAGTTGTGTATGTACGTGTTTAAATAAAATTTTACTTTTAGCACAATCTAGATATGCAGAAAAATTCCAAAAGTAGGAAAGACTGTTCCCATATACTGCACACCCAGTTTTCTGTATTAATATTTTACATTTGGGTGGGTACATTTGTTACAAGTTTCCTGTATTAAAATTTTAACTTAGGGTGGTATATTTGTTACAAGTAATGAACCAATATTGATATAATATCATTAACTAAAGTTCATCCTGTATCCACATTTTCTATTTTTCCCTAATGCCATCTTTCTTTTCAAGGATCCCATACAGAATATAATATATTTAGCAGTTATGTCTCCATAACCTCCTCTTGGCTGTGAACCATTCCTTGTCTTGATGACAGTTCTGAGAAGCACTATTTTGTGTTCTACTCCTATTCTATTCTATTCTATTCTATTCTATTCTATTCTATTCTATTCTGTAAAATGTTACTTAACTTGTATTTGTCTTGACTTTTTTTTTCTCCTTTCATGCTTAGACTGGGTTATGTGTTTTGGAGGGAAAGACCGCAGAGACAAAGTGCCATTTTCATCCTGTCAGTGTCACATGGTATCAACTTTACCTAATACTGTTGATGTTGGGGGCCCCTGGGTGACTCAGTCAGTTAAGCGTCTGACGCTTGGCTCCAGCTCAGGTTGTGATCTCACAGTTCGTGAGATCCAGTCCCACAGAGGGCTCTGTGCTGACATCACAGAGTCTGCTTGGGATTCTCTCTCTTTCTCTCAAAAATAGATAAAATTAAAAAATCCACTTGATGTAGTGATCTCCTGGCTGCGATAGTGTTTGTCAAAACTGTCCACTCTAAATTTACTATTTATTTTTTTCCTATTTCCATTCTCTTTGGAAAGAAGTCACTATGTGCAGCTTTATCTTACACTTAAATAGTACATAGTTACATTTCCCCCACCCCCTTCAGTGAAATCATTTCATATATGTAATATGGTTGGATTGTTTTGATACATTTTTAATTTCTTCCTGACATCCACAACCTCCTAAATTATGGTTTTTTTTTTTTAATTTGCATACATTAACGTTTACCCTTTGTTGCTCTAAAATTCTGTGGGTTTGGACAGATGCATAATGTCATGTATCTATCATTACAGCCTCATAAAGAATACCTCTCTGGCTCTCAAAAATCCCAAAAAGTAGATTCGGATGTTAAACAGTTGAAAAATGCATCGCTGACTGCACTTATTAGACTGATTATGTTTATTTTAAAGCAGTAAATTTTCTTCTCTCCTGATATCATTTAGTTGTTCTCGAATTTTTGTAAATGTTGTTACAATATTTATAATAAGTCGGTTAAATTACTGCTGATATTGTTCATTTGGGAATTTTTCATAGTGCAAGTTTATCAACAAGTTCCGTAAGTTTAGTGAAATGTTAGCTAATACTTTTTAGAAAGAAAATCACATAATATTGAAACATTTCCAGACAATCATCGTAAAAGCGTTCTAGAGAGCACAAGAGTTTTCAGGTAAATGCTTTATCATCCATTATTATTATTATTATTTTAAGTAACATCTTTATCTTGTAGAAACAAGTGAGGTGTGTTTCTCTTTTCAAAAATCATTGCAAGTTACTGCAATATTGAGAACTATTTGCCAACAACAAAGTACTGACCCAAAAATCCATGACATTTTTTATTTCAAAATACTTTGAGACATTTAACAAGGAAATTATTTGAAAACAAAAGAAAAAAAAAGAAAATTAAAAAGCCTCTGATCAATAAAAATATTTTCACAATTGTTCCACCTCTTTTTTAGACTTCATTTTTAAAAAAGCCTTATTAAAGTATAATTTCCCCACTATAAATTCATCTATTCTATGTATGTAATTTAATAATTTTTAGTAAGTTTACAGAGTTGAGCAACCAATCATCACTATGTAGTTTTAGAACGTTGCCATCGCCCCCAAAATATTTCCTGTGCCCATTTTCGGTAAATCTCTATTCCTACTTCTGCTCTAGACAAAAATTAATCTACTTTCTAAAGTCTTAAAAAAAAAAAAAAGAGAGCATTTTTAAGTTCACAGCAAAATTAAGAGGAAAGCACAGAGATTTCCCATACACCCCTTGACCACACACGGGTATTGCCTCCCCCATTATCAACATCCCCCACTAGAGTGATAAATTTGTCACAGTTGATGAACCCACATGTACACATCGCAATCACCCAAAGTCTATGTACATTTACATTAACATACACTTTTGTTGTCCATCCTATGGGTCTGAATAGATGTAAAATAGCATGTATCATCCCTATGGTGTCATACAAAGTATTCTTGCTGCCATAAAAATGCTCTGTGCTCTGCCTATTTGTCTCGCCTCAATACCCTGCTCCCAACTCCTGGGACTGCTAATCTCTTTACTGTCTCCATAGTTTTAAGTTTTAATTTTTCCAGAATGTCATGAAGTTGGAAATATATGGCATGTAGTCTCTCCAGATTGACTTCTTCCACTTTAGTAATGTAAATTTGTTTCCTTTTTGTGTTTTCATGGCTTGGTGGCTCATTTCCGTTTTAGCACTCAATAATATTCTATTGTCTGGATGTATCATGATTAGTTTAACCATTCATCTAATGAAGGATATCTTGGTTGTTCCAAGCTCCATGTGTGCAGATTTTTGCATGAACATAGATTTTCAACTTATCTTTCAACTTATTCTTATACCAAATCTACATCTTTTTACTTAAAAAATAATATTGTAGGGGCGCCTGCATGGCCCAGTTGGTTAAACTTCCCACTCTTGATCTCGGCTCAGGTCACGATCTCACGGTGTCATGAGTTCGAGCCCCACATCAGGCTCTGTGCTGACAGCGTGGAAACTGCCTGGGATTCTCTCTCTCCTGTATCTCTGCTCCTCCCCAACTCATGATGTGCTCCACCTCTCTCTCAAAATAAATAAGCATTTAAAAAAAAATTTTAAATAATATTATAAATATTTTGTTTAAATAGAAGTCAACTCCCATAAGATGCATGGGAGAACTAGAATGTACACATTAAAAATTAGCAAATATTATTTCTCTCTTATTTTTATATAAGTAGACAATAGTCATGTTATCTTCTTTCCCCACTCAGCAGATTTTCTTGTATAATCCACTGTGGGGAGCACTATCCTCTTGCGGAGTACTTTTCTAAATTCTGTCCAGGTTCTCTAACAATGTGGTATCTTGCATTTTTTTTTTATCTCCTTACATAGTTTAAGAGTTTCCAAATCTTTTGAGTATTACATTTAATCCCTTTAGCTTAGCAAGTAATGGTGTGCTTCTAAAATTTTTTTTCAAGTTGTTTCTTTCCACTGACCTATCTGAAATTATCCCTTACATCTTTGACATACCATTACTTACAGTTTCCTCAAAAACACTTACAGCTCTGGGGCACCTGGGTGGTTCAGTTGGTTAAACGGCCAACTCTTGATTTCAGCTCAGGTCATGATCTCACGGTTCGTGAGTTCGAGCCCCACATCAGGCTCTGCACTGACAGTGCAAAGCCTGCTTAGGATTTTCTCTCTTTCTCTCTTTCTGATCCTTCTCTGCTCATGTACATGCTCTCCCACTCTCTCTCAAGATAAATAAACACACATAAAAAAAAAAAAGAACCTCTTACAGGTCTATTTTTACATGACCTTTTTTCTGCCAGTAAACTCTTCCTGCCTCAAGAATTTCTTCATTTAGCTTCTTTTCACACTAGAAAGAGTTGTTCAGTCATCTAAATGCTTCTAAGACACATTCCCTGATACCTGCATGTGAGTTAACTGTTGACAATCTACCTTTGTATCTAACTACCACAGTTTCTAGGACATCTGCTTGGGTCAGTGGGTTAAACGTTGGACTCTTGATTTGGCTCGTCATCATCTCACATATCATGGGATCGAGTCCCCCATAAGGCTCTGCACTCATGGCATGCAGCTTGCTTGAGATTCTCACTCTCCCTCTCCCTCTGCACCTCCCCTGCTTGCTCACGCACTCTCTCTCTCTCAAAAATAAATAATAAACTTTATAAATAAATAAATAATGAATGGATGGATAAATGAACTAATGAATACAAAATAAATACTACAATTTCTTTATCCATGTACTTAGGACAGTAAGCTATACCACAACTCAGGTTGTTTCCATATCTTGGCTATTGTGAATAATGTTTCAATAAACATGGGAGTACAGATATCTCTTCAAGATACTGATTTTATTTCCTTTAGATGTATACCCAGAGGTAGAATTTCAAATCTTATAGTTGTTCTATTTTTAATTTTTTGAGGAACTTCCATTCTCTTTTTCCTAATGATTATACCAGCTTACATTTCCAACAGTGCACAAGTGTTCCTTTTTCTCCATAACTTTGCTTAACTTGATATCTATTTTCCTTTTGACAATAGCCATCCTAATATGTGTGAGGTTATATCTCATTGTGGTTTTTATTTGCATTTCCCTGATGATTAGTGATGTTGAACACTCTTAGTATACTGCTGGCCATTTGTATGTTTCCTTTGGAGAAATATCTGTTTTTTGCTATCACGTTATAGGAGTTCCTATAATACATGCATGCTTAAAATTTGCGAAGAGAGTAGATCATAAGACAGTAGGTCAATACACACACACACAAAATGGTAACTATATGTGAGGTGATGGTGTAAGCTTGATTATGGTAATCAATATTATATTTATATAAAAATGTAGTACACTTTAAATATATATAATTTTATTTCTCAGTTATAGTTCTATAAAGCTGGAAAAAGATAAAATAAATTAAAAAGCACTATAACTTTATTGATATAAACATGTATATGTATATATATATTCTACATGGTATGTATTTGCAATATGGTGGAACTAAAATATATTGATATAGTGATTTTAATATAATTTTTTTATTTTTAAGTTTTAAAACACTGTACTGAATTAACTGCAGCATATTTAAACTACACAGTTATTTTATTATCCAATTTTACCACTATTGATAAAATGATATATATTTAAATGTTTTGCTTTGATACATTGTAGTTGGTGAATTAATCACATAACTGATAACTTTTTGTGGGAAAGTTATAACTTAACTTAAAAATATCAGCTTAATCATGTAAAACTATTTCATGTCTAATGTTTGATGACTGTGTTATCTGTCATAGATGGTGGCATCTTAATTCAGGGAGAAAATGTTGTTATTGCAATTTTTTGTGTCAAAAAAGTGCCAGGAGTGAGGAGTTTTTCCTGATAAATTGAATTCTCTGTTTCTATGATTCCATGCATCATGCTCTTTTTTCACAGCTGCTGACATAGTTTGTGATAGATATTCTATTTTTTATTGTGCCTTTTCTTCTTTTTCTTTTCCTTCCTTAATACCTGTAAGACAGTTTTCCAAGCCAATGACTCATGAAACTAAAGTGTCTACTTCTGATCTAACATACGATTTGCCTGTTGTAGTCTGGCCAATTTAGTATTCATCTCTTACAAAATCCTCATGAAGAAGTCATTTTGCACACTTGAATAATATGCATCTCAGCTCTCTGTTGGCATACCTTACATCCTAACTTTCAGTGTGGAATGTAATTTGTTCCTGAGCATTAGCTCTTGAATTTTATTTTCAATATATTGGCCTACTTTCAGTAAAAGAGCAAAGTTTTATCCCCATCCCACCCCAGGAGGTAAACAAATGACATTCAGAATAAAGAGAGAAACTCAGTTCACAGTTACTACACATTCTATATTGTTTAATTCTCCAGTTAATCTAGTATTTGTTTCTGAAAATGGTACTAATAAGCAATTGGCACAAGATAATGTTACGTGACTAATACAATATCCAGCTCAGAATAACAGGGCAAATTCTAAACTGTCATAATTTTAATTTAAAAAAATTTTTTTTAACGTTTATTCATTTTTGAGAGACAGAGAGAGACAGAGCATGAGCGGGGAAGGGGCAGAGAGAGAGGGAGACACAGAATCTGAAGCAGGCTCCAAGCCCTGAGCTGTCAGCACAGAGCCTGACATGGGGCTCGAACCTACGAACTTCGAGATCATGACCTGAGCCGAAGTCAGACGCTCAACCAACTGAGCCACCTTGGTGCCTCCCCGCCTTTAAAAAAATTTTTTTTTAATGTTTATTCATTTTTGAGACATAGAGACAGCTAAACTGTCATAATTTTTAAAAAGCCTCTTCTGGTCCAATCATTCATTAATGAATACAACTCGGATATTTTAATAATATATTTATTTATCCACTGTCTTATGTATGTTCTTGAAATTTTATGTATTTTATTTTTGTAACACATTTGTAATATGTTTTTAATTTGTTAAATACTTTTTCTTAAATTTAGTATTTTTTACAATAATGATATAAACTAGTGACATCTTAGTGGCATCAAACAACCGTTTTACTATGCGCAGAAAATCCATGGGTCACTTAGGAAGAACTGAATAGCTGAGGGCTGAAATTTTCAAGACCCCCGGATACACCAGCTGAAGAACCTGCTTCAGTCAAGTGTCTGTCAACGGGGCTGAGGCTGAAGAACCAGCTCAGCTGGGTCTGGACCGCAGTGCCACGTTGCTAATTCATGTGATTTGGATGTCTCACAGCATAGCTTCTGAGTTCTGAGATGGCATATTTGGAGAGGGAGCCTCCAGGAAGTGACAATACCAAGATGACCACGTGAAAGCTACATGCCATTTGTGATGTAGCCTCAGAAGTCATTTAACATCCTTCCTTTATGACCCATTTTTTTTAAAGCAATAAAAAATGAACCCAGATATAGGATATGGGGCCAAGAACCCACAGCGTCGTGGAGAAATTTTCATATCTGTTATCTACAGACTTGAGACATTGGAGAGCTAGATGCTAGTTTTCCTTGGATGAGGGTAATGGGGCCCAGAGATATTATTAGACTTCTCTAAAACAATTGTACAAGAAAGGTAAACAGCCTCATTCAAATTCTGGTATTTATAGCTCCAAAGCCTTTTTTTTTTTTTTTTCTTCAGAAAAATAAGGTTCAGAGAAGTGAAATAAATTGTCAAAAATTGCATAGATAGCATTATAACCCAGCATTACACTTACTATAGTAGCTTCCACAAATCTTTGGGGAATATGTTCCAAGACCCCAGCACATGCCTGAAATTGAAGATAGTACCAAACTATATACTATGTATTTTTTTCTTCTATATTTACATACCTACGATAAAATTTCATTTTTAAATTAAGCTCTGGGGCACGTGGGTAGCTCAGTGGGTTAAGCTTCTGACTCCTGATTTTGGCTCAGGTCATGATACCAGGGTTGTGCAATTGAGCCTGGTGTTGGGCTCCACGCTGAGAGTGGAGCCTTTTTAAGACTCTCTCTCTTTCTGTCTCTCTCTCTTTCTCTGTTCCTCTTTCTGCCCCTCTCTTCTGCTCACACAATCTCTCTCTCTCTAAAATAATTTTAAAAAATAAGAGATCAAAAACAATAACTAATAACAAAGTAGATCAATTACAACAATGTACTATAATAAAAGTTATGTAAATGAGTGTTTCTAAAATTATCTTATTGTATTATATTTGCCCTTCTTCTTGTGATGATGTGACATGATAAAATGCCTATGTGATAAGATGAAGTGAGGTGAATAATGTAGGTATTGTGACTTAGTATTAGACTGCTACTGACTATCTGACAATATGTTGAAAGAAGGATCATCCATTTCTGGACCACAGTTGACTGTGGGTAACTGAAATTTTGGAAAGTGAAACCACAGATTAGAAGTGGCTGCTATACATGACACAGACACCCTGCTCAAGCAAAATAAAGCAAATATATCTATAAGACATGGTTGGAGTAATTTTTAGTTTCTAGGCACTAATGTACCATAATGATTGCTTAGTTATGCATCATGTATGTCTTGTTGCACGTGCTCAAGATCAAGACTACTCATATTGTTTTTATTTCTACAAAGTGAATTACGATGAATTATAGCTGCTAACTGCCAGAGAAACAGCAAATTCATTGTCATCCTCACGAGGATCTTCTCTCTTCTGGATAGTTTATAACACATTGGTTATAGGTGGTTAAAATGACACCCTTATTTCTATTCCCAAAATGTGGCAGTAGCAGGCGCTCTCACTGAAGTACACCTCTCAGTACTCATTACTTCCACATAATCCACCACATAATCCATATACCACAGTCACCTTGGAACATGTCTCTAGAAATTCTGCTACCTGTTCATTCAATTGCAGCTCAGCATGGCAATTTCAGGAAGGAAAGTTCTACAGGTTGCACCCAAAGTTTGGTGCTTATTTCAAATGAAAGTACATCTGGTTTTGGCAACTCAGGTGCAAATTTTGGTCCCTAGATATTTTAGGTACTCTTCTTTGACTTAAATTCTTATATTTTCTATTTTCCTCTTATTTTATTTTATTTCATTTCATTTATTATTTTTTTAGTCTTCATGCCCAGCACAGAGCCTAGTGTGGGGCTTGAACTCATGACCCTGAGATCAAAACCTGAGCTGAGATCAAGAGTCAGATGCTTAACAAACTGAGCCACCCAGACAACCCTACCTGTATTTATTTTAAAAATTAAATAATAATATACTCGAAATGAAATCAAGTAATAATCTAGCTTAGTCTTTAAAGCCACATCAAGGAATAACTTTATCAACTTTTAAAACTATTTGGTTTTAAAACCAATACCTTTGGTCAAACAAAGGAAGATTAACATCAGTCAGCAGGCAATGACTATTTTATGGATGGGGATTGTAATTTAATAACATTTCAAAGTGACTAATAGATTACAAGTATTGTAGGGGAGCCTGGGTGGCTCAGTTGGTTCAGAGACTTACTCTTGGTTTCAGCAGGTCATGATATCACTGGTTAGTGGGTTTGAATCCCCAGTTGGGCTCTGTGCTGATAGTGTGGGGCCTGCTTTGGATTCTCTCTCCCTATCTGCCCCTCCCCAGCTCACTTGTACATTTACTCGCTCTCGCTCTCTCTCTCAAAATAAATAAATAAACCTTAAATAAAAAAAAAAAATTAAGTGCGTCTCCTGAGGGGCTCAGTAGGTTGAATATCTGACTTTGTCTCAGGTCAAGATCTCAATGGCTTGTGAGTTCAAGCCCCGCATCAGGCTCACTGCTGTCAGCATAGGGCCCGCTTCGGATGGATCATCTGTCTCCCTCTCTCTCTGCCCCTCTCTTGCTTGTGCTCTCTCTCTCAAAACTAAATAAACATTAAAAAAGAAAAAAAAAACTAAAAAAAAAAAATGATTGCAAGTATCATAACATAATTCTAATTTTCTAAAGTCTATTAACCATGAGGAGTATGATTAAAGAGAAAAGGGTGAGTCTAAAATTGAATTTTGAAAATTCCCTTACTTTGAGTTCCCACTCATTGTTCATTACCAATTTAGGCCTGTTTATGCCTCTTAAACTTTAATACCTCACAGATGACATACAACACTGGTTAGTACAATTTAAATAACGATTTCAATATTGAGCTCATTCTTCTTGACTCTCACTTCAAGAAAAGCCCACTTTCTTATCTGACACATTATCTAGGAGGTTAAAGATATTGTCCATTTGGGTTAAAGACTTAAAGTCCAGCACCCAGTTATTGCATTCAGCACACCCTATTATTTTCCTCCTCTATTTCTATTGGATCATCAAAAGTAGGATGCCTATCAAACTACTCTTTTAAAATCAAAATCCTTTATATGATCAAGGATAAGAAGGAGTGATAATTTATTCTCTAAATATCTGTGAAACATGCCTAGAGGACTTAAGAAACAGTTAGCATTTAGAGTGCACAATCTTTGACAACCATAAACAATATAGCATAGTCTATATTAGTAAGATATTGAAAATGAATGAGAATGATATGTTGTGAAAACAAAACAAAATTTTATATTTTATTCTGCTTTATGAAGGTTATTTCTCCCCAAAGATTCTTATAAATTCTTATGGAATTTAGCTAATTGTCACTAGGTTAATAATAACTTTTAGAATAGTGTTCTAATCCCATCATACGTAGATTTTTATTTTAGTTTCTAAAACATATCAATAAAATATAAATAAATAATAGTTTGTCATCATATAATGTCAAGTGATTACCTAATTTGTCTGAAATCAGATATAGGGAAAAAATAATTCAGTAAGGATAAATAATGATAAATGTATTTTAATTCAAATATATTAATCTCTTGACATTACATTCTCATTATCTCAATTTCATTCATTAAAATAAAAATATATAGGGGCACCTGGATGACTCAGTCAGGTCAGTTAAGCATCTGACTCTTGATTTTGGCTCACATCATGATCTCATGGTTTGTGAGTTCAACCCACATCTAGCTCTGCACTGATAGCATGGAGCCTACTTGGGATTCTCTCTCTCCCTCTCTCTCTGTACCTCCCTCCTTCTTCTCCTGTCTCTCTCTCAAAATAAATAAGCAATTTTTAAAAATAAAATTAACAATGTCATCTAAATTAACTCTGTAATATCACTCAACAATTATATCAAAGCAAGTAATATACATATTAGCTAGAACTCAGTGTTTCTTAAAGTATATTACAAGAGCATTTTCTTTATCTCAGACCATGCGTTAAAAGTAATTTTTATCTTTTCTTTGGTTTGAACCAAGCACCTCCCAAAAAAACCCTGAAAACATCAAGAAACCATGAAAATATAAGTTTATGTACGCGTGTGAGTAGATAATCCCTTTAGGTGTGCACAATCAACTTAAAAATTTTTCACAAAGCTGGTTCCTCACTCTTTTGATTCAGGATACTTGAAAATGCTTGTACTATGCCATTTTTTTTTAAAACCACATTTCCAAATTTTATAAACATGCAGAGGAATAAATTAATTGTTAGAATTTATTTATTTAAATCTGGGAGGATATATATTTGAGCATATGGTGAAGACCGGTTCTGCCACATGAACACAATTAGATATGCTTTAAGGTAAGCATATTTGGCGTATTTGGCAAAGCACAGTTGGCATATTTGAAACCTTTCATATACAGAATGTAGGTTTGAAGCCATTCACAATAAATCACTGTGCCCTGTTCAATAAAATATTACCACTTAAAATTATACATAAAGTCACTTGCCTGTGCCTACAGAGTAAAGACGTGTATTATTTACCTCTAGGACCTAGCTTATTGCCATATACAGAGTGGCCCTCAAAAATAACACATTACATTATCAACTTTAGTTATAGGATAATCAAGGTTATTAAATCCTACCCTGGTTCCAAATCAGAGTAAAACAGTCCTTTTTCTCTTATATCAAGGATTCCATGATATGACATAATATGACATGATAGTTGCCTTTGCTGATTTTATCTTGACAGAATAGCCATCGTTAGGTATGTTTTTCTTTTAAAGTACAAAGCAATCAATTCCAGTCAATGATCAGCACTTATAAAATCCCCTCCCCCTTCCCTTGTGAATGGGTATTACAAATATTCCTGGGCAGCTAAATGTGTTCTCTTAACATTCCTATCTCTCATTCAGTTAAAAACTTTTCCAGGTACTGAGGTGAAAGGATTTGGCAGATGAAATTGAGGTTACTAATCAGGTGAATTTAAAATAGGAAGATTAGCCAGGATGACCCAGGTCGGCCCTGCGTAATCAGTTGAGCCCTTAAAAACAGAAAAGTCGGGGCTCAGTCGGTTAAGCATCTAACTTTGGCTCCGGTCAGGCTTGTGAGTTCAAACCCCGCGTCGGGCTCTGTGCTGATGCTCCGAGCCTGGAGCCTCTTCAGATTCTGTGTCTTTCTCTCTCTCTCTCTCTCTCTCTCTCTGCCCGTCCCCCATTCACACTCTGTCTCTCTCTGTCTCTCAAAAATAAACATTTTAAAAAATAAATTAATAAAACAGAAAAGTCAGAGTTGCACAGAGTGGAAAGGAAAAGAAAAATGAAGCACATGGGTGTGTCAGAGAGATTTGAGGTATGACGACTTGACTCAATGTCATTGGCTTTGAAATGAAGAAAAGGACTACAAACCCAGGAATGTGGACAAGCTATAGAGCATGAGGGTGAGTCCTGGCAGTGAGGCTCACAGTTAGCAAGAAAATGGGGACTTCAGTTCTACATCCTGGTGAGGTTGGGATCAGATTCTTCCCTAAAGTTTACAGCAATGAGCACAAACTTGCCTATACCTTGTGAGATCCTGAGGACCCAGCTCTGCCTGCTTGGACTTGGGATTTACAGAACTGGGAGATAACAAATATGTGTTCTTTTAAGCTGCTAATTGTTAAGTCAGCGTTAAAATATAACAACACACTATGAGTGTGTATGTACACACTTAGATGAATCCAGAAAGATACTTACATACACTTTAATAGTGTATGTATAATACTCCTTTAAAGTAGTTTATATTATATAAGAAAAGAAATAGCTGGATATGCTATCTTCTTTCATGAGAAACACACTTTACACATTCTAAAAATGAGGAGGAATAAAAAGAGAAATGAAGAAACACAGATATAAAACATACTATCAAAGCAAAAATAGTAGTAGGCAAAGTTAATCGGACCAGGAAGGCTTTATTTAAGATGACTGCAGAATGGTAGAGAGACTGAACTCTACTGAAACAAAAGGCAGGATGGATTTTAAGCTTTCGACTGAATTAGTGGAAAAGTTTCGGAGGATGTTAGTGGGGAGGTTGGTCAATGGGATGTGTTAAGGGATTGCAGCGAATTATTCTGATTTACACATGATTTTCTCCACAATTAGGTCATCTGTCTTTGCTCATTGATAGCCATCAAAATTAGTCTCCTATCCTCCCATGGATACCGGCAGATGGAGTCCCTATCTACTTTGATGTTTGCATTTCATAGAGATGGTTTCCAGGTTATTGAAAATACATTTCTTGAGTTGTAAAATTATCAAGAAGGTGGGAGAAGATATACATACATTTCAAAGGTTCAGGGAAGGAATTTACAATTACCAGTTTTCTAAAGTAGAAGCTCTAAGAAAATGAGGTCAGTTTTCAAGACTCAGGAAGAAACCTATGTAAAGGTTAGTTAAATTGAGGAGAACCATCTTGATCAATAACTTAAAGTGTCAGTACTGATCTAGGCACTTATATATATAACTATATTTGTGCATTTACATGTTATACTTTAATATAAGACAACTATGAACTATAACATTATTTTCAGATCTAATTCTGAAAATGTAACAAATGTAATATTCGAAATTTGGGGAAATAATTTATCGCGGTTAGGTTTCCACCCCTTTTCAACACAACTGTAGTATATTGCTAAATATAGTAAACTATGATGAGGCTAAAAATGCATCTGTAGTTATTATTGAAGTGTTACTGGAATGTTATCAATGAGTGTAGTCTTAGGAAAACTGGCCAAACAGTCCTACTATATTGCTGACCCAGTGAAACAGTAGTTCCTGAAGGAACATGCAAGGTTCTAGTCTCAGTTAACCATTCTGTTTGGTGGGTGTTTTGAATTTTTAAGTATTTTGTTTATTAGTCTTTCTAGTGACAAAAATCCCTCACAAGTTTTTATTTTATTTTATTTTAAGTTTATTTATTTTGAGAGAGACAGAGACAGCATGAGTAGGGGAGGGGCAGAGATGGAGAGAGAGAGAGAATCCCAAGCAGGGTCCGCACTGTTAATGCACAGCCTGATGCAGGGTTCAAACCCACAAAACCACAAGATCATGACCTGAGCTGAAATGGAGACTGAGATGTTTAAACGACTGAGCCAGGCTCCCCACTCACAGAATTTTAAAATGAAAGTGCTGTAAATAAAGTTCGGTACTATCAAACATGATTAAATGAACACATGCTATAAATCTGTCATGTCAGCATTTAGAATTCAAATATGATTTGTCTTTAGAAAATAGAGTGTATTACTCTAAATTTTTTTTTTTTAACGTTTATTTATTTTTGGGACAGAGAGAGACAGAGCATGAACGGGGGAGGGGCAGAGAGAGAGGGAGACACAGAATCGGAAACAGGCTCCAGGCTCCGAGCCATCAGCCCAGAGCCTGACGCGGGGCTCGAACTCACGGACCGCGAGATCGTGACCTGGCTGAAGTCGGACGCTTAACCGACTGCGCCACCCAGGCGCCCCTAGAGTGTATTACTCTAAAATAAATGTGTGGATGTTTGTGAGCACATGAACATAGGACTAAATTATCATTAATTTAAATATGACCAGCAAACAGTTGAGTATCGGTCTAAATTCAGAAGTTAGACTTTTTGTTTTTCACATCAACATACATTAATGAATTTATTGTATTTGGAATGACTGTTAATCCAATATTATGAAATGTGCAGCGCATGAAAAGAGTTTGTAAAGAGAATACATTTTTCAAACAGTAACTGTACCTCTTAAAAATGATGCAGATGGCATTTTATTGTACTTATGGCCAGCATTGTGGATTTAATTATTGATGCTAGTTATATGTTACTATTATAACATATAACTTAGTGACATCATGTTTTGTTATATTCAGAAAATATAGCCTATAATGAAAAGCATAATATAATCTTGTTCTCATTCATGTTATTCTTATGCTTTTCCCCATGATATGTAAATCATTAATATTATTATACATGCCATTTCCAATATACTGGTGGTCAGGCATTCTTGAGTGTATTTTATGCACACATTCCAAACATCTCCTTCAACCTAAAGCTGTGCTGGTTCATCATGGTAGCCACTAACCCTTTGAGACTCTTTTATTTTAAAAATAACTTAAATTTATATAAAATTACACATTATGCTTCTCAGTTGCACTGACCATTTGACTACTTTGCAAGTGCTCAGTAGCCAAATGGCTAGTAGCTACTATATTGGGCAGCACAGATTAATCAACATTTTCTTCACTGATGATAGTTCCATTAGTGTCAGTTTAAAGAATATGATTGTTGGGGCACCTGGGTGGCTCAGTCAGTCAAACATCTGACTCAATTTTGGCTCAGGTCACTATCTCACGATTTGTGAGGTCGAGCCCCACATTTGGGCTCTGCAGGTCAGTGCAGAGCCTGCTTAGGATTCTCTCTCTCCCTCTCTCTCTCTGTCCCTCCCTGGCTTGCACCCTCTCTCTCTCTCTCAAAGTAAGTAAATAAAAAGTAAAGATTTTTTTTAAAAAAGTAAAGAATGTGATTGCCAAATCAATTTGATAGTGACCAGAAGCATACAAAATACAGCCTAACACTTTGTTTTCCATAAATATAATGCAAAACTTAATCAAAATGAAAATATAGGTGAGCTTTATTCGTGCAGTTAAACAATTTTAGTGATGTTATTTTTGTTGTAAGTAAAAAAAAAATGCACAAGAACTTCTGCAACCAGTTGATACACCTATTATTCTGTGAACAACTGGTTCTGTCTGAGCAATAATCACAAATACCAGTCATTGAACTCCCAAGAAATATATCACAAATGGAACCTCTAACACTCGTATTCTCATAATATTTTTAAATAATTTAATTAACATTTCCTTATTGTTTTTTAAAACACGAAAACGTGAATTTTTGCCTATTAAATGAGCCTTCATATTTTTAATTCTATGTATCAGATCATTAAGGATAGCACATGTGATAGCATAGCTTCACTTAATTCATCTAAAACGGCAATTTAGTGAGATGATAAGCTTATATTTAAGCTTTTCTCGTCAAAATCAGCTACTTAAAATTCCCGGAAAACACTGTGTTTGGCACTGTAGTTAACTTCCCAAACTTGTTCACCCTATGTCATGGAGTTGTAACAGCAAGATGTGATTTAGAGAAATGGCCTTGCCTCAAAGGCAAGGAGGCATGTCTTGTTCTAAGGGAATTTACATAAAGGATACCATAATTTGTTTAAAAATACGTGTGACTCAATATGGGCTGATGATGACTTTAAGGACAGATTCCTGTGATGCCTCAGAAAGTTTTCCCTTCATCTTATGAGAAACAATTGAGAAATTAAAGTGACTTTGTGACCCAAATAACCCCATATCCTTCTACTATCTGTGAGAGGAAGTGGCCTAGATATAGAAAGAATATGAGTTTATAAAAACAGAATTGACATTAAATTCATTTGCACTGAAACTCTGCCTAGCAATGAACTTTGACTTCTGATAATCAACGTCTTATTGTATAAATGGTTTAGTTTGGGTTTCTTACTAAAACCAATAAATAGATGATAGAAGGATACATGGATGGGTAGATAGATAGATAGATAGATTTCTCCTTGCCTCTCTAATCCTCATTTTTTTCCCCCCTGGAATGCCTGTCTAATGTCTTTTACTACTTAGTTTCTACCCATTCTTCAATTTGTGCAAATGATAATTTTTTTGGCTCCGCTTTGAAATCTATTTAAATACTTTTATCATGCTAACAGAATGTAAACAAAACAAACAGAAATATGTTTTTATTTATTTTAAAATCAATATGAATTAATAATGACTTTGAAAACACAAATCAAGAGATATGAGGTATGGGAGTTTTGAATAGCAAAATTAAAAAGAATGACTTTATACATCCCAAAAGAACAAAAGTAAGGGGGGATTCACTCACATAGGAAAACATAAAATAGTGTGCTTAAGTAAATTATTTTATAAACACATTGCATTTAATGATATTTACAAAATTGTATTTTATCTGAAGAAAGTCTGTAAATTTTTAAAAGTTAGAAAATAAACAAGTAAACAAATATATCCATAGGCTATGCTGTCTGCTTACAACACAGTAAAGCTAAATATCAAGCAAAGGAGCCACTTCTAAAATGTATTTATTTGAATTAAAAAGTAATTTATGAGTTTTCATAAATAAAGTCCTAGTAAAATAGAAAACTAATATGAGCTGCTGACTCTGTCCTCTAAATCCACAGGATAAGTCAACAAGTTAGAGGAGATTGGGGCGCCGGGGTGGCTCAGTCGGTTGAGCTTCCGACTTCAGCTCAGGTCACGATCTCACGGTTCATGGGTTTGAGTCTCGCATTGGGCTCTGTGCTGACAGCTCTGAGACTGGAGCCTGCTTTGGATTCTGTGTCTCCCTCTCTCTCTGCCCCTCCCCTGCTTGCTCTTTGTCTCTCTCTCAAAAATAAACATTAAAAAAAAAAAAGTTAAAGGAGATTGACAGTATCCCAGAGTCTAACATAAGCACTGAAAGGCCATGTTCGCTGAACATAGAAAGGACAAGAGTCATGTACCATGGATGAGGCAAAAGATCATTCAGTCATTCAAACTTTTATGCGTGTGCCCTTCTTCCTCCCTATCTGCTACACAATTAGGTTGGGAAAGGTGTACTATCTAGGATATAGAGTGACCCCCTAAGGCATAAGTCACCAGTTAGGTCACAACAAATTATAGCCCTAGAGATTTGAAACATGTAATATAGCCCTACCCTACATCCTGAATTCACTTTGAGGGTCAAGGCCAAGAATCATTTTTTACACCTTCCCGCGGGTACACATGGCCAGCTAGGAGTGCAGACGCCCCCGAAGTCATCCTTTGTACTGGTGTTTAGAAGAGCTATGTGACTGTACATATCCATGGGACACAGCTCCAGTTCCTCACTGAGAATAAGGCAGGCTTCCTGACTTGTTCTCCAGCTCACAGTTCATCCTGTTCTCGTGACTTCTCACCCTGCATTTGTGGCTACAACTGTATTGAATCCCTTTGGTTCTTAAAGGAAATTGTCTTTCTTGGTTCATTTTGACTCTTTGGAAAGCCCCTCTCCTACCCTCATGATTGATGGGCTTACAGATTGCTTTTCAAAATATGTGTTCTGTGATGTCTCCACTAACAACTGAGGGTTCCTTCTAAGTGCATCCCTGCACCTAGTTTGTACCTCTATTATTATACCTGATAATTTTCTATAAACCCCTACAAGATAAGAGAATTTCCATAAACATTTTTTATCCCTTGTATCTAACGTAATGACTCACATGGAGTAGGTAATAACATTTTTTACTGGAATGAACAAGATTTAACTCTGAAATACTATCAGAAAAAGACATACTAGGGTACTCAGTCAAATATTCCTGTTAATTTTATATACATATCAAATTTCACTCAGTGCTTATAACACTATTTAAATTTTAGGAAATTTCAATTTATAAAATAAATACAAATTATTATATTAAAAATAAAATTCTTTGAATTTTAGGAAACTGAAACTCGAGAGGTAAAATTTTAGAATTATTTCTCTTTCAATGTATTTGTCAACATATCCATACTGAGAATTTGTAGCTATGTTATTGATGAACATTATTTTGGATAAAATTTTCCAAGTTAGATGACTTTATACTTTCAGTTAGTAACACCATGTGAAGAATATTAACATTGTTTATCAATGTCCTGTCTGCCTTGTCACCCTGATGATTTTTCATGGAGAATCCTAATGATTTGGGTGCCCTGTTATAATTCATTAATATAAGGTGTGCAACATATAAGGTGTTCTCAGTGTACTTGAAAGGTGGGGCCTGTTGCATAACAACTGCATCCGGAAAACAGACTCAATGAGGCGCCTGGGTGGCTTAGCTGGTGAAGAGTCCCACCGGTTCAGGTCATGATCTTGCAGTTCGTGGGTTCCAACCTGCCAGGGACCCTGTGCTGACAGTTTGGAGCCTGGAGCCTGCTTTGGATTCTGTGTCTCCCTCTCTCTCTCTGCCCCTCCTCCACTGGCACTCTGTCTCTCTCTCCCTCACTTCCTCAAAAATGAACATTAAAAAAAAGAAAACAGACTTAATGATGATTTACCTTTCTTTGAGCCCCACACAGAGCCCCGTGTGGAGCAGATGCAGGGCCCCAGGAGGGGCCTCAGGCAGGGCCCCAGGCGGGGGTTTTCAAACCCACCAACCTGGAGATCATGACCTGAACTGAAGTCTGACGCTTAACTCACTGAGCCACCCAGGCCCCCCAAAGATTTACCTTTCTTAAACAGTACATTGATTCATTTCTGCTTTTCCCTTCTAAATTAAACTTATATATCTAATAACCCCTGAAGTAAAAATTCATTTAAATAAATATTTAAGTCATTATAGTTTTTGGAAATTTGTTTTAATGCTATAATTGTTTAATCTACAATTATTAATTAAAAGATAAAATATTAGAGAAGTTCAAGATTTGCATATAATAGACAGTTTGAATAAGTGAAGATACAGTGTACAATATAAAAAGAATATTGCAATAAATGTATGTCGAAGCATTTTATTTGTACACTTTAGGCCAGTAATGAATGCCGTGTCCTACAAATTACTTCAGGATGAAAGACAGTATTGACTTACATTACCACCAAGTAAACGAATGGAATCTGCTTGATATGTGGCTTGACCAAGGTTCAAATTAAACGGGGTGTTCCTAAATCTTACTTGTCCTGCCGTGTCTGTCTCTTTCTTGATTGCTTGGCTCTGCTTTCTTCTACGTTAGCTTAATTCTCAAGCAAGCTTTCTCCATGTGATGGAAGTGCTCTACTATTTTTGTCCCCGTCTTTAATTTAAAAGTTAAGTCTTAGATATTTTGATTCTCAGGTAGACATTCTCTGATTTTCTATGGAAAAAAAAAAACAGGGAAGGAATATGTTGGCTACTAAGATACTGTCAATTCAAAGCACAATGTGTGGGGCAAGTAGCAAAGTTGCTGCAATGTCAGAATTGCCAGACCATAGGAGACTGCCCCTCCCCCCACTTGCACACGCTCTCTCAAAAATAAATAAAATATTAAAAAATAAGCAACCTTAGAAACTGAAAACTCAAAAATGATTGTAATGGTATTCAATAATATGATAATATCAATTAAATAAATATTATCTAGAAATGTGCTCCCTATCATTCATAGTGATTCTATCTGGAAATATATATTATTACCAGTAACCACATCTTTAATATCTTTTAATTTCTCTTCACTTGTGCAGCTGCTGTCCTTTGCAGATTGTCTTAATTTTAACTGAGCCTTCCAAACTGGTCCTCCAAAAATCCATACTTCAACCAGAATTATCTATCACACATACTATAACCATTGCCTAGAGAATGTACTCCAAACTGCTTTATATAACAAATTCCTTCATCCTTATTCTACTTGGTACACCTCTGTACACATCCTAACACCACATACTTCACTACAATTAGATCTCTGAAAGTATTATGCCTTTTTCACACATGGACATCATTTCAAATTCTGTCCATTTTGCCTGACTAGTCCTTTTTCTTTTTCTTTTCCTTCTTTCTTTCCACCAATTTTGCCATTTTCAGGACTTAATTATGTATGATTTTCTTAAGAAGCATTCCTTATCCTTAACCCTCCAAACTGGATTAAATGACCCTCATGTGCTCCCATAGCATATGATGTTTTGTACAAAATAGCATTTGTCAACTAATGTTTATTTTCTCTTTCTTCTACTAACCTACTAACCATGTGAGGGTAGGAAGCATATACTGTACCTCACATTATATTTTAGAACTATGTTCTGCTATCCTTAACTGAAAATGGAAAGAACAACTAAATCATTAAATAAATTGTTTATAAATAGCAAATTTAATTCTAATATTTTTTAATTAATATAACCAAAGACTGTTGCCTCTGACTTGGATGTTCTTCTAAAAGTATTTCCTTGGAAAATTGAAATTCCTTTATATGCTGAATCTCAATATAAAAACTAATATGAGACTTACCAAAACAAATAAACAAAACAATATAATACAAAGTTTTGTAAAGGCAGAAATGAGTTTCCTTTCCAATGTACCCACTCTTGAAGTGAATATGAATTTTTTATAGAATTTAGCAGAATGCTTTCCAAGATGATTTGTCTGCATTTTCAGCAGTTTTGTGTGAGTTTGCTCCCTTTCCCATCCATACCACTACTTGTGTTATCACGTGTTTTTAATTTAGTCTTAACAAGCATAAAGAAATACCATGTGTCCACACTAATTTACATTTGATTAACTGTTGGTGAGTGTATGCATATTTTCCTATATATTAGACTTGCTTATTTATAATTTTTCCATTGAATGCTATTTAACATATGGTGGATTTCTCCAGATAGGACTTTTTCTGTCATCATATCTTGTACTCTCGACTACTTTCGCTGATTTCTAAAAGGACTTTTCTTTGTGAAAAGATCAGCTTGCCTCATTCATACGTCTGATGTTTGGATGGTTGCCGGCTATTTGCTAGCTGGATCACTTCAGTTCTCAGGAAGTGCCTCATAAACTTGAACTTATTCCAATGGTAGTCTAAGGTTTTCAGAAGATAAGCTTCACTTTTCAAGTTCATTTCAAGTCTCTACTTGTGCCATATTTTTTCATGTCCTCACAGTCAAAGCAAGTGACATGGTCAACCCCAGAATCATTGTGAGAGGGGACCACCCAAATACTTTGTGGGAGTTGTGAACAAATTAGAACCCAATAGAGTGCTGATTTACCATAGTGAATAAGATGGAGACCCTTTGAATAACATCTGCTTCATTCAGGCCATCTGGAATGGGACTAAAGGGAAAATAATCTATACTGAGGATGAACAAAGGAGATCATAAGTGATTACTACACTTTTAGGAGAACATATACTAGGAGAGACCATAGCTTAAGTTATCTACCCTCTTGCCCTGAATCTTATTGGAGATTGAGGTCAGCAATCGAAGAAAACTTTGATTTATTGGACTTGTAGCATCAATCTTGGAGCATATGTGAGTGCACTTTTTTTTCCCCACAATAAGATAGAGACCCCAAACTAATATATTGGAGACATAAAAAGAGTGCAGAAACATATCAGTGGTGTAAGGCATGGGCACAATTATCCACCACTTCAAATACTCTCTGGCCCATCAGTCTACAGAATTTAGCTACTTCTAGCTCAGGTAACTGCTGTGGCACAAGACTCATAGACTCTGGCCAAGATCACATGCATACCCCAACACCTCTTCTCCTCACCTCAGTCTGAGTAGTGTATCTCTTTCCATCTGCCAGAGTAATCATGTTAATATTGAGCTGTGACATTCAGAGGCTACACATAAGTAGCCTCTCTTGGAATACAGAGAGATTGACATAGTTTAAAGTGGCTATTTTATATGGCCTTTTGCAGCAACGTGGATGGAACTGGAGAATGTTATGCTAAGTGAAATAAGCCATACAGAGAAAGACAGATACCATATGTTTTCACTCCTGTGTGGATCCTGAGAAACTTAACAGAAACCCATGGGGGAGGGGAAGGAAAAAAAAAAGAAAAAAAAAGAGGTTAGAGTGGGAGAGAGAGCCAAAGCATAAGAGACTCTTAAAAACTGAGAACAAACTGAGGGTTGATGGGGGGTGGGAGGGAGGGGAGGGTAGGTGATGGGCATTGAAGAGGGCATCTTTTGGGATGAGCACTGGGTGTTGTATGGAAACTAATTTGACAATAAATTTCATATAATAAAAAAATAAAAATAAAAAAATAAAGTGGCTATTTTAAATTTGAATACAAATTTGTTAAATCAAATGTTCTGTGCATTATCCAGTAAATCTCTGCTGGGCCTCCCTTGCTAAAACTTTGGGTTACCTTTACAACGTATTGTAGTTGAATTTAAAAATATGGTTTTAAGTCATATCTTATAACTCTTATAGTTTATAAAAACACGCAGTATTACAGAAACTATATGAAGTCATTTAGAATGTGGTCCTGCACACAGAGCCAAGTCACAATGAAAAATTACACTAATTGTCTTCATCATAAACATAGTGATCATTTCAGTACAAATATATGTATAGGTGCAGGTACAATTTAAAAAGACTCTCATTATATTTTCTTTATTGACATATGTTTTTTGTTTTTTTTTTTTAAGTAAACATGATGAAAAATAGACTGCATTCACGGGGTTAAGTAGAGGAGATGACAAAATATTTTGCTTGAATTTCTGTTGTTAATCTTGTCCCATATGTAATCATTTTACAGATGTAGATAGATGGCTCAATCTTAACCACAGCACCCTTTAAGTTTGCAAATATGAATTAAGGGCAAATTTAGCATTTTATTATTTCCACCATTGTCCCCAAATGTACTATTTTGTTGTACTACTATGGTTAAAGGTGGGTGTCGTAAATTACTTGCATGTTATTAATTAATCTAAGACTACCTGCAAATGTAAAATTATTCATTACTTTAAACCAATTGGGCCCCTGGGTGTCTCAGTCTGGTAAACGTCCGACTTCGGCTCAGGTCATGAACTCACTGTTAGTGGGTTCAAGCCCCGTATCTGGCTCTGTGCTGCCAGCTCAGAGCCTGGACCCTGCTTCTGATTCTGTGTCTCCCTCTCTCTCTGCCCCTCCCCTGCTCACACTCTATCATTCTCTCTCTCTCAAAAATAAATAAACATTTTAAAAATTAAAAAAAAATAAAAACAATTGACAAGCCATCTTAAGCAAAATAATAGCCCAGTAAATCAAATCACAAATGAATCACTACTAACAATTAATTACGAGTTATTTTATTCAATTTATTTATTAGAAGTCAATGAAAAGATAAACTTTGCATAATAAAGAATTAAGACTTAATTCACTCCTGTTTATCCAACTTCTTCTTTCTTCACTTCACTCCTTTCTTCACTTAGATTTTAAGCTCTTGGGTAAAAGATCACATTTTTTTTTTTCCTTTTCATTCTCTTCCCCCCCTCCCCTTCCTCTTTCCATCTGTCTCTCCTCCACGTCCTCGTCTTCTTTCTTCCATTATTTACAGTGCCTGGCAAATATATATCTTCGTTAGATAAATGAACTTCTGGCTAAAAGCTTTGGAGGAATGAAGACTGCCATGACAAATGCTACTTTTAATTTCAATCTCATTTCCAAATCAGTGTGCATCATAATTAGTCAGCAATGATGCCAAATGCAATTTTTGCTCCATAATCATTACTTCCATGTGTTTTTTTTGGTCTATAGATGAAGTACTCATCTAAAAATTAGAAAAAAAAGTTATATTTGTATATCTGATTTAAGAACAAAAAGCAAATTATACAATTCAAAATGCATTTTCCAAAGAAACTGCCAAACATAATATGTCCTCTATAGTTTCTTTCAAACAATGATTGAATGTCTTTCTGCTTCTAAAGTACCTCAGGTTTTAGTGATAGTTGTGCCAGGAAGTATGAATCTTCTAACCTCTTAAAGTTGCCAGCCAATATTTGCAAAAAATTACATCATTTTTACAATGATAACTGGGCAAATAGATTGGAAAAAAAATATTTTGAAGCCAAAAACAACAACCACATGCATTCATGTATCTCTACAAAACTACAAATGGGAATTTTTTATGTTATTCTTTTATGTTACATTAACTATAATAAACACAACATACTTGACAAGCCTAAATTTATATTGGCAAAAACACTGATAATACCAGGGTATTATTACTAGGCTTAAATAGTATGACCTTCTAGAGGGCATATGTTCTTAATGAATGACAGGAATAGAAGCCTGAGAAATGTTAGAGAATGTAAGTCAAATTTATTATTTACTGATGCAACCCACAATCAAAATAGATGGGACTTTAGTGAGGCCATTTACAGAATATAATATGATTTCACATTTGAGGGATTCAATAAACTGGTATCTGAGTCATCAAAAGAAGCAGAATCTGGATGAATCAACAGGTGACAGTAAGGCACAACACGACACAAAGCTATGATCTGGGAAATGATTGTGGACAAAGAATGTATGGGAATTTCCTATGGAGCAGAAGTGAACGAAACTTAAGATAGGGCCAGAGGTATCTAAAAGGGAAGATTGGAGAGGAAATGGAAGTCTGATCAAAGTAAAAGGGAAGCAAACCTATATAGCCTGTGAAAAAAAAATGAAAAAATAGAGAGAGAGAGAGAGAGAGAGAGAGAGAGAGAAATGAAAAGTCTTTCTCATTAAAAGAGAGAGGGGTGCTTGGGTGGCTCAGTCAGTTAAGCATCTGACTTCGGCTCAGGTTATGATCTCGCGGTTTGTAAGTTTGAGCTCTGCATCGAGCTCTGTGCTGACAGTTCAGAGCCTAGAGCCTGCTTCAGATTCCATCTCCCTCTCTCTCTGCCCTTCCCCCCTCAAAAATAAAAAAAAAGAGAGAGAGAGAGAGAGAATAAAATATTGGTATCAGATATACTCTAAAAAAAAAAATGAAGTCTTCAGGCTGAACAAAATGGCACTAATTCAAATCTATAGGAAAGAATAAGGACCCCCTCATTTATTTTAAAACTAGAATTGTTTAAAGCTATAATTATAACATAGTAACCAGGGTTTGTAAAGAATGTAAAATAAAATGTAGGTATAAATATATGATAGTAATAAAAAAGAAAGGTGAAGAAATGGAACTCTGTTAAAGTTGGTATATGTTTCTAGAGTTAAGGCTGAATTATTCTAAAGTAGTTTGTAATTAGCTCAGATGTATATTTAATCTATAGAATAACCACTAAGAAAAAAAAATATATATAGCAAAGAAATCAACCATGGAAATAAAACGATAGACACAAAAATATTTTCTTAACAGAAAAGAAGGTTGTGAAGAAGAAATCTAAGAGCACAAAAAGACAAATCAAATAGCAAAATGGCACTATGAATCCAACCACATTACTAATTAAATTAATTAATCATGTATGGAATAAAAAGTCTAAAACCTCTGAAATTGTCAGACTAAATTAAAAACAAGATCTAACTATGTGATCCCAAAACACATAAAGGTTAACAGTAAAATGATCGAAAAATATTTACTATGTTTAGTAAGTCTAAGAGTTGGAAAGCTATTTGAATACTAGACAAAACAAGTTAAGAAATAACATTCATTTAAAATGAGAGACATTTCATATGACATTATATGTATGCATATCGGTGACCAACTCTGAGCCAGCCTTGCTGCAGCCCCTGCATATCTAGAGGCCCTGCAGGTGTAGTGACCCACACACAGGATGTCCCCCCGACCTGCTGTGCAATCGCACGGCCATCTCCCTGTTGCCCAGGGTCAGCAGGGTAAGCAGGCCCCCACGGAGCTGGCCCTGGAGGATGAGGAAGGGGGACCCGGGGACGGCACCAGTCTGGGCAACTATGCTCTTTATGCGATCACTGGTGCCGCCAAGGGCGTGGCCTCCTCGGGGTCGTGCTGGAGAGCAGCCTGCCAGGGACATCCAGGACACTGCCAGGTGGCTCCTGACGGCTTCGAGCCCTTGCTGGGCCAGGGCCGTGTGGGGACCAGAGGCTTCGCAAGACGGCCCTGATTGGCAAGGGAAGCGGCCTCCTGACCTTCCCCAAATGCCACAATTGCTACGTCTGCTGCCGCACTGTCCTCCTGGGCAACCAGGGAGCCCCGTGCGAATTCTGCCAGCCCGGGAGTCAGGGCCGTGTCAGAAAGAGGTGTCGCGCCTGAACGCCCCGGAGCATCGCTTCTCGTGCTCTGGACCCAGTGCCTGCGCTGTCGGGGCAGCCTGCACAGATGACGTTATCTGCATCAGTCCTGTGTCCCCTGGTCTACGTGCTCCAGGAGGTGTGGAAGGACCTGGAGAAACAGAAGCAGCTTCTGAGACACTTCAGGCTGCCCAGCCCCGAGGTCGGCTGACTTCTGACCTCAGCGAACGTTCCATGCGGGTCTTGGTGGTGGGTATTCGTGGAAAATTAATGACGTTCAGGACTTGTGTTTTAACAAATATATGTGCATATATTTGGGGAATATATACGGTATATAAATATCTATATATTATCACAATTTGGTGACTTTGAATGATACTTTTTATCATCTAAAAGTTCATTAATTAGAAATTTGGGATTTTTTTCTTTGAGAAGCTTGTCATAATTTATGATTGTATGCATATTTGAGTGTTTATTTCTGGTGCCATACCTCTCCACTAAAAACAGCATAAAGCAGAGACAGCTGTCCGTGGAGTTTCCACAAAGACATATGAGGGCATAATTTATATCAATCTTTTTCTCAGTGTTTATATTCAAATTTGTTTAACATTTCATGCATGAAGACACCTCTGTTATACTTGGATTTGTACATATCTGCAAAAATTTCAGTCCCTCTTAAGAAAGAGAATGTAAACATGATGTCTTGATTGTGTTTGCCCTTTACCTGTTATATAACTGTATACCCAACTTACCTAACTATATAACTACTATACCACAGTTTCTATACTGGAATAAAGGACCCCACATTCTCTTCAAAATAATATTACTCCATGATTGCACAAAGTAAGCACTTGGTAACTGTATTGTGAAAAGACCCCATAAGAAAAGAAGATAGTTAGAATTTGGGGGCACTGAATTTTCACCAATTTCTAAGTGAAACAGGTAATGGAAATGAGAATAAACTTCAGAACATGCTCTCTATTCCATATTAAATGCTCTAAGTTGTTTTTTGTTGTTCACAGTTAAAATTTTGCCCACAGTTCTCAAATTCCTGTATTAAAGTGTCTAAATAGATTTACCCACCTGCATACCTATCCCTGTATTTCTGGGTTTTCATATTCCTTATTCATATATTCAAAATGTTATCACCTAGCAACTACTTGAAAGCCCCAGGCTCTCAGCCAATACATTCCATTAATGTACATCAACCTATTATGCAATAACCAAGAAGAGAATATCCATTTCACCCATGTGAGTTTGATAATCTATAAAATGTATATCTGTGTGAGAGTTTTACAGATTCTTCAAATGTTAAATGTAATTTCCTAGTTAAACCACATACTTTAAATTCATGTCAATATTATTCTGGTATATATCACAGCATATCATAAATAATTTTTTTCACTGTCAAGACTTTGAAGTGGATTTACAATCATCATGACACTGAGGGTAAATCCATGCATATTTAAGGATGGAAAAAATATTTTCACATTAAGGATTTAGTAAAATTCCAAAAAGTTTTCAAAATGAAATTATTAATAAGCAAACAAAGCTTGTTGTGATTATAAAGATGTAATTAGTGAAAGAAGGGGCGCCAATAAAGGATGCATGTGGAATAGCTTTATAGATACTTGCAGAAACACCTGATCCCAAGAAGAAGAGCAAAACGGAAGTCAGAATCACATGATCTTGGGGAAATATGGAAGATAATCTGGATGATAGCAGCCAGTGTTTCTAATAAGCAAAGCAAAATAGTAACAAAATAATGGCATGTCAAAAGGTATAGTCATATAGCAGTTTAAAGTATGCAACACATTACACATTACTTGACTTGGTTTATATAATAACTTTATAGACGGACAAGATAGTTATTTTCAACACTCCTTAAGAGAGATGGAAAAAGAGCCATTTATCAAGTTATTGGAGGTAAAAATTTAAGCCCAAATTGTGTCAAATAACTGCATGCCTATCAAAAATCCTCCCAGTCCTTTCTCTGTGGCTCTGCAGGCTGTGTGCGGACATTATCTAAGCTCTTGGAACCAACTGCCTCTTTCCGAACTGGGGCTTCTCTGCTCCACCAGCATGTTATTTCCACAAAATGCCATTGCTACTCAGGCTCCTCTAGACTGTGACAGTTTCTCAGCCTTTCATGGTTTTTGATGAAGTCAGCAGTTTTGAAGACCAGTGATCTAGTATTTTGTAGAATGTTCCTTGTTTGGGATTCATTTGATGTGTTTCTTACAGTTAAACTGGGGGTTATGGGTTTTGTGGAGGAAGATCACAGACATTAAAGACCATTCTCATCACATCTAATCAAGGGCACCTGGTATAAACAGGACATCACATTGCATGTTAACCTGGATCACCTTGTTGAGTGTCACATTTCTCCACTATGAAGTTATTATTTTCCTCCTTCCTTACCGTACTCTTTGAAAAGAAGTCATTATGCACAACCAGCACTTATGGGGTAGGAGGCCATGCTGGTCTTCTTTGAGGCCAAGTGTCTATAAAATTGTTTGCAATTCTGCATGGGAGATGTTCTTTCCTATCTATCTATCATCTATCTATCTATCTATCTATCATCTATCTTCTATCATTGATCCTCTATCTATCTAAGCATATATTTGTGTTATGTGGACTTACAGACATTTCTTTTGTATTTTGGGTTATGTTACTTTTTCCTTCAGTTGTTTCTGCTTTGGCCATTGGGAGCTCATTTGGATGCAAACCATGTCCTTTGACATACACAATTACTGTGGGATTTTTGAACACTTCTTTACTTTCTGGCACTGCAATATGTTCCATGCTCATTTTGTATATTCCTTGCCCCAGCCTGAGAATCAGCTATTTCTTCAGGAAGTCCTGGTTCCTTTTCATTGGTGAATGGTGTTAGAAAACATGATCTGGGCACTAGTTGCATTCATTGCTACTATAGTGTCATTGCTCTGAGCCTTCTCAGATGACACAGTAAGTACGTACATGTCTGTATATTCACATATGTATCAATATTTCTATATGTCTATATCTGTATCTATATTAAGCTCAGCATGAGCTCATTTTGATATTTCTCATCTAATCCAGTACTACATGGATCATTCTAGCCCTCTCCCTTGCTTATCTGTAATTTTTAACTCCAATAATGAGAAGATGAGAAACCTGACTCCCACCACTCATCATATTTAATTATTCAATTCCAGTATATTTAGTTTCAGATTTGTTAATTCATACCCCCATGGGAAAAACTTTCCCAAGTAGAATACTACAGTGTGTTTAAAGATGGTGCCTTTTGTCATTGGTCTTAGTTTTATTCATCTCCAGAGTTCCTTAAGTCAGAATCTTTTTCTCCACCCTTGCATCCATATCTTTGTGTGGCTTGACACTTCATTATTTTTTTTATCACTGAATAGTATTCAAATGCATAAATGTATCACAATCCGTTTATCCACTCACCTATTTAACTGCATCTTGGTTGCTATTTATTTGGGCAATTTTAAATAAAACTGTTATAAATATGTGTGTGCAAGTTTTGCATGCACATATAATTTCAAATCAGTTAGGTAAATACCCAGGAGCATTCTTGCTAGACACTATGATAAGACTATTTTGAAGATCTTGAAGTGCACAAGACAGTGTCACAAAGCCAATAGTTGCCCTGTCCAAAATGACAATAATGATTCATTGAGAAAAAATTTGTAACCATTCTGTTTCCCTTAAAAAAATATTTCATGAACTACTGTGTCTAGAATAGTAAAAGTCCCAAATTTTTGTGCAAGTTACAGAACTGATATAATTTTTGTGAAACATATTGTTCATCCCGGATATGGGAAAACCATACAAACATGCATGCCCACACTGAATCTAAATAGCAGTCTTAAACTCATATGTGGCAAATTGAGGCTTATTTTCCTCATTTATACTGCTGATCACTATAAGTAAAAGCATCATTCTTACCGTGGCATAGTAACATCTCTTTGGAAAATAAACATCTATGATCATGAACTACAACGCGTTGTGAAAATGGCACTTTCTTTGCAAAACAAAACAAAACAAAACACGTTTTCCAATTCTTTGATATCTATTAATTTGATATACAGTTCCTTGCCTTAAACACTGTCAGCCAGCTACAAATTAATGTATACCTGAATCTTTTATTCTGTGTACAGCCTTAAGGAATAGTTGAACACGGGTTTTCCTCACACAAGAAAGAAAGAGGCTTGTGTGAAATACACCCAACTTATTTTTAACATCCTTTCAATTAATCAAAGTAGAGTTCTAGGTTATTATGTTTCGTCATTGTATAGCCACAGGCTTTCATATATAAGTTTCACTCCACATACCACTGCCTTATTTTACTCAAGTCCAGTTTATAACCGTACCTGCATTTTTAGTATTCTATTTTGTTCCACCTATTTTTCCACCTGACTGTAGCCTTGCCCCGAAAGATGTTATAACGTTTGTCTTCGGCAGCCTCATTACAGTTGCTAAAAATGTATTTCTTAATCTTCTTCTGTAATAAATGACTTTATTTTTTCTCCTCTGAAGAGATATCTGAAGGTATGTCAACTGAGTCTAGATCTAAGTACTTCTAAGCAAGCCTCTGTACTGGTGAATGACTCAACAATCTAAGCTATATTTGAGATAATCTTTGAATGTGGATTGTATAAATATTCTGAGTATCCTTGGGAAAAATATAGGCCACACTATTTGGGAAAAATATCATGTATTGTCACAATATTCTGTATAGCAGAAGAGTTTTGGAAAGGTAATACATTTTGAAGAATTATTCATAGTTTTATAATGTTAAAATAAAACCTGTTACTCAATTTCTGATTAATCAATCTGTAAAAATACTTGAATCATTATTCAGACATGTGTTGAATTTGGAATAACTTCTAAGGAAATTTTGGAGTTCCATATACAGTAATCAATACGTCTTCATCATCCACTAAATTTCACTGATAATTTTCACTAATAATTATAGGCAACTCTAAGTGTCATGGGTTCAATAGAAACTCTTAAAGAAACTTGTCTACACATAATTTACTTTTAGTTGCAGATTAGTATTTAGTTTTAATGACTATAATATTTTGAGAAAATTCAAATCTTAATAAAGCCAATAATAATGATATGTACTCATAATGAGTATTCAATAATGATGAGTGTTCATTCACAGTACTTAAAATTTAAACATACTAATCTTTTAGTTATCCTCAAGCACTATTAGAATTGGGAAATTATTCCAATTTAAACAATATTTAAATGGTCAGCAGAAGATTTAACAGCATTAATAATATTTACCTGATTTTAAAAGAGTGGAAAAATATAAAATCAGGATAATGCAATCCATGACATGTAGATGAAACTGCAGTACCTAATATTAATTTTCTCTTGGTACTTTGTGTAGACACCATCCTAAAAGATTCTGGGCCTCGGCTGCTCAAGTATCAAAAACTACTGGTACTTGACAAATGAGACCATGACACCCTTCTTTACAATCTAAAGCTTTTATTTATTCTTTGACTCAGAGCACTGAAAACTCAATTGAATATATTAATTGTAACAGATTTCATTCTGACATGCAACAGATCTTGACCACATGTGTAGAGGCAATGTCATCATTCATTTGGCAATTGAACTAGTAGTCTTGTTTGGCCAACCATGTCATTATTGGAAAGATATTTTTTGTCACCATAGCTACTCACTTCCTTTGAGTTTAGAAGGGCTATTTTTGACATTTTCCCCATAAAATTTCTTGAGTTAGTAAGTTTTCATAGAGAAGCAACTCCATACTGATTTTCAACAACAAATTATTAAATTTCAAGGGAATTTTTTATATTTTTAAAATACTGGCAGAAAGGTCTATGATGAATTGTAGTTCCAGATTTGAAAACTGCTTAAGTCAGATTGAAAATATCCATGTAATAAATAATCATTTGATTTGAGTAGAAGCAGAAGCATAGTCTTACCAATGTTATTTCGGGTGCCCTGCGACTCAGAATTCTTCATTTAAAAGACTAGTTAGTGGCTTTATATTGCTAAGACATTTATGTATACATAGTTAGGATAATCCAAATTCAAATATTTAAGTGATATGTTGCCCATTAAAATTTTGAATTATATGAAATGACATCTTAAAGGAATTTAGAAATTAAAAGATTTGAAGCTATTATGTCTTAACACAATATGGAATTTTATGAGATAAAATTTAAGAATTTCTGAAAGTCATAGTATTTACAATACCATTAAAATTGCTTCATTTTTTCTGAATAAATCAAATATTCACTAGAAAAACCTATAAAATAGTTGCCAAACTCTTGTAATTTTTGTGCTATGTTGTTATATTGCCACTTCAGATTACAGTACAGCCAAACAATGATGGTTAGACAAACCTTTAGTCACCTCCTAGATAATTTTTGGCAGTATGGCTAATAAATATAAATAATTCAGATGAAACCATCTATGAAATTAGTGACTGAAGAAAAAGTTGCTAATTGCAATTAAACAGAAATATTCCATTTTGGCAGTAAATAGTTTTGAAGGTCAATGAGATCATTTTTTAAACAATTAATTTAGTATGTTTTCTCATAGAAGTTCAGTGGTAGTAATTTTTTCATCACAGTAAGCTATATGGCTTCAGTGTATGTGTACTTTTTTTCAGAAATGCATATAAAATACATGAGAAATAGAAAAAAACTTAGGTATTTTTGTTGTCTTTTCATTTTTTGTTTTAAATCATAGATTGCTTCTTGCAACAGGAAAAAGCTTGCACAGTTTTTATGTGTAGTCTGTCAGTAGATATGCAGTGTGCATTTAGAAAAGAAGAAAGGAACAAAAGAAGAAAAACTTTTATTTTCAATTTTAATTATCTAATTTAACTGCTTAGCTATGCTCATATTTTTATAATAAGCAAACTGCATATGTTTACTTTATATGGGAAAAATAAAGCATATTTCTAGTCTTTTTATTTTTAATCTCATGCTAATCAAGTATTTATAATTATCAGCTTCATATTAGATTTACTCAGTCAAGTCCAATGATTTCAAAACTGAAATAAATTACAATACTATCAATATATCACATAGTCTATATATACTGGCTCACTATTGATTAAATTAAATGTACTTTGTTACTAAAAACTTTTTTTTTTTTAATTTTAGAAAGAGAGCATGAGTGGGAGAGAGGGGCAAAGGGAGAGAGAGAATCCCAAGCAGACTCCACGCTCAGCAGGGAGCCCCATGCAGGGCTCAATTTCACACCTATGAGATCATCACCTGAGCCAAAACCAAGAGTCAGATGCTCAACTGACTGAGCCACCCAGATGCCCCTAAAAACTATATTTTAATTATTAAAAGTAGCTCTTTATTGGCCAATGAAAACTAATTTCTCTTTAAAGGTCAATATTTTATCATTGGAGAAAATTGACAATGTCAATTTATTGCCTAGCATTATAATAAAGTGACACATTGTATTGTGAAATATAAGCTAATTGGAGTTTGTGTTCACATCTATCAATGGAGAGTGGAAATTATGAAGTAAAAAATAGCATACAAAAATGCTTGGGAGCATGGTAAGCATAGATGTTAAACGGCAATCATTACTTGTGTTGCTCTTGGCTCACATGCTGAAGTAAAAGATTGAAGTTAAATTTGGGGAATTTCAGGCACAGGACTACCTAAGTAATTAATAAATGACTACCTAACTAATTGATAAATCTTGGTATACCTACATTTAACTGTGCAGATGTTTACATGCACGAAGACTTCAGCCTAGGCATCATGTTCAGCCAATCTTCTTTTACTTTGCCTTTCATAGTTAAAATTACATAATTTCTTGAGAGTAAAGACATACCTTTTTTCTTGAGATTACAATTTTCCAAGACATTGGGTTATTTCATTAGCTCTGAGTTTTGCATATGCAAATTCATTTAGTGATGTTTGTTCATTTTGAAATTTTACTTGTTTGGGGGTGTTTCTTTGAGGGTTCTATATCTATCTACTCATATCAATTTATTTCATGGTTTGAGAGATGTTTTCACTCAGGCCCACAGATCCCTGAAGATAACACCAAATTTCTTTATGCCTTAGTGCTCTAGTTTGTTGAAATTGCAAATTATATCTCAGATGCAGTCCTTGAGCCGGAAAGCAATTTCACACTGGTCTCATATCCGAGGCTGCTTTGTTCCCAGTAACCACATTTCAGTCATAGAATTCAATAATAACTCCAAAAAGAGGCAATATCACAATTTTCATTAAGGAATGAAGAAACTTGCATGAGTTCCAATTTTTACAAAGTGAGTCAAACTCCACTCCTCATGCTGCAATCAACGCTTTAGCCTCTGTTTCTTTACAGGAATTGAAATCTGACCTATTCTCACATAGACTGTTCTCAATACATGTAGGCAAATAAATTGGGTCCCATTTACTACTTTGTTTGTGTTTTAATGTTTTATTTATTTAATAAGAAAGACCCAATTGAATGCAACCTAAATAAGAAACCTGAATATAGTAAATTAAACCTGAATAAATTAAATTAAAATTTAATTTTATTTATTTTGAGGGGGCACAAGCAGACAAGGCTGCAGAGAGAGGAGGACAGAGGATCTGAAGTGGGCTCTGCACTGACATCAGAAAGCCCCATGTGGGGGCTGAACTCATGAACTGTGAGATCATGACCTGAGCTGAAGTCGGATGCTCAATGACTGAGCCACCCAGGTGCCCCTACAATTTTGTTTTCATGTTTTGTTTCTTTTTTTTTTTTTTTTTTTCAACGTTTATTTATTTTTGGGACAGAGAGAGACAGAGCATGAACGGGGGAGGGGCAGAGAGAGAGGGAGACACAGAATCGGAAACAGGCTCCAGGCTCTGAGCCATCAGCCCAGAGCCCGACGCGGGGCTCGAACTCACGGACCGCGAATCGTGACCTGGCTGAAGTCGGACGCTTAACCGACTGCGCCACACAGGCGCCCCTCATGTTTTGTTTCTATAGAGATGTCTGTCTTGTTTCTTGGGTGTCTGTATCAGTTCCCCCACACACTCACACAAATAAAATGTATATAATTTTATTCTTTTTCTAATATAGGCTTTAAGTGCTATGTGTTTCCTTCAAATAAATGTGTTAGCTACTTTGGACAGATTTTGAAATGTTATGTTTTCACTGTCACTCAATACAAAATTCTTTGTAATTGTCACTTTAGTATGTTCTTTGGTGTATTGGTTATTTGGAAATGTGTTATTTATTTTCTAATTACTTGGAAGTTTTTCAGATACCTTTTTTGGTACTAGTTTCTAAGGTACTTTCATGAGGTCAAAGGACATGATATATATAATTCAAAACTTTAAAATTTTAATTTATTGAAACTTGGTTTATAGCCCAGAAGAAATTCTGGGTTGATGTTCCATATGCACTTATAAATAATGTATATTCTATGACTGTTGATGTAATTTTTATATAAATGCCATTTGTTCAAGTTGGATAATAGTGTTAGTTGAGTATTCTATGTCCTTATTGACTATATATCTATTTGTTCTATTAATTTTGAGATAAAGGCATTGAACCTTCCGACTGTGTTTGTGGATTTGCCTCTCCTTCTGTCTGTTGTGGGTTAAAGAGAGGCTCCCAAATATACATTCAGGTGCCCTAAGCACCTGAACTCACGAAAATGACCTTAACAGGAAAAAGCATCTCTGGGTAATTAATTTAAATACCTTGAGATGAGATCATCTTGGATTACCTATGTGGGCCCTAAATCCAAAGGCAGATGTTCTTGCAAGAAAAAATCAGAGGGATATTTGACACACAAATACCCCCAAAAAAGGCCAGAGACAGAGATTGGAGATATGCTGCCACAAGCCAAAGAATACCTTAAGCCACCAGATGGAAGAACCAATGAAAGATTCTTCCTTAGAGTCCTTGAGTTTGGAACTCTGGCCTCTAGAATTTAGAGAGAAGAAAACATTTGCTGTGTTCAGCCATGCAGTTAGTTGTAATTTGATACAAAGCCCTAGAAAACATAAACTCTCCTTGCTATTCAGTTTTTGCTACTTGTATTTTGAAGCTCTGTTATGAGGTGCCTAGAGGTTAGGATTCTTACATCCTCTTGATGAAATGGCCACTTTATCCTTGCAAAAGTTCTTTGATCTAAGATCTAATTTCTGTGATATAATATAGCTACTCCAGGTTTGTTTTAATAGGTGTTCACATGGTACATCCTGTCTCCATTTTGACTTGTAATGCATATGTACATTCAGGTTTCTTATTAGGTTACATTAAATTGGGTCTTTCTTATTTATAGATGATAATGTCTGTTTTTAAAGTAGTGCATTTTAATGTGAGTTTTTATATATTTGGGATTAAATCTACCATTTACCATTTGTTTTTGTCTCATCTTTCTTTTTTTCTTTTTTTTCCAACCTTTTTGTGAGTTAAATATTTTTTTATGATTCTATTTTATCATTCCTGGGCTTATTTTTTTAAAAAATTAATTCCAGTATAGTTAATATACAGTGTTATATTATTTTATATAATAATCAGATTTTTATTTACAGCTGATAAATCAGTAAAAATCCAGTCTCATTAAGAAGAACTAAAAGAATAGCACAACATATAGACTTATGGAATCGCTATGTTGTGCACCTGAAACTAATGTAATATTATGTATCAACTATACTTCAATTTTTATAAATTCTAAAAACCAAGAAATGTTCAAAACGGATATAAATATGACGGAATATATTAAGGCACTTAAGAAAACTCTAATCACATTTTATTCATTTAATAAATATACTTTTTTTTGGAGAAGTTTTAAGTTTATATAAAAGTTGAGCCAAAAGTACACAGAATTCCCGTGTAATCCCCTTCTCCCTCCCCCAGATTTCTCCATTAGTGACATCTTGAATTATTATGGCACACTTGTTAAAATTAATGAGCTAAGATTGACAAAGTATTATTAACTAAGTCCATAGTTACATTAGTGTTCACTCGTGGTTTTGTAGATACTGCGGTTATATCCGCCATGACAATATCGTATAAAATACTTTCACTGTTCTAAAAATTCCTTGTACTCCACCTATCTACCTCTCCCTCTCTCCCCAGAGACCCTAGTAACTTGATTTTTTATTGTCTCCAAAGGTTGGCTTTTTCCAGAATTCTACAAGTTGGAATCACACAATGTGTAGCCTTTTAACATTGGTTTCTTTCATTTAGCAATATGAATTTAAATTTCCTCTATGCCTTTTTTGTGGTTTAATAGCTCATTTCTTTCTCTTGCTGAAGAATATGCCATTATCTGGATGCACCACAATTTGTTTATCCATTCACCTACTTAAGGACATCTTGGCTACTTCCATGTTTGGCCAGTTATGAACAAAGCTACTATAACATTGATGCGCAAGTTTTTGTGTGGACATAAGTATCCACCTCATCTGGGTAAATACCAAGGAGTGTGATTGCTGGATTGTATGATAAGCTTATGTTAAGCTTTGTAAGAAACTGCCAAAATGTCTTCCAAAGTGGATATGCCATTTTACTTTTTTACCAGCAGCAAATGAGACTTCCTGTTGTTCCAGTTTTACATGTTATCAGTTTTTTGGATTTTCACCATTTTAATTGGTGTGTGGTGGTATCCTTGTTGTCTGTATTTCCAAATCTTTGATGATGTGATGCTGACTATCTTTTCGTATGCTATTTGCTATCTGAATATCTGCTTTGGTGAGGTATCTGTTCAGATATTTGCCTATTTTAAATTTTAAAAAATATTATTGAGTATTAAAATTCCTTTGTATATTGGGAAACCATTCCTCCATCAGGTATATTTTTTGCAAGTAATTTCTCCTAGTCTGTGGCTTTTCTTTACATCCTCTTAAATTGCAACAATTTTCCACTTACAGTTTTTATACTTCTTATGATATTCATCCCTAATTTCTCTGGTGGTTAAATGATAGTCTTTTGTTAATGATTATGAGGCTCATAGTCTCATTTGTTCACCTTATTTTGTTCAAGTCAAAAGTACTTAGCCCAGATGACATCACAATATCTCAGTAGCAACCATCCATGTTACAGTGACTATGCTAGAATGGTGGTATGTTGGAATTCTATATACTTCATTATCTATACAGTTTTTGGTCTTCAAATAGAAGCTAAGGATAGAAAATAAGGGTCACTATTATTCAAATAGATTAAGTATTTTTTGAGATATTTTCTTTCCTTTATCCTATGAGTTTCCAAATGTTTTTATACTTTCTTATAATGTTAATTGATCTTTAATTAAACATATAAATTTAGCAATTATTTGATTTTTAATACAAAAATGTGCTTATTCATGAAGCAATGAATGTTGCAGCTTTTTTTACAGCTGTATTTAACTTGAAATTTAAGCAGGCACATAGGAGCATATTTTGGACAGTTTCATTTCTTCTTTACATAATTAGGTATAATATAATTTTCCATGTTTAGCTATGATTCAACATTTCCTTCATAATATTGCCTGAAGTTCTAATAGTGCTGATCATATAAATGTTATAAAAATATAGCACAATAGACTCTATAAACATGGCTGAATTACATATAAATTTAAGTGTGCAAGGATGGTTTCCCTTTCTTAGTAATCTAAGAAAGACAAAGTGTGGTTTATCTTACAATTCTACCAATGTTATTCAAGTGCTAATTAAAAAGGAAGCATTAAAATAAATCCTTAAAAATTACTTCAGACTTAAAGGTATTTCAGTAAGCATTTTAATCTCATTCTCAATTTTATTCACATTAGATAATTGTGCTACTTGGGTCTTTTAAAAATCTGATACCTAAAAATAAAAAGTAATTTTCAAGAAATATTGATAAATATTGGTATCTTTCAAGATTTTCTATTAAAATAGAATATTTGACATTTTTCCACATAGTCAGATGAGATTAAATATTACTCCTTTGAAGCTCTACATGCTTTCTATTTGAGCAATTAATACTTTTTCATAAAATTAGTGCTATAAGCTTCTCTATGAAAATAGGGTACACAATTTGGCAGGTATTTGATGCCAGGTCAAATAATTACATCCAAATAGGATAATACAGATCAGGTAATTATGGTATAGAAAAGTAGAGAGGGTAGAATGGACAGTTGTTAAAGTGGCACACGTTTCCATGGTCTGGAGTTGACACTCTGTGTAATCCCCTCTCATGGACTGAAGGCTTCCCTTTCATCAACCATACAGCTTTGATGGGATTTAGGAGATTCTGCAGATGCGATTGCATAAGCAATAGTGCCCCTCTTGTCTGTTTGTTTCTGGCATTGATGAAACTGATGTTATGAGTCCTACAGCTAAATGCAGCAAAGACATTCCAAATTCTTTCAAAGTAAAGAAATCTAAAATAGTGATATCCCCAAATAATTCCCTACTTAAGGAGTCAGTCTTTTTATCCAGAATATTCCAAAACTTTCAGCGACCGTCTACATTGTTGGCTCCTACTATTGCACTCCGGAGCAGTATTGAACACTGTATATTTCAAGATACACATGTTGCTACAAAGGTCGTTAGACCTGCCTGTAAAATTTGATTCCAAACAAGTTCTAACTTTGTTTCAGATGGAAAAACACTTCAGCTGATTTCTAAATTGGAGGTGATAACGGATTTAAAGTAGGAGTTCTTAGAGTCTATGAAGATGCCTTTTTTTTACCATGTACTTCTTTGAACTCTTTTTTTTTTTTTTTTTTTTAGCTTATGGAGGCTTGCATCAGCAGGGTTTTATTTGCTTTATCAGTTGTATTTGATTTATTCTACTTTTTCCCCCCTAACAACATGTATCCTGGTATATAGTTTTTCTATGATGTCCAGAAAATTCATTTAGGAAAGTTGAGTTCTTTCTACTGATATCCCCCCCTTCCCCTGCCCAATGTACTTAAGGATAGCAACATCCAAAATTCCCAGTACTTTCTTATACTTTCTAGCCAATATGCTTGTTTTTCTAATATGAATTCTCTTTAAATTAAGAATTCCTAATAATTTTGATTTTTTATTGCCATCTTTCTATTGCAGAAGCTTTCCAATAGAGAGCTCCCGGAGTCTAAAGTGCTGGCTGGAGCCATCCTGAGACAGAGTGATGGAGAATGACACTGACACCCTGTACATAAACACATGAATCAAGAGATTCCCTTACTTGGCTCTGAATGTAGCTCAAAATTACATAAAACAAGAACAGATTTGGAGGCAGATATTCTGGTGCCTGTCAACTGTCACTAACTGCTGGGAGTGAGAACATCACACATTAGTATTCTGTATCACAGTTGCACATTAAAGAATCTGAACACAGACCTGGCTCAATATATATATATATATATATATATATATATATATATATATATATACAAAATAAGTACAAAAATCTTTTCTCACTTCATTTTTTCTTACGTACATATTAAGCTGTGCCTCTGAAGTTGAAAGTCAAAGTACATCAACTTACATTCTAAAGATCCCTTGGCCCACATGCAGGGGTCCATGTGGCCAGGTTCTACTAAATTCCATGCATAATTCACGTGTGACTAATGATTTGGTGTGTGCAGCCTTGTGTATACAAATCAGTTCCTTATCTATCTAAAACCAGCTATTCACCCTGTAGTAACCCCTGGGATAGTATCTACTGACTTTTTGCTGCGAAATGCTAACTATTCTAATCATGCACTTACCTGATTCAAAAGATTCAACCTCACTCTCGACACCAAACATAATCCCTAATATGTGCATCTGAATTTAAATTAAACATGACTATTACTAAATTTATCATCGTTGTTCCTAAATCATTTAACCTTATAGTTCTTATTTCAGTTAATCCATTTTAAATGTCTTTCTCGAAATTTCTGATCTAATATTGATTTTATTTGAATTTATCACTCAAATCTATACAGAATCACCCTTCAGATAAGATTATGCTCTTGTAAATCTTATGGCATAGAGATAGCAAAGCAACATGTTTTCTCTGTTCTAAAAGGACTGAACTAATTCTACCATATTCCTCAATCTAGACTCGTAAATCCACCCTGGAGTGAAATAAGACGGGGAGAGGTTGGGGACAAGTGAGAGGTGTAAAGGGAAAAGACTCCTCTTAAAGGCAGTAAAGATTTCACAGTCTCTTTCATTGCAATTGAAACATATTTCCATTAATTGCAGTAATAAAACATTCTCATTCTAAATATTTTATTTAATAAAAATTAAAATGAGTACCTAATTACCCAGGAAGAATGCTAGTATACAAATTATGGCAGTTTGAATGGTTGAACTTCAAGAAATAAGCAACTTAGGGACGGAGAAGAAAGATTTCAAATGTAGAATTGTATTAAAAAGAGTGATCAAGTATCTAAAAAGAAATGACAGAAAGAAATTAAGAATAAGTTTACAGTGAGTCCTATTCCTGAAACCAATACTACGCTGTATGTTAACTTGCTTGAATCTAAATACATTAAAAAAAATAAGTTCAAAGTTTAAATGCACATGATACTGACAAATCTACGTAAAGAGTTAAAGGTCTCTATTAGCATAACTAAATGGATAATAATACTATTACCTAACAAAAGGAATATTAGAAAGAGTGGTTTGGGATAAAAGTAGTAATTTCAGCTTTGGCCTTGTTGAATTTGCATTAGTTACAAAAAGTTCAGTTGGGGAAAAAAATGAATACAGAAGTTTGGAATTTTTTAGTGTAGAGATAAAAGTAGTGTGGAGAAGTAAAGAATAAAGAATAGATGATTTATTCATGGAGCTTATCTGCATTTAAGAAAAAGAAAGAAAAGTAAATGATATTCTTATAGCAAGTTTCCTAATGTTCAGTTTTGGAAATATAATGTATGCTATACTATTGGCATTCATATAATTTGAGGAGATAAGAGTATCATAAAATCAGTGGCCTCAAAAAATAATACTGAATTTTTACTTAATCTTGCAAACTCATTTGATAATATTCAGAAAAGATTCGCGATTATGAACAATGGCTGTTTGTGGTCAGATGTAACTTCCTATTTTATTCCCTGAAAGACTTTATTCAAGCTAATTAATCAATCCGAACGTTAGTTTTCTTTGCAAAATACATTAAAAACAAACAAACAAACAAACAAACAAACAAAAAACCTTCCTAACTCATAGAAATTAAATGAGATGACCATTGTAAAATAATGAGTACAGTACTGGTACATTATAGTAAGTGTTGAATAATTGTTAGCTTTTTAAAAATACTGCTATTATAAAATCCTACATGAGTTCCATCAAACTAACTGTGGAAAAACATTAAAAATGTTATGCAGCTTTCGACTCATTGTATCTGATTCTACAGATACAATGAATTCAGAAATAAACAAAAAGTGAGTCTCACTTTTAAGTGGTTAGTAAACACAGGTCAAACATCTGTATTTTGATTCATGCCTGTCCAAGGAGGTATACACTTAGGCCATGACCTACATGACCAGAAGGATATGGCTTTGTAAAACCCGGAAGAAGCATTTGAGTCTCAGATCTGAAACAATTCCAGATTGTGGACATTCAAGCTTGAAGTGGCTGAAGCATAATGAGCAATTGGGGATAGAATCCAAGATGAAGTTGAGAGATAAGACACAGGACAGATTGTATGGAGCTTTGTAGTGTAGAGTAAAATCCCACTGTATTTAACTGGTATATTTTGAAAACCAATAAAATAAGAATATAATTTTATAGCTAGAATTATCTGGTAAGAGAAAAGAAAATAGTTGGGGCTGATTTATGGTTGTAAAATCCACACTGGATATTGAGAATAGATTCTAGGAAAGTAAGAATAGTCATTTGCATCAGTCCTGGTGAGAAGTTATTAGAGCTTGGTCCACTATGGTGGCAAAGACAATAGAAAAATGTGTATATATTTGGTATATATTTTGGAGGTTGATTGGATATGGTGCCTGGAGACAGAGTGAGGGAAAAAATGTGGCACAAATTAAATGATCAATAATATTTACATCGTGAATAAGAGAATGAGGGGGTCAAAGATTAATCATAAGGCTGAAGCTTGACCAACTGAAGGAAAATGACACTATTTAATGATATAAGACATTCAGAGGAAGAAAAAGTTTAGAGGCTTGTGCTTTTGGTATGTTAATTCTGGATTGTCTGTTAGAAATACAAACAGAAATGTCAAGCAAGTAATATAAGAATGCAGTGTAGGAGTGAATTCAGGATTTGAAATGTAAACATGCTAATAATTGGCATATTGTTAGATAGTCTTAAAGTATGTGATTGGTACACGAGTCCATAGAGAGTAGCTAGAGAAGAGAGTACACAGAGAGGAGAGACCACTAATAGGCAAATATTGTGAGAGGGATGTGAATAACTCTTTCTCAATGACCAAACTCCCAAGAGGACACAACACACTTCTAAAAGACAAATAAGGACCAAGGAATGTAGCAGGCTGCTTTCAGTCTCCTGGGTAGGTAAAAATGACTTCAGGTGCTTCACTTAGGTGTTTAAGGAATGAGAATCAAAAACTCACCTCTTTAGAAGACATAAAGAACACCTAAAGATCATTTCTGCTATTTATCTGTCACCCACTTGGTGGCACTACAGCCAGCAGCAGTCGTCCAGCATATTGAGATTTGGGCCAATTCCACATCTTGGCTGCACTCACCAAAACTTACAAAGCTAGCAGTTAGTCCACTTGAACAACTTTCAAAATGATGCAGTGCAAGTTTTGAAGAAAGATCTTTCCCAGCATTGGCAAAAAGTAATAGTGTTTTCCTTTGGATAATTCCAATTACTAAATGACAAATTTAGCCAATCAGTGAACAAAAATTGTATACTTGCTAATACGGCTCTATTCTTGCTTTCAATATATTTAATGCTTCTTCCTTAAAAACAAACTTTTTCCTCAACCTTCTGTTTAATCAATTTTCTTTGTTGTTCAATCATACCTACAATCTATCCGACAGTAGTTCTTGTCACTTCAAATAAGTAACAGTTTAAAATCAATACACACACACACACACACACACACACACACACAACCATTGAGCATCTTAAGCACGGTGATCTCTATTGCAATCGAGTAGTGCTCTTTTGAGCTATATCATCAAGAATTTTGTTTTTTAGGGGTGCCTGGATGGCTCAGTCGGTTAAGTGTCCAACTCTTGATTTTGGATCAGGTCATGATCTCAGTCTTGAGATTAAGCCCCGTGTCCAAAGTGCAGTCGGCTTAAGTTTCTCTCCCTCTCTCTCTGTCCCACGCTGTATGTGGGTGATCTGCTCGCTCTCTCTCTCCAAAGAACCAAATCAAACCAAGCCAAAAAAACAGAAAACTGGTTTTTAAACAATACTCTATAGAAAAAACAACACGATGGGAGAAAATATTTGAAAGCCACATATCTAAGAAATGACTTACGTTTAGAATTCAAAAAAGAGTTCTCAGAACTCAACAAACAAGAGTAAACAATTCAGTCTCAATGAAGAGAATATACAGCTGTTGAATAAGCTCACAGAAGGAAAATGTAAATTATATCACAGTAAGGGAATGCTACAAGCCTATCAGAATGACTAAAAGTAAAAAACAGTGTCAACACCAAAAGCCGGTAAGGATACACTGAAACTGGTCACTCATAACACTGCTGATGAGAATGTAAAATGGCACAACTCCTCTGGAAAACAGTCTGGTAGTTTCTCATTAAACTACATACATGATTACCATACAACCAAGAAGTTGCAATTTTGGATATTTATCAAAGTGAAATGAAACCTTAAATTTGCACTAAAATCTGTACACTAATGTTCATAGTAATTTTTTAAAAACTCCAACCTGGAATTAGCAATAAAAAAGGAGTAAACATTTGATGAACACAGCAACTTGATGAAACTCCAGGAATCATGTCTAACCAAAAAAGGCGATCCCAAAATGTTACTTACAATATGATCCCATTTATGTACATTTTGGAAAGGACAAAATTTCAGAATTGGAGGATAAATTAGTGCTTGCCAGTGGTTCAGTATGGGGTAGATGGTTAAGTATGTGGGAGGGTCTGGTTATAAAAGAGTGACATAAGATAGGCTTGTTGTGATGGAAGTATTCTGTTACTTTTCTGCAGTGTTTGCACAAAGTTATAAAATTACACAACTTTACATATTTGATAAAAATATATGATAGAACCAAACATAACACATAAAAGCAGGTTGTATCAATGTCAATATTATGGTTGTGACATTATGCTATAATTTTGCAAGATGTTACCATTGGGGTGTTTGTAGTCTTTGTAAAAGTGTCCCTGGGTCTCTGAGAATTATTTGTTAGACTCAATTTGAATCTACTTTCATTTTAATAAAAACTTCATTTTAAACTTGGTTCAAATTCAATAAACTAACAGAACAATAAGTGCCTGGGTAGAAGTAAAAAGTGTGGGTTAATTAAAATGAGGTTTTAGAAATAGGCAAAGGGTCTACCATAATGACTCTGTTGATTGTGATAAGAGATTTGAATTTTACTATAAATTCAATGAAAGCATATTGAAGGATTTTAAGATGAAAATTTATTTCATCCAATTTACATATGAATAGACCATGTTTCTGAGGGAGGAGAACAGGTGGATAAGAAGACAATGGGGAAGTTGGGATAAGATTGTAATAGATTAGGTGTACATAAATAGTGGCTTGGATTAAATAGAGAAGGAGATGGATGTAGATATAGATTGGATATATAATGCTAGGGCTTAATTTATTTAAATGTAGGTAGAGGAAAACTTAGATAAAAATGTTTCTTGGGTTACTGATCAACAACTACATGGATAATGGTGGCCTTTACTGATTTAGAGAAGACTAGATTGGGAATGGAGTAAGAGAAGAAACAAAGCAATCCGTTTTCATGTAAATGATACATCTATCTGTATATTCTCCTTGCTTGTAAGTGCTCAATATTCGTATATTTAATTTGTTATTAGAGTTTTCATTAGCATGGCTAACATTAATTTATACTAAATATTGCATCATTTTCTCCAATGTAAATTCATATTAATTAAATGTAATTAAACCCACTCACAGATTTTTTGATGTATTTTTTATTGACGTATAGTTAAGAGACAATATTATATTGGTTTTTGGTATACAACACAGTGATTTGACAAGTTTATATGTTATGCTGTGCTCACAAGTGTAGCTGCCGCCGGTCACCATACAACACTATTACATACCATTGACTATATATTCTATGCTATTTTTATTCCTGTGACGTATTTGTTCCTAATTGGAAGACTTTATTTTCCACTGCCCCTTACACATTTTGCCCATCTTCCAACCCCTCCCCTCTGGAAATCTGACAGGTTAAAAAAAATCAAATATGAAGTTCTTGATTATCTTGAACTCTAATTACACGTTTAAATTATGTGGATATCATATGTAGTGATGAAAATATTATTAACAGAAGCAGTTTTGAAAATTATCAATTATTTGTTTCATTCCTGGATTTTAAGTAAATTAAGTAGAGAACATCTGCTATAAGGCAACCCTTATGATAAATGTTGGAAATTTAAAGACAATCTTTCCCTCAAATATCCCACAGTTTCTGCTGGACCCAGTGATTTAGAACATTTACTAGAGGGGTGCCTGACCCTCTCAGTGGGTAGAGCATTCAACTCTTAATCTTGGGGTCACAAGTTCAGGCACATGTTGAGCATAAAATGTTTGCTAGACCCAATTCTTCTAAATTTATATAGATAAAGCAGAAACCTGAGATGCACTTTTACTTTTTCCCCAAAACCTTTAGCAAAAATATTAAGAGGTCAGATTCAAAATCTCATCACCAAAAAGGAATAGCAAAACTTTAGTACAAGGCAATGGCATATTATAACTATACGACACAACAATAAAAAGCAAACAAGTAAACGAAATCCACAATATTACTCAAAGACATTAAAACTGTGCTATATTAGGATTTTTTGGCCAGGCAACACGTGCAAAATGTTTGGCATATTTTAAAGCATGGATATTTTATTGATAATTTTTGGAAATTAGAAAATATACAAATGATTAAAATTCTGGAATTTTTTAAGTTAGAGTGATTTTATTTTCCATCTAATATTTCTTAATTTTAAAACTACATGGGATTAATGAAAACATCAACCCTTTCAAGAAACAGGGTATAGGGTGTTACATGAGAGTCACTGGCAAAATACATGTGCATAGATGCTGAATACACATAGATGTGTGAAAATATTCATCCTCAAATCATGGTGTCCAGGAAAACATGATCATTGGTTCCAAAATTTCAAATACAAGACACTTAATGGGTAGTGAACAATATCAAGTTGTAAAACTGTATACATCCTTTCAAAGGAATTTTGATAATTAAAATTTAAATATGCCTACTCATGCTGCTTCTATATATACATAAAAATTAAGCAAGGAAAATAATATTGATTTCTGTCTGTGCAGGCACAGAATTATTTTTCTATTGCGCTAATTGAACTAGTTTTCATTATAAAATTAGTGATATTTTTGAAATATTTTTCTTTTAATAACTGAAACTCATAAATGGGCCTGCACGTATGAAACAAATCAATAATAGGTTGTTGTTGAATCATTGGGTCTTAAGGCAAAATATGTAACAGTTTTCTGCCTTAGTTTTCTCATTCCAAATGTTGGGATAATAACCCATGCTACACAAATAAAATACCAGATTTAATTTCAAGTATCATAACAACAAGTATTTAGGAAGGAACTTAGTTTTCGATGGCTTAGTGTATATTATAAGATACCACTAAAGCAAAAGTGGAAATTTGAGCTGTTAAATCAATTACTGGTTGTTTCTACATATTGAATGAGTTCATCTAAGGGGCTAGGAAAATATTTCATGAACATAGAATTATTTTATAAAAACCTGAGAATCATAATTAATCTTGGATATTTATCCAGTGCTAAACAAAAGCAAAGAAAAATGCAGTAACAGCATTAAAATAAACTATTATTTGTGAGTTTTTCTTTTAATAAATGCTTCTGTTTACCACATCCCAAATCCCCTTCTCTCTATATCCTTCAGATAAAGTCTGATTTACTTCTGAGCATGCTGGTGTTTCATCTACAACATTAATCACACCATTTCTTGCAATAAAAATAAACATAAATTTACTCTTTTAAAACTGTATTATTGAGAAAGAGAAAAGCAGTACCTGACACCCAGGAGCTGGCTTGATACTTCAGCTGGGCTTTATTATTTTCCTGTTGAAAATAATTCACAAAACATTTACATCAGAAAAGATCATTCTGTGACCATGAGGGATCAAGGCAAAAACTACAGCATTCTGTAATCATATCTGAACAAAAACAAATGATAAATATTTTCCAAGACACAAAATATCAAACCTCCCCTCTCACAGACAGTAGGAGTGATTACATGATGCATTTTTACAAATTACAGTTTAGCTTCACTCTAGTCTGCCCTCCCAGAGATAAGATTTGTTGAGATACTCAGTTGGAATCGTCTCTGCATCCAAACAGCACCCTATCCAGTGTGAACCCCTGCTTCTGGGGATAGTCTCCAAAATCACCCAACCAAAACCCAAATCCTACCATAAATCCTTTGTAACATTCTCTTACACAGATGCCATTAAAAACCGAGTCAAATTTCCACCCAAAGGTTTCAGAAAAAATTAATTTCTATACATTTATTTCAGAAATTAAGGAAAAATACATATATGCTATTTTCAGGGCTAAATCCATCTCTAATGCAAGAACCAAAATACTTTGCTACTATGTCAGTATGTTTTTATAATGTTCTCTTATATTAGAATTTGATACTCATTTGCTTAAATTATGAAAACATTGTTGCTGATTTATTTTATTCCTTCTATGTGCTCACTTATCTGCTTTCTAGTAATATGGAGAAATGTTTTATGTGATCCTTAAATTGTTATTATATTATAAGCTTCTTCAGCTCACATACTATATCTAATCTATATGCTTAGTAACCTATGGGATTCTTTTATTGGTATAACTGTTAACTAAACATTGGAAGTATACCATAAGAAACAGAAGTTGGTTGATGCCTTAAACTAGGAAAAATGAATGCATAGGAGACAAAGAACTATATGATAGTGTATATTCATGATGCTGACAGAAGGAAAGAGCTTGAGCTCAAGTTTGTGCAAGCCTCAGAGTGACAGGAAGACTTGAGAATTGTACAGTTGTAAAGGGGTATGGACACTGGCAAAGTATTTGTTAGCAAAAATAAAAAGAAGAAGGGCTCTTGGGTGGCTCAGTCAGCTGTGCTGACAGCTCAGAGCCTGGAGCCAGCTTCAGATTCTGTGTCTCCCTTTCTTCCTCTGCCCCTCCCCTGCTTGCTCTCTCTCTCTCTCTCTCTCTCTCTCTCTCAAAAATGAATAAACATTAAAAAATTAAAAATAAAGAAAAATAAATGAAAATAAAAATAAAAATAAAAGAGGGACGCCTGGTGTTTCTGTCAGTTAAGCCGCTGACTCTTGGTTTCTACTCAAGTCATGATATCATGGTTTGTGAGTTGAGCCCCGCATCAGAGTCCATGCTGATTGTTGGAGCCTGCTTGGGAATCTCTCTCTTTCTCTCTCTCTCTCAAAAATAAGTAAACTTTAAAAAAAGGGTTCCTCATATTGTGCTATAATAATAATAATAATAATAATAATAATAATAAATATGGAACATAATGTATTCACTTGAAAACAGTGAAGACATTGATCTAACTGGACCAGATAACTGGTTCATTCTATCTCTTAGTAAAGTGTGATGCTCATTGAAATTGCTGAACATTTAGCTTAATAACTCCAATGACCAGACATGATACAAAAGAGAATATTGAGTAATAATATCAAAAAGAAAATCTTAACCTATTGGGATATTCAGTCAGAATGTTTAAAGAGCAGATTTTTGAGCATAGCAATTATGTGAGAAAAGAGTAAAGACGTTAGGTAGATGATTGGAAGTAAGTGTGATAAATATTTGTTGAGCATTTTAGTTCAATTTCTTTCTTAACACAGAAAGATGCCAATGAATGAAGAGGACATGGAAATAAAAAGAAATTGGAACACAATACAAATAAAAGAATAATTTATTAGCACAGCTCTCATGAAAACTCATCGTTATAATGGTTTGTTTGTTTCATTTAATTCTCATTTCCTGAACACCTTATACCTTTAGAAACAGTATCATATATTTTTAAAAAAATTATTTACTGTTGAAAATCAAATGGAATATGTGTACTCTGCCTTAGGCAAATATTTTTGCTCTGCATTTATGCTGAAATCATAATAAAAGTAAACACACATACATACACAGATATAAATATAGATATAGACATTCATTTCCATCCGTTTCATGGCTCATATGATCGTGTCACTTATCCCCCAGGCTTCAATTACAAAGCAAAATGTGAGCACTGTAAAAAAATCTTTCTCATTCTTCAAATTACATACGTGAAATAGTTAATTCATCTCCACTGCCTTTTTTTAATTTTAGTATAAAATTGTGGTTTACTTTTTTCAAAAACATAATTTTGAATGTTTTTGGAACAACATTGTTTACATTTCAATCATCACAGTGCTTGCTTCTCTATTTTCATTTTTCCAGTGAAATTCATGCTAATCAAATGAATGTTATTCCTGCTGTAAAGCTGACTCACATTTGAAATTACATGTAACAGGCTAATCAAGAAATCACATAGTAGGAACCAATCAATAATATTTTTAGGGTTTTTTATCCTTTTTTTTTAACTTGAAATAATTATATTTTCCTATTTTATTACATAAAATTATTTTTAACGTTTTATTTTTACTTTTGAGAAAAAGTGCGAACAGGAAAGGGGCAAAGAGAGAGAGGGAGACATGGAGTCTGAAGCAGTCTCCAGGCTCTGAGTTGTCATCACAGAACCGAACATGGGGCTAGAACCTACAAACTGTGAGATCATGACCTGAGCTTAAGTCAAACACTTAACCACTGAGCCATCTAGGTGCCCCAGCATTTTCCTATTTTAAAATGACAACAGTGCATTTTACCATATGTCAGGGAAAACCTAAGCTTACAAGCTCCAGTCCAGACAAGTACCTCAAACTGTTCCCAATTTTTTCTCTACAACTCAGATGATGATAAATGTATTATTTATGTTAAGTGGGGAACTACAAGACTACTTCCAAATTCATTATGCTTAAACTGAGGTGAAATTAATAATGCATATAAATATATGTTCTTGTTTAGATAATTTTTAGTCTCTGCCTACTGCATATCTGCACCTCTCACACTGCAAGAAATGTCTGTGCTTTCTTTTTAGGTCCAATAATATTTGTCTTGGCAAGATCTCATCTAACAGAATTAAGATCCGGAAAGTCTGGGAGAAGCTTTTGTTATCAACCACCAGCTCTGCTCTCTGCCCTCAGGAAAGTAATTAACAGCTCAACTTACTCTGTCTTTTCAGGTCCCTATAGAGTTTCAACTTTGGCTGAAGGCACCCCTTCCTGCTCTGTTGATTGTCCCTAAAATGAATAAGCAATTCACAGCCTGCAATTTAAGACAGATCTTACAGCTAAAATTCCTCAATGCAGAGATAGAGCAGAAGGGAAGATGTTTAATTTTTACTTGTTGTTTGACATTTGCTTTTAATATGAAATAAAAGTCTCTTAACCTCTTAATTGATCCTGGTCTTTGAGTGTCACAATTTTTCTTTTTAACCTTATGGGGTGTGATGAATAATTATGTAGTATGGGAAACTGAAAGGCATTCCATAATTTCATGCAGAGCTTCAAGTAAACTAAAGGTGTTATATTTATTTAGGTAAACTTATCAATCCAGACTAAAACTTTACTAGTAGATATATCATAACAAGTCATTTTTACCAGTTCTAGATATTTCAAGCAGTTTTAGTGTTTCCAACTTGCCACTTTAAACTGCTGAGTGAATCATTTATCCTGTGGTGCAGAAATATCAATATTATTTCAATTTCCCAATTTATCTCATACAACTTCAACCTTTCTACCAACCCACCCTACATTTGTTTTTTGTGTTTTCAAATAAGCAACATCAGAATAATCAGTAATGTCATAAATTTGTCCCTCTCTATCTGGCATTCAGTGTACCCAAGACAGGAAATAAAATATTTTGAGAATATGGAAATATTATGCTTTGTAAAGCATAGATGTCACTGTGAAGTAGTATGTATTAAAATATGCATTGTTACACTCCTCCAAATAAGTTATATCACTTTTATATACATACATATGTACGCATGCACACATTTATATCCATATATACCTCAAATATTATGAATTTACTAATTTTTATAGGTCCTTGGTAAAATAATAAATGATCAGCTCTTTAGATGAAGGGTTTTAGAGTCATATGATTTAGATTTTGATCCTAAAGCAACCACTCACTAACAGATATACCTAATTAGGGTTTCTGTATGTGCCAGGAACGTCCTATTTTCCTGCCAAATCATTATTTACCTTTCTGAATACTCCTGACTGCTCCCGGGAAAGTGATCCTCAAAGTGGATTCTGGGATGGGTGCTTATGTATTTGAGGAGCACAGGTATAGGCTCAAAAAACAAAAGTCAATTTCTCACTGTGGTTGACATGACTACTGTCACAGCTTGAACAAACAAGCTGAAATAGCATTGGTGTTCTGGAGCCCTTACCAGATCTCAAGTTAATTGTACACCTTTTTTTCTCAGCTTTATTTTTCAAAACATCACGTTGGTTGCATGAAATCTGCAAAGGTGAGGATACATACACAAAGGAAATCAGCAAAAACTACAAATCTCAGATCTTTTCCCATCCCAGAAAGCTGATTTATCAATGCACACAACTGGCCTCAGGAAGTTACTGGCTGGCAGAATGATTATATTGGATTCCTTCTGTCATGGAAACAGTAGTGTTTTGGGCTCATTTAGAAAGTTCATCTAGAAAGTAGTGTTTTGTGCTCATTTAGAAATTTTTGATCATGGATTTGGCTTCCCTGCTTGCAGACCCACCAGTATCATCACTGTGAACTTAGTGCCTTATCTCTTGCCGCCATAATCTATATATGGTGTCATATTTTATTATGAAGAGATCTTACAACAGACTTATGTAAATGAAATCTACTGTTTTTATAAGGAGCCCCATCACCCAGAAGCAACTCAAGCAACAGGTTGAGTGGCCTGATGAACACTTAATTACTTCCCCTATATTAGAGACAATATTCTGAGGGTTAGGATATCTACTGGCTGTAGAATCAGGAGGTCTTAAAGTAGTAGCCAGCATTTGACAGAGCTCTCCTGTTCTCCAAAATACACACATCCAAGAATCAAGTAATGCCGTATGTGGCCCATCTCATCAATACAACCAATAGCTACTTGAAGAATTTTGATTATTGTCTTTGTGCTTTTGGCCACAGTGAATTTGGAATGCCAGAGGTAAAATGCTTTATTTAACTAGGGACTAAGAATTAGAAGTAAGGACTGTCTTGTGGGCCTCTGATGTGCCAAACCAATAGTATGGCAAAAAAATAATGAAATTGTTGACAAGAAAGTAAGGACAGAAGAAAAACTAGTGTTTCCAAAGTTGGCACTCTGTTTCTCCTATCATATTACTTAAAATGTATATGGTAATTGATATTTAACCTGTGGGAAAACTAAAACTTAGATTGGTTAAAACTTGCCTTTACTTTTTGATTTTATGGTAGATTGGATTGGAGAACATGCTATCAGTTTGTCAATTTGGTTGCTGGGTACAACTGGAGCAAAGTAATTTCTCAATAAATTTTTGTTGAATTAAGAATACACTGTTGGGGGGTGGAACTTGGGTGGCTCAGTCAGTTAAGCATCTGACTTCAGCTCAGGTCACGATCTCGCGGCTCGTGAGTTTGAGTCCTGTGTCAGGTTCTGCAACTCAGAGCCTGGAGCCTGCTTCAGATTCTGCATCCCTCTCTCACTCTGCCCTTCCCCTGCTCATGCTCTCTCTCTCTCTCTCTCTCTCTCTCAAGAACAAATAAACATTAAAAAATATTTTTAATTAAAAAAGGAATACACTGTTGGGATGCCTGGGTAGCTCAGTTGCTTAAGGGTCCGACTTCAGTTCAGGTCATGATCTCGGGTCCAAGAGTTAGAGCCCCACATCAAGCTCTGTACTGACAGCTTAAAGCATGGAGCCTGCTTCGGATTCTGTGTCTCCTTCTCTCTCTGCCCCTCCCCTGCTCGCACTCTGTCTCTCTCAGTCTTTCTCAAAATAATAAATAAACATTAAAAAAATTTTTAAAAAGAGTACACTATTGCTATTTTTCCAAATCTTAAAGTTTTATTAATTTCATTAATACACTGTGAGCAGCAACAAACACATTTTAATAAAAGGTAAGAAATGATTGTTTTTCATATGCTATTAATAAATTCGACCTGTAGCCCTTCTCTTTTATTTTAGACAGTGGCACAAGTTGGGGAGCAATGCTGAATTATATTAAATGGCATTTGCAGTCATCACTATGTTAGAAGCAATAATATAGGACAATTATAATAAAAATGAATGTTGCCATATTCTCACCCACCTGTTTCTCTGTCATAGCACTAGGATTGATGGTGAGCTATATAATTGTGGCCACATCACATCTTTTGTTAACCTGCACAGTTTATTGCAACCTAAGGAAAAAAAATACCTTCAACTTTCCTCCAGTGGTAAATGCATAATGAAGTTGAAAATAAAATGAAGCTCCTTTCAGAGACCTCCTCACCTATTCCTAGTAGCCCAGTTCAAGTTTTTTTCTTACTGTGCATGCTTTAATAACCTGATCCTGTAATTATTGTTTATCATAATTATGGGAGTAGCATGCTATTCTGAGAGCTATTGCATTGAGATACAAAAATGAGGTCCTGACCACCTCATTATTAGAGACCTCATGTTACAACATGTCACATAAGAGTGTTGCTCTTTTGGTCCAGGCCTGAAGCTGATTTGATAATTGAAAATCTGCTCCCTAAAACATCCCTCCCTCCTTTCCACTGGTATGAATTTTATCTGATACACATGTTCATTTAAAGGTATCTGTTTTTTGTTTTTTGGTTTTTTTTTTTTTAGTTACAGAATGGTTTGCAGGGAGGGTTTGCATTAGTGTGGAAATGAGATAGATTTGACTTAGTCTTCCTATTTGCTTGTTTCTTAATAAATTGTTTGGTGTCCCAGTAATAATGTGCAATTCACAGGAATTAAGTTTTCTCACCTAGTTTAATAGGTTAGAGTTATGTTAATTTTACATAGTACACTAATGCAAAAAATTTTCAGTGTGATTAAGACAAAGATTTTGTCTAATAGACCACGAAAGCAAAAACAACAACAACAACAACAACAACAAAACCTGTGGAAATTAAATTCTGTTCTTTGCCCTAGTACTTCCCAAAGTGACATTTGTTTAATTTTTAAAATTAGGTTGGGAAAAGATGATCAACACCTTATAAAGGGTGATGTTAATAAAGATCAGAAAAATCTGCAGTCAAAATAGAAGGATTTAATAGAAGAGTAATTGAACAGAAAGGAACCATTTGGAAGGATGCTAATGAACTTGTAACTAATTGAAAACCTACATGGGGTCAAGTACGCTAATAAATTATTTGGACAAATAATCTCATTTAACCCAGTGCCAGTGCTATCATATCAATGCCATTACCCTGGGAAATGTCTTTAGAAAGATTAAATTACTTACATGAAGTCAAACAAAGTGTCAAAGACAGGACTTGAACTCAAGTCTTTCTAAGTCCCCAGGCAATACTGAGGGAAAGAAAAGATAAAAAGCCACCAGACAGTGGTGCTTTGACTTACTGCTTTGTTCTTAGTTTTGGTAAACATTTACATGAAGAGACATATTAAAGTCTTACAGGGCTTTGGCCTTTCTTGCTCATACATTTGAGGGTAATAGCTTGAGGAATAAAATCCTCAGGAATTCAATAAAAGTGGCAGCAAATCTCCCTGAACAGGCTGACTCAGGAGATGTTTTACTTTGTGATAAACATTTCTCTCGCCCGAAGCTTTAGAAGTTGTTCGTTGTCGCAGAAGAGCTTCATAAGAACGGAGGTTATGAAATTTCCACCAATTTCTCCCCAAGGTAGGGGTGAGCTTTTATAACTGCTGCATTATAAATGAGGGAAAGGGAAGGGAAAACTGTCCAATGTGTATTCTATAATACATTTACAGAATTTTTAGTAATCACACTTCATTTGTATTGACAAAAATATAAATCTTCAAGTAATATTATGAAGTCCCCATTTGCAAAAGTTGAATCAAGGGTATATAATTTACCTTTTTAAATATAAAGATGAAATTATAATATCAATATGCGCTACCCAAATACATGACATTAAGTTTAAACTAGATGAGGAAGTACTCTTTAAAAATACATATTCATGTGTGTCGTGGAGGACCTAAATGCGACCTTGCAATCATGTCCTGTGATGCTGTTCAGGGAAACTGGAAAGAAGAAAATTGGCAAATCAAGTAGGAACCATATTATTAAGATTTATAATAAATGTCTATATATTATAATCAGAGTTTTGTCTTATGATTCAAGCACATTTCAAATCATGACGTTTATAATATCCAGAGTTTTTATTCCATACAATCTATAATGTTGCATACCTAAAACTGAGCAGAAGTCTTCATCTGAAGTCAAAGGGAGTTTTGTAATTTGAGATTTTGTCTCAAGTGTCACATTAAGAATGATAACTAATATTTACAGAGCACTTACTTGTAAATATCACATATTATGGTATGACTTCAATCAAACTTCTGATGTAAGTGACTTTGGAGGTCACTTAATGTTATAAGCAGAACAATGCTACTCCTTTCCCCACAAAATTTCATGTCCCAATCCCGGAACCTATGAATATTTTACCTTACACAGAAAAGGAAAATTAAAGTTGAAGATGGAAATAAACTCACTAATGAGCTGATATTATGATAAGGAAATTTTCCTGGATTACTCAGTGGAATTACAAAGGTCCTTGAAAGTAAAAGGCAAAGACAGAGCCAGAATGATGGAGATTTTCTTCCAAGTCAGACAGCAGGCATGAACGTAATAATGCCCACGTGATTCAAGCCGAGTCCCTAGGGCATTTGTTACAAATGGCCTCCCCTGTGTCTTTTTATTACTTTATTTTTTTTACTAAATTTTTATTTTAATTCCCGTATAGTTAATATGCAGTATGATATTGCTTTCAGGTGTACAATACAATGATTCAACAATTCTATACATCACCCAGTGCTCATCATGACAAGTACATTCTTTAACCCCCCCTCCCCTGTCTTTTATAAAAGCTACTGATTCTAACTTCTCTTCCTGTATGCCTGCATATCACACTTTTCATTAATTATCTCTTTGCTTACTTATTTGTATACCTCATATTTTTCACCAGTGAAAGCCCAGTGCCCTGCCCAGTAGTTGCTTCTAAATACTGCTTGAATAAAAAAGAGAAATGCTATCAGAACCAAGAGTGACATTTTACAATCTTCCATTATTGATTTTTCTATTTACCTTGTGCTCATCAAGGCTACTTGCATGCTTTTGATTTTTAGTAAGATTACCAGAATAATTTTATTTCATTTAAAATTACAGTGCGTTTCATTTTTTTAATATCAACATTTTATTTATTTATCTCTTTAGAGAGAGCAAGTGCACAAGCTGGAGAGAGGGGCAGAGGGAGAGATAGATCTTCTTTTAAATTTTTTTGATGTATATTTATTTTTGAGAGACAGAGCGTGAGTGGGGAAGGGGCAGAGAGAGAGGGAGACACAGAATCGAAGCAACTCCAGGCTCTGAGCTGTCCTGATGTGGGGCTTGAACCCGCGAACCGAAAGACCATGACCCAAGCCAAATTTGGACACTCAATCAACTGAGCCACCCAGGCGCCCTGAGGGATAAAGAGAATCCTAAGCAGGCTCCATGATCAGTGCAGAGCCTGATGCAGGGTTTGATACCATAACCCTGGGATCATGACTTGAGCCAAAATCAAGAGTCTGGTGCCTGAGCCACCCAGGCACCTTGGAATTACAGCACATTTCTAATAAATGATCCAGACACTTTAATAAAGTTTGTGTTATTTTATTTATTTGTAGGACATATATCCCTGTATTTCAATTGGCTCTAAAACTACTAATACCAGAGTTGAGAACCAGATGACTATCAGTGATACTTAGGGTGTGTTTGTGTGTGTATTTATAAAGCAAAAAATTAATGTTTTTTCATGTTTAAAGTTTCTTAAAATTATATTATGATAAGGAAGCATTATATGATGTTCTAGAATCTTTGATACCAATATTTTTAATGATTTGATTTTTGTACTAATATTTTTAAAGTGTTTTGAGTTTAGTTTTTGAATTACTGATTAAACTTCCATATTTTGAATGTATATGATTGTGGCTTATTACATTTATGTATCATACATCTAAGGTTATCAGATCATGTGACCAATTATTAAAATGTGTATGTGAGTGACACTCTAATATATTCTCAAGTTCTAGCAGGAGCTTAGCCAAAACAACAACAAAATCTGGGCTTGGGGAGGGTTTGGCTCTATTCACCTTACCTCTATTAATAATCGTGTTGAAAATTACAATTATGTATTGTATATTATATATAATTACATATTACAATTATATTTTGTTGAATAATTTTTGTTTGAAACTCACACGCATATGTAATAAGAAACTCTAATCAAATTATCTGAAAGTGTTTAAGATAATTAATATAATAATGAGTCCTATTCAAAAGTCAGAATCCAATAAAGCACTCATTTTAATCTTGAAAATGATCTATTTGATATATTATCCAGTGGCTGTATTTTATAGTATGTATGTGGCTTTGAATAACACACTAAATTTCAAAAAAAGATTATTACTCCCAACATAAAAATTGCCATATTAATGATGAAATCAATCAATAATAGTATAATCATGCATGTTTTGATTGACATATCAGTTAATTTTATTCTTATATTGAAATTCACACATGCTCAATAATGTGTTCTTGGCTAGATCTATAAAATTTAGAGAAATCAAACATACTTATGTTTTACAAATTTACAAAGCGTGTATCCAAAATCTTCTATCATTGGGCTATAAAATGTTAAAATATCACCTCAACATCCTATAGTAAAAGGAAAAAAAAGTCACAAGGGTCTAAATTTCACAAACAATTTTAGAGAAGAAAAAGTAAAGTACTGTATAAATATTTCAAAGCCAGAAACTAAACTGACTTCATTATTTCTCTTTATATATTTCTATAGTACAAGAATTAATATTCACATTAGCTATCAAATGACTAAACACAATTTTCTCTCTACCTTCTCAGGTTTGGTTATTTTTAAGTCAGTTTACTTACATAGTTTCAATGAGTATGCATTCAAAGTAGAAAAATTACTCTGGAAAGTATTGTAATATATGTAAATGTGACATCAGATTATTTTGCACATAGTAAGTACATTATTAGTAAATGCTTGTGAAATACAAATAATACAAATAGACATTGACCTTTGGAAATTAACACTGGTAACTGAACTAAACCAAAATGTTTGAGTAGTGCTTCTTATTACATTACATTCTTATTACTTATTCTTATCTTTTTATGTGAAAACATCTTTCTTCTTCTTAATTATATCCTAACTCTGATACATTGAAATGCAAATATTTTATAAAAGGTATAGAAATATCTAAAATTGAGAATAAATTTGTAGGTAGCTTTGCCCTTTAATGAAACTTTATTCTTAATACTTTTGTCTTATGGTTTAAAATGGAATTATATTACAAATTTATTTTTTATTTGCATATTTTTGTCCTTAAGAATTAGGATGCTTTACTCTTTAAATGATTGGAATATGTGTAGAAAAGATGAAATAAGACAAAGTAAAGGATGAAGCATTAAGGGATCCTCTGTTGGTCTTCACTGTAGGACAGTAATTATCACTTATCCCTTCCCCCAACCAAAAAAAAAAAAAAAAAGGTCTGACAGTTATTTTAACTCTGACTTTCAGAATAAACTCCTAGAAACATCTGACAATATGGTTATGCACAGCCCTAAGATAATCTATGCATTTCAGTAATATTATTCATTTCTTCCAGAATGAAATGAACAGTGTCGAATAAATAATGATCATTAGCAGTATGCTACTCTTTAATCTACATATTTTTAAGTCTTTCCCTGAAACAGTGAGCATTAATTCATACCAACTTGCAATTATGTAACTAAAGGTCAGATCTTCACTAATTTAGATTGAATCCACATGCACAAAGCAGAATGGGTCTGGGAAGAGTTCCAACCATAACAATTTGTCAAAAGAATCAAAGCTGTCTGTCTACACGACAATGTGTCTGATATTGCTGATATTTATAGATTTCTGCAAAGATGTCATGATCCCTAAATTTAGTCTTAGAATATCATTCTTTGGAAGTTCTTAAATATTCTATTTTTTGAGTTTATTCTTGTTTTATGTTAATTTTTACAGATTCATAATTTATCATCCTAAATAAGTGTTATTTGTTACATTAAATGTATCCCGACACTCCTTGTATGGCTGTATTATTTATTCAGACTTTATCAAGTGTATCATTTATTAGCATTTAAGTCAGTAAGTGACAAAATTTGAAACAAAGCTCAGAAGCAATATGCACAAACATGTTGATCCTGCCATTTTTTCACTATTCCCCACTATTTGCTTGATCTCTCTCTCTTCCTTTCTCTGATCAAATTCCATGCTTGGCCATTATAATCATGCTCTTGCATATTGCTTCCACATTTTGCTTGCTTCTCCTTTTGCTCTATTCCTTTAGCTAAATGGCAACTTTAGCAGAGAGCCGTGGTCTCACTGCACTTTAACTTCCTTCCCACCACAGTGGAAAATGGCTGGGTAAAATACACAAATACGATCATCACCATGAGAAAAGTTTGATAGTATTTCTCTAATCCATTCACTGCCCTTTACTTCAAGATAACTATTTCATACGGTTTCTTCTCAAATGCTCAGTACTTCACATGCATTCCCTGACTTTACCGTAAATGAATGACCTTGTCTCCTATTTTACTGAGAAAATCTACTCATCACATGGATCAATTATGCTACGTGGATCTGTATTCACATATTTAGCTCTCATTATCTCTATGGAAAACGATCAGGGAATATTGCAATGACCCTTTTTACTTCAGCATAACAAAGCATTCCTGTTTTCCTACTAAAGAATATTTTTGGCAATTTTCACCTCTCCTGCATCATTAATTGTTCATTCTTCTGGCATTTATCAGATTAAAAATATGGCGTTACTACTCTAAAGTCCACCAAACCTGTTCTGATTTATCATGGTCCTGGTAAATATAATACTAATTTATCGTTTTTTAACGTATTTATTTACTTAGAGAGAGAGAGAGAGAGAGAGAGAGAGAGACAAAGAGAATGGGTCAGGGAGAGGGACAGAGGGGGAGAGATAGGAAAAATCCCAAGCAGGCTCCACGCTCAGTGGGTAATCCAACTGATGGGGGGTTGTCTTGATCCCACAACCTCAGGATCAACCTGAGCAGAAATCAAGAGTGGACGCTCGATGACTGAGCCACCCAGGCACCCCTATAATGCTAATCCCTCAATCCTCACCTCACTCAGTTTATCAGCAGCATTTGGCACAGTTGATCTTTTCTTGAAACATCAGTTCATTTGCTTCCAGTCACACCCCCCTGTCCTCATTGTCACTCACCACACTTTCTAACCCCACTCAGTCTTTTTAGATGATATTTCTCTTTCTGACCTCTACATACCGGATTGCTCTGTCATTTTATTCTTTATCTCTTCTGTTTTTGTCTGCACTTTCACTCCTTCAGTAATTACATTTGGTCTCATGGCTTCTAAGCATCTCAAAATTTAAATGGCTCAAATTGACTGCCTGATCTTCCTGCCCTAAAACAAAACAAAATGATAACAAAACACTTTTTCTACTGCTTGTTTCCCCAGTAACAGACACTAGTAATTGCTGTCTTCTAATTGCACAGGTCCCAAATCCTGAAGTCACAAGTGACTACCTTCCAACACCTCATGTGTAATCAATTGACACTTTCTGTTTGCTCTAACCATCAATCCAGAATCCAGATAATTCTCATTATCTTAACTCTTGCTATCATCTTCCACACTGACTTCTTTTACATGGACTTTTACAGTAGCCTTCCTGAAGTTCTCCCTGATTGCATCTTTTTTCCCACCCTCATCTAACAGACACTAGTCTATTACTTTTAATCGTTAAAAGTTTAGGCCAACCACCCCAAGATGCTTCAATTTTTATCTCTTTCTTACTCAGTAAGATGGCCATGTAACAACAGGGTGATATTCTTCATTAGGATGAGATGATAATTCATGAGTATCAATGTGATAATAGCCAGTGGGTCTGGAGTATGACCAAGGCAAAATCACAGTTAAAGTTAAAATTAATTATTATAGTTAGCCACAGCAAAAACAGTAAATCAATTGAATCATTTGGTAAGTCAATCCATCTTGGCCGTCAATCAGAACAGCGATACGAGACTGGAGGTAGCCAAAGCATGGCATCACAGCTTTCAAATACAAAGTAAGAGAACAGGTAAATAAGAGAAATAGGTCAACCTAAAGTTAGGAATGAATCAATCACAGGGACACAACTTGAGCATCAGCAATCTGGTTTCTCAACAGAACTCCTCAAAACAATGACAAGTTCTGAACATAAATAAATAAAGGTAACCCTTTAGCAATTTTTGATGAATAATTTAATTGTTTCCAATATAATACGTTATCATTATGTATCATTTAGTATTTCAGGTTAGTTTTACTAGTGCCGAATCTTTTATCTTATTATTTATTTATTAAGTAATGTTTCTTTATTTTTGAGAAAGAGAGAAACAGACAGACAGAGTGAGCACGAATAGGAGAGGGGGAGAGAGAGGGAGACATAGAATCTGAAGCAAGCTCCAGGCTCTGAGCTATCAGTATAAAGCCCCACTTGGGGCTCAAACTCACAAACGGTGAGATCATGACCTGAGCCAAAGACGGACGCTCAACTGACTGAGCCACCCAGGCGCCCCACTAATGCTTAATCTTTTAATTACTCTGATAAATATTGGAACTTTTCAAATTTGTAGTGGAATACGTATTAAAGGTTATTTAAGCCCAAATTGTCATCTCACAGGTAAAGAGTGCCTTCTCTCTCTTTTTCTCATTAACATGTCACTGAAGTAAAATGTATGTAGGAAAAACATTCATGTGATAAGTTAACAGCTTACTGGATTTTCATAAGTTAGATATACTCATATAACATTCAAGTAAAAAAAATGCCAGAAATCCCTGTTTTGCTCGTTTCCAAATGCTAACTGCCAAAGCCTTCCACCACCTCGACTTCCTACAGTATAAATCAGCTCTCCTTTTACTTTACATAAATGGGGTCGTAGATGGTCTGCTGCTTTTTCGTAATATTATATTTGTGTCATTTGCACATTTGCATGTATTTGTGTGTTATTCATTTTTATTGTGAAGAAGTGTTACATTGTATGATTTATTTCTTTTTTTTCAAAATTTTATTTAAATTTAGTTAGTTAACATACTGTGCAATATTGGTTTCAGGAGTAGAATTCAGTGATTCATCACTTACATACAACACCCAGTGCTCATCACAAGTGCCCTCCTTAATCCTCATCACCCACCTAGCCCATCCCCTACCTATCTCCCTCCATCAGTTTGTTCTCTATCTTCAATAGTTTCTCATGGTTTTTTTTTCCCACTCTCTTTTTTTTCTCCCCTCTCCCATATGTCATTCTGTTTTGTTTCTTAAATATGAGTGAAATCATGTGGTATTTGTCTTTCTCTGATTGACTTATTTCACTTAGCATAACACATTCTAGCATCCACATCATTGCAAATGGCAACATTTCATTCTTTCTGATGGTTGAGTTATATGTATGTGTGTATATATATATATATATATATATCACATCTCCTTTATTCATTCTTTTTGATGGTTGAGTTATATGTATGTATATATATGTATATATGTATGTATATATATGTATATATATATCACATCTACTTTATCCATCAGTCAGTGGATATTTGGGCTCTCTCCATAGCTTGGCTCTCAGTTGTGTGATTATTGATTCATATTTAGCTTGTTCCCTTTGTGGGACTAGTATAGTAGTGTTATTTTAAATAACTTAGAACATATCTATTTTAATTCTACATATAACTTAAACTTCCAAACATCAGATCCTTAAAACAATGTTTAAAGTTATTATATATCTATCTTTATGATGTTCCTTTCTCCTATAAGTATTTCCATGTTTCTTTCTGGTACCATTTCATTGTTACTAAAGACCTACTTAAATGTTTCATTTATTGTCATCCTACAGACAACAAAGCCACTCATTGTCGGCTTCAAATATGTTTCAATTATATCTCAATTTAAGTAAGTAAATAAATGAATAAAATATATATGTGCTCCATTTTTATAGAGAGAGTTTATTTTGTTGAGCATTTAATTTAAACTAGTGAGTATTTTATTTCAGCGTGGGAGGTGGGTCAAATAGGTAATGGGGATTTAGAAGTGCACTTGTAAAGAGCACAGGGTGTTGTGTTGGCTTGGTTTTTAAGTTTTTATTTAAATTCCAGTTAGTTAACATACAGTGTATTACTGGTTTCAGGTATAGAATTTAGGGATTCAACACTTACATATAACAATCTGCTCATCACAGCAAGTGTCCTCCTTAATCGACATCACCTATTTAATCTATCCCCCCACCCACCTCCCCTCTAGTGACCATCGGTTTGTTCTCCGTTTGTTAAGAGTCTGTTTCTTGATTTTCTTCTCTTCCCTCCACCCCCATGTTCATTTGTTTTGTTTCTTAAATTTCACACATGAGTGAAATCATATGGTATTTGCCTTTCCCTGACTGACTTATTTCACTTGGCATAATACTCTCTGTATCCATGTAATTACAAATGGCAAGATTTCATTCTTTTTGATGCCTGAGTAATATTCCATTGTATATATGCCACATATTCTTTATCCATTCATCATACTTTTTATATAATTTGGCTATTGTTGATAATGCTGCTATAAACATGGAGATGCATGTATCCCTTAGAATTAGTATTTTTGTATCCATTGGGTAAGTACCTAGTAGTGCAATGCCTGGATAGTAGAATAATTCTGTTTTTAACTTCTTGTGCAACCTCCATACTTTTTTCAAGAGTCACTGTACCAGTTTGCATTTCTACCAATAGCGTAAGAATGTCCCCCTTTCTCCACATCCTTGCCAACACCTATTGTTCCCTGTGTTGTTAATTTTACCAATTTTGACAGGTGTGAGATCATATCTCATTGTATTTTCCTGATGAACAATGATGTTGAGCATCTTTTCATGGGTCTGTTGGCCATCTATATGTCTTCTTTAGAAAAATGTCCATTCATGTGTTCTGCATGGTTTTTAATTGGATTGTTCATTTTGGGGGGTGTTGACTTATATAAGTTCTTTATATATTTTGGATATTAACTCTTTATCAGGTATGTCATCTGCAAATATCTTCTCTTATTCTGTAGGTTGCCCTTTAGTTTTGTTGATTGATTCCTTTGCTAGGCAGAAATTTTTAATTTTGATGAGGTCTCATTATTTTTGCTTTTGTTTCCCTTGCTCAGGAATGTGTCTATTAAGAAGTTGCTATGGCCAATGTCAGAGAAGCTTGTGTTGTCTTCTGTGATTTTTATGCTTTCAGGTCTCACATTTAAGTCTAATCCATTTTGAATTTATTTTTGTGTATGGTGTAAGAAAGTGGTTAAGTTTCATTTTTTATATGCTTCTGTCTAGTTTTCCTAACACCATTTTTTGAAGAAACTGTCTTTTTCCCATTTGGATATTTTTTTCCTGCTTTGTCGAAGACTAATTGACCATATAGTTGTGCGTTCATTTCTGAGTTTTCTATTCTGTTCCATTGATCTATGTGTCTGTTTTTGTGCCAGTACCATATTGTCTTGATCACTGAAGCTTTGTAATATAACTTGAAGTGTGGAATTGTGATATCTCTAGCTTCGCTTTTCTTTTTCAAGATTGCTTTGGCTATTTGGGGTCTTTTCTGGTTCCATATCAATTTTAGGATTGCCTGTTCTAGTTCTGTAAAAAATCCTGGCGATATTTTGATAGGGATTGCATTAAATGTGTGGATTGCTTTGGGTAGTGTAAACATTTTAACAATATTTGTTCTTCCAATAAGTGAACATGGAATGTCTTTCCATTTCTTTATGTTTTCTTCAATTTTGTTCATCATTGTTTTATAGATTTCAGAGTACAGATAGATCTTTTACCTGTTTGGTTAGGTTTATTTCTAAGTATTTTAAAATTTTTGGTGCAATTGTAAATGGGATTGATTCCTTTACTGAATTTGTTTAACAGTTCTATCAGTTGTTTGGTGGAGTTTTTCAGGTTTTCTATATAGATTATCATGTCATCTGCAAATAGTGAAAGTTTGACTTCTTCCTTGCTTTTGGTCTTTCCTTTCTACTCCATGAGTCCTCTTTAATATCTCTTGCAGGGCTGGCTTAGGGGTCTGGGAAACTCTCTCTTTCTATTCTGAATGACAGACATGCTGGGTAGAGTGTCCGTGGATGCAAATTTTTCCCATTCAGCACATTGAATATATCATGCATGCCCTTCTGGCCTGCAAAGTTTTTGCTAAGAGATCTACAGCTAGCTTTACGGGTTTTTCTTTTAAGTTAGGACTTCTTTTGTCTTGCTGCTTTTAGGATTTTTTCTTTATCACTACATTTTGCAAATTTAATTACAATATGTCTTGGTATTCCCTGCTGTTGTTGATTTTGATAGGAGTTCTCTTGCCTCCTGCATCTGGATGTCTGTTTCCTTCCCCAAACGAGGGAAGTTTTCAGCTATTATTTCCTAATATAAATTTCTTGCCCTCTTTTCTCTCTCTCTTCTCCTGGTACTCTTATGATATAAATGTTATTATGTTTGGTGGAGTTACTGAATTCCCTAAGTCTATTCTCATGTTCCTTAATTGTTCTTTCTCTTTTTTTCCCCCTTTATCATTTTCCATTAGTTTATCTTCTATATCACTTATCCATTCCTCTGCTTCTTCCATCCTTGTGATATTACATCTAATCTGTTTTGAATCTCAATTATTCCATTTTTCATTTCTAATTGTTTTTTTTATCTCTATTATCTGTGCAGTAAGGGACTTCCTGAAGTCTTCTATTCTTTTCTCAAGCCCAGTGAATATTATGGTTGCTTTAAATTCTCCATTGGGCATATTACTTATATGTTTCACCTAGATCTCTGGCCTAAGTGTTTCACCTTATCTTGTCCTTTGATTTGGGATAAATTACTCCATCTTGGCATTTTATCTAAGTATCTGCCTTCTCTCTGTGTTGGAAAAGTCCATTATTTTTCATGCCCCTAAAATTAATGGCTTTATGAAGAAAAGATCATATAGTGTCCAGGGCCTGGAGCTTCAGGGAGTGACTCTGGGGTGTGCTGTGTCCACTGGGCTGTGGTTTTTTGCCTGCTTTGTCCTTCATGCCAGTTGTTTGTGGAGGCTCTTCTTGCCTGCAGTGGGCAGTGTTTTGTCCTTGGGCAAAACATAACAAGTTTTAGCTAGGTGTGTTCTGGTCTGCTTGTTAAATGAGACCTGATACTACTTGCACTAGAACTAAAGTCCTGTAGAACTTTCTGGATGGGCGATATGGTGTGGGCAAGGGTTTCTGCTGGTCTTCTGGGGAAGGGGCCCACTGTGCTGGGCCTGATGCAAGCCTGACTGAGTAGGGTAGCACTGCTAGAACGCAGGGTCATAGGACCTGGTGTAAGCAGGGTAGGCAGTCAGTGTTGGTGCTGTGCTGCTTACTGCAGGTGGCTCTGTATCTATGCTGAAGAGTGGTGCAGGGAAATGGTACCAGCCACCAACCTTGTCCCCAGAGAAGTATCTCCATACTCACTGCCTCTTGGGGAAGCACTCTGAAAACAGTGAATAATCCCCTGTGTGTCCCAGCTGTTTTCAGATCACTGTTTCTATGTCTGTCTCTGGGTTGTTTGCCTGCCTTCTCTCCTGAAGCAGTGCAGTGCTCTCCAGACTGCATCTCAGCCAAGCTTGCTGACTTTTAAAGCTCCAGGTTTTAGGAACTTGGTAGAGTGGGAGACTACAATGGTGTTCTGAGGGAGGGTCTTGCTGAGCTGGGACTTAGGGATGATTGGCCAGGAAGAGCAGTCGCTGCAGAGCACTGGGGCATGGAACTCGGAGTAAACATGCTAGGAAGCCAGGATCAGGCCTAACTGCCCTTGGAAAGTGGTTCTATGTTTATGCTGAGGGGCAGGTGAGGGAAATGGTGCCCACAAGTTCCTTTGTCCCCAGAGAAGCATCTCTGTGAACACTACATCCCAGGGATTCACTCCAAGAAGAGCAAACAATCTCTCCACTGTATGTCCCAGGAATTATTCAGATTGCTGTTTCCACACCTTCTGCTTTCAAGTTGTTTGCCTGCCTTCTCTCCAGGAGTAGAGCAGGACCCACAAGGGTCTATACCAGCCAAGCCTGCCAACCCCTAAAACTCTAGTCTTCAAGCCCTGCTGGTTGCAAGAACCCACAAAAATCAGCCCCTCTCATTTCTCCAGCCAATAGCTTTGGGGAAGTGTTCTCCTTGTGTGTCCCGCTACGTGCTCCTCTCTCATCTTTCTTCAGGACCAGGGCTCCCTCCCCTCTGCAGCACCCTGTATCCATTTCTCCCCCAAACAATATTTCTGCACTTCCTGACTTTCTCATGGTGGCCTCTTCTCTCCTTCTGGTTGTGGAGACTGTTTAGTCAGTCCTCAGGTCAATCTCTGGCATGTTCAGAATGATTTGATAGTTATCTAGCAATGTCCCAGAGATCAGGCAAGCCTAGGGTCCTCCTACTATGCCACCATCTTAGCTTCTCCCTTTGAAGTGTTGCATCACTATATTGTACACCTGAAACTAATATTGCACTGTATGGTTCTAATTGGAATTTAAATAAAAGCTCAAAAAATATAAAGGTATCACTCCATTGATTTTTGTTTTCCATAAATTCTGTTACTAAGTTAACTGTTAATTATAATTTTCTTCCTTTGTGTGGTGTCTAAATGGCGTGTCTCTTGCTTGGATGAGGGCCCCCAAATGTGAGGCAACCATCAAATGGAAGCCAGTGGGGTAAGAAATGAAATAATTCATATAAGGCAGCACAAAGGAGATGGAAGTTTATGGAATATACTTTGGAATATACCTTATATTATGGAATATAAGGGAGCAGTGGGAAAGAAAGCAGAGAAGACGCTATCTGCAAGGAGGCAGTGGGCGAGAGCTGTTCTTAAAGGGGGAAAATGAGGAGGCATGGCAATGCATGGATCTTCCCCTTTTTGGTAACTGTGCCTAGCTCTAAGTAGCCCATTCGTTAATTAGGGCATATGAATATTTTTGACTGGGTCGCCTGACTTCCTGTCTGTATTCAGCCTGGGGAGTAGCTGTGGGCCCTTTCTACATGCCATCACTCAGGCCTGTTTGCCTAAACGTGGCTTCTACACTTTGGAAATAATGCATCTTTTTCTAGACCAAGTTCTGAATCTCAGTCTCTTAGCCTATAATTTATTAAGCCTAAAACTACAATATATAAATACCTGAAAGGTAGACATACAGCTGCTAATACTTATATCACTTATTAATGGTTCAGAATGTTTTCTTTCTATTTTCTAGTCCCTATAGTGTTTGATTCTATAGCACTTATACTTTTAAAATTGGAATTTTGTAATATATCTTGCTTTCTTAGTTGTTCTCATTAGGGACATTTGCATGTTGCAAACTATTCCACTCTATGAGTATGCAGACTTTATATGTATTTATGTAGGGAGAATCTGTGTGTATTTGCATATATGTGTTATCTTCCAGCAAGGATAAACTAAAATGAACATCCATTATTCTTATTACTCCTTCCCTATTCATAATCCTATTATAACTTTCTTCTGAGGAAACTTCCATTTATATAAGATTTCAGTAAAGTTTCATACAACAGTTACTTTCAAACCAAGAGAAGAACAGATAACTTAGACCTAAACCAAATAATGTGTCTGAGATACAAGATTTTTAATGGAGTTTTGGAGGAGAGATTCAAACTCTTAACTGTTAGATCTAAGTTTGAGCAGATAAGATTCCTGAAACAGCAATATCTTTTCAGCACATGATGTTGGAAAGTGAACTCAGCACAGCAATGAGACAAGAAAGAGAAAGGAAGTAACAAGATCTTGATAACACCATTTGAGCTCTAGATCTCAGAATCCCCATCCTTGGAATTTTATTCTTACTAGACTCAATATACTTCCTGTTTTGTTTGTTTGTTTGTTTGTTTTTTGTTTTTTTTTCATTTCTTTTACACAGTTTGAGTCAGATGTTCTATCACTTTCAACAGAAAAGGTCTTAATTAATTAATGCAGTCAATACACAACTTTTTTAAGACACTATTATTTGGGTGTCTTTAAATTTGTCTACTTTGAAAGTAAATACTATCTTCAGGTTGGATTTTCTAGATTCATTATTTTGCTAACAGTGATTTAATTAGGATTCTATAAATGTTTATAATAATAAATTTTTCACCAGAATTAAAAATAATACAAAGGTAAGTAAGAAAACATGATTCATTTTATAAATTTGTTTCTCCTGTGATAATTCCTACAGATAAGTATAAAAGTCAGGGAATATTTCCTTATAAATTTATAACACAATGCAACTTATAATTCCATAATATATTTTTGTAGGAGAAATGTGCTTATTCTGAGATTAATATGTATTCACATTGACGGTCAGTAACCATATATTATGGATGTACTAATATTGTAATTAGTTTGGCATATCTTTCTGAAGACTTGTAATTCTCTTTAACAATATTTTATTTACAACTACTTACACATTTATGTTAATTATTTGAACATGCAAACAGTCTTCATAATGAGGTTCTCTGCAGTGATTAGAAAATAATTTGAATAGGCTATAAATAATTAAAGGGTAATCCCTACTATTTTAAATGACATAATTTTTTGACCATTAAAAGCACTGAGGGATGCCTGGGTGGCTCATTTGGTTGAGCAGCCAACTCTTGATTTCAGCCATCATCTCAGGTCATGACCACAGTGTCAGGGTCCATGCTGAGCACGCAGCTTTTTGCTTGGGATTTTGTTTTTCTTTTTCTTTCCTTCTGCCCCTCCCCTGCTTGCGCTCTTTCTCTTTCTCTTTGTCTCTCTTTCTTAAATAAATAAATAATAAATAAATGCACTGCAAATACAAGGATATTTTGAACACAAAGACTGAAAAACAATGAACATCTCTAAACTTCGACTACCCAAAGATCTTAAAAATTTTAAGTTGGAAAACGGCACAAATTAAGGTCTCTGAAAAACCGTCTTGAATATAAAACCAATTGAAAACCAATATTATAAGGATCTAAAAACCATATTAAATTCCACTGAGTCCACATAGTGAAGTACAAATGTTTTCTTTAATAGAAATCTATTGCAGAGTAAATTTAATCTCACTTTTCACATTATGCACAGATTTAAAAAAATATTTTTCCAAAAAAATGATGAATTTGATGCGACTTTTGTTAATTCCACTTCTGTGCTATATTGGAAGGCTAAGATAAAAGTCTTTAAATGAGTCAATCTTTTTTATAAGCATTAATCAGATTTACCTGAAGATATTTTTAAATGTGTAAACATGGATATCTCCATACACTTTAAAATTGAAAAGAGAGTTTGGAAGTCATGATTAGTTATAAACTTCTGATAAAGCTATTGATTATTAAGACTGAGTTTCCAAACAGTGAGCTATACTGTCCTTGGCTATTAAAAATAAATAAATAAAAATTGGGCATTCGAATACTAACTCTGGCAAAATCTATCTTCACTTTTGCTTACATTTCCCCCAGCCATCTGTCCTGACCTCTGCAGGAAGAAAGTGTCTATTGTCCTGTGGTTAAGAGTGCAAACAGTGGAGCCAAATGTCTAGTTTGTGTAACAGTCCTACTGCTCAATTACTATGAAATCATGTGTGAGTTACCAAAACCTCTTTACCTTTCAGTTTCTTCCCCTGTATTTCAGTTTAGTAAACGGCACCTACCTAATAGCATTGTTGTAATGATTCAATAAGTGAAAAAGTGATCAGAATAGTGCTTCCCATGCAAAGGCACAATAAATTAAGTGTTGAGATGTCTTTGCTTGATAATTACTGATTTCACCCTCCGACATTTACATTTTGATTTCCTAAAATCACGACATTAAAATTTCTCAAAATATTTATTTGATTGAAGAACTTATGCTAGTTAATTATCCTCTAATTGGTATGAAAATATGTTTTAGTAAAAATCTCTTATACTGTACCTATCCCAGACACTAGCTCTCTTTTTCCAAAATTACTATTCAGGAAAGTTAAGTAAGGCAGAAGTGCCTAATATAATAGCTAGTAGACATTATTAATCCTCTCAATAATTGGTATTGACTCCATCCTTAGAGAAACTCAAAGGAAATAAAGACATTAAAGGGTTATAGTTGGAGGTAGCAAGGAAGGAAGGCATAGGGCATATGAAATGTGTAAAAATGCAACACAGGTAAAGTGCTTATGACTTCACCAAACACTGACATAGATAAATGGTAAAAAAATAAAACCAGGGCACCTGGGTAGCTCAGTCAGCTGAGTGTCGGACTTTGGCTCAGGTCATGATCTCGTGGTTCATGAGTTCCAGCCCCGCGTCAGGCTCTGTGCTGACAGCATAGAGCCTGGACCCTGGTTCGGATTCTGTGTCTCCCTCTCTCTCTGCTCCTCCCCCGCTCATGCTCTGTCCCTTTCTCTCCTTCAAAAATAAATATTAAAAAAATTTAAAAAAATGAAATAAAACCAAAACCAGGTACCAAACAAAACACAAGACACATATATTCAGGATATTGCCGGAAATTGTCTTATGTTAAATGTGTGAAGGTGGGTGAAAGGATAGTTAACTTGTGACTAGACTGTGGTGGTTCCCAGCTTATCACCAGGGATGCCTGGAACTCTGGTGTTGACCCGTGGCCAGGAGTGGGATGAAATACCAGATAGTACTTACAAAATGTTGTTTATGCCCAAATTATTCCCCAAAATACTCTGAACCAGCTCATATACATCGTTTATTGAAAATGTATAGAGGCAACTAGGGGGCTCAGTCAGTTTGGGTTCATGGGATCGAGATCTGCATCAGGCTCCTTGCTGGCAGTGTGGAGACTGCTTGGGATTCTCTCTGCCTCTCTCTCTGCTCCTCCCCTGATTGTACATGCATGCTCTTTCTCTCTCTCTCTCTTGGTCTCTCAAAGTAAATAAATACACATTAAAAAAAAAAGAAAGAAAATGTATAGATCAATGAGGGCTTATACCCTGGCTTAGCCAGTAACACAGCTTGGTTTTGAATATGTGGTCAGTGGAGCATAAAAGGCTGCTGGGTAAATTTAAACCTTGGCTCTCTGTGTCAAGTATCTCTAATATAACTTGGTGCATCTTATTCTACTAAGGAAAATCCTTGTAAGGTGCACCTGGAATTCTCAGACCTGTTTTTGTGCTTTCTCTTTCCTTCCATACAGTATTCCTGCCTTTGTGAGAATATTTACGGAAATTCAAGAGTACTTTCAATATGCCAACCTGTGTAATTATTGTAGTTATTTGAACAGGAAAATTGAATGAACTTTAGGTCCATAATCTACATGATGGCTAGGACTTTGTTTGAGAGAAAGAATGATGAAGTCCAGGAGATGAAGAACCTCAGATGCCAGACAATAATCTAGGCCATTATGGTGTCAAGACATTCAAACATTGTGACCATGGGTGGAAGGATAAGCATTTCATGGAGATTTGAGGTCGATCCAGAGATAGGAAAATGGCTAGGCGGATTACTAAAGAAATTCAAACAGAGCAAAAACCAGCCAAGAACGTGGTACCTTGGCTTCTTTTTGCACCTCTGGAAAAAATTAAAGTAACTTAGAGCCAAGAGCTCCCAGATCTACCAAATTACACCAATGATCCTATCAGTAAAGATTATTGGAATGGCAGGACATGCCACTAGGCACAATCAAAAGAAGGATATACTCAATCAAAGCTGCTTTAAGTCAATTTGTAAATGATATGAGTTACTTCTTAGTGAGACTCTACTGAAATAGATTTTTACATTGGCGAGATTACTCTTTCCCTTTCATTTAATACCACTAAATGAGGGGGGATATTTGACTCACTCAGCATTCTCAATTAGCAGCATAACTGTGAATAAGTAGACAAACAAAATGCCAATCTATTGAGCTGGATAAAGTAAGAAAACATAAAATATAACTTGGCAAGTCTATTTAGCCAAGTGTATCCATAGATACCAAACTTGAAACTTCCTCTGAGGAGTTTTTTATTGTGTTTGTTGCAGCACATATTAGGTCAGGAGTTGGAGAGAGAAAGAGAGGCAGATAAAGCAAGAGAGATGTATATTGCTATAGCGCATCTAATAACCAAAGTGGCTTATGTGGCTTAGGTTTGGGTACTTCAAGCATTCCACGTGATTTAGGAAACAGTATGAGTGACAGCAGAGAGAAGGTGTGGTAAGCTGAGATATAGTAAAAGTAAATATAAATGTACATATTACTACAAAATAACTTTTTATATTATGCTAATGAGTTTGGAATTTGGTAAAATTACCGAAGGGAGATATTAAAAGCCTTTTAGTAATATAGTGATAAAATTCGAATTGTCCTTTAAAATAAATGGATGGAGGGGTGCCTGGGTGGCTCAGTCAGTTGAGTGTCCGGTCATGATCTCACAGTCTGTGAGTTCGAGCCCCGCGTCAGGCTCTGTGCTGACAGCTCGGAGCCTGGAGCCTGCTTCTGATTCTGTGTCTCCCTCTCTCTCTGCCCCTCCCCTGCTCATGCTCTCTCTCTCACTCTCAAAAATGAATAAATATTAAAAAAAATTTAAAAAAATAAATGGATGGAGGGTAGAAAGCAGAGAAATATTGACAGGAGGGGTATCAATTATCAAACTATTGTAATATTTCAGACCAAAAGAGGAGACAGAAATTATGTAATTAAAATAGTAGTCGCCTGTAAGGAAAGTTTAGACAGGTACTGTGAGTGTACGAACAATGGGGATTGGTGTTGAGGGGTATGGAAGGAGAGAGAGAAAGTAAAGCCAATTTTTGGGTGCCTGGTTTGGATATTAGAGAATTTGCTAAACAGAAAGTAGATTTGAAAGTGTCATTATACATGCTTAATTAATTAGGCAACTAAAGTTTAAAAGTTTAAATTATTAGTTTGACACACATTTAGTAAGGTTTAATAATAAAGAGTGTAGTTCTGTTAAACTACAAATCCTATGTTTATCCAATGCGCCAGGAGGGAGAGAGCTCTAAAAAGGAGAAACAGCTAAATTTTAATGGGATCCTTTTCTCAAACATCTCTACTCATGTTACTTAAAATTTATGATCTCTGAATTTTTTCATTTTTTAGAATAACAGCTATATTTGAATTTATAAGAATCTCCTTGTAATATATAAATTTTAAGTAGTTACCATGTAGTTGCCTGTTAAAGATTAAGTAGTTACGACGTAGGTGCCTGTTAATCTTAGTTTATTTAAATAGCTTTATTTAGATCATTTAGGTGATATGATATTCTCTATGAAAATTGGAATTGAAATTATCTACAATGGTAATAAAGTAACGTGCAAAATAGGCAAATATGAAAGAATGGAGGATGTGATGGCAGAGTAAGAACTTTTATCCATCTCATATTGGTACAGTTCAGACTTTATAATTTTCTTTTTGTTTAGACTTTTTAAAAGTTTATTTATTTATTTTGAGAGAGAGAGAGACAGTGTGAACAGGGAAGGGGCAGAGAGAGAATAGAGAGAGAATTCCAAGCAGGCTCCTCAACTCAGTGTGGAGCCCATTGGCACAGTTGTGAGATCAAGACCCGAGACAATACCAAGAGTCCGGCGCTGAACCCACTGAGCAACCCAGGCACACTGAGACTTAATGTTTTTCTATATTTTCCCTTTACGCCATCCATGCTTGTTTTCACCTTAAGATCTTTATGTTGTAAGTCCTTCTGCCTAGAAAAATTCATCACCAGATTTTCACATGAGCTAGCTAAAGGTGGGGCTATAGTTAATATTATATATTAACATTATTCGGGTTGCAGCTCAATTATTGGTTTCTTATTACTCAAACCAAATCCACACCCACTGCTCTCTTCTTATGCCATTGTAACAACAGCATCTACAAAGATGCTAGACTAACACAAAACTCTTAGTAATTGTTGAATAATTGAAAAAGAGAAAATTATATTTTTTTGCAAAAATAATTGTCATTTGCTGATACCAAGAACTCAGTGAATTTTGGGTGATGTGTTATTTGCTATTTTAATATGCCAACATGTACTTTGAGCCTAAAAAAGTATCAAGAAGCCAGGCTTTGGAAATTTATATGTTTAGGACAAAATATTGGTTGTAAAACATGACGCGATTATATAATTTTTTGTAACTCAATTTCCGTGCCTGTAAAAAGGGAGTATTTGATAGAAGTTTTGTGATAATTAAATGAAATACCTGACAGGGTAACTATAATGGCCAAAATGCAACTAACCCTAACTTTAACCCTTTCCATCTCTGACTCAAGATTGGACAACTATCTATAATTTAAAACAATGCAGCTGCAGGAAAATTAACCTTTAATTTAAATTAATCAGTCTTAAAATAGATTTTGTAATGGTTATTTTGAAATGGTGTTTTTCTTAAATTTTTCTATGCCTTTTTATAATATACTTCTTCAAAACTAAAATGATCTTTTCCCTTTACCATTCTTCCCTTCCAAGATTTTATAAATCCATTTATTTTTCTCCTGGGATAAAATATTTCTAATATGTAAACAGAATGGGATCTCTGTACTGTCAGTTTAATGAAACAATCATTTATTAAGTTTAGGAAGTGTATTAAAGTTTCTTAGTTAATTGGATGTTGTCTATGCTTTGGATTTGGACTTGGAAGGTGGAAGGGTGAGCGGCTCCCAGAGAAGTGTAATTAATTGTGGCGCTGGGTCTTCAGCTGGAAATTAATGCGCGGGTTCTATGGTCAATCTCTAACAATCTCAGGCACCGGTTTCAATTTTCTTTGAATCACCTATAAATTAAAGCACTGGTTCTGGTTGTTTGTACATGATGAAGATTTGTGAAATTATTTAAATAATTATTACTGAAGTACAGTTCAATTATTTCTTGATGTACGCCATGATTTGAGAGAAATTCTTTTAGAAAATACTAAGTGAATTAATTGGAAAACTGTCTTTTCCAGTTTAGGACCCTGGGATTTAAATCAATTAAAAATAAATAGTGTGTTTTACATTTGTAGCAGCTTTATGTCCTCTAAATCTGAAATATAATGATTCCACTTAGCTCCATAATATTTGCAAATACACTTTTTAGACTTTTTATACACTCTCTAGGGAGACGGCACAACACATCAAATTTTAAATGCACAGCTAAGAATCACTATCAGGGTGAACCTGTTATGGATGAATCGTATTGATTCTTTCAGGTGTGCACGGAGAGTGTTTAATTATTTTGCCGTTGTTAAGCAGTAAAGCAATAGTATTTCAATTTTTAAAATTTTCACTATACAGGTTAGTATTATCATTTCTAATTTGTAAAACAAAACAAAAAAAATTACAGTGCTTGTTTGACTGTCCTAACCATACCAGGTATCTCTTGTCCTGCTTACAGAGTTCACTGGATTTAATTTCTGAAAGAATAATCAGAGATCTTTTAACAAACAGCACATAAGTAGAAATAAATTAGATGAAGAGTTGTCTAAGATATGATTTTTCTTTCAATAGTAAAACATGCAATCACAATACACGCACAAAGGAAGCATTTACATTTTAAAATAAGTCATAAGTAACAAAACCAAGGTGCTTTATGAAATAAACAGTTGCATTTACACACTTGTCTCTCAATTTCAAGATTGCCTTCTTTATTGATTTGTTTATGTGTTTGTTTACTTATTTTGAGAGGAAAGAGCAGAGAGAGAAGGAGAGTCTCCCAAACAGGCTCCGCACTGTCAGCACAGAGCCCGACATGGTGCTCGAACTGACAAGCCACGAGATCATGACCTGAGCCAAAATCAAGAATCAGTTGCTTAACTGACTGAGCCACCCAGGTGCCCTGAATTTGCCTCCTTTTGACATCACAACACCATCATCTGCAGAATTCTTCTGTGAACATGATAGTTTCAACTCCACAGGTGCAGAAATAGCAATGACTCACTACAATTCCCACATTCAATTGACAATTTTATATTTTCTGGTTCTTAGTGTGTTAAAGCTTGATTAAAGAATATTAGACTCGGATCATACCACAGACTACACAAAGACAAAGTAATTTCTTTTTAAATTTTTTTCTGATCAAGAGTTCTATGCTCATTTCATGTTTATTCTAAATGTTTGCATTTTCTGACAGAGATCAATGCCCTTACTTTTAGTGAATGCACATACCAAATGCAAATTAGACAATTCAACAACTTGGAATACATCTAGTATCTTAGATACAGCATTCTTCATGGAAATATATAATTCCAGGGAATAAAAGAAAAACAAACATGAAAATAGCAAAAGGTAGCTCACCATGTCCTGGGTGCATTTCCAGCAATTGCAATCTCTTTTTCTTTACTTTTCTACCAATTTTTTAGTAGGAGTACATGTACTTGTAGTAAACACAATAGATTAAACAAATATTTATGCAATCTGCCTCTCACAAAGCCCCACTCAAATCATAAAGAAATAGTTAATGAATACATGCATAAAGATAATGGAAATGGAAGAGTGAATGACAGCAACAAAATGTGAAAGGCAGGAAGAAAATGGACAAGGTGCCATTGACGAACAAGCTGTTTTGTCTTGTGGGTTTGGCTGAAGGAGGCAAACCCATGTTGCAGAGTTCTCCATACAGCTCAGTTCTGAAGGCACCAGCTACCTCTAGAAGCTGAATATAGGTCTACAGTCCAAAATAATATTTGAAAGTATGTTTCAACGCTCTCAGATTTTCAGATTTCTTCCCTGACAGCACAAATGAAAGGCATAAGCCTCAATTTGCCCTCTGGAAGAGTTGCACCAGGGAGGCTTGGGACTCTGACATTAGCACAGCAGGGAGATCACGCTGAATAAAGGGATGTAAGTTAAATGAAATGTTCTATCCTGAGCCGAGAACAACCCTTCTCAACTCCAGTCAGTCTGAGAAAAATCACAACTACACTTGAGCCTCCCAAAGTGGAACACTGGAGAATTCTTCTGGAAAATTGAGCACCAGAAATAAAAAATTAACAGATTTTCTTAGGTAAGTTCCTCTCAAAAACATAGATCAGACATGCTGATATAGAAGCTCGTTAGTTGGCATGTTTTAAGTAAAACCAAGGAATACTCATTTACTGTTTTGTTCCTCACAGCTAAATATAGTTAGCTAGCTAAGATACATCAGATATTTGAGGATAGTTAATTACCAGAAAACAGAAACCAAATGACAAGTAGGAGGGGTAACATTCATGGAAACCAGACAAAACATAGGGGGCCAGGAAGGAGTAAATACAATGCATCCACGTATCTTTGAGTACTAGCCTCAAGGAGGATAATTTATATACAGAAAAAGAAAAAAAAAAGAATCTGTCATAGGAACAATAAGTAAAAATACTTTAGAAATACAGATATAGACACAGATATGGTTAAAGAACATAAAGTTCTCAGAAATGAAAACTTCAATGGGATGGTAAAATTAAGTTAAGGGTAATTTTCAGATGCTATAATAGGCAAAAAAAAACTGAGTAAAGGAGAGATCAGATATGAAATAAAGAAATCACTTCAGGTAATTCCAATATCTGAACTTTTATTCAGACAGAGATAAAAGACAAAATGGAGAAGTGGATTATCAAATATTTCATCCAGAATATTTCACAGAACTAATAGACTTGAAACACAAAATTGAGAGACCTACACAATGCCTAGAGCAATGAACAAAAAGAAATTCTCACCAAGGCACATTAGCATTAAAATTCAGAACACTGGGATAAAGATACATTCCCCCATCATCTCAAAAGAAAGAAACAAGTCTCATAAACAAATGTTCAGAAATCCAAATGCCATTTGACTCTTAAAAGAAACAAATAAATCTGTAAGTCAGAAAGGAATGCTATCAATATGCTAAGAGGAAAAAAAAGAATTACAATTTAATTTCCATGCCCAATCAAATTAAACATCAAGCATAGGTATAAATAGATGGCATTAGAGATACTCAAGATTTTGTTGTATTTACCATAATCCATTCTGAGGAGGCTACTGGAGGGTGTGCTCTATCAAAAGACAATCTGGGGCCCCTGGGTGACTCAGTCGGTCAAGTGTCTGACTTTGGCTCAGGTCATGATCTCACCGTTGTGGGTTTGAGCACTGGATTAGGCTCTGTGCTAACAGCTCAGAGCCTAAAGCCTGCTTCTGATTCTGTCCTTCTCTCTGCCCCTCCCCCACGTGTGTGTGTGTGTGTGTGTGTGTGTGTGTGCGCGCGCGCGCGCACGCGCATGTGCTCTCTCTCTCTTTCTCTCTCAAAAATAAATAAACAAACATTTAAAAAATTTTTTAAAAAGAAGAAAAATATGATTCAAGCAAAGGGGCTTCATCACAGGACAACTGATGCTTAACTTTGTACCAAGTGTCATTTACAGACTGGGTGATAGCATATGGGAGCCTTCAGAAGGGTAAGCAATGTTCTGTACCTTGATCTAAGTAGTAGGTATGCAATGTTCATGGAAAAACAAAATTGATTATGCATTAAGATTTAAGCATTTTACTGTATATTTAATTATATCGGTATAAAGTAAATAAAAACAAAACAAAAACTAAAGTATAAAAATGACTGATTAAGATGAAGGATCCAAAAGGTTCTTACTAATATGGTGGTGTCTCAGCAGGGTAGGTGAGATGCTTAGCTATGATGGACTTCCCTTTCTTCTCTAGCAGTTCTTAACCTCCAAAATTCCTCTTTGTCCATGTGATGTCTCCATGCACAGTACAGTCAGGCAGTTGGTTACCAAAACTGTGAAATGGAAGCAGAGAGACCTAGACTTAGGGTCACACAATGGCAGTTCCAATGAATATTTCTGATAAGTTGCACATGGGGCCAACCCAGATTCAATGGGAGAGGGAATAGACTTCAAGTCTTATGAGAGAAATGGTTTGTAAATAAACTTAAAATCAATAACCAGGAAATTGAGTATATTTTTATATGTTTAGTGACTATTTGCGTTTTCTCCATGAAGAAACTATTCATGACCATTTTATTTCCACATGGATAACCAATTTTTCAGATTCCATTTGTTGAACCATGTATCCTTTCCTACTGGCCTATTATGACAGTTCAGTCATATTATAATGTTAGCACATTTAAATAACAATGTCATGTATTTATTTATTTATTTATTTAAAGATGTAAGGAGAAATACAAATTAAAAATGAGAGGCTTAAATCTTCCTCTTGAGGGGTGCCTGGGTGGCTCAGTCGATTAAGTGCCCAACTTTGGCTCAGGTCATGATCTCGTGGTTTATGAGTTCCAGCCACACATTGGGCTCTGTGCTCACAGCTCAAAGCCTGGAGCCTGTTTTGGATTCTTTGTTTCCCTCTCTCTCTGCCCCTCCCCCCGCTGGCATTCTGTCTCTCTCTCAAAAATAAATAACATTAAACAAAATTGAAAAAAAAATCTTCCTCTTGAAAATAAGGGAAGGGGGCGCCTGAATAGCTCGGTCAGTTAAGCATCTGATTCTTGATTTCAGCTCAGGTTGTGATCTCCAGGTTGTATGATGGAGTCCCATATGGGGCTCCTCACTGACAGCAGGGAACATGCTTGGGATCCTATCTTTGCCTCTCTTTCTCTCTGCCCCTCCCCTGCTCATGCTTGCACTCTCTTTCTCTCTCTCTCTCTCTCTCTCTGCCTCTCAAAATAAATAAATAAGCTTGAAAAAAAAGAAACAAAGGGAAGATTTCCCTCCTTTCCTTTGTCCCAGAGAATTTACTTTTTCTAAGGTAAATTCTTTTTTATCTCTTTGAAATGTATAAAAATCCTTTTGAAGATTAGATAGTTCTTTTGTTAGCTTTGTGACACAGGACCAACTTTCTTATGCACGTGGGACCTTCTCTTTGAAATACACACATCGAGGGAGATAGCACCCCTAATTCCCAGTTTCTGTGGGAGGACAGGAGCCTAATTTTGTGGATGCTTTACTCCAAGTTTCTCTCAGAAAGATATGAAGTTTGTTTCTTCATGAATAAAGCCAATTAGCTAATACAAATGGTCACCCCATTACCAGGTAATGCAGATTAAACTATGTGTGACAAATGGTGCTGTCAGGTCCTCTTATTTGAGGACCTGTTATTGTCTATCTTCAGATCATGTGTATAATGAGTTCTATTGCTTGGCTATGGAGAAGGGATGAGATTTCTTTCTGTCTTGCTTTCTCTTAGTTCAGTGCCTGTGATGCACTTCATATTCTGTTTTAATGCTTATTCAGTAATAAGAGTTTTCTTTCCTACCTTTGTAGAGAGGTTTTGGGGGAATGGGATATGAGTTTGTTTTTAATTACATTTCTTTGACAAAGAGATCTGTAGTACCCTGCACAAAACAATTAGAAATTAAAAGAAGTTTTGATATATGATCTATTAAAATGTGAGGCAATTTCAGTCATTTCTCTCTCTCTAGTTCTCAATGTCAGTAAATACCATTATCAGAAAATGAGACAAGGAGCATAGTGAATTTATACCAATTTTCAGTTTCTGAACTTTGGGAACTCAGGAATTACAAAACTTTAATGCATGTATTTTTACATTAGATATATGGTGACTGAAATACACACTTTGTGCTACATTTTGATAACTTTTTTTGTGAAGGCATGCGGTTAGGGCACCCATAACCCTAAAAAAATAAAGATCAAGGGCTGAAAAATGATAATCTATCCTCGATTTAATTTTTATTTTACTTTATTTAAAAAAAATTTTAAGGTTTATTTATTTTTGAGAGAGAGAGAGAAAAACTGTGAGTGGGGGAGGGGCAGAGAGAGAGGGAGACAGAACATGAAGTAGGCTCTGCACTATCATCGCAAAGCCTGACATGGGGCTCGCACCCCAAACTGTGAGATCATGGCCTGAGCCGAAGTCAGATGCTCAACCAACTGAACCCCTCAGGCACCCTCCCCTGACTTAATTTTTTAAAAAGTGTTATTAAAACACAGGCCCATTTATTTAAATCTTTTCTATGGTACTTTTCCTCTACCAGGGCAGAACTGAGTAGTTGCAACAGAGACCATGTAGCTCAGACAACTTAAAAAATTTGCTCTCTGGCCTTTCCAGAAAAGTTTCTGCATCTCTAATATAGAACATTATTATCATTCAAGAATGTTTCCTCATGCCCCTTCTGGGCAGTACCCCATCAAAATACAATCACCTCTGTTCTGATACTTAATCACAGATTATTTTCCCTATTCTAAAATTGTATATAAATGGAAACATAGAGGGGGACCTAGGTGGCTCAGTCAGTTGAGCATCAGACTCTTGATTTCAGCTCAGTTCATGATACCAAGGTCGTAGAATCAAGCCTGGTGTTGGGGTCCATGCTGCTGCTGGGCATGGAGCCTGCTTGTGATTTCCTCGCTCCCTCTCCCTCTTCCCCTCCCTCATTCACACACATGCACACTCTCTCTCTCAAAAATAAAATAAAATCTTTAAAAATACATGGTATCATACAGAATATATGTTTTTGTGTGCAGAATTTCTCGCTAAGTAAAATGATATTGGTAATCATTTCTTTGCTGTATCAATAATTTATTTCTTTATGTTGCTATGTAGGATTACATGTTAGGAATATACCGCAACATTTTTATCTGGTCCTTTGAGATGTGATACTGTTTTCAGCTCAGGCCACTATTTGTAAACTGCTATAAACATACGTGTCCTGATGAAACAGTAAATTTACATGTCTATTGTGAATGTCCATGCTATAGAACAGCTAATTCAAAGAATGAGTTACTCTTTGCCAAATCATTTTTCAAAGTAGTTTCTCTTTTTTAACCTCCTATGGATGGTGTATAAAAACACCCAAAATATAATAATTTTTCAAAGGAAGAAAAAGTGTTTACTGGGTATCACTGGAACCAGTTGAAACTCAATAGAGAAAACCAAGTAAATGCAATGGACACCTGAACAAAAGCAATGGAAGAAGGGTAGATTTGAAAGACAATAAAACTGGAATTGTTTTGAAGGACAGTGAGGCAGATTATGTCTATTGATATGGGAATTAATTCCTCTTTTTTTCCACAATGCATAGGAGTGTGCACTTACGATGACACCATTTTTCCAATAGATACATTAAGCCATGATGTTCTTTGTTCAGTTATATTAATCCCAAAAAAGACTAATAAAAAAAAATTTACTCTTACTCTGCCATTAATAAAACTCTGTGTTCTTTCTAAATGCCTGGGTTTTCACTTCCAATTATTTTGCATACAGTTTTACAAATGAGTGTGTGCCACTAAGGAAATTAAAAGGAGACCTAAATTAATGGCAGACATAATATGTTCCTGAAAAGAAATACAATATTTGAAAGATAAAAATTTCCACTCAATTAATTTATAAATTAAATATAATTTCAATTGACATACTGTGTTCTAATTGCTAAAAATTCTTAAATCATCTGGAAGAATAAAAGAGTAAGAACAGTCAAGAAAAATTAAATGCTAAAGCAAACTTTCCCTAACAAATATTAAAGGTTATTAAATATGCATGATGCTAAATATAGTGTGTATCTGACATAGAAATTTTGGATAAATGGAATATATAAAAATGTAAAGAAATAGATCCTGTTTTGAAAGAAAATTTATTATGTGGAAAGGTGATATTTCAAAATAAGGGCTAGATGAATCATCCAATAATTGTAATGTGACAAGTGACTAATTGTTTGGAAAAATGATAACCTCATTATTACTGAAGTGGATGGATAAATCACTCAATAAATGATATTGAAACAAGTGATTAATTGTTTGGAAAAATATAATGATAACCTCATTTTTAATTAATTCATTATTAGCTTTGCTAACTACTATAATAAACATACAATAAAAGTATAATGACCTATATAATAGCCCATATAATTTTTCCTCATCAGAGAGCAGCTTTCTTCCTGGCTTTAGCTCCACTAACCTCTGCCATATACAAAGACTTTTAAGTGCTCCTCACCAGCAAACAAATAGAAAGAAAATCCCCTAACACTGTGGCTTGCAAGTAAGATACAGTAATTGAGTCATATTCCATTGGTGAGGACGTGAGGACTAGTCACATAGTTCAACTTGGATGCTAATCATAGCTGTAACACCTAATCCTTGGCAGAAAATAGAGGATGAGAGACATGGACTTTGATGAACAGCTGGCCCTATATGTGTCATATATTGTGCACCAAAATAAACAACATACACATTACGTATTTAAATATGAAATTAACTTACCATACATATGTACATATATGATGATGGTTTAGCCAGTCATCCATCAATGAACACTTGGGCTGTTTCCATATCTTGGCTATTGTAAATAGGGCTGCAATAAACATAGGGGTGCATATTTTTTTAATCAGTGTTTGTGTTTTCTTTGGGCAAATACCTAGTAGTAGAATTAGTGGATCATATGATATTTCTATTTTGTTTTTTAAGTTTATTTATTTTAAGAGAGAGAGAGAGAAGGAATGAGTGGGAGACGGGCAGAGAGCGAGGGAGAGAGAGAATCCCAAGCAGGTCCTGCACTGTCTGCTTGGATCCCCACGTGGGGCCCGATCTCAAGAACTGAGAGATCAAGACCTGAGCCAAAATCAGGAGTCAGATCTTTAACTGATTGAGTCACTCAGGTTCCCCTGGCATTTATATTTTTAATTTTTTGAAGACTCTCCATACTGTTTCCCACAGTGGCTGTACCAATTTATATTCCCACCAACAGTGCACAAATGTTCCTTTTTCTCCACATCCTTGCCAACACTTGTTATTTCATTGCACATATATGTGAAATCTAAAAAAATAAAACAAATAAGCAAACAAATGCAAAGCAGAAACAGACCTATAAATACAGAGAACAAACTAATGGTTGTCAGAGTGGAGGAAGGTGGGGGAATGGGCAAAATGGGTGAAGAGGAGTGGGAAATACAGGCTTCCAGTAATGGAATGAGTAAGTTATGGGAATGAAAGGTACAGCATAAGGAATATTGTCAGTGGTGCTGTGATAGTGTTGTGTGGTGACAGATGATGGCTACACCTGTGGTGAGCACAACGTAGTGTAGGGAGTTGTTGAATCACTATGAGGTCCCTGAAACTAATGCAACAACATGGGTCAACTATACTCAAATAAAAAAATAATAAAATAAAAAGTAAAGTTAAAAGATTGTCTTAAAGATATTTAAAGTAGCCTTTAAAAAATAATTCAAAAGGTAAGCCACAAAGGAAAGAAAACTCAGGAATTTGAATAAGGAAATATTTTTAAAGTATGCATATGAAACAAATCAAAATTCCATAAACAAATTGAAAGCAAATTAAAAAGCAAAAAAAATCCACATATGGAAAAAATATGTAGGCCAGAATGCTTATATACCAATTAGAAAAATCAGTGCAAATACTATTAAGAGAATATGCTAAAGAAACAATGTAAATGATAAATATGTATATAAAGAAGCATATTATCCATTCACATTTGTAAAAAACTTAAAAATATATAATACCTGGAGTTCCCCTCTCAAATATGATGAAGTACAAAAACTGTACTTCAGTACCAACAATAAAAACTAAAAACCTTGATGAAAGATATGAACATTTACTTTCAAACATTTAATGACAAGCAAGCAGAAGAATGAAATCCCAGAGAGAAGGAAAACAAATTAGGAGAGTACTACCATTGTCCCTTTCTTCACTTGGAGGTAATTTCCAGACAGTTAAGGGAACCACAGACCTCTTGGTCTTACTGAAGTAAAGAGATGGAAATCAAAATATGAAAAAGCTGAGATGCCTGGAAGAGGTGGAACAGAGTTATGGAAAGAAGGATGATAAGTAGGGAAAGAGCTCCAGACATCTGCTTACACATTTCCTTGAATGTATTAGGCTGTATATGCTTAGAGTGAAATTCCACAAATCTAGGCAAAAACCCCAAATTGGGCGATGGAGTGGAGAGAGAAGCTCAAAAATTTTCGGAGTTCAAAAAAAGGAGTCATATTTGAGCCAGAGTCAACAGTCCTCAGTGATCAGTAGGTGTATTTAGTGAAGGCCTGAGAGATGAACTTTACACATAGTGAAAGTTACTCTAGAACCAAAAGAGCAAAGCTTAATAAGAGACCTAAACAGATTAAAATGATCGAGAAGAAATGTTAATTCTTGCCAAAACAAAACTCTCTACCTTCTGAGGGACCCCAAAAATATCCATAAATATAACAATGCAATACCATGATGTTGAACATCTAATAAATATTACATGATGCTAAGTGAAATCAGCCAGACACAGAAAGGCAAATGCTACATAATCTCACTTATTTGTGGAATCTAAAATTATCACTCACAGAAGCAGAGAGTTGAATGGTGGTTGCTAGGGGCTGAGGAAGGGGGAAAAGAAGAGGTACTAGTTGAGGGTACAACTTTTCAGTTATGCAAGATGAATAAATCCTAGATCTATTGTGCAGCATGGTACTTATATTTAATAATATGTATCATATATTTAAATTTTGGTAAGGTAGATCTTATGCCAAATGTTCTTGTCAAAATAATTCATAATAATAAAGAGAGCAGGAGGAAACTTTTGAAGGTCATAGATATCTTTAGGACATAGATTATGGTGATAGTATTATGAGTGTATATTTACCTCCAAATTCATCAAGTTGAATATGTTAAATATTCACAGCTGTTTGTATGCTAACCATACCACAAAACAGTGGTTAAAATAGCATGCATTTAAAGGAAAACTTGGTCAGAATATGGAAAAAAGGACATTATTAAAAAAAGATCAAGTGGAACTTTTATAAATGAAATATTATTTAAAAGGAAAAATATGTGATATGGAAATTAATACCATCTGAGAAAATGCAGAACTTAAGATCATAGTAAAAATTATTATATAATGTATTAAAAATGAAGGATACAGGGGAAAAACACTGAAAAACTTAAGCTGGGTCTTATTGACTGCTTACACCTTCCCTTGTAGGGAGAGATTAGAGGCAATTTGAGTCCCAAAAGGAGATAGTAGAAGAGTAAATATTTGGAAAAATAATGGCTAAAACTTTTCTAAATTTGACAAAACCTATAAATCCATAGATTGAAGAAGCCCAAAGACCTCCAAGCTTAATAATAATCATAACCCGAATCATAAAGCATCTTCAAAACTTAAATGTCAAACTAAAAATCTCCAAAGCATATCATTAGCAAAAAATTAATCATCATTTATAAAGAGAATCTAAAAGTAGCCAGAATAGGCACTTGACAAAATTCAATGCCACATATGATTAACAAAGTCATTGAACCTAGGAATGGAATGGAACTTCCTCAACCTAATAAAGAGCACCTGTGAAGTACATGTAGCTAATTGTACTCAGTGTTTAAGTTTTAATTCCACCCCTCCCCCTTCTATTGGGAATAAGACAAGAATGTTTACTCTTACCACATTAGTTCAAAATAATGCTTTAGGTTCTAGCTAGGGCAATAAAGAAAGAGATATATAAAAGGCATTTATATTGGAAAGAAGTAACTCTCCAAATGCTGATGATATGATTATGCATGTAGAAAATCCTTTTTTTTGGGGTGGGGGGTATTTATTTTTGAGAGAGAGAGAGAATGAGTGGGGGGGGGGAAGAGGAGGGAACAGAGGATCTGAAGTGGGCTCTGTGCTGACAGCAGCCAGCCCAATGCGATGCTCAAACTTACAAACTGTGAGAACATGACCTGAGCCAAAGTCCAACACTAACCAACTGAGGCACTCAGACACCTCTGCATGTAGAAAATCCTAAGTGAACAAACCAAAATAAAAGTGACTAGAAATAATCAGTGAGTTGAGCAGGCCATAAGACACATGATCAATATTTTTAAAAAAATCTATTTCTCTATATAAGCAATACCAGTTGCAATCTGAAAATATAAAAATCATTTGTAATAGTGTATGTAATATTAAAATAATTAGTCTATAACACTTAAACTACAAAATACTGGTGAGACAATTTTTTTAAATGCCCAAACAAATGGAAGCTAGGGTATACTAATGGATTGAAGGCTCAATATTTAAATTGATTCTCTTTTTCAAATTGATGCATGAATTCAGTACAATCCAAACAGAAAACTGTGTAGGCTGTATTTTTTGTAGACATTGAGATTATTCAAAAGTCTATGAGTATTCAGAAGACTTGGAATAGTCAAAACAATTTCTTAAGGGAATAACAGACTAGGAGGGTTTATATTCTGTAATCTTAAGACTTCAAAATCACAGTGATGGAGACTGTGTGGCATGATATGAAGACAGATGACTGAAATACAACACAGTGCGCAGATAAACTCACACATATAGGATCAATTAATATTTATCAAACTACCCAGTAATTCAGTGGAGAAAGGGTAATTCTTTTCAATAAATACGATTCCAAATGTTGGCAAAAGGCCGGAACTCTTTCATGTTGCTGCTGGGAATTTTAAATTATGCAACTACTTTGAAAATTATTATGGCAATTTTTTTCCCTTAAAGTTAATCCTACCTTTCCCATATGACCCAGCAATTCCATTTCTAGATATTTACCCAAGAGATATAAAGACCTTTAAACAAAGATTTGTGTATAAATGTTTATAGCAGCTTTTGCATCATAGCACCAAACTGCACAGAACTCAATGTCTATCAGTAAGTTAACAGATAGACAGATTGTGGTGTAATCAGCAATAAATATTAACAAACTATTGAAAACATTACGTTGAGTGAAATAAGCCATGGAGAAAAGGATATGATTCTATTTATATGTGAGTCTAGAAAAGATCAATCTAGTCCTTAATGACAGAGAATCAGTGGTACCTGGGGCCAGGAGAGGAAAAGGAATAAACTGTGGAGAGACACAAGAACATTTTCTGAGTTAACATAGGATTTCTATGTTTTTATAGTGCTGGTGGTCTACAGGAGTGTTTTTGTGAAAGTTCATTGAGATACATATTGTATATAGGTGCCTCTTACTATATATGAACTGTACTTCGGTAAGGATGATTTGAAAAACAATAATTTAATTAACATCTATTATTTTATTTTCCCACATATTTACCATTTACCATGTGCTGGGATCAAAATGATTCTTTTGGGATTTTTCATTTTCCCATCTTTATACCTTTTGGTTCTAGTAGAGCCCAAGAAAGATTATCTCCAGGCCAAAGAATGGGTACCTACATCTACAAATATTTATTCAATCTGTCATTAAATTTTCCTTTATTTGCCAGTTCAGGACAAGGACTGTAATAAAGAATTAGACAATTAGATTACTTTCCTGGGCACTTTCAAATTTCTTCTTGTAAGAATAGCACTCTTCCATTTGGGGGCATAAATTATAAAACGTGAGTCTGAGTGTCGTATGCCTTTGTCATATGCAAGTTATCCTGAACTGGAGACAATGAAGCTGACTCGGAGAGAAAAATCACCCATATCTGTTGTGGAAAAAGGTGCAGGAGCTCTGGATGAGGGGTTAAATAATTAGATGGAAAGGTAAGCAGGCTATTTGGGGGGGGGGGCTCTGGCAAGTAATCTTCTATAGATAGATATGATAGATGATGGATGGATGGATAGATAGATAGAAGATGTTTATGAAGGCAACCATGTAGAAAGTGTAGAAAACCTTAAGGTATGGCTAGTAAAAGGATTTGGATAATAACAGACAAACGTAAGCATACACAATTTATAATGTAGATTAATCTTTGAGTTGTAGAGTATGCCTGCCCTTTGGAGCGCTAGCTCATTGCTAAAAATATTTCATTACTATTTCATTGCTAAAAATATTTCATTACTATTTCATTGCTAAAAATTGCCCTTGGAAGTGCTATTTCATTGCTAAAGTTTATAGGTGTCAAGATGAACAAAAATAATTGGATGATATGGTTTTCAAAGTTTCTTTCCAATCAAAATATATTAAGATTCCTTGATGAAATAGACATACTAATTATGGGTGTTATAGAAATGGAAAACTTTCCTTCCCTTCTAGGTTCTTCAGCTTGCCTAATATTAAATTGACATAAAACAGATTAACAGGAGAAAAACAAATTTAAGTTCATGCATATAGAAACTCCATTAAAGAAAAATGAGACTCGGGGCGCCTGGGTGGCGCAGTCGGTTAAGCGTCCGACTTCAGCCAGGTCACGATCTCGCGGTCCGGGAGTTCGAGCCCCGCGTCAGGCTCTGGGCTGATGGCTCAGAGCCTGGAGCCTGGTTCCGATTCTGTGTCTCCCTCTCTCTCTGCCCCTCCCCCGTTCATGCTCTGTCTCTCTCTGTCCCAAAAATAAATAAATGTTGAAAAAAAAAAGAAAAAAAAAAGAAAAATGAGACTCAAGTGAGCAAAGCAGGCAGGTTTGACACCTTTTAGACAGTAAATAATAAATTGTTTAGACAATAAACAATAAATCTGTGAAGAATTGACAAGTAAAAGGGGTTAGGGATTAGGGTGTGAGATTAGTAAAGAAGACCAAGGGACAAGGATTTCCTGTTTTCAGGGGGACAAGGAGGGTCAGTGCCTTGCACTGGTTGTGTCTAAAGTAACTTTAATATAAAACAATTAATATGCCAAAATGCATATTTTGGGGTGGCATATTCTGCTTCCCTTTAATGTATGTATGTGAATATCTGATGCATATATCATACACACATATATATGTATTTTTTTACAAACAGAATTTTTATACAGTACAACTATGCAGAGCAGCAAAATCTACCTGGCATCTATTTATATTTAGAAAATAATTAGGTAAGTATAGCATTTAAATTTAAAATCAGATGTTACTAATGAAAAATGTCAATCAAACACTAAAATTATCACATTTCTAATTACTTAAATTATGGGGATTGGTGCTTGAGTATCTATTGATTAAAACTAAAGTTGATTCTTTTAAATGCCAAATATGTATCTTAAATTCCAATCAAATCTCTGTTTATGTTCATGTGTTTTATATGCAAATCAGATAAGTAGAAATAATAGAATTGAAAGGACTTGAGTTTAATTAGAAGCATAGGATGTAATCCCAGAGAGTTCAACCTAATGTTGTACAAGCACATTTCATGTTACAGAGTTTCATGGAGGAGATCGACTTTTTGCTGGTTCATTTTGCTCACAGGTTTCTCTTGTGATGACTATTAAAGAAAAATTTCTGGAGTCTCTCTGTTTTAGTAAATTAAAGCTGGTTGTCTCCTTCATCTTTCATCTGCAAGTCTCCCATGAATCAAACACTGTAGCATGTGCTCAGGATATAACTACGAATATGTCACTTTGCAGGTTACAAACTCTGTGGATTATGCTGAAGTGAAAAGAAAATTTACAAGATGGTGTGACATCTGTGAAATATTGGTGTATGTGACAGAAACCAAAAACAGTTCCTGTATCTAGAACTAGGCTAGAGAACTCATAGGAAAATGTAAAAAAAAAAAATGATTTTACCAAATGTCAGAGTAGACTATTCATAGGTATGAATGGTTAAGAAAGAGAGAGACTCTGCCCCTCCCCACTCACCCTGTCTCTCTCTCACTCTCAAAAATAAATAAATAAAATAACATTAAAAACATTAAAAAAAAGAGAGAGAGAGCGAGAGCACAAATGCCTATAAACCAAAAACATAGAATTGAGGATCTGCAAGTGGTTCTATTTACTTTAAGTAAATTGATAATAAGGTCAACAGGAGGAAAATTTGTCCAGGTTTGTTTGGTGTAGAGAGAATAGAAGAGAATGTTCAATATTATTCTAGAACTCCTCCTCATATTCAGTGTTATATTATGGATCCTTCCATTTTATCCATAGACATATTCAATCATTGGCAAATAATTATTTTTTAGAAAGTGAGACACCAAGGTCATTCTATGGCACTCAAGTGGATTTTATTTTTTGCCTGTAAAGTGGACATGCAGGACTTATATTCAGCAAATAACCACTTCTGGAGGATATTTATTGTGAAATTACAAACATTTGATACAATTTGAATAATATTTGAAAATTCACCTAGGACAGGGATTTATATAAAAAACAGATAAGAAGTCATTTAGATAGAACCATGGAGTGAAAAAGTCAATCAAAACCTTGATATACAAGTTATTTTAAGATGGGAATATGTGAGGACAGTAACTCTTTCTGATGTGGTGAAATAATAGAAACATTCATTACTTAATTGATTTGTTTTCAAAGTATTATGAAATGTGACACAAAAGCCTAATGCAGTGTTTAATTTGTTTCTGTATGTAGACTTTTCTTAACTCTCATCTTTTTTTTTTTTTTTTACATAACTGAATTGAAACCAGAATGATTATCAGACTATAAACATTGGGAAAACATCAGAAGTACCTCTTATGCTTTGTACAGAAACATGTGGATGTTTCCAAATTAGTTAAATTTAAATAAACAAAAAGTTTTCTGCACAAAAAGCAGGCAATATATGATAAACAAGACATTGGTATTCCCATTTCTAACTTGCTTTTCTTACTTAAAAGTAAATCATGAGCAATCTTCCAAATACATCATGTAAATGTAGGTCCTTATTTTAAACTATGTCCAAGTTTTCAATTATATGCTAAATACATAGAGCATTAAGAACATAGACTTCAGAACAGACCGCTTATATTATCATCCAATCTCCCCACTATTTTTGTGACCTTGGATATGTTATTTAAATAATCTTTTGCTTTGGCTCTCTCCCACTCTAACGTCCTTCATAAGAGACTGTTAAAAACTGAGAACAAACTGAGGGTTGATGGGGGGTGGGAGGGAGGGGCGGGTGGGTGATGGGTATTGAGGAGGGCACCTTTTGGGATGAGCACTGGGTGTTGTATGGAAACCAATTTGTCAATAAACTTCATAAAAAATAAATAAATAAATAAATAAATAAATAAGAAAAATAAATAAATAAATAAATAATCTTTGCTTTAATTGTTCCATCTATAAAATAGGGATAATAATGCCACCTAACTCTTACAATTGTAAAATGCTTAGGAAAAAGCCTGGCCTATTGAAGGTGCTACCGTAATTATCAGTACTACACATAAAATGGGATTATGCAACTATAGCCCTGTTGATGTGCTTTTGAATTCTCCCTATTTTGAGGTTCAACTCTGAACAGTATGTTGCAACTACATTAGTACTTGCAAGTGTATATAATTATCATCATTTTTTTTTTGGTTCTACAAAATGCAGCATGGCAAAACACATTCCCACCAGGAATTCATGAGAATATCCACTATACTCCATCCTAACAAGAACTAGAAGTTCCCACTTTATTATTCCCAGTGTAGAGAATTAGAAAATTTAATCTGCACATTCTTGAGGACTAGAGGTGTTTGGAATATTATTTCACAGACTTGTCATATGGATAATCCTTCTATAAATTGAGAATTTTTAAAAATTCCTTAAGAAACCTTTTAATTATAATTCAGGAAAATTATTTAAACATTTGCGTATTGACATGGTACCTCTCCTATGAATTGAGAAAGAAGATCCATAAAATGGGCACCCACTCAATGTCCTTAAACTTCAACGTGAGCAAAGATGATACATGTTCTAATTGTTCAGATATCTCTGTGTCCTTTTATCGTTTTGAGCATTTTGCTATGCTGAGTGTTAATTATATTAAAGATACATATTTTCCATGCAATATTTTATAGCTATTTTTCATGGCCGTTAAACATAAGCCCACACGGTAAATTTCAAGATTCTTTTAGCACTCTGATTTTTGACTTGGACACTGCATTAACACCTAATTTCTAGCTTAGTGGAAGTTTCACACCAACTTGTCTTTATGTCTTGGACTTGTAGCATTTTTGTAATTTTATGTCATTTTTATTTTTAATCTCTTTTGTATTTGAATTTTAAATATTTTGCAAACATTCATATATTTTTTTATGAAAATTATCTTTCCTGGATTATCAAAAGCCTCGCATTGGACAGATTCAGATCTTTGTTCAGATCAGAGAAATTCTCCTCTCTTGTTGGTTTTGTTATTTTTTCATATCTGTCCATTTCTCTTCTGGAATTCTTATTATGTACATTGTATCTTCTGTGTCTTCCGTTTATATTTTTAGACATTCTTTCATTATTTTATCATATTTTATATTCAATGATTATTATGTTTCTTCATCTTCTAAGTAATTTTATTTTCAAAAGTGGATATTACTATTTTCAATGTACCTAATAAATTTTTATACTGGAAATGTTGTTTTTGGTTCTAAAATTCTTTACAGTCATTATGCTGTGTTTGTGTTTATGTGTGTGCACCAATTAAATCAGAATAATTCTGTTATTTTGTCCATTGCTCTCCTATCTGGAGAGTCTATTAGCTTCACTTCAATAGTAGGCACATGTTCTAGACTTTTCAGTGCTGCCATCAACCTTTGATTCCTGATTTTTTTAAATCAGTTTTTCCTCTTAATGATATTCTATACCCTCCATAGCCCATTGAAACTGTTGGTCTCACTTGAGGTGCTACATGCCAATAATTATTAAATGGAATAGTATTTGCTATCATTACCGAATATCTATAAAGACATGTGCACAAGAAACAAATATTTTCCCTGACAGCCAGGTTACTCCAGATACAGAGTCTTTTCCCGACCAATTCTGTCTGGAAAACTTGACTACAAATTCGGATTGTTCTTAAGCATCAAAGTCAGGAAGTCTTTCTCCTTATCACACACAAATATGCTGGTACAACCGTTTCCTAAGGTGACTCAAACGTATTCTCAGGTCCTTAGGTAAAAAATTTGAGTCCACGTTCCAGATGTAAGAACAAGCCAGCTCTCTTATGTCAGAAAAAAACAATCTGCTCTACTTTTTCTTCATATTCTTACAATAGAGTCCATGACTTACACATTCACTGCAGATTCTCCCAGTTTACCTACACTGACTTTGTTATTCCAGACACATCTTGAATGAGAATTGATATGTAAAGGCTTTAAAGAATCAGTATCAAGATGCCATCTTTTTAGGATTGCTTCCATTTTCTTTTGTTTTTCTTTTCTTTCTTTTTTCATTAAGAATTGAGAAGCAAAGCAGAACAAGTTGATGAGGGAAAGACAGCTGGATCACAACACAAACATTTTGTAATCTAAATTATTTTAATCAGTCTGTTGTAATTAAAAAGCTCACTTATTAGTCACACATTGTTTGAAAAAATGTGCATTAATGTCTTACATTATTAAATTCATTCATTCCTATTTCAAAATCTTTAAACATTAATGTCAATTGATCAATTTTTCACATTTAAATCCAAATACTACATGCTATAATATTATATGTTCTCAGATTCCATGTGTATTCAAATTATAAATACTTTATTTTGATGGACTAGCCTAATTGATTTTATCAGAAAATGTCAAATTAGCTTGAATGTGTGTAACTAATTTTGATTTAATATGTCTGTGTATATTGCACATTTGGCTGAGTGCACTTATCATGGGAAAAATCTGGCATAAATGTTTGTGTGTATGTGTGTGTGTGTGTGTATGTATATATATATATATATATATAATCTATCTATCTATGTATCCATCTATCTAATCGGTATGTATATATCTCTGTATATACAACTTTAGTTGATTATTCAAAGCATTTAAAATAACAGACACCTCAAATTCAAATCTACCACACCTATTTAATTATCTTGATATTTGGTATTTTGTTTTTAAATTTAATTGAATTTATTTCCATATCTGATCACTGATTTAATGGTGATATACTCTATCATTTTCAGATAAAATTAACACTCTGTGAGAAATGTACAGACTGACAGTTTAAATGTCAGTTAGAATTATGCTAATGCAAATTGGATTTTTAAAATAACCATACTGTGATGAGAAAGGCCATTTGGAATTATGTGGCATGTAGTTATTTTTAAATGAAGCTCAAAAGTGTAAATGGGATCCAGTTATAAATGTCATAAGGTATAGAATTTGCCTAAAAAGATTCTTAATTTTTTCCCTAATCCTTTGGAATTTATTTCTCTAAATATCAATTATATCATTAACATTTAAACAAATGCCTATCCTTAAAAACAAAACATTTTATTTCTTAATTGCCTAACCATTATCTCTCTTAAAAATTGAGTTTATAAGGAGATCTAGCTGGAAATGAGGAAACAATGCCCATGCCTATGTGCATGCAAGTCAAAATGCTGCTTGGACCACAATTATCTCATTCTGTTTCTCTTATCTCAGTATATACCTATGGCCACATTAATATTATTTTTCTCCAAGGGTCTCCCTTACTAATTCCCTACCTCTGCCATTTGCCACTTTAAGTTGAAAATCCTGTTAGATTTTGCATTCTTCTTCTCTCTACATGCCTCAAATATCTTAGTTTCATTATCCCATGGTAAATTTCATTCCCCATCTCAGTCCAGTCTCATCATTTGCTTCAGGACTATCGCCACAATCTGCAGCTGGCCACATAGGTCATCTAGTCTTTATATTCTTCAAACTATTTAAAAAACATACTCCCTCTCACCTGAAGCACCCCCAAGTTCTGATTTTGCACTCGAGGCCTTCTATTTCCATTACTCCCACAGTGTACCTATCACCCACACAGTGTCAGAAAGCAACCATTCTGAATTCTCCTTTTGTCAACAGGGAATATTTATTTTAGAGACTTCATGCAAAGCTAAATTGCTAAACATGTATACAAATAAATTATCTAAGTGTGAACTCTCTTAAGATTAAGTTTAGCTAGTTGACTCATGTATTTTTAGAGGATACTTTTTGTGGGAAAATTTGATGGAAAATCTAGAGAAGAGAGTATCTTGATTAATTAATTTGGTTGATTGATTTTGGCCACAACCAATTGATTCACCTTATTTTTTAATGTTTTTTTGATCTTTAAGGACTTGAAGATAGAAACAAATTTCTGGTTGCTGTGACAAGTATTCACAGTTAGGTCTGAATAACAGAAATATCACTTAGGCTCTCAGCAACTTCTCATATACCCAGTTTGCTTTCCACTTTGTATGAGACTGACCAAATGGAATTTTTGCTCATAATTAAAAAGCATAAGAATTCAATCATCAAAAAATAAGAAACAGAGAAAACCCTTCCCTTATCCCTCCTCCTCATCCTTTTTTATTAAAGATATGGTACTTATCTCAAGACACACTGATGAGGAAATATACAATGGAATTTATTTTTATTTTAAGAAGAGTTGTCTAAACCCTGATCTCTCTGAAAATTGCTAATCTACGAAATCATAAAAGAGCAAGGTCAATCTATCTGTAAGAGATCAAAAACCTCCATCCACGTGACCTGCTACATAAAGGCCTAATGTTCTTAGCACTGGTCACTTTGACAAATAATTTACAGAAAAAAAATCTCTCAAAATGTTCTGTTATTTTTCTAGAACAAGAGATATACATTTTGTGTGTTTTCTACACACTGTATGACTGCTGAATATCTTTATTTGTAGTTTTTTGTTTCTTACGTGTCATTATGTACATATTGCTCCAAAACAGAACATCTGAACTGACATTGTATGGGATCCATTTTACTTTTTTCTGTCTGCCTGTACACACAGGCACCATATTCTAGGCCTCGTTTCATAAAAGTTGCTTAATATTTGACTAATACTGACCAGCATTTTCACAAATGACATGTCTTATAAGACAGAATGCTTATATATAACAATTTAACACAAACGTATTTTAAGAATTGAAAAACAACCAGGTGAAAAGTAGATCATTGGGTCACTTTTTTCCTTTTCTATTCACTAAATATTTAAAATCCATTACAGGATATAGGGGAAAAGGAGCTATGACAAATAAGATATTTTTCCTTCTGCTTTAATTTTTGGTTAGCATAAAAAATTACTTCAGACATTTAATGAGAAGTCAAATCTTTAAAGATTGTTTGGGGCACCTGAGAAGCTCAGTTGGTTAAGCATCCCACTCTTGATTTTGGCTCAGGTCATGTTCTCACAATTCATGGGCTCCAGCCCTGTATAGGGCTCTGTGCTGACAGCACGAAGACTGCTTGGGATTCTCTTTCTTCTCTCTTTCTTCCCCTCCCCCCGCTTGTGCGTGTGCACTCTCTCTCAAAATAAATACATAAACTTAAAAAAAAAAGATGTTTAAGTCATGATGCAGTAGAGAAAATGAAAGCTACATCATTTATTAACGAAGAGGAAGTAATATAAGGAACTCATTACTAGTTGTTCCTCAACAACTGAAAAGCAAAAAGAGGAATATGGGGTAACACATATGGGGTAATATGGGTAATCACTAGAATCTAGTGATTCTAGAACTTCTTTGGCAAACAAAGGAAAGACTTTTGTCCTCTAGAACCTCGAATCTTGGAGAAGAGGTTCTGTGGAGCTGAGACTAGACCCTCTCAAGTAGGAATGCTGCCAGCTGGTGCCGGCACCCCAGAAGTAAAAAGGGGGCTGCATTTTCAAGACACTTACTGATGGAGTATTACAGTGTTGGGGTATCTATCTGTAAGGGAGCTTCTGGGAGTAGAGAAAAACTGGATACAGGACCTAAATGCCAGGGCAAAGAGCCATTGTTAAGCTCACATTAGCAAGACCAAGTCAACACTAGGAAAGGACAATACCGCTTCCTCCCTTCTCTTGGATTCCAGGACAGTTCTCTAGTTCGCTTACAGACACCTGTCTCACTGACAAAGGAAAGGGATGGGCAGAGTCTGAACCCCAACATCACAAAGCAGAGAAGGATTAGTTTTGGAGCTTGACAGATAGTAAATAGTAATGCTAACCAGTACAGACAGCTAATTTATTAGTAGTCCAAATTTATACCCTTATTTAATTTTTTTTATCATTTTCAGCACACACACACACACACACATATATATATATATATATATATATGTATAATGAGTGAGTGAAATATGTTAGTGAATTATGAAAAGGGCCTGAGTTTCTTTGAGGAGCACTTCCTAATGAATTTTATGTGCTACTAGACTACAAATGCCACTGCTCTGCAGACTAATGACTATTTAAAAGTATCATATTGAATAGTATTTCATGATAATATATTCCTCCTTCTGTTTGATATAAGAATACAGGCAATCACATAAAATTTCCTATGGATTTATGACATTATAAAATATATTTGACTCCAGGGAAAATGTCAATGAAGAAGTATATTTAGGATGAATTCATCTTAAAAGTATCTATTTATACTAAAAATATTATTGAAATTAATCTTTCCTAAATCTGAACTGTTTTTATATTTTATCAATATTTTACAATTCCTTTCGGGATAGACTATTTAGAACAACGTTACTATAATCCCTGGCACAAGTACCTGCATTTGTAAAACTTCCTTCAGAGTAGTATTTGCATAAGGGGCTCAGAATAAATTTGAGTGACATAGTTTGGGAAACTGATGCCAGCAAGTTAACAGTAACTCACTCTTGGAAAGCTCATCTGTCACAATACCCTTAAGAGAAAATGATTTAAAAGAAAATTGGCATGTCACATTACACAGGGAAAATACAGCAGCTTAAAGTCTATTTTCCACAATAAGCATCACCCAACATTAGAACGCTTAACGAAGAGTCTTTTGGATTTATTGCTAAAATGATCTTCCTATATAACATTTTCTGCCATCGTGGTCTGGGCCGTGTGCTGGTTCAATCTATCTTCTGTTTGACCAATGATAGTCTATATAAAGCTCTTATCTAACCTATGTAATACTCTTAGAACATAAGGGCCACTCAATAGTATTATTATTGTGAATGTTGTTATTGTTGTGTCAGAACTTGTCGGAGAGTAGGACTTTCACGGCATGTTCCTCCACTTGCCACCATGTGCATCACGAGTGAAACTGCATCTTGAGAGGGGTCTGAGTGCAAACTCTCAGGTTACTGGTTTTATTTTGCAAAGAATTCATGCTAAAGAATTCATTACCCAGAATTTATCTCCCAATAATTTAGATACCAATAATAAACTTATGATAATTCAGGTAACAGTCATAAATATATTAACTGATATAAAGGAAACATCATTATATTCTTCTTTTCTTTTTTTAAGTTTATTTATTTTGAGAAAGAGAGAGTGTGTGTACATGTGTGTGCGTGTGAGTGGGACAGGGGCAGAGAGGGAGAGGGCTCCATGCTGTCAGTGCACAGCCCCACGTGGGGCTCCATCTCATGAACCACAAGATCAGGACCTGAGCCAAAACCAAGAATTAGAGGCTTAACCGACTGAGCCACCCAGGTGCCCTGATATTCTTATTACAGCAAGTTATATACATTATTGGTTTTAATTGATTGTAAACATAAACTATTTACTTCACTGTTTTCTAAACTGCAATATATAAAATGGTGATATTTGTTTAAGAACTATGTAATCGTTTTTTCTCATTGCCACATAGTATTCCATTGTGTATATATACCACAATTTCTTTATCCATTCATAAGTTGATGGACATTTAGGCTCTTTCCATAATTTGGCTATTGTTGAGAGTGCTGCTATGAATCCTGAGAAACTTAACAGGAACCCATGGGGGAGGGGAAGGAAAAAAAAAAAAAGAGGTTAGAGTGGGAGAGAGCCAAAGCATAAGAGACTGTTAAAAACTGAGAACAAACTGAGGGTTGATGGGGGGTGGGAGGGAGGGGAGGGTGGGTGATAGGTATTGAGGAGGGCACCTTTTGGGATGAGCACTGGGTGTTGTATGGAAACCAATTTGTCAATAAATTTCATATATATATAAAAAAATAAACACTATACAAATATTAAAAAAAATAAAAAATAAAGCTTTGGGATATGCAATACCAAAAAAAAAAAAAAAAGAACTATGTAATCAGTACCTACTATAACTGCTTGATTCTGATGGTGTGTGTCTGATTGTGTGTGGAGTGCATGTGCAATCTTGGTAACTTGCTTCCCCAGACATCTAGGAAATAATGAACCTTTGTTTCTTTTTCTTTTTTTTTTCTTTTTTTGCCACTTCCACCTAATTTTGACTTCCACTATCCATAGTTCTTGAGACCCACATATCTTGGTTGTTGCCTTCTACCTACCTCTTCTGTCTCAAGCTTAAACTGGCAATTCTCTTTTACTCTGACTAAATTCTAAAGATAATGACATTGAAATATAGTCAAGTCTCCATTGCCACACCAAAACAAAGAAAAATGAGTTATATTTTACTCATAAAATTTACTTCAGAGATAGAAAAATCATATAATAATTAAGATATATGCCATTTATTAAAGATCTGCAAGCTTTTTTTGGTAAATATTTCAGGCTTTACACACCATTTGTGGTCTCACTGCTGTTTCTACTTCTGCTTCTTCCTATTCTTTCTTATGACTTCTTAAATATGTCCTGTAATTTGGCCCTTGAGCTGTGTAGTTCATGGATCCTTGCCCATATAATATTGCTTCTTTTGCTGCTTATTACATTTTTGGAAGTTAAATTTAAAAATAACTACTTTTAAACTTAATAATTGGTTCTCTTCCATTTATTTAATAATAATTTTAAATGTCTATTAACATATATTCTGATAATTATGTTATGAGCAATAATGTCTTTCTTGCTTCATCTTCCTGCTCCCAATTTGTTCATTTTTCCATGTTAAGGATGTTTCCTGGGGGACATGGGATCTCCCCATATTGACAATGAATTTAATTTTTCTGCCTATAATACTCTATTATATAATTTTTTAACTCACATATTCAATGTACTTGTATAAGCATAATTGATTGTTCTAAGGAATTTCTTTTTGAAAACACAGTAAATTTCTTATCTATCAAATTACTTTTCTTTTCCCTTAGGCAATTTAGTCATTAACTTTCTCATTTTCTTTTTTTTTCTTTTTTCCTTTTTTTTTTTTTTTTAGCGTTTATTTGTTTTTGAGACAGAGAGAGACAGAGCATGAACAGGGGAGGGTCAGAGAGAGGGAGGCACAGAATCTGAAATGGGCTTCAGGCTCTGAGCTGTCAGCACAGAGCCCGACGCGGGGCTAGAACTCACGGACCGCGAGATCATGACCTGAGCCGAAGTCGGCCGCTTAACCAACTGAACCACCCAGGCGCCCCAACTTTCTCATTTTCAATCATGAGTTGTTCATAGCTTTACTTACTCATCAGGTTAAGGGGAAAGGCAGCATTTACACATTTCTTTTAGGATTTCGTTACCTCATACATTTTAACACTGGAGAAAATATCTTCTATAGATCACAAATGTGGAGGAGCAGCTATAAATCTAAAATTTTAAAAGACAAAAAGAAAACTATTTAATTGGAGAAAAGGAAGGAAAGGAGACATAAGTTTTACAAGGCATAGGAAGAAAATAATCAAAAGAAACTGAGAGTGAAAACAGCCATAGTAGGCACAAGATAAACAAAAGAGAGACCTGTCAGATATGAGTGGCAGTATTACTATCTTCTTTATGCTCAATTACTTAAAATTGATATTCCATTTAATTGTACATATAATGCCATAAAGAAGAACTTTTTATTCCAATTTTATAGGTGAATACAAATTCACAGATCATATGGAAGGGCAATAGGAATTAAATCCAAAGTCTACTTTAGACCAAAGTTCACAGAGTGTATTACTATACTATCTATTTTTCTACAGTGTATTTTCAAAACAACTCATGTATTTTCAAATTATGACTTGGCAGTTTGTAGTCTCCATATGTGACCTCCTCATCTCCTCTTTATTTGACAGATATACTTCATGCATAAGCAAAATAATGAATGAATTTATATTATTTTCTCTGGTTTTGAGATAAATGGGTGTGTTTTCAAGAGAGATAGGTTTTTGTTATAGTGTCTTGATGGAAGTTTAAAAATTTTTTTTATTTAACTTCGTGTGTGAAATAAGCATTTTACAAATAAGAACTACCTTTATCAGTTACTTTACATATAATATTTAATTTTCATAACAGCTTCTGAAGGTTTTACTATTATTACTGTTGTTTATTAAGTGAAAAAAAATGAGCCTGGAGAGATAAAGTAATTTGATCAGATTCATCCAATTATGATTCAAACTCAGAACTATCTGGCTTTAAAGCTCATATTCTTGGATGCCTGGGTGATTCAGTCAGTTGAGCGTCGAACTTCGGCTCAGGTCATGATTTCCCAGTTCATGAGTTTGAGCCCACTAAACTAGGGGGCTGGGTGCTGACATCTCAGAGCCTGGAGCCTGCTTCCATTTCTGTGTCTCCCTCTCTATTTTGCCCTCCCCCGCTCACACACACTCTCTATCTCACACACAAAAAAATAAACATTTGAAAAAATTTTTTAAATAAATAAAGCTCATATTCATACTATTTCAGGAAACTTACAAGTGTAGGGACAAAAAAAAGTGACTGGATCTGAGAATTCTTATATTTCTTATTCATATTATCATTTCATATGAGAGTAACAGAAAAAAATAAACTAAGGTTGCCAGATTAACAAATAAAAATTACAAAATGACAAATTATATTGGATGAGGTGTATTTGTACTAACAATTGATTTGTTGTTTATTTGAAATTCAAAATTAACTGTCATCCTGTATTTTATCTACCAACTGTAAGAAGAATACCAATAAATAGACATGCTCAGAAATTGAGGACTAACCATTGTTAGATGTTATCAAAGTATGAGAACTGGGCATTAATTGTGTACACACTTTTACATTGGTGAAGTTACTGAATCTTTCCAACTAAGGAAATTCAAGAAAAAAAAAAGATTAAAAAAATGAAGAAGGAGTGCCTGGGTGGCTCACTTGGTTAAGCGTCCAACTTCAGCTAGGTCATGATCTTGTGGTTCCTGGGTTCAAGCCCTGCCATCAGGCTCTTAGCTGATGGCTCAGAGTCTGCAGCCTGCTTCAGATGCTGTGTCTCCCTCTCTCTGCCCCTCCTCCATTCATGCTCTGTCTCTCTCAAAATAAATAAACATTAAAAATTATTTTAAAAAAAGAAAAAGAAGGAATAATTAGGGGAAAATAATGAAAGAGGAAGGGAAAAAAAGGTAAGGAAGGAAAAAAAGATGGTTTGAAGAAAAGGATAGAAAGAAGAAAGGAAGGAAGAAATAAAAGAGAATAAAGAGACAAAAAGAGCAGTAAATAAGAGTATCATTGAAAATAAATATTAAAAATGTATCCAGGGGCTCCTGGGTGGCTCAGTTGGTTGAACTTCTGATTCTTGGTTTCAGCTCAAGTCATGATCTCACGGTTTGTGAGTTCAAGCCCTGCATCGGGCTCTGTGCTGACGGTGCGGAGCCTGCTTGGGATTCTCTGTTTCCTCTCTCTCTCTGCCCTTCCTTTGTTCGTTTGCTCTCTCTCAAGGTAAATAAACTTTTTTAAAAATTTTAAAAATATATCCAGTGTTGACACATAGAAATAATAGTTTCTTAGTCCACATATCTCTGTAAATGTTTAATAAATTATAAACCTAAAATATTTGACCCACCCGTAAACTGGAAATTAGCCAACACTCACATTTTTCCACATTTCTTCCATATCCTTCACGATTGTTGCTTATTATTTCAACTACTCCCTTTCCTTGTTATAGTATGCTATTGCTATGTTACTATCTGAATCACACCAAGTCTCCTCCTTGGCAAGGATTTGGATTAGCTTTTTGAATATTTTGGTGTATGTGGATCTCAATGTGAGGTCTTAGATGATTACATGGAGATTTTCTAGCTAAAACATAAGATAGGTGGAACAATTTTCAGTATAATCACACTAAAATCATCTCCTTTATATCTTATGAGTCTGCTAGTAATTTTTTTGAAATGTTAAAATCACAACTAAGTAAAATGCATTACATGCTTTATACACCTGCTAATTTAGACTATAGAAAAAAATTTTAAGTTAATAATTTTGACAATTAAACAAATATATTTAAAAGTAATAATTAATTTATTAGAATTTATCAGTATCTTTCCCAATTTTTCAGTTTGAAAAAGAGCCTTATAAAGAAAATTTAACCTTTCTTATTATAATCAAAAGTATAGATTATCTCCTTTTGTCCTTTCTGGAAAAAAATTGGCTTAGATTTGTACCATTTTGGAATTATTGGGCTTTATATTGCCTTATACTTAGGTATGTAATTATTACAGAGATGCTTCTAGAAAAATTTAGGATTCAGGGCATTGAATTTAGGAGTCCTGTTATGCCGTGATACGAAGAACAACCAATAATTTCTATCAGCTGTGTGATCCTGTATCGCTTGTTTACCACTCCTAGGGCTTTGTTATTACATCTAAGAATTAGGATTTTTGAAGTAATTGGTTGCATATTTTCTTCTCATCTCAATTCATTTTGAAAGATGAAATTATTATACTTTTGACATTTTTTGGCTTAATATAGTCAATGCAGTTGGAGTCTCACATAGATTCATTCTAATTGTGAATTTACCCGCTGTATCTTCCAGTAAGGCAAACTACGTTTAATAGAGAGCAAGGAGACCTTGGAGAAACTTTAAATTCCCTGGCTCTCAGTTTTCTTATCTTTAGGTAGCTTTGGTTGTGATGGAGTTAGACATCCAAGTTCTCTTCTTGAGCCATAAATAAAATAGACCAAATATGTAGTTGCCAAGTCACCACTTTATTTGTGATGTATAGACGCAGTCATTAAATAGGAGCGCAATGCGAAAGAAATGATCCACACGGAGGTGAGGCAACCCACCTTAAATCTGAGGAAACTGCACTTTCAACAATGAAATCTAATAAGCTTGAGGTTCATAAAATGACTGGAGGAAAGCCATGCATTCGAGCAGACTAGCAATTGAGACGTGGCCAATTGTGGATGTGGAGCGTTTGCACAATGGACAAAGAAAATCATTACGCAGTAGCATAGAACTTCCCCACCTCATAAAATGCTACTATTTTGCTCCTGCAAACAGCAATTTCACAACCTCCCCCCTCTTTTTTCTGTGTATTGTATGGCACAGGACTCCTTTATGATGCCAGATACATTTAAATCTAGTTTCTTTAAAAATTTTTTCTAGCCTTTATTTTTTAGTATTTTGAGAGTACTACAGCTCAAAGTGGAATAATCAGTGTTGCTGAAGCAAAATATACAATGTAAAGTATTTTAGAACAAAAGAAAATGTATTTCTGTTCAGTATAAGGCGTTGTCATGATGTTTCGAATATAATAATGAGATTGATATTTTACTATTTATTTCTTCCATAATTGTTATTTTTGTATTGTTTTCTTTCAGGTGTATTTTTTTATTTGCTACTGAGAGGGTTTGTACAAGGTCCTCTCTTTAATACAGAAAATACCACACACACGCCCGCCCCGCCTTGCTTAAGATCCAGTTTCTACTAGCATTGACAGTGTGATCATTCTTTTTTTTCCCTCTTTTATCTTTCCATCCATTTTTTTCTTGTTTCCAGAGATCACATGCCAATATCACGTGCATAGCTTGTTTCTGAGACTAAGTTTTTTTGGAGGAAACTAGCTAATATAGCTCCCAGAATGCATACTCGAATGATGGCATTCCAGAGCTAGATCAATCAGAATCAAAACATTGATTATATAACCATTGCTAATCATAAACTGGGTGGGTGAAACTCCTAATGTGCAGTAGCACCACAATTATCAAGATTTTCATTGGTGAAAGGTTGGCTTACATAGTAGTGGTGGTACTAATATAGGAATGGGAATATGATAAGAATGGAATTGATTGAAAGTTGCTAATGGCCCTGGAAAGTATGTATGTATGTGTATGTGTCTGAAAAATACCCATAGCTAGGGGCAACCAGTGTTAACCCCTTACTGTACAATTCTGGCTGTGGGTATATGTTCTGTTTTACTAAATTAGAATGATAACCATTTTACAACTTCATTTTCTATTAAATGGAAAATGATAGCATCTCAAAACTTCAAATATACTAAAAGAACACTATCTCATAGTTTTTGGTGGGTTAGGATTCCAGGGACAAATTAGCTGAATGATTCTGGCTTAGGGTGTTTCATTAGGTGGCAATTAATCTAGTCATCTTCAAGAGAAGGCTAGAAGCAAGATGCCTCAAATTATTAGAAGTATTTAAAATAATATGCAGACTAGATGTAGTGAATTATTTTAGTGCCATTTGAGATTTATTGGTTTAAAGGTTATACATAGTGTAATAATTAATGGAATATATCAGAAAATGAAGCCCAGGACTTGGAAGCATACATGAAAAGTTCCAATAGTTTTCTTTGGTTTAGTCAACATTTTAAAAATCATGCTTCTTTTTAATTAAGGAAATTATTGAATGTGCCTTTGAAAAAAAATTGTGGCTACCTACTCTATACAGGTTCTAATCTACATTTTGAAAGAGGTTTCAAAGAAATAGATGGTATACTTTTAACTCTCATAGTAACTTGTAATTAGGTAGCAGATTGCATATAAGAAATAAGCATGCTATTTTTTTCTTAAAGAACTGAAAATACATAGAAATATATATCAATCCCATCAAACTTGTATTTGATCAATTAACTTATGAATCAAAAATAGTCTATACTTTTGGATTATAATTTTGAACATCTTGTACAAGTATATCAAATAAATGATAGGCTAGCAATGAAATAAAGAGAAGATTTGAACCAAATATCTAATTATCAGCACATTCATTACCACTGTTACATAACAAATCACCACCTCATTTAACAGCTTAAAAAAATGGTCATGTTTACCTCACAGTTTTTGTGGGTCAGGATTCCAGGGACAAATTAGCTGAATGATTCTGGCTCAGGGTCTTTCATTAGGTTCCAGTTAACTTTCATCTGGGGCTGGTTTATCTGAACCTTCATTAGGATTGAATAATCCACTTCCAAACTAAGGCACATGGCAACTGGCAGGCCAGAGTTCCTCATCGCTTAGATGTCTGCATAGGCTAGATAAAGAAACCTTAACGTGGCACTTGGCTTCTCCCAGTATCCTCCCAGGACACTCACGTTAGTTCTTAATATGTTTTTGGATTAAGATAAAAATCTTAGAAATGGTGGTGGCAATATCTAAGTGATTTGTGTAGCTCATCTTTAGTGTGTTGGGGGCAGATCCACACATAACCATTGAATCTTTAGCTCTGAGTCAATATCTTCTTTTATCATGTTGGTAAAAAAGAAAAAAAAAGTCTCTACAGATAATCAAAATCATGATACATTTGGTCAACAGATTGATGATTTCTTTCAGAAACTTTCTCCTATGTGAATATTTTTACCATTAGTAACTATCTGCATATTTTCTTTGACATTTATTTATTTCAGTTTTTCATTTCTACCTTATAAACAGACTTTATACCTTTTAAAAAAATGTACTCAAATTTTTTTTCCATACATTTATCAAAATCCGTAGAATATACAAGTTCAAAGAAAGGAGTTCACATTTTAAAAACTCAAGTACTTTTAAAAATAATACCACCTCCAAATATTTATTCTGAAGAGTTTACACTGTCAACATGGGAATAATGTTCCCTCAGACAAACAAGAACTCCTCATGAATAAGTAAATGATTAGAAAAATGTTCAAAGGTGGTTTTCTATTATCCAATACATTTCTAACACTATAGCTGCACTTTGCCTAAAAATATGTTTTCTAAAATCTCTGTTTTTATCCCATTTTTTAATTTTCATTCAGTCATCAATTTTCAATGAGGGAAATGCATTTTCATTATATCAAAGAGTCTTTTCACAAGAAAAAAAAATCTCAGTTTTTTTGATGATGGTTTACTATGTTCTACTTATATATAATATGTCATCAATAACAATATCACCAAGATAATAGAACTCTTACTTGTAAGACCATCTGGCTTGTCTGGACATGTGCCTCTATTGGAGATGACCAAAGGGTAAGAAGGAAAACAGAAACAATGTTGTTTTGACCTGGGCACAGGACCAACAAGCTGTAATTTCCATCTTATCCTATATGCCAAATAAATCACATAACTTAGCTCAAAGTCAAAATGAGAAGAAAATGGAAAGCATAGCAAAATGTTGAAGAAATGGGGCCATTAATGCCATCTACCAGTCAACATTAGAGACAAATTAAAGAAACTCACAAAATAAAATTAAGTTTGATCTAAATTTTCCTAAAATTAAATACCTTAGTTCCGTTAAGTGAAAAATAATTATATTTAATAAAGTTGGATATGGATATTAAAAGGATACAATTTTAAATCATAAGAAAACAAATCCATAATAAAAAGCCAATTAGTTAAACTTCACTGGTTAGAGGATGCTAAATTACAGTTTATAGAGAAGTCCTTACAGATATCCCACGGTTATGCATTTTCAGAATTTTAAGATAAAAATTTGTTAATGAATAGCCAAGAAAGGTAGAAATCTCTCATTTATGTCTACAGGATATAAAGAATGAATAATATTTTCTAATGAGGCTATGTTATAAGACCATGAAATGTAATGCTCTGGAATTCTTCATAAAGAAATATTTCTGTTAAAGGTCAGAGGATATATTAAAATTTCCATGAGCAAAATATAATAAAGATATATGATATTTGAATGAATATTAATAAATAAGCAATTCTTCACTAATATAGGTTTGCATATTAAACAAAGTATATTTTCAAGTGGTTACATATATAGATATATACAAGTAGGAAAAATATTTTATCAGTCACCAAATATTTTATTAAAAATATTTTCAGTGTAATCATGAATTGGTTATTGTAGCCAATACATGCAGACAAAAATAGTCTTTTATGTATATAAAATAACTGAATGGCCAATTTCTTTAACAGCCATTACTCATAATTGATAATGTTTAATTTAATACAAAATTAATTTTGTCAAGTGATAATTAAAATTTTACTTCTACTATAATCATGTAATCATTTATATTTATCTTATACTGCTTTTTACTTTGATCTTTTTAATATAGGAAGTGATAACAATTTTTAAAATGCAAGAATATTCAGTAAATATGAGCGTCTACTTGAAACTTGATGCCCTTATCTCCATAGCAACTATTTCAGTGTTATTTTATAGATTTATGCATATGTATTTTACAGATACATATTTTTATATATAAATATTCATATACCTAAAATTATAAAATACTTAAAAGGCAGCTCTACACCTGAGTTTCCTTTCATGAAAAAATGTATCTGGGCGACCATTTCAAGTCAGTACACGGACATTAGCCTAGACCCCTACTAATGATGCATTATTAGTATGGCCATTTCCTTACCTATGACTTTTTAATATTCCATAAATCTTCAAAGATGAAATGCACATAAAAATAATATCATGGTACATTTAACTCAATAATGAAAACATGGAAAAAAACTGTACATTTAAATATCTGGATGTGAAGATGGTTTGTTTGGGGGCAAGTGCAAGAGACTGATTCTAAACTATTCATGTCTCAGAATTTAGCAAGATTTGTAACCAGAGTCATTAGGTAACTTCATGAAATCAGATTATGAAGCAGAATTCTGTTAGAGTCTGTAAATCTGTTAAATAAACCATATGTGACAGTTCTACAGTTTGTCCAATCAACCCTTTTGTATTTAGAACATTTTTCATCATTTCTGTTAATCATCAGGATTTTACAGCAAGAAATAACCTCCACCTGGATGGATGTTAAATTGTTGGGGGGGGGACAACTAATCGCTGAAGACCTAAGAAATCATGCTATTTATCATCAATAATAACGGTTATACACTATTCACAGGGAAGAACAAAGAGCCTGATAGTTTATTAACTTTTCAGCTACTCATTTTTTTTTTATCATCTCTTTATTGTGTTTTAAGATATTCTTGTTGTTGGCCAGTAGATTTAGGTATGAGATGTTGATGGCTAAAACCCATCTAAGAGTATGACGTTGGTTCACGTAATTCTGTCAAAGTGCACAGATTTCATCGTTGTTGCTACCATGGTGTGATGGACAACCTGTAAGGGCAGTGCCAACTTCACAGTGACCCCTGCCTCCTCTTACTCCACAAACTGGTGCAGTGTATCTTCCTAATTGTGAGCTGTATTTGGTGACTTGCTTCTAATCAAGAGAATATGGCAAAAGTAACAAAATACCACTTTTGAAAAAGACTCTGGTTTTCCTTTTGCTTAACCCTCCCTCTCCCCCCAGTCTCTCTCCCTCTCTCCTTTTCTCTTTCTCTCTCCCTTCACTGTGGGGGAAGCAAGCTGCCATGTTACTACAGAAGTAATGTTAGAGAGATAAATGTGACAAAGAACTGATATCTCCATCAAACAGCAAGAAATGACCTGAAGCCTGTAAACAGCCACTTCAGGGAAATTGAAAATGAATCCTTCCTTAGGGGACCTGTGCAACGACGGCAGGCCAGCTGACCCCTAGTCTTGTGAGTGGCCCTGATCCGCACTCAGCTAATCCTTGCCTGAACTCCTGACCCACAAAAACTATGAGATAATTAATGTATCTCTTTTTGAGCTACTAACGTTTAAGGAAAGTTTGATACAGCAAGAGATAACTAGTATACGCGATAAGAGTTATGCTGACATTCTTTAGGAACAGTATATGAAAACCTGTAAAGTGACCTCTTGATCATGAGAACAACATAAAATATAAGACAAAATTATGTGTAATAAACACACATAAAATATCCATGCTAATTCGGAAAAAAAAGACATCTATAAGAATAGTTTTTAGGTCATTGAAATACTATAGGATGAAGTGAAATAAAGATTAAAATCAATAGAGCTAGTCATCTCACTGAAGTTAGTTTTAATCTTCCTAGTCCAGTGTCTATGAAAACCCAGAGAAATCCAAAGCCAACCACAAAATGCAGAAATAGATTATGAATATCTCAATTAGGATTCGACTTATAATTTGAATGAGTTCTTCAAAAGAGAGAGAGAACAAAACTTAAGAGAATATTTCTCATTTACTAACTAAATTAAAAACTGTCCTAAAAGAGTAGAATCCGTACATAACAGAATGCTCTGCTCTAAAAAAAAATGCAGCTTTTCTTTGGAGACACCCATAATCTTTCTCGTTTATCAGAAATTTTTGTATAATAGGTTCCTGGAAATCAATGAAAAATCAACACTGCCACTGTGTAATATACATGGCATCCATAATACGTTCTCTATTTACATACAGAGAGGGATGGACCTGAATATTTTCTTCTATGTGGGGCTTTGGAAATGATCTTTTATTTGCCTTGAGTTTACCCATCATACAAGCAATAGTTCGGAAGAAAATTATAGATGATCTAATATGTTGAATGAAGCCACAAGTGTACATACTCCCATTAAGTTTTATGTTTTTATAATTCTTTTGCTGCTTTTTTTTTAATGGGACTAAACAGCTCAACTTTCCTAAAAATATAAAGAATAGAGTCTCTATATATTTTGTTCATTATTAAATGTTTTTTTTTCAGAATTGTGTTGATTTTCAATTGAGTATATAATAGGTAATATAACTACATGTTTTTAATTGACTTTCACCCTGGCGCACAATAAAATACATTGTGATTCTGGAAGGGAACACCCTACATTTTACCCTTCCATACAATCAGCAGTGCGTTTTAGCATAGCAAAGGCTCGTACATACACTGTTTTCAGGTAGACACTATTACCCAAAAAGTTTGTTTTAGTAGCATCATTCTTTAAGAGTCTAACAAACTTTTAGATGGATGTGAGAAAACTACTACTTCTCATCGGAAACAATCTAGTATCTAATTTTCAGTTATGAATTATGAGGAAACTGTCACTACATCTATTCATTTTGTATCTTCCCTTTGTTAGAACACCCTCTTCCAGTACCTAATGTGTTGCTGTGCACACAATGAACAGTAAATGCTTATAAACCAGTCCTCTCTAAGATGCTTTATCAAAAAAATAATTGCATTTTTGCCACTATATTGATACCATTAAATTAAGAGTGGAGAAAAAAAAAATGAACGTGGTCTTAAGTGAAGGAAACATTTTATAATTATCTGATAAACATGAACAAAGTAGATTTTCAATTCCACTGTTTTCAGCTCTAAATTAGGTTTTAGTTCCTAATCTAATTTAGCATTCTATTTCTGTAGAAATTTTCTAGATAACATTTCAACTCTCCACTTCACTTAGTCTATCAGTTCCCAATCTTATCTGTGTAATGAAGACCAGACCTATTCATGTACGTCGGATTGGGCAGAATAATCTTTCCATTTTGCTACATGTCTACATGACAGCACCACTCAGTAGGGACCAGTAATTCTAATCGTGCAGTTCATCCTCTTGTAATATGAAGTTAAAAACTCAAATTTAGGCAATGCTTCAATAAAGCTAATCTGGCTGCATTTGTAGAGCTAGCTCCAAAATTAACATAACCAAGAATATTGTAACTTTTCCCCAAATATTCCCTTATTCTTTCTTTCCTTTTTAGTGTAGAAAAATACCCCATTTGACTAATACCTGAACTCACATTTAATCTTTAAACCTGCACTGCCTTGAATACTTCTATACTGATCCTTCTTAAAGATATTTCAGTTTTCCAAAATCTCTGCATGCTTGTAAATGTGATTAAATTTTATTCAACTGTTTGAATTTCTTTTTTTTAATGTTTATTTATTTTGAGAGAGAGAGAGATAGAGCATGACCAGGGGAGGGGCAGAGAGTGGGGAAGAGAGAGAATCCCAGGATTTGAACCCACAAACCCACAAGATGATGACCTGAGCCAAAATCAAGAGTTGAACGTTTAATTGACTGAGCCATCCAGGCATCCCTCAGCTGATTGAATTTCTTATTGTGACATGTTTAGGTTGTATATTGTACATTTGCCAATTTCCTTTGGGAGATTTCCTCTACTGTATACAGTGTCAGTGAGAAAATAACTCTGGCTTTTGGGGTGGGTCACTTTTTCTTCTCTTCAGCATCCTTAATACAGGTGAGTTGCACTGACTTATGCTTGCTTGACGAAGCAGACTTTTGCTTTCTCTCTGGGGACTTTATAGCCTGTGCTAGCAGCATAGGGACATGTGGGAGAAATGTAGATCATTCACTGTAGTGGTAGTGAAGTGACCAGACTGTATCATTACAAACTTGTCTGCTCTATTTCCTATTCCTTACACATGAGAAACTCCCTTCCTAATTCTCAAACTGAAACTCTAAACCCTGCTCCAGCTTTAGTTCCTTGTGCATATAATATCCAGTTTGTCAGAGGAAATAACTATTGAATTTAACCAAGAAACTATTGATCTAGAATGTAGCTTTCTTCAACATACTTTAATACCATAAATGTCCTATTTTTTCTTCACTATGAAGGAAAGTTGAAATTGTGTATCACATCCTGATTAAGATAAAGACCAAAGTTTTGTGAATTTTAGGGAACTGATTTTTAAATATATGATTAGGAGAAGATTTAACATCATAAATTAAGGGGAATACTGCTATGACATGAATAAAAAGGCTTAAAATGAAATAAAGTAAAATAAATATCAAAAATTCAAATACTTGGGACACCTGGGTGCACAGTAGGTTAAGTGCCCAACTTTGGCTCAGGTCATGATCTCACAGTTTGTGGATTCAAGCCCCGCATCTGGCTCTGTGCTGACAGCTCAGAGCCTGGAGTCTGCTTCGGATTCTGTGTCTCCACCTCTCTCTGCCCCTCCCCTGCTTGCACTCTGTGTGTGTCTCTCTCTCAAAAATAAATAAACATTTAGAAAAATTCAAATACTTGAGGGGCACCTGGGTGAGTCAGTTCGTTGAGCCTCTGACTTCAGCTCAGGTCATGATATCACGGTTTGTGAGTTTGAGCCCCACGTTGGGTGAGCTCGGGCTCCACTTCCCATGAGCTCAAGACTAGTTCTGGGCTCCACACTCTCTCCCTCACTCTCTTCCTCTCTGTCTGCACCTCTTGGGATTCTCTGTTTCTCTCTCTCTTTCTCTCTCTCTCACCAGCACTCTCTCTCAAATAAATACAAATTAAAAAAACTTCAAATACTTGAAATATATATTTTAAATAGGCTAGATATTCTAATTGTAGATTAAAATCAAGAAAAATACGTGTGCAGTGGGATAATAAAAATAGGAAAATAGGAAGTACAATATTGAGGTAAATACTTAAAACAGATTTAGCTTAATGAAGAATTTCCATCACTTCTCTTCATTTCACTTATAATTTTTGCTCCTTACCTTAACAGAACTGTATATCCATTTACATATAGTTTAAAATTATTTAAATTAAGGTTTAGGTTTTATTTACAATAAATGAATAGGACTATTTACACTAAATTTGTATTCACCTATATTCCTGATATATGCTTTTTGAAATCTTAAGTTTGCAAAGTCTATTTTTGTTTTTATCTACTGTAGTTATTCATGATGTTTGCCTATTTCACTGTACAGAGAAAATACTTGAACATGCCCTGTTAACAATTTAAAGTGTAAATACTATTAAAAACATTATGGATCAATATTTTGCTATTGATATTTTTTTAATTTGCTTAAACCTCATATTATTTCCACATATGTTGCTTTATGCTTTTGCTCTAAAAAATAAGGAGAGTTAAAAATATTAATTACCTGGGAACATAATTATGTCAAATCATTTCGTAGAATTGATTGTGTCAAACACAAACAATGCTAGAATGAGGTTTGTTTTTTTTTTTTTACAAGCTTTTTACAATAAATATCAGGGAGAGATTTATTAACAAACAAGTTGTTTAGAGTAATTTGTAAATCATTTGTATCTCACATCACTCCATGTGACTAGTCAATGCTGCAAATTGTGGTTTTGCTTCAATTCATCATTTAATTTACAAAGTAATTATTTAGCTTCACAGTAAAATGTTTTAAATATCAAAACCCTTTTCCTGCTTAAAAAATTCATATAAAAACTAGAATTTCCCATGCAGTGGGAAATGTGTATTGCAAACTGGATTGAGTCGAAAAACAGTGTTCAAACTGTTCCATTTTATCAAAGTTGGTGTACCCAGCAGTGAACTTCTCCCACAAAAACTGATTGTATGATGGAGGCTGGTTATGAATTAGAAAAAGGAAAACAACTGTTCCTTCATAACAATACGAATAAACTAATGGTTTATTTTTAAAACATTTCTAGGCAATTTCAAGAACTGCAGTGATGTAAATACACAGAACACTCTAGAATGTCTGTCTCTAAAATGCTACAGAATCTGTAGCACTCCACACACACACAATGTTTTTTTTCTGTTGTTCACTATAACAAATAAAGCAAATGTAAATAATGTATTTTCCTACTGAAATAACTCTCTAGGGAATTAAGTTTCTGAAACACCATTTATGTTAGTACGAAAAAGAACACATTTTTTTTTTTCATTATGTCCTCCTCAATACATAGGCATCTATTTAGGCTTCTATAGATTTAAGTACATTTGAAAATCTTATGATTGTGGATTACATGTGGTTAACTATTTCCATATGTAACATAATCATTTGTAAGAATTCATTACATATTTTGGTTGTAGCTTCTTTTTTTTTTTTTTTGTTTTAGTTTATTTCCTTTCAGAGAGAGAGAGAGAGAGAGAGAGAGCACATGAGCAGGGGAGTGGCAGAGAGAGAGGGAGAGAGAGGATCCCAAGCAGGCTCTGCACTGTAAGTTCAGAATCTGACATGGGGCTCAAACACATGAACAATGAGATCATGACCTGAGCCGAAATGAAGAGTCAGATGATTAACCTACTGAGCCACCCAAGCACTCTGGATATGGCTTCTTATCAGGTATACAGTTTATGAAGATTTTCTCCCATTCTATAGGCTGATGTTTCACTCCATTGATGTTATGCTTTGCTGTGCATAGTTTCGGGGTTTTTTTTTTTGTTTGTTTTAGCTTTTTAGTTTCTTGTCTACTTTTGCCTTTGTTGCCTGTGCTTTTGTATTCTAGCCAAAAAATCAATGATCAATGTCAAGATCAATGTCAAAAATCAAGATCAATGTCAAGAAACATTTTTCCTTTGTTTCCTCCTAGGAGTTTAACAGTTTCAGGTCTTACATTTATGTCTTTAATATGTTTTAGTTGATTTTTTACGTAAGGATGTAACACAAACATCCAATTTCACTCCCTTAGAGGTGGATATACAGTTTTCTCAAAACCATTTATTGAAGAGACTGTTCTTTCCTCATTGTGTATTCTTGGTGCCCCTGTCAAAAATTAGTAGACGGTAGGTGTGTGGGTTTATTTCTGGGGATCTTGATTCTGTTCCACTGATCTCTGTGTCTATCTTTATGCCAACACCATAATGTTTTGATTACTGTAGCTTTGTAATATAGTTTGGAATAAGGAAGCAATAGCTCTAGCTTTGTTCCTGATCAAGGTTGCTTTAGTTATTCAGAAGTTTTTGTGATTCCATACAAACTTTAGTATTGTTTTTTCTATCTCTGTGAAAAATGCCTGTGGAATTTGATAGGGATTGCTTGAATATGTAGATCGTTTGGGTAGTTCAAAGATTTCTTCACCTCATACCATATATAAAAATTAGTGTGGAATTTATCATATGAGTAAGTTTAAAACTAAAACTATAAAGCTGTGAGAAGGAACTTAGGAAAAATATTTGCAGTCTCAGGGAAGACAAAGATTTTATATGGAGCACCAATAGTAATAATAATAAAGATATAACAATTTGGCCATCATTTAAGAAACAAACACCTGCTCTTTAAAAGCAAAAAAAATACTGGGAAAATATTACATATATGTTATATAATGTATATTATAAGGCATATCTGGCTTTATTGCACTTGACTTTATTGCACTTTGCAGATGTTGTTTTTTTTACAAACTGAAGGCTTGTTACAGCCCTGAATTGAACAAGTCTGTCGGTGCCATTTTCCCAGCAGCATTTGCTCACTTCTTGCCTCTGTGTCACATTTTGTGAATTCCCTTAATATTTTAAAGATTTTTCATTATGACTATATCTGTTATGGTGATATGTGATTAGTGATCTTTGATGTCACCATGCAGTTGTTTTGGGGAATCACAAACTGCACTCATGTAAGACAGCAAAATTAATCAATAATGCTATTTGTGTTCTGACTGCTCCACTGACTAGCCATTTCCTTTCTCTCAGGCCTACCTATTCCCTGAGACATAATGCTGAAATTAGTCCAATTAATTACAATGGCTTCTAAGTGTTCAAGTGAAAGGAAGAGTCACACATCTCTCACTTTAAATCAAAAGCTAGAAATGATTAAGCCTAGTGAGGAAGGCATGTCAAAAACCAAAATAGGCTGAAAGCTATGCCTCTTGTACCTAGTAGCCAAATGGTGAATACACAGGAAAAGTTCTTGAAAAAAATTAAAAGTGCTATTCTAATTAACACCCAAATGATAACAAACAGCTTTTTGCTGATTGGAGAAAATTTCAGTGGTCTGCATAGAAGATCAAGCCAGCCACAATATTCCTATAAGCCAAAGCCTAATCCAGAGCAAGGCCTTAACTCTCTTCAGTTCTGTCAAGATGATGAGACGTAAGGAGCTACAGAAGAAAGGTTTACAGAAGTTGGGTCATGAGATTTAAGGAAGTAAGCCATCTCCATCACATAAAAATACAAGGGGAAATGGCATGTGCTGATGTAGAAGCTACAGTAAGTTATCCAGAAGATGTAGGTAAGATAATTAAGGAAGATGCCTATACTAAACCACAGATTTTCAATGTAGACAAACAGCCTTATATTGGACTAAGATGTCATCTAGGACTTTAATAGCTAGAGAGAAGTCAATGCCTGGTTTTAAAGCTTCCAAAAACAGGCTGGTTTACTTGTTAGGTGCTAAGGCAGCTGGTGATTTAAGGTGAAGCCAATGCTTATTTACCATTACAAAAACCCTAGGACCCTTAAGAATTATGTTAAATCTACTCCGCCTTTGCTCTACAAAAAGGACAACCAAGCCTGGATGACAGCACATCCATTTACAACATGGCTTACTATTTTATTTTTTTTTAATTTTTTTTTCAACGTTTATTTATTTTTGGGACAGAGAGAGACAGAGCATGAACGGGGGAGGGGCAGAGAGAGAGGGAGACACAGAATCGGAAACAGGCTCCAGGCTCCGAGCCATCAGCCCAGAGCCCGACGCGGGGCTCGAACTCACGGACCGCAAGATCGTGACCTGGCTGAAGTCGGACGCTTAACCGACTGCGCCACCCAGGGGCCCCATGGCTTACTATTTTAAATCTACTGTTGAGATCTACTGGTGAGAAAAAAAGATTCATTTCAAAATATGACTGATCATTGACAATGTAGCTGATCACCCAAGATCTCTGATGGAGATGTACAATGAGGTTAATGTTATCTCATGTCTGCTAACACATCTATTCTGCAGTCCATAGATTAAGGAATCATTTTGACTTTCAAGCCTTATTATTTAAGAAATACATTTTGTGATGACTTAGTTGCCACATATAGTGATTTTTCTGATGGATGTGGGCAAAGTAAATTGAAAACCTACTGGAAAAGATTCCCATTCTAGATGCCATTAATAGCATTTGTGATTCATGAGAAGAAATCAAATGATCAATATCAACAGGAATTTGGAAGAAGTGGATTCCAACCCTCATGGATGATTCAGAGGGGTCAAGACTTCAGTGGAGGAAATACCTGTAGATGTGGTGGAGATAAAAGAGAACTAGAATTAGAGATGGAGAGATGCAAAATCTGATCATTTTATCTGGGGCAGTATTTTTGCTGAGGAATTAATCACACTTCTGCATGACCTTGCCTTGATGTGTATTTGTAGGATCTGATTAAACTGGAAAGAGAAAGATTTCTTATCAATAAAACTCATACACTGGGGTGAAGCAGGTGGGTCAGGCTGTACTGTAAAGAACTATGTGAGAACTGAAAGGACATTACTTAGTAATGATGACCTGTAGTTTAGGAATTGCTTGAAGGGATTTAACTCTGCTAATCTTTACTTCAACATACGGTATAAGAAGCTGCAGGAAGGAAACAAAAGCAGAGGAAATAGATTTCTTTTTCTTTTTTTTAACATTTTTTAAAATGTATTTTTGAGAGACAAAGAAAAACAGAGCATGAGAGAGAAGAGGAGGGCAGATAGAGAGGGAGACACAGAATCTGAAGCAGGCTCCAGGCTCTGAGCTGTCAACACAGAATCCGACCAGGGGCTCGAATCCACAAACCATGAGATCATGACCTGAGCCAGTCTGATGCTCAACCAACTGAGCCACCCAGGCACCACATGGACTTTTTCTTAAAACAAGCAGAGATGGATATTTTATTTTTTGTTGTTGTTGAAAAATAGAGTAAAAAAGAGTATATTTGGAATGTTGTTTATACTGGAGTTTTTAATACACAATTTCATTAACTTAATTTTAATTACAACTATTATTTTATGTGCTGTCTCTTTTTTATGTGTGTGGTTTTATAATGGAGTAACTTCTTATTTCATGTTTGTTTCCCTTCAAAAGATTGTGTCTAAGTCATCAGTTTGCCAAAAACTAAACAAAACAACAACAGAAACTAGTAAAACTAAATAAGAAAACCAGAAATATTTGCAGAACAATTTATCTTCTTTCATTTGGTATAGCTTTTCAATTCTACTATTTTCCTGTCTTATTTTTTGTTCCTGATTGCAACTGTGAGATTCATAACCAACTTCTTACTGAATAAAGAATGTAATTAAGAACTTTTTGTAGACTTAGTTGTAGCTTCCTGCTGAGATTATTCTCTAAATAGTGATAAAACATATGTGACCAAGGCCATTGAGTTCTGCAAGATTTCCACCACTTAGGAAAGATGGAACATTCTTTAGGAAGAATGTACACATTTTGTTTTATCGTTATTCAAGCAATGGGTGTCTTCTAAATATCTGATTCTCTGATACAAACGTGTACAGTACTGTTTACAAAAAAAGACCTATGTAATTATGGTCACTAATTTGCTTTAGAAAGGTAATCCTGGTGAACAATGTTCCTGCTATTGAGTAGTTGTGAAAATACATAGCTTATGAATGTAACAATCTGTATGTTTTGCTTAAAATATTGTTGTAATTCACAATTATCAATGTTAGAAAATGAGCTTCAATAATTCTTCATCTCATATGCCTGCAGTTTTGTTCTAAAAATAAATAAAAAGGTTAATCTTCAACACATGAATGACTAAAAAGAGCAACTCCTAGGAAATAGTCATCTATTATATAATGTTTTTATATTTTTAAATTTTATATTTTTAAATCTTTTTAAAATATTTGTTTATTTTTGAGAGACAGAGAGAGAGACAGAGCAGGGCAGAGGTGGGGCAGGGAGAGAGAGGGAGACACAGAATCCGAAGCACGCTTCAGTCTCCAAGCTGTCAGCACACAGCTGGACACGGGATTCAAATTCACAAAACATGAGGTCATGACCTGAGCTGAAGTCAGAGGCCTAACTGACTGGGCCACCCAGGTGCCCCTACATTGATTTATGATAACTATTGTGGACATGTTTATTAAGCTATGTTTTTCTTTAGTGAAAAAAATCAATTGAATCATGTATTCAATAATACTTGGAATTATTTCTCAGAATCAAACTGAATCGATTAATGTTGTTTTCAAATTGCAGTTAGGAAAATCCACTTATTCATGTATCTTTCTCATTAGCATCCGGTAAGTATAATTATGAATCTGAAGCCCTAAATTTACAAAAAAAGGAAAAAAAAACCTTCACAAAATTCCTTAAGTTTTTAATACTAAGAATGGAGAGTTTTATTTATAATGATTGCCATTTTTATTATTTATTGATCTATCTATCTAACTTAAAAAATTTGTCCAAAGAAAGCAACTGGATTGTGACCTATGTAGTCATAGCTTAATATTGAACAATTTAATTAAGGGGAGCTCTATACAGATTGTTGTTTCTCTGTGTTGCATCCTAAATTCTGTTAATTTGCTCCAAATACAGCCACATCAGCCTTCCCAAATTTTAATCCTTCTTCTATTAGCTCATTGACATAGATGCTCTGCCTGAGTTTCTTCTCTCTGTGCAGCGATGAGGAAATTGTCACTGTAGGATTAATGTTTTTTTTTCCCAACTTTTTTTTTCAGGTATCACAGTCATGTGCTGTGATCTACTTTCGAAAACCAGTCATATAACTTATATAACAGTCCAAAATAACTGATATTTTATAAATGCATACCATGAAGTTGAACCATAGATGAGGCAAAAAAAAATGCCAAGCCATATATAAAATCACCAAAGAAACAATGGGAAAAAGTATTTAAAAATGTGCAGAGAACGTGGTAATAAGATGAAAATGAAACAAGAAAAGCCAAGAGTTCATGATAAAATAGACCATGGATGATAGAGAAAAAAGCTGATTTGGCTCTGGAGTCAGCCAGTTAACATTCACTGTACTTCAGACCACACATATTATTACAATAAGTTCATTTTCCTTTGTGATTGCTTAGGTGCATCTCTGTTTTGTATGAATAATTGTGCCTGCTTTATACAGAAATGTTATTAGCCTTGTGATACTCTTTGTCATACTGAAATCATAGGCTACTAATTATATCTCAAAGAGGTAAACAAATTTATTGCTTGCTAAGCAAAACAGAAATGTAATTTCAATGTACAGATTCAAACTAAGTAAGATTTAATCTAAAATATATCACTTAGAGAAGAATATATTTAGGCATTGAAAGAAGCAAGATTGTTTACGGATTGGCTGATTCACCACAAATGTAGATTTAATGGAAAAAAGCTGTTGCTTGGCTAACGTTCGGAAATGAGGTGTTGGCACTGATTAGCTTATTTTACGAGGTATGCACTGTTCAGTAATTTTACTGATTAATTAGTAAAAGTATAAATCTCTCTCTTTCTCCTCTTTCCTCTCTTCTATCTCTCCCTCTCCCCTCTGTCTCTTTGATTATATGTTGAATGTTTGGAACACTGGACAAAGAATTTTAACTCTGGACTCAGTCTTCTCCTTTATTTTAGAAAATATTTACTGTTATTCTTGCTCCCTCCACCCCACTTTTGATAATTCCTTAGCAAAGGTGTCAGAATAAATAATCCGGGGTTTTCTAGAACTTCCTCATTTTATTTGATTCTCTTGGAAGGAAAGGTTGGATTTGAAGAGGATTGACTTTTGGCTTCAATGTTTCTCAGACTGATTTCATCTTTTTTTTTTTTTTTAATGTCTTGTTGAATCATCTTTCAGAAGAGTAGCTTCTCAGAAACATTACAGTCTCGGGATCATAGTCTCCATAAAAATACTGCACAAAACTGGATAAATTTCTATCAGAACTGACAGGCGGGTGGTCTTGAACTATGTCCCAAGATTTCCATGATTGACCAAAAAAGAAAGTCCCTGAGGTCACCTTAGTCTATCTTAAATAACCATGCTTCTTTTTTCTTTAGTTTGGACGTAGATAGTACTACTTTACTTATGGTATTAATCCAGATTAACTTTTCACAACAGGTCAGATTACCCTATTTGGCCACATTAAATTCCGTTTCTATTCCATTATATGTTGCTATTTTGTCTGAAGTTTTTAAATTGTTTTTGATCTCAAGGACATGAACTTCTTAAAATATTAACTCAGCCAAAAAGAAGAACTCATTTTTGCAAAAGTCATTGGTTAATCATACTCCTATGATTGGTATAGCTCTTTTGTTTGTCTGTTTTTAGGTACACCTCCTGGAAGACTTTAATGTTTTGGAGCCTTTCTAAAATTATATTCCATCAACATGATAAATAAACCCTTATTATTGTATCAATTGATGCAGAGATATTTGACAAAATCAAGCCTCCATTCATGCTGAAAAACTTTTAGCAAACTAGAACTACAATGGGGTTTTCTCAACTGATAAAAAATTTATCAAAAGATCTTAAGCTAACATCATACTTATGAGTGATGCTTCTCCTCTGATAATAGGGAAAAGGTAATATTGTGCTTTCTTACTTCTTTTACTCAACATAATACTGGAAATTCTAGCTAGTGCAGTAAGACAAGAAAAAGAAAAATTTTTATGAAAAGGAAGAAATAAAACTGTCTCTTCATAACTGTCTATTTTAAAACAAATAATCTATCCAAGAATGCTACCAAAAAATATTATACCTTTCAGGTGAGTATAGCAAGTTCCCAATGTAGCAATGTCAATTGCTTTCCTATATGCTAACCATTAACAATTGGAATTTGACATTTTAAAAATCAATAGCATTTAAAATATTTCCAAAATAAAATGCTAAAGTATAAATGTAACAAAATGTGTCCAGAATCAATAAGAAGAAAACCACAAAACTATAGTGAAAAAAATAAAAGAAGATCTAAATAAAAAGAACTATTCCATGGTCATGACTGGAAGAGCTCAGAAACCAACACAAAAATTATAATCAACTGTTTTTTCTTTTTTTTTTTTAAATGTTTATTTTTTTTTGAGAGAGAGACACAGAGTGCGAGTGGGGGAGGGGCAGAGAGAGAGGGAGACACACAATCTGAAGCAGGCTCCAGGCTCTGAGCTGTCAGCACAGAGACCAACGCGGGGTCCAAACTCATAAACCCTGAGATAGTGACCTGAACTGTAGTCTGGCACCTAACCGACTGAGCCACCCAGGTGCCCCAATCAACTGCTTTTTCAAAAAAGACAATTGTTGTGCCTCTTGCACAAAGGCAGTTTAGTGGAGAAAAACAGTCTTTCAAAAAAAGGAACGAGAGCAATTGGATGTCCATATGCAAAACCAAACCAAACTAAAACCAAAAAGTGAACTTAGACATGAACATTATACCTTAACAAAAAGTAACTTAAAATGGAACAATGACCTAAATTTTAAGGTCAAAACTATAAACCTTCCAGAAGAAAGGTTTAGGACAAAAATCTATATGACCTATGTTGAACATGAGTTTTAGCTCCAACAACAAAAACATTGTCCCTGAAAGACACATTGACAAATTGAACTTTATTAAAGCAAAAAACTTAGACTTTGTGAAAGACACTGTTAAAACAATGAACATAAGTCACAAACTATGAGAAAATACTTGCAAGACTCTAATCTGATAAAAGAGTTGTATCTAAAAGTGCAATGAACAATAAGAAATCAAACATCCCAAATTAAAAATAAATGGGTAAAAAATATCAATGAGACACCTCACCAAGAAGATATACAGAGGGCAAATAAACACCTGAAAAGATACTGAACATCATTTGCATTAGAGAAATGCAAATTAAAACAAGGATGAGGTACTATTCCATGCCTATTCAAGTGGCTAAAATCTAAACATCTGGCAAAATTGATTACTTACAAGTATGTGAAGGGACAGAAACTTTTACTAACTGCTGTTGGGAATTCATGTTGGTACATCCACTTCAAAGACAAGTTAGCAATCTTTTGTAAAACTAAACATAGTTTTGACATATGATCCAAGAATCATACTCTAAGTATTTACTCAACAGACTTGAAAATTTATGTCCACACAAAAACCTACATGTAAATGTTTATAGCCGTGTTATTCATAGTTGTGCCTAACTGAACCCAACCAAGATGTTCTTCAATGGGTGAATGGATAAAAATCACTGTACTACATCCATTCAATGGGATATTATTCAACAATAAAGGAAATGAGCTACCACATCACAAAAATACACAGCAATACATATTGCTGAGTAAAAAATCCATATAAAGACAAAACATTTAACTTTTGTGCCATTCTTGAAAAGGCAGAACTAAACAGGTGGCTAACAGATCAGAAGTGGAATGGAGTTTAGGGTGCAGGATGGCTGAATATGTGCAGCACAAGCCATTTTTCAGGGTGTTGAGTCTATTCTCTGTGATACTATAATGGTGGAAATATGACATTCTTCATTTGTCAAGATCCATAGAACTTGACAACACAAAGAGTAAGCTTTAATGTAGGCAAATTTTGAAAAATCATTTAAGAGGTCATGGAGTCTCAGGATGGAATGCAGACTATAATAAAAGACTAACTACAAATGTTTGAAACATTCTTAATGAACACGGTGAAGGAAAATTTGCTAACCTAAGTAACTTTGGAAATGAGAGAAATCTATAAGACTAAAGAAAAATCTTTATGTAAGTACTTTACTCTCATTGATAAAGTTTTATCCTATAGGGGTATGGATTATAAATTCTGATACAGTTTTTTTTTTTTTTGCATACCAGAATTGAATAATTAAGTAAATGGATGGTAGGTGCTGCGAACCAGTAGTCTTACTATTAGTGTGGGTCATTACAAATTAGCAAGGAGGAAAGACCAGAATGATTTAAATGATACTTAATTAGATTTGGAAACATTAATGTGGACTCATATTTTTCTTACTACGGATACAGATGCTTACATGGAGAAGTGCACATATAGGGATTAGTATACACACATGTAACCCCTTACTCTGTCATCTGAGAGGTTTTAGAAGCACTGACATCCAAGCGAGCACACTGAGCACCAAGATATTGCTTTCTGATACCATTTGCCAATAAGCGGAACCAAGCCTCCTTGGAGAGATGGCTGATTCTAGGACTGGAGAAGAAAATACACAAGATTAGCTTGAAGCAACTTGTAGTATTAAAAAGTATTGAAGTATTTACAACAACAACAACAAAACTCCTGCAGTGGGGGTTGAGGGTATGTCAAAATTAAATAGGATTCAACTGAAACAGAATCCAATGTCCAAAGCTGGAATTATCTGAACACATAAATAAAGTAGTATTAGTTCATAAGCCAATTTTATTTTTTATTTTAATTAAATTTATATTTTATTTTTATTGATTTTTTCCAGATATTATTGAGTCTTTTCCAAATAAGTTTTATTTGAAAAATTAATATTTTTATTTTATTTACAAATTCTTATTTAAATTCTAGTTAGATAACATGTAGTATAATATTGGTTTCAGGAGTAGTAGAATTTAGTGACTCATCACTTACATATAACACCTAGTGCTCATCATAGTAAGTGCTCTCCTTAATACTCATCACCGATTTAGCCCATTCCCCACTCACCTTCTTCCATCAACTCTCAGTTTGTTCTGTTGTCATAATCCAATTTAAAAATTACCATCCATAGGTCCATACTGATGAAAATTTTAAAAATTAAATAAATAAATGACAGAGAATGACTAAATCTCATATTCAGTAAAATTCCAAGCAATTTAGATAGATACTCTGCTCTCAAGGACATGGATCATAATTCTCCTCTGTAAGTGTGGGTTGCACAAAGTGATTTCCTTCCAAAGCTTATGGTATAGATAGGGCAAAAATTAGTAACTTTAAAGTGGAAAAACTTGACAAACATTGCCTTAACCAGGTGATCAGCTGAGACGAACATGAAAAGTGATAAATCACGTTGATAGTATATACCTTTGATAGGATATGATAAGAATACACTTTTTTTCTGTGACCTTATTTCCCCCAAACTCATAACCCTGTCTAATCATGAAAAAAACATTAGATTAACCCTAATTGTGATGGAGACATTGTATGAACACCCGACCGTACAACTCAAAACTGTCTGGGTTAGCAAAAAGAAAAAAAAGAAATAAAAAGTCTGAGAAACTGTCACAGTCAAGAGGAGCCTTGAGAGAAATGACAATTTAATGAAATGTGGTATCCTCCATGAGATTCTGAAAGAAAAAAATTAAAGTTAGGTAAAAAAAGAATGACAAATTTTTAGTAGTAATAATATGATATGCAAAATGATAGGTATGATAAATACAAATATAAATATTAACAAAAATAAAGTTATACTGGGGCACCTGGATGGCTCAGTCAGTTAAACATTCAAAAAACATTTGTCTCATGGTTCTTGGGTTTGACTCCTGAGTCAGGCTCTGTACAGACAACTCGGAGCCTGAAGACCGATCCGTGTTCTGTGTCTCCCTCTCTGCCCTCTCTTATTCACATTCTGTCTTTCTCTCAAAAATAAATAAACATTAAATTAAGAAAAAAAGAATTAAAAAATAAAATTATAAATATATAATCTTTTCTTCAGTAAATCAGTAAAGATAAAAAACACAATGAAAACGATATATACAAAAGTATTACAAAGAGAAAGTACTAATCACTGTTTCCAGGTATCCAGAAAAAAATATTTTTCTGTTGTCCTTAAGTGAAAGTTATCTACTTTATTAAGTTATTTGCTTTTCCATGGTTGTTGGGTCAGCAGTCAACTTCAATGTGATAACTGCTTCTGGAGGTTTTCTAATTAAGATACTTAATGGTTGTATCTTATTAATTCTTGTTATTTGAAGATAGCTGATGTCATTTCAGTTGCTAAGTGTACATCCAAAGATAAATGTTGTTTAATTTAACTGTTAATTAAGACAGCCCCATGAGATATTTTACACTGAAGATCAAAACAATATATCATTGATCAAGGATTCATTATGGTCATGTAGGATAATTAGATAGACAGTTGGAGAGTAAAGGTAGCCTGTACCTGTTCATGATTACAGGGATGATAGGAATGATTATACCTCTTACATTTTCTACAATATTTAGATAGATTGAAATGTAAAAGATTAGAATAAGTTATGAATACAGATACTTCTAGTGCATGAGCCTACTTGTGACTGGTTCTTGTCTCTAAGACTTCATCAGAGATAAGAATGCAAGGCCATGACAGCTAAGAAAATTACTTAAAAATTTTTTTTAAGTTTTATTTATTATTTATTTTGAGAGACAGTGAGAGAGCATGAGTAAGGGAGGGGCAGAGAGAGGGAGAGAGAGAATCCCAAGCAGGCTGCACACAGTCAGTGCAGAGCCTGATGTGGGGCTCAAAGTCATTAACTGTGAGGTCATGACCTGAGCCAAAATCAGGAGTCAAACGCTTAACCGACTGAGCCATCCAGGTGCCCCAGGAAATTACTTTAAAACACAAGATTTCAGAGTTATTTGGTAGTTCGTCTGATTTATGTTTTGCTTCATTTGCTCTTCATATGTTTTATTTCATTCGTTCTTTCCTTTTTTCAGTATTATTGGGCATAATCAATACAATCAGGTTCCTGAGTAAGGAGCGATGCCTTGAGTCATTTACATCTAACTTCCCTAGTAAAATGTCTTTCTTCTATATGGAATACGTAAATCAGAATGGTCCAGGCATTGTTATAGTTTTTTAAGACGTGAGTGTCATAGCTTTTTAAATAGGCAATTCTTTTTATTTAAGCAGGAATTCAGTATATATTCATTGATGCATTTTCATAACCCAGAGTGGGAGACAGTAATAAAATTCATTTAGAGATGCCCAAATCTTCCCTAGGATGTGGTCACTGTCTATGTGCCACTTTTCCAGCTTTTCCAGCAACATTAAAGTTACAAATGAGTCATGAATTGTTACAGCAGAAATCCAGCAGTGTTCAACTCTATTTTTAAAAGGTTGTCTAATGAAGTGCTTTAGCAAGTGTCCACTTGAAGCTATCTGGTCCCAATACACAATCACCTACCTTTGCCAGATTCTTTCCTCCTTGATCTGACAACTTAATTTTTCCAAGATTTTTTTTCAGACTTAGCAGGTGGAGATTGTGCATCTAAGGTGAAATCTATAAAACTTTTCAAGGATTTGTCTTTGCAAAAGACTTTGGGTAGAACAATTTATTTAGCCTAATAATTTACTAAAGCATTTTCTCTAACACCTATATTACCTCTTTCATAGTAGGCCAGTGTCCTTATTTTGAGTGTGTAATAATTTTGTGAGTAACATCAAGACATGAAGTAATTCATAAATTTATTATCCATTTTTTAAACTCAGTGTCTGAAGAGGTTAACTAAAAATGTTTCTAAAGCACTCCATGAATTGAATCAAAAGCATAGTGAATATCTGTATATATTTTTAGCCTTGCAATTTCAGCAAGTTGTCATGTTCCAAGTTTGGTCACGTGAAATTTGATACTAGATTAGATTCCAAGAAATCTAGATTAGTTATTGCCAAACCAGATTGAAATTGTCCATTATTTTTAAGATGACATCGGTCAAGAGATGAAACTAAGTCAGGATTTACTTAACTACAACTGTATGCGAAAGATCTATTCTTAATATTATTATTATGAATTTGCTCCTCCTTAGGTAAGCATAATAGTATTTTTGGAATGAAAGTGTTACATAAGTGGAAAGAAATATGAGAAAAAGTGTAACAGCAATGATCAGTTAATAAACTGTCAGGGAGATAGCTATTAGGGACTTTCCAGTAGCAATAGGAATCATACCACATTTGATAATTCTCGTTTGAGATCTGAAGATGTCTTGATTAATTTAGCTGAGACTGCAATTGTTCTGAGGCAAAGATAAGCCTTGGAATCCTTGATATATGAAATGCTGTTGAGATGGCACCCATAGAACATGGCCTAACTTTCCATTACATGAAAATGTGGATAGGGAGTTGTTGAAAGCATATTTTGAGATCATTTGGGAGCCTTATCGGTTTCTATATTCCATCGGGTGGATTTCAATATCTTAATTGAGTCAAAAATATAGAAGCATTGCTATTTCTGAAAAATGTGACACTAGTTGCCTAAAAATATGTTTATATCAGAAAGTCCCGTATGAGTTTTTTAGAGGTTGGTCTTGAGAAATTTGGAATTGTTATCTATCCTTAGATAATATTCATCCTTTACTTAACAGATCATGAGATAACACAATTATTGTTTGACATAGAGGCTTTGCGTCACTTTTCAGACTGACCAGAAAAAAAAAATGTACTGAATTGTGGTAGACAGAATGATGCTACCAAAGATGTCTACATCTTAATATCCCGAACCTAGAAATAAGTTCTCTTACATAGCAAAAAGGATTTTTGCAAATGTGACTAAACTAAGGATTTTGAGATGGGGAGGTTACTGTAGACTACCTAGGGGTTTGCAATAAAATAATAAGGGTTCTTGCAAGAGGGAGACTAAAGTGTCACAGTTCCAGGGAAGAGAAGTTGGTTCTAGAAGCAAGGGTTGGAGTGATGTGCTTGGAGGAAATAAGGATGTGATGGAGGAAATAAGTATAAGCCAGGGAATCCAAGCGCCAGGTGCTGGAAAAGGCAGAAACTGAAATTTTTCCGAGTCTCTGAAAGTAACCAGCCTTTGCTGACACCTTGGTTGTAGCCCAGTGAGACTGATTTTGGACTCCTGACCTCCCAAACTGTGTGCGAGTAAATGTGTGCTTTTATAAACCCAGTTTGTGGTCATTGTTACAGCAACAATAGGAAACTGATACAAGAACTAGACTTAGATTTATCCATATTAATACAACATTAAGAGAGGATGTGTACATATATTATCAGAGTATCCCCACAAGGGTACTGCATCTCTTTACAATTCTGGATTTAGGCTTATGATACGTATCACTGAGTTTCAGTAAGTCTTTGGAGCATGTTTGCAATATTTATATAGTTTATCTTTCATTTGTTCCCTCCAAACACTTAGAGAAAAGAACTTTAGATTTTTTTTGGGGGGGAAGAGTTATATAAGTTATGAGAGTTATGTAAGATCATTAGTCCCTTTTAAACAATAACATTTTTTTCTAGGGCTCTTTGAAAATATTCAGGCACATATAGGAGACCTTCTAATTTAGTGATTTCCTTTTCCAATATGTTTATTAATTTTCCTGACCAAATTTCCTATTTCAAGCCTGAAAGTATTTCCAAAAATAGACCAGAAATTCCCCTTTATCTTATCAGTATTTTTTATAGCAGAATATCGGGTATAGTTTCCCAAAGTCTAATTTTCCTCCTTTGATTTATATCTTTTTATTGTAATTTTGAATATTAAATAAAAGCTTCTGAAATGCCTTTATGCTGTGTATTATACTATGTATTTGTTACTTTTCTTGTGCTATGAAGATTTTTTTTAATGAGGCACGGCAGGACATATTCTTTCTCTCCTATTATTCCCTACCTTGTTTTATTTAAATATTGTTCCTGAGTTAATAAATAATGAAGTCAATGATGTTGTATAAATCCTATTGTCTAAGACTAAAAGGCTCTAGCAAAATCCTAAATTCTGAAGCAAGATTTTAAACTTTTTTTTTTTTTTTTTTTTTTTTTTTTTGCTTTAGGAAGAATCTTTAAATACAAGATTAAACATCATTTCAGATAGGGTTTAAAGTCAAATCCTATAGATCTCCTTACTGGACTCATAATTCTAAGAAGTTACTGTGCCATTATATGACTTTCTTTTTCCTAAGGAAAAAAAAAAGCTCAAGATATATTTAACTCATTTGGCTCATTTTGGTTAGGAGAAGAATCCAAAGAAATGGGATCTTCATAAGCAGATGAGTAGCTGGGCAACTTAAAGCTGGAGAAAGATACATAAAGCTGGCAAAAGTATATATATAATGTTTATATACACATACATCATACATATATATATATATATATAGAGAGAGAGAGAGAGAGAAGAGAGTTGGTTTCAGAAGATTTGAGGTAAAATTAAATTTTTTATTTGTTTTTTGCTTAGAAAATTTTTGAGAGGGAAAATGCTACATTGAAAACATTAGCTTACAAATCAAAGGAATTTGATCATTGAGTGTTTGGTATTTAGCATTTGTACTCTTCTAGAATGTTCTTACATGCATTTTTTGACAGGTCATAAATTCACCATAATGATAATTATAATTTGAAGTCAATTTTAGTGAATTTTTATCATTTGTAAAAAAAAATTATATGATCAGAATTATAGTAGAATATACAGAAGAAACCAGAAAATGCTGTTTATGGCTTTGACACAGGCAACTCCATGGGAAACATAACAAGTCAATCACAACTTTGTACTTATTAATGGTGTCTCATGATCCCAACCAAACTGAGGGTATGAAATCACTGCATAATCAAAAAGTCTAGTAATCATAGACCCCAGATTATAAACTAAGCAAAGTGACTTGAATGGTTTTCATTGCTTTTTTTTCTATTGTACTTATTATTTTGAGAACAATCTTGTTACATGTTGTGATGTGCTACGGTGAACATATCATAAACTTTGAACTCACAATGACTCAGGTTTAAATCCCAGATAGGTTATCCAAAGCTAGGTTCCTATGTGCATTTTGATCCTCTGTGAGGAAGATTAGTGAATTACAATGATGCTACTAATAACCATGTCAAGATGACTATATTTATTCAACAAGTTAAAGAGTGTAAAACACCTATGAGCAATTAGCTGATAATTAGCAAGAGTTTTCTCATTATATATTCATTTCTTAATCGTTTAGGTTAAGGTATGTACTAAGTTAAACATTAAATAGTCTAATAGGAATAATAACTTTTTTTTTTCTGACTATCAAATCCATCGTTTTCTTTTAGACTATACAGGATAGTTTCCATGCTTTCTTGAAATATCTTGAATACCTGAAGTTATTAGTTTTGTTTGTAGTGTTTTCTATTTTAGCTTTGAAAGCCATTTGATATTGGTGCCTTTAAGGTTTAACTGACAGACCCAAATCTCTCCTCAACACTTTCTTCCTGAGGATTTAGGTTGTTCTTACGCAAATGAATTTCCACTGGCCCACTACTGAATTACTCTTGAATGGGAACATAAATAGAAACAAGAACCTGAAAACATAGGTAAATAATAAAGCATTAAAATGAATGCAAAAAACTTGGAAAAATATAAGACTTGCAAGAAATATATCACAAAGAAATTGTCACTAAATGCTATTATTCAAAAAATTTAATTTAAAAATCAGTAGCAATGAGTTGTAGGACACACGTGCATCTTTTCCTTTTTTTAATGTCTATTTTATTTTCGAGAGAGTGCAAGTGGGGGAGGGGCAGAGAGCAAGGGACAGAGGATCTGAAGTGGGCTCTGCCCTGACAACAGTGAGCCCAATGTGGGGCTTAACTTCAGCAACCGTGAGATCATGACCTGAGCTGAAGTCAGCTGAAGTCGGATGCTTAACCAACTGAGCAACCCAGGTGCCCCAGAACACAAGTGCATCTTACAATAAGTGTAGCATCAGGAATTTATAGCAAATGAAAGTGATTTTTATTAATCACAGCAACTGAGCTCAATTTTATAATAAAAATATATTTTTTAATTTTCCTTCTTTGTTCTGCATGATGTTTGTCAGTGAACTAATAAACTTAGGAAATTATTGGTGGTTATGAAATTTAAAGTCACTATAGAGAGATACTATAGAACCAGTTAGTAAGAATAGCAATCCCGGGAGGTCCTATCACTCTCCCAACTATTCTGATGGCTTACGAAAGAAAAAGAAGGGGAAAAAAACGCTGCATCCTCACATTAACAAAAAGAAGCAGTCATTCTTCTTGTAACTAAAGATCTCTCCCTCTTCTATTCTTTATATCCTTTTTTTTTAACTAAACAGTTTTAGTAGTTGTGGGTGCTCATCCATCTGCCATTTTTATAAGCCTTAAATAGTTATGTCAAAATTTAAAATCACAGGCCACTAACATCACTTAACATAAAGCTTGCCAGCTTTCAAGAGATAATCATGCTGATTTGTAAAACTAAAACCAAGGTGTGAACAAAATGTTAAATATATTGTGTTAAAAATTATTTCTAAAAGTGTAAAGGGAGTATTTATGCTCTCACTTATGGTCTCAAAGCTATACATTTAGATTTGCATAGAATGAATAGAATCAAATTCTGCATACTCTAATAATCTACATCTGAAAAGCTCTCATCAGATGGTAATATTGTACCAATTTATTCATGTATTCTGTGGCATAAATTACTTAGTGCTCTGTCTTTATATGAGCAAAACACTTTCTGGAGAAAAGTTTTTCTACTTTTAAAAAAGTAATATTTGGAAAAAATAAATTAAAAATAAAGTCGTATTTGGAAATAATAACGATAGTTTAAGAATCTATATGCTGATTTCAGACTCCTGAGGTATGAATATAAGTTGTTTGTTTGACCCTAGAAAAATTACTTAATTTCTTTAATCCTCATTTTTCCCATTTTTAAAATGAGTATTGTAAGCTCCTCTTCAGGTTTCTCTGGACATGGATTTAAAAATAAAATACACAGCAAATAGCAAGGTATCTGGCACATGACCATCATTCAGTAAATATAAGAATTTATTATTATTGTTACTAGATCTGTTTTAGCAGGTTGCATTTTCCAGGAAGCAAAGTCTGAGAAGTTCAGCATTCAGCATGATTACTTAAGAAAGCTCTTGGGCCCTAACCAGAGTAGATACAGGCAGGGGCTGAGCTGTAACATAGGCCTAGTGTCAACCTCTGTTACCTCATTAGGAATTCTGGAGCTGAACTGGCCCTTTTGAGTTGTTCCAAGTCAGACCTTTACTCTCCCTCCTCAAGCAGTCCTGGGATGTAGTTCTCCTGGGAAGGCAAGTGGTCTTGGGCAAGGTAGCTTTGAGTGTGCATTCTAGAGAGCTGAAGGATGAATTAAAAAAAAATTTATTTTTGAGAGACACAGAGAAAGAGAGTGAGAATGGGGAAGGAGCAGAGAGAGAGAGAGAGAGAGGGAGATGCAGAATCCAAAGCAGGCTCCAGGCTCTGAGCTGTCAGCACAGAGCCTGACACAGGGCTGGAACCCACAAACCATGAGATCACGACCATGAACGGAAGTTGGACACTTAACTGATTGAGCCACCCAGGTGCCTCCTGGATAACTTTTAAGAGCCCTCTCTGCAAGTGGGACAACAAGCCCTTTGTGCATCATATGACAGCATTCACCACAGTTGTTGTATTATATCAGTATTCTTTTTTTTTAATATAACTTATTGTCAAGTTGGCTAACATACAGTGTATACAGTGTGCTCTTGGTTTTGGGGTGGATTCTTGTGATTCATCCCTTACATACAACACCCAGTGCTCATCCCAACAAGTGCCCTCCTCAGTGCCCATCACCCATTTTCTCCTCTCCCAGCCCCTCCCCCATCAACCCTGTTTGTTCTCTGTATTTAAGAGTCTTTTGTGGTTTGCTTCCCTCCCCCTCTGTTTGTAACTATTTTTTCCCCTTCCCTTCCCCCATGGTCTTCTGTTAAGTATCTCAAGTTCCACATATGAGTGAAAACATATGATATCTGTGCTTCTCTGACTCACTTATTTCACTTAGCATAATACCCTCCACTTCGATCCACGTTGCTGCAAATGGCAGGATTTCATTCTTTCTTATTGCCAAGTAGCATTCCGTTGCAAACTTACACAGCTGCTCTGGAAAACAGCATGGAGGTTCCTCAAAAAATTAAAAATAGAACTACCCTATCACCCATCAGTAGTACTACTAGGAATTTATCTAAAGGTTACAGGAGTGCGGATTTACAGGGGCACATGTACCCCAACGTCTATAGCAGCATTTTCAACAATAGCCAAGTTATGGAAAGAGCCTAAATGTTCATCAACTGATGAATGGATAAAGAAGATGTGGTTTATATCAGTATTCTTAAGTGCATTTTCAGTAACATCAATATTACAAAATCAAATCACTATAATTGAATTCTCATATTCCAAGTCTCAATATTGATTGCATGTTGAATTAATATATAATATATTAAATTGAAATTTGAATTGAATATGTAACATATTGAAATGAAAATTGAATGTATATAATATAACACTGAATATATATATTGATTATATAATGTTGATTCCAAAATCAGTTAATCGTGATGCAACTTTTATAAAAGTTAACATTCATTTATATCACAGGTATCTTCACCCTATTGGTTGGTGGTACACTTGAATAATTGACAATCCCACTTTTTCACATTAAAAAAAAATGTGAATGAGTCATCAGGCTAGGTTTCTCTGCTCCTTGGAAAAAACATTGTTGAAACTTGTTAATATACCCAGTGACTTTGTGAGAACATAGTGAATTGCCTGCATCTAGAGGTAAGTGAGGTTTAAGTGGGGTCTAACCTACCTCCAGGCTTTTGCTTCCATGCATGCTAGATCTATTCCGTTGCTCATTAACATGGCATGAAAAATCAGTCTTTAAAAATAAAATAACTTTGTTGAGGGTGAAGCATGTGCCAGGCAACACTAAAGCACTCTACATGCTTGATCTCTTATTTTAGTCTGTAATAATTGACTCCCATTTTGCAGAGGAGGAAGCTGAGTTGTGGTTAAATAACTTTCCAGGATGATGTAAATGGGGAAAGAATTTGAACCTGGGCAGTCATATCTAAATCACAAGCCTTTCAACAGACTGTTGTTGGCTATTTTACATTCCTGGATTATAAAATCAAAAAACCAAAGCACCACACTTACATGTCTTATTCTTGACTGCAAGTGCTTTTTTTCTCTCTCTTTTTGCTACTAGTGCTTTATTGAGGCATGATTGATACACAGGAAACTTCATGAATCTTAAGTGTATTTTGTGATGGAATATGACAAATGTATTCAGGCATGTACTGGTAAGATGACTCTCTGGAAAAAAAAAACAAAAACAAAAAACAAAATATATATATTAAAAAGCCTGATTTTTAATATTTATTGATTCTCATGGTTTAAATCCTCCCACCATGGCCGATTTCAAGCTAGCAATGGTTTAACAACTGGCTCACAAAGTTGATTGTGTAAGAACTGCTTCTCAGGAGTATGGGAGCCTCAGTCAGCCCATTGTTCATGTGTAATCATCTCCCAAACCAAGATTCAAAACATTTTCCTCGCTCCAGAAGATTCCTTCATGGTCCTTTCCAGAGAATCCACCTAATCACCCTGCCTTAGACAACTACAATTCTGAATTTATTGCCATAAATTAGTTTTGAACTTTATATAAATGGAACTACATAGGGTATCCTTTTATTTGTGGCTTCTTTTACACAACTTAGTATTTTTGAAATTTTCATCCATGTTTCAGAAGACACTGCTTTAAAATCATTGTGCTTTCCTATACATCTAATATCTGTGTCCTTGTAGAGATTGTTGGTCCATTACTAGAATAGAATCTATACTTTAAACCATAGTTTTTTTTTTCTTTAAAACTCCTTTTTCTTGTTTACTTCCTCTAGCTACTTAGTGCATAACATTAGCCAGACAGCACATAAGATGTAAGAGAAAGCAGAAGATTCTTTGATTCTTAGTATTTCAAAATTTCAAATCACATATTTTATCAAAATAGTAATGGATGGGGAGAAGTCATAGAATGTCATCAGAAGCTGTACCCCAATTTAATTTCTCTTTTCATGGTGTGTGTGTGTGTGTGTGTGTGTGTGTGTGTGTTATGTGTTGTGAAGTCTCTGAATATGGTTACAGCAAAACCTGGCCACAAGATAGTATATGCCAGCCAGACTCAAACCCAAAAGAAGCCTGACTTTGGTGCACCAGGTTGGAGAGGCTAGGCCCCAAGGCCCGAGTGCAGGAGCTCTCCAGATAAACTGAGGAGTCTGATGGCCCTCGTGCTCTTTACTGTTACTTGTAAGTGCTTTTTATAAAATGATTTGTCCATGTGTGTTTAGGGAGGGCTTAATTATCAGTGCATACATTTAAATTTTAAACTCAATATCCATGTTATTAAAATTCTTTTTCACCATCTCATCACAGAGCATTCCCCAAGCCTTTTATTTCACTAAAGCCTCAGATTTATCTTTTTGTCTTCCTTTCTCTGCCACTGTGGATTTAACCCAGATTTCTTTCAACAGCTTTAAATCAAAAGAACAGAATATCAAATCCCACAAATTCTTCAAACTCTGCCTTACAGAGCAATATGGAGGTGTGTGTGTGTGTGTGTGTGTGTGTGTGTGTTTCCGTTGCTTAATTTCTTACCTAAATATACTCTAGTCTTTCAGCATCATCCTTAGGCTACTTATTAATACATTCTTCACAGTGGTGTTCCTTATGAAGAGGGCTTTTATTCAAGCTGTTAAAAGACATATTTCATCTCTTACCACACATTTAGTACAAAATCTAGTGATTCTTAAGGCTTTATTTAAATGAAAAACTCTCATTAATTCAATTGTTCATATCCTTAGATAATCAACTAACTCTCTGATTTGGGGCAATTTTCTCAACCTTGATGGAATTTCAATATGCTGGATTTGACCCATAAACGAAATGGGTTGAAATTAAGAAAACCTAAGGCCTGGAAGCTCTAAAATTATACAATTTTAGAATGAAGAATATCTATTTGGTAGATAAAATTAAAGTTAATTTTATGCCAGCCAATACATAATCAACAAAGTTATGATTCTTCGTTTTGTTTTCACTTACTTTCACAATAGAGTAAAATCAAATTTCGAATTACTTTTTATTTAAATAAACGTAAACATAACTTGGAAATTTTGATTATAATAAATAACAAATCCAAAGTGATCAAAATTATCAGCTCAAAAGCATAATAGTCACCTGGATTCACTTTGAAAAATTAGTATCTTGGGGCACCTGGGTGGCTCAGTCGGTTAAGCATCCGACTTCGGCTCAGGTCAATGATCTCACAGCCCCGCGTTGGGCTCTGTGCTGATGGCTCAGAGCATGGCGTCTGTATCAGATTCTGTGTTTTCCTCTCTCTCTGAACCCCACCACCAACCTGCACTGTATCTCTCTCTGTCTCTCAAAAATAAATAAAACATTTTAAAAAAGAAAAAAATAATTATATTGATAAGACAATAATGAAACAAAGACCAAACATTGACAGAATTATTTTAAAGTAAAATTGTTAAAGGAACTTGAAATTAATACAGTATCCAACATTTTTGTTTGTTTTTACTCAAATAACCTCATCTAAAATGTGAATGTATGTTTTAGTAGTTTGATATGTAAAGGGATTTTTATTAATCTCATAGATAGTGGCTTGTAGAAGTTAACTTAGTGTTTATATTTTAAAATTTAACAAATTCTTTAACCATCATCCTACTCCCTCCATGCTGTTACCCTTATTTCTGAAGGTGCAAAGTTCATAATTTCTACATATTGAAGCATTCATTTAGAAGTACCAGTTTGGATAAGACTTATTCTCTAGACTAGTTAAAAATACTAAGAGAAATTGAAATAAGATTTTAAGTTAAAAAGTCTTACAGGGCTTGTTCAATATGTAAAAGAAATTCCAATAACTTTAGTGGGTGCATTAGAAAGAATAAAAAAAAAGATACTTTCATTCATGTACATTTTCCCCTGACTTTAAGAATAGAAGTACTAAGAATAAATGAGACAAGATGTGTTTCCCTGGCTTTAATGTCAATTTCACTTTGCTTAATATGAGAGAAAAATTCAGGCTGAAACCTTAGGGGGAAGATGAAGCAGAATGAGGTATTCAAAAGCATAAGAAGTAAAGATCAAAAAGTATTTTATTGCAAACTCATATTTAATAAAATCTGAAAATATACATTAGAAAGGAATTGTAATAAAAGAAAAGATATTCTTGCAAGCCTATCTTCAATGATATCTACTTTTTTTTTTAATTCAAGCTAATGCAATTCAACCTTAAAAAAAAAGAAAAAAGAAAAAAAAGAAAATCTTTACCATATCCCAGGTGCCATTTTAAAGAATTATAGGGATAAAAGCCGGATAGACCTTTTTAAAGGGATTTTTTTAAGACACCTGACCGACTGTACCTCTCAAAGCTCTTCTGTGCTACCAGTTGAGTCTTTATTAAGCACTCCAGAGTCAGTCCATCCCCTAGGCTCTGCAAGACTGTCTTGACTCAAGGTTGACTTACATCAGAAGGAATTAATAAATCCTAGGTTACCAGGAGAAATACTCAGTCATTCTTGCGGACATTCAGGCACCATCTTTATACCCTGATTCTAGTAATTGGTCTTAGGCTTTGTTTTGTTATTAATCCAATTGTACAAGAGAAGAACTCATTTAAGTTCTTACTCTTAAAATTTGTTCTACATAAAGTGTTCCTGACTATCTCTTGGAAAACTCTGAACTCTGAAATAATGATATGTGACTTAAGTCCTCCAACCAACTGATAAATATCCATAATGTTAAGCTTGAACTTATCTGTCTGTTCCTGCATTACCTAGTATGTTATAGCAGATAGCATCCCACCTATCTCCACTGACAACCATGTATTTAACACTTCTTGAACACTCTTAATGCTATCTATATAGATCAAACCTTTCTTCTATCACCCAGCAATCTTTTTTTTTTGTAGTTTCAAGTTTTTATTTAAATTCCAGTTAGTTAGCATACAGTGTAATATTAGTTTCAGGATTAGAATTTAGTGATTCATGGGGCGCCTGGGTGGCTCAGTCGGTTGAGCGTCCGACTTCAGCTCAGGTCACGATCTCATGGTCCGTGAGTTCAAGCCCTGCGTCGGGCTCTGGGCTGATGATGGCCCAGAGCCTGGAGCCTGCTTCCGATTCTGTGTCTCCCTCTCTCTCTGACCCTCCCCCGTTCATGCTCTGCCTCTCTCTGTCTCAAAAATAAATAAAAAAAGTTAAAAAAATTAAAAAAAAAAGAATTTAGTGATTCATCACTTACATAACACCAAGTGTTCATCAGAAGTGCCCATCTTAATACCCATTACCAGTTTAACCCATGCTCCTACCCACCTCTCCTCTAGCAACCCTCAGTTTGTTTTCTATAGTTTAAGAGCCTATTTATGGTTTGCCTCTCTTTTTCCCCTATGTTCATCTGTTTCATTTCTTAAATTCCACATATAAGTGAAATCATATGGTATTTGTCTTTCTCTGACTGACTTATTTTGCTTAGCATAATACTCAATAGCTCCATTCACATCGTTGCAAATGGCAAGATTTCATTCTTTTTTCATGTCTGTGTAATATTCCATTGTGTATGTATATCACATCTTCATTCACTCATCAGTCGATGGACATTTGGGCTCTTTCCATAATTTGGCTATTGTTGATAATGCTGCTATAAAAACTGGGGTGCTGGGGTGCCTGGGTGGCTCAGTTGGTTAAGTGTCCATCTTCAGTTCAGGTCATGATCTCACTGTTTGTGAGTTCAAGCCCCACATCAGTCTCTCTGCTGTCAGGACAGAGCTGGCTTCAGATCCTCTGTCCTCCTCTCTCTTTCTGCTCCTCCCCCACTCATTCTCAAAAATAAATACACATTAAAATTTTTTTAAAAACATTGGGGTGCATGTATCCCTTTGAATCAGTATTTTTGTATCCTTTGGGTAAATCTCTAGTGCAATTCCTGGATCATAAGGTAGTTCTATTTTTAACTTAAGGAAGCTCCATACTGTTTTCCACAGTGGCTGCACCAATTTGCATTCCCACCAACAGTGTAAGTGGATTCACCTTTTTCTCCCATCTCTCCAGCATTGTTGTTTTCTGTGTTGTTAATTTTAGCCATTCTGAAAGGTGTGAGGTAATATCTCATTGTAGTTTTGATTTGTATTTCCCTGATGATAAGTGATGTTGAGCATCATTTCATGTGTGTGTAAGCCATCTGTAAGTTTTTAGAAAAATGTCTATTCATGTCTTCTGCCCATTTCTTAATGGGATCATTTGTTTTTTGGATGTTGAGTTTGATAAGTCTTTTATAGATTTTAGACACTAACCTTTTATCAGATATGTCAACTGCAAATATCTTCTCCCATTCTGAAGGTTGTTTTTAGTTTTGTTGATTGTTTCATTCACTGTGCAGTTTTTGTTTTTGTTTTTATCTTGGTGAAGTCCCAATAATTCATGTTTGCTTATGTTTTCCTTGCCTCAAGAGACATGTCTAGTAAGAAGTTGCTACAGCTGATTAATTTTTTAATTTTTAAAATTTTAATGTTTTTAAAAACATTAATTTTTCTTACTTAGTTGGTAGAAATCAAGAAGCACATATATGTGAGAGGGGAATGGAGACAGTTCATCGTGTCCTGTTGAGTTCTGCCACGATTAGCCTGGAAATATCTTCAGAGGAATCAAACTTTAAGTATTGAATCTTGTGGATGAAGTAAAATATGTTCCTAAGATATTAAACTTAATTTAAATCATGATAATTTCATTCAAAGATTTTCCTAAGAGTGAACAAATAGGTAGGAAGAAATTTAAGTAAAATTTAAATATTATCTATATCTTTGATGAAGGGTCTAAAATGATAAGAATTGTAATTTATGAAGTTTACGTTGACTTAAACCAATTTGGTAGTCTCAGATGATTACGGGTAATTGAAATTTTATATATCCTTAGTGACATATTATAGTAAACATAAGTATCAGACCAAAATTTGCCGTGGAAAGCCGTACAGGCTGTTTCTTAACTTCTACAAAGATTTTTGTCTTTCTCTCATCTTTTTTCCCCATTATTTGTCAAGATTTTACCTGAAAGTTTCATTACAATACAAATGCAACATATTCTGACAGCAGAGTTAACCACTTTTCTAGGCAGATCAGGTGACAAAAAACTTAAAAGGCAGAAAGGAAGATCAAACATAAAATACAATCCAAAAGTTGTACTCTCCACTCATCCCAGTACAGAGATGTGTAAATCATCTTGAATCAACTGCAAAACCTGGTATTCAATCCAATGATAAATCATTTTAATACGCTTTATGATAAATAAAGTTTATTTTGTCCAGATTTTGGTATTAACATTAGTATTACCTTATCAAACTCTAGAACAAGGGCTTCTGAATATGTAATTTGCAGCTAATTTACAACACTAAATATGCTTTCCTATCGCTGTGAACATTGGGTTTTTTTAAAATCAATTCCAAACTTTGCAACATTGTCCAATATGGGAAGGGGTAGACAAGAAAGAAACTAGAAATAGAATAATAAGAATATTATAATTATTTAGGTTAGACATAGTGAGAACTCCAAATCTGGGAGTGTTGGGGAAAGTGCTGATACAGAAGTCAGTGTGGGTGAGGGCTTATCTGATGAGGGAAATTTTGGTGTCAAAGAGTATTCTGATATGTGGATCTGGACTAACAGAAATAGAAGGCAAAACAAATGAATACGAAAAGACCGTTGGGAAGTTAATAAGCTCAGCATGGGTCTGGAAGATGAGACTGTTTAGTCCTTGAGTACTTTAGTGGTATCACTTGTTTGTATCATAAAATATTCCACAATAAATTTTTATTGATCTTCTCAGTTATGGCAATAGTCCTAAAATGTTTGTCCTATATTGTTTGTTGGTATTAATCCAACTTTATTATTCATTTATTTATTTCTGGCACCTATTCAACACACAATAATGGTAAAGGGAAATTCTCTTTTTCTGCATCTGGTCATAACTTTCCTTTAATTGATTTCATTCTCTCTTTAAACCGTAGATGGATTCATGCTGTCCTTAGGTAAACACTCTTTTTAGCTTTACCACAAAAGCAATGCTTTTGGTAGATTCAACTTAACCTTAAATTTGAAAGCTCACGTACTTTAGGGGCGCCTGGGTGGCTCAGTCAGTTGAGCGTCCAGCTTCAGCTCAGGTCATGATCTCACAGTTCACGAGTTCAAGCCCCGCATCTGGCTCTGTGCTGACAGTTCAGAGCCTGGAGTCTGTTTCGGATTCTGTCTCCCTCTCTCTCTGCTCCTCCCCTGCTCATGCTCTGTCTCTCTCAAAAATAAATAAACATTAAAAGTTCACATACTTTAAAATACCTAATCTTAGGTGTAACATTAAAAGAACATATTGTAGGGGCACCTGGGTGGCTCATTCTGCTAAGCATCATGATCTCACAGTTAGTGAGTTCAAGTCCTGCATCAGGTTCCGCACTGACAGTGGGAGCCTGCTTGAGATTCTGTCTTTCCCTTTCTCTCTCTGCCTCTCCCCCACTTGCACTCTTACTTTTTCTCAAAATAATTAAACTTAAAAAAAAAAGAACATATTCTAAAAATACAGGTTATTTTTCTAGATACAACTAGAAACTTCAGAATGAAAACACAAACCAAGGAAAGCTAAGTACTCATTGAATAATTACAATTTTCCCAGGTATTGAGTTAGATATATTAACTATATCTTATTTAATCACCATAGGAGTTAATATCCATTTTAAAGACATAGGAGTAAGATCTTAGAACATACTGTCCAAGTTTATACAACCAGAAATTGCACTTATCTTATTTTTTTGAAAAATATTTAGGTCATTCTGAGAAAATAAGTAAACTGCCTAACAATGTTAATTTTAGAAATAAAAATATTCAGGTTACCAAGATTATTCATAACTATTGACAATTACTGAGAAGTATTTTACCTATTGACACCAGGTAGACCTAGAAGCTAGTATAAATAGTATTACCCAAACCAGTGAATTGCCCTAAATTTCCAAGAAACATTACATATTATTTTTCTAGTTTGAAAAAATAGATATAAGGTCACAAAAATGATGAGATAAATATCACATAGATTTTATTATATATGAATAAACTCACTTTGTCAAGAATGTCTACTAAATTTCAAACTACTCTGAAATATCAGTTTTTAAAATATTCGTGTGCTCACACAGACATTTACTTTTATTATAGTTGAATTCCATTTGCAGAGTTTTTGAAAACAGTGAACGAAGCTAAGGGAAAGTAAAATTTAAAGACTGGGATTTGAAGTTTGTTATTTTTTTTTATAATTTTGGTTTATTAAATCTGACATCTAGAAACGAAAGAGCACTAAGAGAGACCATAGTAGAATATAACTGTAATGTTAATATTACCTTTTGGGGATTCAAGCCCTTTTGTATTAAAGTCACTTTTGAGGATAAAAAAGAAA